>NC_133532.1:28771017-30211017 GCF_048544455.1 Silene latifolia
ACGATTGTTTATGCTTTATATATTATACATGTGCGATTATCTTTATAATATAAGTGTGTGATGATAGAATTTTTGTTGGAATGTATGGAGTAAATGCTTAGGTAGTCTGAGGGAACTTCGGGGACGAAATTCTTTTTAAGGACGGAAGACTGTAATACCTCGTAATTTGATGGAATTCATGTTTACGTTTCAAGCATTTTTAATAATTAATTATGACGTTTATAATTAATAATTGTGAATAAGTCGGAATGATATAATAAAATAACAAGTAATAGAATAATGAGTCGGGACGACAATTGAATAATAATAATAATATACGATAATTCATATAATAATAATAAACGACAATTATGATATAATAATAATAGTAATAATAATATTCATAATAATAATAATAATGTTATACATATGGTAATTAGTAATTTCCTAATTAGTTTCCTAAAGACGACCTTTTTACTTGTATAAAATCAAGGCATGATCTACATAACAGGTTTTATTCACATATTTTTACACATAGCGAAATTTAGGACTTAAGGAAGGAAGAACTTAGCTTTTATTATCATCTCAAGGTAAGATCGTCTTATAATTTAATGTATTGATTTTATAACTATTATAACTCATTTCTTAGATCACAGGTTCTTCAATACAATATCACAGGTTATTCGAAAAAATATCAAAAAAAAAAAAATAGTTGCGCAAAAAAAAGTAAATAAAAATATATAATTTTTTTTGGGACAGATCCGACTTTTCGTGATATTGCAATGAAGAAGCTGTTATATTGTATTCAAATCCTCATCTACAAATATTTAGGAGTTCTCACCTGATCCCAACTTTCTCTCTCTCTCTCTCTCTCTCTCTCTCTCTCTCTCTCTCTCTCTCTCTCTCTCTCTCTCTCTCTCTCTCTCTCTCTCTCTCTCTCTCTCTCTCTCTCTCTCTCTCTCTCTCTCCTCCTCGTACAATAGACAAGATAATGGAGGTGACCAGAGTAATGGTGGAAAAATATTTGGAACAGCTAGTACGGTGCAAGGGAATGAGGAGAAGGGTAATTAGTTAGTTAGGAGATTAATAATTTATGGGCATTTAAGATACCCGTAGCTTTTAAATGAAAGTATCTAGTTTCAAACTTCGGGAAGAAGTTTATTTTAGAGGGGTAGAATGTGATACTAAAATTATTTTGAGTTATTATAACTTTGTTTCTGTGGTTTTATACGATTGTTTATGCTTTATATATTATACATGTGCGATTATCTTTATAATATAAGTGTGTGATGATAGCATTTTTGTTGGAATGTATGGAGTAAATGCTTAGGTAGTCTGAGGGAACTTCGGGGACGAAATTCTTTTTAAGGACTAAGACCTGTAATACCTCGTAATTTGATGAAATTCATATTTACGTTTCAAGCATTTTTAATAATTAATTATGACGTTTATAATTAATAATTGTGAATAAGTCGGAATGATATAATAAAATAACAAGTAATAGAATAATGAGTCGGGACGACAATTGAATAATAATAATAATATACGATAATTCATATAATAATAATAAACGACAATTATGATATAATAATAATAGTAATAATAATATTCATAATAATAATAATAATGTTATACATATGGTAATTAGTAATTTCCTAATTAGTTTCCTAAAGACGACCTTTTTACTAGTATAAAATCAAGGCATGATCTACATAACAGGTTTTATTCACATATTTTTACACATAGAGAGATTTAGGACTTAAGGAAGGAAGAACTTAGCTTTTATTATCGTCTCAAGGTAAGATCGTCTTATAATTTAATGTATTGATTTTATAACTATTATAACTCATTTCTTATATCACGGGTTCTTCAATACAATATTACAGGTTATTCGAAAAAATATCAAACAAAAAATAATAGTTGCGCAAAAAAAAGTAAAAAAAAATATATAATTTTTTTTTTGGACAGATCCGACTTTTCGTGATATTGCATTGAAGAAGCTGTTATATTGTATTCAAATCCTCATTCTACAAATATTTAGGAGTTCTCACCTGATCCCAACTTTCTCTCTCTCTCTCTCTCTCTCTCTCTCTCTCTCTCTCTCTCTCTCTCTCTCTCTCTCTCTCTCTCTCTCTCTCTCTCTCTCTCTCTGTCTCTCTCTCTCTCTATCCTCCTCGTACAATAGACAAGGCAATGGAGGTGACCAGAGTAATGGTGGAAAAATATTTGGAACAGCTAGTACGGTGCAAGGGAATGGGGAGAAGGGTAATTAGTTAGTTAGGATATTAATAATTTATGGGCATTTAAGATACCCGTAGCTTTTAAATAAAAGTATCTAGTTTCAAACTTCGGGAAGAAGTTTATTTTAGAGGGGTAGAATGTGATACTAAAATTATTTTGAGTTATTATAACTTTGCTTCTGTGGTTTTATACGATTGTTTATGCTTTATATATTATACATGTGCGATTATCTTTATAATATAAGTGTGTGATGATAGAATTTTTGTTGGAATGTATGGAGTAAATGCTTAGGTAGTCTGAGGGAACTTCGGGGACGGAATTCTTTTTAAGGACGGAAGACTGTAATACCTCGTAATTTGATGGAATTCATGTTTACGTTTCAAGCATTTTTAATAATTAATTATGACGTTTATAATTAATAATTGTGAATAAGTCGGAATGATATAATAAAATAACAAGTAATAGAATAATCAGTCGGGACGACAATTGAATAATAATAATAATATACGATAATTCATATAATAATAATAAACGACAATTATGATATAATAATAATAGTAATAATAATAATAATGTTATACATATGGTAATTAGTAATTTCCTAATTAGTTTCCTAAAGACGACCTTTTTACTAGTATAAAATCAAGGCATGATCTACATAACAGGTTTTATTCACATATTTTTACACATAGCGAAATTTAGGACTTAAGGAAGGAAGAACTTAGCTTTTATTATCATCTCAAGGTAAGATCGTCTTATAATTTAATGTATTGATTTTATAACTATTATAACTCATTTCTTAGATCACAGGTTCTTCAATACAATATCACAGGTTATTCGAAAAAATATCAAACAAAAAAATAGTTGCGCAAAAAAAAAAAATATATAATTTTTTTTATGGACAGGTCTGACTTTTCGTGATATTGCATTGAAGAAGCTGTTATATTGTATTCAAATCCTCATTCTACAAATATTTAGGAGTTCTCACCTGATCCCAACTTTCTCTCTATCTTTCTCTCTCTCTCTCTCTCTCTCTCTCTCTCTCTCTCTCTCTCTCTCTCTCTCTCTCTCTCTCTCTCTCTCTCTCTCTCTCTCTCTCTCTCTCTCTCTCTCTATCCTCCTCGTACAATAGACAAGGCAATGGAGGTGACCAGAGTAATGGTGGAAAAATATTTGGAACAGCTAGTACGGTGCAAGGGAATGGGGAGAAGGGTAATTAGTTAGTTAGGAGATTAATAATTTATGGGCATTTAAGATACCCGTAGCTTTTAAATGAAAGTATCTAGTTTCAAACTTCGGGAAGAAGTTTATTTTAGGGGGGTAGAATGTGATACTAAAATTATTTTGAGTTATTATAACTTTGTTTCTGTGGTTTTATACGATTGTTTATGCTTTATATATTATACATGTGCGATTATCTTTATAATATAAGTGTGTGATGATAGCATTTTTGTTGGAATGTATGGAGTAAATGCTTAGGTAGTCTGAGGGAACTTCGGGGACGAAATTCTTTTTAAGGACGGAAGACTGTAATACCTCGTAATTTGATGAAATTCATATTTACGTTTCAAGCATTTTTAATAATTAATTATGACGTTTATAATTAATAATTGTGAATAAGACGGAATGATATAATAAAATAACAAGTAATAGAATAATGAGTCGGGACGACAATTGAATAATAATAATAATATACGATAATTCATATAATAATAATAAACGATAATTATGATATAATAATAATAGTAATAATAATATTCATAATAATAATAATAATAATAATAATAATAATAATAATAATAATAATAATAATGTTATACATATGGTAATTAGTAATTTCCTAATTAGTTTCCTAAAGACGACCTTTTTACTAGTTTAAAAGCAAGGCATGATCTACATAACAGGTTTTATTCACATATTTTTACACATAGAGAGATTTAGGACTTAAGGAAGGAAGAACTTAGCTTTTATTATCGTCTCAAGGTAAGATCGTCTTATAATTTAATGTATTGATTTTATAACTATTTTAACTCATTTCTTAGATCACAGGTTCTTCAATACAATATCACAGGTTATTCGAAAAAATATCAAACAAAAAAATAGTTGCGCAAAAAACAATTAAAAAAATATATAATTTTTTTTATGGATAGGTCCGACTTTTCGTGATATTGAATTGAAGAAGTTGATATATTGTATTCAAATCCTCATTCTACAAATATTTAGGAGTTCTCATGCGATCCCAACTCTCTCTCTCTCTCTCTCTCTCTCTCTCTCTCTCTCTCTCTCTCTCTCTCTCTCTCTCTCTCTCTCTCTCTCTCTCTCTCTCTCTCTCTCTCTCTCTCTCTTTATCCTCCTCGTACAATAGACAAGGCAATGGAGGTGACCAAAGTAATGGTGGAAAAATATTTGGAACAGCTAGTACGGTGCAAGGGAATGGGGAGAAGGGTAATTAGTTAGTTAGGAGATTAATAATTTATGGGCATTTAAGATACCCGTAGCTTTTAAATAAATGTATCTAGTTTCAAACTTCGGGAAGAAGTTTATTTTAGGGGGGTAGAATGTGATACTAAAATTATTTTGAGTTATTATAACTTTGCTTCTGTGGTTTTATACGATTGTTTATGCTTTATATATTATACATGTGCGATTATCTTTATAATATAAGTGTGTGATGATAGCATTTTTGTTGGAATGTATGGAGTTAATGCTTAGGTAGTATGAGGGAACTTCGGGGACGAAATTCTTTTTAAGGACGGAAGACTGTAATACCTCGTAATTTGATGGAATTCATATTTACGTTTCAATCATTTTTAATAATTAATTATGACGTTTATAATTAATAATTGTGAATAAGACGGAATGATATAATAAAATAACAAATTGTAGAATAATGAGTCGGGACGGCAATTGAATAATATTAATATACGATAATTCATATAATAATAATAAACGATAATTATGATATAATAATAATAGTAATAATAATAATAATGTTATACATATGGTAATTAGTAATTTCCTAATTAGTTTCCTAAAGACGACCTTTTTACTAGTATAAAAGCAAGGCATGATCTACATAACAGGTTTTATTCACATATTTTTACACATAGAGAGATTTATGACTTAAGGAAGGAAGAACTTAGCTTTTATTATCGTCTCAAAGTAAGATCGTCTTATAATTTAATGTATTGATTTTATAACTATTATAACTCATTTCTTATATCACAGGTTCTTCAATACAATATCACAGGTTATTCGAAAAAATATCAAAAAAACAAAAATAGTTGCGCAAAAAAAAGTAAAAAACAATATATAATTTTTTTTTGGACAGATCCGACTTTTCGTGATATTGCATTGAAGAAGCTGTTATATTGTATTCAAATCCTCATTCTACAAATATTTAGGAGTTCTCACCTGATCCCAACTTTTTCTCTCTCTCTCTCTCTCTCTCTCTCTCTCTCTCTCTCTATCCTCCTCGTACAATAGACAAGGCAATGGAGGTGACCAGAGTAATGGTGGAAAAATATTTGGAACAGCTAGTACGGTGCAAGGGAATGGGGAGAAGGGTAATTAGTTAGTTAGGAGATTAATAATTTATGGGCATTTAAGATACCCGTAGCTTTTAAATGAAAGTATCTAGTTTCAAACTTCGGGAAGAAGTTTATTTCAGAGGGGTAGAATGTGATACTAAAATTATTTTGAGTTATTATAACTTTGCTTTTGTGGTTTTATACGATTGTTTATGCTTTATATATTATACATGTGCGATTATCTTTATAATATAAGTGTGTGATGATAGCATTTTTGTTGGAATGTATGGAGTAAATGCTTAGGTAGTCTGAGGGAACTTCGGGGACGAAATTCTTTTTAAGGACGGAAGACTGTAATACCTCGTAATTTGATGAAATTCATATTTACGTTTCAAGCATTTTTAATAATTAATTATGACGTTTATAATTAATAATTTTGAATAAGACGGAATGATATAATAAAATAACAAGTAATAGAATAATGAGTCGGGACGGAAATTGAATAATAATAATAATATACGATAATTCATATAATAATAATAAACGATAATTATGATATAATAATAATAATAATAGTAATAATAATATTCATAATAATAATAATAATAATAATAATAATAATAATAATAATAATAATAATAATAATAATAATAATAATAATAATAATAATAATGTTATACATATGGTAATTAGTAATTTCCTAATTAGTTTCCTAAAGACGACCTTTTTACTAGTATAAAAGCAAGGCATGATCTACATAACAGGTTTTATTCACATATTTTTACACATAGAGAGATTTAGGACTTAAGGAAGGAAGAACTTAGCTTTTATTATCGTCTCAAGGTAAGATCGTCTTATAATTTAATGTATTGATTTTATAACTATTATAACTCATTTCTTAGATCACAGGTTCTTCAATACAATATCACAGGTTATTCGAAAAAATATCAAACAAAAAAATAGTTGCGCAAAAAAAAAATTAAAAAAATATATAATTTTTTTTATGGACAGGTCCGACTTTTCGTGATATTGAATTGAAGAAGTTGATATATTGTATTCAAATCCTCATTCTACAAATATTTAGGATCTCTCATGCGATCCCAACTTTCTCTCTCTCTCTCTCTCTCTCTCTCTCTCTCTATCCTCCTCGTACAATAGACAAGGCAATGGAGGTGACCAGAGTAATGGTGGAAAAATATTTGGAACAGCTAGTACGGTGCAAGGGAATGGGGAGAAGGGTAATTAGTTAGTTAGGAGATTAATAATTTATGGGCATTTAAGATACCCGTAGCTTTTAAATAAATGTATGTAGTTTCAAACTTCGGGAAGAAGTTTATTTTACGGGGGTAGAATGTGATACTAAAATTATTTTGAGTTATTATAACTTTGCTTCTGTGGTTTTATACGATTGTTTATGCTTTATATATTATACATGTGCGATTATCTTTATAATATAAGTGTGTGATGATAGCATTTTTGTTGGAATGTATGGAGTTAATGCTTAGGTAGTCTGAGGGAACTTCGGGGACGAAATTCTTTTTAAGGACGGAAGACTGTAATACCTCGTAATTTGATGGAATTCATATTTACGTTTCAATCATTTTTAATAATTAATTATGACGTTTATAATTAATAATTGTGAATAAGACGGAATGATATAATAAAATAACAAATTGTAGAATAATGAGTCGGGACGGCAATTGAATAATATTAATATACGATAATTCATATAATAATAATAAACGATAATTATGATATAATAATAATAGTAATAATAATAATAATGTTATACATATGGTAATTAGTAATTTCCTCATTAGTTTCCTAAAGACGACCTTTTTACTAGTATAAAAGCAAGGCATGATCTACATAAGAGGTTTTATTCACATATTTTTACACATAGAGAGATTTAGGACTTAAGGAAGGAAGAACTTAGCTTTTATTATCGTCTCAAGGTAAGATCGTCTTATAATTTAATGTATTGATTTTATAACTATTATAACTCATTTCTTATATCACAGTGTTCCGGGCGTAGATTCCGGAGCAGTATTGTTTACCACGTAAGCTTGGTGAAATGATGTCTTTCCTTGTCTCGACTCTTCCTTTCGGTCTCTCCTGAAACGATGAAAAAACTGAGGGCTCAGCTTTGCACCGAGCGTACTCACTCCGACGCTCAAGTCAGTGAACTTAAAGGGATTAAGTTGTGTGTTACTTGACAAAGTATATTGTAGAGAGATAAGGGAGTTTATACCAGATGAATAGTGAGTTTTAGGTTTGATTGTGGATCCCCTTCTCAATGAGAGAAGTGGAGTATTTATAGACTTTCACCTTTTGTCACGTAGTGGTCAAGTGGCCAAGTGGCTAGCAGGTGGAAAGACTGTTCTACCCTCGGCCGAGGGACCCATGGCAGGCCGGCTGACTCCATGCCGAGGGGTCTTGGATATGAGTACGCGGATATGTCTCCCGGCTGGCTGATTGCCCAGCCGAGACCCAAGTGACCGGCCGACAGGCTGCGTCGGTTAGGCGGTCTAACATGTTGACTTCCTGTCTCTTGATCCTTGACCTTGCTCAATATGTTGACTCGGTCAGGGGGTGCAGAATATGCCCCATCAATTTGCCCTCAGCGTAGTCTATGCCGTGGTATGGACCTTCGATGAGTGTTGAGCGTATTCTGCGCAAGTAAAAATTTCTTCCCCGGCTTCTTCTTCCTCGGCTTGGTTCTGCTCAGGCCGTACCGTATCCCCCCTCCACATGGATGTGTAAAAGGCATCAAATGTGGAAAAGAAAATGGCGCTGGCCGGCGGGTCCAAGGTTGAGAGTGCCGGATGCTTTGATTGCCCCTGGCCGGTGCTGCCAAGCTTGGTTGATCAGCTGGCCGTTTGGCAAGTAGATAACAAGGGGCGTGTTGAAGAAGATACGTCGATTGGCATTCCGCCAAGTAGCGTGTCAAAGAAGATTGGTAATTGTTGTGACGATTGACATTCCGTGGCTGCATGCTTGACACGTGTCTCGGTGTTGATTGGTTGACGCTTCATGGGCTTTGCCCTGATTGGTCGGATTGAGTGGGCTTTGCCCTATAAATAGGAGAGTTAGCCCCTGAATTTGGCCTTCCAAATTCATTCTCTCAAAAACATTTTCTTTTCGCTTAGTTTTCTTTGTCGAAACTTCTCTCTAGTCTTTGAAGCGTTACTCGGCGTAACACTCTTCCCAAGGTAAACAAACAAATTTTCCAACTTTTAATTGTTAAGTTTTTTTTTGTTGTGAACATGTCTTTCACGATGCTGGGACCTAGTAATCCTGCGCCGGGGGGTTCCCCGTCGCGCCTTGATGAAGAGGAGGCACTGACCGCCGTCCCGATAAGGTCTGGGGGCCCTAGGTCTCCTTCTCCTGAGGTTGACGATTAGTATTTGGAGGATTTCTCGGATGATGGTGATGGTGATGATGACGGTGATGATGAGGAAAAGACTCATTCCGACGAGGACAGGCCGCAACTCCTGGACCACGGCGACGCTTGTAAGACCGGCCCTGATCGTGCTTGGACCAATAAGTTCGCCAGTTGTTCTGGTCCTGATTTTTTTGAACATCACTTCTCCTTCAGCAGGGAGTATAGGATTGTTATTCCTAAAGAGGGTCAGGTCGTCTGTTGCCCTCCCCCGGGTTGTATCGGCGTATACATGAGACACCTGGAGTATGGGCTCCGGTTTCCTCTCAATGCATACGTTGCTGTTATAATTAAGGCAATGAACGTCGCTGTGGCACAGTTGCATCCGTTGGCCATTCGGACGATTGTTGGCTTTGTGTGGCTATGCCAGTTTAAGGGAGAGGCCCCAACGGTGAACCTATTCCGCCGGCTTCATCAGCTTCGACTGAATGTTCAAGGTGGCAATTGTTCCGGGCGTAGATTCCGGAGCAGTATTGTTTACCACGTAAGCTTGGTGAAATGATGTCTTTCCTTGTCTCGACTCTTCCTTTCGGTCTCTCCTGAAACGATGAACAAACTGAGGGCTCGGCTTTGCACCGAGCGTACTCACTCCGCCGCTCAAGTCAGTGAACTTAAAGGGATTAAGTTGTGTGTTACTTGACAAAGTATATTGTAGAGAGATAAGGGAGTTTATACTTGATGAATAGTGAGTTTTAGGTTTGATTGTGGATCCCCTTCTCAATGAGAGAAGTGGAGTATTTATAGACTTTCACCTTTTGTCACGTAGTGGCCAAGTGGCTAGCAGGTGGAAAGACTGTTCTACCCTCGGCCGAGGGACCCATGGCAGGCCGGCTGACTCCATGCCGAGAGGTCTTGGATATGAGTACGCGGATATGTCTCCCGGCTGGCTGATTGCCCAGCCGAGACCCAAGTGACCGGCCGACAGGCTGCGTCGGTTAGGCGGTCTAACATGTTGACTTCTTGTCTCTTGATCCTTGACCTTGCTCAATATGTTGACTCGGTCAGGGGGTGCAGAATATGCCCCATCACACAGGTTCTTCAATACAATATCACAGGTTATTCGAAAAAATATCAAAAAAAAAAATAGTTGCGCAAAAAAAAATAAAAAAAAATATATAATTTTTTTTTTGGACAGGTCCGACTTTTCGTGATATTGCATTGAAGAAGATGTTATATTGTATTCAAATCCTCATTCTACAAATATTTAGGAATTCTCACCCGATCCCAACTTTCTCTCTCTCTCTCTCTCTCTCTCTCTCTCTCTATCCTCCTCGTACAATAGACAAGGCAATGGAGGTGACCAGAGTAATGGTGGAAAAATATTTGGAACAGCTAGTACGGTGCAAGGGAATGGGGAGAAGGGTAATTAGTTAGTTAGGAGATTAATAATTTATGGGCATTTAAGATACCCGTAGCTTTTAAATAAAAGTATCTAGTTTCAAACTTCGGGAAGAAGTTTATTTTAGGGGTTAGAATGTGATACTAAAATTATTTTGAGTTATTATAACTTTGCTTCTGTGGTTTTATACGATTGTTTATGCTTTATATATTATACATGTGCGATTATCTTTATAATATAAGTGTGTGATGATAGCATTGTTGTTGGAATGTATGGAGTAAATGCTTAGGTAGTCTGAGGGAACTTCGGGGACGAAATTCTTTTTAAGGACGGAAGACTGTAATACCTCGTAATTTGATGAAATTCATATTTACGTTTCAAGCATTTTTAATAATTAATTATGACGTTTATAATTAATAATTGTGAATAAGACGGAATGATATAATAAAATAACAAGTAATAGAATAATGAGTCGGGACGGCAATTGAATAATAATAATAATATACGATAATTCATATAATAATAATAAACGATAATTATGATATAATAATAATAGTAATAATAATATTCATATTAATAATAATAATAATAATAATAATAATGTTATACATATGGTAATTAGTAATTTCCTAATTAGTTTCCTAAAGACGACCTTTTTACTAGTATAAAAGCAAGGTATGATCTACATAACAGGTTTTATTCACATATTTTTACACATAGAGAGATTTAGGACTTAAGGAAGGAAGAACTTAGCTTTTATTATCGTCTCAAGGTAAGATCGTCTTATAATTTAATGTATTGATTTTATAACTATTATAACTCATTTCTTAGATCACATGTTCTTCAATACAATATGACAGGTTATTCGAAAAAATATCAAACAAAAAAATAGTTGCGCAAAACAAAATTTAAAAAATATATAATTTTTTTTATGGACAGGTTCGACTTTTCGTGAAATTGCATTGAAGAAGCTGTTATATTGTATTCAAATCCTCATTCTACAAATATTTAGGAGTTCTCACGCGATCCCAACTCTCTCTCTCTCTCTCTCTCTCTCTCTCTCTCTCTCTCTCTCTCTCTCTCTCTCTCTCTCTCTCTCTCTCTCTCTCTCTCTCTCTCTATCCTCCTCGTACAATAGACAAGGCAATGGAGGTGACCAGAGTAATGGTGGAAAAATATTTGGAACAGCTAGTACGGTGCAAGGGATTGGGGAGAAGGGTAATAAGTTAGTTAGGAGATTACTAATTGATGGGCATTTAAGATACCCGTAGCTTTTAAATAAAAGTATCTAGTTTCAAACTTCGGGAAGAAGTTTATTTTAGGGGGGTTGAATGTGATACTAAAATTATTTTGAGTTATTATAACTTTGCTTCTGTGGTTTTATATGATTGTTTATGCTCTATATATTATACATGTGCGATTATCTTTATAATATAAGTGTGTGATGATAGCATTTTTGTTGGAATGTATGGAGTAAATGCTTAGGTAGTCTGAGAGAACTTCGGGGACGAAATTCTTTTTAAGGACGGAAGACTGTAATACCTCGAAATTTGATGAAATTCATATTTACGTTTCAAGCATTTTTAATAATTAATTATGACGTTTATAATTAGTAATTGTGAATAAGACGGAATGATATAATAAAATAACAAGTAATAGAATAATGAGTCGGGACGGCAATTGAATAATAATAATAATATACGATAATTCATATAATAATAATAAACGATAATTATGATATAATAATAATAGTAATAATAATATTCATAATAATAATAATAATAATAATAATAATAATAATAATAATAATAATAATAATAATAATAATAATAATAATAATGTTATACATATGGTAATTAGTAATTTCCTAATTAGTTTCCTAAAGACGACTTTTTTACTAGTATAAAAGCAAGGCATGATCTACATAACAGGTTTTATTCACATATTTTTACACATAGAGAGATTTAGGACTTAAGGAAGGAAGAACTTAGCTTTTATTATCGTCTCAAGGTAAGATCGTCTTATAATTTAATGTATTGATTTTATAACTATTATAACTCATTTCTTAGATCACAGGTTCTTCAATACAATATCACAGGTTATTCGAAAAAATATCAAACAAAAAATAGTTGCGCAAAAAAAAAATTTAAAAAATATATAATTTTTTTTATGGACAGGTTCGACTTTTCGTGATATTGCATTGAAGAAGCTGTTATATTGTATTCAAATCCTCATTCTACAAATATTTAGGAGTTCTCACGCGATCCCAACTCTCTCTCTCTCTCTCTCTCTTTCTCTCTCTCTCTCTCTCTCTCTCTCTCTCTCTCTCTCTCTCTCTCTCTCTCTTTATCCTCCTCGTACAATAGACAAGGCAATGAAGGTGACCAGAGTAATGGTGGAAAAATATTTGGAACAGCTAGTACGGTGCAAGGGAATGGGGAGAAGGGTAATTAGTTAGTTAGGAGATTAATAATTTATGGGCCTTTAAGATACCCGTAGCTTTTAAATAAAAGTATCTAGTTTCAAACTTCGGGATGAAGTTTATTTTAGGGGGGTTGAATGTGATACTAAATTTATTTTGAGTTATTATAACTTTGTTTCTGTGGTTTTATACGATTGTTTATGCTTTATATATTATACATATGCGATTATCTTTATAATATAAGTGTGTGATGATCGATAGCATTTTTGTTGGAATGTATGGAGTTAATGCTTAGGTAGTCTGAGGGAACTTCGGGGACGAAATTCTTTTTAAGGACGGAAGACTGTAATACCTCGTAATTTGATGGAATTCATATTTACGTTTCAATCACTTTTAATAATTAATTATGACGTTTATAATTAATAATTGTGAATAAGACGGAATGATATAATAAAATAACAAATTGTAGAATAATGAGTCGGGACGGCAATTGAATAATATTAATATACGATAATTCATATAATAATAATAAACGATAATTATGATATAATAATAATAGTAATAATAATAATATTAATGTTATACATATGGTAATTAGTAATTTCTTAATTAGTTTCCTAAAGACGACCTTTTTACTAGTATAAAAGCAAGGCATGATCTACATAACAGGTTTTATTCACATATTTTTACACATAGAGAGATTTAGGACTTAAGGAAGGAAGAACTTAGCTTTTGTTATCGTCTCAAGGTAAGATCGTCTTATAATTTAATGTATTGATTTTATAACTATTATAACTCATTTTTTCGATCACAGGTTCTTCAATACAATATCACAGGTTATTCGAAAAAATATCAAACAAAAAAATAGTTGCGCAAAAAAAAATTAAAAAAATATATAATTTTTTTTATGGACAGGTCCGACTTTTCGTGATATTGCATTGAAGAAGCTGTTATATTGTATTCAAATCTTCATTCTACAAATATTTAGGAGTTTTCACGCGATCCCAACTCTCTCTCTCTCTCTCTCTCTCTCTCTCTCTCTCTCTCTCTCTCTCTCTCTTTTTATCCTCCTCGTACAATAGACAAGGCAATGGAGGTGACCAGAGTAATGGTGGAAAAATATTTGGAACAGCTAGTACGGTGCAAGGGAATGGGGAGAAGGGTAATTAGTTAGTTAGGAGATTAATAATTTATGGGCATTTAAGATACCCGTAGCTTTTAAATAAATGTATGTAGTTTCAAACTTCGGGAAGAAGTTTATTTTAGGGGGGTAGAATGTGATACTAAAATTATTTTGAGTTATTATAACTTTGCTTCTGTGGTTTTATACGATTGTTTATGCTTTATATATTATACATGTGCGATTATCTTTATAATATAAGTGTGTGATGATAGCATTTTTGTTGGAATGTATGGAGTTAATGCTTAGGTAGTCTGAGGGAACTTCGGGGACGAAATTCTTTTTAAGGACGGAAGACTGTAATACCTCGTAATTTGATGAAATTCATATTTACGTTTCAATCATTTTTAATAATTAATTATGACGTTTATAATTAATAATTGTGAATAAGACGGAATGATATAATAAAATAACAAATTGTAGAATAATGAGCCGGGACGGCAATTGAATAATATTAATATACGATAATTCATATAATAATAATAAACGATAATTATGATATAATAATAATAGTAATAATAATAATATTAATGTTATACATATGGTAATTAGTAATTTCTTAATTAGTTTCCTAAAGACGACCTTTTTACTAGTATAAAAGCAAGGCATGATCTACATAACAGGTTTTATTCACATATTTTTACACATAGAGAGATTTATGACTTAAGGAAGGAAGAACTTAGCTTTTATTATCGTCTCAAGGTAAGATCGTCTTATAATTTAATGTATTGATTTTATAACTATTATAACTCATTTCTTATATCACAGGTTCTTCAATACAATATCACAAGTTATCAAAAAAATATCAAACAAAAAAAAATAGTTGCGCAAAAAAAATAAAAAAAAATATATAATTTTTTTTTTTGGACAGGTCTGACTTTTCGTGATATTGCATTGAAGGAGCTGTTATATTGTATTCAAATCCTCATTCTACAAATATTTAGGAGTTCTCACCCGATCCCAACTTTCTCTCTCTCTCTCTCTCTCTCTCTCTCTCTCTCTCTCTGTCTCTGTCTCTCTCTCTCTCTCTATCCTCCTCGTACAATAGACAAGGCAATGGAGGTGACCAGAGTAATGGTGGAAAAATATTTGGAACAGCTAGTACGGTGCAAGGGAATGGGGAGAAGGGTAATTAGTTAGTTAGGAGATTAATAATTTATGGGCATTTAAGATACCCGTAGCTTTTAAATAAAAGTATCTAGTTTCAAACTTCGGGAAGAAGTTTATTTTAGGGGGGTTGAATGTGATACTAAAATTATTTTGAGTTATTATAACTTTGCTTCTGTGGTTTTATACGATTGTTTATGCTTTATATATTATACATGTGCGATTATCTTTATAATATAAGTGTGTGATGATAGCATTTTTGTTGGAATGTATGGAGTAAATGCTTAGGTAGTCTGAGGGAACTTCGGGGACGAAATTCTTTTTAAGGACGGAAGACTGTAATACCTCGTAATTTGATGAAATTCATATTTACGTTTCAAGCATTTTTAATAATTAATTATGACGTTTATATTTAATAATTGTGAATAAGACGGAATGATATAATAAAATAACAAGTAATAGAATAATGAGTCGGGACGGCAATTGAATAATAATAATATACGATAATTCATATAATAATAATAAACGATAATTATGATATAATAATAATAGTAATAATAATATTCATAATAATAATAATAATAATAATAATAATAAGAATAATAATAATAATGTTATACATATGGTAATTAGTAATTTCCTAATTAGTTTCCTAAAGACGACCTTTTTACTAGTATAAAAGCAAGGCATGATCTACATAACAGGTTTTATTCACATATTTTTACACATAGAGAGATTTAGGACTTAAGGAAGGAAGAACTTAGCTTTTATTATCGTCTCAAGGTAAGATCGTCTTATAATTTAATGTATTGATTTTATAACTATTATAACTCATTTCTTAGATCACAGGTTCTTCAATAGAATATCACATGTTATTCGAAAAAATATCAAACAAAAAAAATAGTTGCGCAAAAAAAAATAAAAAAAAATATATAATTTTTTTTTTTTGGACAGGTCCGACTTTTCGTGATATTGCATTGAAGAAGCTATTATATTGTATTCAAATCCTCATTCTACAAATATTTAGGAGTTCTCACCCGATCCCAACTTTCTCTCTCTCTCTCTCTCTCTCTCTCTCTCTCTCTCTCTATCCTCCTCGTACAATAGACAAGGCAATG
This sequence comes from Silene latifolia, assembly GCF_048544455.1. NCBI lineage: Eukaryota > Viridiplantae > Streptophyta > Magnoliopsida > Caryophyllales > Caryophyllaceae > Silene > Silene latifolia. The sequence continues at coordinate 28,787,376 of NC_133532.1, forward strand.
GAGGTGACCAGAGTAATGGTGGAAAAATATTTGGAACAGCTAGTACGGTGCAAGGAAATGGGGAGAAGGGTAATTAGCTAGTTAGGAGATTAATAACTTATGGGCATTTAAGATACTCGTAGATTTTAAATAAAGGTATCTAGTTTCAAACTTCGGGAAAAAGTTTATTTTAGGGGGGTAGAATGTGATACTAAAATTGTTTTGAGTTATTATAACTTTGCTTTTGTGGTTTTATACGATTGTTTATGCTTTATATATTATACATGTGCGATTATCTTTATAATATAAGTGTGTGATGATAGCATTTTTGTTGGAATGTATGGAGTTAATGCTTAGGTAGTCTGAGGGAACTTTGGAGACGAAATTCTTTTTAAGGACGGAATGAAGACTGTAATACCTCGTAATTTGGTGGAATTCATATTTACGTTTCAAGCATTTTTAATAATTAATTATGACGTTTATAATTAATAATTGTGAATAAGACGGAATGATATAATAAAATAACAAATAATAGAATAATGAGTCGGGACGGCAATTGAATAATAATAATATACGATAATTCATATAATAATAATAAACGATAATTATGATATAATAATAATAGTAATAATAATATTCATAATAATAATAATAATGTTATACATATGGTAATTAGTAATTTCCTAATAAGTTTCCTAAAGACGACATTTTTACTAGTATAAAAGCAAGGCATGATCTACATAACAGGTTTTATTCACATATTTTTACATATAGAGAGATTTAGGACTTAAGGAAGGAAGAACTTAGCTTTTATTATCGCCTCAAGGTAAGATCGTCTTATAATTTAATGTATTGATTTTATAACTATTCTAACTCGTTTCTTAGACCACCGCTTGACTTGCTTCGATGGTGACCTCGGCCGTAGGGGTGGCCGGACCCACATTAGACTATCGTTGACCTGCGGGAAGGAGGTAGTTGACCGGCGTTATTATGGTTGTTGTGGTTGTTGCACCCATGAATGTCACACGTTTTAGACCTCTGGTTCGTCTGACTTAGACTAGACCTGGGTTGGGGGTTGGTTCTTGGTGGTGGGTCAGCCGTCCTAAGAGACCAGGGGTGGTGAAAGGTGGTGCCTTGCGGTGGTGGTGGCCGGAATTCGAGGAATTAGGTTAGTATTTGAAAACATGTATTTAACACGGTCTAGTGGTTGTTGGACCTACGACTTGGGTTGGTTGGGTTGTTGTTGGTGGGTCGTCGGTTGTGGGAGGTGTGTGGTGGTCGGTGGTGGCGCTTGGTGGTGTTGTTAGAGTAGTGTGGCTGAGTTGTTGTCGTGTATGTGTTATATTGTTAGTGTTGGTTGCCTCGCGCAATTCACTAATACACACACCTTACTTTGCCCAAGCTTTATTGGGCTATTCTCGACGCTTAAAAACGTCACCATTTTATTTCTCGATGCTTTTAAAAGCGTGGTTTTTTGGGGCGTCACGAATTTTTGACGGTTTTTAGCATCAACCTTGTAGACGCCTTTATGTGTCGAGAGTAGCGATGCTTTTAAGCGTCAAAGTTTATCTACACTTCTTTGCGTCGTAAATTTTGAATTTCTCTACGCTTTTTCTCGGCACTAGACAAATTAACTAATACTATCTTCATCAATACGATTTGAATTAAATCATATAAATTACTAGCTAATGACATCATATATTAAAGAGTGTATAAACAACATTAATTTGACTAGAAACAAAACAAAATTTTATACAATAAATTAAAGTTGCATTTATCAAATTACGTGCTTTCAAAATTCAAAAAAAATAAAAAAAATATCGTAATTATTTTATCCGAACAATACAAATAAAAAATATCCCTACTAATGCTAGTTTTTACGCAAAAATAATAAATTGTCTCCAAACGATTAGATTTAAGCCAAAAGGTGCAACTAATCTACTCCAGAAAGTGAATTCAAGATTTGGTCGTTTTATCCGGATGCACCGCCACCATTAGTTAAGTCTGATATTTACATGCAAGGAAATTAAATATCATCAACAAGGTAATCAAGTAGGAAGTTGTGCTACTAATAACGAAAAGAAATCAAAATACTACTTAAGAAACCATACATAAAAGAAAAGATGATTAGCATCATTAAAAGCTCAATTGTAACTTTCATATAACAATGTTTTCTACTATATAACTCCACCAAATTAGGTAAAACAACGAGCATTTATAATGAATTTTCCAACATGAACTTAGAAAAGCATTGGTGTGAAGTTACAATACTGATAATGCAATAATACAAATCAGTACTCCAATCTTTTCAGCTCACAGAACTTCTCTTAAAAAAAACACAATTCCCTACTCTTACACTCATCAGCCACTAAAAATGTCATCCAGCTCAACCAACAAGGCAAAAACGTCCATCACTTTCTTATCCGATATGTTTCACCCAAACTACATAGAACGATACCCAATTTCCTTCAACTAAAACCCTACAAATTTTAATACTAATGCTTTATTTAATCATTTTGCAATTGGTAGAAACATTAGTGAGAACTATCACACGAGTGATTATATATGGAAACAGTATGATCAGAACACAGAGAAAGGGAAGGGTAAAGGCGCACACCCATTCACTCGTTGGACATCACTTATTGTACTCATCATGGCTGAAAGTTCAATAATGGTTGGAGCATTTCAATCTTGTGATCATGCAGCAATTAACAGCATCGGTTGGATGATGCTTGTGCAATGTTTCTGACCTAAATATCAAAGTACCCAATACAATTTTTAGATTTTGGGACAAAAAATTCAGGGCCTGAATACTAATGCAATTTTTAGATTTTGGGACAAAAAACTCAGGGCCTGAACCTTGAACCCCCCTGCTAGCCACCCATTTCCGCCACTGAACCAAATGCATTGAAGGATCCTCCAAACTGTTTACTCACATGATGCTCCCAAAAACCACAATATTTTACATTTATACTTTCCGGGGGGGACGAGTAATCCAACAAGGTAAACTAAAAAAAAATTGAAAACTTAAATTATAAGTTTCAACCTTCGCATTGAAAAGTAAAGAAGCAAGTGAACACAAGCTTACATGTTAACAAGCTACAACCCCACATATATACATATAACCAACCTATAATAGCTAAAATAAGCTAGTTAACCACACTACAACAACACACCAGCACACCAGCACACACTCCAGCTAAGAAAATGCTTCTTAACCATCTATATACACGTCATGCACAAAGCGGGCAACAACTAACCCTAAGGCATATAACCGAGCATCATTCCTATAGAACCGTTCAGCATAGACAAAACTACCAAACTACATCATACTACGATTCAGTACATGTATTAAATTTAAAGACAACATAAATATAAAAATACCTTTGAGTTCAAGGATGATTTTGCAAGTTGGGCTATCTCGGGCGACGGCATTCCCGAACTCATACCTTCCAAGATTTTATACAAGATATTATTCATCTCATTCAACTTGGTTTAAAGCTCTTCTTTGTCCTTAGTCAATCTTAGAACAGCCTCTTCCATATTTTGCACCTTTTCCACATGCTTGAGTTCCAAAGAACTACTATCTCCAGATTTACAAGTCTCTTTCCTTAAAATATCGTGCACCCCAAATACATCACTTCTTTTCACGCCGAAACCATAGCCTAACGGGTGTTTAGTGATATCTTCCCCATACATTAGTTTACTGAAAGCTTCATTTTGGATTTGCGCTTTGGGCTTGGTAGGATTAGTCGCAAGTTAAGATTGAACATAAGTATCAGCAGCCAACTGCACACATTAAATAAAATTCTTAGTATGTGTCAATTTACAAGAAATTTTAGAGTACATCAAACATTTTTATTATATATGAGTACCAAAAATTCTTCCGTTATTGTACCTTTCACATAGGACCCATCTTTCCTCTTATGAGTTTGCTTGAAAACCTCCAATTCAGTTGGTTCCCTTTTGTTCTTTTCTTCCCGTGAGTCATCATTAAGTACTTAGCTTCTACACCTAAACTTTTATTTAATTCTAAATAAATGTAAAGATGGTGGTAATCATCAATAAAGGATAAAATATTCACAAACTTCGCCCGTATATTAGCATAGCTTGTTGACCCGGTTGTGTGAACATGATTTTGTGATGCATGGGCCTCTTTTCCACATTCAAAAAATTTCTGCACTAAATAAAATAGACATTACATAGAGTGCTCACATAATGAAAAAATAGTAAAGATAATGAAAGCAACTATTTAATATTTGGGCAAATACCTTTCCCTTGTCAGAATACCAATAATCCATTAAATGAATCCAACTATAAAGAGGGACCTCTCCTGGTTTAGTTTGATAGATTTCTTGTTTAGTTTTTTTCGTGGGTTTAAAAAAAGTCTTCTTCAAGTCATGCCTATATTTTCTCACACTATTGCCTACACGCTTCAGAATACCTTTGTCATAGCCATCACCATCGAGAATAACAAAGTGATCCTTCGAACAAAAAAAAGGTTAATTTAAACAAAAAATATAAGCTGACCAAACTAGCACAATTGTCCATGTTATGAAGTTAGTAACAACATACCCGAATACACTTAATGATTTCAACTTTGAAAATTTCAGGCACACGGTGCCAATTTGTATCTCCAATTGGACAAAATCTTTCCTTCCGAGCCATATTACCAATGAATTTAACGAGGATGTGTCCTCCCTTTTTGAGTGGCTGATGAAATTCATTAAAAGCGACACAATACCTCCCTTTAGTACACCATACATCATGCAGTTGAATTGAATCGCTGACCTTTCCAATATTTCCTTCATTATCTACCAAAACACATAAATACATATGTTCATATCTTAAAACATATTTTTATACTTCTTAGCTCAAGTTATCATTAAGTCGAGCAATATGTCAAAATCAATCATAGATTAAGTAGGAAAGTCTCTGTATAATTATTTAAATTAAGAAACATATTTATCATCAAAGTAGACAAAACAACACATTACATACATTTACTCGCGTAAGTGATCTTAAAACGATGAAGACCAAAACTGAAAGCTTAATCGTAAATATTAATATATGATACTGTAGCGATGGACAGGCTCATAAAACACCACGAATTAGCGAACACTGACAACTCATCTACAGACGTGATATGATAATAATGGTTGTGTAGTAATTTTGCGCTCGTCTACGAAACCAGAGATTCTCACATAGACAACAAAAATTAAACAAAAAGAATTCAGAAAACCAACCATGACAAAAAAAATTAAACAAAGAGAACTTACCCATAAGTATAACCTCCTCACTTTCGTCAAATTCTACATTATCAGGCCAATCGTGTATCACACTATTATGTTTCGGTTTGAAAGTTTTTAGACGAGTTACATTAGCGTCTTGCTGGTTCAGAACTTCTTCATGCTCGACCGATGATTTCTCAATTGTGTTAGACCTATTACACCCATTGTTGGTTATGCCAACAAGTTCAGATGGTAGCGGACGACAAGTGGGTTGAGACATTGACAATAATGCAGGCCTTACACTACTACTAGTGGACTTGAGAGTCAAAACTCGGGAAGAGTTAGTAGGAGGATTTTTCCACAAGACATCAGATTGTCCTACTTGTGCTTGTTCCCTAAATTTTTGAGATGCATCGGGCTATTTGGCAGAGAGTTGTGGGGCTTTTCCATTAGCAGAATCATGCAAATCTCGAGTGGCATGGGCCTTTGAATGTAGGTGATTTGTCGTAAAAGACCAATCATTCATAGTAGAAGTTTTCCACAACGGATCAGGTGGTTTAACTCCTCCTACTTGTGCCTATTTCCCCATTTTTTGAGATCCGTCAGGTTTCTTAATAAAGTTTTTGTAGAACGTACCGGCTGGTTTAACCCCTCCTACTTGTGTTTGTTCCCCACTTTTTTTAGATGCATCAAGTTGCTTGGCAGAGAGTTCTCAGGCTTTTCTAGCAGCAAGATCATGAGAATTTATGGTGGCGTGGGTCTTTGAAACTACAGGGGTTGTAGTAAAGGAAGTAGAATTTTTCCACAACGTACCGGTTGGTTTAATCCTCCTACTTGGGCTTGTTCCCCCGTTTTTGAAGATGCATCAATTTGTTTGGCAGAAATTTCGCGAGCTTTCCTAGCAGCAAGATCATGAGAATTTGCGGTGGCGTGGGTCTTTGAAAGTAAGGGGTTTGGAGTAAAAGCTCGGTCAGGTTGATCATATTCAGCTGCATGTTCTTGAAAAGTGTGTGAGATTTGGATTCATGAACTTGGGCCATTTTTAGTTTTTTAAAAAGTCGGATTGACTTGGGTCTTTGAAAAAGAAGCCTTTGCAGCATAAGGCTCATCAATATTTGCATCAGGACGACAATCTTTTAGCGATGGCTGTTGCTGCGGTGCCTTAACAACTGCAACTATTTTGATTTTTTGAGGGTAAAATAGCACTCATCTGTCATCAGTAGCACCTGATTCCGTAGTAAGAGATGATGCTACTGATTCCGTAGTAAGAGATGGTGGTGTGGTTAGAGGTGGCATTGGCCCATCAGCTTCCTTAAATTGAGCCCTGGTCCTTTTGCTTCGGTAACTCATCCTTGAACGTGATACTCGATAATAAATCCTAAAATAAACATTAAATCCATTAGTTGTATATAATAGTAAAGGTCAACGAGCATATAATAATATAGTAAATGGAAAGAGTTGCTCGCAACATTTGCATAACCAAAACCAAAAACATTATTTAGATTAATAATTAAAATCATCTAATACCAAAAGTATACAAAAACTAGTTCTACAGAATTTCGCAAGTCTCAATAAGATCCCTAGGTTTTGTACTAATTACATAAGACCATCCTTTTTGCGTCTCATCTTCGACATAAAAAACATGTTTTGCTTGACACGAGAAAACAAAAGGATCATCGGCTAAATTTCGACCAGTATGCATTAGCTTAGAAAAGTTGACACACACACTCCCATCTTCAAACTTCTTAACACCTCTGTGTATGTCAACCCAAGCACAACTGAACATTACAACTTTTCATTGGCCAAAATAATCTAACTCATAAATATCCATTAGTTTTCCATAATATGTTTCACCATTAGCTTCGACCATAACTCCAGAATTTTGAGTTCTTCGCTTTTCTTCACGATCAACCGTTTGGAATTTATATTCATTGATCATAAATCCCATCATCCTTTTACCATCATTATTTAAACCACCTGCCGAAGCTTTCCTAAGTTGTCTTTCTGGGGTACTTGTATCTAGGTTTTGCACCTATGACAACAGACAACTATATCAATATGAATAATATAAAACTGATAAGCCACATTCCGAAGTTTTAAAAGGGGTGAAACTGTGCTTGCAACCATTCCGCAAATTCTTTGATAATCCACTCGTTTTCATTATTTTGGGTAACACTGAGATGGACCATCTCCCGCCGCTTGTAATTAAGAAATTCACTTTAAAAGAATTGGAAAAAAAATCATTACCAGATTATATTAAGGATGGGTGATAAATTATAAAAATTTGAAAGTCATTTATATTTACTCAAGAACCTCTTTCATCTCATCGGAATGAAGCAAAACGTAGCGGTGATCTTGTTTTAAACTTTTGTCATCTAGGCGTACTTTTTCAATCATACCAACAACTCTACCACCAGAGCGAAATAAATAATCAATCATGTCTTGAATACCATCATCATTCCTCTTTGATCTATTAAAGATAGTCTCAATACCTTCCAAATACCTTGAACAAAATATGATTGTCTCCTCAAGCATGTACCCTTCAGCAATTGATCCCTCTGGCTGCGCTTTATTACTTACGTATGATTTTAAGTGAGCCAAATACCTTTAGAGAGTTCATAAAATCAGTTTAGTAAAAACACTTAAAACATCCACTTAAATAGTCTCTGATAATTACCTTTCAATAAGGTACATCCATCTATACTGGACAGGACCACCAAGTTTCGCCTCCTCGACTAAGTAAATCAATAGGTGAACCATAATTGTGAAAAAGGTTGGCATAAACTCCATTTCCATACGACATAGTATTAGCACAATTTTCGACTGAAGGGCATTTAACTCATCGTGTTCAAGGGCATGCTGATGCGTGTCATTTATATGATGTTTTACACCTCATTTTACACGCATTTCAGAGCTCATTTATGTAGTTTATGCTACTATTCTCCCTATTTCCGTCTACTTTCGTGTTTTTGTACATTATTGCAGAAATGTGAAGAATCCGGCGGAAATCAAGCTAAATCCATCCCCGAGTACAATGCATTGCATTTGTCATGAAGTATTTACTCAAGGAACGAGCTTGGTGCGCATTTCGAGGCCCGAAAGACAAATCCACGAGAATTTAGAAGTCAAGTATCAGCTACTTCAGTCGATCGACCGCTGCCCTTAGTCGATCGACCAGATCACGAGTTCCAGTAGCTTCTGTTTATTACAGTCCAGTCGATCGACCGCTCACAGTGGTCGATCGATCAAGCCGCTAATCTGCGTGAATTAATAGAACGAGGAATAGGAAGCCCATTGTGTTTTAGGTTTTGAGAATAAAGTTACGTGATATTTCTATATAACGTAACCTGCTCATCCATATACGATTATCTAGTTTTTATCAAGTATCAATTAGTTTATCATAAAATTTTAGGGTTCATTAGTTTAGAATAATTCCTTTCAATACAATTTACTTTTGCATACGGTTTTTGATCTTCCTCCCTGCTTTTACGGTATTCTTCTGCTCTTAATTCAGTTTTATCACTCTATTTGTTCATAGATTAGAAATTGCTAGATTAGTTTCCCGAAGCCGATATTATCGTTTTATGTTATTTGTTTGTTTAATTATTTCAATCATGAATTCAGTAGTTTTATTCCTTAATCTTATTGTTGTTTTCGTCGTAGTCATGAGTAGCTAAATACCTTGTGATAGGATGTAGGGAATCTGTAGTGTAGGCGGCATTAGAATAGCATGACCTAAATCGCGCCATGGTCGATCGACTGGGTTCCCTGGTCGATCGACTGGCCACGTGAGCTTTACTTTGTTGTAATTAATTTAATTGCTATGTTTGACGAATCGAGTGCACGCGACTAGTTGAATGTTTAGGAATTGACCGACCCAATAAAGATCGAAATATAGGGAAGGGAGATAGCCTACCTAATTAAGACGACTAAATTACTAAGATCGAGAGATGAGTTAATTTAGCCTTTTTAGTCACTTTTCAGGACGAAAGTCAGTATTAGTGATATTAGGGACCTGTAGCGAGATCGAAAGATGCTACCTGTTAAGAATGGACCGAGAGGACTTCTTATTTTCCCGTCTCACGTGTTTGTTTTAGACCTACCTAGTGTACTGCCGCCGAAACTATAGTGAACCGACCATCTTAGCACCCTTTTAATATTTGATTTCTTCCGTTTATTTAATTACTGTCTTTTATTGCCTTTAGCTATAGATCAAATCAAATCAAAACCTCCCCCACACTGTTACCATTGGACTTAAATAGAATAACTATTAATTGCATCGCCTCCTTGTGGTTCGACCCTCACTGCCACTAGCTTCTGTTAGTAGTATTTAGGTTATAAATATTATTTTTGATACTAAACGACGGTATCAAATTTTGGCGCCGTTGCCGGGGAGGCAATTGTTTAAAATTTTTAGTTGTTTCTATTTTAGTCTTTTCTTAGTTTAAGGGACATCTGTTCCTTAAACTATTCTTATATTCTATTTGTAGTTTCTTCTTATGCGCAGGTCACAGGGTGGTGAATTACTACCGTTAAATCCCGAGATTGAGAAGACTTTGCGTGAGTTGAGATGATCATCTAGAGTATTGCCGACAGAGGAAGAGCTGTGTACTCTGTCTAGTTACTACGAGAACGAGCTATTTGAGGAGGATCCACATTTATCTCCTGTTTCCACTTCTTCAGTTGAGACCGTCACATCTCCATATTTTCCAGTCATGGCTGAAGAAGCAAGTATAGCCAGTCACTCGGAGCCGACAGCTGCGAACCTTTATAAGGGATTCGCATTACTAGGGGAGAACAGAAAATTCGAGCCGAAGCCTTCTTAAATTAACCTGGTTGAGAGGAACCAATTCGGGGGAGCTGCAAATGAAGATGCAGCTAAGCACATGGAGACATTCATCGATTATTGCTGTTCCATACCCCCACCAACCGGTGTGACCCAGGACCAGGTGAAGGAAACTATGTTTATATTCTCTCTTCGTGATCTTTGCAAGGGAGTGGTACGAGAGACCTGGATCGAGCTGCTAATGGGATCACTGACTGGAATTCTTTGGCCCTAGCATTCTACAAGAAATATTTCTCTGCCTCGAAGACTAATTCCATTAGAGCTCAGATCACGAGCTTTAAACAGGGTCCTGATGAGAACTTTCATGAAGCGTGGGTCCGTTTCAAGAAGCTGGTGCGAACCATTCCGCATCATGGGTTCGAAAAATGAAGTCTATGCAATCAATTTTATAATGGGCTCTGTGACGATCAGAGAGCTATCCTGGATGCGGCAGCTAGTGGCAGATTCCAGGAGAATGTTGGAGAGACTAAGGGGTGGAAAATTATTGATGATTTGGCCATCCATAAAGCTGAGTATGGGAATTCCAAGGAAATCAAAGGAGGAGTGCTGAATCCTCTTATGTAGCTGCACTAGAGGCTCTTATGGCGAGGTTTGATAAGTACGAGTTAGGAGGAGCTTTAAAAGGAGGGATCTATCATGTGAATGTTGTTTCAGATGGTCCTTTCGTCTGCAAGAGATGTGGAGGAGAAGGATATGTTTCAGACAACTGTCCTAATCCCTATGAGTCTTGTGCTGCCTTTCAATATTATAGGCAGACAAACACTTATTTTGAGCCGAATACCCATCCTAACTTGAGGTGGAGTAGCCAAAATGCCCTGAATCCAACTCCACCTCCACAAAGAAGAAGAACAAAGAATTATGTGCCCTCTCATAAGCAACAACAGTTCCAAAAGCCTCCGTATGTTCCTCAGCAGCAGCAGCAGTCCCAAGGCTCCGAATTTGCCGAATTGAAAAATTTGTTGCTGAAAGAGTCTCAAGCTAGAGAGGTCGGGATGAAAATGTTAGAAAGCCAAATTGCTCAATTGGCTAGCAAGAGTGCAACAAGAGCTCCGGGGCAATTACCGTCGCAACCGGATCAAAAAGAGACCCTTAATGCCATTACTTTGAGGAGTGGGTCTACCCTTTATGGACCCGCTATGGTTGAGGATGTCGTTGAAAAAGATGAGGCGGAACCGAGTAAGAAGAAGGCTGGAACGAACAGTGGAAAGAAAAAGACGATTACCAGGTATATCAGTCAATCGACTGATATACCCAGTCGATCGACCAGTCCGCGAGATACAGTAGCTTCTGGTCATGTAGATGTCAGTCGATTGACTGACCTACATGGTAGATCGACTGACAACGCTGCTGATGGTGAGTCTTTTCGTCCTCCAATGCCAGACAACTTGAGGGACCACTTGTTTCGGGGTACGACGACTCCGAAAATATTGAGGCAAGACCCAAATGCTGATGGGTCAGTCCCGGTTCCAAAATATGACCCGATGACGATTAATGGATCATTTTTTAGACGGTCTGAAGAAGGGTCAAGCTACAACAAGGAGAAGGTAGTGGATTTTCAGCCTAAATCCACCGATGTCGGCATGAGAGACTTAGAGGAGAGGGCTAACTTACTTCTTTTAGCCCCTTATCCGGAGAGATTGGTGCCGACGAAGGATCAGGTATCGTTTAATAAATTTGAAAATGTTATTCGTAGCTTAAACGTACAAGTTCCTTTTCTTGAGTTAGTTAATCAAGTGCCTGCTTACATGAAATTTATGAAGCAACTTTTGTCTAAGAAGAAGTCACTTGAAACTGTGCATACTGTCGCACTAACTGAGGAGTCATGCTCTTATTTGACCCACACTGCACCCCATAAGCTAGAAGACCCAGGTAGCTTTTCCGTTCCATGTAGTATTGGCACCTTTTCTATTGAGAAGGCCTTGTGTGACCTAGGAGCCAGTATTAGTGTAATGCCCTTGAGTCTTGCTAGGAAGTTTAAATTGACTAGGTTTGCAGTTACCAACATGACAGTACAGATGGCTGACCGATCTGCGGTCCAGCCTATAGGAGTCTTAGAGGACATTCCTGTGCAAATAGGAAAGTTCTTCTTCCCTGTTGACTTCGTTGTACTAGATATGCCCGAGGATGCCCACATTCCTATCATATTGGGTAGACCATTTCTGCACACTGCTGGTGCAGTTATTGATGTTGGTTCAGGGACTTTGACCTTCAAAGTAGGGAAACGCTCCATTGTCTTTGCCCAGACGGCTAAGAAGAAGGACCCCATGTGGCCAGTCACTTGTAATACGGTTTCTGAAAAGAAATCCTATTTTATGCTTCCTGATATGCCTGTTTCTGTGCCTATTCCTGTTATAACACCTCCGCCCCAGATTGGGAGCAAATTGGACGAAGATTCTTCTGTTTTGGATATTGCAGGAGCTGGTTTAGAGAAGGAAGAGCCGCATGTTGCTCCAGCTGTGAAGGAGCCAATCGTTCAAAGAGGCGGCCTAGGATGTCTTAGCTATGGCACTGATGAGGAGCCCGATGATGAGCCAGTCAAAGCGACGGAGTCCGACTTGGATTCTGATGAGCCAGAAGAGGTCATTGATTGGGGAGATGCTGAAGCCGTTGATCCGTTGAGTTTAGCGGATGTTGGAGTTGAGAAGAGTGCAGCTGAGGAGATGAGCACTGTAGAGGCTACCCCTTGTAGCCAGAAGCCGAGCAAGTGGGCCATTCCGTGGCCGTTCTTAATCAACTATTAGTTGATTGAGACTTTACATACATTTTATTGCTTTTTAAGACCATTTACCGTTTTTTCGTGTGCGCGAGACTTCGCATTTTAATAAGTTTTCTTAGGATTTTATACACTTTAGACTATTGCTTTGGGTTTTGCGCAATTTTGGGCGCGTTATTGTGTGTATTTGCAGGTTTATAGACCATAATAGCTCGAGTTATTGAGCTAATTGAAGAAATCAGAAAGTTACAGGAGGTTTTCCAGTCGATCGACTGCCTCCTATGGTCGATCGACTGAGCCGCGACTTCCAGGAGCTTCTGTTCCTGTTCAACATGGTCGATCGACTGGGTAATGTGGTCGATCGACCATGTTTGCTGCTGTACCTGTTTTCGATCATTCCCCTGCTGTGTTTGGTCGATTTGCGGAGTCGAGGGAGTCTTCTTTCCACTTTATTCTCCGACTCATTTCTATTTCTTTATTTTACACATAATGTTGCGTTTCAATAATTGTTTTCTCGTTTTATGCGTGGTATTATTTGTCTTTTCAGGTACTTATTGGTAGCACTGCGAGCTACTGAAACCTCCTAGCTCACGCTGGTTTGGGGAGGTTTCCTTTTGCTGTGCTTAAAGTCTTGTGAGTTTCCGAGTTCTTACTTCATGTCTTATGTAGTTAATTTCACGCAAATTCCCGTTTTCCTTTTATTTCATTACATGATTTTGCACAATGGGGACATTGTGTGATTTGGTTTGGGGAAGGGTTTTGCGTTGCATTTCATTTTCTTGCATTCACGTTTACATTTTGTCTTGCATTTTTATTTATTTTCTCTTATATATTATATATACAGAAAATCCAAAAAAATTGAAAAAAAATTTCAAAAATCCAAAAAATTGCACGTTTATTTTAGCATATAGGTCGAGTCGGAACGGTAGTATTTCAATGATGACATTGCATTTTCAGCCGTTTATGCCTAAGCCTTGCTAATTGACATGTTATTAGTAGAATCATATGCATAGTCTACGAGTTTTCGTTAATATTTTGCTGGACTTGAGACTTGACTTAGAATTTTGGCAAACTACATCATATTCTGAGAATTAGAGCCTATAACTGGTGTCATCTATGACCAGTTAATCTAGAACTAGTATAGGACCCGTGCTACAGCACGACATTTTTAAGATTTTGTTTATAAAGAGGAAAATACAATAAAATTGCATTTGCACATAAAATATATGGTACTTTTAAGTTAATGTTATAATATAGTAGATACAATATTAGCAAGGAGGAAAAAAACAAAGTTTATTACCGTAAAAGATAGTTGAAACTAAGTGAGTCTTGTTCCTAACTATTAATAATAATACTATAATGTTAAATCAATAAGGGGAACTAATTTATGAAATTAAATTAGATGTAAATTATAATTAAAAAAACCTATTAGCCTTATAAAAAAACGGTCGAAATAATATACTACGCGTTTAAAGAGACGATTTTAAAATTATTAAACTAAAATTTCACTTTCTATTTCTTATAAGAAAATTCATCAAAATTTAACACATATCAAATTGGTTTTAACGTTAAAATGTTAGTAATGAGATCTGTCAAATTATATAGAAACAATTTGTTTCCATATAGGATTGTTAATTATCAAAGTCAGAATTTTTTTGGTTATACGTTTCAATGGTAGTAATGAATGAGAATCAATTTGTTTCCATATAGGATTCTTAATTAGAAAAGTCAAAAGAATCTTTTGGTTATATGTTGGAATGGTGATAATTAATTTGTTTCTATATAGGATTCTTAATTAAAAAAGTCAAAAGAATCTTTTGGTTATATGTTGGAATGGTGATAATTAATTTGTTTCTATATAGGATTTTTAATTAGAAAAGTCAAAGATTATTTTTAAATAATGGGCTCAACTCAGAATCTTATTTGTGGTGTTTTCAGTCCATAAAACATAGGCCCATTAAAGTAGGGAACAGTTGGGCGGGAAAATACTAAGAGAATTTTATTCTCTTAGTAGTAGGGGGGATTGTGAGTAGTTACTCCTTATGAGACGTGTTACATAAATGTGCATAAATATGAATTTGATCTGCTTAATACCTGTATGCATTCGGTTTGTGGTTCGTTGACACATGTGGTAGAGGTTTTCCTTTATTCACTTTGCCCATAAGCTCAACACTGCCAAAAATAGCCTTTTTGTCCCGTTAACTACATCCTACACTTAGCATGCCCTTGTCAAGCTAGTAGTTTATGTTCTTGGGACTGTTACTTTGTTTTTGGTGGCATATGCTCTTTTGAGATGTTGATGAGAGGATGAAAAAGGAAGGAAAGAAAGAAGAAAAAAAATAGAAAAGAAAAAAAGAAGAAGAAAAATGATTCGAAAAAGAGATGCGTGCTGTACAGTAGAGGACGGTCGATCGACTGGTCTCATTGGTCGATTGACTGCAGCCTGAAAAGAGAAAAAAAAATCAATTCGCGTGATTCAAAGTCTTCATTTTATGGCAATTTTTGCTCCCATGTTGCATTTGTATCTTATGGGGAGTTGATTGATTATTATGGAGAATGCGAGATTTGTGCTTGATAATTAGCACCTGTTTCATTGTTAATTTTGAGCAAGAAGTTGGATGTTGTCATATGGTTTTGTTGGGTACTAGCTTGATCATCTATACCCCCTCATTCCCATACTGTTTTGCCTCTTCTTACCCATTACCTCACATATCCATATTTACCTCGGCATGTGTCATGGTCATCTGTTTGGTTGGAATGCATATGTACGGTTGTAGAGATTATTTTCATATTAGATTGCAGGCATGTTCTTATAGGTCGTAGTTAGGTGAGAATCATTACAAAATTAATTCTTTCTATCTTTACATTACTCACCTGTATTTATTGAGTGATTCGAGCGACCCGTGAGAGTCCGATTTGATAAGTCTCTACAGTTGACGGTTCAGCAGTTTTTGACGACTATATAACTCGTTTGCATGATTCATATTGCTAATTGATTGTTAGTTCTAGCATTAAACTGGTTTAGGCTATTCGGTTTGCATTTCGCTCTGAGATTTAACTCGTTCCATTAGGTCTTAGGATCGAGTCTAGTTCTTGCTTGGGGACAAGCAAGGGTTTGGTTTGGGGAAGTTTGATGCGTGTCATTTATATGATGTTTTACACCTCATTTTACACGCATTTCAGAGCTCATTTATGTAGTTTATGCTACTATTCTCCCTATTTCCGTCTACTTTCGTGTTTTTGTACATTATTGCAGAAATGTGAAGAATCCGGCGGAAATCAAGCTAAATCCATCCCCGAGTACAATGCATTGCATTTGTCATGAAGTATTTACTCAAGGAACGAGCTTGGTGCGCATTTCGAGGCCCGAAAGACAAATCCACGAGAATTTAGAAGTCAAGTATCAGCTACTTCAGTCGATCGACCGCTGCCCTTAGTCGATCGACCAGATCACGAGTTCCAGTAGCTCCTATTTATTACAGTCCAGTCGATCGACCGGTCACAGTGGTCGATCGACCAAGCCGCTAATCTGCGTGAATTAATAGAACGAGGAATAAGAAGCCCATATTGTTTTAGGTTTTGAGAATAAAGTTACGTGATATTTCTATATAACGTAACCTGCTCATCCATATACGATTATCTAGTTTTTATCAAGTATCAATTAGTTTATCATAAAATTTTAGGGTTCATTAGTTTAGAATAATTCCTTTCAATACAATTTACTTTTGCATTCGGTTTTTGATCTTCCTCCCTGTTTTTACGGTATTCTTCTGCTCTTAATTCAGTTTTATCACTCTATTTGTTCATAGATTAGAAATTGCTAGATTAGTTTCCCGAAGCCGATATTATCGTTTTATGTTATTTGTTTGTTTAATTATTTTAATCATGGATTCAATAGTTTTATTCCTTAATCTTATTGTTGTTTTCGTCGTAGTCATGAGTAGCTAAATACCTTGTGCTAGGATGTAGAGAATCTGTAGTGTAGGCAGCATTAGAATAGCACGACCTAAATCGCGCCATGGTCGATCGACTGGGTTCCCTGGTCGATCGACTGGCCACGTGAGCTTTACTTCGTTTTAATTAATTTAATTGCTATGTTTGACGAATCGAGTGCACGCGACTAGTTGAATGTTTAGGAAATAACGGCCCAATAAAGATCGAAAGATAGGGAAGGGAGATAGCCTACCTAATTAAGATGACTAAATTAATAAGATCGAGAGATGAGTTAATTTAGCCTTTTTAGTCACTTTTCAGGACTAAAGTCAGTATTAGTGATATTAGGGACCTGTAGCGAGATCGAAAGATGCTACCTGTTAAGAATGGACCGAGAGGACTTCTTATTTTCCCGTCTCACGTGTTTGTTTTAGACCTACCTAGTGTACTACCGCCGAAACTATAGTGAACCGACCATCTTAGCACCCTTTTAATATTTGATTTCTTCCGTTTATTTAGTTTACTGTCTTTTATTGCCTTTAGCTATAGATCAAATCAAATCAAAACCCCCACACACTGTTACCATTGGACTTAAATAGAACAACTATTAATTGCATCGCCTCCTTGTGGTTCGACCTTGACTGCCACTAGCTTCTGTTAGTAGTATTTAGGTTATAAATATTATTTTTGATGCTAAACGACGGTATCACATGCGAACAAAGAGACTTGAAAAAGCAAGATAATTTCACAAGTAAGTCAATAACTTTAGTAGCCTTGGATGCCCTCAATGCCACAGGAAGTATATCTTGCTTTAAGACATGATTGTCGTGGCTCTTAAGATTAATGAGTTTTGTCTGTTTCATATTCACGCATCTAGAGATGTTTGAGTCATACCCATCAGGAGCTCTATTCTTTTGCAAGACTTTTAGAAATCGCTCTTTCTCCTCGTTAGACATGGTATATGATGCTGGAGGCATGTATGGTTCTCGATTAGGTCGATCTTGGAGCATAGATGTTCCTTTATGACTAGCTTCTTTAGACCTTTTCTCGCATTCACATCGTCTCTACTCTTATCCATATCTAAAAGTGTACCCAATATATTGTCGCACACATTTTTCTCAATGTGCATAACATCTAAATTATGTCTTAGTGGGTTGTGTTCCCAGTAGGGCAACTCAAAAAATATACTCTTCTTATTCCACAAATTATGATTATTATTTTCACAGTTACTATCATTAACCATGTTAGTCGAGACACCAACTTCCCTTGCTCTATTTGGCCTTTTCAATCGTTTTTTAGTCTTCCCATATGTATATTCAATCTTTTCTTGTTGTGTTAAGACATCAGAACCACTTATATATTTTGGAGCGCAGCCAGGCGCTATTGTTCCATCAAACAAATTGGCTTCAGAACGATAGTGATGATCTGGAGCCAACCAATTCCTATGTCCCACATACCAAATCTTGCCACCAAATCTTCTGGAATTAGTTGAATGGGTACAACGTGGACAAGCATCATAACCAGCAGTACTCCATCCAGAAAGCATAGCATATGCCGGAAAATCGTTAATAGTACTATGTAATGCTGCTCGGAGTTTGAAAGTTTCACCCTCAAAGGTGTCAAATGCGTCAACACCACTCCATAACAACTTCAACTCAGAAATTAGAGGTTGCAGATAAACATCAATGTCAATTCCTTGACTGGATTTTCCGGGAATAATACAAGACAAAAGAAATGAAGAGGGTTTCATGCACAACCATGGTGGCAAATTATAAGGAATCAAAATAACTGGCCATGTGCTATAAGTGGTATTCATCAAACGATATGGGTTAAACCTGTCACTAGCTAATGCTAACCTAACACTTCGAGGATCAGAGGCAAATAGAGGATACCGAGAATCAAATTTTTCCCATGCTAAAGAGTCTGCTGGATGTCTAAGTTTTCCATCTTTTACACGATCTTTATGATGCCATCTCATATCTTCTGCTGTTTTAGGTGACGCGTAGATCCTCTCTAATCTTGGAATGAGGGAAAAATACCTCATCACTTTAGCTGCTTCACCCTTCTTAGCTAGATTTTTACCTTTTTCACCTATGACTTTTTTCCATCTTGATGTGTCATAAACATTACACTCCTCCTTGTCACTGTTATCCCCCCAAAATAGCATGCAATTGAATGGGCAAGCGTGAATCTTTTCATACCCAAGTCCTAAATCATTTATTATCTTCTTATCCTCATAAAAGGATGATGGGAACTCTTTTGCTTGAGGAAATGCTTGAAGTAGAAGTTCAAGTAACTTGTTAAATGACTCAATAAACCAATGAAACATACATTTAATATGGTATAAATGTAAAAGGAATGAGAGCTTTGAGAAAGATTGACATCCTTCGTAAAGTTCCTTGTTTGCAGCTTCGAATAATCTTTTATAGCTAATGTCTTATTTATTGTTGAGGTCATCAGTCGTAGCATCGTATGCGTGCTCAAACTCATTATCGGACTCACCAGAAGAACTAAACCCCATAGACACGTCATCAAATTCAGCTTCTTTTTCTATTTCTACGGAGCCAGCAAAAGTATTATGATCATCAAGATCTTTAGAATGGTTAGCAATCTTAGTCCTATAAACTCCATTAAGTAAACCTTTCATATTATCATGACCTACCAAGGGTTCTTCCTACTTTATCCATGCAAATTATCAAGAACGTCCCTTTAACCATGCCAAAACCAATCCGTATACTTCTGGTAAAACCCATTGAACAAAATATGTCCCTCTATTTTGCCCAGCGTGAAGTAATAACGTAACTTACAACTCTTACATGGGCATTTTGTTTTCCTTTCTACAATACTTTCCTTAGGTAACTCAATAAACTCCCTACATCCATTTCTGTAATCGCGATGGTCATTTGGCAAGGTAATCCAGCTAGTATCCATGACTGCACATCATAAAGATTGAATCAATATATATTTTGTATTCTCAGCTTTATTTTTCACATTTTTTCTATATTATTCTAACCAAAGCTTTTATGTTTTTCTTTTAGTTTTGACACAATTTTTTTTGGAAGCGAGTTTTGACACATATTGAAAGCATTAATTCTTTAATGAGATTTGTTTTAGTTTTGACATAATTTTCTTTTTTTTTTCTTTTTTTTTTTGCAGCAAGTTTTGACACAGATATTGAAGGCATTACATATTTAATGAGAGTAACTCGCATAAATCTCAATATGAGATCTCTACCGACGACGATAATTGATAACTACTTATTTTTTTATCAATTCTTTAATGGAATATTTCCTCCGCTTCAATCAATTGTTTGCCTTCAATTAAGATACCCCTCATAAAGAAATAAAAAAAAAGCAATTATTATGATGCCATAACTAGGCCGTGGCGGACCCAGAATTTAAACGCCGGGGGTGCGCATTTTAACTGAACGAGTCAATTGGCCAAAATAGAATATAAGCAACGAAAATTTGATTTAGAAAGTAAACTTCAAAGTACCCTACCAAAAAGAACCCAAATTTTAATTATTTAAAATAAGATGAACTTATCAGCTATTTGTACCGAAAAAAAATACTCCGTAACATATATTTCACCATTTGATGAAACAACCCCAAATAAAGATGATGAAAATTCATTTGCCTTTCTTGGTTGGTTTCAAAACGAGTTTATACTTGTATCAATCTAACATGAAACGTATTACTCCCTCCGTCTAAATTATTTGTTTATCTTTTTTTATTCTTTGAAGGGACATTTTAAGTAAAGGTAACAAATGATTGGAACGGGGAGTGTATATCATTTATTTGAAATTTGTAAAACAATACAATAGCTAAATTTACTAGTTGCACTAACAATTACGGAGTAACATTTACACCACATATACAATGCAATTATTACGTGATGTCATTTGGCAAGGTAATCCGGCTAGTATCCATGACTATACATCATAAAGATTGAATACTCATAAATCTCAGCACATTAAATCACATAATCAGAACATTGTAGAATAAAAGTATCAATCACATACACGAGAACGAAATTATTACGTGATGTCAAAGTAACAAGGCTTACTTATTGTAGCAAAAGTAAAAAAGACAAAGTTTTAATAATAAATGAAAACTAAAATAGGAATTCGAAATACCCACCGTAGAAACTACTGAAGTAGCGTCACTGTCCAAACTTTGGTCCAAATTCCAATTATCCGTATCCTGCCCTGAAATTAAAGACTATCAACTGATAAATTAATACTACAATATAAAGAACTATAAGACCTCACTATTAAAAAGTCATAGTAACCACTGTTGTTAATCTTAATTAAGGAATATCAAATACTTTCCTGAAATATTTAACTGTACCATAAAGGCCAAAATGCACTTTTTAGTCCCTGCTTCCTGATTGTGAATAGATTAATAAAGAAAAAGGCAAGAAAATCAAAAGTATGCTAGTGCTTAATTTTCAAGCATTCAGAGAACATGATTTTCCAAAATTTTATCATGCACATCTATTGAATTTATAATAAACCATTTGCAACGGAAATAATGAATTAATATATATATATATATATATATTTTTTTTTTTGGTGAAATGTGAGAATATATTAAATCAAGTAAAAGGTCTAATTACAAGAGGATATCATGCAACAGTAAACAACAAAAGCCTTAGCTAACCAAGACAAATATGCAAACACAATTTTTGCCTAGACAAGCTGCTAGCTCACTCCTAGGACACCCCATTTTTCCAACAATTTCTTCTCATTACTCGAAACAGGCTGCATGATTTTCCTTCTGATTCTACTCTTTACCTCCTCAATGATAAGAGCAGCTACTTTCTCTGGCCTAAGTAGCACTTGTTTCATTCTGGCACCATTTCTTTGCATCCATACCTGATAAAAGCAAGCAATTATCATCAGGAATTGAGCTTTCTGCTTCAGGCTTCCTTTAGGTGACAGCATTCCCATGCTCCTGTTAGTCTGCAGTGGGAAGCCACACCAATTCTCCATCTGAAGTAGCACCTTCTGACTGTAGCTGCAATCAAAAAATAGGTGTGCCTGTGTCTCAACATCATTGCCACAGATCAAGCAGCAATCATCAGTACAGTATCCTATTTTGCATAGCTTTTCCTTCACATTCAGTCCATTATTCATGATGATCCAAGCAATAATGGAATGTTTGGGTATGTTCCATTTGTTCCAAACCAGAGGTACCCAGTCTTGCTTAGGCTGTTGAACCCTAAGCCTATCATATCCACTTCTTATGGAATACCCTTTAACATCAGCAGTCCACTGTCCATCAGAGTATCCATTTTTCATCAGATCTTTAACTTTGCATATGTTCTTCCACGACCAAGCAGCATCAGCAGGAGGGATATACTCATGCCAGTCCCTTCCTTTTAAATATATTTGGTTGATCCATCTAATCCACAGTCTATCAGCTTTCCCATAAATCCAGTCCACCAGTTTGGCCACTGTTGCATAGTTCCATATCTGTGCCTTCTTAATTCCCAGTCCTCCCTCTTCTTTCGGCAATGTAACCTTATCCCAAGCAATCAGTGGGACCCTGTGATACTCAGTATTGCCATCCCATAAATAATTTCTGCAAATGCTCTCAATTCTCTTGATAATGCTTTTTGGTAACAGAAATATACTTGCCCAATATGAGTAGAGAGTATTCAGAACTGAATTGATGAGTACTACCCTACCTGCATAGGAACGTTTTCTTGCCCCAAGGCTTCTAATTCTTCCCACCATCTTCTCTGCTATAGTATTGCACTCAGTCTTAGTCAGTCTACCAGCTTTGATAGGGACTCCAAGATATCTAAAAGGCATAGCTCCCTCCACAAAACCTGTAGCCTGTTGTATGTCCTCTTTAAGCTGTTGCCCAACTCCATTATAATAGACCTCTGATTTAGAGCTGTTCATAGACAAGCCAGAAGCTCTAGAAAAGGATGAGAAAGCCCTGAGTAACAGCATTATAGAAGCAGCATTGCCCTTACAAAACATTAACAGGTCATCTGCAAACATCAAGTGATTCAATTTGGATGCCTTACAAAGAGGATGGTATTGGAAAGGCCATCTAGCCACAGCATAGTTAATCATTCTGGTGAGGTAGTCCATGCATATGGTAAATATAAGAGGAGAAATTGGGTCCCCTTGCCTCAACCCTCTCTTGCCTTTAAAATAGCCAAAACTACCACCATTGAGACACAAAGAAAAGGATGTGGATCTGATGCAGTTCATAACTTTATGAGTAAAATGAGAAGGAAATTTCAGGCCTTGAAGTAATTGCTCAACAAAGTCCCACTCCACTGTGTCATAGGCTTTCTGGAGATCAATTTTAAACAAGCATCTTGGAGACACAGCATTCCTGTTATACAGCTTAACAATGTCCTGACAAATAAGCACATTCTCTATAATAGATCTTCCTTTGATAAAGGCTCCTTGATTGTCACTTATGAGATCAGGCAGAACTTGAGACAGCCTATTACATAGTAATTTAGATATTACCTTATAAATCATATTACAACATGCAATAGGTCTGAATTGTTTGACAGTGGTTGGCCTCTCACATTTTGGTATGAGAGTAATGTTAGTTGCATTTATCTGGTTCAGGAGCTTACCAGTGGAGAAGAAATCCTTTATAGCATCACACACATCTTTTCCTATTACCTCCCAACTGTCCTTGAAAAATGCACTTGTGTATCCATCAGGCCCTGGAGATTTGTCATTAGGAGTGTCAAAAAATATTTTTTTGATTTCAGCATTAGTGACAGGTGCATTTAACAACAGTACATGGTCCTGAGTACAGAATTTCCTCTCATTTAGGACACATTGTCTCACATGTTCAGTAGGTTTATTGCTGCCTAGTAGGGATTGATAGTAATCAAGAAAGGCATTTTGGATGGTCTGGCTCTCAGTACAAACATTACCATGTTGATCTTCAATCTGGATCACCTTATTCATACTAATTCTCTTCTTTATGACCCCATGAAAGTATGCAGTGTTACTGTCACCCTCTTCTAGCCATTGGGACTTGGCTTTCTGACTCAGGAAACTGTCTCTTGCTACACTCAACTTCTTAAGCTCAGCAGCAGCCTGAAATTCCCTCTGCATCAGTTCAGTGTTGTGAATATCAGTGGCTAATTGTTTCTGCAGCTCCTGGAGTCTGGTTTCAGCTATCAGAGTGGTGTTAACAATGTCAGGGTAACAACTCCTATTCAGTGCCTTCAAAGCAGGTTTTAGAGCTTTTAATTTCTTGATGACAGCAAACATTTTATGTCCTGGATAGTGTTTGTTCCATTGTTCAGTAACTGTGAGTAGAAAATCCTCTGCTTTGCCCCACATGTTGTAGTACTTAAAACTTGCTCTCCAGCCACCTCCTATCTCATAGTTGCCAACAGTACAAGGGCAGTGATCAAATAAACCCTCTGGGTGGAAATGTGCCATCATATTAGGGAATTGATCCATCCATTCCTGATTAACCATGAACCTGTCCAACCGACTAAACACCCTTGTAAGTGGTTCCTGTTTGTTGGTCCATGTGTAATAAGCAAATCAGTCCATACGTTTCCAAACAAATCAGTTAGGGATGGAAACGTATATGCAGGCCAAAGGATAACCTGTAGAGGCTCGTAGTTATCAAAATTTGATAGCTCGGGAATACTCGGTTACTAGCTGGTATGACAGTCTGAGAATTAAGAAGGGGAGAGATAAAAGTAGTAAAAAGAATAAGAAGAAAGGGACCTTGGCCGAGTCTAAGCATGAGACAATGAGAGCGAACACAAGAAGGGGTTGAGACCTGTTTTGTGGTTTAAACCAGATTTCTTTTTTGACCACAGGAGGAACTGCTGCCTTTGTTAGATATATTGGCTAACAAACTCGAGACTTTTAGGAGACAAAGGGACCTTCAAGCTAGTAAGCTGCCTCTTAGCACATTTCTTGTTAAGGTAATGCAGCGATTCAGATTTTTTTAGCTGTATTGTATTGATGCTTTGCAGAAGTTGTAGGACTACTACTTTACCTCTTTTTATGATATGCATAGTTTTTATGTTGGAAATTAATGTTCTCAGTATCTCAATTTTATGCGCTCTCTATACATACGCCCAATACAAGAAGTAATTGCTCAATATTTATTAATAACTCTAAAAAAAAGATAAGTTTCAGAAATTTGCACAAAATAGTAAGCATAACAAAGAGCGAAATTTTTTCAATGGAAGCGGAATCAAAGGAATTCTCTATACTTACGCCCAATACAAGAAGTAATTGCTCAATATTTATTTATAATTCGAATAAAAAAAGTTTCATAAATTTGCACAGAATAGTATGTTAGAAATTATTAATCTCATTAATTTACATATTCATATATGAATTAATTTATTTAGTCATAAAATAAATTGTTGATCTTATGCATGCAAACTAAATAAGAAGAGATAAGAAAATCGATTTCTCACCATCTAAATTTCGGTCATTTGTGGGCACCAACAAGATCTCCTTCTTGTTAGTTCTTGAGCTTTCCAATAATGGATGAACATTCATGACTTCAAAATAGAAGCCCTCCAATAAGTAGCACCCAAGACTATCCCAAAATCCCACAAACTAATATGTACTAGATATTTGTAATGTGGTTTACCTTAAAATCGGTTACTAATACTCATATACTACTACTAGTATTATTAGTGATTGATTTGTACAAATTAGATTCATAAAAATGAATTTTATGAAGAACAAGAGAGAGAAGGTAGTGATTTTCATAAAATATGAGAGAATGAATTATTGAGAGAAAAACTCTCAATAATTGTCCACAAAACCGGTGGGGTGGGGAGGATTTTAGGCCATTTTTCTTTTTCCTTTTTGTCTTCACAAGACAAATTGTGTAAGCCTTTTTCCATAGTCATGTCACTATCAAGTGTCATAGACAAATGAATAAGACAAATGGAAAAAGACAAAACTTCTAAACATTGCCCACCAATTTTGGTTTTGATGTGTAATATGGAGTCCATTTTATTTTTGTTAATTGTACAATTGTATGTCATGTGACATGTGACATGTGACATGTCTTATGTCATGTTTTAATTTAAAATGCATATTTAATAAATTAAATATCATTTACAAATTAAATAAATCACATTTAACAAATTGACTAGTAATTCAAAATTACTTTCACATAAAATGGTCATTTAATTACTAGTTAGTATAATTAACAACATCTTGTAATTATAACTAACTTATCATTCTCATCTCGCGTGTTTCGCAAACACCGATTAATTTTAGTAATATAACTTCTTAAATTACTAAATAAAATCTTATTTAAACACATTATAATAAGATGTCATTTTCTCTCTTATGATAATAATTTGTTCAATTTTAAGGAATTAATTAATCTGTATCGACATACAATTAATTAACCTTTTTCAATTAAGGGAATCGTCCTTTAGGTGTGACCTCAAGGGATCAACTGATCACCACCGTCGCACGACAGTAATGTCAAACTCTAGCCAGCCAATCATTACCGATAAGTGTGGACCAGTTGACTATTTATTTAATGTATCATCCCTTTCGTATTCTTGTTATGAGATTTAAATATGTGATCAATATGATCAACAATTGTGATCGCATTATTGTCGGAGGACACATATTCCAACAATCTCCCACTTGTCCTCGACAAGTGTGCGTCACCAATTCTCTTGTCCTATTACAATCTCCCACTCAATGCAAGGTGTCTTTCGGGTCGTACTTGCAAGTGATCACATCGAGAGTGGTTTCCTCGATCTGGAGAATAACAGATTGACCGGAATTTTCTACCATAGAAACCTTCCGAGCGTGGCCACGCATTTCCAGTTCATTACTCCTCGAGTGGCCCTGAGATATTGTTTTAACCCTGACAAGGGGGTGGACAATTCCTATCGCACTTATTCCCTTCGACTAGCCACAACCATCATAACCCAAAATATGCCCATTTGACCCCATTTACGAAGGTCGTAGTAACATAAATCAAAGCTAATATGAAACTGTGCCATCTTAGGCGAACAGTCTTTAGTCAAAAGAATCGACTCATTAGAATACTATAGTAGCTCTCGCCACGACCAGGCTATATAAATTTTGCCAGAACTCTATAAGCGGTCACTGCCCGACAAAGTGTTCCTAACAGTCTGCTTATGTGATCGACTAGTCATCTTACATGACTGTATGGCACTGAACTTGCCATCAATCGAATCACACTCTAGTCACTTCGAGACGTCACCTCATACAAGTGACTATGGGCGAATACTATGTTAATCCGGGTTCACTTTAACGGGGTTCAATATCGTCATACAACCCGTTTGGATGTAACAATGTAAAATAAAAGAGTTTTAAAGTAAAACTCGAACGACAAATGCGATTATCACATATGAATAGTCAACGCCTGATTATTATTTCATATTCTATAATCTAATTTGATCTTGTATGTAGTTGTTCATCTCAATCCAATTGAAATGACATGACTCATCATGTTAAGCCTATGAATAGGCATTGTAAGTAGGTCTTAGCAACTCCCTGCTCAACCTTGCTACATACTTGTTTTCCTTTCGTAATGTATACATTTGTATTACAAAACTTTATGAGTACATGTCTAGATCCAATCTAAACATAGGCTTTCTTGCCTTAAAATAGCTCCCACTATTTTCACAGTGTGCGGGACTCATCCCTCTTGCACATCCCATGATTGCAAGTGTACTCAATTTCCGTTGTAAATATTTCTCATTGTTCTTTATTGCCTAGAACGATTCTAGAAAATCTATTTCTTAAATAACATAGCCACAATGGTATCTTAACCATCCTAATGTGTTTTGATTATGGTTTTGTCGGAAACCATGCGCAATCTCAATTGTCAATTGTCATTTGTGTAACACCCTTACACAAGATTGCATCAAAAACACTTTGCTTTACATCCTTAATGCTTCTGCAAGCACTTAAGGGTAATCTTTATGGCTTACTTGGTAACTATTACTTATATTCGATTTGAAACAATTCATCATACTCATAGTATATGAAGTGTTATACATCATTTCTTATTTAATTGATTCGGCAGCAGAAACAAATGGAATCTATCAAATATGTTCAACTCGATTGAACTAATCATGAATCTTATCAACATAAGACTTCTTATTTGGCGCTAATATCATGTGGATTTATCTACATAAATCTGGATATTAAAGATGTACTATATTACTCCAAGTCTTAAATCATTCCCAATGATCAATATGTCATCCATATATTAGACTAATTAAAATTTCCGTAACTCCCACTAAACTCCATGTATAAACACAACTTCTCGACTTATCGAGAAAAGTTTTATAACATGATCAAAACATTGATTCCAACTCATTGATGTCCTACTTAAGACCCTCTCTTAAGTTTCACATTATCTTAGGATTGTAAGAATCTACAAAACTCAAGACATGTATTGAATACATTCCCTCTAATTGAAGAAGTGGGTTTTAGATTCACTTGCTATATGTATATCATTATAATGAAACACAATCCCTAAGAAGATCCAAATAGACTTAAGCATTTCAACTAGTGAAAAACCCTTTGCCACCAATCAAGCTTTGATATCTCTCAATTCACTTAGAATTTATTTCGGATTTTCATGGCTCTAAGCCTTGTATTGAGTTGTCACTTAAACACTCTCATGTAAGTCATATGTTCATTACTTTCCAAAAGTAATCAACTTGAATCAAACAATTTCTTTGTAAGTTGCAAGCTCTTTACTTTCTAAAAGTAACACTAATTCATCATCTTCAACTAGTGATAACTTTAACCTCCTAGGTTTTGAAGAAACAACGACTTACACAAAACGTCTCACATTGCCAAGAAAAACCAGTTTCTTGCGACATAACATTCTTTGTGGCTCTTGAATAATTTCTCCCACTCTGTCTTCTAGAAATAAACTTGTATTTTTAGAAAGACAGCTTCACGAGCCATAAACCCGGTGTACTCGTGATTATAATAAGGAAAAATGAGCATTTGTTTCTTTTGAAAACTTACAAACATGGTACCCTACCATTTCATATCTCATATGATTCGTTTTAGATTTAGTGGAAAAATAATTTAGACAAAATGATAAAATCCCCAAAAGGATCAAGTAACTCAAAGTAACTTGATTAAAGTCCAAACCATATCGAATGTAGTTTGAATTCTTTATCCAACCACAAATTATCCCATAATGCGTGCTAAGAGAGATTAATTTGTGATACTATATCACTTTTCCTTTGGCTTATATCAAAGTCTTCACTTTGATAATCCCATCACGACTAAATCGTGATTCTTTGAACTCTTTAAACTTCTTCAAAGATTTCTCTATTTACCTTATTAAGTGAACACATTAGTGTCAACCTAAATCGTTGGTAAAAGAAAATGATCAACCTATTTTGGATCAATGATTTACAACCTCGATCTCCTTTTCAATCAAAAAGGCACGAGATATCTTGCTTTGAATACAAGATACGCATATACCATAAGATCTAATGGTTTCAAGAGTACTCGATAACTCTTTGCGTTCATCATTCCAGAATCTGAGGTTTAATCTTTGGGTTACCCTTTTGAGTCTTGCATCATCTACATGATATATCATTCTAGTTTGGTTTAGAATATAATCACCTTGATAATGGGCTAGCCATTCATCAAATCATGGTGTATGGGGTCACAAAAGTGAACCCTCTTTTGTATCTTAACAAGTTTATATTCTTATTTAGAGTTTATGCACTTAATAGTCATAATTAAGTTCAACTATAAACCCAAAAACTAGATTGAGTACACAATGACTCTATCTCTCAACATCATTGTTGCTAGTCGTCATATTCTAATCATCCTATGTATCAAATACAATGATGAAAACCACCACCGGTTTCTAATATTGATGAAGTAGTACTAGCAAAATTTATGTCAATCAAATAAACATTTATAGAAGAAAGTCTCATTAGATGTCCCACAACTAATTTGCTCTTTGTTCAATAATTTGGGGTAGTTTTCTTTCTAGTGTCCAACACTTCCAAAAGGAAACTATATCGATTGGAATTGATAGGTTTAGTCTTTACTTTTATCTCGGTCTTGTCAATTCCATTATAATCTTTACTTCTTGAACCTCGTCCTTTTCTTAATGGTTTAAGAGAATGCTCCCACTCATTTCAAAGAATCTTTACTTAGAGAAGCAAAGTTTGAATCTTATGAAGACTACTCTTCAATTCAATCGTTTAGTCTTAAAACTTTCATTGAAGTGGTTGCAGTATTTTTGTTAATTTTGATTTCCAACAAATCTAGTTACCAAAATGATTTAACGTTTCAAGGTACTTAACTCAATTAAGCATATGAGAAACAATTTATTGTAAGTAGATATGTTAGTTAAGAATCAAAAACCCTTTTGATCACGAATAACTCTTATCTATACTCTTCACAAGAGATCCTTACAATGGATAATACGAGGTTTTTAGAAGAAAATTCAAATTTGTCTTTAGTTACGATGTTTTAAAGGAGATTTGAATTAAAAATCGAAATAATATCGTATATGAATTGTGGTAAAAAAATAGAACAATATAATAACGGAATAGTGGAAAACAAAACATTTATCGTTATAATAACACTTGTAAATATAATACAAGTAAAGCATTTACATAGTGACCTCTACCCAACTATGATAAATGATTCCAAGATCCAAATTCATATTAACTTGGGCACGGTAGGGCCGATTCATCCCTTATCAATATAACTCGGTGGATTAACGCTTTAATCGATTCTAGTTTTAGAACTCTTGGTCGATAAAATTACATTAATATTTATCTTTAGCCCGGAACACATGCGACTACGGTCACGAATACTTCCGTTGAGCTCAATCCAAATTTCGAATAAATGTGTCCATGATCCAAATCCACATCAACTTGGGCACGGTAAGGCCGATTCATCCCTTATCAACATGAATTCGGTGGATAGACATTTATCACCCACTTCCTCTACGTAACAAGGTTTTTACCCCGGTAGGGCCGAGCGCACTCCCTCATGAAATAGGTTTTCATGGTTTCTAATTTTTGGTAAGGCTAAATCTCAATTGTTTATTTTACCGAGAGGTCATGTCAATTTATTATCTATCACGTTTTAAGTGAACTAAAGTGGTGAACTACGATAATTGTAATTGACACGGTCGATAAACTCGATGTAAATGCATGTTTTAGTTATGGCGATTTAGCAATGCATGCAACATATAAATAAAATGCAAAGCATAAAATAAAATCCTTGTATGACCTTCCTAAAATAGTAAATCTAATAAACTATTACAAATTCGCAAACCAACTCCTTTGGTCCCTTGAACTTCGGTCTTGGCACGCATTTCAAGGCAACACTTTTCTTTAATGGATCGCCTTCTCGAGTGACACTGTCTTCAAGGAACTCCGGAATAAATAAATTACATAACAAATTACATAATTTCCTATTATACATTTGTAATTAAAAATAAAATAAATCTATTAAATTACAAAACGGTGATACGAGATCACAATAAATTACAACCGAATCGATATTCCCATACATTTCGGGTAATACCAATTAAAACTAAGGCCATACTAAGTAAAATTACATAATTCAAAAATTACATAAAATTAAAATATGACAATCATACATAAAATGCAGCATTATAATATGTATAAACATGCCCAATTTTATGCCAAAACGCCTTTAAGGAGCCAATATCGTATATTAATCGGTTTTTACGGATTTGCGTGATTTAACCTTTTATAATCACAATAATTACATAAATTTATATTTATGTACAAGTTAATTACCCTAACCAACTTAGGACTCAAAATTAGTATCCACTAACATATTGACAATAATTAACTTATATTTCTTAATATTGTTCATAAATGGACTCAAAAATACAATATTATGTCATAAACTTCAAATTAAATCATAAAAATTTCAAATAAATTCAAAATTTGAAATTTTAAACTCATGAACATTCTGAAAAAATACCATGACACTCATCATGTTCAAAAACTTAGGTTAAAAATTTTGAAATTTATCGAGAAAAACAATGTTGCAGTTTATCGGATTTATCAATTATAATCATAAAAATATGAGAAAAATTATTTTTCTTAACTTTTCAGTTTTAGATCTGAAATATATGATAAAATGCAACATGTGACGTTTTTCCTTAGTCATAAAGTATGTTTTAGCATTTTTACTAATTAAAGTCACTATTTATGTGATTTTTCATCAAAAATTCATAAATCATGCATAAAGAATTCATTATAGCCAAAGAATTTACACACATCTTGTAAAATTGCATGTGACAACATACTAAATTTCTATGACCAGATTCGAAATATAACTCATATTAACCTATTTTCTCATTTAAATTCGAATTTAACATGAAAAATCCATATTTCGAGCATAACAACTCATAAAATTATGAAAATTTACAGGCCATCATTATATAATATATGTGAAAACATATTCAAAAACCACTGGAAAAATCGAAGTTTAGATATTTTTCGTCCAAAAATGACATTTTTATCATAAAAATCACATTTTAATGCCATTATAATATAAAATGAACAATAAAATCCATAAATTAAACCAAAATATCCTAAAACATTTTAGGACTAGAAACTTTAACATGCATAATAAATTCCGTGATATATCATAATAAACACAAATTTATAAGTTTTGTTTGTTAATCTTATAACTCGGAAAAACAATAACCGATTTGCATGCAAACAACCTAAGGCTCTTAATACCGCTTGTTAGAAATTATTAATCTCATTAATTTACATATTCATATATGAATTAATTTATTTAGTCATAAAATAAATTGTTGATCTTATGCATGCAAACTAAATAAGAAGAGATAAGAAAATCGATTTCTCACCATCTAAATTTCGGTCATTTGTGGGCACCAACAAGATCTCCTTCTTGTTAGTTCTTGAGCTTTCCAATAATGGATGAACATTCATGACTTCAAAATAGAAGCCCTCCAATAAGTAGCACCCAAGACTATCCCAAAATCCCACAAACTAATATGTACTAGATATTTGTAATGTGGTTTACCTTAAAATCGGTTACTAATACTCATATACTACTACTAGTATTATTAGTGATTGATTTGTACAAATTAGATTCATAAAAATGAATTTTATGAAGAACAAGAGAGAGAAGGTAGTGATTTTCATAAAATATGAGAGAATGAATTATTGGGAGAAAAACTCTCAATAATTGTCCACAAAACCGGTGGGGTGGGGAGGATTTTAGGCCATTTTTCTTTTTCCGTTTTGTCTTCACAAGACAACTTGTGTAAGCCTTTTTCCATAGTCATGTCACTATCAAGTGTCATAGACAAATGAATAAGACAAATGGAAAAAGAGAAAACTTCTAAACATTGCCCACCAATTTCGGTTTTGATGTGTAATATGGAGTCCATTTTATTTTTGTCAATTGTACAATTGTATGTCATGTGACATGTGACATGTCTTATGTCATGTTTTAATTTAAAATGCATATTTAATAAATTAAATATCATTTACAAATTAAATAAATCACATTTAACAAATTGACTAGTAATTCAAAATTACTTTCACATAAAATGGTCATTTAATTACTAGTTAGTATAATTCACAACATCTTGTAATTATAACTAACTTATCATTCTCATCTCGCGTGTTTCGCAAACACCGATTAATTTTAGTAATATAACTTCTTAAATTACTAAATAAAATCTTATTTAATCACATTATAATAAGATGTCATTTTCTCTCTTAAGATGATAATTTTTTCAATTTTAAGGAATTAATTAATCTCTATCGACATACAATTAATTAACCTTTTTCAATTAAGGGAATCGTCCTTTAGGTGTGACCTCAAGGGATCAACTGATCACCACCGTCGCACGACAGTAATGTCAAACTCTAGCCAGCCAATCATTACCGATAAGTGTGGACCAGTTGACTATATATTTAATGTATCATCCCTTTCGTATTCTTGTTATGAGATTTAAATATGTGATCAATATGATTGACAATTGTGATCGCATTATTGTCGGAGGACACATATTCCAACATAGTAAGCATAACAAATAGTGAAATTTTTTCAATGAAAGCGGAATCAAAGGAATTCTCTATACTTACGCCCAATACAAGAAGTAATTGCTCAATATTTATTAATAATTCTAAAGAAAAAAAAGATAAGTTTCAGAAATTTGCACAAAATAGCTAGCATTACAAAGAGTAAAATTTTTTCAATGAAAGCGGAATCAAAAGAATTCTCTATACTTACGCCCAATACAAGAAGTAGTTGCTCAATATTTATTAATAATTCTAAAAAAGAAAAGATAAGTTTCAGAAATTTGCACAAAATAGTAAGCATAACAAAGAGTGGAATTTTTTCAACGAAAGCGGAATCAAAAGAATTCTCTATACTTACGCCCAATATAAGAAGTAATTGCTCAATATTTATTTATAATTCTAATAAAAAAAAAAGTTTCTGAAATTTGCACAGAATAGTATGCATAACAAAGACTGAAATTTTTTCAATGAAAGCGAAATCAAAGGAATTCTCTATACTTACGCCCAATACAAGAAGTAATTTCTTAATATTTATTAATAATTCTAAAAAAAAAGATAAGTTTCAGAAATTTGCACAAATTAGTAAGCATTACAAAGAGTGAAATTTTTTCAATGAAAGCGGAATCAAAGGAATTCTCTATGCTTACGCCCAATACAAGAAGTATTTGCTCAATATTTATTAACAATTCTAAAAAAAAAGCTAAGTTTCAGTAATTTGCACAAAATAGTAAGCATAACAAAGAGTGAAATTTTTTCAATGAAAGCGGAATCAAAGGAATTCTCTATATTTACGCCCAATACAAGAAGTAATTGCTCAATATTTATTAATAATTATTATAAAAAAAGATAAGTTTCGGAAAATTTGCAATAAATAATAAAAGCATAACAAAGAGTGAAATTTTTTCAATGAAAGCGAAATCAAAGGAAATTTTCGAGTTTCTATGGGTTAAATGGATTAGTAGTGTCTATATTAGAGGGCAGAATTGGGAGCAGCATAAGCCTAAAGATGACTCTTCCTGGAACTGGAAAATTATTTGTAAGGCTAAGGAGACGTTAAAAGATGGATTCTACAATGGCAGAGGGAAAAAACTATGAAATGCAACTGGTACAGACAAGTTTAGAGTACCTGGAATATCCTTAAACATTCAATCATTACTTGGTTGATTATGCATAAGGCAATGAATGTCAAAGAAAAGTTGTTAAGGATTAGTAACTTCTATATTTGAGAACTGGATGAAGAAACCCATGACCACCTTTTTTTTTTTCAATTTTACTTACAACAAAATCATTCTTTGGATGATTGAGACTTGGTGTAAATTGCAGATTCTCTATAACGATGCACTTCAAGGAAGGGGAGTAAAGAAAGGCTCGAAGTTGAGAAGGAAAGCTTACTTTCTTATTGTTACTTTCTGCTACTATGCTATATGGCAGCAGAAGAACAAAAGCAGAATAATGATGCAGGTGGATAGTCCAGGAACGATTGTCAAAGAGATCATCAACTTTGTGCAGACTATACTCACAAAGAAAGTTCAAAGCATCCGATTGAATTCGATGCTAAATGGTTGGAACATTTTGGATAAATAGAGCTGGCTAGTTGGCTCTATTAGTATGGCTATATTTGATGTTTTCAGTCGAATATTAGCTAGCGAATTGTTTCCTTGTAAAAAAAAAACAATTTTGTCTTTTGTTGTTTCTAATATATACCTCACATTTAAACCAAAATAAAATGAAATTTCCTCAAAAAAAAAAACAAAAAAAATGTATCCCTTTTAGACTCAAAATGGGCTTCTAATTCTATGTTTCATACATTTAATTAGATTTTATCCATCAAATATTCGATCAATTTTGAAATTTGATTGAAACTAATGTGATTAGATATAATGAATTGATTAGTTGGAATGTTGGATCAATTTTCCAATCTATACCAGTTCCAAGATCACAATAATGAGGTAAAGCGGCAAAAGAAAATGAGAGAGGTAAAGTAGTAAAAAACATAACGGAATGAGAGAAGTATATATGGCAAAACAACAAAATTAGATTAGTTAACCAAAATTAAATCGTAATTTATTTTAGCAGCATGATATTCTGGTACTTCCTATTAAAAATTCTACATTTACATGCCCTTAAACTCAATTCCTCTGAAATTCTAACAAATACACCCCCAAATCTATCATCTCTCTATTCATTAAGATTTCAGGATCATCATTTTTATTCAATGTTATATGTATTACGGAAATCAATACTTTTATTATTTTTGCAATGAAACCAGTGAAATTGATTGCCAGGCCAAACAGAAGCATATATTCAATTAGATATTGTCGATCAATTTTGAAATTTTATTTAAACAATTTTCCAATCAATTTTTGCCCTAAATTTATACTACTGCAGACCATTAAAATTAATTAGAGTATACTCATTGTCCTTTGAAATTGTCAGAGGCATGCTTTTTTTTTGTTCAAATCATTGTTTCACCATGTTTATATATGCTAAATAAAACAACCCGGCTACCCGAGTTCGATGACGATAAAACAACGATTGAACAATATACAAACACTTGCGATGATGATGAAACAACGGTCGAAAGCAAGAAATAAAACACAAGCGCACATTAGGTTTTGATTAATTACATACCTATTTAGCTGATGACGATGATGATCAACGAGAGTCTCGATTCACTGTGATGAGCAGTTGTTGGAGAAGAATAGTAGGACAATTGAATAGTAATGAATTAGGTTTTGATTAATTAATTACGATTTTTGAGGCAAATTGAGTGAAATGTATGGGGGAGAAATTGATAGATGAATCATCAGGCGGTTTGATTTTTCGGGGAAAAATCAAAATATTTGGGAAAGCGAATGCATACAGTCGAGCGTGAGAATGAAAACCCTTATTGAGAGTCAGCGGTATTTTTTAATTAAAAATTATTATTATATTAATAAAATGGTATATGGGGAAAATTGGGTCACGCCTTTAAAAGCGTCGACCATAAAGCGTCAGGAAAGTAAGGGGTTTGTAGTAGTGTGCTGCTAGGGAAGGGTTGTGGTGGTCGTTTGTGGTGGTGGTGTTGGTGCTTGAAGGGCGGCTAGATGTTGGGTAGCGCCTGACCTGATGGTGTGCAGTGGTGGAAGTGGGTTGTCCTGATTGTTGAAGGAGTTGGTGTTTGTTGTTGATCGTGCCGTGTTGATTTGGGCGTGAGGATACTGATGTGACTCATATTTGTGCACATTTTGTCCCCGAATTAGCCTCGTTCCCATGCTTTCTAGCAACTATTAGGGTCATTTCATATCTTTAGTTCCCTATTTTACATATTCTTTGAGGTTTTGTGTCCTTGGTAGGAGAGGATTGCTAGCCTTGCATTTATGGAGCAAAATGAAGCTAAATGGATCGCATCTAATGACCAAGCATCGAAGAGGAGACCAATACTAAAGGCCTAAGCAAATAAATCAAGTGAATTGAGTAATGATGAAGATCCCTGTGGCCCTAAGACAGTCCCCGCAGATTGATAGGCTGCCAAGAATAAGAGGAAGAACCCTATCCCAGGATCCGGGCATCCAGAGCTCAGGACGAGCGTCTAGGCCCAGGATTTGGGCGTCCCAAGGCTCAGCTCGAGCGGATTCCCTTACAGTCCCGAGCATTCTCAAGGCCAGGACGCGCTTGTCCCTGAGGACTAGCTACTCAGCCCGCACGTGTCCCTACCGGATTTGCAAATCATCAAGCTTCTCTTAGGGTATTAATCGTCATTTAAGCCCTTAGTAACCCTAATCCTTGTACTTAATTTTAGTATAAATACCCTATTGTACTACCTAGATGTGAATCAATCTTAGAATCAAGTACTAATCTCTTTCTAATCTCTTAATTTAGTCTTAATCCAAGTTGTAATACACATTCTAATATTAATCAAATCTTAATCTTTCCTTAATCTCTCAATTGTTCTTAGTTTTAGTTGGGTAATTAGAAGATTATTTGGGGTTTATTGGAGGATTGACAACTCTCCATCAATCATCAAGTTTCCTTCTATTATTATTTTCTTTATTATTTGGATCATCTCAAGTTGGTATAATCCCTTTTACCTTTGCTTAATTATTGTTATTTACATTACTTTTTCATCATGTTTTGCTTTGTTAATATGATTGACATCCTTATTAGCATGTTAAACATGGTCATGAGTGAGTAGTTTCTTAAGCTAGGGTTAATGGCGAATTAGGGGAATTAATTATGGGATTAGATCTATGCTTAATTTAATATGCTTTCATAATTGAATGCTTGCTTGTTGTGATTTCAACTTATGCACATGTTAAGTTTGATGAAATTCTAGACTATGAAACCTTGCATTTACACATCTCCTATCTATTCAACAAGACTTGTAAGATATAAGCCAACTCAAGCCTTGTTAGACCATGCATAGAGTTGAATAGGAAGAGACTAAGTCGACTTGTAGGTGTTGTAAAGTCTTGATTGACTCGGCTCCGAGACCTAAATCATCCTAGAAATTGTAAGATATACACTAACTCGATTCCATCACAACAATAAGTTGCTTGCATCTATTTGAGAACATGTTTGTATGATCTATTTCCATGATTCCCTTATGAACCCATGACACCCTAGTGCCCTTAATCAATTTTTTACAAACCTCTTTAATTGCTTTACTTTGTTTTCATTAATTTACATTCATCTTGTTGATTAGTTTAGATTGCATCTCATCTCAACCCAAATTTGTGACACCCTAAGACATAACTACTTGCAATTGAAATTGTAATCAATACCCGTCCCTTGGGATCCAACCTTTGCTTATCAATCTACTAAGAGTAGTTTTTAAAGATACAAATTTAGTTTTGGTGGAAAGCAATAACGACACACACGACTCAACACAAAAAATGGCGCCGTTGCCGGGGACGGTGTTCAATTGATTTATTTTCGTTAATTGTTTTTTTGTGAAGGGTAAGTATATTAATAAAAGACTGAACTGAATACATCAATGTTTTAGTTCGAATGCATATACAATCTCATAGAACAATAGGAAAAAATAAACTCTCAACCTAGGTTAGCCATCCAAGCTTTGTCACGCTGCTGTAAAATGTTATTGTTGTTCTTGCTCCAACGATGTTTAACAGTAGTAATGGTCCTGCTCACAATAATATCAGGCTTGCACACCTGCTGCTGAAGCCTTGTAATGTTCCTTGCATGCCAAATCTCATAAGTGAGTCCTACCATACATGCACTAGTCACCTTCCTTTGCAGTTTGCTCTTACCTCTACCTGAGGCACACAATTGGTCAAAAGATTGAGAAGGAAATCTGATGCTCAAACATTTCTGCATGATGCTGATACACTGCATACTGAACTCACAGTCATAGAACAAATGGTGATGGGTTTCAGTTCCATCCTTACACAAGTAGCAGGTAGTCTCCTGACCAAAATCTATGCGAGCAATTCTGTCTCTGGTCAGTAATCTCTCCAGTTTGATGGCCCAGTAAATAAAAGATGTTTTGGGGATATTAAGAGGGTTCCAGCAAACAAATATCCATTGAACTTTCGTGGCTGGTGACCTAAGCCATTGATAACCAGCAGCTACATTATAGGGTTTAGTTTGATTTAACCATTGGTTACCAACATAAGCTGATTTGAAGGAATATTTTACTTGGATAATCTTCTTCCATGACCAACTGCAATCCAATGGTGCAGTGCAGTCATGCCAATCAACAGACTTCATATAGACATGGTTCACCCAACGAACCTAAAGGTGATCCTTTTTAGCAGCTAGCCACCACGTGTACTTCCCAAGTAAAGCTTTGTTCCACTCTTTCAAATTTTTTATACCAAGCCCTCCCTCTTCTTTAGGAGTGCAACAAGTCTTTCTTTACTTTGGGGGAGTCAATCTCCTCAAGGTTGTTCAAATTGTTTTCTAGTTGTTTGATATTTTGGAT
Source organism: Silene latifolia (assembly GCF_048544455.1). Taxonomy (NCBI): domain Eukaryota; kingdom Viridiplantae; phylum Streptophyta; class Magnoliopsida; order Caryophyllales; family Caryophyllaceae; genus Silene; species Silene latifolia. Next base: position 28,827,077 of record NC_133532.1, read on the forward strand.
AACTAGGAGATCACAAGGTAATCCATTACCTATTGATTTCGAGATTGAAATGACCTTATCCAACAATAAAAGAGTTGCTAGAGGTACTTCAAGAGTTTTGGGTATTGGAGAGATTGTGGACATTCAACCAAATAACATTGAGTTTGTCAACCCTTTTCCAAGAGAAGGAGAGGATAACCCAATTCCAAACCAACCACAAAATCAATCCACAATGCCTAAATTTTCATCTCATTCCGTACCAACCGAGGACAACCTACCAAACGGTAATCCTACACCACCACATTTAACCGATAATTTCATTGCCAAATCCGAATTCATACAATTAGTTGAGAGAAGTCAATTTGGAGGGATGCCTGCTAAGGATCCTCATTTACATATGGAGACTTTTTACGACTATTGTGATGCAATTTCTCAAACCGGAGTTACTCAAGACCAAATTCGGTGGGTGTTGTTTCCATTTTCCTTGATCGGTACCGCAAAGCAATGGTTGAAGAGCCTAGACAAGGCTACCCTTGGTATTGATTCATGGAAGAAGTTAGCACTTGTCTTCTACAGGAAATTTTATCCTCCGGAGAAGACTAACATGTTGAGAGCCCAAATCACCGAGTTCAAGCAAAGGGAGGAGGAATCATTATATGAAGCATGGGAGAGATTTAAGGACACTTGTCGTTCTTGCCCACACCATGGACTTAGTGAGTGGTTCCTTGTTAAAAAATTTTGGAACGGCTTATATGAAGACTCACGTAATGTGCTTAATATGGGATCCAATGGGAGGTTTACCGAAGTTGATGACAACCAAACATGGGCCAAAATCGAAGAGCTGGCGGTTCATAATTCCCAATATAGTAGGCCTCAGAAGGCCACTAGAGGAGGAAAGCATGAGGTAGATTCCATCACACAATTGGGTGCTCAACTAAGTGCTCATATCGACACCATCAACTTGATGTTTGAGAAGGCCATGGCTAAGCTTGATGAAGCTTTCAAATAACCTAAACAACATGTCAATGCTATGATGGCATCATCCTCAATCCCAAATGGAGTATGTGAAAGTTGTGGAACCTTTGGACACGATCAAAACGAATGCAGGGAACAAATGAACAAGTGAATGCTTTCCAAATGCCACCCCTTATTCCAACTACTATAATGAGAATACCGAATTCCATCCAAATCTTTCATACAAGAGCCAAAATGTTCAAAATCCTCAACTAACATTCACCCCACCTCCAATGAGAAATCCAACTCAAAGACCCTTTTTCAACCAAAGCCAAGGATATCAAAATCAACCTTCCTACAACCAATCCAATGACCAAAGCTTTGATTGTAACACCCCGTATTTTATTAAGTTGGATAAAATTCTTTTAATTGCTATTTTGAATTTAATTACATCATTTAACGATTTATATATATATGCTTAGCTAATTAATTAATTTCATCATAATTCGATACGTTAATTTTAATAATCATTAATAAGTTTATTTAAAGTTAGTTCGAGTTTATTGAAATTAGTTCGAGTTTATTTATTTAATAATTTCCATTTCTTTACGAGTCCTTATGAAAGTTGTTTTAAGTGAACCCGAGATGGATTTTGGGAACAAAACCGTCCAATTAGCTATTTTGAGCTTATTTCACTAAATTAGCAATTTTTATTAATATCCGTTAGTTTCGTAAAAATCGCTAATTATTCCGTTTCAAGCCGATTTCTTATTGTCTACGTTAACTAGCTGAGTTTATTTTATTTTCACTCATTAAATTTATTTATTATTGATTCCGTTTTATTACTGAAACTTTTACTTAAATCGGTTAAATTTAACTCGAAACGGTTTTAATAACTATCAAAGTTTCTTAACGATGAAGAAACGTACGTATAATAAATAGCAGCGTGCAAAGTTTGCTCCCTCATTTCTCACGCATCATTCTTCTTCTCCCTTCCTTTTTCTTCTTTTCGTTCTGTTTTAATTGTTATCAGATTTTAAATTGATCCTGCCACTCCGTTTGTCATCCGTTTTCAACTATTTTTGTTCCATAGCGCTCCTCTCGTCGTTCTCGTCAATCCGTTGTAAGTAAAATTCATTTTCGTCATGTATTTTTACAAACCCATTTATATTTTCAGCTTTATTTTTTTTTATAAGACGGTTGTATGTACTAAAATAGACGGTCTGGTAGAAGATTTGTTAGTCATAAATGATTAGTTCAATCGGAAAAAGGTAACAATGATAGGTTACTCAATATTACTTGTAAAATATGTTTATTTTGAATGCTGGTTAGTCTGTTTTATAATTAAGACGGTGTATAATTATATATAGGGATCCTTATGGATGTTAATTAGTCAGTTGTATAGTTGAGACGGTGTATACTGATATGTGGAGATGATTGAGACGGTGTATACTGACCTCTAGGGATCATTTGGGATGCTAGCTAGTAAGTGGTATATTTAAGACGGTGTATGCTGACATGTATGGATTGTTTTGGGTGATAATTGGTGTGTTTTATAGTTGAGACGGTGTATACTGACATGTAGGGATTGTTTTGGACTAATTTAGACTCTGTGTTGGGGCGATTTTTGTAGTCTTTAGGGTCTGTTTTTGAGTTGCTTTATACTTGTGGATTTCCGCTCTAAAATCGTTTTAAATGCTGACTTAGTTGGCTCAGCTAGGACTGTTTTTAGGCGCGAGAATGGAGTCTTAAGGGGACGATTGGTACTCTATTTTGGGCAGGGACGAGAGCTGTCATCGTGGGTTTTCACTTTGCATTTGAGGACTGAAGTTGGGGTCGAACTTAGGCATCTTTTTTGGGTTGTTTTGACTGATTTTGGGTCGAGGTTATGAAGTAGGGTGAAGGGTGGCTATGGGTAGTCGGGTGGTGGTCGTGTCGGACTCCTTGTGGCTTGCTTTTAGGCGAGTCTGATGGCCTGGCAGTGGCCTGGCCGTGGCCTAGGCAGTGACCTAGCTAAGTCACGAGTTTGAGGCCATGTGTAGTTGGTGGTTAGGCCGAGTTTGAGGTTGTCATAATAACTTTTGAGCCGTGTCTATAAATTGTTTTGACGCTAGTTTGGTTTATTTAAAATATAATTAAATTATTTTCCGTCTCATATTTTATATAAAGATAATTCGTTAATATCGTCCTTTCACATAATTATTTTAGGTGGCTCATATGTGGTTGAAGATGAAGAGTAATTTTGGGTTTTAGAAGCTTTCTCAAGTTTATTGCTTGTCTCTTTGCTAGCTTAAGGTAACTATTCCGAGTTACTCGACGAATTAATGTCACATTAGTAGTTAATGTTGTGCCTGTTGTTTGTTAAGTGTTTAGGTGATTGATAATGTGTTACTTTCGTTTTTCACATGATAGAAATTAGAAATAGCATGAGAATTATATTGTGATAAATTTTATGATTTGGGCCAAAGTAGGCAAAGACTCGAGTGGGCAGATTATTGACCGAACGAGTTTGGTCAAACTAGGTTTAAACCGGTCAGCCTCGATTTGACCGATGACCCGTCGCGGGACTCGGGTCGAGGGTTTGTCTTTGAGGTGAGATTAGTTGTTATTGGAAATTTTATGTTATGTCTTGATATTTGTAATTATCATTTCACATGTTGGTTGTTGGATGAATTGGCTGCCTTATACTTCAGTCTTGTTGCCTCTTTGCCATTTTAGCTTGTTCTAATGAATTATGAAATTAACGGTTAGCTGGAATTTGGATTATTATTGATAATGGAGATAGTGTTGGATTGTCAGCTGAATTGGGTATCCTACTTGTCTTGTGTGGTGTGGGCTAAAGTATTCAAGCTGGGACTAGCTGGGACTAGGTCCTAGGTGAGTATTTCATCCTTCATCATAGATAGGTCATTATAGTCTTTGACGAGTGTATGTTCACTGCTTAATAGCCTCTGTGTTCCTGACTTGGTGGGTTTATATCCAAGTTGGGGCATGACCTCGTTACTTATTTTGAGAATAAGTGGTCAGCTTAAGTACTAGCCAACCCTTTGGTGGACTCCTTAGGGTACTCACTTTGTTTTAGAAAAATTGTGGGTCTTGGGTGCGGTGGTGTGTATCCGCATGTCTAGGTCTGCGCAGATTTTAGGCTAGGGTTGTGTTGTGTCTTGGCCATGTTTTGATAGAACCTCTGAGCCAAGATACCGGTTCGATTACCTTCCCTACCTCGTGGTATAGACTCGAGTTACAGAGTGACTATTGACGGGACTAAGAACTTATGCCTGTCTTTGATATATTGCCCTTTCTTGTTTGATGATTCTATGAATCATAGAAGGTGAGATGCAAGCCGGCTATGGTTGATAGAGTTTGGATTCCTGGATGTTATGTGATTCACATGATAGTGTAGTATGAGTCGGTCTAGTATTCACATGCTAGGACTATGTGGCGTTATATTGTTGTTCACATGATAAGCACGATTGTCTAGCATCTATATGCTAAGGCATTGTGTGATTCGTATTCATATTCTTATGTTTACATGTTATATTAATTACGACATTTCGTGGCTGGGAGAACTCGGAGTTACTCCCCCACCGATCGTGGCTTTCGTATTTGTATAAAATGCGAATGACAGTAGGTGATGCATATATGGGGTACATGGACGAGCTAGCGAGCAAAGTAACCTTGGAACCTAGATTGGCTTTATTTTATTGTGACCCTTAAACACTTTTTATGTCACATACATTTTAGGGACATATGTCTCCCTCTTTACATTTGGTTGTATAATTTGCTATTCGCGACTTTAGCGATGGTTATGTTATGACACTTCTAGTTAGACCTTGTATGTTTGACACCTTCCAATTTGGATATCTTTATAACAGGTTCAGGTTTTAAAATTACAGGTTTTTACCCAATAGAACCTATTACAAACATATCCATGCAGTTTTATTCTAGAATTACGTGTTTACTTTTCCGCGATATGTGAGGGTGTCACAGTTGGTATCAGAGCATATTTGCTCCCGACGCACGTTTGTGCACCCCAATATAAATAACTTGACCTTAAAATAATAAACTTGAGAGATGGGTAAGATGGGTAGACTTAGGACCTTATGTTGTAGTCTCTTTGTGTTTGCTCTTTGTTAGGTACTAACCTGTTTGTTGATTGTCATTTAATAATTGTTGCGTTCTTGGATCAATGACCGTGAGCTTATCTATAGCTAATGGAGTTATTACCCTTATTATAAAAAAAAGTTTGAACTAAAGGTTTTGAAAACATTTTAATGTTTTTCACTGGTTTTAACGTCAATTAGTGTTAAAGCTTGTTATTGGAGACGTCTGATAATTAGTTTTATCATTTGTTGGTGTAAAAATGTATTTTTATGTCTTTGAATTGGAATATTGATGTTCTTGAGTGATCGCCAAGAGTATCTCCGTTCCATTGAAAGGACACTTATATTTTACGAAGATCAAAAGTTAGTGCCTATTGCTGAGGAGTGAAGATTTGTTCAACCTTTGAAGAATGCTTCTACTTCCTTGAAGATGTTTCTCGTTCTTTTTGTATCTCGCCTTATTCTTAATCTCTTGGTGCTTATCCTCCTTCAAAAGTCCCTTCTGTTTTACTTTAAAAGCTACGCTTGTACTCCTAACTTGTCTTTTGTTCCTTACTTATCCTCCCTTAACGCCATTTGATAGTACTCCTTCTTGTGAGGAATGTTGACCTGGGTTGGAAAATTCGACTTTTGAGGAGATTGTTGTGTCTGACCCTTAACCCTGGCTTTGAGAAGTCCTGATGTTAGAAAGATTTAGGTAAGGTGATAAGACATACTTAGTGATTCTTATACCTAGTTCCTTGACAAAGTGAGTATAATCGATTGGTGGATTCTTTGTGTTAGGAATGAGTTGCCTATGTGATTAAAGTTATAGAACTTGGCTTTGTTGTTTATGTTTGGGATTTGAAAGCTTAGTAGGTTGAGCGTCGTCACCTTAGGAGTAAACATGAGATAAGTTTAGAATATGAATTTAGAAGAAAACCCATTTTTAGATGTTAACAATCCCGTATAGATTGAGAATGTGATTTGGTGTTAGTTGTTTCTTGAGAACTTTGTTGAGAAGTCTTTGTCAATTTATTCTTTGGTTTTTAAAACATTGAGGTTGTGTCGAGTTCTTGAGATACAGAGATGCTTTTATACTTGAGTGGTCGATTTGCTTTAGGGAAATCCTAATATGTGATAAGATAGGTGGAAGAAGTATCTAACCGATTTATCACCCCTTAAGCGAGCGTTTATTTTACCTTGACCCTTGTTTTGGGATTTGGTTGTTTTGTTATAAAGGTACAATACCCTAATAGACGTGACCTTGTTAGAGAGAACCTTAAGTTTTAGGAAGCGTATGGTTTAAGCCTTAAAATCCTCTTTCATACCTTTAATTGTTTTCCTCCCTTTCGTCCATACCTTGGTTGGATTTGATTCTTAAGTATAAAAGTTTACTCGTTATTTCCTTGTCTTGAATACCTTCCTAATTCTAATATCTCTTACTGGTTGTTAACTAGTTATCTTTATGATTCGACTCTTAGTCTCACACCCTGACATGTTGCTTAAGTTTCCTTGTTGTCTAAATTCCCTTTCTCCTTGATCATAAGCGTTACCGTTCATACCTCCTTTCCTCGCTTCATCTTGCTCCTCCTTTAAGTTTGACTTCAATTCTTATCCCTAGGAAGTTCATCATACCTCTTTTGTTGGTTAAACTTGAACCCTCTTAGCATACTTGTATCTATGATGTCTAACTTACTTTTCATTTCGCACAATTTCTAAATATTTCAAGCTACCATTATTGGTTTGTTGTTAAAAATTTTATGTTACTATTACAAAATTTTCCCTACTTGTAAAGATTTGGAAAATGAAAATTCGATTTAATTCTCTAATTGCTCTTTGAGTATAGACTTCTTTATCATGGTTTTGAGTTGCTAAACCTGAGAATTTTGTAAATTTTATCCAATTTCTATTCACTTTGATCTAATTATGATGCCTTTGTCAAAGTTTAATATTATATTTTCAGGAACTTGATTCCCCTTTGAGTTTAAAGGTGAAACCTTTATTTCCATTTTGGCTTTTGCAAAAGAAAATTTGAATGGATTTCCTTTTCTTTTGATTTTAACGTTGATCGGATGTTAGAACTCGTTATTAGAAATGTTTAATAACTTGTTCTACACTTGTCGGCGAATAATTTTTGTTTTAAATTTGTCTCTGACTTGGAAAGTTAGCGTTCTTGTGTGCACAACAAGAGCAATTTCGTTCCATGAATGAGACTTATACTTTTGAAAACTCTTCATTAATGTTTTCGAAAGTATTTTGATTTTTGATTTATACAAATGATTTGCCTTTGACCTTATCTTGGATTGGAATGTGATGTTCTTGAATGCGCAACGAGAGCACTTCCGTTCCTCTGATGAGAGTCTGGTTCTGTCGGAAAATTTTAGTTGAAGTTCTTGAAAGAATTTTGATTCTTACGATAAGTGACCTTTTAAATGTTTTGGTTACCGATTCCCATTCCAGTTTTATTTTTATAACCTTTCATTTATACTTTCAAGTTTTGAGGACGAAACTTTTTAAAAGATGGGGTGATTGTAACACCCCGTATTTTATTAAGTTGGATAAAATTCTTTTAATTGCTATTTTGAATTTAATTACATCATTTAACGATTTATATATATATGCTTAGCTAATTAATTAATTTCATCATAATTCGATACGTTAATTTTAATAATCATTAATAAGTTTATTTAAAGTTAGTTCGAGTTTATTGAAATTAGTTCGAGTTTATTTATTTAATAATTTCCATTTCTTTACGAGTCCTTATGAAAGTTGTTTTAAGTGAACCCGAGATGGATTTTGGGAACAAAACCGTCCAATTAGCTATTTTGAGCTTATTTCACTAAATTAGCAATTTTTATTAATATCCGTTAGTTTCGTAAAAATCGCTAATTATTCCGTTTCAAGCCGATTTCTTATTATCTACGTTAACTAGCTGAGTTTATTTTATTTTCACTCATTAAATTTATTTATTATTGATTCCGTTTTATTACTGAAACTTTTACTTAAATCGGTTAAATTTAACTCGAAACGGTTTTAATAACTATCAAAGTTTCTTAACGATGAAGAAACGTACGTATAATAAATAGCAGTGTGCAAGTTGCTCCCTCATTTCTCACGCATCATTCTTCTTCTCCCTTCCTTTTTCTTCTTTTCGTTCTGTTTTAATTGGTATCAGATTTTAAATTGATCCTGCCACTCCGTTTGTCATCCGTTTTCAACTATTTTTGTTCCATAGCGCTCCTCTCGTCGTTCTCGTCAATCCGTTGTAAGTAAAATTCATTTTCGTCATGTATTTTTACAAACCCATTTATATTTTCAGCTTTATTTTTTTTATAAGACGGTTGTATGTACTAAAATAGACGGTCTGGTAGAAGATTTGTTAGTCATAAATGATTAGTTCAATCGGAAAAAGGTAACAATGATAGGTTACTCAATATTACTTGTAAAATATGTTTATTTCGAATCTTTGGTTAGTCTGTTTTATAATTAAGACGGTGTATAATTATATATAGGGATCCTTATGGATGTTAATTAGTCAGTTGTATAGTTGAGACGGTGTATACTGATATGTGGAGATGATTGAGACGGTGTATACTGACCTCTAGGGATCATTTGGGATGCTAGCTAGTAAGTGGTATATTTAAGACGGTGTATCTTTGACATGTATGGATTGTTTTGGGTGATAATTGGTGTGTTTTATAGTTGAGACGGTGTATCCTGACATGTAGGGATTGTTTTGGACTAATTTGGACTCGTGTTGGGCGATTTTTGTAGTCTTTAGGGTCTGTTTTTGAGTTGCTTTATACTTGTGGATTTCCGCTCTAAAACCGTTTTAAATGCGGACTTAGTTGGCTCAGCTAGGACTGTTTTTAGGCGCGAGAATGGAGTCTTAAGGGGACGATTGGTACTCTGTTTTGGGCAGGGACGAGAGCTGTCATCGTGGGTTTTCACTTTGCATTTGAGGACTGAAGTTGGGGTCGAACATAGGCATCTTTTGGGTTCTGTTTTGGACTGATTTTTGGGTCAGGTTATGAAGTAGGGTGAAGGGTGGCTATGGGTAGTCGGGTGGTGGTCGTGTCGGACTCCTTGTGGCTTGCTTTTAGGCGAGTCTGATGGCCTGGCAGTGGCCTGGCCGTGGCCTAAGCAAAGATGACCTAGCTAAGTCACGAGTTTGAGGCCATGTGTAGTTGGTGGTTAGGCCGAGTTTGAGGTTGTCATAATAACTTTTGAGCCGTGTCTATAAATTGTTTTGACGCTAGTTTGGTTTATTTAAAATATAATTAAATTAATTTCCGTCTCATATTTTATATAAAGATAATTCGTTAATATCGTCCTTTCACATAATTATTTTAGGTGGCTCATATGTGGTTGAAGATGAAGAGTAATTTTGGGTTTTAGAAGCTTTCTCAAGTTTATTGCTTGTCTCTCTGCTAGCTTAAGGTAACTATTCCGAGTTACTCGACGAATTAATGTCACATTAGTAGTTAATGTTGTGCCTGTTGTTTGTTAAGTGTTTAGGTGATTGATAATGTGTTACTTTCGTTTTTCACATGATAGAAATTAGAAATAGCATGAGAATTATATTGTGATAAATTTTATGATTTGGGCCAAAGTAGGCAAAGACTCTGAGCTGGGCCAGATTGACCGAACGAGTTTGGTCAAACTAGGTTTAAACCGGTCAGCCTCGATTTGAACGATGACCCGTCGCGGGACTCGGGTCGAGGGTTTGTCTTTGAGGTGAGATTGGTTGTTATTGGAAATTTTATGTTATGTCTTGATATTTGTAATTATCATTTCACATGTTGGTTGTTGGATGAATTGGCTGCCTTATACTTCAGTCTTGTTGCCTCTTTGCCATTTTAGCTTGTTCTCATGAATTATGAAATTAACGGTTAGCTGGAATTTGGATTATTATTGATAATGGAGATAGTGTTGGATTGTCAGCTGAATTGGGTATCCTACTTGTCTTGTGTGGTGTGGGCTAAAGTATTCAAGCTGGGACTAGCTGGGACTAGGTCCTAGGTGAGTATTTCGACCTTCATCATAGATAGGTCATTATAGTCTTTGACGAGTGTATGTTCACTGCTTAATAGCCTCTGTGTTCCTGACTTGGTGGGTTTATATCCAAGTTGGGGCATGACCTCGTTACTTATTTTGAGAATAAGTGGGCAGCTTAAGTACTAGCCAACCCTTTGGTGGACTCCTTAGGGTACTCACTTTGTTTTAGAAAAATTGTGGGTCTTGGGTGCGGTGGTGTGTATCCGCATGTCTAGGTCTGCGCATGTAACACCCTGCATTATCCAAGTGCCCAAACACAGCAATCCCGGATAATAAAGAATGTTACCATCACGGGGTGACCCGTGGCAGTGAATCAAATAAAACAATCATAGCTGGATAATAAAGTTTAACGAAATATAATTATTACAAGTCTCAAAAATTAAAACCAAACTATTACAGCGGAAGTCTTTTAAATACTAAATAACTAGTAGTCATGCTCCACTCGCCCATCCCGTATAAACAACCATCAATCAGCAGCATCCAAATGAGTACCTGTCAGAACTGCTCACATATACGGACGATAACCGCAATGGTCATAGCAGGCCCATCAAAAGAAAGAAGAAAAGATGGACAAAAGCAACATCCGTCAACCACAAGGTCGAGTAAAGATAAAACCAAACTAACAATTGTAAAAGATAAACATGTCACATTGACCAAACTGACGTACCCATATGAAAGACACACTAACAAAGACCAAACTGACCAATTCCAAACTCAAATCTCATATGTATCATCCCCTGTTCCGAGTGTGCACACCCCTCTGAGGCCTTACCCTTCAAAGGAGAACCAAGAGGCGGATCTGCGATCAACCAGACCCGGAATCGACTTCCCACATCGATTCCCCGAACATATATGAGGTGGCTTTTCACACCTACCTCAAAACTTCCAATAGATGGTAAACCAATGATACAATAACACAATTTCGCAACTAATCGAGACGGTCTTAAGACGAATACAATACAATAACCAAACTGACTCAAACGCAACCAACATATTCAATCAATATACAAAAGCTAGTAAGGATTTACCCTTACCTGGCTAGCACCAAATCGGCAAGAAGCTCAGAAAAACTCTTCTACGAAGTCGGATCCTACATTTATAACATATATTAATTAATACTAAATTAACTAATTTGTTATCTAGATAATTTATCTTAACTAAACTATATGTTTAACGATCTCCCTAACTAAATATATTAATCCATATTTTAAATAATTCAATTACCCATCATCATTAGCTAATAATTGTAATCAATTGCCCCATCATTATTACACAATGATACGTACTACTTTAACCATCTATGTTAACATGTATCTAACAAAACCTCGCACATACTCCTCTTCCTTTATCCTACACCACCATTACTACCTACGGCAACACTCCACACCTCACGCATCACACTAGACTCGGCCCGCCTTCCACTCGACAACCCGCAGCCAGAATCATTGGCACAACAGAGACAACACAATGAAAACCCTCCTCACGCAAATAACGCCAACAACCAACGGCCAAACATGGGACACAATATACGATGCCGCCGCAACAATCGTATATGACCGAGGCTATTACTAATATGTAATACATCATCGAACTAACTCAATACCTTGATTTTGTAAGATTAATCGACTTAAACATGTCATACGGTCTCAACGAGCCTCCGCCGACGTCGCACCACAATAGGGCCTTACGACCAGCAAACTCAACACTCCTAGGCGACCCTAAGTTAGGCTCTAAAGACCGCTCACATACCCCTCTTTTCATGAGACCATCAAGGCATCCCGTCATCATACTCGACATCAAAATGCAATTCTTAACAATCCTAAGACAATTGCTAAATAAAAAGGAAGGATGATGCTTACCTTATCTGCTTAGGGCGGGGTTGATGGCAAAATAATCGTGACGAATAGGTGATGAAAATGATTAACTCATACCTATACTGCCGCCTATTCTTCTTTTCTCCTTTTGGTTTCTTTGTTTTAGGGATAGGTCTCCTTTTCTCCTTTTGGTTTCTTTGTTTTAGGGAAAGGTGAGGGGTTTTATGGTTTAACATTAAAGGGTTTTTGGGCTTTGGGTTTTCACTAGGTTAGCCGTATTTGTTAACTAGCTATTAGTTACATAATATTATTAGTATGTTATTATTAGGTATAATATTAGCTTAATTAGTAGAATTACTACTAATTACTCCATCCTCTTATTTACTCATGACTTCATTACCAATCTAGTTATAACTTTCTAATTAATCTAACTTAACAAGTTTATAATTAAAACGGGTATTACAATCTTCCCCCCTTATAAAGAACTAGTTTATAATTAAGACGGTTATTACAATCTTCCCTCCTTATAAAGAACTTCGTCCTCGAAGTTCCAAGCAATACTAACAAAACAAATTCGAAACACCCAAGTTTCCACTATTACTAAGTCAAAAGTAACTTATATAAGCACAAATTAATAGTAGCTAAAGTAGTGTGCGACGTTCTACCCCCTTTAAATAAAAAGGTTACGTCCTCGTAACCTAACTAATACCTGGTCAAAAAGATGAGGGTAACGCTCCTTCATAGCCTCTTCTACTTCCCACGTAGCTTCCTCGATATTATGATTTGACCATAATACTTTCACCAAGACTGTCTCACCTCTTCTTGTCTTTCTTACCTTCCTATCTAAAATTTCTTTAGCCACCTCTTCATAAGTTAAGGTCTCATCCAACTGGATCGTCTCGGGCTCAATTATATGTGAAGGATCGCTCAAATACTTCCTTAATTGCGATACATGGAAGACATTGTGCACCTTATCAAGGGATGGAGGAAGAGCTAGACGGTAAGCTACTTCCCCAACTCTATCAATGATCTCATACGGACCAATAAATTTCTGGCTGAGCTTCCCTTTCTTCCCAAATCTCATCACTCCCTTCATTGGGGACACTTTAAGTAGTATTTTATCCCCCACTTGGAACTCCACATCCCTCCTATGCAAATCTGCATAACTCTTCTGGCGGTCCTGCGCAGCTTTCATCTTTTGTCGAATTAAATGAACCTGCTCCACCATGTCCTGGATCATCTGGGGACCCAACATTACTGACTCAGTCACGTCGTCCCAACACACAGGACTCCTACACTTCCTCCCATACAATGCCTCAAATGGAGCCATCCCAATACTGGCATGATAACTATTATTATATGAAAATTCAATCAAATCAAGCTTATCTTCCCAAGACCCTCCAAAATCCATCACACAGGCTCTTAACATATCTTCCAAAGTCTGGATCGTCCTTTCAGTTTGACCATCAGTAGCTGGGTGAAAAGAAAAGACTCATCTTGACTTTGTACCTAAAGAATCTTGTAGTTCCTGCCAAAATTTAGAAATAAACCTCGAATCGCGGTCGGACACAATATCCTTAGGAATTCCATGTAGCTTCAAAATGTGTCTCCTATAAGCATTGGCTAGCTCAACTTTAGTCCAAGTATCTTTCATAGGAACAAAATGAGATGTCTTAGTCAGACGGTCCACTATAACCCAGATCATGTTATTTCCTTTTTGAGTTCGAGGCAAACCTACGATAAAATCCATAGAAATTGAGTCCCATTTCCATTCCGGAATTTCTAATGGTTTCACCATTCCCTGCGGTCTTTTATGCTCACTTTTGACCTTTTGACAAGTCAAACATCTAGCGACAAACTCAGCTATCTCCTTCTTCATACACGGCCACCAGAAAGTTTTCTTCAAATCTTTGCATAATTTATCACCACCAGGATGTACCGAATATGGAGTGTTATGTGCCTCAGTTAAAATCTTCTTCTTTAACTCGACATCATTAGGTACACACCACCTCCCATCAAACCGTAAGCTACCATCTGCATGAATAAAAAAATTAGATGTCTCACAATTTTCAACATCGGTCCGTCTCTCTACGAGTTTCGGATCATACATCCCATTTCTCCTTAATTTCCTCGCATGTGTCCGGGCCGCAATGTCAAATCTCCCATCTGGTCCCCCATTCTTATCACATTTATTCCCATTTCTCGCACCTCCTCCCTTAACCGCATCATAGAAAATGCAGTTATTAACGAATGTACGGATTTCCTGCTTAAAGCATCAGCTACAACATTTGCCTTCCCTTCGTGATATAGAATTTCCATATCATAGTCTCCCAGCAATTCCAACCATCTCCTTTGTCTCATGTTCAGTTCCCGTTGAGTAAATATATATTTCAGGCTCTTATGATCGGAAAACACTTTAAATGTAGCACCATACAAGTAATGTCTCCAAATCTTCAAGGCAAAGACTACAGCTCCTAACTCCAAGTCATGGGTAGGGTAATTCTCCTCGTATGGCTTCAACTGACGCGAGGCATAAGCAATCACCCTCCCCTCTTGCATAAGTACACATCCCAAACCATTCTTTGATGCATCTGTATAGACTTCAAAATTTTCGCTTCCATTTGGTAAGGCTAGGATAGGGGTCGTGGTCAAACACTCCTTTAAGGCTTGGAACGCCTTCTCACAAGCCTCATCCCACCTAAATTTTTGTTCCTTTCTCATCAGATTAGTCATTGGCCTAGCAATTTTTGAGAAGTCCTTCACGAATCTCCTGTAGTAGCCAGCTAGACCCAAAAAGCTCCTTATTTCAGCTACATTCTTCGGTACTTTCCAATTAGATACAGCCTCAATCTTACTTGGATCCACAGAAACTCCATCTTTTGATATCACATGGCCCAGAAATGCTACCTTCTCTAACCTGAACTCACACTTAGATAATTTGGCATATAGTTGGTTGTCCCTCAAAGTCTGCAACACTAACCTTAAATGCTCTTCATGATCCTCCTTGGTCCTAGAATACACCAATATATCATCAATAAACACAACCACGAATTTATCCAGGTACTGATGGAACACTCTATTCATCAAATCCATGAACGCTGCTGGTGCATTAGTCAACCCGAATGGCATCACAACAAACTCATAATGCCCATATCGAGTCCTGAACGCCGTTTTAGGAATGTCCCCATCCTTAATCTTCAGCTGATGATAACCCGATCTCAAATCAATCTTTGAAAACATCCCAGCTCCACTCAACTGGTCAAACAAATCATCAATCCTCGGTAAAGGATATTTATTTTTCACTGTCACCCTGTTCAACTCCCTATAATCAATGCATAGCCTCAAAGTTCCATCTTTCTTCTTGACAAATAAAACGGGTGCACCCCAAGGGGATACACTCGGCCTAATGTAACCCTTATCCAATAGTTCCTCCAATTGTTTCTTCAGCTCACCCATTTCTTTAGGTCCCATCCGGTACGGAGCCTTGGAAATCGGTCCCGTACCAGGTATGAGCTCAACATTAAATTCAATTTCTCTCTTCGGTGGCAACCCAGGTAACTCATCAGGAAATACATCCTCAAACTCACTCACAACAGGTATATCCCTGGTTTTCTCACTCTCCATCCTAGTATCCAGGACATGACACAAAATAAAAGAATTCCCTTTTCTAAGGTGAGATTTTAATGTGATAGGGGAGATAATTTTGACAGTTGGTTTAACCACAAATCCTTTATATGACACCCTTACTCCCTTTGGTCCCTTTAAAGACACTTTTCTTTGATGACAGTCAATTTTTGCTTTGTTTTTGTTTAACCAGTCCATCCCCAAAATCACCTCAAACCCATCTAAAGGAAACTCTATTAAGTCAACAGTTAAATTCACTCCTCCGATGGTTAAAGGCACATTTGTATAAGTTTTTGAACATTTAACTGACTTTCCCGAGGGTAATGTGACATCACTAACAGACTCGACAAAAGTGGTCAATCCCAATTTAGGTATGTGGGTGCTAGCTATAAATGAGTGAGATGCCCCCGAGTCAAATAAAACGTAAGTTGACACGGAGTTTACAAGAAAATTACCGGTCACCACCTGAGTATCCTCCTCCAGAGCTTGCTTTCCCATAGCGAAAAGCTTCCCGGAATTCTTGATGCCCTCCTGAACTGTACTAGCCGAAGCAGTCGGCTTAGCACTGGCTGACCCTTGAGTACCACTGGCAGCTCTTTGACTGTTGTTGTTTCCTCCTTGATACCGATTGAAATTCTTCTGATAGTTGCCACTCCAGTTAGACTGGGAGCGGCTACCAGGTGTCACACTCCTAACGCTAACTGTCGGTATACGCCCAAAGCTCCCTTGACCTCTACCTCCCATATTCTTTGGGTTGTTGAAACACTCATAAGCTCGATGTCCCAATTTTCCACAACCAAAACAAGCAACTAAGTTACCTGAGCAATCTTTACCAGGATGGTTATGACCACAAATCTTGCAATTGTAACTTCGACCACCGCGATCCGCCCTCTACCACCTCCACCAAAACTCGAATTATTGTCCGAATAGTGAGTTCTTAGTGTAGAGTGGCTATAACTCCCTCTTTTCGGTTCCCCGATCGATATTGAAGGACTCGGCCTTCCTTTTCCCCTTATCGGCCTCTTTAGTCTTCTCGACGTACCTCTCAAAGATGGCCACCTTGACGAATAAATCTTTCACGAAGTAGGAGCTCCAGCAGGCATCATCTTTAAGATGTCAGCTCTTAAACCATCCTCGAAGCGAACAGCCAACATCTCCTCAGTGAACCCCAAATCGGAACAAAAGTTTGTTAACTCCATAAACTTAGCATAGTACTCATCCACTGTCATATCATCTCCTTGTTTGAACTTGTCAAACTCAGCCCTCTTAGCACTCCTACGATGCTCTGGAAAGAATTCATCTCTCATAGCTTTTCGAAAGCTTCGCCATCCGAAGACAGCTTCCCCATTCTCACCATCATGATACAAAGGCAGAATATCCTGTTTGTTAGTCCACCATCTGTCAGCTCTCCCACCTAGGTACTGAACAGCCTGGGTAATCATCATCGCCTCAGGACATGCTACAGTCTGAAATAACTTGTCAAAGTCCCTCAGCCACTCTTCCAATTTTTCTGGCTCACCCGATCCGTCATATTTACTAGGACGGTGTTGAGCTATTCTTTGACCGATACTAGCATGTGTTACCTCTTCCTTCTTCCCCGAGCCATAGCTTTCATAGCCTCCTTATAGGCCTCATTTCGTGCAATGATGCGCTCAATTTCCTCGAACTCAAGTTAGTGCTTTTCTTTGGTGGCATCTTGATCTTTAAAATTAACAAACATTTATGAGTCAACCATTCAATACTAATTGTAACATCATATTATCATTGTGCCATCTTACATAAAAGGGCATAAGTACTATGCTATTACCCGATCAATATGAATTTAACTAGCTACATTCATGTCTTACATTATCATATGGTTCAATCATTTTAACTATTACTACCCAAGCCTGCAATTATTACTCAAATAACACCAATTCTTCTTTATCGTCATATCTATATCATTCAATAGACATCTATATTCATAATACACCTTAAACTTTCAAACCACCTACCATCATTCTAACAATAATTTCACAATTTATCACCTCAACATTAAATAACAAGTAAAGCATCACATCGTGTCCCTTCCTATTCTAACCCGCTCAATTCTCACCACGTGGTGACCCGACTCTGAACCGAAAGGGCCCAAAGGTTGGTATAAGGACGTCTCCTCAACCAGTTTTAAGAAGGGGCTCCTAACAGTCCATTATCGGTGTTAATTTTATTAGTCCTTAAGTTCATTTTATTTTCCTATGGTTCATTTTAGTTTCAGTTTTAGGACCGTTCGCTCTGATACCACTTTGTAACACACCGCATTATCCAAGTGCCCAAACACAAAGCAATCCGGATAATAAAGAATGTTACCATCACGGGGTGACCCGTGGCGTTGAATCAAATAAAACAATCATAGCTGGATAATAAAGTTTAACGAAATATAATTATTACAAGTCTCAAAAATTAAAACCAAACTATTACAGCGGAAGTCTTTTAAATACTAAATAACTAGTAGTCATGCTCCACTCGCCCATCCCGTATAAACAACCATCAATCAGCAGCATCCAAATGAGTACCTGTCAGAACTGCTCACATATACGGACGATAACCGCAATGGTCATAGCAGGCCCATCAAAAGAAAGAAGAAAAGATGGACAAAAGCAACATCCGTCAACCACAAGGTCGAGTAAAGATAAAACCAAACTAACAATTGTAAAAGATAAACATGTCACATTGACCAAACTGACGTACCCATATGAAAGACACACTAACAAAGACCAAACTGACCAATTCCAAACTCAAATCTCATATGTATCATCCCCTGTTCCGAGTGTGCACACCCCTCTGAGGCCTTACCCTTCAAAGGAGAACCAAGAGGCGGATCTGCGATCAACCAGACCCGGAATCGACTTCCCACATCGATTCCCCGAACATATATGAGGTGGCTTTTCACACCTACCTCAAAACTTCCAATAGATGGTAAACCAATGATACAATAACACAATTCTGCAACTAACTGAGACGGTCTTAAGACGAATACAATACAATAACCAAACTGACTCAAACGCAACCAACATATTCAATCAATATACAAAAGCTAGTAAGGATTTACCCTTACCTGGCTAGCACCAAATCGGCAAGAAGCTCAGAAAAACTCTTCTACGAAGTCGGATCCTACATTTATAACATATATTAATTAATACTAAATTAACTAATTTGTTATCTAGATAATTTATCTTAACTAAACTATATGTTTAACGATCTCCCTAACTAAATATATTAATCCATATTTTAAATAATTCAATTACCCATCATCATTAGCTAATAATTGTAATCAATTGCCCCATCATTATTACACAATGATACGTACTACTTTAACCATCTATGTTAACATGTATCTAACAAAACCTCGCACATACTCCTCTTCCTTTATCCTACACCACCATTACTACCTACGGCAACACTCCACACCTCACGCATCACACTAGACTCGGCCCGCCTTCCACTCGACAACCCGCAGCCAGAATCATTGGCACAACAGAGACAACACAATGAAAACCCTCCTCACGCAAATAACGCCAACAACCAACGGCCAAACATGGGACACAATATACGATGCCGCCGCAACAATCAGTATATGACCTGAGGCTATTACTAATATGTAATACATCATCGAACTAACTCAATACCTTGATTTTGTAAGATTAATCGACTTAAACATGTCATACGGTCTCAACGAGCCTCCGCCGACGTCGCACCACAATAGGGCCTTACGACCAGCAAACTCAACACTCCTAGGCGACCCTAAGTTAGGCTCTAAAGACCGCTCACATACCCCTCTTTTCATGAGACCATCAAGGCATCCCGTCATCATACTCGACATCAAAATGCAATTCTTAACAATCCTAAGACAATTGCTAAATAAAAAGGAAGGATGATGCTTACCTTATCTGCTTAGGGCGGGGTTGATGGCAAAATAATCGTGACGAATAGGTGATGAAAATGATTAACTCATACCTATACTGCCGCCTATTCTTCTTTTCTCCTTTTGGTTTCTTTGTTTTAGGGATAGGTCTCCTTTTCTCCTTTTGGTTTCTTTGTTTTAGGGAAAGGTGAGGGGTTTTATGGTTTAACATTAAAGGGTTTTTGGGCTTTGGGTTTTCACTAGGTTAGCCGTATTTGTTAACTAGCTATTAGTTACATAATATTATTAGTATGTTATTATTAGGTATAATATTAGCTTAATTAGTAGAATTACTACTAATTACTCCATCCTCTTATTTACTCATGACTTCATTACCAATCTAGTTATAACTTTCTAATTAATCTAACTTAACAAGTTTATAATTAAAACGGGTATTACAATCTTCCCCCCTTATAAAGAACTAGTTTATAATTAAGACGGTTATTACAGCGCAGATTTTAGGCTAGGGTTGTGTTGTGTCTTGGCCATGTTTTGATAGAACCTCTGAGCCAAGATACCGGTTCGATTACCTTCCCTACCTTGTGGTATAGACTCGAGTTACAGAGTGACTATTGACGGGACTAAGAACTTATGCCTGTCTTTGATATATTGCCCTTTCTTGTTTGATGATTCTATGAACCATAGAAGGTGAGATGCAAGCCGGCTATGGTTGATAGAGTTTGGATTCCTGGATGTTATGTGATTCACATGATAGTGTAGTATGAGTCGGTCTAGTATTCACATGCTAGGACTATGTGGCGTTATATTGTTGTTCACATGATAAGCACATTTGTCTAGCATCTATATGCTAAGGCATTGTGTGATTCGTATTCATATTCTTATGTTTACATGTTATATTAATTATGACATTTCGTGGCTGGGAGAACTCGGAGTTACTCCCCACGACGTGGCTTTCGTATTTGTATAAAATGCGAAATGATGTAGGTGATGCATATATGGGGTACATGGACGAGCTAGCGAGCAAAGTAACCTTGGAACCTAGATTGGCTTTATTTTATTGTGATCCTTAAACACTTTTTATGTCACATACATTTTAGGGACATATGTCTCCCTCTTTACATTTGGTTGTATAATTTGCTATTCGCGACTTTAGCGATGGTTATGTTATGACACTTCTAGTTAGACCTTGTATGTTTGACCCCTTCCAATTTGGATATCTTTATAACAGGTTCAGGTTTTAAAATTACAGGTTTTTACCCAATTGAACCTATTACAAACATATCCATGCAGTTTTATTCTAGAATTACGTGTTTACTTTTCCGCGATATGTGAGGGTGTCACATTGATGTTCAAAAAGCGGTCCTCCAAATGCAAAAGAACCAACAAGAATTCTTCACCCAAATGCAAAAAAATAGCCAAGCTAAAGAAACCACCATCAACAACATACTTGCCCATACCAAAATGTTAGAGACTCAAATGACTCAACTAGCATCTTCTAGCTCTCAAAGACAAAAGGGGCAATTACCTCCTCTAGGTAACCCTCTAAGACATGAAACGGTTAGTGCAATCCATTTATGGAGTGGTACAAGATATGAGGGGTCGAAAAGGCCAATTGATGAAGATATTTTGGATGATAGTAGCAAGCAAGGAGTTGTGGAGAACTCTAAGGTAGTAGATCCTACTAAAAATGAACTTTCAAAGAAGAGAAATGAAGAGAATGCCAAGAATGTTGATAAGGAGCCTATTGTGATTAGACTTCCATTCCCAAGTCGTCAAGCTAAGCCTAAGCTTGATGAGCAACTTGGAAAGTTCATGGAAATCGTGAAGAACTTAGAAGTCTTAATCCCATTCACAGAATTGATCAATCATGTTCCGGCTTATGCAAAGTACATAAAGGATATTCTTACCAAGAAGAAATTCATCCAAAAGTTGGAAACTATTGCCTTTACCAAAGTGAGTAGTGCTATTCTTCAAGGGAATTCTCCTCCAAAGCTCAAAGATCCGGGAATTTTTTCTATCCTATGTACCATTGGCTACACTACAATCAACAACGCATTGTGTGATCTTGGAGCAAGTGTAAGTGTCATGCCATACTCGGTATGTGAAAGACTGGGAGTGGGAGAGCTCAAAAGCACCAACATTACTCTTCAAATGGCAGATCGACCAACAAAGATACCTCTAGAGGTATGGGAGGATGTGCCCGTGAGAATCGGCAATTCTTCATCCAGGTAGACTTTGTCATTGCAGACATGGAGGAAGATTCCAACATTCCTATCATCTTAGGAAGACCTTTCTTGCATACCGCGGGAGCGGTAATCAATGTGAAACATGGAGATCTCACACTTGAATTAGGGGATGAGATAATTACTTTTAATCTTGAGAAAATCATGAGAGCTCCCCGATTACATGAGCCATGCTTCATGGTCAATCACTATAGCCGAGAAAGTGATAGGAAGAAGTTAGAATCTTTATGCAAAGATCAAGTTAAGGGTAACGAAACATCACCCATATGGAAGAAGAAAGTAGATGACATTCAAGTAGCTCTATTTGGAGAGCATGTAATTTTCAACAACAATGAGAGCTTGAATAGCTCAACCATCATGACAAGTAAGGAAGAAGGCCTCATTGGCCATGATAATAAGGAAGAAGAGTTACTATTGCCAACTAATGACACCATTGGGGAACAAGAAAGCGAAGTTTTGGTCTATGGGACTATGAATTTGAAGGATTGGTCAATCCTTACATTGGGAATGCTATGACTCCAGACCAAGGCTTTGTAGATCCTTGTCATCACTTTGACTTGGATTACAACAATGAAGAAACCGATGCACAAATGTCTATGCAAGACCTTTACTTAGGAATGAACAAGCCTTTGACTACTTCTATAAGGTGTTGAGCAACATCAACAACACCTTAGCTTTGCCCCCTTGATACCTCTCACAAGAAGGAGAGTTTCGTGTAGTCCTCCCTAAACCACCATTTGTAAATATTCTAACCCCTTTAACAAGCATTGCATTTCCTTTATTCCTTTTTCGTCATTTTTGCATTGCATTTTCATGCTTTGTTATAAGATTTTTGACATGAGAACAAGTGAGGGAGGGATTTTAATGTGTTTTAATGTGTAGTGTTTGATCAAGGGCGAGGATGGCACATGCCTAGGCTAACCAAGACTTTGTAATGCGAACCCATAATAATTAACAAGAAAAGGAAGAAGGAATGACACGAGAAGAGGATCCCCACGAGCAGACCTGAGCTTGTGAGAGCTGAAAGCAAGACGAGCGTCTCCAACCTCAGGACGCTCGTCCTGGCTTTGGGTCATCGGAGCTGGGAAACTTCAAGTTTTGGGAAGATTCCTCTAAAAGAATCTGCCCGAGATGACTTCAGGACGTAGGTCCTCCAACCTCATGACGCTCGTCCTATCCTCGAGCCGTGGGTCCTGGGAGGCTACAAATCTTTGAGATTTTCCTGTAAGAAAATCCGCCCGTCCCAAAAGTAAACCGAGCATCTCATCCCAGAATTCGCTAGAGCCGACATGAAGACGCCCGTCCCAGACCTGCTTTGCCCTTTCAAAATTCCCTACAAGAAAATTCGCTCTTCCTAACCTCAAGACGCCCGTCCCAGACCTGCTACATAACAATAACTCGGGATTTTTCCCTTCTTCCCAATTCATTTACCTCTTTCAAACACAAACACAACCATTTTCCCTCACTTCAACCTTCAATCCCCTCATCTAAAAACATCAATTTCTCACCAAAATTCACCACAATTAAATCAAAACTTGCTCAAAACACAATTAAATTACTCCTTTAATCATCAATCTCCTAACAGATTGAGTCAATTTTCTAGGGTTTGAGGCAAATTCCGAAAATCCCTAATTGATTTAGGAATTGATTGAAATTTGAAGAATCAAGGAGCATTCAAGAATCACCTTGGTTTGTTGATACCAAATTGATAAGGAGCATACAATGGCAAGAACTAAAGGCAGAACTAAGGCACCCAAAACCCCAAATTTGTCAAAAAGGCAACAAGCGCTTCTAGCATCAAAAGCTTTGGTAGTAGCTCAACCAAGGGAGCAAGCACAAGAAATCGTCAATCCCATTGATGAAGCTACCCCTTCTATTCCGGTTGTAGAACAATTGTCAAACTATCCGGAGGTAACTTTCTTATCGGCAAAACATAGGCTTGCATTTCAATCCTTGCCCAAAAGAAATTTTTAGCTACCAAGTTTATTTGCCAAGATACTTTACGAAAATTAGGTGTACTTGAGAAATCTAGAGCATTTTTCGAGTCCATGGGGTTGAAAACCCTCTTTGATATGAATGAACTGACTTACCCCTCATTGACCATGGAGTTCATAAGCTCCTTAAGGGAATACAAGGTAGAGACTCGAAATTATGTCGAGTTCCGACTTGAAAACGAGAGTAGAAGAATACTTAAGGGTGAATTTGGTGAAGTGTTTGGACTTACGAAATATGATCATTTTGAAAAGAAGCCTTTGAAGTATGATGCTGCACCCCTATGGAAGGCTATAACCGGTCGTCAATTCGATTCCTTTCGGGAGAGCCATGCCTTATATGTTCACCATCCGGGCATAAGAACTGGGCACAAGTTTGTGGCTAATACTTTAATCGCTAGGAAAGGAGCCAACCACTTCACCGAACTCGACTTTGTCTACCTCGAGTCATATATGAATGTTAATGGAAAGTCCACCCGTAAGTACAACATTCTTCAATTATTGATTGAGTGGTGGTTAAAGATTGATAATGGGAAAGACGGAGCAGCCTTTATTGTAAATGGGGGCTCGGTGACAAGGTTAGCTAAACACTTTAACCCGGAGTTCAAAAATTATAATACCTACAAACCGGTTATAGGAAGCGACCTTCTTGACATGAGTACTTTGATCAACAAGTTTCATTGGGTCAAAAAAGACAATCTTAACCATAAATTTGAATGGCTCATCAAGGAAGCCAAGTCCATTGTCTTGCACTACGCCAAATCGGACCATCAATAAGGAGCGTATCACAACGGTTTAATGCATTTAATAACGACACTTAGATTAGCGTTTTCAAAATATTGGCGGAAACCTAGACCGCGCTAATAATAATAACGGTTTCTGTCGAAAACCGTTCTTATTATAATATGACAACGGTTGTTTAACAAACCGTTATGAAAAACGTTTAACGGTTTCCATAAACTCGTTATATAATCACCCTTATCAACGTTGTTAGAAAACCATTACCAGTTTAAGAAAACGGCGTTTCGAAAACCGTTACTAAATTAACACTAGCAACGGTTTTTGGTACCCGTTGTTATGTTATAGCTACGGATTTCTTGTAACCGTTATCATTTTCTATTATGATATAACGGTTCCTCTGTACCCGTTGTCATTTATCATTTATGGGTGAAAAATAACGTTATATACTTTTTTCAATGTAAAATATTCAACCAATGCATGTATGATAAAAAAATGAACCGTTGCATGCATTGTTTTATTTGACCATTATTACTATCCGTCCATTATTATATCCACACATGCATACATATTTTCCTTTAAATATCACTTATAATGTGATCAATTAAACATATTCACCAATTCAAAGTTCAATTAATCATAGCCTATAATTTAATTAAAAATATTACACTTCGATCACCATGTCGTCGTCGTCTTCTACACCCGCCGAATCACAATCAAATACGCGCTATGTCCATCCTATTACGTGTATTATACACAACCTTCCAATCAAATATGATGACAATGGTAAGGCTTTTTCGAGAAGTTTTACTTGGATGAGAGATATGCTTCATCAAGGTGGTTATACGAACGTTAAAAAGGTCTACCCAGCTTGGACTAAAGTTCATGGTTTTCTTGGTTACGCAATGATCGAGTTTGAAGGTTTTGGGAAAAAGCTGAAATCTTTTGGTCAAGTGAGAAAACTCCAGGCAAGATACGAGGATCATGATGCTGGGAAGAAAAATTATTATACGGATGATGTGTTACAAGCGCAATATTTATGGATTGCAACCGATTGTGACATTAATCTATTAAGAACATATCGGCACTATAGTGACACTGTGCCTCGTTCATGGGAGGCAGAACAAGTGCCTCTTAATAATCCAAATATTGAATTCCCAATATTTATCTCAATTGCAGGGGAATTACAAGATGATTATGTTAATTAATTAATATTATTATTCTAATTAATGGTTTTAAAACCGCGCGTCTTTTAATTTCTTGTTATGTATGTGTTTTTCTTGAATAATATATGTGTGGTAGTGTATTTTATTTTCTAATTATTTATTGCAAGTTACGTAGGTTTAAAATATTTGTTAATAAGTCAACTTTTACATTAAAGTAAATACTAACGGTTTTGAAAAAAGTTATAAATGTGACAAAGCATCCTTTACTATCATTCATTAATCAAATCACAATATTTCATCCCCATTACACAAATTTGAAACAACATGGCAATGAACCCTAATTTTATCAACAACGAAGAATGGCTTACACAAACGATTGAAGATGATGGGAAGGTTCTGGTAGGACTTCCCGCCGATCAACACCCATTAATAAAAGCATCCCTTGAACATCAACGGAATTATTGGATTAAGAGGCGTGAAGCAGTCCGGCTTGTCAACAAAGCCTCATCATCATCATCATCTTCATACCCTCGTTGGCCTGTTACTCGCAGCTTGGCTGCAGCCAGAGATATGTTGAGTTGTACTCTTCCAACCTTATCTCCACATGCAAGTCGTATCCTTGCATATATTCAATCTGTTATTGCAAAATATGAAGCCAATGACCTGGATGTTAGCGGTATACCAGAGTAGCGTGATTAGTGGCAGGTTGAGAAGCGCTTTTTACGCTTAACCGGGGTTGTTCCGGCTTATTATACATCTTTTGATTTCTGATAAATGCTGTAATGTATTTGGTTTAAAATTAAATGAAATGATCATTTTGAAAGTGTTGAGTTATGCTTGTTTGATTTGCTTCCATTTTTTGAACTCTATAGATCAGTCAGTAATCAAGATCCAGATTGCTGCTACGTAATACTCATCAACAACGGTTCACCTGCAACCATTGTCAATTGGTTCATCAACAACGGTTCACCTGCAGCCGTTGTCAATTGGTTTATTAACAATGGTTAACCTACAACTACAACCGTTGTAAATTTGTTCATTAACAACGGTTCACCTACAACCGTTGTCAATCGTGACGTTCTAACTTCAACGTGCACCGTTTATTAATTGTTTGATCGTATGACTCAATATATTAAAAAAAAAAATGTAAGATATGACCATACGACTCAATATATTAAAAAATAATTAATTGTTTGACCATACGGTTATTTTTAATCCGTGGCTAATATTTCTCATTATTCTTAATTTGACAAATGTACTGACGATTCAGTTATTTTTTATTGAATCAACGTTGCATTATTGGTGGGTTTGAATCAACACTGCATTATTGGTGGGTGATTCTGTAATTTTAATTTTATTCCAAAATTATGGTCGTTAACCAAGGTACAAATATTGTGAGTTCATGGGTGCAGAGGGATCGTAAGTTGTCAGAAGAAGCAGAAAATAAAAGATTAAGGGAATTGCGGCGGCAACCGAGCTATATTGAAAGTGAGAAGAAAATGGACGCGTTACGAGAAAGGTTAAAGGAACAATGTCCTTTTCATTTCATTAAGTTCCCCCCTAAACATATAATTCTTGAAGGTACAGATGAGAATTCATCGGCTTTCGAAGTTGGTTCTTCTGAGGATTTGATGGTGGGGTATATATTGCCCAGCTGCGATTGGTATGTATTTACCGTGAGTGAAGCAACAAAAGCTTGGTGTCAATGGTGGTTTAGGTCATCGAAAGTGATGTCGGATTTGGAGTAAAAGACCAGAGTTGAAATAGACTCCTACATTATCATTAATGGGAAGAGATATTGTCCATGACGTAGTGTATTTTGGGTCATTTGATTAATGTATGTTTATTAAGTGCTCATTGGGTTTTATTTAGAAACTAATTGAGGAAAGAAGTTACATTGGGTTGTGTATAATTTAGTCTTGAATTTCCATTTTCCCCCACTTGCTATCCCAGTTGCCTAATTGAGGAAAGATGTTTGTACTAACTTAATACGGTTTACCAAATATGGAAGATGCTTTTTTTTTTGCGGGAAAAACTTGACACAATGAAAGATAAATGACAACGTTTTGGCACCAATCGATATAATATATTGAAAACAATTACGGGTTTATAGTCAGCCGTGGTCATATTGCAAAATACAGAATACAGTTTCACTTAACTCGTGTTTATTAGTTTCAATCAAATATTCAAACAACACATATGCAAACCTTCTCCTCGCTCACTTAAAACCCTCGAACACTGAGTTTCCCTAGAACCACTACTATTCTCCGTCGCCGTCGTCTTTGCAATCGTCATCGCCGTCGTTGTCGCCATGCTCATTGCCTCTGCCGTCCCCTCCGTCATCGCCATACCGGGGCCGACTTCTCCTCTTTGAAGAAGTAATAATAAACCCTACTCCTTCGTCTCATTAACTTAATGTCTTTATTTTCTTAGTTGTGATATTATCCCCTAATTATCTTAGGTTTATTGTGTGTTAAACAACACCTATTATTTTAAGTATATTGTGTGTTAAACAAATCTATATTTTTAGGTATACTGTGTGATCATTTATTTGAGACAGTGCTCCTGCTATGTCGACTTAATGCTTAAAGTTAGTAGTTTATTAATTTCTGGTTTAGATATGGGTGGAAAGCGGAAAAGAAATGATGGGAAAAGGTCAAACGAAGAAGATTCAGGTAATGAGAATAATTTGGAATCGGATACTGGGCGAAGGACCCATAGGGTTTCCCTAGAAGTAATAGATAGAGGGATTCCTAATGAACTTCAATGAGATAAATCAACGGGGCTACCAGATGGTATCTTTGCTTCAAAATTCGCGACTTGGATTGGTTGTTGTGTAATAGAGTATGTGCCTCTCGGTTTACTGCGTATTGATCAGTTGAGTAAAGACCGGGAGGAAAAGCTATGGGGATGAATTAAGGTATGTATATACAATAATAAATGCAGTGAGATGAAATTATCTTAGTATTAGATATGTGCTATTAGGCGAAACTAACCAAATATGCTCACCATATATGCAGGCAGCTTACACTGTCCCCCAAGAACATGATGGTTACCTAAAAAAAATAGGGGAATCCTTCAAAGCATGGAACTTAAAGGTTGCTCAGAACCACTTGTTCAACAAGAAGACCGGGGAGATAAACAAGAAACCACCAACGAAGAAGTATCGGTATGTCAGCCAGCAAGATTGGTATAACTTTATTGCTTATAGGCAGTCTGACAAGTTTAAGGTAATTTATCTGCGACTCATTGGGATCACTTTATTAGTAATCAGTTAATAAGTAATGAAATATGCTTACGTTACTCGATACAATTCATTTTATAAAGACTATGAGTAGGCAGAACCAAAAGAACATTTCAAAGAAAGAGAGCGCCTTTCATGGCTCCAGAGGTGGTAATAGATTGATTAAGAAGAAGCTTGGAACTGTCAATCGTCACGACGCTTGGGTGGCCGGTCACGCTCCTAAGAATGGAAAGTTATAAACTCCATATGATAAGGCCATCAAAGAGAAAATTGTAAGTTTGAATAAATATGTCACTCCTACCACTGGTGGTCGGTTATATAATTGTGAGTTTAAATAAAAGTTAGTTGCATAATACTTTTATGTGTATGTAGAGGATATGTGAGAAGGAGGTACAAGAAGGAAAATGGAAGCCTGAAGGACGTGATAACATTCTTGCTAGGGCAATCGGCAAAGCAGAGCATCTAGGTCGTGTGAGAGGGGTATCGACGCATGTTGGTATCACTAAGTATTTTGGGAAAAATACTCGAAGGACAATGAGTGGTGATGATAGGGTTTATAAATACTGTATTTTATTCAACATAATTTATATATATATATATATATATATATATATATATATATATATATATATATATATATATATATATATATATATATATATATATATATATATATATATATATATACTACACTACAAACAATGGCCAGGTTGATACTCAGAATGGTGGAAACGGGGGATAAGCCATCTGAAGAAGAGTTGGTTATGGTTCGGCAAGTCATAAAGGAAGCAGGGGAGAAGAAGAAAAAAGCGGGAATGCGAAGTGAGAAAGACATGGCCAAGGATCAAGATGGGGTAGATGAAGAGGAAGCCATGAAGGCAGGGGAGAAGGAGGTGGAGGTGGGAGCCGAAGACACGTTCTTATCATCTCCAAATCCTGCTTTTGACGAGGTATTAGCTACTACGACTAGTTTATAATTGTTGTATATATACTGATTAATTAAATTTATTATTTAAAGTAGTGCATGTAGATATACTAATTGATTAAAAATGTGAAGGTCGTTTGCAAGAAGCCTTGTGTTCTTTACTACAAAACCCTTATAGTAGCATCAGGCGGAATTGCTGTTGTTAGGGGAGTAGCGTTCTATTACAACCAGATTCAAGAAGTTGAGGTTGAAGGCAATCAAGGCATTGCCCTCCGTGAGGAATGGATGGAAGTGGAAGTGACCGAGTTATATCTGGAGGAGTATGGTACTCTAATAGTACCATGTAGTGAAAATTGGCTTTTGCAAGATGTCGTGGGTTCTATTGTGTAATGGCCTGAAGCATTCATTAGTGTTGACATCTCCGGGGTAGTTATGCTAAAGCGAACGCATTTTATATAATGAATGACTTTAAATTTATTAGGGTAACCTTATCTAACATATAGTAAGTATTTGAATTTTCACATTTTCAGGAGTCACACGAAGCCATTATGGCTGAAATTAGGACTACTACGTCAACACCTAAAGTCACTGATTCGACTGCCTCTCCACCCAAAATTCAAGAGGTAGTAATAATTTGAAAAATAGATTTTGAGTTTTTCCTTTTTTTTTGGTTATTTAAATTATATATGACGTCTCGTGTAATGTATATATTCTTTTTTTTCTAAATTGTAGACCGGGGTTAAATCTACTCTTGCTGCACACAACGTTGGTGTTCCTCTTAAACCTAGATATCACACGAATGATTATAAGCACAAATTGAATACTCCAACGTTGATAGCTTTGCACCAGCTGGCTCAAAGGAAGCTAGCTATCGGGGAAGTACTCATGATTGACATCGGAGAGGATGTTATTGTAACACCCCCATACTCCAAGTGCCTTACCAGTACCACTTAAAGCATGAGAATGCTACCATCTCGGTTACCTGAGGCAATGTATATCAGATAGACCATGAAAGAACGTACTTTAACAAATAAGTTTAAGTTATTACATAACAAAACCAACTGTAAAGTAAAGTACAACTGATCTACAACCAAACTACAACTGAAGTAACAAAAGTATAAAGACAACACAGCGGAAGCCTACTATCAAACTCGTGGCAACTCCATCCCCAGCTAATCCCGTGCCCATCCATAGAATATCTGCTAGACAACTGCTTACCACCCCCGAATGGATCACCATAGTTTTTAAAACATTTAAACGGGGTCAGTACTGATTACACAAAACAAACAGATGCAATAAAACAATACCTCAACCAATTCAATCAACCCAAACTCCATCACATCACCACACACCTGAATACACACTAAAGTGTGTAGCCCTACCAGAATACTCATCGCAACAAGTATTCCACACCGTCAGAGGGGGACCGCAGCCGTTCCCACCTAATCTCCGCTCATCTCATCCGAGCGATAAACCCATGTTCCTTAATGTGCACATCCCTTCTGTTGCGGATTCCACAAAAGGCAAATCAAGGGCGTGAAGCCACTCCAACAAGTGACTCTACTCAGCCGAGGACGCACCTCGCAAACCACAGACGATCATACAACAACCATATTACACTACCAAAACCAATATGATATATAACAACAACAACAATCAACTACCAACAATACCATATAATCAATACTGAGTAGGGAAACCTTACCTGGAATAACAACCACAAGATCGTCACATCAGCTAATCAATAACGTTCCTCTACGAATCCTCCTCCTATAACACATATACATGCATCTACCACTAAAACCACACAATACATCCAAAACCCCCAAAATTACACAATTAGGGTTTTAACCAAACTCAACGAAATGCTATAAAACTTATACAAGAAGCTTACTTACGACACGACGAACTCAACGGCGTAAAAAACACAACGATCTGGCACCTTAAGCCTTAGGGATTTGATAGCAATGTGAGAGAGGAGAGCCACGTAACCTTGTTTTCTCTTTTATGAAACATAGAATGATGTAAACGTAAAAAGAAACTGGTAGAAATCCTTTATATACAAATCTCGCGTTGCTATCGAAACCTGACCAAATATTCGTAAAAACTAACTTACTCGATCGAGTACGCCACCTACTCGATCGAGTAACCCACTTACTCGATCGAGTACCCATCATCAGAACATTGTTTCGATAACCAAACATACTTACTCGACAGAGTAAGCCCCACTCGATAGAGTACCCATATACATAGAAAACCGTAGTATTACAGTCTTCCCTCCTTAAAAAGAACTTCGTCCCCGAAGTTCAACCCATACTCAAAACAAACATACTAACACAATTAAGACACGACAACGCAACTAAGAACTCAAAACAAAACCTCAACCTATAAAACATGAACTCTTAACACCAACTCCACCAACTATGCCTACCTCCACAACACGGCTCACGATATCGTATCAACTACATTATAGTCTCTCTCGACACTAACTCCATACACTATCAACTACCATCCACAAACGCTGCTAGCTCCGTAACATATCATCCACTAGAAAATCCAATATCAAGACACTCATAAACATCAAACGGAATGTTACATTCTACCACCCTTCAAAGGAACTTCGTCCTCGAAGTTTTGCTCCCACTCAAAATATCATCATCATCCAAGTGTCAACACAATCAAATTATTCTCACACTCCTAGACATCACACTACTACAAGCACGACCATGACCTTTAATAAAATCAATCACAACAAAGATCCATCCTTTATGCTACACCAACACTCTAATTCCAATTATACTATAACATGCACATCCATCAAACTCTCTTTTATCACATCCTACTCCTTTTAAGATAAATGTTACGTCCTCGTAACTCACTAATACTAGATCTTGAGCTATATCTTCTCATTATCCTCAATCACCACCGCATGTCAAAGATAACCTGTTAGATATATTAATCTCATTAATTTAACATATTCATATATGTAATAACTTATTTAGTCATAAAACAAATATTAGATCTTATGCATGCAAACTAAAACAAGACAAAAGAAGAAATCATCAATCTTACATTGAGGTTTCGGATATTAGGGCACCAACAAGATCTCCTTCTTGTTAGTTCTTGAGCTTTCCTAATAATGGATGAACAAAAGGTCCAAAATAAAATCTCTCCCAAAAGTGAATACCTAAGGAAATCCCCTAATAACTTATATTATTTTGTACTAGAAATAATATAAGTTTTACATAAAAATGACACAAAATATTAATTTTGTACTCTTGTATTTTTCGGTCAAGAGAGGAAGGATTTGGGAGATTTTTATTTCTCTAAGTTTTCACAAGGTTAGAGAGAATAAAATTATTTCTTACACTAGAAAAATGTTGTAAAAATTGTAAATAAATAATTAGAGGAAAACCTCTCTATAATCCCCTTTGAAAACCGGTGAGGAGGGTGGAGGACAGCCAATGCATGGGCTCATTTTCTTCCCAAGAAAAATAGACTTGCATGGCTACAAATAGGTGTGTAATCATTTTGTTTTCCACTTAAACAATTAACACAATTTAAACATTATACTCCCTCCACTATTTCGGCACTTTTAACATAAAATGGATGGTCCATTTTATTTTTCCCATTTGTCAATTGTGACATATGTGACATGTTACTTGACATGTGATATTGTAATGTATTTTTAACATATTAAAAATCAACATACTCATAAAATATGTCATATACAATATCAACTAGTAATTCGTAATTACTTGTACCAAAACGATTTATCAAATTACAACGTCTTGTATTTATAATAAATTATTCATTCAATTTCAATTTCAATTGTTTCGTAAATAATAATTTTATCGAAGTAATAAAACAATTCGATTACTTAGACCGTATCTAATTTAATCGAATTATAATAAGACACGTTAATCTCACTCACAAATCATCCGTCAATTTTAAGCAATTTAATTAACTCGTATCGGCATACGATTAATTAAATAATCAATTAAGAGTATTTCCCTATAGGTATGACCTAAGGGGATCAACTGATCACCACCGTCGCACGACAGTAATGTCAAACTCTAGTCAGCCAATCATTACCGATATGTGTGGACCAGTTGACTGTAAAATATTATATCCCACATGTATTCTTAAAACGAGATTTAAACATGTGATCATCATGATCGACAGTTGTGATCGCATTATTGTCAGAGGACACTTATTCCAACAATCTCCCACTTGTCCTCGACAAGTGTGCGTCACCAATTCTCTTGTCTTATTACTATCTCCCACTCAATGCAAGGTGTCTTTCAGGTCGTACTTGCAAGTGATCATATCGAGAGTGGTTTCCTCGATCTGGAGAATAACTGATTGACCGAAATTATCTACCATAGATACCTTCTGAGCGTGGCCACGCATTTCCAGTTCATTACTCCTCGAGTGGCCCTGAGATATTCTTATAACCTTGAGAAGGGGTGGACAATTCCTATCGCACTTATTCCCTTCGACTAGCCACAGCCATCATAACCCAAAATATGCCCATTTGACCCCATTTACGAAGGTCGTAGTAACATAAATCAAAGTTAATCTGAAACTGTGCCACCTTAGGCGAACATTCTTTAGTCAAAAGAATCGACCCATTAGAATACTATAGTAGCTCTTGCCACGACCAAGCTATATAAATTTGCCAGAACTCTATAAGCGGTCATTAGCCCGACAAAGTGTTCCTAACAGTCTGCCTATGTGATCGACTAGTCATCTCACATGACTCCATGGCACTTGAACTTGCCATCATTCGCATCACACTCTAGTCACTTCGAGACGTCACCTCATGTAAGTGACTATGGGCGAATACAATGCTAATCCGTGTTCACTTTAACGGGGTTCAATTGTCTCTACAACCCGTTTGGATGTAACAAAGTATAAGGTGAGTGAATAGTAACTCAAACGACAAATGTCAACATCACATTCGGGTAGTCAATACCATATTACCACCTTGTGATGTATATTATAAGTGTGTAAACACTAGTCGTTTGCAACATGAGTTTAACACACCATGTGTCCATGTGTTCAAACTCTTGAATTGCATTTTCCTCTATTTTCATGTTTGTCTCACATATCATGAATCTTACCAAGTACATATCTAGTTTCCAAAACTAGGTACAGGTTCTTTACATTGAGAGAACTTTCTTGTTGTTTATCACATAACAAACGAATTATGGTGGACGACATAACTTGCACTAGTCAAGTGTTCTTTCAACTCATAATGTACTAGGTATATGTTTTGTAGGATCTTGCAACAATTGTCAAGATGATTAGCCTAGCACTTCTCATAAGTCCTAGCAAATTTTGAAAATACTAGTTTTGAGTAACTTCTTACTATAACCAAGTATCTTTTCAAACTTCTTATTTCTCCTTTTAGCTTAAATAGCTTAGGATTTTCATAAATCCTTATGTGTTTTCGAACTTCGATATGTGCAAATTCTTGTCAGATAACAAAGTGTTATGTCAAACACTAGAATAGCTCATTAGTTCTTCTCAAGAATTCATGACAATTCTTCTATGGCTTACCAATGACTCATCATGCTCTTAAGCATATGATTCATTATAGGACATGTGCATGATTATTCTAATGGCGGACACATTAGTAATCTTTAATCGTGTGATCAACCATTCTTAGGTTCAATGAATGACCATGACTGCTTATGGTAATTCCATTTTCATCGATATGAACAACCTACATTTCATATTGATATGATGTGCATATCTTAATGCCTATCCAACATCCCATGACGTGATTGGATTCATCTTAGTCCATTTTCATCCAGAATTGAAAACTCAAATACTTCTTTGTGAAAGATAGTACTAGCTCGTCATTCTCAATGAGTAATGAGTTATAAATTTTTCAAGATGATAGCTCCCACTAAATTTCATGTCTTCACATGATAATTTCAAACTCCCACTCAATTCCACATGTTTCGTAATTGACTACTCAATTGAAACATTTCAAGAATTGAAATATATTTTGCTTTGCCAAATTATTAAGATAAAACCATATATGTTCCCAACATATCTTTTCAAAATACCTATTTTGAAAAGGTTTCAATCTTAAACTTATGGAAAAAGATTTTAATCTCTAACTCATTCATTTTTATAATGATGCGTAGCAATGTCATTATTTAAATGTGAAGTTCCATTTAATATACGTCCTTCTCAAAATACCCTTTTCGGAATGAGGTTTAACCATTTCATTTTCATAATGAGGTTAAGTAATGACACTAGCGTGGTTAACAATTAACTTAGCTCTTGTAGACATCGACATATCTTTCTTTGCAACTTTTAATCATAAATCTCATTTATTTTCAAGGATGCAACTTTGTTTCATTTAGGCTCTTAAGTAAATATCAATATTGAGACTCTATTTATATCTAGGTCATAAACTAGCAAAATCTCTTGTTGAGATTTTTCTTTAGTCATTTTCTTTCAAAACTTTCTTTTGGTCTCCTCGTGTAGTTATTTTAAGAACATATTCTTTTGATTACTTCACTTGGTCTCTTTTGTCATGTAGATCTCATCTACTCAAGACCATAGATCTCATCTATTCATGTATACTATCTATTTTGGTATACAAATCATTCTTTCTTTCGTAGATCCCATTTACTCAAGCATACAAATTTTTCTTTGTATTCTTTGTGTCTTCATTTTTCTCCCACTCTATCTTTAGAATAAATACACTAGATATTCAAAGATAGCTTATGAGACACAAGTGATGATTTTTCAGTGGAGGAAGGACTATCTCATATATTGACTAATGGATTTTAATTTGATGAGTGTACTTGGTAATTGACATTCCTTTAGGAGAGTTCATCAACTTAACATCAATTTATAATTGATCATACACAAGCCTTAAGCTTGTGGACATATAATGAATCCCATCATTATAGTTGTCTATTGGATCACTTTAAGAAGATGATCATATGTTTCTATGTGCAAGCATATAAAGAGGAATTTTTAGAACAAACAAATACGATAAAAGGGGTGACTTGGGTTGCAAGCCAAGCCACCATAATCCAAAATACAACCATTGTTTAGAAAGGATCAACCATTTCCATGTCGAACACGGAACTCAAAATAGTTCTAAAATTCATAACATTAAAATAAAGACAATAATAAAAGCCAAACTTCATTGGTAGCTACTCCTAGCTCCTTCATGATTTCTCAAGCTTGCTTCTCTTTTCCTTTGTCTTTGCTTGGAGGAGGCCCTATTTACAATAAAAAGGGGATACATTATCACAACTTTGTATCAAAATACCATAGTTGAATTAGAAACATAAAAGGAAAGGATAGTCATTTACCTACTGGAGTGATCTTTCCAGCTTTGATGTCCCCAAGATACTTGGAACAATTCCTCTTCCAATGTCCAACACCATTACAATAATGGCATTTATCAAGAGGACCCTTATCGGTTTTGGAAGTGCTAGCTTCAAAAGTCTTAGCCTTGGTGGACATGGGAGCTTGCCTCTTACCCTTTTTCCCATTCTTTTTGAACTTCCCCTTGCTCTTAGTGCTTATATTAAGCACATCCTTAGGTGGGTTAACATTTAGCCCCATGTCTCTTTCGGCTTGCACAAAGCAACTCTTCAAGAGACACGTCCTTGTCTTGCATATTGAAATTCACCCGGAATTGTACATATGCTTTGACTTTGGATAAGGAGTGAAGAATCCTATCAACAATGAGCTCCTTGGGGATTTCAACCTTTTGAAGTTTCAATGTCTCGACTAGCTCCAACAGTTTGAGCACGTGAGGGCTAACCTTTTGGCCCTCCTAAAAATCGAGATCAAATAATGCCGAGGCCGCCTCATATTGGACGATCCTCGGTGTTTGTGAGAACATAGTCACAAGTTTGGAATAGATTTCATTAGCGGTGCCCATTTTAAAGGCTCTCCTTTGGAGATCCGCCTCTATAGCAAAAATCAACACATTTTTCATAGCGGCGGACTCTTTGTGGTAAGCCTCATATGCTTCCCTAGTGGCAGCACTCGACCTAGCATTAGGTTCGGGTGGAGAGGCCTCGGTGAGGTAGCGAAGCTTGTCGTCACCTTGGGCGGCTAATTTGAGTTGGGCATCCCAATCAGAGAAATTTGACCCATTCTTTTCAAGTTTACAACGATCCATGAAGGATCGGAGCCATGAAACATTAGTGAGAGGTGCGGCATTGGTGTTTGGTGCGGCCATTTGTTATGAGAAATAAAAGTGGTCTACAAAACAAAAATAGAAGGAATAAAACAATTGTCGTTTTCAAAATAATAATAATAAAACTCGTAAATTTTTAATTTAAACAAGTTTTATTGCATTTATCTAGTGACCTCTACCCAACTTGATAAATGATTCCAAGATCCAAATTCATATTAACTTGGGCACGGTAGGGCCGATTCATCCCTTATCAATATAACTCGGTGGATTAACTCTTTAATCGATTCTACTTTTAGAACTCTTGGATGATAAAATTACATTAATATTTATATTTAGCCCAAAACACATCCGGCAAAGGTCGAGAATACTTTTGTTGAGTTCAACCCAAATTTCGAATAAATGTGTCCATGATCCAAATCCACATCAACTTGGGCACGGTAGGGCCGATTCATCCCTTATCAACATGAATTCGGTGGATAGACATTTATCACCCACTTCCCCTACGTAACAAGGTTTGTACCCCGGTAGGGCCGAGTGCACTCCCTCATGAAATAGGTTTTCATGGTTTCTACTTTTTGGTAAGACTAAGTCTCAATTGTTTATTTTAGCGAGAGGTCATGTCAATTTATTATCTATCACATTTTAAGTGAACTAAAGCGGTGAACTACGATAATTGTAATTGACACGGTCGATAAACTCGATTTAAAATGCATGTTTAGTTATGGCGATTTAGCGATGCATGCAACATATAAATAAAATGCAAAGCATAAAATAAAATCCTAGTATGGCCTTTCTAAAATAATAAATCTAATAAACTATTACAAATTCGGAAACCAACTCCTTTGGTCCCTTAAGCTTCGGTCTTGGCACACATTTCAAGGCAACACTTTCTTTGATGGATCGCCTTCTCGAA
Source organism: Silene latifolia (assembly GCF_048544455.1). Taxonomy (NCBI): domain Eukaryota; kingdom Viridiplantae; phylum Streptophyta; class Magnoliopsida; order Caryophyllales; family Caryophyllaceae; genus Silene; species Silene latifolia. The sequence goes on from NC_133532.1 coordinate 28,865,900, forward strand.
TGGCACCGTCTTCAAGGAACTCCGGAATAAATAAATTACAAAATGAATTACATAATTTCCTATTATACATTTGTAATTAAAATAAAAATAAATATATTAAATTACAAAACGGTGATACGAGATCACAATAATTACAACCGAATCGATATTCCCATACATTTCGAGTAATACCAATTAGAACTAAGACCATATTAAGTAAAATTACATAATTCAAAAATTACATAAAATTAAGATATGACAATCATAAATACAATGCAGCATTATAATATGTATGAACATGCTAAATTTAATGCTAAATCGCCATTTAAGAGCCAATATCGTATATTAATCGGATTTTACGGATTTGCGTGATTTAACCTTTTAAAATCACAATAATTACATAAATTCATATTTATGTACAACTTAATTACCCTAACCATCTTAGGACTCAAAATTAGTCTCCACTAACATTTTGACAATAATTAACCTTGATTTCTTAATATTGTTCATAAATGGACCTAAAATACAAAATTATGTTATAAACTTCAAATTAAATTATAAAAATTTCAAATAAATTTGAAATTTGAAATTTAAACTCATGAACATTCTGGAAAAATACCATGACATTCATAATGTTCAAAACTTAGGTTAAAAATTTTGAAAAATTATCGTGAAAAACAATGATGCGGTTTATCGATTTTAACAATTATGACCATAAAAATATGAAGAAAATTATTTTTATCAACTTTTCACTTTTAGATCTAAAATATATGATAAAATGCAACATGTGACGTTTTTCCTTTAGTCATGAAGTATGTTTTAGCATTATTACTAATTATAGTCACTATTTATGTGATTTTTTCATCAAAAATTCATAAATCATGCATAAAGACTTCATTGTAGGCAAGTATCTTACACACATCTTGTAAAATTGCATGTGACAAAATATTAAATTTTCATGACCAGATTCGAAATAAAACTCATATTAACCTATTTACCCATTTAAATACGATTTTAACTTGAAAAATCCATATTTCGAGCAAAACAACTCATTTTATAATGAAACTTTACAGGCCATCAGTAGATAATATATGTGAAAACATATCCAAAAACCACTGCAAAATTCGAAGTTTACCTATTTTTCGTCCAAAAATGACATTTTTATCAGAAAAATCACATTTTAATGCCAATAATATATAAAATGAACAATAAAATCCATAAATAAACCAAAATGTCCTAAAAATCACTTAGGACCAGAAACTTTTAACATGCAAAGTTATTTTTAGGTTTATCTTCATAAATCCAAATTAATTAGTTTTATATGTTAATCTTATAACTCGGAAAAACTATAAACCGATTTGCATGCAAACAACCTAAGGCTCTGATTCCACTTGTTAGATATATTAATCTCATTAATTTAACATATTCATATATGTAATAATTTATTTAGTCATAAAACAAATACTAGATCTTATGCATGCAAACTAAAATAAGACAAAAGAAGAAATCGTCAATCTTACATTGAGGTATTAGATATTAGGGCACCAACAAGATCTCCTTCTTGTTAGGTCTTGAGCTTTCCTAATAATGGATGAATAAAAGGTCCAAAATAGAACATCTCCCAAAAGTGAATACCCAAGGAAATCCCCTAATAACTAATATTATTTGTACTAGAAATAATATAAGTTTTACATAAAAATGACACAAAACATTAATTTTGTACTCTTGTATTTTTCGGTCAAGAGAGGATGGATTTGGGAGATTTTTATTTCTCTAAGTTTTCACAAGGTTAGAGAGAATAAAATTATTTCTTACACTAGAAAAATGTTGTAAAAATTGTAAATAAATAATTAGAGGGAAAACCCTCTATAATCCCCTTTGAAAACCGGTGAGGAGGGTGGAGGAGAGCCAATGCATGGGCTCATTTTCTTCCCAATAAAAATAGACTTGCATGGCTACAAATAGGTGTGTAATCATTTTGTTTTCCACTTAAACAATTAACACAATTTAAACATTATACTCCCTCCACTATTTCGGCACTTTTAACATAAAATGAATGGTCCATTTTATTTTGTCATTTGTCAACTGTGACATATGTGACATGTTACTTGACATGTGATATTGTAATGTATTTTTAACATATTAAAAATCAACATACTCATAAAATATGTCATATACAATATCAACTAGTAATTCGTAATTACTTGTACCAAAACGGTTTATCAAATTACAACATCTTGTATTTATAATAAATTATTCATTCAATTTCAATTTCAATTGTTTCGTAAACAATAATTTTATCTAAGTAATAAAACAATTCGATTACTTAGACCGTATCTAATTTAATCGAATTATAATCAGACACGTTAATCTTACTCACAAATCATCCGTCAATTTTAAGCAATTAAATTAACTCGTATCGGCATACGATTAATTAAATAATCAATTAAGAGTATTTCCCTATATGTATGACCTAAGGGGATCAACTCATCACCACCGTCGCACGACAGAAATGTCAAACTCTAGTCAGCCAATCATTACCAATATGTGTGGACCAGTTGACTGTAAAATATTACATCCCACATGTATTCTTAAAACGAGATTTAAACATGTGATCATCATGATCGACAGTTGTGATCGCATTATTGTCGGAGGACACTTATTCCAACATAACCGCCTATGACCTCAACACCTATAACCATTCCTGTTTCCAAGGCTCTCTTACTTAAACAGTTCTCATACCTCAATTCATTCGGCACACCACCATCTTATACCACAAAATCCTTAGCATAAGCAAAACTCCAATTGTTCCCTATTACAGCCGAAACGACATAGTCCTCTATACATGCACTTATCTCCATACTCATAACTTACGATCCACACTTATTCTCCACACTCACACTAGATCCTCAAGTTCTTTTCTTTCATTACCGCAAAACTCATTCATAACTTAACATGATACTAATTTCCAGAACCCTATACTCATTGTCCCAATAAAAGATTATGAACCACTTGCAGCTTCCAGATCAGTACAACACATGTTCCACAAATCACTTGCCATTGCTATGTCAACCAATGCCTTCTCTAAAAGAATATCACAAGTACTCCAACAACCTCTCGCAACTGTGTCCCATCAACAAAATATTACTATATCATAACCACAACGGAAACATACACAACTCTCTTTCATATCATACTCTACCCTCACTCCTAAGCTGAAACTGGTAAGAAACATCAATAAACAAAACAACCATCTATATGTACAAATCGAAACTCACAGGAAGCAACATCAAACAAAACAACAATCCATGTATAACTGGTATGTACTTTCGAAAACTCGTCTCGTTATCATCCCGCCTACTCCACCACAACCAATGACGGCATCGCAACACCTCCACCAATAGCCGGACCGCAGCGTGAAAATACCCGCATCACAACACGAAGTACCCTATCCGGAGCACCACCCGAGGCACAACAACCACATCGATAGACATCATAACTTACACAATTTCCATAAACATGACTCAGGACAACTTTTCGGACAAGAAAACTTAGTCAAAACTACTTTATTATATCACAATGCAACATATTACACGGAATAAACAAATAAGAACCTCGTGAATGTCATCCATACCATTGCACGGAATAAACATGTATCATGAATACACATACAAGTATAACTAGCCATGCCAGATCACCCAAACTATCACTTTTGAATATCATTCCATTAGGTTACTGTACCCAACATATATTACAGAACATTCAAATAACAACTTTATAACTATCACACCATACCACTTATCGTGAGGTCAGAACCTCACACAAACGTTTATACACATCATAGACCCGTAATCACATCCAACAAATCAATCCTGATCACGTAAGTTACCACTTGATAAAGGTTACCTCTCGCCAGAGCTTAACTCGTATGCCCTCATAACATATTCTCCCATTCGCATAACCATCACCCCTGCCAAATATAACCATACAGCTAATACTCAACTACTAGCAACCGCCTCCTAAGACCACGTCTTATACTTCCTTACAACCGTAGATATCAATCCGGCCTCTACAAAATCAACCTCTTTAGAATTACTATCTTTCTAATCTACCATCACCCTTAACTAGTAGTGATAACACCACAATACCACCATTGCTCGTATAACAAATCTCTTACACTCACCTCTAAATATAACAGTTCATTTCCTATCTTCGGTTAGCATTCCAAATAACGACATCAAATCCATCAAAATTTACCTCAACATTCTTCCCAATACTATCCTTAACTGTATCGTCATCTAACTCTCCACCAAAATCTCATATCGGGCAGATACTCTACTAACTTCTTACTCCCTTAATTCCTCAAAACTCATGACTAATCATGTTGTCCTGAGACTCCTATATAACCATGCTCACCTCCTCATGATAGTATCATACATCTCAACGATTCCTTATTTCTATATCACATAACTCCGGACAACATTTTTATCAGCTTAGTTTTATCCTTCTTTTCTCTTTACACTCAACAATACCAATTAATAGTTCATCTCCTTACTCCTTGTACCTAACTCTCTAGTAATCCAATTACCTTTTCGTTGCTCCAAAACTCAAATTCCATTTTTTTTCATATTAGTACCATCTCAATCTTTCTTACCATGGATCTTCTCTCATCATGCTATCACTCACAAACAAAAACTCGTTTCATACCGTTAATTGCCCAAGAAAAGCACACACTAGTTTTACCTCTTAATAAACCAAATCTCCCAAACTCACTCACTATCTACAAATCCACGTCACGACATGTCTCAATCCAAGTTCACTATACACCACTCTTGTCCATCCCTCTACAACGACCTTTCTGATGTGACCATAATTAGCGCATATTTAGCCCCCGAATTAGCCTTGTTCCCATGCTTTTTAGTGCATATTTGGGTCATTTATTATCTTTAGTTCTTTGTTTTGCATATTCTTTGAGATTTTGATCCCTTGGTAGGAAAGGAGTAAGAATCTTGCATTTTCATGGCAAAACGAGACTAAATTGATCGAATCTAATGACCAAGCATCAAGGAGAGACAAGATTAGAAGGCCTTTGTACATATGATAGTAGATGAGCAATGTTGAGAAAGGATCCTTGAGTCCCCAAGGAAATCCCCAAGGAATTTCATGAAGAAAAGGGAAGAAAAGAAGAAGAATTTGTGCTGAGCTACAATCCGAGCGGATTGTCTCCAATCCGCCCGTCTCCTCACAAAACAATCCGAGCGGATTTCCTCCAAAGACGCTCGGATTGCACCGCCAGAATCCGCCCGGATTCCCTCGAATCCGCTCGTCTTCCACCACCAGAATCCGCCCGTCCCGACCCCAATACGCCCGGATTCCTCTACAGCACGATTTCATCTTCTCCAAGTTAAAAAGAAATATGCCCTTCCTTCGGAAAATACCGGCTCCTCCCTGCTCAATCTAAAAAGTGTAAATACTAGTTTAGCCCTTAGTTAACCCTAATGCATCCTCCCTAATTTCCACTATAAATACCCCATTAGTCTAATTAGAGGAGCATGTTCTTCTTATCAATAATTAGAGTAGTTAATATCAATCAAATCTCTCTTTAGTTTTGTAATCAACAATTAACCAAGTTCTAATACAAGTTTTATTTCCTTAAATCTCTCTTTTGTTCATCCTTTATTTTGGGTAATTGAAGATTATTTGGGTTATTGTTGGGAGATTGACAACCTCTCAATCAAGCATCAAGTACTTCTTTTATCTTTGCTTTATTATTGGAATCATTAGTAAGTATAATTCTCTTAATCCCTTTTTAATTATTGTTAATTACTTTCATTTATTCATCATGTTTCATATTGTTGGTATGATTGAAAACCTTGCTAGCATGATCAACATGATAATGACTGAGTAGTCTCTTAGCTAGGGTTAATGGGTGATTAGGGGAAACTAACATGGGGAATGATTTATGCTTAAATTAATATGCTTTCATGTTTTATTTGCTTGCTTGTTTTGATCTCAACTCATGCACATGTTATATTTGATGAAATGCTAAGCCTATGAATCCTTGCATTTACCACCATCTCCTACCTTTTCAATGAGACTTGTAAGACATAACTCAACTCGAGTCTCATTAGACCATGCACGTTGTTGAGTAGGGAAGACTAAGTCGACTTGTAGGTGTTGTACAATCTAATCGATTCGGCTCCGGGACCCAAACTTTCCTAGGATTGTAAGATATAACTCAACTCAATCCATCACAACAATAATTGCTTTCTTATAATTTGAGAACATGTTTGTATGATCAATTCCCATGATTCCCCTATGATCCCATGACACCCTAGTGCTTTTTAATCAATTGTTTACACCCCTTTTTAATTCATCTTGCTAGTTTATTTTCATTGCTATTTTAGTTAGTGACCTTCTACATCAATCCAATTTGTGACACCCCTAAGACACCACTAGTTTCAATAGAAATCTCATTTCAATTCCCGTCCCTTGGGATCCGACCTTTACTTGCCTCTTTACTAATTGTAGAGTTGTTTGTAATGTTATAAATTGTGTTTTGATTCGGACGTGATCCAACGACCACACCTTTAATTGTGAACACGAAACGGACCGATCAAAAATGGCGCTGTTGCCGGGGACGGTGTTTGTTTGATTTAGATTTCCTTTTTATTGTTATTAGTTGTGTCTTTCTTCGCCTTTGGGAAGTAAAATTCCTCAAGGTTTGTTCTAATTGTTTTCGAGTTGTTTGATATTTTGCATGTCTAGAAGGTCACAAGGTGATTTGTTACCTTTTGACCGTGAAATTGAAAGAACCTTGACGAACAATAGGAGACTTGTTAGGAGGAATTTAAGAGGTATTAGTGAAGTTGTTCAACCAAATATTGAGTTCACCAACCCTTTCGCAATAGAAGGAGAGGAGAACCCATTACACAATACCCCACAAAATCAACCTACAATGCCTAAATTCTCGTCACACTCTGTACCCAATGGTACTCCTACACCGCAACATCTAACCGGAAATTTTATTGCCAAATCCGCCTTTATCCAATTAGTTGAAAGGAGCCAATTTGGGGGATGCCTAGTGAAGACCCTCATTCTCATATGGAAACCTTTTGCGACTATTGTGATGCAATCTCTTAAACGGGTGTGACTCAAGACCAAATTAAATGGGTCTTATTTCCTTTTTCTCTAATCGGCACCGCGAAGCAATGGTTGAAGGGCCTTGACAAGGCCACCCTCGGAATAGATTCTTGGAAGAAGTTGGCTCTAGCTTTCTACAAAAAATTCTACCCACCGGAAAAGACTAACATGCTAAGAGCTCAAATCACGGGTTTTAAGCAAAGGGATGAAGAATCTTTGTATGAAGCTTGGGAGCGGTTCAAGGGAATTTGTCGCTCATGTCCTCACCATGGACTTAGCGAATGGTTCTTGGTACAACAATTTTGGAATGGTTTATATGAGGATTCAAGGAACATTCTCAACATGGGATCAAATGCAATGTTCACCGAAGTTGATGATAATCAAACATGGAACAAGATTGAGGAAATGGCGGTCCACAACTCACAATATAGTAGACCTCGCAAGGCTACTAGAGGAGGAAAGCATGAAGTGGACTCCGTTACTCAATTGGGTGCTCAACTTAGTGCTCATATTGACACAATCAATTTGAAGTTTGAAAAAGCTATGGCTAGAATTGAAGAAGTCTCAAAATCACTAAAGCATCATGTTAATGCCATGACGGCATCCTCATCAATCCCAAGTGGGATATGTGAGAATTGTGGAACTTTGGGACATGACCAAGGTGAATGTAGGGGAACAAATGAACAAGTGAATGCTTTCCAAGCATACAAGAGTGGTACCCCTTATTCCAACTATTACAATGAAAACACCAAATTCCATCCAAATCTCTCATACAAAAGCCAAAATGTTCAAAACCCTCAAACAACATACACTCCACCACCCATGAGAAACCAAAATCAAAGACCCTTTTACAATCAAAACCAAGGTTACCAAAATCAAAATCCATACAATCACCAAAATGACCAAGGTTTTGATGTCCAAAAAGCGGTCCTCCAAATGCAAAAGAATCAACAAGAATTTTTCACTCAAATGCAAAAAGATAGCCAAGCAAAGGAAACCACCATCAACAAACATCCTAGCTCACACCAAGATGTTGGAAACACAATTGACTCAACTAGCATCTTCAAGCTCACAAAGACATAAGGGGCAATTACCACCTCAAAGTAATCCCCCTAGACATGAAACGGTTAGTGCCATTCACTTGAGAAGTGGTACTAGGTATGAAGCACCGAAGAAGCAAGTTGAGGATGAAGTTGTGGAAGCTAGTGACAAGGAAGAAATTGTGCAAAACTCCAAAGATGGAGAATCATCAAAAGAAGAAAGTTCAAAGAAAAATGAAGACAAGGTCAAGGAGAAGGAGCCCATTGTGATTAGACTTCCTTTTCCAAGTCGTCAAGCCAAGCCCAAATTTGATGATCAACGTGGAAAGTTCATGGAAATTGTGAAGAATTTGGAAGTCTCGATTCCTTTCACGAAATTAATCAATCACGTGCCGGCCTATGCGAAATACATGGAAGATATCCTCACAAAGAAGAAGTCAATCCGGAAACTTAAGACTATCGCCTTCACTAAGGTGAGTAGTGCAATACTTTAAGGGAGTTCACCTCCAAAGCTAAAGGATCCGGGAAGCTTCTCAATACCGTGTACCATTGGCGACACAACGATCAACAAAGCCTTATGTGATCTAGGGGCTAGTGTGAGTGTCATGCCGTACTCGGTGAGTAAAAGGTTGGGGATGGGAGAGCTTAAATGCACCAACATCACACTCCAAATGGCCGATAGATCGACGAAGACACCATTAGGGATATGGGAATATGTCCCCGTACGAATTGGGAAGTTTTTCATCCCGGTGGACTTTGTCATTGTTGATATGGAGGAAGATTCCAACATTCCAATCATTCTAGGAAAACCTTTCCTACACACCGCGGGTGCGGTGATTGATGTGAAACATGGTGAGCTCACTCTAGAAGTGGGAGATGAAAGCATAACCTTTAATCTTGACAAGACTATGAGAGCTCCTCGTTTGCATGAACCATGTTTCATGATTGATCATTATAGCCGAAAGGATGAAAGGAATAAATCGGAACTCCAATGGAAGAAAAAAATTGAAGATGCTCCATTTAAAGAGCAAGTGAATTGCGACAAGGAGAGCTTGCAAAGCTCATCAAAATCAACAAAAGAAGAAGAGAATGGCCTCATTGGCCAAGAGAAGAATTTGGGAGAGTTGTCTCCATCAAATCAAGAAATTTTCAATGATCAACTTAATGAAGTTTGTGGTCTTTGGGACGACGAATTTGAAGGGATTTTTAATCCCTACATTGGTAATGCCATCGATCAAGACCAACAACAAGGGCAAAGGACTATTGAAGACCTCTACCATGATAATGAACAAGCTTTTGATTACTTTTTTAAGGTGTTGAGCAACATCAACAACACCTTGAACATGCCCCCTTGACATCTCATCAAGAATGAGAGTTTGGTGGAGTCCTCCCTAAACCACCATTTGTAAATATTTCTAACTCCCTAACTCGCATTTCAATTCTTGTATTGCATTTTTGTCATCTTTGGATTTATTTTATTTACTTTGATCAAGATATTTGTTATGTTTGAGAGAAGTGAGGGAGGGACTAACAATTTCAATTGATGTGTAGTGCTTTACCTTAGTGTGGGGATGACAATTGCCTAGGCTATCCATGCCTTAGTAGTGCCCCCACAATGGAGAACACAAGATTTGAAGAAGAATAGGAGAATGGTAAGGGAAATGCATTATACGCGGATGGAACTGAATCCGGGTACAAAAGGGTACAATCCAAGCGGATTCAAGAGAATCCGCCCGTCTTCATGCATTCCGAGCGTACTGGGTTGAAGACGCACGTCCCTATGAGATGCAATTTTGAAATATTTTTGACTGTAAGAGAATCCGGGCGTCCTGAGCAGCAATCCGCCCGTCTCTGCAAATCCGTCCGTCTTGGATAGAAGACGCCCGTCTTCTCTGCTAAGGAAAACAAGAAAAATTTCATGGACTCAAATCCGTCCGTCTTCAAGAGAATCCGCTCGTCCCGTATCAACCAAATCCGAGCGTCTTCTCTCGAATACGCCCGTCTTTAGGCGAGTTTTATTAAACCCAGGAAGAGCAGAATCCGCCCGTATTGGGCAGAATCCGCACGGATTGCCCCTGCAGTTCGAAAATTTTGGTCTTTATAAAACCCCTCCCACCCTCATTCATTCATTCATTCATTCATAACACTACTTCAAAACATCAAAACCCTCATCCTCTCCATCACAAAAACAAAATCCCTCAACAAAATTCACCAAAATCAAATCAAATCATCCTTTCAACAACAAATTAATCACTCCTTCTTTAATAAAAATCAAAACCAAGCACAAAATCTTCAACCTTTGAGTCGATTTTTGAATTCATCAAGGCAAAGCCTTTCACCTTTAAATCGATTTGGGTACACTACAAATTGAAGATTTTTCATTCTTTTCTTGGTTAATTCATTAATGGCAAGGACTAAGGGAGCAACAAAGGCAACAAAGGCAACAAAGGCACCAAAGACACTTTCACAAAGGCAAAAGGCTCTTCAAGCAAAGAAAGCATTGGCTATGGTGGTAGCAACACCAAACTTGGAAGTGCAACAACAACAACCTTCTATGGGAGCAACAACATCTTCTACTCCGTAAATCGATCAACTTTTGCATTATCCGGAGGTAACTTTTATTTCCGAAACCCATAGAAATACTTTTGTCAAGTTTGCTAGGAAATCATTTCAATCCACCAAATTTATTTGTGAAGACACCTTGGGAAAGTTGGGTGTCCTTGAGCAAACTAGAGCCTTTTTCAAAGCCATGGGGTTAGAGAAATTATTTGAATCAAAAGAGTTGACATACCTCTCCCTTACCTTGGAATTTTTGAGTTCTTTGAAAGTCACCAAAGTTGAGAGTAGGGAGAATCTCGAGTTTCGTCTAGCTAATGTTAGTAGACGCATTTCCTTTAGGGAATTGGGTGGAATCTTGGGTCTTAGTGATGAACCGAGTTATTTTAAGAATTATGGAAAGTATGACCCCGACCCTCTTTGGGAGGCAATTTCCGGGAGGAAATTTGAGGACTTTCATGCGAGTCGTGCTCTTTTAGTCCACCATCCGGGCATAAGAGTATGGCACAAGGTCATGGGAAACACCATTATTGCAAGGAAAGATACCAACCATTTCACCAAACTTGATTTTATTCTCCTTGAATCGGCTTTGAACATTGGAAGAGTACACACCAAGCCTTACAATTCTTTGAGGCTCTTGGTAGATAGATGGCTCAACATTGATTGTGGGAAGAAGGGCACTACCGTTATTGTCAATGGCGGCCTAGTCACTATCCTAGCTAAGTACTTTGATCCTAACTTCAATAAGGATAACAAGTATAAAGCAAAGGAGGGTGGTCATCTTGTTGATTTGCATACTATGATACACAAGTACAAGTGGGTTGCCCATAACCCCCTTGACACTAAGTATGAATGGCTCACTAGTGAAGCTAGATCGTTCACTTTGCCTTCAAAGATTTGTCGTCTAAGTGTCCACCGGACCAATTATCTACTTCCCCTTTCTAAAGAGGCCGAGTATATTATTCAACAACAAAAGGGTGAACTTGAAATGCCCTCCTCTTCTATTGTCATACCACCTTACCCCTTTGAGTATCAAGAGTTCAAGCCGGAAGGAGTTGAAGCTAGAAATGATTATTTGATTCTTCTCATGCAAGCAATGCACAAGCAAGCCTTTGAGGATCGAAAAAATTCTTACTTGGCTCAATATCCACCCCTCCTACACTTAGCTAGGCAAGGACTACTTAATCCATCGTGTCCTTTGCCTAGTTGGGCGGATAGAGAAGTCCTATTTCCAGGTGCATCTAGGGTCGTTTCGGGTGACAATGAGGTTGTTGGTAATGAAGAAGTTGATGATAACATTGGTGAAGAAGCAAGTGAAGAAGGAGGAGAGGATGGTGAAGAAGATGATGAGCAAGATAAGGAAGAAAGTGATGAAGCAAATGAAGAGGGAAGTGGCAATGTGACCACTTCTAATGAGGAAAGTGATGGTGATAACATGATGGAAGATTAGCAAGCCTTGGAGGCTCCTACCCTCTTATGGTTTGTCTATTTCTCTCTTTGTTTTTATTATTTTTCTTGATCATTGTTGGAGTAGTCCTAGCACCATAGAGGACTCACACCTCGGTACCATTGAGGTGTTCTCATTTTATTGTTCCCATTTTCAAAATCCAAAATGACAAATTAGCTTCTTGCATTGCATAGTGTGTGCATGAACTACACCCATCCTTGGACATTAGCAATAGTGTCTCACTCGGTTTGGGGAAGTTAATGCATACACAACGGGAGGTAATTTAAATTATCCTCTCCGTCATAACAAAAACCATGCATCATGTAGTATAGCTTAGTGTAGATTGCATTTAGCATAGAAATCATGCATCATCTTTGCATAATTTCCATCATTTTGGCCATTGAGGACAATGCCCATATTAGTGTGGGTATGGGAATTCTAACATTTAACTCTTATTCAAAAATCCAAAAAAATTGAAAAATTTCGAAAATCATAAAAATTTGAAAATTGAAAACCCAAAAACATGTTTATTTCCTTTTGTAGTCTTGTATATATATTGTTTTGTATATATTGTGTTTGTTCTATCCTTGTTCACATTGATCGACTACGCCACATCCGAGACATGAGGATAATGAAGACCGTATGGTATGATCTTTCCAATCTCCTTTTTCCTCTTTATGTTAATGACTATGTGGCTTTATTTTGATTGATGCGGTATAACAATGTGAACTTAGGACTTGCATTTAGTTTACATGTCATATTAGTTGATAGAATCACTTGCATTAGGATGTTTATATTAGTTGCATCATGGCATGTAGTTGCATGTTAGAAATGTTTTGAAAATGCCTAATTAGGAACTTTGACAAGAGCAACTAAGCCATTACAAATACTTGTTCAACTTAAGACTTTGCCTACTAGAATGGTTGTAAAACACCCTAGATAGTGTCATACTAGTGTCTTTTGACCCATGACCCAAGGCCTAGTCAAGGGTTTGCATTTGAGTCACCTATCCAACCCCGTGATGCGATGTGGACTTGGTTAACTTGTCTAGGTGACCTTGTTTGACCTTGTGGTAAGGCAACCCAAAAATATTTTCTATCAATAAGCTTGAAGTGCTCATTTCAAAGAATTTTGTCATGTGGAAGTAATTTAATGCCAAGGAAACCTCAAATGTATGAATTGTTGAATGTTGAGAAACTTAAGTTGTTTTGATGGAGGCGTACCACTTCGATGTGCTTTGGTGCGGGATCCATTAAATTGGGCCCCCACACGGTTGTGAATTCGGCCGCCCAGAGACAGAGTGACTATCACCCCGAAAAGCTATTGTCTAGAGGTTAACCGGTTGCCTAATAAGCGATTGGCGAAAGCAAAGGACACTAGCCCGGAAGGGACAAACCCCATCTTAAATTTTTGAAATGTGAAAGTGAAATGAGGACAATTTTGAATACTAGTCATATCCACCCATTGTGTATAAAGATTTGAGCATTTCATTCCCAAAAAGCCTTTTTGTCAAGCCGCTTGGTCGAGCTTGGGACGATCCATGACCTTTACTTTTATAGAGAATTCAAGACTTGTCATGTCATATGCTACTAGCATCATAGGGATCATCATTCCACCACCATCCGATCGCTCTTGACGAAAGCATTTGGAAATTGAGGACGAAAGTAGTCTAGTTTAACACCATTTGGAGGTGATTTAGTGCCATCCTTTTAGCCTTAGTAATTTGTTGAACTAGTATTTGTGAAGGATTACATGCTCTTAAATTTGTTCCTCTTTAGTGCCTCCGCCACTTGATGAGGAAGTGGCTATTCTTTTGTAGATGCATCCATTATGTGATTTTGTGTGCTTAATGTTTGGATGTGTCGCCATTTTGGCAAGACCCACCTTGCCTTGCAAGAAGACATCCTACCTCATGGTTGTCTTGTTGTGAGTTGAAGGGGTGGAGTGAGACCCGCTAATTGTCTCATATCGGCTATATTATTAGGATAGGTTAGTATTGGTCCTAGTCTTTGTCACCTCTTTACTCGGGATGAGCAAAGGTTCGGTTTGGGGATATTTGATGTGACCATAATTAGCGCATATTTAGCCCCCGAATTAGCCTTGTTCCCATGCTTTTTAGTGCATATTTGAGTATTATCTTTAGTTCTTTGTTTTGCATATTCTTTGAGATTTTGATCCCTTGGTAGGAAAGGAGTAAGAATCTTGCATTTTCATGGCAAAACGAGACTAAATTGATCGAATCCAATGACCAAGCATCAAGGAGAGACAAGATTAGAAGGCCTTTGTACATATGATAGTAGATGAGCAATGTTGAGAAAGGATCCTTGAGTCCCCAAGGAAATCCCCAAGGAATTTCATGAAGAAAAGGGAAGAAAAGAAGAAGAATTTGTGCTGAGCTACAATCCGAGCGGATTGTCTCCAATCCGCCCGTCTCCTCATAGCACAATCCGAGCGGTTTCCTCCAAGGACGCTCGGATTGCACCGCCAGAATCCGCTCGGATTCCCTCGAATCCGCTCGTCTTCCACCACCAGAATCCGCCCGTCCCGACCCCAATACGCCCGGATTCCTCTACAGCACGATTTCATCTTCTCCAAGTTAAAAAGAAAGAAGCCCTTCCTTCGGAAAATACCGGCTCCTCCCTGCTCAATCTAAAAAGTGTAATTACTAGTTTAGCCCTTAGTTAACCCTAATGCATCCTCCCTAATATCCACTATAAATACCCCATTAGTCTAATTAGAGGAGCATGTTCTTCTTATCAATAATTAGAGTAGTTAATATCAATCAAATCTCTCTTTAGTTTTGTAATCAACAATTAACCAAGTTCTAATACAAGTTTTATTTCCTTAAATCTCTCTTTTGTTCATCCTTTATTTTGGGTAATTGAAGATTATTTGGGTTATTGTTGGAAGATTGACAACCTCTCAATCAAGCATCAAGTACTTCTTTTATCTTTGCTTTATTATTGGAATCATTAGTAGGTATAATTCTCTTAATCCCTTTTTAATTATTGTTAATTACTTTCATTTATTCATCATGTTTCATATTGTTGGTATGATTGACAACCTTGCTAGCATGATCAACATGATAATGAGTGAGTAGTCTCTTAGCTAGGGTTAATGGGTGATTAGGGGAAACTAACATGGGGAATGATTCATGCTTAAATTAATATGCTTTCATGTTTTATTTGCTTGCTTGTTTTGATCTCAACTCATGCACATGTTATATTTGATGAAATGCTAAGCCTATGAATCCTTGCATTTACCATCATCTCCTACCTTTTCAATGAGACTTGTAAGACATAACCCAACTCGAGTCTCATTAGACCATGCATGTTGTTGAGTAGGGAAGACTAAGTCGACTTGTAGGTGTTGTACAATCTAATCGATTCGGCTCCAGGACCCAAACTTTCCTAGGATTGTAAGATATAACCCAACTCAATCCATCACAACAATAATTGCTTGCTTATAATTTGAGAACATGTTTGTATGATCAATTCCCATGATTCCCCTATGATCCCATGACACCCTAGTGCTTTTTAATCAATTGTTTACACCCCTTTTTAATTCATCTTGCTAGTTTATTTTCATTGCTATTTTAGTTAGTGACCTTCTACATAAATCCAATTTGTGACACCCCTAAGACACCACTAGTTTCAATAGAAATCTCATTTCAATTCCCGTCCCTTGGGATTCGACCTTTACTTGCCTCTTTACTAATTGTAGAGTTGTTTGTGATGTTATAAATTGTGTTTTGATTCGGACGTGATCCAACGACCACACCTTTAATTGTGAACACGAAACGGACCGATCACTTTCATTACATATATTCTTAACCAACACAATCTAACCATCTCCCTCCATAATTCCTTACACATCTCAAGTTGTTACTATCCACATCCTTTCTGTCAACCTTTTTATTCTCACGTTTCTTACACTTACATCACTCCTTGCTCCTACACATTTACCTTTACATTACTCAAGTTCGCAAATATATCACTCACCATATCTCACAAAACTTGCACCATGCCTCAATCAGCTCATCAATGTTCCTTTTCTTTTTCCACTGTCCATCACAACCACATATAACTCATGTCCTCCCCACCGAACTCATACCCACCATAAGGTGCCACTCACTACACCATAAGATTGGGTAACTTACGCATCAAGACCAACATACATGTAAAACAATGCATAAAGAAGCAAAATAACACCTTTGAATTAAACATAATATGCAACGAAGTCAAAAGATAAGCATATGACCCAAAACAGGGGTCATTAGAGCGAGTACAGTCTACTCGATCGAGTAAGCGAAGGTCATAAGCACGTATAAGAAATTACCAAGGCTACTCGATCG
This sequence comes from Silene latifolia, assembly GCF_048544455.1. Lineage (NCBI taxonomy): Eukaryota > Viridiplantae > Streptophyta > Magnoliopsida > Caryophyllales > Caryophyllaceae > Silene > Silene latifolia. The sequence goes on from NC_133532.1 coordinate 28,882,419, forward strand.
AGTAAGGGTTACTCAATCGAGTAACAAGGGGTGCACTCGATTGAGTGAGGGCCACTCGATCGAGTACCCTACGCATTTCTCAGCACTGTCCAATTTTCGTAAAATGGTCATATCTCATTCGTTTCTTGGTCATTTTGGGCGTGTGACCTATAGTTAGAATCGTAAAAGAACAAGCTATCACCTCCAATTGGAATCACATCAAAATCATATATACATCTCAAGTTATAACAGTTTAAAGACAACCTCTCTATAATCGAACAACATAACTATTTGATTTTCTCTTTCAAACAACTTAAACATCAACAAGGTGAACAAAAGCGACTCGATACTTGTAGAACCATTATCCCTAACCACATGTTACTACCTACCAAAAGCCAAACAATAACATCTATCCTGCTCATATAACATTCAACTTATCAATCATGTACTACCCGCATGCTTTAACTTTATAACTTTTCGTAATACAAAACATACTCATACATTACAAATCCTATTTCCATGTTACTAGTTCAATAATATTACCAAACCACTTCGTCACTTAAACATATTCATAATCACGAAATTCATATTCTCATACAATTGCCACTTCATCTTTTTCAATCAATTCATCCATTTCAACCACATTCTTCATCTAACAAGTGCATATGATACAACAGTAGACAAGTATATGAATGTATTATATAACTTTACGCAAACAAAATTATGTATAATCATATCATATCCCCTAATCACATGTTACTAATATAGCCACATTGTAAATCATCCATCCTGCAACATCATTATTCATCACATATTATCATATATGAACTACTTCCTTTTTCCACCACAATCATTTTCCAACATTCCTATACAACACATCATCCAACATACGCAATAGAACATTAGTAAACACATAGCAATCCCATGGCACCCCATAATGATCGGTTTAAAGTTGTAGGGCGAGTTCGCGACTTTAAGACGTCTCCCAAGTCTTTGCATTAGCTACTAACAACTCCTACTCGGGTTCATTTTATTTTGACTCTATAGATTCATTAGGTTCATTAGTTACAGGTTCTAAAATCGTCGCTCTGATACCACTTTGTAACACCCCCATACTCTAAGTGCCTTACCAGGACCACATAAAGCATGAAAATGCTACCATCTCGGTTACCCGAGGCAATGTATATCAAATAGACCATAAAAAAACGTACATTAATAAATAAGTTTAAGTGACTACATAACAAAACTAACTGTAAAGTAAAGTACAACTGTTCTACAACCAAACTACAACTGAAGTAACAAAAGTATAAAGACAACACAGCGAAAGACTACTATCAGACTCGTGGCAACTCCATCCCCAGCTAATCCCGCGCGCATCCATAGTATACCTGCTAGACAACTGCTCACCACCCCCGAATGGATCACCACAGTTTTTAAAACATTTAAACGGGGTCAGTACTGATTAAACAAAACAATCATCTGCAATAAAACAATACCACAACCAATTCAATCAACCCAAACTCCATCACATCACCACACACCTGACTACACACTAAAGTGTGTAGCCCTGCCAGAATACTCATCGTAACAAGTATCCACACCGCAAGTGGGGGACCGCAGTCGTTCCCACCTAAGCCCCACTCATCTCATCCGAGCGATAAACCCATGTTCCTTAATGGGCACATCCCTTATGTGGCGTGTTCCACAGAAGGCGAATTAAGGGCGTGAAGCCACTCCTGCAACTGACTCCACTCAGCCGAGGACGCACCTCGCAAACTACAGACGATCATACAACAACCATATTACACTACCAAAACCAATATGATATATAACAATAACAACAATCAACTACCAACAATACCATATAATCAATACTGAGTAGGGAAACCCTACCTGGAATAGAAACCACAAGATCGTCACATCAGTTAATCAATAACATTCCTCTGCGAATCCTCCTCCTATAACACATATACATACAATTACCACCAAAACCACACAATACACCCAAAATCCCAAAAACTACACAATTAGGGTTTTAACCAAACTCAACGAAATGCTATAAAAATTATACAAGAAGCTTACCCACGGCACGACAAACTCAACGACGTAAAGAACAAGACGATCCGACACCTTAAGCCTTTGGGATTTGATAGCAATGTGAGAGAGGAGAGCCACGTAACCTTGTTTTCTCTTTTATGAAACTTAGAATGATGTAAAAGTAAAAAGAAACTGGTAGAAATCCTTTATATACAAATCTCGCGTTGCTATCAAAACCCGACCTAATATTCGTAAAAACTAACTTACTCGATCGAGTGCCGCTTACTCGATCGAGTAACCCACTTACTCGATCGAGTACCAGTCATCAGAACACTGTTTCGAAAACCAAACATACTTACTCGACAGAGTAAGCCCCACTCGATAGAGTACCCATAGACATAGAAAACCGTAGTATTACAGTTATGGGCGAAAGTACAACTATTTTTATGGATGGGGAATCACCGTGTCAGTTTCTCGACCTTGACGAGTTAGATGCTATGCACATTGTAATTTGGATGAAGTAAGTTTTTTAATTAAAACTTGGCATTTGGTTTTACGAAGAGTGATGTTTATTTAAATCATCAATGAAAATAACATTCTTCGTTCCATTTGACGTAATAGGTACCTGTGTACACACATCGCTGAGGGAAACTATGTTTCTCATGACTACGGATTCGTGTCACCTGAATTGTTCTCTCACAAGTCGATTGGATACAAATACAGAGACTACATCGATAAAATTGTTGAACGGTTGATGACGTCCAAAAGCCTATGGTTTGCCCCATACAATGAGAATCAGTATGTATGGTACTTTATTATAATGAATCACGATTCTATTCATTTATTAACACGGTTACATACATGTATATGAACTAACAGTTCATTTTTCAATATTTTATAGCAAGCATTGGCTACTAACGGCAATCAATGTGACAAAAAGCATAGTGTACTGGAATGACTCTTGCGGACATAGTCCCACTGAGAAATTTGTAGAGATGATGACTGAGTAAATTTACAACCTTACATTATAATGTCAATTGTTATTGTATGACCTTTGAAGACTAGGCTCCTTTTAATGTCCCATCAGTATTACTGAGCCAAATGCTAATTATAATTTCCTGTATATATTTATGAATTAGTGTGTTTCAAAAAATTGGAGCATCAAGTCCAACTTTTGTCACGATAAAAGTAAGTGTATTCTTAATAATTAATCCTATCATTTCATTTATGTTTATGCGAGAGGTTGATCTAATTTAGCTTATTTGTATGTGATTTATGTAATAGTCTCCTCTATAACCAGACAGCAAACAATGCGCCTTTTTCTGTTGTCGGTCCATGTGGGAGATTATCACCTGAAAGTATATCAACATAGAGTCACTGGTTAGTGTGTTTTAATAACTATTTCAAACGTAACTTGAGTTTAATTCTATGTAATATTTCACTTATTCTATCTATTTTGATTAAGTATATTTTGATTTGTAATTCCCACCTTCAATCAATAACAAAGACCCAACCTATTTGAAGGAAGACATCGCCGACACGAGAAATAAATGGGCCACTTTTTTTTTCATTAGCGGATGGTCAATAGTCTGCTCATTATGTATGTGTGTATATAGAGCCATGTGTAATTTGTTTTGGTTACCCTATTTATAATATTTTGATGCTGGGTTGAATAGATCAATCTGTGTAATATTCTGATATTCCAGGATTGAAATTTTGCAATGCGTAGCTGCTGAAATGCTATTTTGCAAGAGCATTCAAATGAACTCGCATCGCAAAAATTAGCATTTCAACAAATTTCTTTGGAACCTGCTAAAATATTTTTTTAATAAATCTATTGAAAACGGTTGAATTTAATTAGGAACCCGTTGACATATTCATCCATAATATAACGGTTTAATAATCAAAAACCATTGTCGAATTCATGACATTTAAAACGGTTTAATAAGCATAAAACGTTGTCATATTTACTATTTTACAACGGTTGTGTTTCAGTAAAATCGTTGTCATAGGTTTCCGTAGAGCATTCAGACTAGTACTACCACGGTTTCAATATTATAGACAATGGTTTTTGAACCGTTCTTAATATTGTATTACGGTTATTTGAACCCGTTATTTACATTTCATAACGGTTCCGCCTTTTTAACAACCGTGGTGACGAAATAACAACGGTCGATGTAATAACGGTTCCGTATTTTGTATTACAACGGTATATTCCGCGAGTCGGGAATTTAATACCCCATAGTGTATACCCCATAAGTTAATAATGATTTATGAGAATAATTTATGTAATTAAATAATTGATTAATGACATTTCTAATAATAAATACAAATAAGACGTTTATTAAATAATAAAGTAAGAAAGCGTGTCGGGAATTTAATTTAAAGCCAATTAAGCCTTGGGCCGTGTGAAATAGATAGGAGCTGATTATATTTGGCTTAGTACAAGTGATAGTCGGGAATTGTTTCGGGATTTAATAATAATATTAATAAGAAAAATAAAAATAAGTAAAGGTGATAATAATTGGAATATTAATAATCCTAGTAATATTAGTGTATGGTAATAATAAAATTAGTAAGAGAGTATATGGTAATCCTACCTATGGAAAGACTAATATAATGTGAAATAATGATAATTATATAATTTATAATGGTAATAATAGTTGTATAATAATAATAAGGTAATAGTAATAATTTTCTAATTGGTATCTCATACACTCTTAACCTAGACTATAAATACTTAATAAATGTAAAAAATAATTTATTAAAAAAGAAAGAAGAAAAGGAAGAAGGAGAAATCGTCTTGCATAATCGTGTTAAGGTAAGAATTACAAAACCGTTTAAACTCAAATTGTATTCGTTAATAAGCTTGTAACCGTGACCTTTAATGACCACCGTACGCCGCCTTACACGCAACCTAATGGACCATGACTTTGACCTGGGACGACCTTGGACCGCCGTGATTCTGACCCGACCCTTCATTTACCGTATTTGACCATTCTGGGGAGGTTTTTGGGCGGTTAAAGGTGGCGGGCTAGGTTATACGGGTTTGGGGATCGTGGCACTCGAACCCTAAATTGACCCACTAATTGGGCGAGTCTTGACCGGGGAATGGTGGGGTTGTGATGGGGTGGCTGATTCGAGTTCGGGGGAGGGGTTGTTGTGGTGGCAGATGGTGGTTGGTGACGGTGGTGGCGGCAAAACTGGGGAAAGCAGGGTAATTGTCGCAGCTATTTTAAGTCATTACGGTTGCATTTGTGACTGTACCAGGGATTAAGTACCACCAATGGAACCACCATGGTTCAAAGGTGACAATGGTGGTGGCTGCAGGCGATAAGAGTTGGTGTAGTTGTTGGTGTCGGGCTGTTTGGGACACGGGTTAAAGGGGGTTGTTGTTGGTGTCGTGAGATTAGGGAGTGGTTTTGCAGGTCTTGGGAGGTGGTCAGGCTGGTGGTTAGGGGTGAGTTAGGTGCGAGGTGGTCAGGGCTGGTGGTGGTTGTGTTGGTGGTGTTAGTGGAGGCCGTAGGAAGGTGTTTTATTGGGTGGTGTGTGTGACACTGGTTAAACTGTGTTTAGCTAGGGTGTTTGTAAAATTTGAATTTTAGTTTTGACGCGGGTTTTGGGTATGTTGTGGGATTTGTTTTGTGACGGGTTTTTAGTGGTTAAGTTGGGTGGCTTGGGTTATGAGTAAATCGGGTTTTGAATATAATAAATAATTAAAGTGAATAAATAATAATTAGATTGTGATAGTTAATAATTGGATGAATTATTAATATGTTAGATAACGAGTTGTGAAGAAATTATAATCGGGTTCGTCTACTTTAATTGGATTGCTTTGAGCTGCGTAACTGAAATTGCTTGTCAGGTAGGATAATCTACCCGACTATTTCTATTTCCATGTTTAATGCATGGATGTTATTGGAAGGATGATTGGTTTATGACTGCTTATTTGATTAAGTAATTGAGTGATTAATATCGTTAGTTGTTGGAGTAGTGCATATTTTATACGTTATGTTGTGGAATGGTTAATGGTTATTGGATTGCCCCAGGCTTAGTCTTCGGTGGATAACGTGTGTGGTTATTGGACTGCCCAGGTGATACCGTCGTAGAGTACCAAAGATAAATTTATAATTTCCAAACTACTACTATAGATAGCGGCAGTCAGGGTCGAACCACAGAGAGGCGATGCAATTAATAGTTGTCTAATTTTAGTCTAAAGTAACAAATGAGTAGGGGTTTGTTCTGAATAGTTATATAACTAAAGGCAATCAAATTAAAACTAAACTAAGGTAAATAATTGAGTAATTAAAGAAATAAGATGAAATCAAATATTAAAAGGGTGCTAAGACGGTCGGTTCACTGTAGTTTTGGCGGCAGTATACTAGGTAAGTCTGAGATAATCACGTGAGACGGGAAAAATAAGAAGTCCTCTCGGTCCATTCTTAACAGGTAGCATCTTTCGATCTAGCTACGGGTCCCTAATATCACTAGTACTGACTCTCGTCCTGAAAAGTGATTTAAAAGTCTAAATTAACTTATCTCTCGATCTTATTAATTTAGTCGTCTTAATTAAGCAGTCTATTTCCCTCCCCTATCTTTCGATCTTATCGGGTCGGTCAATTCCTAAGCATTCAACTAGTCGCGTGCACTCAATTCGTCAAATATAGCAATTAAATTAATTAAGTCGAAGCTATTCTCACGTGAGCCGGTCGATCGACCAGGGTAGGCGGTCGATCGACCATGGCGCGACTCAGGTCTACGAATTTCTACGCCGCCTACACTACAGATTCCCTACACCTTAGCACAAAGGATCTAGCTACTCATGATTTTGATAAAAACGACAATAAGATTAACAAATAAAGCTACTGAATTCATGATAGAATTAACTAAATATTTAACTAACATGAAACGATAATTCGGCTTTTGGGAAACCTAAACTAGCAATTCTAATCTATGAAAGAATGAAAGCAATGAAACTGAATAATGGAACAGAGAAATACCGTAAAGAATTGAAGAGAAAAGATCAAACCCAATGCAGAAGAAAAACTTTATTGACGGAAAATATTCTAAACTAATGAATTAATTAAAATTCAACTTCTGTGATGAACCCTAATAAATTCGATGATGTTTTGCAGTAGGGAGGAGTTACGTTATATAGATAGTTATACGTAACTTTATTCCTAAAACCTAATTACAATGGGCTTCGGAATTCTAATTAAATCGTGCGCGTAGAGTCGTGGGGTGGTCGATCGACCACTGAGACCAGTCGATCGACTGCCCCTCTTTCCTGCAAACTCTGTTCAGCATTCTGACAGTCTATAGACTACGTAGGTCAGTCTATAGACCACTGTATCTGGTAATCCACTTCTAATTTCTCCATAAATCTATTTCCAGGCCTTGAAATGCGCACCAAGTTCATTTCTTGAGTAAATACTTCATGTCAAATAATATGCCAAATACTCGGGGATGGATTCGGCTCAATTTCCGCTGGATTCTTCACATTTCTGCAATATTACACAAAAACACAAAAGTAGACGGAAATAGGGGAAATAGTAGCTTAAACTACATAATTGAGCTCTGAAATGCGTGTGAAATAGGGTATAAAACATCATATTAAGGACACGCATCACCAGGCTTTGTCTCTGGTGGATAACGTGTGTGGTTAATTGGAAGGCCCAAGGCTTAGTCTCTGGTGGATAACGTGGGCAGATGAGATTGGAATTTGGCATACTGACAGTCGTGAGAGATTGGTTGTTTTAATTTATTTTATCCTACTCAACCTTATGGTTGACAGTGTATTCGTGAACACCTGTGATGAACCATAATGGAGAGCATATTTGCAGGTACTAAAGATTATCTGGCTTGGGAGCATTGAGACGAGAGCTCGACTTGGACCATAGTTGTTGTCTAGCTCACTTAGATGACTTATACAATTTTCTTTATGTAATTTCTGTTGCGTAGTAAATTGTAATGTTAAGCTTTAAATTTAATCAGTTGGCAATGTCTTAAAACCGTTGTTTCAGTTACAGTTATTAAATTACTTTGGTATTGTTGAACTTTGTTATTCACTTCCTCGACAAACCGAGATGGTAACTGATGTGAATTTGGCGGAAGCGGAAGACATTTTTGTAAGGTTGTTTTTGTGTTTTTGAATAAAGGGGATATTTGTTTCAAGATCAATGAAGACCTCGAAAACAATGGGATATTTGCCGTAACTAGACCTATAGTTACGTCAATGGGTGAATTGTTTGATACGCGTCAAACAATCCGACTTAAACTTCGGATCGCGTCCTCGGTCTAAGCAAGGTACGAAAAACTCGTTTCGACCTCTTGAGCCTTTTACTCGTGTAACAACACAAATAAGGAGACAAGTTTCTCACACATGGTGAACCTTTTTACTCAAAACATCATACCTACAAATGAAGAGAGCCAAGCCTTATATAGGCCGAATGATGCTTGGGCTCCAAGGCAAGCTTTCAATGTTTGCATGAGTTCTAGGTGCCTAGTTATTAGTTTTGACTAGTGTAGAAAAATTAGGAAAGACTTTAGAAGAAAACTAGAAAAGACTAGGAAGAAAACTAGGCGATTAAGAAAACTAGGTGGTATAAAAAACTAGGTAGTTCCATGCACTTGGCCTTGGTCTTTCCCGAGGTTCTTCATCCCTTTCTTCACGGTTTGCACGGCCCCCAAGCCTTATTCGGACTGTTTTTGTTTTATTTTTCGTGTCCCTTGATACGGTAATTTTCTCGTAGAATTTTCGTTAAAGTTCTCGTACCGTGTTCACATCAGTAACAGTCCTATTTATTTGGGAATATCTAGCTAAAGGCTCCTGAATAAATGGGGGTGTTACACATAGAGAGTCTACTCTTGACAAAAGCATTTAGCGATTGTGGACAAAGGTACCCTAGCTTGACACAACTTGGAGGTGATTTGTTGATATCCTCCTAGGCTTAGTAACTTGAAGAAACCATATCTATAATAGAGTGTGTACCCTTAGATTGCTTCCCTTTTAGATAATATATGCCACTTAGATGAGGAAAGTGGGTATTCCTTTTTGTAGATGCATCCATTACTTGTTTTGTGTGCTTAATGATTGGTTGTATCACCATTTTGGCAAGCCCCACCTTGCCTTGCAAGAAGGCATCTTATCTCATGGATGTCTTGTTGTGAGTTGAAGGGGCGGAGTGAGACCCGCTAATTGTCTCACATCGGCTATATTAGTGGGGCTAGTTTAAATAAAGGTCATAGTTTTAGTCACCTCTTTACTCGGGATGAGCAAAGGTTCGGTTTGGGGATGTTTGATGTGACTCATATTTGTGCACATTTAGTCCCTGAATTAGCCTCGTTCCCATGCTTTCTAGCAACTATTAGGGTCATTTCTTATCTTTAGTTCCTTATTTTACATATTCTTTGAAGTTTTGTGTCCTTGGTAGGAGAGGATTGCTAGCCTTGCATTATTTACGGAGCAAAATGGAGCTAAATGGATCGCATATAATGACCAAGCATCGAAGAGGAGACCAATACTAAAGGCCTAAGCAAATAAATCAAGTGAATTGCGCAATGATGAAGATCCCCGCGGCCCTAAGACAGTCCCCACGGATTGTTAGGCAGCCAAGAATAAGAGGAAGAAGCTTGTCCCAAGATCCGGGCGTCCCGAGCTCAGGACAAGCGTCTAGGCCTAGGATCCGGGAGTCCCAAGGCTCAGCTTGAGAAGATTCCCTTACAGTCCCAAGCATTCTCAAGGCCAGGACACGCGTGTCCCTGAGGACTAGCTACTCAGCCCGCGCGTGTCCCTACCAGATTTGCAAATCATCAAGCTTCTCTTAGGGTCTTAATCGTCATTTAAGCCCTTAGTAACCCTAATCCTTGTACTTAAGTTTAGTATAAATACCCTATTGTACTACCTAGATGAGAATCAATCTTAGAATCAAGTACTAATCTCCTTCTAAATCTCTTAATTTAGTCTTAATCTAAATTATAATACACATTATAATATTAATCACATCTTAATCTTTCCTTAATCTCTCAATTGTTCTTAGTTTTAGTTCGGTAATTAGAAGATTATTTGGGGTTTATTAGAGGATTGACAACTCTCCATCAATCATCAAGTTTCCTTTTATTATTCTTTGCTTTATTATTTGGATCATCTCTAGTTGGTATAATCCCTTTTACCTTTGCTTAATTATTGTTATTTACATTACTTTTTCATCATGTTTTGCTTTGTTAATATGATTGACATCCTTATTAGCATGTTATAGTTGATCATGAGTGAGTAGTTTCTTAAGCTAGGGTTAATGGGGAATTAGGGGAATTAATTATGGGATTAGATCTATGCTTAATTTAATATGCTTTCATAATTGAATGCTTGCTTGTTGCTATTTCAACTTATGCACATGTTATGTTTGATGAAATGCTAGACTATGAAACCTTGCATTTACACATCTCTTATCTATTCAACAAAACTTGTAAGATATAAGCCAACTCAAGTTAGACCATGCATATAGTTGAATAAGAAGAGACTAAGTCAACTTGTAGATGTTGTAAAGTCTTGATTGACTCGGCTCCGGGACCTAAATCTTCCTAGGAAATGTATGATATACACTAACTCGATTCCATCGCAACAATAAGTTGCTTGCATCTGAGAACATGTTTGTATGATCTATTTCCATGATTCCCTTATGAACCCATGACACCCTAGTGCCCTTAATCAATTGTTTACTAACCCCTTTAATTGCTTTACTTTGTTTTCATTAATTTACATTCATCTTGTTGATTAGTTTAGATTGCATCTCATCTCAACCCAAATTTGTGACACCCTAAGACATAACTACTTGCAATTGAAATTGTAATCAATACCCGTCCCTTGGGATCCAACCTTTGCTTATCAATCTACTAAGAGTAGTTTTTAAAGATAAAAATTTAGTTTTGGTGGAAAGCAATAACGACACACACGACTCAACACCAGATACAGCTATGTATGGTGATGGTTACTGGTGGTAGGACCGGGATGGGTTGATGGCTGGTGGCTCACGGTGGCATCGGACTGCTGGTGATTGTCAGGTGTAGTGGGTAAAGGGGAGGAGCGTGTTTGTGGTAATAGAACACGGGATTCAAACCGTGTTCTGGTTTGATGATGATAAACATGGGTGATACGTAATAATTTATAGTATGGAGTATGGACTTAATGTAATAATTTGTTAATGGTGGGTTTAAAAATATTATTTAACTACTTTAATTATTTAAGACGGATTTTGACGTGTCATAATTTTTATAATTTCATAATAATAAATCGTAAATCAGAATTAAAATAATGTAATTAATAAGTAATTCATAATTGCTATTAGGTGACGGTTTTGAGGTGAAGTATTTCTGAGTCGTGCTTGAGCTGCTTAATTGGATTTGCTATTGGATTATATTTGATGCGAGGTAGGTTAACTACTCAACTCGTCTTATCTTTGTTGCTATGTGGAATTTATAAAAGTATTGTGAAATTGGATGGATTAATGGACGTGGATTATATATTGTTAGATTGTTTATTGTTTCATTATTTATATTGGAATTTCGTTTGCATTGGATACCTCATCTTCGTGTCTGAGATGATTTTATAATTAGCATGGCGTATAATTGAATACCTCAACTTTAGTTGAGATGGTGAATACCTCAATTTCGGTTGGGATGGTGAATACCTCAACTTCGATTGGGATGATGAATACCCCGGGCCAGAAATTGGCGGGATAAATGGATGTATCGGATGATGAGCTCAGTTGTATTTGAATTATATATCATATCATTTCACCTTGTATTGTTGTTGGTTATGCATACTCAACCTCGTGGTTGAAAGTGTATTCATGAACACCTGTGATGAACCATAAATGGGGAGCAGACTTGCAGGTGTTTAAGATTAGCCGATTTAGGAGCTTATGGGGATGCATGAGGACTCGGCCATTTACCTAGAAGTCTAGACCATTTAGCTAATTAATCTTTTTGTTTATTTCCGCTGCGAGTTGTATTAAATTTTATATTAAGTTTTAGATGGGTTAAGTTGTAATAAACATGTAATCGTTAAATTGTATTTAAAGTACTTTGGTTTGTTGTACCTTGTTATTCACTACCTCGGAAAACCGAGATAGTAACAGTCCTATTTATTTGGGAATGTCTTGCTAAAGGCTCCTTAATAAATGAGGGTGTTACACTGACACTCAAAAAAAGGGCCACATTGCAAACTCATCTTGTTCTTTATGCATCACTAATAAAGTACAGTAATAATATACTCCCATTACTAGTTTTAATCCCGTGCAAAAAATGCACGGGTTACTTTTAAATCCGTAGAAAAAATACATTAATTATTATGTTATTATTAGAATTTACTCAAATAAAAATATTAGAAGCCGCTATCGAAGCGGGCGGGATTAGGTGTTCGATTAAAGAGCTTCCTAATACATACCCTCACCTCTTACTCCAGTTATCTCTGGACATCCGTGTCGATTGGTATCTTCAAGAGTCATTCTAGACATAGAATGCTAAGGGTAACGTGTTCTTAGTGCTCATGTCATTACTTTGTGTCTTGACATGGCACGAGGTATTCGAACGGTTTCCAATTTTTCCACAATAAATTGGTGGCGACTCCACAAATGTAGGCTTATTCAACCTTTCACCGGTTTTAATGCCTCACAAATCGGTAACGGCCCATGACGTGCTTTGGCAAACCCAAGGCTCCGTGGGAGAAGTGTCGTCGCCTCAAAACCAACGCGCGGGTGGCCCATGTCCACAGTTTGGCGACTCTGCTGGGGATGATACACTTACGTGTTACCCAGGGGGAAACTTGAACGAGGTTAAGGAATAGTTTATACGATACAGTTGTCGGTTTTCATTACTCGACCTTCTTAAGTCGTTTCATTCGGCCTTCCTAGGCTTAACCCAACCCATTCGACCAATCGTCTCGTCTGGACGGTCCAAATTCTTATCTGGACCTAAGGATAGATAGCGATTGACGTCAACCATACCGTGGTACATACTCATGTTTGTATCAAGAGCTTTCACTACTCGAGGAAATGGACTAGGAACCGACCTTACTCATGTTTGGCACGAACCTCTCCACAGACAGGGTTTGATTGCTTGGTATGGCAACCCACCTTTCAAGCCAAAACCCTTTAAATGCAATCAGCATACCGTTATAATGCCCATATGTATGTTCGTATCATATACGTGATCACCATTTTGTAAACAAAACCATGACAAAATTTTGTAAAAATAAAAATCCCTTTTCAAAATGTAAACATTTTCAAAAATGGCCTAAAAAGCGCAAAATAAGCCGAAACTCTATCCACATGTTGAGTCAAAATTCGGTCCTCAAACCCATTTCAAACCTCACTTCGGGTCAGCTCCTACAACTACACTACAGTTGCCTAGGACAAACATTTCAAAATTTGTCATTTTCAAATCCCACTTGGCACAGTGGCACACACCCACTTCATGAGTCGAGTCCTTTTGAGTAAGTGCGCGAAAATGGTCAATCATGTTTTGATTCATCGTTGATCTCTTATCCTCAGTCATGGAAGCGTTAATGGTCAGCCTCAACCGTCCGTAAATGGTAATGATCAAATCCTAGATGCGACATTCGTCTCCAGACAAGCCAAGACCAAGCTTATGCTCGCCTTAACACCATCGAAGGCTGAATTGTCTCTAGAACCTAGACTTCCTCCTGCAGAGGATGCCATCCCTGACATGGTAATACATGACAATGTCCCACCTTTTGTTGGGCAACCAGAAGTCAATCCTCAATGGAGATGACATCTACAGGGAAAACAACCGCAAATATGAGGCAGTAAACGCTCAACTGCCAACTAACTTCAACATGACTGACATCCCGAAGTTTAAAGGGCATGAAAACCCGTTCAACCATATTCGTGCTTCAAAGATTATATGTTTATCAAAGGCATCAAGCCAGAGATGTTACTAAGGATCTTTCCTTCATCTCTCGATACTATTCTTAAGCAATGGTTCTACTCTTTGGAACACAAGAAAATAGCTACTTGGGATGATGCTGCAATTGAGTTCACCAAACAGTATGCAGATAATGCTGAAATTCAAGTCAATATGTGCACTCTAGAGGTTCTTACCCAAAATGAGAAAGAAAGATTCACCGACTTCCTAAGTAGGTGGAGAAAGACTAGCACGCAGCTTGTCGAACGCCTAGACGGGGCTACTCTTGTTGAAAAGTTCATGGACAATCTAAGGCCAATCTATGCGAACCATCTAAGGTACCAAAATATAAAGCCTTTTAAAGACTCAAGTGTATTAGGAACAAGAATCGAAAACGATATCCGTAAAGGACTCTTGTCCAAAACGGTAGGTCGCGGGTATCAAGGCGCAACGAGTCGTTCTTATAGCTCCACTAACAAGACCAACGAGGTCAACCTTGTCGCATCATCTACCAGGAAGAATAACCCGCAAAGGAAGTTTACCAACGTTGGTGACTCGTACTCCAATGCTCTAAAAAGATTGATGAAACAAGGCAAGCTCCAACCTATATGACCTACACCTGACCCGGAGAATAAGTCTAAATTCTGGGATGAGAATGCTTACTGTGAGTACCATAGAGGCAAAGGGCATGATACAGAGAAATGTTTCAAATTAAAACGTGTCATTCAGGATATGATTGAGGATGGGCGCTTACCTATACCTCCTGCAAGCAAGCCTAACAACACTCAGAATCCTCTTTGAATTATGATGATCACAGATGAGGAATACATCTTGGATTGCTCACATCTCATTTCTCCAGCTGAAGATGAGGTCAATGCACTGGAAAACGAGGAAAGTTACTCTACCATCTCTCCTACTATCGCTGATTTTGTCGCATGGGTAAAGAGTGTGAGTAGACAAGTTTCAGAGCTAGATGCTGTAGTGGCATCCCTACACAATCCAAGCACTATACCTAGGGAAACAGGCTAGTAGTTCCAATCTTATCTCAAGAATCCATAATGCAAGAAGTGATCGTAGTGACCGACGATCTAGTCGAGCAAATAATCAGCCTAGAAGCTGAAATCATAAGCTTAAGAGAGCTCAGTAACGTCAATGGAGTTTGGGAAGATGACGATGAAGATCTTTACCTCACAGAACATCCTCTAGTCAAGGATAATGAAGATCAAGATGTAGACCACCTTACTCGCTCAGGACGTCCATATCAAAATGTCACTCAAACAAGTGGTCCAGTTACTACTAACACCAATATCGTCATGCCAAACGATGGCGAAGATACTTCTCCTAACCATTTATTGAACCAACTTCAAAAGACAAAGGCTGATCTTTCAGTCTGGCAACTAGTTGCAAGTTCATTTCCTCATCGACAGGATCTACTGTAAGCATTGGCTAAATTGAATGTAGCACCTGATTGTACATCTGAAGACGTCGTCAACCTAGTCTTCCAAGACTCAGACAAGCTAAGTAACCCAGTTACTTTCTCAGATGAGGACTGCCTCCCTTTGGCGTCACTCATAACTTTGCTCTATACATCACAGTCACATGCTTGAAGAATAACGTACCAATGACTCTGGTGGATGATGGCTCCGCAGTCAATGGCATACCACTAAAAATAGCATACAAGTGAGGTATGAAAGAATCGGACTGGACTCCTACTAACGAAGGCGTTCGGGCATACGATGGAACGCGATGCAAAGTAGTGAGGCTAGTTAACCTTACTATGGCTACTGGGCCAATCGAGCGAAAGGTTAATTTTCAGATAGTGGACATCGAGTCATCTTTTAATATACTTTTGGGTAGGCCTTGGATTCACGCTTCCAAAGCAGTAACATCCACCTTACACCAAAAGATCAAGATCCCTCTAGATGGCAAGGTAGTGACGATCACCTCGTCACTTATCAAGGCCGTGATAGAGAAAATGTCAAGCAACCAAGTAATTGCAGATCCAGTGTATAAGCTTGGAGGATTCCAAATCATAAACCTTATAGAGAGCGAGCTGGTTCCCTTGTACTTCAACCCATACTCCAACTTAGTGGTCAACCACATACTCAAATCTCAGGGATACTTCCCAGGAATTCCGGAACCTTGGAGATACAAAGGCATATAACTAGCTGGAATCGAGGTCTTCCACGATTGGTACTTCATTCCTCCAGAAACGGTTCTTAACGTCAAAACTCGTCAGACACCTTGTCTCGACGAACAGGCTGTTAGCCTCCTGTTTGGAGAAGATCGATTCGTCAGGGCAGTGCAGGATGAGATCATTACCATGATACTTCAAGACGACCATTTCAACCCTATAGCACTGATCACTAACACCAACCCAAATCAGCAGAAAGGTTGGAGAAAGTTGATCAAATGGACCAACAATCAAGGAAAGCTCTTCAAGGTCACTACTGGAGAAGGAGAGATGTTCAAAGGAGAACCCAAAGACGATGAATTCAAGTCAGAATCGAAATCAGAGTCAGAGTCGGAATCTAATTCTAGAGAAGTCGCTAGAGAGTCTCCTCATGTTGTCACTCCTCAACCCTATGTTTCTCCTAGCATAGCCTCGCCTAGTAACAATAGCTTGGGGAATGTCCCAGCAACTGTCCCTTTACCGCCACTGACTACTGCGCAGATGGCTTCTTTGTTTCAGCTGTTTTCAAAATTTAATATGAATAAATGTGATTCTCTTTACTCCTCGTGTTATTCTTAATGCAATTCTATTTACGATGATAATGAGGATGATCTTGACCCAGACTCAATCGAATTACCTCTCTATATAATCAAATAAATACTAGAAGAGGGGGAAGGGGCACCAGTTATAGAAAACACTAAACCTATCAACGTAGGAACGGAATTAGAACCCCAAGAACTTAGGATAGGGACGACCCTAGACCCAACTGAAAGGGCCAATTTCATAGACCTCTTACACGAGTTCAAAGACGTCTTCGCTTGGTCTTACAAAGACATGCCAGGGATCGACAGGGATATTGCAGAATATCGCATTCCAATCAAGCCAGGTTTCAAGCTTGTAAAGCAAAAGCTTCGCCGGATGACAACAGAGTGGGCTCTTAAGATTAAAGAAGAAGTCGATAAGCAATTCAAAGCCGAATTCATCAAAGTTTCCGAGTATTCAGACTGGGTGACTAACATAGTCCTCGTACCCAAAAAGGATGGGAGAATCCGGGTTTGTGTTGATTTCAGAGACTTAAACAAGGCGAGTTCTAAAGACGACTTCCCTCTACCACACATCGACATATTGGTAGATAATACAGCAGATCATGCATTGCTATCCTTCATGGATGGGTATGCAGGGTATAATCAAATCAAAATTGTCGTAGAAGATATGCACAAGACAACCTTCGTCACTTAGTGGGGCACATACTGTTATACCATTCGGGCTAATCGATGCTGGGGCTACATATCAACGCACTGCGACCACTTTGCTACATGATATGATGCATAAAGAAGTGGAGGTATACGTGGATGATATGATTGTCAAATATAAAGATAGAAAATGGCACATCGATAACCTTCGCAAATGTTTCCTCAGATTGCGCAAGTACAATATGACGCTCAATCCTCAGAAATGTGCCTTCGGAGTAACGTCAGGCAAGCTTCTGGGATATGTCGTCAGCCAGAGGGGGATAGAAATTAAACCATCCAAGATCAAGGCCTTAATCGAGATTCCACAACCCCGGACAGAAAAGGAGGTCAGAGGATTCCTGGGCAAAGTACAATACATAAGTCGATTCATTTCGAAACGCACTATGATCTGCGAACCTATCTTCAAAAAGCTCAAGAAAACGGACCATACCATATGGGACGAGGACTGTCAAAAGGAATTTAACAGGATAAAGGAGATACAGGCTAAGCCACTCGTGCTAATGCCTCCCCAACGAGATAAACCTCTTGGTTTATATCTCACAGTCACTGAAACAGCCATAGGGGCCATGCTCGCGCAAACTATTGGAAAGGAAGAAAAAGTTATCTACTATCTTAGTAAGAAGTTCCTAGAGTACGAGAGTAAGTATACACCTCTCGAGAAGACATGCCTCGCTCTTGTGTGGGCAACAAAGAAGCTACGCCATTACATGCATAGCTACTCTGTCAAGGTGTATTCTAAAATGGATCCTGTCAAATACCTCTTCGAGAAACCCGTTCTCAAAGGATGCTTGGCAAGATGGACCTTAATACTCTTAGAGTTCAATCTCAAATACGTACCTTTGAAAGTCATAAAGGGTCGTGCCGTGGCTGAATTCTTCGCAGATAATCCCATCAACGATACGCAAGCAATAGACACATGGTCGTTTCTAGATGAGGATATTCTACAAACAAGTACGGATTATTGGGATCTTTACTTCGATGGCGCATCCAATTTGAGAGGATTCGAAATAGGAGTGTTGCTCATTTCTCCTGAAGGCGAGCATACACCACTTTCTGTCAAACTCGACTTCGAGGTGACAAATAATGCAGCATAATATGAAGCTTGCCTCATTGGTCTACAAGCAGCAGTAAGTTTAGGCATCAAACATCTTTGAGTTCACAGCGACTCATCCTTGATCATTAACCAAATCACTGGATTCTGGAAAATCCGAAGTGAAAGTCTAGCACCATACCAGGCTAGGATATATCAATTCGCTCAATTCGTCGATCAGGTTACTTATCTACACCTGCCTCGCGAAGAAAATTAGTTTGCAGACGCTCTTGCAAAACTTGCATCCTTGATTAATATGCTAGAGGACATTGTCGAAATGCCCTTGTGCATCGAACGGCGATCAGAGTCAGCCTATGTACACTTCCTTGTAGGTGAAGAGGAAAACCCAGAGTAACCTTGGTTCCAAGCCATTCTCAATTTCAAGCTCAATGGTACATACCCACCAGATATGGATAAGAGAGGACAACGCGCCATACGCCTACTTGCCTCTCAATACCTCCTCATGTAGGAGGATTTGTACAAAATAACGCCTCTTGGTGTCGTCCTGCGTTGCCTTAATCATTCACATGCATAGAAAATAATGGAAAAAGTTTATGATGGGGAATGCGGTCCTCACATGAGTTGACCTATGATGGCAAAAAAGATTACGCGTCAAGGGTATTATTGGACGACAATAGAGTCATATTGCATCAAATATGTTAGGCATTGTCACAATTGTCAGATCTTCGGGAATGTGCAATGATACGTGCATTTTATATAGTCTTTTTAGCCTATTTTTGCACGTATTTCCATGTACTTTTGTACCGTTTTATATTGCATTATGCCTCGAAATGGCTACTTTGGTTCATTTGGTCTGTTTTATAGGAATGAACCTGAAAGTAGTGGAATCGTACCCTTTTCGTCCTGTTTGGCATGCATTTTGAGGAGACGGGAACTTTAGAGCGAGAGCACTGCATTCGGATGCATGAAGGAATGGTCTACAAAGCCGTCGGCAACGAGTTGGAGCTGTTTTGGAGGAAGAACACTCGATCGAAGGCTTTTCTTGGTCGATCGAGTGGTTTCACGTGCTGCGGAGGTCGATCGAGTATTTTATTTTACTTTATCGAAATGCTGGAAATCAGGTTTACTCGATCGAGTAACATTTCTGCTCGATCGAGTGGTTTACTTGTTGAAGTCCTCGATCGAGTTGTCTTAAACTACTCGATCGAGAGGATTGGTGTTTCACGGGCCTTAATTAACCCGTGATTGCTTATTTTAGTTATGGACTTCGTTATTTTTCTATTTAAGCGTGAACTAATTAGGTCATTAGTACTTCTGATCTACGTTTTACACTGCTTAACATTGGTGTTACGCCACTTTCTCTTCTCTTAATCTTTTCCTTAAACTTTTCACTGTAACTTTGCTTTTGGGATTATTTTGCTCGGATCTTGTATTCTTTACGCCGGAATTCTTGCTATTGTAATCTTTTCCCCCTTTTAATCTTAATCTTTCCTTTGTTTGCATTAATTCTCTTGTTTTATTCTCTTAATTTCTGCCCTAATTCTATTTATGCGATTTCATTATTATTTCATTATGTTTATTATTAGTTATTTCATTATTATTAATCTTGACAACATTAATAGCATGAGTAGCTAATTGCATTCATGTTGGGATTAGGGGATCTATGGTAGAAATGTGACGATGTAGCAAATAGGTTAGATGACTTATTTGTGAGAAACTGTAACCATAGCAATTTAATTGTATTACCGACTTAGTTGAGTGCACGCTTCTAAGTTACCCTTTAATCTGGTTAACTTTATTCCTGGATCGGAAGATTGGACTAAATAGACCTGCTATGAACAGTAGACTACCCTAATGAGGACGGAAGTTAAGCTAGTGGAAATCTAGGATAGAAAGTGGATCGGAAGGACCTTTCAACATCCGCCTCATAGTAAATTATCTAGACTATTTGTAGTTGAGTCATAGGGATGCCGTAGTGAACCGAAATCCTGACATGTTCTCTCTTTATTGATTACTCTTATTCACATTTTTTGCCTTTTTATCGCTCTCTCTTTACTACTCTTTCCTTTAAGCCTTATTAGTTTAGAAAACAAAAATTCAAACCCCCATTTGTGACCAAATAGACGGACCTTTAACAGATATCTTGCCTCCATGTGGAGATCGACCCGACTTCCCTAGATATATTAGTTAGTGCCAGTTGGTTATTTTTGGTAGGTATACGACTAGCCTCTCAAATTTTGGCGCCGCTACCGGGGAGGCAATAGCCCTATCTATTTCTGTTATCGTTTATTTTTATCTGTCGCAGGGAATTTTTATTCCTTGAGACATTTCTCACTTATCTTTTTCGGTGTTGTGTATGCCCGGGTCGAACAGATCGGAGTTAGTTTCAGCTGATTCTGAGCCAGAGAGACTGTTTAGGCATCGACTCCGTCTGCAAAGAGAACTTCGAAAGGAAGACTTGAGTACTTTCAAACTCGAGCTACATCATTTTGTATTTATAGAAGATCAATCTTTAAGAGAAGATAATCTCATTTCTGCCGACCAACCAGTAAAGATACCGAACATTGCAAGTCACTCGGAGCCTACAGTATCCTCTATTCCTAAAGGTTTTAACCTCCAAACTGAGGACGGTAACACCTTTGATATTCGTCCGTCCTACATTAGTCTGGTGGAGAGAAACTTGTTTAGGGGTGTGGCGGGTGAAGACCCAAGGAAGCACGTGGAGGTCTTTACTGATTACTGCTCTACTATTCCCGCTACAAAGGGAGTAACTCAAGACAAGATTAAGGGGTGTTATTTCCTTTTTCTCTGACTGACTCAGACCGTGAGTGGTTGACCAATTTGGACCGTACAGTTGATGGTATCACCAACTGGGAAACTCTCGCACTTGCCTTCTACAAAAGATACTTCCCTCCACAGCGCACTAATCACTTGAGGGCGAAGATTACTAGTTTCAAGCAGGCACTTGATGAGACTTTCTATGAAGCTTGGTGTCGGTTCAAGAGGTTGGTGAGGTCTCTTCCTCACCATGGTTTTGATCCGTGGTTTCTGTCCAATCAGTTCTACAATGGGTTTTACGATGACCACAGAACTATTCTTGACGCCTCATCCAACGGAAGATTTCAAAAGAATACGGATGATGACAAGGGATGGGCCATTATTGAGGAGATGGCGACCCATTGTGCTGAATATGGGAACCCACGGGACGGTATTCGAACAGTCGATTCAGTTGACAAGGCAGTTGTGGCTCAGCTGGAAGCCATGAATGCTAGGTTTGATAAATTTGAGTTGCAAAATGTTGGGGAGCCACAGACGGTTCATTTGCTGACTAGACAGGAAACTGTCATTTGTGAGAGATGTGGAGGAGATGACGGCCATACTGCTATTGACTGTCTTACGGAGAAAGAATAGGTCCTTGCTTTCCAACAATACAGGCAAGGAGGGGGTTCTTATTACAGTAATCAAGGGGCAATACATCCCAATTTGAGGTGGACAAGTCAAAATGTGCTCAATCCCACTCCTCCACAGCAGCAGCAGCAACCATATGTCCCTCCTCATAAGGCTCAACAAGGCTTCCAAAAGCCTCCTTCCTTTCCTCCTCCCAATCAAGGTGCATCATCTTCAGGTGGGGTAAGTGAGCTAGGTGAGCTTAAGTCGATGTTGCAGTCGTTGATAAAGCAATGGCAATTAAGTGACCAACAGAAAGACGCATCCATCAAGTTACTTTAAACTCAAGTTGCTCAGCTAGCCGCGAACCAGTCCACGAGGAAACAGGGTCATTTGCCGTCTCAATCTGAGAAGAATCCACATGAGACGGTGAATTTAATTAATTTGAGGAGCGGTCGTTCTTATGAAGGACCAAAATTATCTGATGACAGGGATATTTTAGACCCGAGGAAGGAAGTAAATGACGATGTATAGTCATTTGTTGCTGAAAACGAGCTGACCACGAAGAAGAAACTCGATCGACTGGTTTCTGGGGGTCGATCGAGTAAAATTGAAGCTGAAAGGACTCGATCGAGTGGAAACACTACTCGATCGAGTGAACAGGATAATGAAGAGTTCGATCGAGAGGTGCAAACAGCTCGATCGAGTGATACTGCTGAGGAAACCGTTCGATCGAGTGGTATTTTTGCTTGATCGAACACTGCTGATATTGGAGATCTCGATCGAGAGCCTGCTAGTGCTCGATCGAGTGATATTTCACCAGGAAGGACTCGATCAAGAGGCAAAACGTCTCGATCGAGTGATAAGGAGCTAGATCTAGCTGATACGTTGGAACAGATAAAAAAAAGGCTCGAGATACCTATTACGGTGCCCTTCCCGAGGCGATTACAGAACACGAAGGCCAATCAACAGTTCGGTAAATTTGCCGAGCTCCTAAAAAGCTTACAGGTCATTGTTCCATTCGCCGAGTTGCTGACACAGGTACCCTCTTATTTAAAATTTATGAAATAAATTTTATCACGTAAGAGACATATTAATGATCATGATACGGTAGCTTTGACCGAGGTAGGGACTGCCCTAGTTCAAAATAAGTTACCTCCTAAACAGTCAGACCCGGGTAGTTTCTCGATTCCTTGTCATATAGGTACCCATTTGATTGATAACGCGATATGCGATCTAGGTGCTAGCGTGAGCGTCTTACCTCTGTCTCTTGCTAAGAGACTTGGTTTGACTAAATTTAATTGCACGTACATGACTGTACAGATGGCCAAACGTAGTATATCACGGTCGTTAGATGTCATAGAGGACATACCTGTTAAAATCGAGAGATTCTTTATTCCCGTTGACTTTGTAGTGCTTGACATACCCGAGGACATTCACACCCCTATTATTTTAGGGAGACCATTTTTATTCACTGCTCGTGCAGTAATAGATGTCGGGGGTAAGATACTAACATTTTAGGTAGGAGACGAGGAATTAATTTTCCATCAGTCTAAGTCTAGAAGGGCTCCCAAGCAAGCTCAACCTTGCAATGCCCTTTCCTTTACTGACCCCCATATTGACATTCCAGATGAAAATTTGGAATTTTGTGCTGCTATTGTGACCCCTCCGCCTCAGTCTGAGAGCAAAAAGGAGGAGAATTCGTCTGTTTTTCTTGCTGTAGGTACAGATGAAAATGCAGAAGATGTCAAAGGTCGTTGTGAAATTAAGATCAATCAAATTAGGGGTGACAACGTCAAAGTTGGTGGGAAAGAAAAAGGGACGAGAAAAGTTTGTGCGTACGTGGATGTCAACTATTCTCCTCCTACTGGTTCAAATTCAAGCTCGTGGAGAATGAAGAGGACGGTTAATGATGCCGAAGGGACGTCCTCCAGTCAGAAGCCCTCCGCGGGGCTACTGAATTGTCTTGAGAAGTGAGCGGGGAATGCCCCGTGTAACAATTTGTAAAAACTAATTTTAAATTTCCGTTGAATTTCTTTTTTGCATTTTTTAGGACAATTAGAATTTAGACATTTTTAGCATAGTTAGAAAGACTATAGACTGCTATTTTTGTGATTTGGTATATTGGGATATGTTTGCGATTGTTTTTATGCAGGTTTGGGGGAGTTTTAACGCATCTTAAGGACTTACACGAGGAAAAGCACTCGATCGAGTACTTTTTGTACTCGATCGAGAGGATATTGCAGGAAAAGGAGTCGATCGAAAGCTTTGCAGTTGCTCGATCGAATTGGCTGAATAAGGGAGTTCTCGATCGAGTAGATTTCTACTCGATCGAGTAAATTGAAGCTGAAATTCCTCGATCAAGTAATTTAAAATCACTCGATCGAGTGAAAAGGATTTTTACACGCAGGAAGTGTCTACTAAACTCCTTCCTTTTTCATTATTTCATTCATTTTTCATTTTCAACCCTCATTTGCGATAAACACTTCCCAAATCCTCCATTTTTATTGCCCTTTTACCAAATCAATCAACTACAATTTGTTCTTTGCTAATTACTCGACATTTCCCCCTTATTTTCCCTTTGATTGTTGTTCGTTTTTGCGGTCAATTGAGGAGTAGGGTTTGCGGTTTTTAGGTTCGAAAAATCGTCTTCTTTGCATCGTTTTTGTCGATTAATTGCTCTATTGTAGGTTTCAATCATCAAGTAAGTTTTCCCTTTGCCTCATTGTTGTTTAATTGCTTTTGTTTCGAATTATTGAGGTAATTTGTGATTAGGGTTTATGCCAGTCGGAAATTTCAACTAAAATTGGGGTTTTCTTTCTAAATTGCTCCAATTGATGATTGTTTCCCCTTACCCTATCGTTGATTCTCTGCTTGTCTCAAATTATTGAGGTAAAATTGGGAACTAGGGTTTGTTAAGTCGAAAATTTCGACTGTTTTGGGGAAATCTCGCTGGTTTATTGTTAATTGATTATAGTTTCCCCTTACTTACTTGATTAGGATGGACATTAGCTCAATGCCCTCTTCCAGTTCGTCTGTTCGTCCGTCCTTGCCTGAGACGGTGGTCCCTGCTGTCACCACCATCTCCACGACCGTTAGTACCACTGCCACTGCTCCCGTGTTCCTTGTTACATCGGCTGGTACTGTCGTTATTGCTGCTAGCACTGCTGCTAGCTTCGTCTCAGCCTCCACCCCCATCACAGCCACTGCTGCTAGCTCTTCTTCCTCTGTGTCGGTTTCTGCCGCTTCTTCATTGCAGCTACGACATTTAGTACTTGTGTACGGTGACCACCCCTCGCCGCATGGTCACCCGCATCCACAATCGCACGGGCGGCTCTAGTTCCTCGTCCCGTCGGAGGACAGGCTTCTACTTCGGGTTCTAGAGGTCGGGGTCGTGCACGAGCTACACCTGCTGCTGGCCGTTCTGCTGGCCGTGTTACCATCTGAGGGGACGACTCCCTCGACTCGCACCCCGACTACCCCCAAGTAATTTTTGTTAATGGTATTTATCGCACTAGATTTTATGCTTTAGTAGACTGTGGCTTTCTCCCGACTCGCTTTTTGTGCCGTTCGTCACTTGAGAGGCTTGGTATCTACGAGCCGGTATGTGAGATTTTGAGGGGTACGGGGATGGCTGGACTTGTGACCATGAGTGCCTACACCTTCAGGGAGTTCACCCTTGAGTTTTTCAGCTCCTTTACCTTCTCCTCCGGGGCACACGAGGCTGACCCTACTTGTGCTTCTGTGTCTTTCCGGTTGTACAACCGGACTTTTTCTTTGACTTTGGAGGAGTTTGGTACTAGACTTGGCCTTTCCTTTACGGGCACCACTGTCGCCCCCAGGAAGGTCCTCCGTCAGCTTTGGCGGACTTTGGCACAGACTACCTACGAGGAGCGACGTCTCGCTCAGGTCCACCTTCCCCCTGCCCGTTACTTCCTGCGACTGATGGGAAGTACTATTTTTGGCCGTAAGGAGCCAAACAACGTGACTAACACCGAGCTTTCTATTTTGGGCGGGTACTTGAACATTGACAGCGAGGGCCCCTTTGCCCCCAACATTGCTTACTTGACCGCCCAGTACTTCCAGTCTCAGGGGGAGAAAACCACGGGCACCATTGTCTGTGGTGGCATAGCCACCTTCCTTGCTCGTTCTCTCCTCCTTGCTTTACCTCGTGACTTACCGTACATACCGGGAGATAGGTTCCTGGACCGGGCATCTATGTTGTCCATGACTTGGCTGACTTCTTGTAGGGAAATATCCGTAAAATTCCCTCAATTTTAAGGATTATAACGTAAATATAACATGCGATTTATGGTCATAAACGAAATACAATAGAAAACGATAAAGATTAAGAATCAACCTCGGGTCCTTTGATGTGCGGCGTAAAGAACAGAAATCAACAGAGATTTCCTCCTAATCGTTGCACCCAAGACCGTCTGAGACTATGCCCTTGTGCTAGAAATGCTCTCTAATTGACTTGCAATATCGAGAGAGCTATTGTGAGGTTATTCGATGTGAGATCTAGGTTTTTCAGAGAAAAGTACTCCTCAAAACCCTAATTTTTCTGTAAAAATGAATCCTTAGGTCAAAAGGAGAGGGAGCCTCTCCTTTTGTTGTCTCGGTCCGCGGGTCATGAGAGGAGGGAGTGGGCTTTCCACTTTCTCCTCATTTTTAACTTGTGGTCCGATCAATTCCGCTAAAATGTGTATGACGGGTTTTATTATAAACTGTCATCGGTTATCGGTTATTAATACATCGACTAGTAACACGGATTAGTTGAAATATTAATACATGTCCGACAAAGACAATATTGTATAATTAATTCAATATACATTAATTAAATATAAATCGTTTATATTCAATTTACGAATTAACTGCTTAATTCGTCTTAGCCATTATTATTTAATCCGTATTAAATAATTGTCTCAACATCGCGTTTGACTAATTACTAGTCAATAACTCCGACTAATCGGTTAGTCAAATTTGGCATCAACATGACTGTATTTTCATCTTGTCACATCTCTCAAACGTATCCTATAGGTGTGACTTTTAGGGACCAGTTGATCACCGCCATCTGTATGACAATAACGTCAAACTTATCTAGCAAGCCAACCGTTATTGATAAACGTGGATCAACTGATAATAATACCAAAAGTATGCCCTTTGATCCTTTTAGAGATTTATAAGTCCTTGTACTAACTGTAAAGGACACCAGCCCCAACAAGCTCCCACTTGTCCGTACAAGTGTACGTGCAATGACGTTATCCGCACTCACTGAAGGACACAGCTCCAACAAACTCCCACTTGTCCGTACAAGTGTATGTGCGATAACCGATTCTCATATTCATTTAAAATTTCTCCCACTCAATGTAAAACAATTTGCAGATCCGGATCCGCAAAGGTCGTATTTTACAATCGATCTGGATCAAGAGTGGTTTCCCCGACTAGAGAGTAACTTAACTGATAAAACGAATCCGTATCCGAGCATGGCCATGCATTTCGATTCTGACTCCTCGAGTGGCCCCGAGAAATATCGAGTACCGATAAAGGCTGAATATTTCCTTCAACTCGACTCCTTCCGATCTAAGCACGCATGAAATGACCAGAAAAAATCTACTTGGCCCCCTGTTACGGATGACCGTGAGAAAGAAACCAAAGTCACCCAAAATCTGCCTTAGTCTCAAGAGACAGTCGATAGTCAAAAGAATCGATTCTTAGGATCACCATAGAGGTCCTATCCACGACCGGGCACCGAATGTTATAAAACATTTAGGACTCCACGTCGATGTCACAATTGTGTCCTACGAAATATCCGTATAAATCGCCTCTGTGATTGATCAGTCAACCGGTTGACTTATGGCTCGTTGAACCCACCATCAACCAACGTCACAAATTAATTGCCAGAGTTATCAGCTCATGTGGGCAATTAAGGACTAAAAATATAATGTTTGTTCAGTTCACTTTGTGGTGTTCAAAATTGTCGTACAAATCCACATGAAAAACAAAATATATAAATATCAAAACGATGATGTCCTATAGAGTACAAAAGAGAATGAATCTAATCCATAAAAGAGTACTACAACTTAGGAACACGTTTAATTCCCATGGAATTAACGTGCCCTTCATGCTTATCTTTTCGTAATGGTTTAGTGAGAGGATCTGCTATGTTATCATCTGTAGCAATCTTTTCTATCACTACTTCCTTTTGCTCCACGTAATCTCGGATTAGATGAGCTTTCCGTTGTACATGTCTAGACTTGTTGCTAGACTTTGGCTCCTTAGCTTGGAAGATGGCACCTCTATTGTCGCAATAGATGGTGATCGGGTCATTCGAACTAGGCACTACAGATAGTCCTTGTAAGAATTGACGCATCCATATCGCTTCCTTTGCAGCTTCAGACGCGGCATAGTACTCGGACTCGTCGTAGAATCTTTGTAACACTTTGTTTGGAACTCGTCCGGTGATCAGCGCCATTAAGAGTAAAAACGAATCCAGATCGAGATTTCGAGTCATCTCGATCCGTTTGGAAGCTAGCATCTGCAGAACGGTTGCGCATAGCTTTTGAGGGCCTCCATAAGTCAATGCCCAATCTTTAGTCCTCCGTAGGTACTTAAGAATGTTCTTGATGACTAGCCAATGTGATTCACCTGGATCTTTGTTGGAATCGACTTGTCATACTCAATGCATATGCCACGTCCGGACGTGTGCATATCATGGCATACATGATTGATCCTATAGCCGAGGCATAAGGAATCCGTGTCATGCGCTCTTTCTCTTCCGGTGTCTCGGGTGCCCGAGACTTGCTCAAATGCACCCCTGGAGCCATAGGAAGAAACCCCTTTTTGGAGTTAGTCATCTTTGAATCTCTCTAGGACTTTGTCTATGTAAGACTCGACCGAGAGATAACATCCGACGTGATCTATCTCGATAGATACGGATGCCCAAAATTCTTTGTGCCTCACCCAGATCTTTCATCTGGAAATGGTTCTTCAACCATACTTTCACCGAAGTTAAGAGAGGTATGTCATTCCCAATCAGGAGTATGTCATCGACATACAATATTAGGAAGACAATCTTGCTCCCACTCGACTTGATATAAAGACATGGTTCCTCGACCGATCGATTAAATCCATTTTCTTTAATCACTTGGTCGAAGCGATGATTCCAACTCCGAGATGCTTGCTTAAGTCCATAAATGGAACGCTTAAGTTTGCATACTTTCTTAGGATGTTCTGGATCGATGAAACCTTCGGGTTGTACCATGTACAACTCTTCCTCCAAAAAGCCGTTTAAGAAGGCGGTTTTCACGTCCATTTGCCAAATTTCATAGTCATGAAAAGCGGCAATCGCTAAGATTATCCGAATGGAACGCAGCATGACTACGGGTGCAAAAATCTCATCGTAGTGCAAACCTGGAACTTGGGTGAAACCTTTAGCAACTAGTCGTGCTTTATAGATATCTTGTTGACCTTCCACAGAATGCTTTATCTTGTAAAGCCATTTGCATTGAAGGGGACGAACCTTAGCAGGTAAGTCAACAAGATCCCATACGTTGTTCTCATACATGGAGTCCATCTCGGATTGCATGGCCTCAAGCCATAGCTTTGAGTCAGAACTAGTCATGGCACCTTTATAGGTTGCGGGTTCACTACTCGTTAAGAGTAGAATGTCATCTATGTCATGTTCCTCGACCATACCAATGTATCTGTCCGGAGGAATAGAGACTCTTCCCGACCTCCTAGGTTCCTCAGGAATATTAACCGCGGCTGGGATTGAAGGAATTTGTTCCTCCAATGGTTACTCGGTATTTGGTTCTGGAATATCCGACAGGTCGAAGGTTCTATCACTCTTTGCATTCTCGAGAAATTCCTTCTCTAAGAATGTCGCACTAGCCGCAACAAAAACACGTTGTTCGGTTGGCGAATAAAAGTAATGACCAAGTGTTCCTTTAGGATAACCTATAAAGTATGTCTTGACCGATCGCGGGCCGAGCTTATCCTCGTGTCTCCACTTGACATAAGCCTCGCAGCCCCAAACCCGTATAAAGGACAAGTTAGGGACCGTTCCCTTCCATAGTTCATACGGAGTCTTGTCAACATGACTTTAGACGGACTTCGGTTAAGTATTAGAGCAGGTGATGAAGAGCATAACCCCATAATGAGTCGGGCAACACGGTGTGACTCATCATGGATCGAACCATATCAAGTAGTGTTCGATTTCTCCGTTCGGACACACCATTCAACCGAGGTGTTCCGGTGGAGTTAATCGTAAGGCAATCCCACAGTCTTTGAGGTGTTGATCAAACTCGTGAGAAAGATACTCGCCACCACGATCCGAACGCAGTGTTTTAATCTTTCCGCCCGAGAGGTTCGTACCCGATTCTGGTATTCCTTGAATTTCTCAAAGGATTCACTTTTGTGCTTCATTAAGTAGACATGGCCATATCTACTTAAATCATCCGTGAAAGTGATGAAATACCTATAGCCTTCTCGTGCGGTGATTGACATAGGCCCACATACATCCGTATGTATGAGTCCTAATAGGTCGCAGCCGCGCATTCCAACACCTTTGAAGGAAATTTGAGTCATCTTACCGATGAGACATGATTCACACGTGCCAAATGATTGAAAATCAAAGGCCGAGATAGCTCCATTCTTTATGAATGTTTTTTACGCGTTTCTCATTAATGTGTCCCATACGGCAGTGCCATAGATACGTTTGATCTTTGTCACCAACCTTTAACCTTTTATTCATTACGTGTAATATTTCAGTGGTCTGATCTAAAACATAAATTCCGTTCATGGAGACTGCCTTGCCATAAATCATATCGTGTAATGAGAAAATGCAAGAATTATTCTCTATTACAAATGAAAAACCAAGTTTGTCAAGTGCGTAAACCGAAATAATGTTTTTGAAAGACTGGGTACATAATAGCGAGTTATATAAAGATAACTCAAATCCGCTAGGAAGCTGGATCACATATGTTCCCCTCGAGACGGCAGCCACTCGTGCTCCATTCCCGACACGCAGTCCACCTCACCCTTTACGAGGGGTTCGATGTTTTGAGCCCCCGCACATGATTACACAGATGAGAACCACAACCAGTATCAAGTACCCAAGTTCCGTAACTTGCGTGGTTAATCTCAATCATATGAATAAAAGTAGAAGAGGATGAAGACATACCAACAGGTTTAACACGACCTGCCTTTAAGTTCTCATGATAAACAGGACATGTACGCCTCCAATGCCCAGTCTTGTGGCAATGATGGCATTCCATGTTTTCATTCTTGCTCTTTGTCGCGCCTGATGAGGTGCTCGACTCACCAGGTCCACTCTTCCCCGTCCCCGACTTCTTGAACTTCGGTTTACCCTCGCTAGGTTTGCTTGAGCTTTGCCCTTACCCTTGCCCTTGTTTGACACAACGAGAACATCCTGTTTCAAGCTCCCACCTGGACTTCATATCCTTCTCGGTGCCCGTACGAGAAGGGAGTGCGATTCATGGGGACTTTTCTTCAAATCATTCATATAGTAATTCGCTCTAAAGAGCGCAAAACCATCGTGGAGTGAATGAAGCATGCGGTCAATAACAATGTTCTCGCTGATCTCACAATCAAGCGTCTCCAGCTTCTCGACATTCTCAATCATGCTGAGAATGTGTGGGCTAACTGGTTGGCCCTTCTGGAGTCTCGCATCAAAGAAGCGAGTGGTATGCTCACAGGTCACGATTCTCGGTGCTTTCGAGAATTCCTTAGTGAGCGTGGTGAAAATCTTGTTTGCACCATGGGCTATGAAGCGTTTCTGCAAATTGGGTTCCATTGCAAAAATGAGTACGTTCTTTATCGCACCCGCTTCCATACAGAAATCGTTAAACTTGGCGATCTCGTTAGCTCTAGCCGTGGGACCTGGGTTTGCCGGGAAGGGCTCTAATAGATATTTGAGCTTCTCGTCAGCAGCGGCAGCATTCCATAATGCCGCCTCCCAGTCCGCGATGTTTGATCCATTATTCTTCAGTCGAGTAGACTGATTCATCTGATTCATGAAGATCCGAAGCCAGGACTCACGGTCCAATGTGGCACTTGGCATTGGGTCGTTAGTAGGACCAGCCATTTCGTTATAGCAGTTTAATTGATCGTGTTCTACACTGAAAAAGGAAGAAAAACAAAAACGAAATAAACAACTCATCGAGGTGATTTAAGTCTATTTAAAATTCATTTTAAGGTGTAGACTCATTGCACTTGCATAATTGATCTCCCGCAAGAATGATACAAGTGATCCCAAGACTCAATTTCCGTAAATTGATAAGCCAACTGTTTAGCTAATTCTTCCGTAAGAACTCTTGGTCGATAGATTTCCGTAAATCCTATCTATAGTCCACCATAATCACAGGATCGTACGAGTGACCATAGTGTTGAGATAAAATAGGTCAATCGGTTCCAACTTACCCGACGTAGAAGGGGTCATATTATGCCTACCGACGAAGAAGGGACTCATTGGAGTTTGACCTACAAAGACCATTCTCAATTTTGGTTTATACGAGGAAGATCCCATCAACTTAATTTTAATTCATTTTAAGTGAACGAAAAAACTAGCATTACGTGAATGAATTAATTTAGGTGATGGCTTAAAATCGTGTGACATATGAATGTCATAGAAAACTAACGCGTGACCTCTATATGAGTCAGTTTTCATGCAATTATTAGGTGGTTTGGTTTTAGGCGGAATATGATGCATATTATCGTTACGAAAAATAAATAAAAGAATGCAATACGTAAATAAAATTCCTAGTGTGGCCTATCCTAGTAAAAAGAACATAATACAACTTTGGAATCCACCGTTGAACCCGAAAAGCTTGTCTTGATGTTCCATCTTTGTCCATGCAGCGGGAGTGAGTATCCGGTTCTCCGTCTTTGGTCTTCTCAAAATTACAATTTAAAATTTACAAATATAAACCTATTTACATTCTAAATACAAAAACTGTAATTAAAAGTGAAAAATCCAAAATGGAGATACGAGATCTCAAAATACAACCAAGACCGTGTTCCATCATTACGGTAACACGTTCTACTAAGGCCACACTAAGTTACAATCGTTTGTAAAAATAAATACGTAATTAAAAGCATTCAAGGCATTCAACAAAACGATAAATAAAATGCATCAACTAAAACAAATTTATTCGTGACATAATTCCGTAATTATGTTAAATTTATCCAAACCACCTTTAACGATTAAAATTTATGTGATAAAACCGCTTCTATCAGTTTATTTTAATCTATTACAATCCGTTACTTTAAATATGCTTTAAAATAACTCAATGGTACGTGTGTGAACCGTTTCACAATCATAGCGAGTATACAATATCCGTATAAAGTACACATTATGGCCAAAAGAAAAATTTAAAACAAAAAGTTAAAAATTTACACGCTGCCAAAACAAAATCCCTCGATCCAGGGACAAAAGTGCTCGATCGAGGAACAAAAGGGCTCGATCGACTGAACTGCTAGTCGATCGAGAGGTATGCCAAACAGAAAGAACTCGATCGACAAAACTGGTGGTCGATCGAGGACTTTTATCAGCAAGACTGCTCGATCGAGTACGAGGACTACTCGATCGAACAGTGGGGTTTTAAACAGAGGTCGATCGAGTAAAGCATGTGCTCGATCGAATGAAAACATCACTGAAAAGCTCTCGATCGACAAGGAAATGGCTCGATCGAGAGGAAAACATACTGAAACTTTAAACCCTCGTGAAAACAGATTTGTCGAAACAAAACCATTGCAAAATTGATCTAATTCGTTACAAAATTAAATCAACAAATTTGACAAAACTTAACATATTGCTATAATCTCAGTATAAAATAACAATATGTAAAAATAAAACGAAATCAAGGTCAGACATGAACAAGCATGTCACGGTTTACAAAAACGAAACAGCCGTGTATACATGGCACGGTTTTCGAGACAAAAAAAAACAAAATCGTTTCAAATCGATTTATGAAAAATCACAATGAAAATTTACGTGGCCTCACTCTGATACCACTTGTAGGGAAATATCCGTAAAATTCCCTCAATTTTAAGGATTATAACGTAAATATAACATGCGATTTATGGTCATAAACGAAATACAATAGAAAACGATAAAGATTAAGAATCAACCTCGGGTCCTTTGATGTGCGGCGTAAAGAACAGAAATCAACAGAGATTTCCTCCTAATCGTTGCACCCAAGACCGTCTGAGACTATGCCCTTGTGCTAGAAATGCTCTCTAATTGACTTGCAATATCGAGAGAGCTATTGTGAGGTTATTCGATGTGAGATCTAGGTTTTTCAGAGAAAAGTACTCCTCAAAACCCTAATTTTTCTGTAAAAATGAATCCTTAGGTCAAAAGGAGAGGGAGCCTCTCCTTTTGTTGTCTCGGTCCGCGGGTCATGAGAGGAGGGAGTGGGCTTTCCACTTTCTCCTCATTTTTAACTTGTGGTCCGATCAATTCCGCTAAAATGTATATGACGGGTTTTATTATAAACTGTCATCGGTTATCGGTTATTAATACATCGACTAATAACACGGATTAGTTGAAATATTAATACATGTCCGACAAAGACAATTTTGTATAATTAATTCAATATACATTAATTAAATATAAATCGTTTATATTCAATTTACGAATTAACTGCTTAATTCGTCTTAGCCATTATTATTTAATCCGTATTAAATAATTGTCTCAACATCGCGTTTGACTAATTACTAGTCAATAACTCCGACTAACTGGTTAGTCAAATTTGGCATCAACATGATTGTATTTTCATCTTTGTCACATCTCTCAAACGTATCCTATAGGTGTGACTTTTAGGGACCAGTTGATCACCGCCATCTGTATGACAATAACGTCAAACTTATCTAGCAAGCCAACCGTTATTGATAAACGTGGATCAACTGATAATAATACCAAAAGTATGCCCTTTGATCCTTTTAGAGATTTATAAGTCCTTGTACTAACTGTAAAGGACACCAGCCCCAACAAGCTCCCACTTGTCCGTACAAGTGTACGTGCAATGACGTTATCCGCACTCACTGAAGGACACAGCTCCAACACTTCTGACTACCGGACTTGGAAGATTAGTGGTTCCTTGTCCGTTGACCTTCGTTACACCACCCTGCCTCGTCTCGTCCCCTTGCCCACTGTCGCACGGGGCATTTTACCACCACCGTTACCCATGTACCACCTGCCGCTCCGACCACCTACTACCTTGCCCGCTTCTAGGAAGCGGCGTCGACCAGAGACCGGAGAGGGATCCACACCTCCCACGGGTGGCCAGACTTCCACGGCCACTCCTACCCCAATCCCTACTCCTACTCCTACTCCTGCGCCCGACCAGGCACAGCCGGTTCTTCCGGCTAATTTTATTTCTCCTCCACTCTTTGAGGCGTCTGCGGTCATGGACCAAGGGCGCCGTGACGGTCTGTTGCTTGAGATTGCAGAGAGACATGCTCGTATGGAGAGGGACATAGCTCTTACTTTGTTCCCTCTGTACGAGTATCACATGAGGCGACACCGTCCCATTCCAGAGGGTTGGCCATACCCATCCTTCTACCGGTACCCAGTGAGGGGTATCCTAAGTCTGCTAGTGAGGAGGAGGAGGAGGACGCAGCAGCGGCGACAGCGAGAGCTCAGGCTGAGTAGAGGAGAAGGAGAGAGCAGGAGGAGGACCCGGACTTCACGGTGACGGTGGAGGACGTGACAGAGGAGGTTGACGAGTACCTACTGGTCTACTCACTTCCCCAGTTTTCAGACTGGTTTGGGGAAGTTCGTGTTTTGTATGTATATTCTCGCTCTTTTATTTTCTTTTGTCTCCTTTTTATTTTATTGTTTTCATTCATTTATTGGTTATATATTCCCGTCCCCCCGTATATATCTGCTGGTGTATGCTGGAGGACAACGAGGGCGTTGTCCGTTTTGGTTTGGAGAGGGTAATGCATCCTTTGAGTCTGCATTTGCATTTGTTCTGCATTCACGTTTCTATTTTCAGCTTGCATTGCATTTATTTATTTCAAAAAATCATAAAATCCACCAAAAAATTAGAAAAATTTCAAAAAATTAATAAAATATTCAAGTTTATTTTTGCATATAAGTTGAGTCGGAACGGTCGATTCCCGTGATGATATTGCACTTTAACTTGTTATTTTACTTGAGCCTTGCAATTTCATTGACGGCTATTAGGTAAGTCTTACGCATAATCTACGAGTTTTTGTTCAAATTTAGCTGACTGTTTAGACTTGACCTGATAAATTGGCAACCTACGTACAATTTCTGAGATTTAGAGCCTTATAACTGGTGACATTCATGACCGGTTTACATAGGAATTGAGAGTAGTACTCCTTGCATAGCATGTTCATCATTTTTGCACTTTTATGACATTCGATTTCTCATCAAATGCATACATTCGGGTTTGTGGTCGGTGTCACATGCAGGGAGGTGCTTGCAAATTTCCTTTTTCTTACATTTTTCACCCATTTAGCTCCACTTAAGCCAAATTTAGCCTTTTTTACCCGTTAGCTACATCCAAAACTGAGCCTGCCTAGTCAAGCTAGTTTAGTATGTCTTTTGTGGTATGTTTTTCCGTCTGCAAGTTTGGCCCGTATGTATTTTGATTGGAGTTGGTGGAGAATGAAGGAAGGGAGAATGAGAAAAAAAATAGAAAAAAGGAAAAACGTGAAAAAAAATAGAAAAAAAATGATTCACGTGTAAGTCAGGAAAAAAGAGTTTGAACAATTTGTTTGATTTATGTTGTTTGACTAATTAAGACGGTGTTAAAAAAGAGAAGTTTGTGACCGTCTCACTCCTTTGTTCCTATTCATACGTTTTTGAGGAGATAGTGTATTTGGATGGTGAGTTGTGTGCCAAATGAAGGGCACTTGTGTTTATTTTTCAGTCAGTTGAGATTCGGACGGTCTTATATGGTCCTGTTTAGGAAATAGCTTGGCGCTTTTACCTCCACATTTCCATAATTTATTTTGTATTTTCTCACCTGAACCTCACTATTCCTATACTATTTGTAAGCCCTCGACTGTGACGGACATC
Source organism: Silene latifolia (assembly GCF_048544455.1). Classification (NCBI taxonomy): domain Eukaryota; kingdom Viridiplantae; phylum Streptophyta; class Magnoliopsida; order Caryophyllales; family Caryophyllaceae; genus Silene; species Silene latifolia. The sequence continues at coordinate 28,919,297 of NC_133532.1, forward strand.
GTTGGTTGGAATGTGTGCATTAGTACTCGAATCGTCTTTCATTTTTGTTGCATGCATGCTATGTAGGTCGCAGTTTAGGTGAGTGACTGATTCTCTCTCTCTTTTACATAATAATTAACCCTTTGCTTCATGAGAGAAGAGTGACCACGTGAGAGTCCGATTTTGTTGGTCTTGCAAGGTCGATAGGTCAGCTTTATTTCTGAACATCTTATAACTTGTTTGCGTACTGACTGCCGTAGCTGTAACTGTTGATTTCAGTTGCATTAAATTGGTTCAAGTAGACAAGTTATAGCTAGCTCCGAGTTTTCATTTCCGTTCCATTAGTTTTCATTTAGTTTACTCGAGGACGAGTAAAGGTTCGGTTTGGGGATATTTGATACATGCATTTTATATAGTCTTTTTAGCCTATTTTTGCACGTATTTCCATGTACTTTTGTACCGTTTTATATTGCATTATGCCCCGAAATGGCTACTTTGGTTCGTTTGGTCTGTTTTATCGGAATGGACCTGAAAGTAGTGGAATCGTACCCTTTTCGTCCTGTTTGGCATGCATTTTGAGGAGACAGGAACTTTAGATCGAGAGCACTGCATTGGGATACGTGAAGGAATGCTCTACGAAGCCGTCAGCAATGAGTTGGAGCTTTTTTGGAGGAAGAACACTCGATCGAAGACTTTTCTTGGTCGATCGAGTGGTTTCACATGCTGCGGAGGTCGATCGAGTATTTTATTTTACTCGATCGAAATGCTGGAAATCAGGTTTACTCGATCGAGTAACATTTCTGCTCGATCGAGTGGTTTACTTGTTGAAGTCCTCGATCGAGTTGTCTCAAACTACTCGATCGAGAGGATTGGTGTTTCACGGGCCTTAATTAACCCGTGATTGCTTATTTTAGTTATGGACTTCGTTATTTTTCTATTTAAGCGTGAACTAATTAGGTCATTAGTACTTCTAATCTACGTTTTACACTGCTTAACATTGGTGCTACGCCACTTTCTCTTCTCTTAATCTTTCCCTTAAACTTTTCACTGTAACTTTGCTTTTGGGATTATTTTGCTCGGATCTTGTGTTCTTTACGCCGGAATTCTTGCTATTGTAATCTTTTCCTCCTTTTAATCTTAATCTTTCCTTTGTTTGCATTAATTCTCTTGTTTTATTCTCTTAATTTTTGCCCTAATTCTATTTATGTGATTTTCATTATTATTTCATTATGTTTATTATTAGTTATTTCATTATTATTAATCTTGACAACATTAATAGCATGAGTAGCTAATTGCATTCATGTTGGGATTAGGGGATCTATGGTAGAAATGTGACGATGTAGCGAATAGGTTAGATGACTTATTTGTGAGAATCTGTAACCATAACAATTTAATTGTATTACTGACTTAGTTGAGTGCACGCTTCTAAGTTACCCTTTAATCTGGTTAAATTTATTCCTGGATCGGAAGATTGGACTAAATAGACCTGCTATGAACAGTAGACTACCCTAATGAGGACGGAAGTTAAGCTAGTGGAAATCTAGGATAGAAAGTGGACCGGAAGGACCTTTCAACGTCCGCCTCACAGTAAATTATCTAGACTATTTGTAGTTGAGTCATAGGACTGCCGTAGTGAACCGAAATCCCGACATGTTCTCTCTTTATTGATTACTCTTATTCACATTTTCTGCCTTTTTATCGCTCTCTCTTTACTACTCTTTCCTTTAAGCCTTATTAGTTTAGAAAACCAAAATTCAAACCCCCATTTGTGACCAAATAGACGGACCTTTAACTGATATCTTGCCTCCATGTGGAGATCGACCCGACTTCCGTAGCTATATTAGTTAGTGCCAGTTGGTTATTTTTGGTAGGTATACGACTAGCCTGTCATGCAACATGTTCTACCTTCAATGCTATATACTATGACATCTCCTTGGCCATTTTCTGCTTGGGGAATAGACATCATCGGGAAGATAACTCCAGCTGGGACAGGAGGTCACCCGTTTCATTTTAGTAGCTATCGATTATTTTACTAAATGGGTCGAAGCAGCATCTTACACAGCCTTACAGCCAAACATGTGTCAAAGTTCATACAAACCAATCTCATCTGTCGATATGGTTGCCCACATGAAATCATCAATGACAATGGATCACATTTTCAGGCCGAAGCTGCGCAATTGTTAGCTAAATATAAGATCAAGCATCACCATTCCTCGCCATACAGACCTCAGACTAATGGTGCGGTAGAGGCAGCTAACAAAAATGTCATCACAATCCTTAAGAAAATGATTGATAATTATCGCGATTGGCCTAGCAAAATACCCTTTGCATTATGGGGATATCGCACGTCAGTTAGGATGCCCACTGGGGCTACTCCTTTCTATTGACTTAACGGCATGGAAGCTATGCAACCAGTAGAGCTAGAAATCCCATCTCTACGCATTCTACTCGAAAGTCAAATTCCAGAAGCTGATTGGAAAAGGGAGAGGTATGACGAACTCGTCCTCTTGGACAAACGAAGGCTACGCGCATTACATAATGTGCAGACATATCAGGCACGTATCAAGCGAACCTTTAACAAAAGGGTCAAACCCAGAAATATCAAGGAAGGAGATTTAGTACTCAAGTCAGTCAGAGCTCTCTTACCTGTCCATCCACGGGGAAAATTCAAGCCTAATTGGGCAAGACCATTCCTAGTCAAGTCAATAATTTCAGAGGGCGTGGTTAAGATCACAGACCTAGACGGGAATGAGTTCTCTAATCTGACCAACCTAGACCAGTTAAAACGGTATTACCCTTAGAAATAGGATAAAACGCGCCACGTATGACCCACGTGCCGCTCATGCGACATGAAATAAGACAGACCCCTGGCCCGCTAAAAGCTCATGACACTTCGCTCTTGCGTTTTGACATTTTGGCATCCTCATATCATCAAATAAATTAAATTGCACTTCCTTAGGAGTAAGTAAATCACATGCTTATTTTCTATGTTCATTACAAGCTCTTTCTTCGAACATTTATTCTTTTACATTTTCTCGAACTACGCACAGGGTTTGATTTCATTTTTTCTAATGAATACGTAGGCAATCCTTCACCGGATACAACCCGTCTTTTTAAAATGTAAATAGAAAGACATTTGCATGTCGCATTTGAAATTCGACAAGAATAAATAAAGTAAATTTATGAAAGTTTCTTAACTAACTAATCTTTTATTCATTGTTCCATAAATAATAATAATACGCCGCATACATATAAATTTAAATGCTGAAACTTTAAATACTAGGCTAGGATTCTAAAAATCTTGCCATTTATTACAACTCAAATAATAATAAATAATACTAGTATAAATGATTAAGGCTATTCTTCCATTTTCCCTTTGCCTTTGTCACCCTTATCATATTTCTTGTCTCGACCACGAGCAGGGCGCTCTTGCGTTATCTCCGACCTAATCACCAATGGTCGTTCTCGCGGTCTAGCATTTCCATTTCGATACACCACCATCTTGTCAGCAGGAGCATTCTTTGGTTTATTCGATGGACGAACATCCCGATATCCAGCTTCTTCTTCCTCCTCAGTCAAGTACCTTTGGTTCTCTTTCTTCTTCCTTAGCTTCTCACGTTCCTCAAGGGTACTAGCTTTCATTCACTGCAAATATGAATCAGATACCCATAATGAGTCAACCGGGACAGGTATGAACCATATATTCCTTTGGGCCCAGCGAATAGCCCACTCCCGACAAGACTCCATAGTATATGCCAAAGCAGTTTGAGGGACAGTGTCTAGCTTCGGGATTTTCTGTCTTAAGCCCACTTTCCTCATCAATCTCTCCGGAAAAGTATGGACCATGAATTCCAAGCCAGGAACGCGAATGGACCGCGTTGGATCCTAGGATGATACTCCAGTCACTGACCTGAGATGCCACCATGGCACTATCCACCTGATCAAGGGCCCACCTTCACTCTTCAGTTTATTTTTCCAATAATCGCATACTCGAGTGAAGTCCACCATGTATAACCTCGTCCTCATTGCAATCGATCGAGAGCGATATCCTATCACATCAACTGGGGGCTCGATCAGCCGCAATTTCTCCATCAGCCAAATCTGCAAAGAAGAGGAGACGAGAGTCAGTCCCATATTCCGCTAAAAAGAAAAAAAAAGAAAAACGGAAATAAGTAAAACAGCCAAATAGGACAAAACACGGGTTCTTACCTGTAAGATGATAGGACTCCGAAGATAAGGTTTCTCGTGGTTCGCCCTCCTGTTGTCCAAGCCAAGGATGGTCACCCCTATAATCAAGCATGCTGGGCTCCTGTGCAGTTCCATTTGCTCCACTATGCCTAGAAATCGAGGGTCACCCCTTATCTCTTAGTCCACATGCCCTCGCAGGATATAACAATGAAGAAGGCAGAATCCATAAACTCGGCGCCTCGCCACATAGGAAATAGTAGGGTCCTCCCTATTTATAAATCAATTGACAAATTCAAACATACGGACACCTTTTGAGGTCACAAGACGGTCCACCTCAGCCTTGGTCAACCCGAGAAAGTCCCTAAATTTGTTTTTATATCCTTGAGAGCTAAGGGGTATAGTCAGAACACCTTCTGCGTCCCATCCTCCAACCGTTGCGATTTCTTCAGGAAAGGGGCAAATTTCGCTTCCCGAAAAGGCAAATATATGGAAATTTGGGTCCCAATATTCAAGACATGCATCCTAAAAGGGCCTCACAACCTTCACTAGCTTCAAACTTATGATTGATCCCAAGTTAAAAGCACCCATATCGTGTTTCTCCACATTTGTGAATTCATTCGTCCACTCCTTAATGCGATTTTCAAAGGCATCCATTTTTTGTTGGAAAATTTTGAAGAAATTTATAAAGAGATTTTATGTAATAGACGAAGACGAGAAAGAGAGAATTGTGAGAATAGAAGCTCAACCGAGGTCTCTATTTATAGTATTCGCCGTTTTCTGATTTCAGTTGAGGACGGACAAGTTGGGGAAATGACGCAGCATTTGCTATGCCTCTTCGAAGGATCGCAGCTCCTGCTGCGCCTCTTCCCCAGGTCCTTTTCCTCGTTTGACGGCCGTGGATCTTTCCTAATTCCGTTTTAGTTAAATTTTCCTATTCCTATAAGGATTTATTTCAGTAATTCCGTGTAATTGCCAAATTTGTGTAATTTCCTAATCAATACGGGTTCGCTTTTCGAGGCAAAATAACATTTTTGCCATATACGCACACTTACTCATTTTTATGTTCTTTTTTTTCTTCTTCGGGGAATCATTTCACTCCCTCTTTTCAAGATATTTCTAATGCACTTAGACATTTCTTTTATATTCTTTTTTTAGGTGGTAGCCCTCCCTATCGTCCGGTCGCGTCATTTTGACCATTTTTGGACACCTTTTTTTTCATTTTTGTCCATTTTTGGGCACTTTTTTCACCGTCCGGTCGCGTCAATTTTTCCATTTTCGGACACCTTTTTTTCATTTTTGTCCATTTTCTGGCACTTTTTTTCATTTTGTCCATTTTAGGACACCTTTTTTTTCCATTTTCGCACGCCTTTTTTCATTTTCGCGCTTACTTAGGCCATTCATTTAAGTTAATTCATTTTATTATATGCTTTGCTATGAGAACTTCTACGTGAATTTCGGCAGCAAGACGGCGTAAACCGTCACATGCCAAACCTGTTTTCTAAGCTAACCTGCAGATACAACAAACACCCAGCAGCAGAGGCACACATGCCATCATATATACAACCAAAAAAACAAATGTACATCAAAGACGGGCTCCTGCCCAAAGTGACATCAAAAGAAAATGTACAAATATACAACAAGCAACGGCAAACCAGTATGGACGGCCCCTCAGCTCAGCTACTGCCGCCTCAAGGGCGGCGATCTCAGCATCTCTAACCTCGAGCTCTCTGAGCAGACGGGCCGTCTCCTCTTGGGACTGCGCTAGCTCATGCTCCAAGCCACGCTCTCTCTACACAGAAGGAAATGAAGTGGTACTCCCCTTCACACGATTAAATATAATAAGAAATAATAAACGGGTACGAAAGGTTCATACTTGCCACCTAGAGCCACCAGCAAGGGCCTCGATGGCTGTAGCCCGCAGCCGGTTGGCCATCCTCCACAGCTCCACATGTCCAGACAGTGCCACCTTCATTCAAATACAAAGAAAGTTCAAGCGAATGCATTCATATATAATAAGGCATAAAACTACAAAGGACAGCCAAAGCTAGGGGCTTACCCTTCTCACGATGTGCTGCCACTCGTCCATACCACATTGGTCACGGCCACGCTGAACTCCTGGATCTCCGAGATCGTTGTCATGCCCGCCGAGTCGGTGTACTCCAGCGTCTCCGGAAAAGCTGGGGGCTCGACGCCCGCCACCTCGATCTCCCACAAAGATCAAATGATTCATTACTTGGATGATCATTCATCATTTATCGGTTTTATCAAAAACAAATAGACAAGTAAATATGCTGACCACGATCGGCCAGTACGCCAACCTCTGGCGAACAAACTCAGCGTACTCCTCGTTAGGAAGAAGGAGTACGTCGTCCTCTTAGCCTCTGAAGGCTCTCTAAACATCGTTCGTGGAGGATCGATGGGAACCGTAAAAGCGTCGCGGGAGCACTGTCGAGCCAAACGCTCACCCAAGTACCACACAGGCCCCATGGGCGTCGTCAACAACAATCGACTCGAACTCTGAGGACAGAGAACCACAGCCACGAAAGCAGAAGCTCCAGTGTAGCTCTCCCAGGGCCGGGGCACCGACTAAAGCAAGAGGATGGGGGGTAATTCCTATGATAATTTCTAAGCAAAGAAAAAGATATAAAATGAAAATAAAATATACTTACGCTGTCTAAGCTCAGGGCATTCACGCCCCTCCGGCAAACATCGTAAGAAGACCGCTGACTCTTCCGACGGCACACGGTCCCGTCCCTCACAACGGGGTACTCTCTCGGTACGTCCGCCGCCCTCGTGGGCGCGAAACTAGGAAAGTAGGAGTACACCCGTGCATGAAGACAAATAATAGTGATTATAATTCTCTACCAAAGCGATCTTTCATATTTTCAAAGGAGAGATAAACAATGACAGAATGATCTTTCATATTTTCAAAAGAGAGAATAATGATGACAAAATGATCTTTCATGTTTGCAAGAAAGGTTCATACCTCCAACATAAGTCCGGGACCAACAGTGGCAGGAGAAGTCCCCTTCTCCATCAACTCCGGATGAACCATGGCTGATGTGACCAATATTTGAGCATATTTAGTCCCCGAATTAGCCTCGTTCCTATGCTTTTTGGTGCATATTTGGGTCATTTACTATCTGTAATCCTTTGTTTTGCATATTCTTTGAGGTTTTGTTTCCTTGATAGGAGAGGAGTGCAAACCTTGCATTTTCATGGCAAAATAGAGCTAAATTGATCGAATCTAATGACCAAGCATCAAAGAGAAGACAAGACTAGAAGGCCATTGTACATATTGTAGTAGATGGGCAATGATGAAGAAGATCCTTGCATCCCCGACAAAATCCCGGAGGATTATTGGAAGAAGAGAAGAAGAAAAGTAGAAAAGGAAGGCTGGAACGAGATCCGCTAGTCCAACCAGGCAGGACGCCCGTCCAAGACTACAAGAATCCGAGCGTCTTTGCCATAGGGACGCCCGTCCAGAAGCCTCCCAGGACGCTCGTCCAAGCTACCCAGACGCTCGTCCAGCCACTTGAGAATCCGCTCGTCCCGACCCTTGGGCGCTCGGAATGTGTTACAAACCCACACGTCCTCTTCTTGCTCCATGAAAGATGCGCATATTTTTGAAAGACCGGCTAAAAGGAGACCCGCATCTTTTCTGAGAGGAGCGATTCCTGAAGGACTTAATCGTCATTTAAGCCCTTAGTAAACCTTAATTTGTGTACCTAATCCCCACTATAAATACCCCATTAGTCTAATTAGATTAATCATAGTCGTATTATCAATATTTAGTGTAGTTTATATCATTCTAATCTCTCTTTAATCTTGTAATCAACTTCTAATCAAGTCTTAATACAAATCTCATTTCCTTAATTTCTCTTTTGTTCATCTTTTATTTTGGGTAATTGAAGATTATTTGGGTTATTATTGGGAGATTGACAACCTTCCAATCATTCATCAAGTACTTCTATTATTCTTTGCTTTATTTTGGAATCATTATTAGGTATAATTCTCTTAATCCCTTTTTAATTATTGTTAATCATCTTCATTTATTCATCATGTTTTGCCTTGTTAATATGATTGACAACCTTGTTAACATGTTAAACTTGATAATGAGTGAGTAGTTTCCTTAACTAGAGTTAATGGGTAATTAGGGGAAACCAACATGGGGGATGATTCATGCTTAATTGAATATGTTTTCATAATTTATTTGCTTGCTTGTTGTGATCTCAACTTATGCACATGTTATGTTTGATGAAATGCGAGCCTATGAGTCTTTGCATTTTTTACCCATCACTTACCTTTTCAATGAGACTTGTAAGACATAAACCAACTCGAGTCTCATTAGACCATGCATATAGTTGAGTAGGGAGTATTAAGTCGACTTGTAGATGTTGTACAATCTAATCGATTCGGCTCCGGGACCCAAACCTTCCTAGAATTGTAAGATATAAACCAACTCGATCCTATCACAACAATAATTGCTTGCTTATAATTTGAGAATATTTTTGTATGATCAATTCCCATGAATCCCCTATGACCCCATGACACCCTAGTGCCTTTTAATCAATTGTTTACATCTCATTTTAGTCATCTTGCTTGTTTACTTTAATTGTTATTTAGTTTAGTGATCTTCTTATCTCAACCCAAATTGTGACACCCCTAGACACCGCTACTTGCAATCGAAAATCCTACATCAATACCCGTCCCTTGGGATCCGACCTTTACTTGCCTCTTTACTAATAGTAGAGTTGTTTGTGAAGTTATAAATTTTGTTTTGGTCTAGGTGCTCCTAACGACAAGTAACCGAAAATTAAGCTCCAAGTGAGTCCGACCAAAAATGACGCCGTTGCCGGGGACGGTGTTAACTTGATTTGATTTTCTTTGATTGTTATTAGTTGTGTCTTTCTTTGCCTTGGGGAAATAAAACTCCTCAAGGTTTGTTCTAATTGTTTTCATGTTGTTTGATATTTTTGCATGTCTAGAAGATCACAAGGTAACTTGTTACCCATTGATCACGAGATTGAAAGGACTTTGACAACCAATAGAAGGCTTGCTAGAAACACTTTGAGAGGAATTGATGAGGTTGTAGATATTCATTCTCTTGAGTTCATCAACCCTTTTGCAAGAGAAGGTGAGGAGAACCCAACACAAAATCAACCACCAAATCAATCACAAAATCAACCCACAATGCCTAAGTTTTCATCACATTCCGTACCAACCGAAGATAACCTACCCAATGGTACTCCCACACCACAACACTTAACCGGAAATTTCATTGCTAAATCCGCATTTATCCAATTAGTCGAAAGAAGCCAATTTGGGGGGATGCCTAGTGAAGACCCTCACTCTCATATGGAAACTTTTTGTGACTATTGTGATGCGATTTCACAAACCGGTGTGACTCAAGACCAAATTCGATGGGTTTTATTCCCTTTTTCTCTAATTGGCACCGCAAAACAATGGTTGAAAAGCCTTGATAAAGCTACTATTGGAATTGACTCTTGGAAGAAGCTGGATCTAGCTTTCTACAAAAAATTCTACTCTCCGGAAAAGACTAACATACTAAGAGCTCAAATTATGGGTTTTAAGCAAAGGGATGAAGAATCTTTGTATGAAGCTTGGGAGCGATTCAAAGGAATTTGTCGCTCATGTCCTCATCATGGACTTAGCGAGTGGTTCTTGGTACAACAATTTTGGAATGGTCTTTATGAAGACTCAAGAAACATTCTCAACATGGGATCAAATGGTATGACGATAATCAAACTTGGAACAAGATTGAGGAAATGGCGGTCCATAATTCACAATATAGTAGATCTCGCAAGGCTACTAGAGGAGGGAAGCATGAAGTGGACTCTATTACTCAATTGGGTGCTCAACTTAGTGCTCATATTGATACCATCAACTTGAAGTTTCAGAAGGCTATGGCTCTCAAACCCCGGGTAATTTCACAGGAAAGTGCTCCTCTTCGCAAGCAGACAAGAAGCAAAGAAAAGTGGTAAACTTGAAGAAGCCTCAAAATCACCAAAGCATCATGTTAATGCCATGGTAGCATCTTCATCAATCCCAAGTGGGATATGTGAGAATTGTGGAACTTTGGGACATGACCAAAGTGAATGTAGGGGAACAAATGAAAAAGTGAATGCTTTTCAAGTATACAAGAGTGGTACCCCTTATTCCAACTATTACAATGAAAACACCAAATTCCACCCAAATCTCTCATACAAAAGCCAAAATGTTCAAAATCCTCAACAAACATACACCCCACCTCCCATGAGAAACCAAAATCAAAGACCCTTTTTCAACCAAAACCAAGGTTACCAAAATCAAACTCCATACAATCAACAAAATGACCAAGGTTTTGATGTTCAAAAAGCGGTCCTCCAAATGCAAAAGAATCAACAAGAATTTTTCACTCAAATGCAAAAAGATAGCCAAGCAAAAGACATCACCATCAACAACATCCTAGCCCACACAAAAATGTTGGAAACTCAATTGACCCAACTAGCATCTTCAAACTCTCAAAGACGAAAGGGGCAATTACCACCTCAAAGTAATCCCACAAGACATGAAACGGTTAGTGCCATTCACTTGAGGAGTGGTACGAGATATGAAGGACCAAAGAAGAAAGTTGAGGATGAAGTTGTGGAAGCTAGTGACAAAGAAGAAGTTGTGCAAAACTCTAAGGAAGATGAACCAACAAAAGAAGAAGTTTCAAAGAAAAGTGAAGAAAAGGCTAAGGAGAAGGAGCCCATTGTGATTAGACTTCCATTCCCAAGTCGTCAAGCTAAGCCTAAGTTTGATGACCAACTTGGAAAATTTATGGAAATTGTGAAGAATTTGGAATTCTCGATTCCTTTCACGGAATTAATCAATCATGTGCCGGCCTATGCAAAGTACATGAAGGACATCCTTACGAAAAAGAAGTCGATCCGGAAGCTTGAAACTATCGCCTTCACTAAGGTGAGCAGTGCAATCCTTCAAGGGAGTTCACCTCCGAAACTTAAAGACCCGGGAAGCTTCTCAATACCGTGTACCATTGGCGACACCACGATCAACAAGGCTTTGTGTGATCTAGGAGCAAGTGTGAGTGTTATGCCGTATTCGGTTAGTAAAAGGCTAGGGATGGGAGAGCTTAAATGTACCAACATCACACTCCAAATGGCCGATAGGTCGACGAAGACACCGTTAGGGATATGGGAAGATGTTCCCGTGAGAATTGGCAAATTCTTCATCCCGGTGGACTTTGTCATTGTTGACATGGAAGAAGACTTCAATATTCCGATCATCCTAGGTAGACCTTTCTTGCACACCGCGGATGCGGTGATAGATGTGAAGCACAGAGAGCTTACTCTAGAAGTGGGAGACGAGACCATAAATTTCAATCTTGACAAGACCATGAGAGCTCCCCGTTTACATGAACCATGCTTTATGGTTGATCACTATAGCCGGAAGGATGATAGGAAGAAGTCGAAATTCCAATGGAAAAAGAAAGTTGATGATGCTCCATCAAAAGAGCAAGGAAATAGCAACAATGAGAGCTTGAAAAGCTCACCCATGACAAGTGAAGAGGATGGCCTCATTGGCCAAAACAAGAAAGAAGGAGAGATGTCTCTATCAACTCAAGAAATTTTTAAAGATCAAGTAGACGAAGTTTGCGGTCTTTGGGATGATGAGTTCGAAGGGATATTCAATCCCTATATTGGTAATGCTATGAACCAAGACCATCACGGAGGAAAAACAAGTGCAAAAATCTATTGAGGACCTTTATCATGACAATGAACAAGCTTTCGAATACTTCTTCAAGGTGTTGAGTAACACCAACAACACCTTGAACATGCCCCCTTGACATCTCACATTGGATAAGAGTTTGGTGGAGTCCTCCCTAAACCACCATTTGTAAATATTCTAACTCCCTAACTTGCATTTCAATTTTTACATTGCATTCTTTGTCATTTTTAGATTTATATTTTTGTGCCTTGATCAAGATATTCATCATTTTTTAGAGAAGTGAGGGAGGGAATATGATTTCATTAATGTGTAGTGCTTTGACTTAGTGTGGGGATAGCAATTGCCTAGGCTATTCATGCCTTTGTAATGCCCCTACTATGAAGAACACGAGAATTGAAGAATGAAAATGATACAGGTTATGCAGGACCCACGGATGGACCTGAATCCGTGTGGTCAAGGAAGAATCCGAGCGGCCAAAAGGAGAATCCGCTCGTCGTCAAGGAATCTGAGCGTCTAAGATGCAATCCGCTCGTCTGGCAAAGCTGCAGAATTCAAAAAACTGGTCTGTCACAGAATCCGAGCGTCTTAATTGAGAATCCGCTCATCTGATTCTGGACGCTCGTCTTACAGGAAAGACGCTCGTCTTTCTGCTATTGAATTTTAAAGTTTCTCCCTGTAACAGAATCCGAGCGTCCGCCCAGGAAGACGCTCGTCTCAAATTGAAAAATCCGCTCGTCTTTGCTGAAAGACGCTCGTCCTGTGTCGTCTTTTCCTGAGACAAAACACGAAGAATCCGAGCGTCCCGACCCCTGGTCCGCTCGCCCTCCCCTGCTATTTCAAACATAACGGGTCTTTTAAACCCTCTTCCCTCATTCATTTTCATTTCTTCTACATTCAAACACTACCCAAAACCAAAAACCCCAAAAACCCTCATCCTCTACATCAACAAAACCAAATTTCCTCAACCAAATTCAATAAAATCAAATCCAAACTTCCTCACAACAAAAATTAATCACTCATTTTACAACAACAATTGATTCAAACACCAAAGTCTTCAACTTTTGAGTCGATTTTTAGGATATAAATCAACATTCATCCTAAATCAATTTGGGCATCACTAAAAATTGAAGATTTCAATCTTTCATTGGTGTAATCAAGCAAAGGAGAATAGCAAGAACTAAAGGAGGTAACAAGGCACCCCCAAAGAAGACACTTTCAAAAAGGCAACAAGCTCTTCAAGCAAAACAATTGTCAAAGGCATTGGTAGTCCATGAGGCAAGATTGGAGGTTCAACAAGGTCCCCCTATGGAAGCTACAACATCAACAACTCCGGTCATTGAGCAATTATCCAATTATCCGGAGGTAACTTTCACTTCCGACTCTCATTGGGATAAATTTGTCCTCTTTGCTAAGAAGACCATTATGCCTACAAAATTTATTTGTGAAGATGCTTTGACAAAATTGGGTGTTCTTGAACAAACCAAAACCTTCTTTGAGTCTATGGGATTGGGTAAATTGTTTACCATAAAAGAATTGACATACCCCTCCCTCACCTTAGAATTTTTGAGTTCCTTGAAAGTCACAAGGGTGGAGACTATAACCCACATCGAGTTTCGTCTTGCAAATGTTGATAGACGCATCACTTATGGCGAATTGAGTAAGATTTTAGGCCTTAGCGATACCCCGAAATATACAAAGATCCCCGACAAGTATGACCCCGCTCCTCTTTGGGGGGCAATTTCCGGAAAGAAATTTGTGCGCTTTCATGATTGTCGTGCTCTATTAGTCCACCATCCGGGCATTAGAGTGTGGCATAAGGTCATTGGGAATACTTTGATAGCAAGAAATGGCACTAATCATCTTACGAAGCTCGATTGTGTTCTTCTTGAGTCGGCCTTGAACATTGGAAGGGAATTTACTAAGCCATATAATGCTCTAAGAATTTTGGTTGAACGATGGCTTAATGTCGATTGTGATAAAGAGGGCACCGCTTTCATTGTAAATGGAGGACTAGTTACCCATTTGGCCAAGTACTTTAGCCCAGATTTCAACAAAGACAACATTATGTGGCGGTTAAAGGAGGCCATCTCATTGATATGGACACCATGATTCACAAGTTTAAGTGGGTCAAGCATGATTCTCTTGACACCAAATATGGGTGGTTAACAAATGAAGCTAGATCCTTCACCTTGCCTTCAAAAATTTGCCGATTGAATGTTCACCGACCGAACTACCTTCTTCCACTCTCCGAGGAGACCGAGTATATTATTCAACAACAAAGAGGCGAGATTGACGAGCCCTCCTCCTCCATTATCACCCCACCTTACCCATTTGAGTATCACGAATTCAAACCCAAGGATGTCGAGGTAGGAAATGATTACATGACTCTACTCATGAAGGAAATGCACAAGCAAGCTTACAATGATAGAGTGGATTCTTACAAGGCCCAATATCCGCCCCTCCTACATCTAGCTAGGCAAGGACTTCTTGATCCATCATGTCCTTTGCCTAGTTGGGCGGATAGGGAAGCTTTCTTTCCTAGCACCTCTAGTGGTGGAAGACCGGGTGGAGAGGAGAATGTTGATGAGGAGAATGTTGATGATGAGGGTGTTGATGAAGAAGGTGAAGAATAAAAGGTTCAAGAAGGTGTTCAAGAAAAAGAAGCTCAAGAAGAGGAAGAGGAAAGTGAGGAAGAGCAAGGAAGTGAAAGTGGGAGTGGAGATGATTCCACATCTATGGAGGAAGATGATGATAATGATGATATGATAGAGGATTAGCAAACCTTGGAGGCTCCTACATTCTTTCATCTCCCTTATGGTTTGTCTACTTCTTTTGTTTTCTTTATTATTTTGATCATTTATTTTGTGGAGTCCTAGCAACATGGAGGACTAATACCTTGGCTTCATTAAGGTGTTCATTTTTATCGTTCCCAACTTGTAAAATCCAAAATGACAATCTTTAGTTTCATGCATTGCATTCCATGTGCATGAACTACCCCGAAATTCAAGACGTTAGAAATAATGTCTATTTTGGTTTGGTGAAGTCCATGCATATGCATTGGGAGCTAATTTAAATTATGCTCTCCGCCATAACAAAAACACATGCATCATGTAGTGTAGCTTAGTATAGTTTGCACTTAGTATAGAAATCATGTATCATACATGCATAATTTCCTATCGTATTGGCCATTCAGAACAATGCCCATACTAGTGTGGGGATGGGAAATTCTAACTTGACTTTTATTCAAAATCCAAAAAAAAATCAAAAAAAATTTCGAAAAATCCAAAAAATTTAAAAAATTGAAAAAACCAAAAACGTGTTCATTTCCTTTTTAGTGTAGTATTGTATATATTGTTTTGTATATATTGTGTTTGTTCATCCTTGTTCACATTGATTGACTACGCCACATTCGAGATATGAGGATATTGAAGACCGCATGGTATGATCTTTCCAATCTCCTTTTTCCTCTTTATGTTAATGACTATGTGGCTTTATTTGGATTGATGCGGTAAAAACAATGTGAATTTAGGATTGCATTTAGATTATTTGGCATATTAGTTGGTAGAGGCATATGCATTAGGATGTATAAATGTTAGTTGCATCATGGCATGTAGTTTGCATGTTAGAAAAATTTTGTGAAACCGTCTACTTGGGAAGCTTGACAAGTGTACATAGGCCCTAGTAGATGCTTTTTATTCTGAAGACTTTGCTTGTTAGAATACTTGTAAAACACCCTAGGATGTGTCATGCTAGTATCATTTGGCCCATGGATTAAGGCCTAGTCAAGAGTACCTTGTGGTGTGATAACTCCTTGGTTACCGTTTATTCCAAGGTGACCCTTGAAACCATGCAACCATCATTCATCCATGTTATACCATACATTTTGTCATCAAAGGAAATGGGTACAAAAAGAAATTGTTCAAAAATTTGAGTTCAAGAAATGAAATGAAAAGTCAAAAAGTTTGCAAATGCATCAAAAGAAAAGAGGAGTAACAAAAATGAAAACTCCTATGCTTCAAATATAAGGCACCCTCGTTACAAATTGAGGTGACTTTGAAAATGTTCAAAAGAAAATGCAAAAAGTTGAAAGTTGTCAAGTATTGAAATGCCAAAAATCAAAGGAAATGGCAAAAAGAAATTGTTCTCAAATGTTATATGCCACAAGAAATTGGGGGGAAAAACAAACAACAAAAGCAAACTCCCAAATGAAACTCAAATACTATCGATCCCTTTATCCATCTTATCCACTTTTGTGCATGGTAGAGAGGGGACGACCCTTCTTCTTATCTAGGCAAGAGGGGGAATTCCGCGATCCTCCAGTGTTTCTAACACCATAGGGAGTCTATTCTTGACAAAAGCATTTACCGATTGAGGACAAAGGTACCCTAGCTTGACACAACTTGGAGGTGATTTATTGGTATCCTTCTAGGCTTAGTAGTTTGAAGAAATTGCATCTATGAAGGAGTGTGTACCCTTGAATTGCTTCCCCTTTAGATAATTTCCGCCACTTAGATGAGGAAAGTGGCTATTCTTTTGTAGATACATCCATTACTTGATTTTATGTGCTTTAATATTTGGATGTGTCGCCATTTTGGCAAGACCCACCTTGCCTTGCAAGAAGGCATCCTACCTCATGGTTGTCTTGTTGTGAGTTGAAGGGGCGGAGTGAGACCCGCTAATTGTCTCATGTCGGCTATATTAGTAGAATAGTTTAAATGGGTCCTAGTTTTGGCACCTCTTTACGCGGGACGAGCAAAGGTTCGGTTTGGGGATATTTGATGTGACCAATATTTGAGCATATTTAGTCCCCGAATTAGCCTCGTTCCTATGCTTTTTAGTGCATATTTGGGTCATTTACTATCTTTAGTCCTTTGTTTTGCATATTCTTTGAGGTTTTGTTTCCTTGATAGGAGAGGAGTGCAAACCTTGCATTTTCATGGCAAAATAGAGCTAAATTGATCGAATCTAATGACCAAGCATCAGAGAGAATACAAGACTAGAAGGCCTTTGTACATATTGTAGTAGATGGGCAATGATGAAGAATATCCTTGCATCCCCGACAAAATCCCGGAGGATTATTGGAAGAAGAGAAGAAGAAAAGAAGAAAAGGAAGGCTGGAACGAGATCCGCTCGTCCAACCAGGCAGGACGCCCGTCCAAGACTACAAGAATCCGAGCGTCTTTACCATAGGGACGCCCGTCCAGAAGCCTCCCAGGACGCTCGTCCAAGCTACCCAGACGCTCGTCCAGCCACTTGAGAATCCGCTCGTCCCAACCCTTGGACGCTCGGATTGTGTTACAGACCCACACGTCCTCTTCTTGCTCCATGAAAGATGCGCATATTTTTGAAAGACCGGCTAAAAGGAGACCCGCATCTTTTCTGAGAGAAGCGATTCCTCAAGGACTTAATCGTCATTTAAGCCCTTAGTAAACCCTAATTTGTGTACCTAATCCCCACTATAAATACCCCATTAGTCTAATTAGATTAATCATGTTCTTCTTATCAATCTTTAGTGTAGTTTATATCATTCTAATCTCTCTTTAATCTTGTAATCAACTTCTAATCAAGTCTTAATACAAATCTCATTTCCTTAATTTCTCTTTTGTTCATCTTTTATTTTGGGTAATTGAAGATTATTTGGGTTATTATTGGGAGATTGACAACCTTCCAATCATTCATCAAGTACTTTTATTATTCTTTGCTTTATTTTGGAATCATTATTAGGTATAATTCTCTTAATCCCTTTTTAATTATTGTTAATCATCTTCATTTATTCATCATGTTTTGCTTTGTTATAATGATTGACAACCTTGTTAACATGTTAAACTTGATAATGAGTGAGTAGTTTCCTTAACTAGGGTTAATGGATAATTAGGGGAAACCAACATGGGGGATGATTCATGCTTAATTTAATATGTTTTCATAATTTATTTGCTTGCTTGTTGTGATCTCAACTTATGCACATGTTATGTTTGATGAAATGCGAGCCTATGAATCCTTGCATTTTTTACCCATCACTTACCTTTTCAATGAGACTTGTAAGACATAAATCAACTCGAGTCTCATTAGACCATGCATATAGTTGAGTAGGGAGGATTAAGTCGACTTGTAGGTGTTGTACAATCTAATCGATTCGGTTCCGGGACCCAAACCTTCCTAGGATTGTAAGATATAAACCAACTCGATCCTATCACAACAATAATTGCTTGCTTATAATTTGAGAATATGTTTGTATGATCAATTCCCATGAATCCCCTATGACCCCATGACACCCTAGTGCCTTTTAATCAATTGTTTACATCTCATTTTAGTCATCTTGCTTGTTTAGTTTAATTGTTATTTAGTTTTGTGATCTTCTTATCTCAACCTAAATTGTGACACCTCTAGACACCGCTACTTGCAATCAAAAATCCTACATCAATACCCGTCCCTTGGGATCCGACCTTTACTTGCCTCTTTACTAATAGTAGAGTTGTTTGTGAAGTTATAAATTTTATTTTGGTCTAGGTGCTCCTAACGACAAGTAACCGAAAATTAAGCTCTAAGTAAGTCCGACCAATGGCTCTCATGTAGCGTGTGAGGACCGCAAAGCTAGGAGTAACCCAGTCCCAACGATCTAGGCTACTCAAGTCAGCAAGAAACGGAAGAAGCTTAGTCGACGGCCTCTCCCCCTTGTTTCCGAGGTAAATCGAAGACAAGAACTACCACAGCCACAAACAAGCCCACTGCTCAGCAGTTCAAGGAGGTGGAGGGATCGTGCGTCCGTCCATCCTCACCCTCGCCGGAACCCTACCGTCGAAGTTTTCCCTCACGTAGGTACTCGGCACCAAACCGGGAACCTGGCCCTCACTCGTGGCTAGGTTCCAGTCGATCAGACTCCTCGCCTCGACCGAATCTACTCTCATGGCCGTCGACGGCCACACCACCGGCTCCTCTCCACACGGCAGACCCGAGATCATGCCGTAATCCTCCAGGGTGACCCCGATCTCTCCAAAAGGCATATGGAAAGTCGAGGTAGTGTCCCAAAACCAATCAAGAAAGGCTCGAATCAGGCAAAGGTTCACCCGAATCTTCCTTTCCTTGATCTCCCTCCAAGCTCGCACCAAGGCGTCGAAAGCTCCCTACTTGATGATGGCTCGCTCCTCCTCTGTCAGCTTCCCGAAGGCATCCATCATCACCGTGTAACCAGAAAAGGACCTCATGTTCCCAGCCTCCTGTGTCAATTCAAAATAAAATCTTTCTTAAGCATAGAAAAGCGCAAAAGTAAACAAACAAAGAAGCAAACAAGGATATATGCAAGGAAATGAGAAAAATAAATGGCAAGTGGAAGGCTCACCATACTCCTTGCCGTCATGTACGACAAGTGGCTCTCCGCTGCCCAAATGAGATGTCTACCATCCCATTTCTCGGCCCACTCAGGCGCTCCTGCGAGCTGGTGGCCGCCTCGTCCCAAGTTGGCCCTCCGTGGGGCCTCCTCCTTCTCCTCTAGGTCTTCCTACATCACCTTAACGGTAGAAGGCTCAAGCTTAACGTCAGTCTCCATGAAGTCTCTCCCCGACGTAGAAGGAATATCCTCTGCGATCAAAGTAAATAAAGCAATATCAGAAGCGTTTTCAAGCATTTCAAGAGCTTAAAAGCGGCATTTCGGGCCATCTTTGGCCATGCTTTCCTAAGTCCAAACACTCATGTGGTTGGATGGGTCAAGAAGAGTCTAAGTTCGAGCCTAGTTGCGGGTTTGAGCCGAAAATTCGGCAGCATTTCGCTACAATGTCAATTATGCAATATAAAAATGTCCCGGAGAAGCTGTCACAAATCAAAAATCTGGCATGATAGCAAGTTTACCCATTACTCAAGGGTTCCAAAACACCAAATTTCATCAAAAATGGGCTAGTATAGAGCCATTTTCGAAGAGTTTTACGGTTTAGTAGAGAAACCGTCACATTTCGCCCTCAAATCCTTAATACCTAACGAAAATTCGAAAGGGATATATGGTTGTGTTTCTATCATGGCCAATTACTCATTTTTAATATCAATTTCATGAGGCAAATCCATTTGGGATGAAAGCCCCAAATTTTTGAAATATAAGGGTATAAAAACCCTAATTTTCGACCTAAAATCAAGCTCAAATGCGAATTAAAGCGAGTACAAGACACATACCTTGATTAGTCATGATTTATGGCGAGATTTGATCAAGTTTTTAACGGAATTTGTTTGGGTTTTGATAAAGAAACGAAATATTTGTGTTTTGAAATGGAAATAAAATACGACCTTAAGTCGGGTTTTTACCCAGAGAGGGACGAGCTTGGGAAAGGACGCAGCACTAGCTGCGCCTCTTCCAAAGGTCCCAGCTCTTGCTGCGCCTTTTCCTCAATAGGTTTCCTCCAAAATTTGTTAAAATTAGTTATAAGTTCGTTATTTATGGGCCTAGGCTTTGTGCACCTCTTCCTCAGCATATGACTCCTTTTTTTGGGCGTTCTCTACGTCCGAATCGGCATTTTCTCTGCAATAGACTACAGGCATCCACGACATTTTGTTTCCTGCAAGAACCCATGATCACTAAATATAGTTCATGGGCTTCTCCTCTTTATGGAAATTTTGCTTACAACAACCCGAGTATATTTTCTCCACAGCAGTGCTAAGGACACGTTGTTGTCAATCAAATACCTTTGTTTTCTTCGACGATGCTAAGGACGCGCCGTTGTCGATTTACACTTTTCCTCAGCGATGCTAAGGACGCGTCGTTGTCGATACCTTTATTCTCCCCAGCGGTGCCAAGGGCGCGCCGTTGTCGACCCAATGTATGATTCAAACTCGACAGAGTCATCATTATGTTCCAACATATGATTCAACCCCGACAGAGTCATTAATATGTTCTAACGTATGATTCAACCCCGACAGAGTCATTAAGATGTTCCAACGTATGATTCAACCCCGACAGAGTCATCGATATGTTCCAACGTATGATTCGACCCCGACAGAGTCGTCGATGTGTTCCCCCAGTGAGAGTTCGTTGCCGCTTATAGCCCACGTACTTCTCAAAAATAGAGTTCGCTTGAGGACAGACACAAGCAGATTCTCCAGGTATGATTTCTTCTTATGGCTGGCGAGCTTCCTTACGTAGTCTAATGGACTTTAAACGACCCTCCCCGATATTCGACAGACTCTAAAATGTTCCCAACGACAGGTCCTTGGCTAAGACCCCTTGAGCCGCCTCGCGTTGCCATAGTCGTCAGGTTGTAATCTTCGATTGACCTGATGACTATACTTTGACTTTCGCCTTGTCCAAGCCTCAGTCAAAGTGGGGGCTCTGTAGATACCTCATTTCTGCACCTCCCCCCAACCACTCAGTGATGATTGGGCCACATGTTTGATACGCGGAACTATTTTATGGTAGTTCGTAAGTTCATCGACAGGTGATAGCTGCAACACTCAAGTCAACCTCATGGCCGTCATTTACGCGCCAATACGGTTGTTTTGACAGTAATTAAAGTTCACTTGGAGTCTGGGTAAAAAAAACGCTTCAATTTCTAAAAGCCATTTAAATGTCGAGTCGGAATGTTCCGGAGTGTTCTAGAATTCTCTGGATATTTATTCCTAATTAAATTTAATATTTTTAAGGAAATATCTTCCGTGTATTGTGTTTCATGGAATAATAAAGTGTATATCTACCGAAATTCCATAAAAAACGCGGAAATCTTTCTTGCTGAGGAGGAAACCTTTGGGGAAATGACGCAGCAGGTGCTGCGCCTCTTATAAAGGTCGCAGTGGCTGTTGCGCCTCTTCCCCAGCCCTCTTTTCATGCTTTCCAGAATATTTTCGTGATTTGTTTCCGTATCCGTGTCTTTCCTAAACTCCTTCGCGTGTTTAGTATAAATGGAGACCTTATATTTGGCACGCGAGTGTCCTCCTTTCTCTTCTCTCTTTGCATTATAAGACCACGCTTTTGCTTTCGACGCCTACGTGCTTGATCAATCGACCACGTAAGCTCAGATCATTTTGAGTCCCAGTCACGTTGCATAGACCGACCAATTTGACCAACTCCACCTTAATCAATCTAATCAATATTTTAAATCCTTTAACAAGGGCACTTTCAACGCATATTCGAGTCGAGCAATCACTAAACGATAACGTTAGTCAATCTCGTTTCGTCAAACATGTAAGTCTGAGGGTCTAAAATCCTATTTTGTTTATTGTACTTTTTATTTTGTATCATTAATGTAAGGTCTACATCAAAAGTACGTTCAAAACCGTCTTTAAAAACCATCTTTTAAACCGTATTTACAAAACAGCGGAGATCTGACGTCGAGAACAAACGCAGCAGCAGCTGCGCCTCTTCAAAGAGTCGCAGTATATGTTGCGCCTCTTCCTGAGGCTGCCGCTGCTCCTGCTCTTCTTCTTTTTCTTCCTCAATCATCTGTAATTTTCTATTTTTCTTATTTTCTTTCGTTTCTTTTGTTCGTTTCAGTATATAATCATGTTTTATTAATCCTTTTCAAATTATAACGGTTAATTCGACTTAAATCCCTTATAATTCGATATTTGCGGGGTTTCGTCATCTTATTCAAACCCGGATTTAAGAGGCTCGATTCGTTCATATCAAGTCCCTTGAATTCGTCTTTGATATATGTTTTAATTATGTTTTCTTCATCAATTCTTAATCTTTAATTTCCGCCTCTAATTTCAAGTTTGTACATAAACCCGTTTTAGACATCGTAAATAATATCTAACCAGTAGTAATTCGTTTCAATCCGTTTTTATCATCTTATGACAATATTAGTATGCATGTAATCAATTAAAATACTTCAACTTGATCCTAATGTCAATAATCGACCTTAAATTACCAATGAACGATAACAATCCGCGGTTCTGACTTCACAACCAGAATGCAACTGGAGAACAGACGCAGGGAGTGTTGCGCCTCTTCCAGAGGACGCAGCAGAGGCTACGCCTGTTCTGGGTTGGCTTCTGTCTCTGAACTCATTGTCGCCTTGACGTAGCTCCTAATTACATATTTAATCAACTAATAATCGTATTATCACCTCTAATCTGACGTATTTTCATGCTTTTATTTTAATTTTATTTTCTTTTATTTCCTTCTCCAAAATCTCATTTTTGAGCGTGCTTTTGACGTAGATCAAGTAATCTTGGTAATTATTGTAATTTTAATTATTGCAATTAATTTTATTATCTTGTATGATTTATTGTATGGTTTTCACATGTAATGAATCTAACATCTACTTCAACCACATTGTTTGCTAAACACGTGTTAACCGACATAGTTTAATTCACATGCTAGGATTAATCTGTGTTTGTTGCATTGCATGCATTACATCGACGACATATCAAATATGAATGATTTACCTAATCATTAGTAGAGGCCGCTATCGAGGAGGGCGGGATTAGGCGTTCGTTTAAAAAGCTTCCTAATACGTACCCTCACCCCTTACTCCAGTTATCTCTGGACATCTGTGTTCATTGGCATCTTCGAGAGTCATTCTAGACATAGAATTCTAAGGGTAACGAGTTCTTAGTATTCATGTCATTACTTTGTGTCTTGACATGACACGAGGTATTCGAATGGTTTCCAATTTTTCCACAATAAATTGGCGGTGACTCCACAAATGCAGGCTTATTCAACCTTTCACCGGTTTCAATGCCTCACAAATAGGTAACGACCCATGACGTGCTTTGGCAAACCCAAGGCTCCGTGGGAGAAGTGCCGCCGCCTCGAGACCAACGCGCAAGTGCGCGCGGCGCGGGTGGCCCATGTCCACACCCCTAAACTTATGAAGAAATTGGTAGATATATATTTCGCGAAGGTTGCCGCAACTTCAGACTCTGTTTTCTCGTTGACTTCGCGTTAGGTTGCATTGTGGAAATCTCGGCAGGGGGCTCACTCTTCTGATTGGTTGCGTGCGGTTTCTATTTATGGGCTGGGGCAGACTATGAATGGGAGGACCTATCGTAGTGTGTTTAGCTATCGTCTCGGCGTCCCGTTGTTCACGGTGTCTAGGCGATGTCCTGCTTGTTCTCGCGTTTTAAATGGGGATGTTTATGGCGATCATGTTATGTCCTGTGCTGGTACTGTGGGCGTTAAGCATCAGCATAACCTTGTTCACGATACCTTATTGAACATCTGCTACAGGTCGGGGATCTCTGCTGGTAGGGAGGTTGATATCGGTTTGGTTGATGGGCATGGTAGCTCCCTTCGTCCGGCGGATCTGCTTCTTTATTCCTGGGACATGGGACGTGATGTGTGTGTCGATCTGACGAGGTCTTCCCCTTTATCTCAGACTGGGTTGTCCGATTTTGTGCCGGGTCGGGTTGTTGCTGATGCTGCTCAGCAAAAGTGTGCCAAGTACCGGGATTTGTGTATGACGGCTGGCTATGGTTTCTTACCCTTCTCCTTTTCTTCACTGGGGGAGCTGGATACGGATGTTGTGACTTTGCTCAAGCGGATCCATAAATTCTCTGTTTCTCAGGATGCAGGGGTGCGCGTGGCCGCTTACATTTTTACTAGACTTAGCTTTGTTATCGCTAAGGGAGTGGAGGCCCAGATTGTATCTCGTCTACCCACTAATTTCTTGTAAACATTTTGATTATTTTAAATAAAAGTTCCGTTTCTTAATAATAATAATAATAATAATAATAATAATAATAATAATAATAATAATAATAATAATAATAATAATAATAATAATAATAATAATAACTCTATTAATATTAATATTTAATTATATATTAATGATTAATGATAAGGTTGAGTCGAGCTGAACTTAATAGAACTGAAATTAAGAGAGCCGAAGTAAGCTGAAATGGGCTGAGCTGAACTGAAGCTAGCTAAAGTGAGCTGAATAAGGGCTGAAATTAAGCCGAAAAGAATAGGGCCTAATTAATCTTTGTAAAGATCATAGGGGACTTTACATTATCAGCTCTATTTCTCAATTTGTAAATTTCAAGAGTCAATAAGAAGTGAGAGTTTGTTATGAATCGAGTGATCTCTCTCTTTTTTAGCTGCACAAAAATTGGTACCTAATTCGAGTGATCTCTCTCTTTTTTACCAGAGTCCTGATGAAGGATGGAAGAGAGAGTTTGTTATGAATCTCATTCATCTGTGCTTGTCTCGAAATGAGAACGTTTAATTTGTTTTGTTTAATGTTTAGACTCACCAGTATTTTTCATGAAACATTTTTTCATGCGGTTTTTTGTTTAACAACATTTTTATTTTGGACGCTTAATATTGGTATGAATAATTTGGATTGTTCTTTGGCTATAATTTTTCGTTAGTAAGTTATAGTTAATGGATAAAAAATGTACAACTCTTTTTATAATTTAATAAACCCTATTATGATAGAGGAAAATTGGATATTGAATCCATTCCAAATGTGAACCAAACACCATGAATGACATATACAATCCATTACAAAATCAAACCAAACAAGTGGTAAAAGGTATGAGGTTCTGACACTATTTTACCATGAATTCTCATCTCAATCCATTACAAAATCAAACCAAACAAGTGTTAAAAGGTATGAGATTCTAACTTTGAACCAAACACCTCTAAGAGGGCGTTTGGTTGGAGGTATATAAGAAAAGGAAAAGGAAACAAACTTATTGATTTCCTTTGTTGTTGTTTGTTTAACACAAATAAAGACAATGAAATTCTCTTCCTTATCGCTCAATCCCCAAGATATGAGATTTTATTACCATTGTTAGCCTTCAACCACTTTATTTACCTACCACCACACTTGCGACTCCAACCACACCAGTCACCATCAAGACGTCATCGCCACCACCACCACAGCCACCCCACATAAACCACCACCACAACACCACCGCAACCATTATCACCACCACATCCACCCCATTGCCACCACAACCACTGCCACCACTACCACTTTCACCACCACCAAAATCACCCCACTTAAACCACCACCCGCACACCAAAACAAACCACAACCCATCACACTCCATTTCTTGATGTAATCAAATAACTAGTTAAGTTTTAGGTAATCCTTTACTATTTCCCCTCTTATTCTTTCTAATTTTCTTTCTCTTTATCTAACCAAACGCCCCCTAAATATTTTAGCCTTTATTAATAGGGGAGATAGGGGATTTCCGAAAAATCGATGTACCTTTCGTTCGTAATATAATCTGAGCCTCATAAACACTCAGGTTTTCCATGATTTTTCTAAGGACGTGGGCCCTCCTTTTTATAACCAACGTGCTCATTTTCATGTAAATCTTTCCACTCCTCCTTCAATGGCTTCTCTTAATATATACACCATATTCACAACTCCATTTTTCTAAGTTTTAGGCAATCTATTCTTCTTAGTCTTCATTAATCACTGTGTTTTGAAAACTGGGTTCAATTTCCTGAACTTCGTAGTCGTGATTTAGCTGTTTTAAGCTGAAACTTTTCGTTGAGGCATTTCATCGAACACCTTGATGGCATCACTAAATTCGTGTCATTTCACAATTGAGACGAAGATGGAGAGCCTCGTTCTTAATTGTAACTCATTTGGGTCTCAGAGTTTGGCTTACCAACGGAAAAATCCTGTGAATTTTGGTGGGTTCTTGAAAATTTTGGACCAGAATAGTCGTAAATGCCATAAGAGATTGTCTTTCTGCGGCCCGAGACCGATGAATGGGTATCTAAAAGGAGGCGGGTTGTTTAGGATAGATTGTGTGAAGGCAAATGCAAGTGATTCTAATGAAGGCGGAGACGGTAACGAGACTGAAGATGCCATCCAAGCAACACTTGAGAAGAGTAAGAAGGTTCTGGCTATGCAGAAAGAGTTGCTTCAGCAGGTACAATTCTGATTATTTTCTCAATTTGTCGTCGAGATTGTTTATGTTCTCTTAAGAAAGTTCTGGTTATGCAGAAAGAGTTGCTTAGATCTTCTTGTATTGGTTGCCAATTACGCTAACTGGGTGTTAATCTAATTCCCTAGTGAATTAGCTTTAGAAGCACTTCATGTTCACTTGTCTGTTTAACAAATAACCATTCACTTTTGAAATTGCTTTTTGCATTGTACCTTGGTAGTTTGGCCAGCCTATCATCCACTCCGTTTTGCCGAAATGAAACTACCTTTAACATTTGCAACGAGGCAATGAAACACGTGGCAACAATACGCAAGGTGAAGGCACGCTCCTTTTGCACACCAGTAGGCAGTAGCTCTGCTTTTTTAGACAATATTTAATTTTTAAAATAATAAGGGGGCGTTTGGTTCGTATTAGGGAAAAGGATTCGGAAACGGAACAAAGGGAATGGAATGGGTTTCCCGTTAATGTTGTATCCAGGGTTACCGAATTCATAATACGCATAATTCGAATTCTCTATTCGCTCAAAATAGGGAATTGAATACGCAAAGTATTACAAAAGAAAGCAATTCGCGAATTCGTAATTACTAATACCCTTCATCTACTTGATAAATATGAGATATTAATTAGAGTAATAACTAATTGGAAAAAATTGGAATAAAAGAAACAACTAGTCTTGCTTGTGACGGGCTAACCCCGTCACAAGCTTGTGACCTCTCACAAAAAGGGAGAGGGGACAAGGTGGGGCACCCCCCATGTGCTTCCCATTCACCTCTCAATGGGCATTTTGTGAGAGGAAGCTGTATCCGTCACAAGCTTGTGACGGATATCGCCCGTCTTCAATGAGATTTTGTGTAAAAGAAATGAGTACATAATAAATCTTTGACATGCATTTGTTAATGTGGTTATATGAAATCCTCAAATATAACTTTCCTGAGGTGGTGGTGGTCCAATTACAAGTAAGCTTCATACTTCTCTACAGTTCTACATTCTGCACTATACTTTTAGTATTCAATTTATACACAATAGAGTATATTATGCGTAATATTTGAATTATATGAACCAAAAATGTAAGTCTATCGACTTCGATTCGCTACTTTTTGCGAATTCATATTGAATTTTTAGTTTTTAATATGCGAATCGAACTTTTAGAATTCGCTGATTTGAATTATATGAACCAAAAAATGTAAGTCTCTCGGCCAACATTGAGAAATTTGATTCTGATGTTTGAGAGAATAGTCTTGGGAACTACATGTTCTACAGATTTACCATGCATATTTTGTTTTTATATGCTTTCCTCTGTTAGAATGTTTTGGCTTTTGGTTGTATATATTTCTGTGGCTCCAGTAGTTCCCTTTGTCTGCATTGGTTTATCATTTCTAAAATTCCAATTTTTTTATATATGCAAAATAATATTTTGAAAGATACACTCTAGAAAGGTTTGTGTTCCATCTTCTACTCTCTAAAGCCACAGGTTGTACGTCTTGACCTGGACACTAGGCTCATTCGCGAACAAGTGTTATCATAGTGCTGTTTTGGTAAAGGTGTGCCTAGGCTAAGCCATGGGAAGAAGCTTGTCCGCATTCTGAATAAACCTAATATAGTAATAGCAAATTTAGGAGATGGAAGACCCTGGCAACCACGACCAATCCGACAACGGGAATATGACAATGGTACTTCTGACGTATTAGCTACTCGGGAAGAATTCTGTAAAAGGGGTACCTTCTGGCATAGTAATATAAATATGCTTGTCTTTCATGAGAGTTTTGCTTGTATGTGCGTAACTTCTTTCGCTTCATCTCTATAGATTCTTTTTTATTGGGCTTTGCCTGTAATAAACTCAAACAACAACAACAACAACAACAACATTAGACCCTTAATCCCAAAATGGTTTGGGCTCGGCTGGTATGAACCGTCATTTGAAACTGTCAAAGATCAATAACATACATAAAATATAAAGAAAGGCTGTATATGTTTTTGGGAGTATATTGCAGAAATGTTCTTACAAGTGGTACTCCCTCCAGGCCTCCATTGCATTGATGTTGTCACCGCTTTACTTTAGTGGTCAATGACGCGGACTTTACCTGTCGTAGCATGCAATATAGTTACCAGTTTTAAGATAGAATATTTGAAAGTAGTAGTTTTAATGAATCAAACATGACAAAATTAGCATTGCGACTCTGCATGTATTTCAGAGGATTATGGTCAAAGTTGACATTGGTTACCCGTAAAGTCCAATGGGGATGAGTATCTTGGGATGGAGTCAATACTTCATAATTCATATCCCTAGGCAAAATTGTTTGTATAGACAATGAATTGAATACCCCAGAATTTGAGTTTCTGATGATGCCAAGTAACAAGGCTACCACTATTATATTTCCGTTTCTTCTTATACAAGTTTTGAAATGGGTTGCATCAGTTTTAATTATTTAGCGAGTATGAACGTTGCCTTCTCTTTGCAGATAGCTGAAAGGAGGAAGTTAGTTTCATCCATCAAAAGTAGTATGATCAACCCTGATGAAGAGCCCTCTAGTAATGATCGTGATGATTTTGCTTCTCAGGTTGACCTTGAGACAAACCATGAAGCGACAAACCATGAAGCAGGTGGTTCTAGAGTGCAAGATAGTAAAATTGCTTCTAGAAAAAATAATGATCCAGTTTCTACCAATGTTGCTAGACAACAATCCCTGCCGCTTCCATTAAATTCACTAAAAGGTAAACAGTACCCAGTTAAAGCTCTTAACTTAGGTTCTACTGTGCAAAAAGAAGGGAGAATCAGGGTAACAGAAAAGGCACCTTCTCAGTTTGATGGAAGTTTTAGTAAAGGTGAAAGAGAGTCACTTGAGAGCTTGTCTGGTGAAAAAGCTTCCTTTAGTGTTAACACATCTAGCAAAATGGAAGAGATGCGTACGGAACCTTCTTTTTTGTCAAAGACTTATAAATCTTCTAGTTCTAAAGATGAAAAGACTCAAGAAATGGTTGAACCAACCTACTACAAGGAACTGGCCGACCTAATGGCTAAGCCCATGGGTGAAGATTCCAAACCACCTCCTCTTGCAGGGTCAAATGTAATGAATGTCATCTTGGTAGCTGCTGAATGCGCTCCTTGGGCTAAAACGGGTATTGATCTACTACTCTCTTTTATATTTTTTCGCTTTGAGTTTTTCATTTTAAAGTTTAAGAGTATCTATGAAATAAATGCTACTCTTGTTACTCTTGTATTTTCCAGTCAATGTCACAAATTATGAAATTTTCAAATCAAAATAAATCTATTATGGTGGTCGTTAAACCCGCAATGATGTGGTATTGTTATGTTACAGAATTGTTGCAAAATTGAGAATTTTACATTTTAGAAGCGCTAAAGTTTCACTTGCTCTAGAATACCAGTTTAGGCTTTCCTCTGTCTTTTGTGACTCCCTTAATCGACAGGTGAGAACTGATAAGTATTACAATTATGTTTGCCAATCGCCGTCTGATCTTGATTATGAATAAACTCTTTCATGCAATGAAAACACGTTAAGCTGGATCATATACTTCCTTAATATGTTTAATCATTGGTGTTGCTCATGGTTTAGCATTGTTCGCTTTTATTGTTGTATAAGTTATTGCTGTAAATTTCTAACCAGTATATAGATCTTCGAAATTAGTAGGCATATTCTGTATTTTGTAAACTAGTGTAATTTCTATCTCATACATGACAACAACAAAGTAAGGGGAATCATAATCGAACAATTTCCCTCTTTTAAACATGTTAGTTTATTCTATGTTTAATTGCAACTTACGTTCTTTGTTACAAAGATTATTTAGCAAACTTTACTACTGGAATAGTAATAAAAATAATTATAAATTTCACCATTGTATTTTCTTGTCCCATAAACAAATTGTGCTCCTTTTTGTATTCATCAATGGCATATGTGTCATCGAAATTGCTTTTGAATTAATAGTTTCCTCTTACCTATATGAAAGAGTCACTTTTTATGATTTTCTATAGGGGGGCTTGGAGATGTTGCAGGTGCTTTACCGAAGGCTTTGGCTCGGCGTGGACATCGTGTAATGGTAAGATAAATAAATACTCTAGTAAGTTTTGCACTAATTAGGTTCTGCGTATATGTCTCCGCAAGTGTTTCTTAAGCTTAGGGAGAAAGTTTATTCAGTTTTAGGGCTAGAATGTTTTAGCTATGACCCTTTGCTGGTCTTTTGCGGAGATTTATTGTAGTAGTCTTGTTCCTTCTTCCTATCAGTTTTTTTATGGTCATATCAATCAAAAGACAATAACGTGCATCTATATGAACACAAATCACAATATATGAAGATGTGTGTTTTTTTTTCCTTTGATTTGCGTATTGAGAATTTGTGTTTGAATTTTTTTTGATGTGATCTATGCTAGGTTGTAGTACCCCGATATAGTGACTATAATGAACCCCAAGATGCAGGAGTGAGAAAAAGATACAAAGTGGATGGCCAGGTATGTAGTAGACCTTTAATATATGTAAGGTATTTTGCCTTTGTAGCTTTTCCTTTCAAACTATCTGTTGGGGGTTTTTGGTACAAATAATATAAAATGCAAAGACACAATATTTTTGTTATGGATTTAACCACAACCCAACTTGTATTATTATTCTTCTACCTTAACAATAATACAATCAATCCTCCAACACTTAGCTACTAGCTAAGATTTCCAACTATGCTTAACTCGGGATATTAAGCATACACTCTTATTAATCCAACATGACTTATGACCTTATTTATATAAGTTCCTATGTCCTAACTTATCTAGTAAAATAAAGAGCCATTACATCCTTCAAAGGCAACTCCTAATATTTACTACTAAAAACATCTAACATTCAAAGTGTAAATACTAGTAACATAAAACATAACTTTGACATAAAGACTCTAATGTTGTTACTACCATATCAATAATGTTGGGGTCACATTCCCAACAAACCCCCCCCTTAAGCCCAACATTACTTTGGACTTGTCAATCATCGAGCGGAACGACCCAACTTTCACTTGGAAGCACCTCCCCTTGAACTAACCCATCTTCAACACATCTTCCATCAAATGTGAGTAAGTTAGTTTTACCTTTAGTACCTTTGAGAATCACCTTACCATTTTTAGTGATCTCCAAAACACCATTATCAACATGAATGGTACAACCCTTAGAATCTAATCTACCTAATGAGATTAAATTTCTACTAATATTTGATATGTTTCTAACATCACCAAACTTTCTAACTTGGCCATCATGAAGTCTTACCTTCACCTCACCAATCCCTTCAATCTTTGCGGTTTCACCATTTGGCAAACTAACCATCTTTCCTTCACATTCTTCATAAGAAGAAAACCACTCTTTTCTTCCACATATGTGATAGGAAGTTCCCGAATCTAACACCCAGCTCTCACTAGGTTCCTTTTCATCATGAACCATTAAGAGCTCACCATCATCAACTTCTACCATAGTCGCAACCCAACTAGCACGAGTCTTTTTCAACTCCTTCAAATCTTCTTTTGCCTTAGGACATACAGTTTGTATATGGCCTAACTCATCGCAGTAGAAGCACTTGATATTAGGATTGTGCTTTTTCTAACCGTCCTTCTTCTTGCCACGATATTCACCCACAAAAGCTCCTCCATCACTTGAAGAGCCACCACCTCCTTGCTTCATCAATTTTTCCGACTCTAGTAAAACTACAACGGTCTCATCTAAGGCCAATGTTGTCTTCCCCACAAGTAAACTAGTAACAACCGTGTTATACTTTTGGGGGAGAGAAGCCAACAACATTATTGCCTTGTCTTCTTCTTTGAATGTCTCATCCAAACTCGCCAATTGGGTGATCAAGCCATTAAACTTGTTTAGATGGTCCCTCAAATCGCCGTCATCTACCATCTCGAGCTCGAAAAGATCTTTCAAGAATAGTTTGTTAGCCAAGGACTTCGAATTATAAATGCTACATAACTTGGTCCACAACTCCTTTGGATTTTTCTCCTCTAAGTGCAAGGGCTAAACGGATTGTGCTAACCGCGTGCAACTTAATGTCCTCCCATTTGAGAACTTGAACATCATCGGGCCTTTTGTCTTCAAGAGTCGCATACAACCCCTGTTGTATGAGAACATCCTTTATCATGCTTTGCCATAACGAGAAATTGTTCTTGCCATTGAACAACTCCATCTCAAACTTGTACCAAAACTTTTCTCCATCGAGCCGTAGCTCTAATACCACTTGTTTGGGTTTTTGGTACAAATAATATAAAATGCAAAGACACAATATTTTTGTTATGGATTTAACCACAACCCAACTTGTATTATTATTTTTCTACCTTAACAATAATACAATCAATCCTCCAACACTTGGCTACAAGCTAAGATTTCCAACTATGCTTAACTCGAAATATTAAGCATACACTCTTATTAATCCAACATGACTTATGACCCTTATTTATATAAGTTCCTAAGTCCTAACTTATCTAATAACATAAAGAGCCATTACATCCTTCAAAACTAATTCCTAATATTTACTACTAAAAACATCTAACATTCAAAATGTAAATACTAGTAACATAAAACATAACTTTGACATAAAGACTCTATTGTTGTTACTAACATATCAATAATGTTGGGGTTACATTCCCAACACTATCCATTAGTTCTATGATTTTTTAAGTGTTAACTAGTTGTAAATTTTGCAGGATATTGAAGTGGGTTACTATCAAACATATATTGATGGTGTAGACTTCGTATTCATAGACGCACCTGTGTTTCGCCATCTGGGGAGTAATATTTATGGTGGAAGTCGACGGGTAATTATCTTCTTTTTGACTGTTTTTGGTGCCTATGCTCCTTTTTTCGGACTGGTTTAAACATATGAACCTTAAAATCATTGGCTTTTCCCCAATCTACAATTTGATCATTGAACATGATATCCCTCAAATTTCGGGCTTTCTGTGTTTTCATGTGACTACTTAATTCAGCTTACCCATTAATCTTCTTGAAATTGTAACTACAATATTCACTGTTCAGATAGAAGCGTCCTTTCAGGCACAATTTCTAGTTGAGTCATTACATTTGTTGAAGGATGTCAATTGTAAGAATGAGTTGCACCTTGAGCTTTGCTGCTTATCCACGATGAATCCAATGATCGGCAGGCTGCCAAAAACATTTACTGCATCCTGGTGAAGCCACATCATCAATCCAACTTTTAAATTTTATTTCAACCTTTAATTTACATATTTAACTAAAAAATTGCCCGATACTTGCGAGTACAAGTAACAAATTTCCACTACTATTAAGATTAAAATATTAAGTCAAGAGTAAATTAGATTAACTGTAATACACTCATAGAATTAACTACCCACTACTATTAAAAACAAAACCTCCTCTAAAATTATCATCTATAACCACTACAGTTAATACGAATATAGTAAATTATCAAATTATCACGACCTTGCATTGCGGACGTTATGTACATAACAAATAAAATATTAATTTAACTTCAATGATTGTTGATAATGTCCATACTGATGGTTTTCATATAATTAAGTTCTGTGATTCTTTTTCGGATTTGAATTTAAAATTTTGCTAATAATATAATAGAAAAGTTATATAATTTGTGTTGGTTATATTTTAAATTATTATTTGATTGTTTATGTCTATGTTTTTACCTTTATTCATTGTCTATATTTTTTAGGGAACATTATCTAAATTGTTTATGTTTTTCGTTGTAACAAAGATTTAAAAAACAAACCCTGCAATTTTGCATGGTTTAACACTAGTTGTTACTTATCTCAAACTCGGTGATGCTATTCTGTTTCTCTCAGCAAAAAGTTGCATTTTAAAGCAGTTTTCTTTATTCTGAAAGTCATTTACTGTGTCTCAGACTCTCAGTAATGTCATTGTGGCTAGCTGAGATTAATGTTGAGAAGCCCTTGCCATTGCTTTAAGAATTGTTTAGTTTTATTGTCTACAAAGACCACGTTTATCTTTGCGCCATGGATAGGAATGCCTCCAATTACAGTTGACTTGGCTGCACATGTCGTGAACCCTTTGCCTACCGGAGTGTCAAACACGGGTATTTTATGGAAAAATATCATGTCCCTTTGATTTTCATTACTTGAATCACAAATATTGTACAATTGTGCCATTGATTTCCTACAAGGTCAAATTTTCATGGAAAGGCAATTTATGTTTGTCATAACGTCTACTTTTTTATTTTATTTTGGCATCTATGTTGTATTACTAGATAAGGTTTAGAGATTGTACTTGTTACACAAAAGGGTGTTCCTACGTTCCTCACCCATAGGTTAAACCATTAACCTAGCGGTAATTATTAAAGACACAAGACATTATACAGAACAAGAAATGTTAATATTGAAAAGTTGTGGGCTATAAGACGTGCAACCTATGTTACTTCAACACTCTACTTCAGCGGTGTGTCATATGTTAGACACTTAGATACCTCGACCCTCATTTTAGACCAAAATATACTCCCTCCTATTCACCATTTTCTTCCCTATTTCCTTAAACGGATTATTCAGGTTTTCTTCCCCTTTCCTTTTTTGGAAACTTTTACTCTTATTTTATCATTCCTCTCTCCTATCACCAAACCCCATCCAACTCACAATTCCCTATTTAATTCCTAATTATTCATTTTTCTCTCCTATCACCAAACCCCACCCAACTGATAATTCCTTATTTAATTCCTAATTATTCATTCCTCTCTCCTATCACCAAACCCCACCTAACTCACAATTGATACTTTATTCCTCTCCTAAAACCTTGTGCCCACAACAAAGGGGAACAAAATGGTGAATAGGAGGGAGTATAATTTATTTATTTTTTTCAAAAAATAGCTGCGTCGGACACCGTGTTGTATTCGACACTTGTAGCCGAGTCAAAGTGACGCAACTTGCAACTTTTGGGATTTTTTGGATTCCTTCTGCTAGAGATAAAACCTTAATGTCTACAACAAGTATCCTTACAACTGGTAGATGGATGCATCAGCTCTCTTTGATTGCTGATTTGACATATTGGATATTTAACGCTATCGAAGGGGATGATATGTCTATGTGAAAGTAGAAATTGAGGAAATTTTAGCTCTACATGCTTCAGTAGATGTATGGAAAGTAGAAGTTTAGTATCGGGTTTGTTTGGCACAATGCTCCGTGACAAATCAATACATTTAGTCTTCAATGGTTCGGGGTTGGTAGGGATTATCTCTTTCTTTCATTGCAACTTGTCATACCATTGCATCTCAAAGTATTTCCATTATGCCCATCCATCCCCTTCTCATGCTCTTTAATTATGTCAAGTTGATGTAAATGAGAATGCTTACGAGCAGGCCGAACAGGCATCGCTTGAATGTGCAGCTTGTTGAATTTAACTTTGATTGCTCAAAAGCTCACATTATCAATAGTCATAACTAGCATGAGTAAAATGTTCTTGTAAGTTTGTAATCCCTGAATGGGTGATTGGTTTCATTACGAGAGAGAATTACGATATACAAAATAATATGCACAGCACACCTAAAAATATTTACATATATTTTACAACTAATAGTTATTTCTTTTGTCGATGTTTTTGATTTTATTATAATTGCTTTTGTGCAGGATATTCTGAAACGCATGGCTCTGTTCTGCAAGGCTGCAATAGAGGTATGATGTTGATAACCTTAGTTGTGCATTCCTTTCCAACTGTTTTCTATTTGGCTTCTATGAAAAATGCATAGTTGTTAAATAACTGCTAGGATTAGGAGACACTCACATTCCAACTGTATCTTTGATATTTCTACCAATAGACTTTAGGTAATTCTGAGTAGTTTTATCATTCGAAGCAGTATAGAAAATTCGTCGTTCTATACTTTTGTGCCCTTGATTGATATATTTCGTTTGAAGGATTTTATTACCAGTTGACTGGACTCGAATGACCGAACCTGAATAATATGTTACAGATCTTATTTAACCCGATCCAAATATGTTCCACTCCGACCTGAAAATGACCTGAAACCTAAATTGACTCGATTTGATCTGTTGTTGGCCCAAATATTCCTCGATTTGAAACTTCCATACCCGAAAATGACTAATTATATGCCTGTAAATCATACGGAGTATTAAAAAGAAGTTCTAAGTTTATACAAATAATAAATTCTTAATAACATGACCTGACTCGAGCCTCAAAGACCCGACTTATAAGCACTTGCCGAAAATGGTCCTATTTGAACTAACCCATGCCCAAAATGGTTCTGTAGTAACACATGTTGAATAGCACAAATCCAAAATGATCTGTTCCAACACTGCTGGACGCCTGGACCCGAAATGGATGATATATTTGAAATGAACCGACCTATATCTGATACGATTGTCCCATTTTTCATCTCTAAAGCAGTACTATGAAGTTGGGGGCATATTACATGCTCTATCAAAGACTTGTGTAAATTTTGCCACATGATTAAAAACGGTCAAGATGCCCGTATCTTACCACTGAATGATTGAACGGCAGAAAAACTGTTTAGTTGAATAAACCTTTGCTTAAACGAGCTGTATGATATCAGGTTCAATGGCATGTTCCTTGTGGAGGTGTGTGCTACGGAGATGGAAATTTGGTTTTTATTGCAAATGATTGGCATACTGCTCTTTTGCCAGTATATCTGAAAGCATACTATCGTGACAACGGGATTATGACATTCGCACGTTCAGTTCTTGTTATCCACAACATTGCACACCAGGTATCATGTCCACCTTTTCATCATATGCTCATACGCTTTTAACTTTTTTTTGATGTTTGGTTGATGGATCAAATAGATTTGATCTAACATCAGATTCTCTTTAATACATATAAACATTAGTTTTTATTTCGAAATTTTTTTTATAAGGGTCATCGGGAGCCCGCAATTTGCAGAAGCCTTTGAGGCATTGGGTTAATGTTGTTGTAGTCACTTATTCAACACAAAACCATCGGAAACACCTTTATCCAAGTATCATTTGCTTTGTTGTGAACATTCGTGTCCTTTCGCATATTACACCATACATGAAGATGTTTTCACAAATGAAGTCATAATAATATTTATAATCTCCTAGTCTCACATGTGTATTTCGTATTGGTCAATTTCCCCATTTTTCCCCGCTTCCTGTTTCAAGAAGTGATTTTTTTATTTAATTGTTGAAAAGGCTGTTTTTCCTCCATTCTCTAGCAACTTCTAACGATATGACTGGTTGACCCTAACATTACCCCGGTCTAACCTACCAATTACGAGACCTCTATTTCTTTTTTGCTTGCTTAGAAAAACGATCCAAAAGCAAGCATACGCCTTGGATATTTGATTGGGTTTACAAGAAATTTTACCCACGAAAGATCAATTAATTAATTACCCTCCAGGGCCGTGGTCCACCAGATGATTTCTCCTGTGTAGATCTGCCACCACACTACATTGATCACTTCAAAATGTACGACCCGGTTGGCGGGGACCACTGCAATATCTTCGCGGCAGGTCTTAAAGCTGCTGATCGTATAGTGACTGTTAGCCATGGGTATGCTTGGGAGCTGAAAACTCAGGAGGGTGGTTGGGGTCTTCATTGGATCATTAACGAGAATGACTGGAAACTGAGAGGTATAGTCAACGGCATCGACAATAAAGAGTGGAGCCCACAGTTTGATGTACATCTAACTTCCGATGGCTACACAAACTTTTCACTTGAGACACTTAAACTCGGCAAAGCTCAATGTAAGAGAGCCTTACAGCAGGAGCTTGGTTTACCAGTTCGAGATGATATTCCTTTAATTGGTTTCATTGGCAGGCTGGATCCTCAGAAAGGGGTGGATCTCATAGCGGAAGCAATCCCTTGGTTGATGGACCAAGATGTGCAGCTTGTCATGTTGGGTACAGGGAGGCCTGACCTGGAACAGATGCTCCGACAGTTTGAAGCCCAACACCATGACCGGATACGGGGATGGGTTGGATTTTCTGTGAAGATGTCCCACAGAATCACCGCTGGAGCAGATATTCTGCTCATGCCATCCAGATTTGAACCCTGTGGGTTAAACCAGCTCTATGCAATGAAGTATGGTACTGTTCCCGTTGTCCATGCTGTCGGCGGGCTAAGGGACACTGTCCAACCTTTTGATCCATATAACAATACGGGTCTTGGGTGGACATTCGATCGGGCAGAGGCAAACAGGCTGATAGGTGCATTAGGAAACTGCTTATTGACATACCGTGACTATAAAGAGAGTTGGTATGGTCTTCAAATACGAGGAATGAGCCAAGACCTCAGTTGGGATCATGCCGCTCAGCTGTATGAGGAAGTTCTTGTTGCCGCGAAATATCACTGGTGAAGCTTATCGCGCTCTAAATGCCTCTACTCGGCTGAGCTCCATGTCTAAAAACTAAGAAGTAATGCTGTGGATTCCGTCTTTTAGAGCCCAAGGTTGATGCTTGTGATTGCTGAGGAACTCATCGTGATTTTCCTTCTCTATCCTGTATCCACCCTTTAGTTTTGATCTCTGAGACAATAAAATGGCAAGGGCAGTCAACTGGTTTAACCAATCTGCTCAGTGAAAAACGTCGTCTGTAGATTTGCTGTAATAACAAGTTGGTAGATATATTAATTTTATTTTATTGCAATAAAAACTTGCCAATAATTAGAATAATCACGGTAAAACGAAACCAACTGAATACACGTACAGTAAATCTGTCAACATTGTCGCTCGGAGTGTGATATCTCCATAGTCCTGCAATTGGGAAATGGCGAATTGTTGTGTCGACGATCTTCTATGAAGGGGTGATGGCGGTAAAGGACATAACGAATGTGATCACTGCATCGGTGGTAGGTTCGTTGATTGCAGATTTGCAGGGGTGATTTGGGCGGGGATTGGGGAGGTGATGGAGATGGGCTCATGACGATGAGATTGACGGACTTTACTTAAATATATGAGTTTGATAAAACTAAAGGATTAACTGTAAAAATAGTAGGAGTTGTTATAGAAACAACCGTAATCGAAAAAGTAGTGAACGTAATAGTATTAACAGGGAGGTAGTAAAAGTAATAATATTAACCGCGGGAGTGGTGGACATGTGTTATAATTTGTTGATTAATTTTACATCTCATTATAATTTCAAGATATAAATTGTAAGAATCAAATTTAACGAATCATATTTCATAGAAAATAAATTTTAAATGGTAAATAAATGTAACCCGGGCGTAGCCGGGCATCAAACCTAATCAATCAATACATATATATAAAGCAGAAACTTTTCGAGCGATATTAGAGAGTCCAACTTTTTTAGAATTCCTAACCAGGGTAGATTTCAAAACACATTTAATAAAATTATCCTAATAAAAGTAGATTTCTTAATATTTTAATAAAGTTATCCTGATATAAGTAGATTAAATTTATTTTAATAAAATTATTCGAATAGGTGATACTCAAAATAATTATATGGTATATATTAATTATAATATAAACATTATTCATATACTATATCGTGTTAATTAGATTTTACTCCCTTTTGAAATTCACACTTTTAAAATTACTCCCTTTTGATTTTTTTTTGCTAAAATTACTCACAAGTTGCATTTCTTCCTAAAATTACTTCAAAACTCCAATTTAAGTGACCTATTTCGTCTGTTTTTGAACTTGTTCTGTTTGCGCCTTAGCCAATTTATATACTTTGAAGGTATAACTATGTAGAAAAATGGATGGAGAGTTCAAAAATAGAGAAAATAAGTCACTTAAATTGAAGTTTGGAGCAATTTTAGAAAAAAAAAATGCAACTTAAGGGAGTGATTTTAGCAAAAAAAAAAATTCAAAAGGGAGTAATTTTTAAAATGTGGATTTCAAAAGAGAGTAAAATATAATTAAATCTACTATATCTTAAATTTCGTTTGTCATACTAACTGAAAAGTTAACTAAAACCTAAAAATGTAGCTTAAAAGGTAATTGAAAATTAAGAGGTGATAATTTAATTTTTTTTTTGAAATTGTCATCTCATTAATAATCAACTAAGCGTAGGTTACAATGAAGATAACAAATAGACAAAGGAAAATCAAGATTGCTAACGTAAAAAATACATTCAAAATAACTATCTAAATATCGTAATGCGCGCCGCTCCAAAATCATAAATTTCTTGAATCTATGAATAATCGATGTCTTTGCATCCTTCTTGATGGAGGGAAACAATGTAGCCGTCTTGATGTATTCATCCACGAAACAAATCTGATAATCTCCCACTACTACAAATTTAGGCAACTACAACGCCCCTTTAACAACGATTATTCACGAAAATCACAATAGACGTTGTAGAATGTATGGCGCGAATTTTACTAAAATCAATTACAACGGGTATGGTTATAAAAACCGTTGTTATTATTTTTAACAACGGGTCACACATGCAGAACCGTTGTTAATAATTTGGCGCAAAATTGGCGCAAAGTTAGTGAAAAGTAATCACAACGGTTATTTTTGAAACCCGTTGTTAAAACTTATTTAACAACGGGTGTTTTTTACAACCGTTGTTAAAACTTTTTTCACAACGGTTATTGTTTAATAACCGTTGTCAATACCTTCCATACTATAAACCACACAAAAGTCTGCGTGTGACCCACAAAACACAACCCTTAATACACAAACACAAACACACAAACACAAAACACATACACACTCTCTTTCTCTCTTTCTCTATTTCTCTCTTTCTCATCGTCGCTTTATCTTCTCGCCGTCATTGTGATTTTATCGTCTATTACGTTCGTATTTATCGGGTAAATCTCGTAAATCTTTGTTAGTTTCATCGTCATTATTTTCTTTTTCTATTTATTTCTTTTGCATATATGTGTTTTTATCGACCATTATGTTATTTGTTTAAGTATTGTTCGCATAATTAGTTACTAAAACAATGAAGAAGCAAGATGAAGAAGTAAGATAAACATAATTAATATATATATATATATATATATATATATATATTTATAAATACATAAATTAAAAAAAAATTACATATGTAAAAATGCAATTCTTATATTTTCATGGAGGATCTTATTGTGCTCTATCGTATCCATCCTCTCCTCCTTGGCTATTTGGAGGTTCCGTTCGCAGATTGCTATATCGTCATATAGCCGCAAGCTCTTTCTTTGCTCCGTCAAGCCATCTTCTTTGGCGTGCTTGATGCGGATCGAGCTTCCGCAAGGTAGCTCCGAAACTTTCCTCAATATGGGAGGAACCGGCGGATGAAGTTGTTGTTGTTCTCGATCATGGTAAGAGTCTTTAGGATGAAATCATTCATTTTCTTAGAGTTTTTG
This sequence comes from Silene latifolia, assembly GCF_048544455.1. Taxonomy (NCBI): domain Eukaryota; kingdom Viridiplantae; phylum Streptophyta; class Magnoliopsida; order Caryophyllales; family Caryophyllaceae; genus Silene; species Silene latifolia. Next base: position 28,961,306 of record NC_133532.1, read on the forward strand.
AGTTTGATTTGAAAGATTAAGTAGAGTTTGTTTTAACGATTAGAGTTTGGAGATGAATATATGAGATAATGGAAATGTTAGTTGAGATATGCAATGTATTTATACTAAGCAATGTGTGGGTTGAGTTAATTGCTTTTTAATTAATATATATGTTAGGAAGTTGTGCCATAATCATCATCATCTCTCTCAATAATGCTGCTTCAAATCCTATTACTAACCCTTCTCATTCCATATTATCCGTTCATATGTACAGTGATGTCAGTAATAATGCATGCATTGGAATTCTAACAGGCCGTAATTATGCATGCATCTAGTAATATTTAATTTAATTTTTTTTTATTTTTTTAAGAACAAACAACAACGGTTATTTACAAACAACCCGTTGTCTTTAGTTATAACAACGGTTTTGTATATTAAAACCCGTTGTTATAACTTTCCCCCCAAAATTGTGTCACACTTTCCACAACGGGTTTTTATACATAAAACCGTGGTTAATAGTTTTAACAACGGTTTCCTTAAGTAAACCAACCGTTGTTAAAACCTTCTACAACGGACGCTTTAACAACGTCCGCTTTTTTATATAACAACGGTTTTTGACCGTTGTTATAGCCTGTATCTGTAGTAGTGTCCCCGTCGATTAAAACTTGTTATATTGATAACAATCCCACGAAAAAATGGAAAAACCCCGAAAGAAGGGACGGAACAACAGATCTCACCAAAAGAGAGACTATAATTGAAAATAAGATAGATCTGCATAATATTAGTTGTTTAAGAAAGCTTTTGTGGGGCTTACCATCGATGGATGATCGATGGAAGCCCCCGAATAATAATGGAGGCTAGGTTTTTAGAGAGGGTTTTTTTTAGAGAGAGAGGGACAACTCTTATTTTCTATTATAATTTAATTTATTAAGCCAAAAATGTTTGGCAAACTAACCGAAAGGTAGCTGTTTTTTTTTGGTAAAATGATATAAAAGAACATAATAAGTTCTCTATATTTAATATTATAAATTGAATTAATAAAAAAAACAGGTAACTTATTTCTCACATGCTACTCTTATTTTGGTAAATAATTTATCTATCAAATATTTACAAAAAAATTAAGATTAATGAAATTTTGCTCAATAGCTAATTTCTTTGAAATAAAGCCTAAATATGAGATTTTCATGATCTCCCAACCTTCCTCATATCTCATTAATTACTGCTTGATGTTTTTTTTTTTTGCTAATTTTTACGTATTTTTTACCCTATTGTTAGTAGTTGATCTTAAGTTCTATTTTTAATTTTATAATTTCCATTATAGTTATTGGTTTAGAATAAATATTAGCAATTAGACATTGTAACACAAGGTACATATATACTCCAAAATCATGAGGAACATAATAAATAAGTAATTGGTTCAAAATAAATGTTAGCTTTGTACATAAGAATAAAAATTATTGTTAGCTCTACAATAAGAAAAAAGAAAAATAATTTAATCAAAAAGGAAAATCTATCACAAGTGTCCAACTATATTGCATTTGTCTTGGATGTAGCGAATATAAATAAAGTTTTAGAATCAAACTGAATTTTAAATCGTGCCAATTATGGGTGTTATATATGGGTAAAATAATATCAGAATTATTTGAGAAAGTTATAGAATAGACGACTATATGACATTTAAATGGAACGAAACTATTTTAAGATCTCCCAAAGTTGAAGCGGTTATGGTTTTGAAATTTTTTACTTGCGACAAGTAGGAGCATGTAATTTTTCTATTAAATACGGGTATGAGAAGGCCTGACATTCATCATGGCTTATCCCCCATTTGACATCCTTACTTTTAGGCGTCGCTTTTGTTTTCATTATGCGAGATTTGGTCGGGTATTTTAGTTGGTGTAGATTTTGGGAGTAAGATTCATTATGTTTTAGGAATTTCACACTAAATGTATTTCATTCTCTTTGCAATGATCTTCCGTATTGCTTCTACACAATTGTTAAGGAGGAAGTTTGATCATGATTTTCGACATATTAATGGTCAAAATTATAAAAGTTTGACCTCTAAGAAGCAAGGTGAAAGAGTTTAAGAAGGGGAGGGAGAGTATACATCATGAATTTTTTTAATATAACTCATAATAGTATGCTCAACCAAGTGTGGTATAACATGACCTGTCTTATTGTAACACCCCCATACTTCAAGTGCCTTACCAGGACCACTCAGGTATAAAGATGTTACCATCTCGGTTACCCGAGGCAATGATAATCACAAGACAATAACGAAACAATGTTTAAATAGTATAAAGTTAAGTGAACGATTACAAACCGAAAACCAAACTAATAAAATGTGAATACATGTTCTCCAAAAACCAAATGTCTAAAAGCTAAACATAATGTCTGACAACAGCGGAAGACTCTTCTAACTGCAAGTGATGACTCATCCCAGCTCGCCCATAAGCACCATATCAAACCTGCTCAACAACTGCTCACCACCCCGAATGGATCACCACAGTTTTTAAAACAATAAACGGGGTCAGTACTAATCACACAATTTATATAATCCAACAACGCAACAAACAACACAGCTCAATCGTCACATATATACTCCGAACTCCGTCACCAACTCCACAATACTGACTACACACTAAAGTATGTAGGCCTGCCAGAGTGCCCATCGCAACAGGTCACTCCTCGCCGCCAGTGGGGGACCGCAGCCGTTCCCACCTAAGCCCCGCTCATCTCCGTCGAGCGATAAACCCAAATCTATTAATGTGCACATCCCTTCTGTGGCGGGTTCCACATAAGGCGAATAATGGACGTGAAGCCACTCCCGCAAGTGACTCCACTTAGCCAGGGACGCACCCCGAAGAACACAGACAGATACAAACAATCACAACTACTAATCAGCAATCAAAACCAACAACCGTCACAATACTCGTATGATAAAAATCAACAATCACAAATCACCAACACATTATGGGACTAATACTGAGTAGGGAAACCCTACCTGGAATGTAATACAGTCAAACGATCTCAACGGCTGTTATCAAAAGGCCTCTTCTACGAATCCTCCTCCTAACATATGATCATACAATTACTACCAATCATAAAAGACAACAAAACCCCCAAACCCCCAAATTAGGGTTTAACCAACTTTAACAAAATACCATAAAAACAGTACGTAGATCTTACCCTCGACGCAAGGATCACAAAGATGTAAAGAAAGATGAATTCCGACCTTCCAAGCTACGAGATTTGTCAATAATGCGATGAATGCGAAGTACGTAGATTGAAATCTCTTTGAAAGTAATTAGGTTTGTAAAAGCGTATTATGAAAGTGACGGAAGTGTTTATATATTAATTCGCATTATTAACAAAACCCGACAAAACATTACCCGTAAACGGGGCTACTCGATCGAGTAACTAACGTACTCGATCGAGTACCAAGGCTACACGATCGAGTACCCTACAGTCGAAACTATTTTAAATCGCAAAACACCCTTACTCGACAGAGTAAGGCCCACTCGATAGAGTACCCAGAGACTCATAAAACCGTAGTATTACACTTATTATCAATCGCCCTCGAAAATTCATAGTAGAAGGGAAGATACTTACGGGTTCCAAAGCCGGCAAAAAGTCCTGAACCCGAGGATAGTAATGACTTCCGCAGATACAAAGATTCTTTTCGTTCTTAAGCACAGACAATATACGTAGAGGCCTTGCTACGTAGACGTGACAAACAGAGCAGGTCGTGTCGGGTTCAGGTGTCACGTTTCAACAGGTCACGAACTCTTCAACCCAAACCCGACCCAATTAAATCTCGTGTCTTGTTCGTGTCGATCAAGTTACATTAATAGGTCATCAAATCTCAAACCTCAACCCGTTAATTTCGTGTCGTGTTTTCGTGTCATGTCATATTTGGAAAGTGTAAGTATATTTATGTGAGTATCAAGAAAATTTGTGATTAGTTTAGTAAATAGGTTATTCGTGTCGGGTTCGTGTGTAGAGTGTCCAACCCAAACCTAGCCCAATTAAATCTCGTGTCGTGTTCGTGTCGACCCACTTACATAAATGGGTCGTTAAATGTCAACCCAAACCCGTTAATTTCGTATCGAATTCCTGCCGTGTTTTCGTGTCGTGTCATTGTTTGCCCGCTCTAATGCTGCGCCATAACAATAAACTGGAGTTAGGGACAGTCACTAAATCATGTTGAAATTTACCTGCCGAAACTAATTTTTATTAATGGTCAGCTTTACGTAGTTTCAAGAACAACGTCATTCGAGAGATTAAGGTTCTACATCGATGATAGAGACCAAATGTATCAAGGCCACAAGAAGGACATTGTTCGCAAAGAAGTTTAAGAAGGGGAGGGAGAGTATACATCATGAATTTTAATAATATAACTCATAATATTATGCTCAACCAAGTGTGGTATAACATGACCTGTCTTATTGTAACACCCCCATACTTCAAGTGCCTTACCAGGACCACTCAGGTATAAAGATGTTACCATCTCGGTTACCCGAGGCAATGATAATCACAAGACAATAACGAAACAATGTTTAAATAGTATAAAGTTAAGTGAACGATTACAAACCGAAAACCAAACTAATAAAATGTGAATACATGTTCTCCAAAAACCAAATGTCTAAAAGCTAAACATAATGTCTGACAACAGCGGAAGACTCTTCTAACTGCAAGTGATGACTCATCCCAGCTCGCCCATAAGCACCATATCAAACCTGCTCAACAACTGCTCACCACCCCGAATGGATCACCACAGTTTTTAAAACAATAAACGGGGTCAGTACTAATCACACAATTTATATAATCCAACAACGCAACAAACAACACAGCTCAATCGTCACATATATACTCCGAACTCCGTCACCAACTCCACAATACTGACTACACACTAAAGTATGTAGGCTCGCCGAGTGCCCATCGCAACAGTCACTCCTCGCCGCCGATGGGGACCGCAGCCGTTCCCACCTAAGCCCCCGCTCATCTCCATCGAGCGATAAACCCAAATCTATTAATGTGCACATCCCTTCGGTGGCGGGTTCCACAGAAGGCGAATCATGGGCGTGAAGCCACTCCCGCAAGTGACTCCACTTAGCCAGGGACGCACCCGAAGAACACAGACAGATACAAACAATCACAACTACTAATCAGCAATCAAAACCAACAACCGTCACAATACTCGTATGATAAAAATCAACAATCACAAATCACCAACACATTATGGGACTAATACTGAGTAGGGAAACCCTACCTGGAATGTAATACAGTCAAACGATCTCAACGGCTGTTATCAAAAGGCCTCTTCTACGAATCCTCCTCCTAACATATGATCATACAATTACTACCAATCATAAAAGACAACAAAACCCCCAAACCCCCAAATTAGGGTTTAACCAACTTTAACAAAATACCATAAAAACAGTACGTAGATCTTACCCTCGACGCAAGGATCACAAAGATGTAAAGAAAGATGAATTCCGACCTTCCAAGCTACGAGATTTGTCAATAATGCGATGAATGCGAAGTACGTAGATTGAAATCTCTTTGAAAGTAATTAGGTTTGTAAAAGCGTATTATGAAAGTGACGGAAGTGTTTATATATTAATTCGCATTATTAACAAAACCCGACAAAACATTACCCGTAAACGGGGCTACTCGATCGAGTAACTAACGTACTCGATCGAGTACCAAGGCTACACGATCGAGTACCCTACAGGTCAGAAACTATTTTAAATCGCAAAACACCCTTACTCGACAGAGTAAGGCCCACTCGATAGAGTACCCAGAGACTCATAAAACCGTAGTATTACACTTATTATCAATCGCCCTCGAAAATTCATAGTAGAAGGGAAGATACTTACGGGTTCCAAAGCCGGCAAAAAGTCCTGAACCCGAGGATAGTAATGACTTCCGCAGATACAAAGATTCTTTTCGTTCTTAAGCACAGACAATATACGTAGAGGCCTTTCTACGTAGACGTGACAAACAGAGCAGGTCGTGTCGGGTTCAGGTGTCACGTTTCAACAGGTCACGAACTCTTCAACCCAAACCCGACCCAATTAAATCTCGTGTCTTGTTCGTGTCGATCAAGTTACATTAATAGGTCATCAAATCTCAAACCTCAACCCGTTAATTTCGTGTCGTGTTTTCGTGTCATGTCATATTTGGAAAGTGTAAGTATATTTATGTGAGTATCAAGAAAATTTGTGATTAGTTTAGTAAATAGGTTATTCGTGTCGGGTTCGTGTGTAGAGTGTCCAACCCAAACCTAGCCCAATTAAATCTCGTGTCGTGTTCGTGTCGACCCACTTACATAAATGGGTCGTTAAATGTCAACCCAAACCCGTTAATTTCGTATCGAATTCCTGCCGTGTTTTCGTGTCGTGTCATTGTTTGCCCGCTCTAATGCTGCGCCATAACAATAAACTGGAGTTAGGGACAGTCACTAAATCATGTTGAAATTTACCTGCCGAAACTAATTTTTATTAATGGTCAGCTTTACGTAGTTTCAAGAACAACGTCATTCGAGAGATTAAGGTTCTACATCGATGATAGAGACCAAATGTATCAAGGCCACAAGAAGGACATTGTTCGCAAAGAAGTTTTCATAATCTACCAAATAAAGATGTCGTATTATATATTTTGCATGGAGTTTTTAAGGATAAGTAGTCAAAGACTATTTCGGTAAATAAATAGATGGTGCTAAGACAATAATAACGGTAACTCTAAAATCCAATTATATCTCTGAATGTTAGTATACAACTGATACCAAATGTCACAACGCTTTCGTTGCTTTTTTGTAATAGGAACTGGTGATTAGTCTGTCCTCATCTAAATCAACCCCCGAAATTTTGTTTGCTTCCATTTTTAGCATAATTTGACTTTTTGTTAAATTTAATAGTTTTCTATTAGCAGACCATGGTAACGTAAAATAACGTTTTCAGCTGTGCCATAAAATATACTCCCTCTGTCCCGGTCATTTGTTATCCTTTGGTTTTGGCACAAAGACCAAGGAAATGGGAGGGGGCAATTACTAAATGACAAGTGGAATAAATTGAGTGCGAATTATCAAATTACTCATCAAATTCATTCTTAAAATATAAAGGATAACAAATGACTGAGACACTCCAAAATGAAAAAGGACAACAAATGACCGGGACAGAGGGAGTATACTACTAACTGACATTATTAAACTAAATCGGTAACCCAACTATTATAAAAAATGACATAAAATACTAACTGATGTTGTCACATATAATACTACTAGGTGCCCGTGCATTCTATGTAAAAGAACAAGAAATATTGGGTGATGTCTATAAGGAGCAAATACTCTTAATTGTAAATAGTCAAGGTAAAATTATGTTATAAGAGATCTAACATTTTCTCTCAACGCACTAAATATATATATAGTTATGATACCCGCTGTTTTTTGTAACATCATTCAGTTTTACTTAGTTGTAAAATAATTTGCAAAACTCATCTCCGTTATTAAGGGTTCATATTGGTGAACTCCACCATGTTTATAGAGAAAGCGTTTTGTATCTAATTAAAAACCGGTTGTGCATGTAACACTGAAAAAGCTAGCGACATACTATAACTATGTCACTTGATGTTATACTAATTGATGGCAAAAGTTTTATACTAAAATCACTAATAATTCATCGGTTATCATCTATACCAATCACGATTTTGTTTTTCCATCGATGATAACATAGTAGGACTGTTTTATCAACTTAAGAATATATTTTTACAGATAATCCTAACAGGAGCCCCGTGCATCGCACGGGCTTTCCAACTAGTTACTATCTAAAACTAAATATATAATGTAAAATATATACTAATAACCTGACCCGACACTAACCTGCTAATGACCCGACCCGACTTGCCACCCGTTAATGACCCGACTCGAAGATGACCTGACATGAACCTAACCGACCTGAACCCGTCACTGACCCGACATAACTCGAACCCAATATAACACGACCCGCTTTAACCCTACCCATAACCGACCCGGGTGACCCGATTGCCACCTCTAACTTTAACCCCCTGATAAGAAGGGTGATTCTCGAGAAAAAAGAACATACATCGGATGTACTACCTCACATTTTATTTGTTTTTGAGCATATCTATATTTTTTCTGAGCTTATTACCTCAAACTTTATTTGTTTTGAGCATATGCGTATTTTTTTTGAGCTTATTAAAGTTTATACGTTAAATTTTAATTTTTTTTCGTCAAAACCTAAATTTAACTAAGTTTGTAGGTAATGTTTTTGAGTTTTATTGTAAATTTTTTGAACTTGATATTTTAGTGAATGAACTCAGAAATTTTATAGTAAAACTCATAATTTTTAAAACAAAACTCAAAAACTTTATTATAATGCTCAGAAACTAAAAACTGGTGGTAGTACATCGGATGCATGATCCACTTACTGGTGATTCTCTCGTCAAATAAAAAAAAAATAAAAAAAAATAATCAACTATAAATTGGGGAGAGCCTGTCCTGTTTAAGTGCTTAGAACTGACTATTTCCAATGTAATTCCTATTAACATGGCAAAGTAGACTCTTCCTCATATTGTAAAAACAAACATTCAAATCTTTAAACGGCCAATTACGCCTTTAAATTCCTCGAAAAGCTTCTTAAGAAAAACTCTATCTGTAATTAGGTGAAATTTCTGCATCTTCCAAGTTCAACACTTGACCCTTGTCTTTTCATCCATCGCAAAATCGCGATTTTATTTTATTTTATTAAATAGGTAGCAAGTCTAACTCTCTTTTTGTTGGAACATTGAACGAAGCTATCGAATTCGCATACTATAAAGCAAATGTAAACTATTGACTGGGACGGAGGCCGGAGGGAGTATCAACAACTCCTCTATATTGTTTTTGCTTAAACAAGAATTAGAGCAAAAGCATGTTTTTTTTTTCTTCTTAAATGGGTTTACAGTTAATATTTGTTCTCAATCAAAATACGTTTTTTTTTTTTTTTTTTCTGTACAGGAAAATGGTGTTATTCATCAGGGTTTTATGGGTGCCAATCTTTACTTACGTGCTCAATTTGTTTAGTTTCATTGGACGACATATTATAAGGTTATATTTTCTTCTCTTTTTTTTTTTCGATTTTATTATATTGGTTTTGAATATGTCAAATTTTCAAGAGTTGTATGTTTGTTTATTTCCGTCCAGGTTACGAGAAAAGTTTATTTCTGAAAAGAGGAATATAAATTTACAGTTGAGTGAAGCGCAAAAAGATTATCAAACTGATGAGAATATAACTGAAGATGAAGTGGAAGCAGAGTCGTTACTAAAGTTCCGATTTCGATTTCGGACATTCGAAGAATTTGTTGAAATAAATCAACTTCATTCCGTAAGTAATTCAGAAAACAAGGATAATGTGTATGCGCAGCGTAGTGAAGGCATCGATGAACCTCAATTAAGTTTAGGAAATGAAAGTTCTGTTAGAGATGTTTGTGGGAATTTTTCTAATGTATATTGTGATGATGAGAAAATTACGGAAGATGGGAACGAACCGTGTTCAAAGATAGATGTATCTCAAAAGCATAAAGGCGGAGTAGTGTTTGTTGAAAGGGTGGAAGAGAATTTCGAAGACCAAAGTGGAATAGTTGGCAACTCATTGAATAATGTACATATCTTTGAACATGGGTCTCAATTGTTTACTGATAATGAGGATATGGTGTCGGATTCTGTGGTTTGTAGTAGCATGTCGAGCTTCAGGAGCTCGTTTGGCAACTCACTTAGTGACGGGTTCTTGTCTGATATTGATTTTGAAAGGGCGTTCGAGATTCAAACTTTGTTGGAATATTGTTTCAATGATTTAAACCAAATTAGTGATTTTTCAGCAAAAGAAGATATAGAATATCAACATTTCAGCAAAGATTATGGTAATGTTGATATCGAGGATGAGGATGAGGAAATATTGGAAGAGCTCAAGGACTTAGAGTCCGATTTAGAAGATAAAAACGACTGTCACGTCACCCAAGCACAAGGTGAAGAAAGAGTTAAGAAGAAAACTGTGGAGTCAAATTCATTTGCTGATAATGAGAGTTTAGACACAAATATTGATTTGGTTAGCGAACAAGATAAGTTGGAGTCCAATTTTGATGATGATGTTAACGGCAATATAGATGCAGAAAGTGTGCAAAATTCTGAAAAATCAAGTTCAGAAGAACAAGTATGTTCAGATTTTGAGTCGCAAAAGGAGCTGGAAAGAGAATGGGAGCATCAAGATTTAGTAGAACAGTTGAAAATGGAGATTAAGAAGGTGCGGGCAATAGGGCTTCCGACCATATTCGAGGAGTCTGAGACGCCAAAAATGTTGGAAGATTTAAAGGCATGGAAAATTGAAGAGAAGTATGAGTATGAAGGTGCGATGGATGAGCTTCACAAGTTTTACAAACGCTACAGAGAAAGGATGAGAAAGCTGGATATCCTCAACTATCAAAAGATGTATGCAACTGGTAAGTTTTTACATTATCTTTTCCTTTTACAACATTTGTTCAACAAATTATTTACATTTCCTTTTTCTGGTCTATATATATATATAGTTAAAACAACACAAGTAATTTTAAAAGTCATATGAAAGTAAGGTCCTAGAAAAGCGCACCAATATAAAGAACCTGATGAATGTGAGGAAGTAATATTTTACGACATTTGTTTATGATGGATCATATCCTCATGAGTCATGACCTTATGAAGAAATATGTTCAAGTTCCACAATTGACCTTCCTTACCTAATCAGTAATCACCAAACACCTCATGAAGTGTGTGTTGATGAAAGGGAAATCTCCTCTGTTTTATTTCTTTACTCCATTGAGGCATTGACCAATACTTAAGACTCTTGTTATTTCTGTCTTACGTACATGTTTTGATGTTTTCTGCTATATATATCATGCAACTTTCTTTGTTTTTATTCATAATTGTTATTAGCAGTATTCATTGCTGTATTTTATTATTCGACTGAGACAATGGACCTACTTGACACACATACATATATAATTTCTCCATTAGGTTAAGGACTGCATCTGACATCCTATATTTTTAAGATTTTTTGTATTTTTTGTTAGTACTCTCGTATAAGAAAACGTAATTTCCCTTCTCATGACACAATTAAATGACTATTAAAACTCTATTGGGTCACCGAATCCCTTATGTTATCTTATATACTCCAAAAGAAACTGTTTTGATGGACCTATTTTGAAACTGTTAAAGAAACTGTTTTGATGGCCCTATTTTTGCTCCAAAAGTCAATAACGAGTCAAATGCTGCCTTTGTTTTCACTCGACTATCTCACACACCCTTCATACATACGGACTTACAGAGTAATTAATTTTAAGAGCTCTTGTCATTTTATCATCGATTCATGGCAATGTAGAAATGCGACTAGCATGTCCTAAAATGAACAATATACAGTATATATAATCTTACGATATATGTTTACCAATTAAGTAAATAATAATAATAATGGTAAATAAGCATGGGTCGAAAACAAAGGAAAAAATGGTTTCACTAACAAGGGATTAGTATGGTAAGTTGATCTTGGCTTGATTCTTACAATCCTACACTACACACACCCTTCACAAATATAGCTAAAACTATAATTACAAACATAATCCATGAGCTTAACATCAGCACAAATGTACGTACAGGTTTTCTGAAGCCGAAAGAGCCTCTTAAATCATTCAACAAGAACAAACTATCAAATCAAGCAATAGCGGCAATTGTATATGTAGATTGTTGGCCTTGTAAGCCGAAATCATCGAGAGACGGTATAGAGCCGTCAACGATGAAGAAATACAGCAAAGAAATAAAGTGTGAGTTGGAGATGGTGTATGTAGGTCAAATGTGTCTTTCATGGGAATTCCTTTGCTGGGAATATGTCAAGGCCATAGAGTTATGGGAATCTGATCCTCATGGGCTCCGTCACTATAACGATGTCGCTGAAAAGTTTCAGACATTTCAAATTCTTCTAATTAGATTTTTAGAAGATGAACCCTTTGAAGGTCCAAGACTGCAACATTATGTTAAGAATCGTTGTGCTGTTCGCGATCTTCTCCAAGTTCCTCTTGTTCGAGGTGATGTTACTTTCCTATTGCTATTATACGTTTACATAGTATAGGTTTTATGTGGCTTAATTATTACATTTATCGGTTTTGCATTTTGCAGACGATAACTACAGGAATCGAAAGAAGGAAGTAAAAGTGGTTAACGAAAAAGATGCTATAACAAGTTTGCAGCTTGTAGAGATCATTGAAGAGTCCATTCGAATATTATGGAAGTTCATTCGTGCTGACAGAGACACAAGCTGTACGGTTCTAGTGAATTGTCAACCTAAAGCCAATGTTGAACTACAAAATCCAGCAGATACCACTCTATTATCACGACTTCGATCAACTCTCCAAAAGGTATCTCTGTTTGTTGTAAACTGGTACTCAGTTTTTAGTCTAGGCTACGACACGAATTTAGATCCCACACATTCTTAGCCTGCCTTCGTCCATAACTGGATTATGGGTGGGTTTCATTTTCATCGAGTGTTCTTTCATTTTCTAGGGGAACATTGGGGAAAGTATTAGATCTCTCTTTGTAGTAAACAGGTTTATCTTGCATTGCAGAAAGAGAAGAAGCTGAAAGAATTAAGGAGCGAACATTGCGTTATGAAAAATTTGCATGGACAACAAGAAGAGGGATCAGATCCTGTGTTATATTTCTTCTCCCGTATCGATTTGAAGTTGGTGTCAAGAGTGTTGAATATGTCAAGAATAAGCACAGATCAGTTAGTTTGGTGTAGTGATAAACTCAACAGAATCAAATTCGTTGGAAGAAAGTTACATGTACAACCATCAGTTTTGCTTTTTCCATGCTAATAGTAAAGGTTACAATTCGCAAGGTAGGCTGTGTAAATGTAAATGTAAATGTCCGCTTATATACTGTGATTCTGTGAATATATATGATATTATTTGTTCTCATTTTATTTAATTATCGTCCCATTTTCGCCAAAAGAAAGAGAACCCATCACCATCATAGCACATGATGCAATATAATTCGTATAGGGTGTAAAAGTTCACTTTTTACGGTAAAACGCTATTTTTCTATATAGGACCATTATAAATAATTACATTATACTTGAAAAATGACTTGATTAAAACAAGTATGAATTAGAGATAACAAATCGAAAATTAGAAAACTAGATTCAACAACGACAAGTACTAACCAAGCATGCTTTCCCTACACCCTAGATAAGAACTACTTACTCATTTTGATAAATAAACTAACAATTAGATGATAAGACACATTTAGTAGGTGTTAATTTTGGATGTATTTGTGCAAATTGGTGGTTTTGCGACGGTCTTTAATGTGCTTTGTGGAGTAATTTGTTAATCCGCTTTGTTCTTGGCAACATATGAGATTTAGAGATGATTTTGGTACTTTGATTAATCATGGAGATTGTTAATGGAGTCGGGATTTGAAGTCATGTGTGGCCTAAAGAAAAAGTGAAGATTGATGGTTGAAGAGAAGAAGAAGAAAAAGAAGCAAGGTTCAACCTACATGCAACCAATGGGGTCGAACGTAGGTCGAACTAAAAGAAGAAAACTTCCAACAATTACATTCGCGTAACATTCGCCCCACATTCGAGTCGTGTGTGCATGTACGTCATATTGATTTCGTGACATTCGAGCTACATTCGAGGTCTGCAGTTACATTCGACCTTGCTTTAGCTCGTCATATCATACCTTGTTATTTTATTTCACTCGGTTGATTTCATTCGACATTAGAGCTACATTCGGGCACGGTGCCCCAATTTGGTTGAATTCTAAGCGGAATTAAGTCGTAGTGTATAGAAAGGGGCATATTCATAGTAGGCATGATTCTATAACCAATTGCCTTGACGTAAAAAAAAAAGACGCCATTTCAAACACCCAAGTAAACGTGATAACAATCAGCATAGTAGGCAAAACACAGAGGTTGGGCTCTTTAACTTGAAAGATGCTCCCACTGTTATCGCATAACTTGTGACAAAGTCATTTGTAGAGGGATTCACCCTTAATCCCTACGTAGATTTTTTTATCACAATTTACTTAGATTCCTTTTGTAGAATTTGCAATGCGCGATACTAAAATACTTTTCTAATCTCTTACTCCTTAGTCAACAAGACACCCTAGGATTTCAACAAATCCCTTACGGTTTAGAAACTAAAGTCTGTGCAACCCTTCAACACATTACTTAGTTTATCATCCAAACATTTGAACGAATCCTTAATTCTTCTCAAGAATCTCAAGAATGCTCTTTAAGGCTTTCACAAGCCATATCATGGGAATTATCCTTTTTATTGACTAATTATTCTCTCAGCATATGTCACACCATGGCATGTGCGTCTGTTGGCATACATGATCATTTTAATGGCGGAAACATTAGCAATCCATTTCATGCGATCAACAACTTAATAGGTTCAGTGAACAACTATGACTCCATCATAGTAATTCCACTTTCATCAACATGAATAACCCATTCAACCTTGTTGATGTTAAACAAATACGAAAGATCTTATCCTCATAAGACTCTCAACTCCATGCCAATATACTCTCACATAGATTCGGTAATCTAAAGTATATTGCACCTTTTACTAGTCTCCCAATCACTCTTGACAGAAGAGAGCATTGGTATATTATTCGCAATAAGTAATATGTTATCAACATATAAGACATGGGAAAATGATTCTGGCTCCCACTTAACTTTATGTATAATCATGATTCTTCAATCATGTGAATGAAACAATTCACTATTATCACATGAACGAAAAGTACAATTCTTTAATGCTTGCTTAAGACCACTCTGGGATCACTTAAGAAAGCTACGCATAAGATGTTAGGATTCTTAAATCTTTATCTAAGATTTTGTGTTCGAAACACTTCCTTCTCTAAATTCCCATTTTAGAAAAGCGAATTTTTATTTGCCATTCTTCATTAAAATGAAATGCGGCAATTCCTAACATGACTAATTTTGATCAACATCTTCATGTCAATCTTATGCATTTGAATACTCTGAAGCTCTATTTACCTTTAAAGAGACCCTCGCTTTTAAGTAAATCTACTCTTGAGTAACAATTTTCGGATTGTAATGCTATGGCTCGTATGTAACAAGATCGATTTGGAATAAGGTCATAATACCGTTACTTTCACAAAGCAATATTTTAACATCAAGACATGTGCGCAAAACTCCCACTGAACTATACTCCCAATATATCTTCATAGACTATAGTTCTACTACACTCCCACTCTATAATTCAATTACTTTCACAAAGTAACATTTCAATTATAAGAGATGTTTGCGACGATTCAATATAATCCCACTCTATCTCTCAGAAATACATCTATCTTCTTGAGAGATAGTTTTGTGAGTCACAAACATATATATTTAACGGAGTATTAGGAGTTTACCTAGACTATGTATTAGCTTTCAAAAGGCCATCCTAACATGGCAGCTTGATAATATACGAGTCTTATCCATGTCATCTGTTTAATAGACTCTTTATTCTAGGTATCTCATTGTTGACCATCCGTTTAGAATTACTTGTCCGTATTGGATTGCAAATTCCCAAAATTGAGTTCAACAACTCAAACCAACTCATATTAGTTTGATCTTATGGGTAGTGACACTAGGTCATAATCCATCTTTAATAAATCAAATTTATTACTTAGATCTTTGCTACTACGATCGGATCGTAATGCTTTTGTCTTTTCTTCAATTGGTTCTCTACACCATTTAGAAATTTCTCAAATTTCTCAAATGCTTCACTTTATATTTGATTAAGTAAATATACCCATATCTACTTAAATCATCGGTAAAAGTGACGAAGTAGTCATAAATTCTCCTTGCGGCGATGCTCATTAGAACACATACATCGGCATGTATTAGTCCCAACAAATCACTTGCTCATGTCCCTTTACCACTAAAGGAAGTACAAATCATATTGCAAAGGAGACAAGATTCACATATTCCATATGATTGAAAATCAAATGGTTCATTAAATGCAGTCGACACTAGCCTTTAATGCGATTCTTATTTATGTAACCTAATTGAAAATGTCAAATGTACAAATCATTTGGATTACTAGTTATGAGTCTTTTAGATCGTATTATGTAGATATCATTGCTTGAGTTGGAAGTTTCTAAAACATGTATATCATTAAGATAAGTGACATGGCTCACATCCATGTCTATTTTCAATAAAATACAACAATTGTCTTTGATGACAAAATATAAATCCTTTCATGTCTCACATAGAAATGGAAATAATGTTTTAGACTAAGTGGGTACATAATAACAATTATGTAAATTATAACTCAAATCTATTAGTAAAAACAAGTACATAAGTCCCTCTTGAAGTGGCGGCTACCCTAGCTCCATTTCCTTGTTGGAGATTCATATCACTCTTATTTAGCTTTTCCACATTTCCAAGTCCCACTTGGAGTAACAAGCCCAACTTTGATATCTTCCAAATACTTGGGACAATTTCGCCTCCAATGGCTCATGACATTACAATAATGACATTCCTCATAGGATTTGGCACCCTTCTTGGTCTTGGTCTTGGTAGTCCCACTATCCATTTCCAATTTATAATCAGGTTTGGGTTTCTCGCCCATTTTTGCCTTCCCATTATTAATACCAACACTCCTTTCATTTGCAAGGACACTCTTGCTAGAACTCCCACTCAATTTGATATTTCTCTTTGTTTCTTCAAACAAGGATGCTTTGGGTTTTGTAAGATTTTCTTCACAAGATTTTCTTTCCAAGGTGATGGGCAATAATATTGGAGTGGGTGGTGTGGAGGTGGTAAAGAAGCAAAAATTTCCATCCTGACCAATGCCAACGCGTAATTCTCTAACCGTGTCATTGTCATACTTGGAGCATTTTTCATCGAATGATTGGAGTCATGTATCAACGGTGATTGGTGTAGGAGTATTAGATGAATTCATTGTGAATAATTCACTACAAAAACGGAAATGAAGGAAATAATTAACATCTATCGTTTTAATAATACTCGTAAATTTAACTACAAGTATTGCATTTATATAGTGACCTCCACCCAACTAACATAAATGATTCCAAGATCCAAATTCATAATAATACGGGCACGGTGAGCCGATTCATCCCACATTAATATAACTCGGTGGATTAACTCTTTAATCGATTCTACTTTTAGAACTCTCGGTCGATAAAAATTACTCTAATTTTCATCTTTAGCCTGGAACACATGCGACTACGGTCACGAATACTTCCGTTGAGCTCAATCCAAATTTCGATGTAATAACATTTTACTACCCCATTTCGCCAATGTAACAAGGTTTGTATTACGGTGAAGCCGGATTAACTCCCTTATGAAATTGGTACTTCATGGGTTTCTACTATTTGGCAAGGCTAATTCTCAATTATTATATGTGAGAGGTCTTGTCAATTTATTATCTATCACGTTTTAAGTGAACTAAAGCGGTGAACTACGATAATTATAATTGACACGGTCGATGACTCGATATGATATGCATGTGTTGTTATGGCGATTTGGCAATGCATGTAACATATTAAGAGAAATGCAAAGCAATAAATAAAATTTCCGAGTATGGCCTTCCTAAAAATAGAAAATCAAATAATCTATTACATATTCGGAAACCAACTCCTTTGGTCCCTTGAATCTTCAAGTGGCACGCCTCCCAAGACACTGTCTTCGTCGGATCACCTTTCCGAATGACACCGTCTTTGAAGATGCTCCATAGTTACAAAT
Source organism: Silene latifolia (assembly GCF_048544455.1). Lineage (NCBI taxonomy): Eukaryota > Viridiplantae > Streptophyta > Magnoliopsida > Caryophyllales > Caryophyllaceae > Silene > Silene latifolia. The sequence goes on from NC_133532.1 coordinate 28,979,094, forward strand.
AATAATAAAAATACAAAGCTATTCCTATTATACATTTGTAAAATGGAAAAACTAATAAAAAATAAAAATAAAAGCGATACGAGATCACATTAAATTACAACCGAATCAATATTCCCTTTCATTACGGGTAATATCGATTAAAACTAAGGCCATACTAAGATAAAATTACATAATTCAAAATTACATAAATAAAAGACATTCAACAATTGAAATATGAAGCAATATAATATGTACCTATCATGCCAAATGATGTGCTAAATCGCCCTATCTAACTTATGTCGTACATATAACCCGGTTTTATGGAAATGCGAGATAATAACCTTTTAAAATCACTAATTAACACTTAAATCACATCTAAGCTCAAGTTAATTATCCTAACTTCTTTTAGGACTCAAAAATTAGTCATCACTCAATTTTTGACAATAACTCAACTTGATTTAATTTTTATGCTCATATTTGACCTTAAAAATATCATTTATATGAAATAAATCCAAATTAAAATATAATAATTTCAAAATTTGAATTTTAAATTTTTGAACATTCTAGAATATATCCATGACACTCATAATGTCAAAAATCATGGTTAAAATTTTCGAATTTATTTTAGAGAAAATATAGTTGCATTTTATCGGTTTTATCTCATAAAACATCTAATGTATCCAAAAATTACTCCCATTAATTTTACAACTTTAGATCTGATAAGTAGGATATTTATGAAACCTAAAATAATTTTCTCATGCCATGTAAATTATTTTAGCTATTTATGCTAAAATGGTCACTATTTATGCCATTTTTACTCTAAAAATTCATAAATCATGCAAAATGAGATCATTTCATTTTGAAATTTACATACACTGTGTAAATAATACATGTGACAACATATTAAAGTTTCATGGCCTGGTTCGAAGTTTAAGTATTTTTTAACCATTTTACCTCTTTTAATCCATTTTTATCTCATAAAAATCATACATCATGCAATATTAATCCAATTAATACGAGATTTTACACATAACTTGTAAAATATGCATGTGAGGTTATATAAAATTTTCAAGGTCAGGAACTTAGTATAACTATTTTTAACATTTTAATTCCCATTTTAGTCATAAAATTGTAATAAAATGACAAAAAATCCTTAAAATGAGCAATAAATTTCCATAAATCATAAAAATGACCTAAAAACATTTTAGGACCAGAATATATAACATCCATGGTGATTTCGTGGCTTATACTATAAATCACAAATTTTTAGTTTTATATGTTAACCTTTTAACTCGGGAAAACAATAACCGATTATGCATGCAACATCCTTATGCTCTGATACCACTTGTTAGGTTTATTTACCTATTATTAGACTTCCCTAATAATGAACTAATTAACTTCTTAATTATTTGTTCTTTAGATCTAGTGCATGCATAACAAAATAAAAAATTTATAAGAAAACAATGTCCCTTACATTGTAAATTTCGGTTTATGGACACAAGTAAGGTCTCCTACCTTCACTTGTTCTTCAGCTATGATGAGTAATAGGATGATCCTCCAAAGACTTCAAGTATAGAAGCCACTCCTCTTGATTGCACCCAAGATTATCCCTTATCTCCACTAAATAATATTTGCTAGATATTTGTTTAGTAGTTTACCTTAAAATTGATTACTGATACTCATATATTACACTAATAATATTAGTAATTTCTTCGAACAATTTAAATCAAATCTTCTCATGTTTTGGTGAAGGAGAAAATGAATATGTGAAAGAGAATATGCATGTGAATGAATGAACATGCATAGAGAGATGAATAAAGAACAAAAATTGTCCTTGTAGTGTGTAGGGTATCCGGTTTTTGTAGGGTTGGAGGACCAATATATGGTCCTTCACTTTTTCTTTTGTTCTTCTCAAAACCTTAGGCATGTAAGGCTAGTGTAGTGTAGGCTTATTATTTAAATTCTATCACATAAAATAATATAAGCACAACCCGCTACATACTCCTCCAATTCGGTCCACCTACATAAAATGGACTACCATTTTATTTTGTCAATTTGTCATTTGTCACACAATATGTCACATGTAGTATTTCACATGTTATTAATTAATTTTATGCATATTTATCACATAAATATCATTTTATAAATTAATTAAATTACATACAATAAATTGACTAGTGATACTTGATCACATAAATAAAATGGGTCATATAATTATAATTCACAACATCTTGTAATTATAATTAACCATTCATTCTTATCTCTATTGTTTATCAAACAATAAGTAATTTTAGTAATAAAGCATTTTTATTACCAAAATAAATCTTATTTAATCCCATTTCAATAAGATATCAATATCCTCTCTCGCAAACTGAATTGTTCAATTTTAAGGAATTGATCAACTTGTATCGTCATACAATTAATCAACTTTACAGATAAGGGCATCATCCTTTAGGTGTGACCTTAAGGGATCAACTGACCACCACCGTCCCACGACAGTAACGTCAAACTCTAGCAAGCCAATCGTTACCGATTAATGTTGATCAATTGACTATATAATTGAATCATCCCTTACGTATTCTTTATATGAGTTTTAATTATGATATTTAAATCATGTGATCGCACTATTGTTAAGGACACATTTTCCAACCCAACCTTGGACTGCTCACACCTCATCCTGCCAATTGATGACGAGGTAAATGCCCTGGAGAAGGATCCCTCGGACAGGGTATTTGTGCTCAGTGCCGCGACAATGCTCACCATGTTCCAACAGGCCGAGGAGGCCATAGCCAGTCTCTCTGAAAGGATAACTCGACTTGACGATGCTTACCACCGTGTGATTTTCAATCCTCCAGCACCACGCCCGAGGGAGGGTCCCCCAAACACCCAAAACTACCCTCACCCGGATGGAATGCTCCCGCTACCATCCTGGCATGCACCTTACAATAATCACCCTCACAATAATCACCCCCACAATAATCAACCTCACAAAAACTACCCTCACAAAAACTACCCTCACAAAAATGTCCCTCACAAAAACTGCCCACCAAGGAATACCCCTCCTAGGTGCCTTCGAGATCCCGAAATCAATGGCATCTTGAGAGATGATGTTGAAGATGTCTATATTGTCCCAGGGAAAGTGAAACAGGCGAAAGAGATCGGTCATCTTACCCGGTCCGGACGCCCCTATCAAAACCCGAACAATTCAACGGTCGCTCCAACAACGAATGACCACGTTGTCCCGGACATGCACACTCAACCCAAGGCTCCCGAGAATTCGATCCTCAACAGCTGCAGAAAGCAAAAGCCGAAATCTCAATTTGGCAACTGATTGCTACATCCTTCGAGCATCGGCAAGCTCTACTACAAGCCTTGGGAAAACTGACTCTTCCCTCTACCTCCTCCCCGGAAGAAGTGGTGGCACACATAATAAGGGATGTCCCTGATTTGAGCAACCCGATCATCTTCTCTGATGAAGATATCCCTCCCTTCGGAGCCAACCACAACCTGGCCCTGTACATCACCTTACAATACCTCAAAAAGAATGTGCCTATGGTCCTTGTGGATGACGGATCCGCGGTGAATGTCATTCCTCTTAAGACGGCTCACAAACTGGGTATCAAAGAAGCTGATTTGGTCCCAACCAATCAAGGAGTACGCGCTTATGACGGCACTCGCCGTAAGGTCGCAGGGCTTATCACTCTAACCGTCGCAACTGGACCACTGGAGAGGCAAACCAGTTTTCAGGTAGTCGACATTGACGCCTCCTTCAATATGCTTCTGGGACGTCCCTGGATCCACGCCGTCAAGGCAGTTACCTCAACTCTCCACTAGAAAATCAGGGTCCCCTTCAACGAGAAAACGATCACAATTTCTGCTTCCCCGATCAAAGCCGTCATGAAAAAGGGAATAGCTTCCCAGGCCATTGAGGAGGACGAAAATGAAATGTGGGGATTCCAAGCCGTGAATGCCATAACCGATGAATCAACACCCCTTGATTGTGACCCATTCACCAACCTCACAGTCAACCGCATTCTGATGCGCCAGGGTTACTTCCCGGGTTTACCCCTCAATCCACTGATGGATACCTTACCTCCCTTGAAACAGGCTAAGGTCCCCAACATCCCCTTCGGACTGGGCTATGAACCTACCGATGAAAATATCCAGGAGATGAACCTCCTAGTTCGGAAGCGCAAGAAGCACGGAGTTATCCTCCGTCCCTATCATTTGACCCTCAATGGATACTTTGTCCCCGAGGGAGAGTCCGAGCCTTACCATGGCTTTCCGGAGCCGATCCATGACTCTATGGCCAAGGTCAAGTACCCGGCTGTGGAAGTCTTCCAGGACTGCTAATTCATCCCCGACAACACCGAAGCTGCATCAACCGAGTCTAAGCTGTCCTTATGCCTCGACGGACAAGCTGTTACTCTCCTCTTTGGAGAAGATAACATCAGGCACCTCGACTATGAGAACATCATCAACATCGCTTTGAAGGACAACTAATTTGACCCAACCGCCTTGATCTCCGACACTGACCCGGAGAAAGCTACACAGGGCTGGAGAAAAACCGTCAAGTGGACCGATCGCCAAGGTGACAACCTGTAGCCTGTTCCAAGAGCCACCTTCTCTGCCGTGTCGCCTCTGACTGACCATGAGATGTCTGTCCTCTCCGAGCTTTTCGCTCGTGTCAACTCAATGAACGCTAAGTTTGCTTATGACTAGTCTGAATTTAACTACAATGCAATTCTGAATGACTATGAGGAATTTGACTTGAGTGACTACCCACCTCACCTCGCCAAATAACTTGACAAACGGAAAACCAGAACCCCCATCATTGAGGAGACCGAACCTATTAATGTAGAAACCGACAACACACCTCAAGAACTTAGGATAGGGACAACTCTTGTCCCCTCGGAAAGACAACAGTTCATTAACCTCCTCCATGAATACAAGGACGTGTTCGCCTGGTCCTATAAAGATATGCCTGTGATTGATAGAGAAATTGCAGAGCACCGGATACCCATTAAGCCCGGAGCTAAACCCGTGAAGCAAAAGCTACGCCGAATGCGTCCTGAATGGGCCTTGAAAATCAAAGAAGAAGTGGATAAACAGTTCAAGGCCGGGTTCATCAAAGTGTCCGAGTACTCTGACTGGGTGGCCAACATTGTTCCTGTACCAAAGAAAGACGGGAGGATTCGGGTTTGTGTCGACTTCAGAGATCTGAACAAGGGGAGTCCAAAGGACGACTTCCCTTTGCCACATGTTGACATTCTGGTGGATAATACCGCCGAGCATGCTCTCCTATCATTCATGGACGGGTATGCTGGGTACAACCAGATCAAAATGGTCGAGGAAGACATCCACAAGACTGCATTCAGTACACAGTGGAGTACATACTGCTACACGGTCACGCCCTTCGGCCTCATCAATGTCGGGGCAACCTATCAAAGAACTGCTAAAACTCTCTTACATGATATGATGCACAAGGAGGTAGAGGTATATGTCGATGACATGATTGTCAAATCAAGAGAACGGGTTGGCCACATCAGCGCCCTCCTGAAATTCTTCGCTCATCTGCGGAAATATAACATGAGACTAAATCGTAAGAAGTGTGCATTCGCGGTTGTGGATGTAGCCACCTGCAGGACCGGTTCGATCTGCGGGCATGCAACGGTCTTTTGAAAGCCACGCTCGGCGGCGTAAAAATGCTTTCGACCGGATCGTTTTAGATCGGTCAGTTTCGTCTCGGTAAGGGTCTCGAAACGATTAGAGATGTTCGGAGTCGCCACCAAGCATTTGTGGGATGCTTGGAACCCGTTCGAAATCCACTTTATACCTCGGTCAAATCGAAGCACAAAGCAGCGTTTGACATAGGTACTAAAGATAAGGAAATCGTCCCTCTTTAGCATCCTATCTCTAGAATGACTCTCGTACGCCCTGGATAAGGTCGTCCACTATCCAAAGTTTCTGAGTAAGAGGTGAAGGTACGTATTGGGAGGCCCTTTAATCAGACACCCAATCCCCGCCGGTAGCGCTCTCTCTCGATCGATCTTGGTTGGTTGAATGCAAAAGTTGATAAAACGGTTTAAATGCATGAATGCGCATCCAATAATTTAAACCTAACATGTGAGAGCTTTCTAAGTCGGTTGATTTAACCCAAGTATCAAGTATAAGATGTCGAGTTGGATTTATGGTTGATTTGCATGCAAGACGGGAATTAAACATCCATTTACCGTATTAGGTTTATGGTGCATAACGTGATCCATTTGTCTTAGTAAAGCATTTTGCAAATATGATTTTGAATAAACAAATAGTCATCTGATCCGTCCTATATTCGGGCTAACCGGAGTCGGGATCGTCCTAGACTAATGCTGGAAAGGGAACAGGCCCTGTACCTGATGGCTACATGAGGCGCGAGCCAGCCGACGGTATAAAGGGGCCTCCCGTGGTTTTAAAAATGAGAATTGAAAGGCCTGTTTTAGGCGCGGGTCAACCTACGGTGATATGCCGTGTTCTGACCTTTAGAAAACGTTTATAAAACGTATTGAAAAATGGGTATTTGACCCGGTTTGTTGATTTGAGGAATGAGACTCGAATAATCATCATTATTTTGATAATATTCGGTGTCGGGTTCGACTTGACAAGCTTGACATGAATAATTTTGAAAATGATTATGAACTAATTGTCTTAAGTTCATTCGAATATAATTAGTCGATACTGATCATCGTACCCGGGTTAAAATCCGGCATGGTATGTAGAACCAAGGATGACTTTGTGTTGGTGACTAATATGCTTGTTTTGAAAATGTAAAGAAATGATGAAAGGCTTTAAAATACCTCCCAAAAATGATATAAAAGGCTTTAAATGCCTTTTAAATGTTATTAACCAAATATTATCACCAAAACACGGATTTAATCATCATGGTACGAGGAACCAAGGGTGAAAAATGTTTTATGGTTAAAACAATAAAATAAAATAAAAAGGTTCGAAAATATTTGAAATATTAAAAAACGATTGTAAATATGAAAATGAATTAAAGGGAAATGACGAGAACAAACACGGTTGAGTTCTGACCTGGACTCCCCATTGAGGCGCGGCCAAGCCGGCGAACCAAGGGGCTTCTGTCTCAGGCCAAAAATCAGTTTTGGCTCGTTTATTGCATGTTTTGATTCATGTTATGCATGTTTTAGCATGTTATAGTCATGAAACAAATAAAAACAAGATAAAAGAAGGATTTTTACACCCTCATACTTACATGCTTGGTTATAGCGAGTGACCGACGTAAGTGTGACAACTCGTTTGGTCGGAAAAAACTCAGTTTAAAACCGTTTTGGTAAGTAAACAGAGTGTTTTAAGATTAGTGACAGTGTAGTGGTCGAAGTGGTTGGTCAAGTGATTTAATGCACGATGACGGTACCAAACAATGTGTAAGGCTTGTATTTACGATCGGTAGGTCGTAAATACGCGTCGGATTGTGACTTAAGAAGTCGAGTCGAGAATTTTAAAGGAGAAAAGAGGGGGCGGACACTCGCATGAGTTCTCAAATGGGGGCATTCGAGGGGTATTTATAGGGAAATGATTGGTTGTGTGAGTTTTGAGCGACGTGGCCACCTGGGCTGCTCAAAGAGGCACGAGCCACGTCGCGGTTCTTCGAGTTGTCTTGTCGCTTTCACACAAGAGCAATCATGATTTTTTCTATCCTAGGATTTGGATGAACATGTTTGATATTTGACTATGTAAGATTCCGGGAAACCTTAACATAAAAGGTTTGAAATGTTTGTTTTTTGTGGTTGACTCGGTTTGACTCGTTGTTGGAGTCGGGATTTGAATTTTTGAGTCGGTTTTTGGTCCGGTGTCGATTTTGACTCTAGTTAGTGTCATTGCGACCCCGTCGTCCTGCATTAAACACTCCAGGTATTTTTGAAATGTTTTGAAATATTTTATTTTCGAAAACGGTTTAAGTTTTCCGACGTAAAGTTGTACACAAACTGTTGATCAAACGCCGCGATTCCAAATCATGTTATAGTCCGATAATCATCGGGTGTTTGTTGCAGTCGCAGTAGATACTGGGTATCTAGAGAGCCCCCACTTTGACTGAGGCTTGGACAGGGCAAAATTCAAAGTAGAGCCCCCAGGTCAATCGAAGATTACAAACCGGAGACCCGAGCGACGTCAAGGCAGCTCGAAAGGATTCGGACCAAGGACCTGCTGTCGGGAAGGGCGACGCCAAGGCGACTCAAGGGTACGAGCTAAGGACCTGTCGTGGGGAACAGTTTAGAGTCTGTCGACTATCCGTGCGGGTCGTTTAAAGTCCGTTAGACTACGTACAAAAGCTCGCCAGTCATAGGAAGGAGTCATACCTGAGGCATCTTCGGATATGTCCTTGCCCGTATGCGGACAAAGGCTCGCCAGCCGTGGTGCGTATGTGAGGAGGGCTTGCCTGCCACGATGCGTGATAAGGCTCGCCAGCCATGGGGCGTATCTGAGGAGGGCTCGTCAGCCACGACGCGTAGTAAGGCTCGCCAGCCATGGGGCGTATCTGAGAAGGGCTCGCCAGCCGCGATGCGTAGTAAGGCTCGCCAGCCATGGGGCTTACCTGAGGAGGGCTCGCCAGCCACGATGCGTAGTAAGGCTTGCCAGCCATGGTGCTATAGGGTAATATCCGTATAAAACCCCTTAAAACTAAGGACTATAACGTAATTTATCATGTGATTAATGGTCATAAACGAAAAACAAGAGAAACGATAAAAGAATAAGAATCAACCTCGGGTCCTGTGTAAAATCGGCCTAAGAACTGAAATCAACGCAGATTTCCTGCTAATCGTTGCACCCAAGATCGTCTGAGACTATGCCCCTTGTGCTAGAAATTGCTCTCTGATTGCCTTGCAATATTGAGAGAGCTTTTGTGAGTTTTCTGATGTGAAATCTAGAATTTCAGAGAAAAAGGCTCCAAAACCCTAATTTTTCTTCAAATGAGAATGATTAGGTCAAAAGGAGAGAAGGACTCTCCTTTTGTTCTATTCGGTCGACGGACCGGTTCCTCAGGGAGGGAGTGGGCTTTCCACTTTCTCCTTATTTAACTCGTGGTCCTACTCGTTTTGCTAAATGTATATGACGGGTTTTTATTATAAATCGTCATCCGTTATCGGATATTTAAAATATCGACTAGTAACATGAACCAGTCGACATATTAATACTTGTCCGACAATGACAATATTGTATAATTAATTAATTCAATATACATTAATTAAATATAACCGTTTATATTCAATTTCCGAATTAACCGCTTAATTCACCTTAGCCAGTATTATTTAATCCGTGTTAAATAATTATCTCAACATCGCGTTTGACTAATTATTAGTCAATAACTCCGACTAACCGCTTAGTCATATTAGGCATCAACATGACTGTATTTTCATACCGTCACATCTATCAAACGTATCCTATAGGTGTGACTTTTAGGGACCAGTTGATCACCGCCATCTATATGACAATAACGTCAAACTTATCTAGCAAGCCAACCGTTATTGATAAACGTGGACCAACTGATAATAATACAAAAGTATACCCTTTGATCCTTTTAGAGATTTATATGTCATTGCACTAACTGTGGAGGACACCAGCCCCAACAAGCTCCCACTTGTCCGTACAAGTGTACGTGCAATAACGTTATCCGCACTAACTGGAGGACACCGGCTCCAACAAACTCCCACTTGTCCGTACAAGTGTATGTGCGATAACCGATTCTCATATCCATTTAAAATTTCTCCCACTCAATGTAAAACAATTTGCAAATCCGTATCTGCAAGGTCGTATTTTACAATTGATCTGTATCAAGAGTGGTTTCCTCGACTAGAGAGTAACTTAATTGATAAAACGAATCCGTATTCGAGCATGGCCATGCATTTCGATTCTGACTCCTCGAGTGGCCCGAGAAATATCGAGTACCGATAAAGGCTGAATATTTCCTTCAACTCGACTCCTGCCGATCTAAGCAAAACATGAAATGACCCAGAAAAAATCTACTTGGCCCCCTGTTACGGATGACCGTGAGAAAGAAACCAAAGTCACCCAAAATCTGCCTTAATCTCAAGAGACAGTCGATAGTCAAAAGAATCGACTCTTAGGATCACCATGGAGGTCCTATCCACGACCTGGCACCGAATGTTATATAACATTTAGGACTCCACGTCGTTGTCACAGTTGTGTCCTACGAGATATCCGTATAACTCGCCTCTGTCATTGGTCAGTCAACCGTTTGACTTATGGCTCGTTGAACCCACCATCAACCAACGTCACAAAATAATTGCCAGAGTTATCAGCTCACTTGGGCAATTAAGGACCAAAAATATAATGTTTGTTCAGTTCACTTTGTGGTGTTCAAGATTGTCGTACAACTCCACATGAAAAACAAAATATATAAATATCAAAACGATGATGTCGTATAGAGTACACGAGAAAATGAATCTAATCCATAAAAGAGTACTACAACTCAGGAACACGTTTAATTCCCATGGAAATAACATGCCCTTCATGCTTATCTTGTCGTAAAGGTTTAGTGAGAGGATCTGCTATATTATCATCTGTAGCAATCTTTTCTATCACTACCTCCTTTTTGCTCCACGTAATCTGCTGTAACACTTTGTTTGGAACTCTTCCAGCTGACTGCAGCGCCATTAAGAGTAAAAACGAATCCAGACTGAGATTTCGAGTCATCTCGATCCGTTTGGAAGCTAGCATCTGCGTAACCCCGGTTGCGCATAGCTTTTGATCGCCTCCATAAGTCAATGCCCAATCTTTAGTCCTCCGTAGGAACTTAAGAATGTTCTTGACAGCCATCCAATGTGATTCACCTGGATCCTGTTGGAATCGACTTGTCATACTCAATGCATATGCCACGTCTGGACGTGTGCATATCATGACATACATGATTGATAATATAGCCGAAGCATAAGGAATTCGGGTCATGCGCTCTATCTCTTCCGGTGTCTTTGGTGCCTGAGACTTGCTCAAATGCACCCCTGGAGCCATAGGAAGAAACCCCTTTTTGGAGTTAGTCATGCTGAATCTCTCTAGAATCTTGTCTATATAAGACTCCTGACTGAGAGATAACATCCGACGTGATCTATCTCGATAGATACGAATGCCCAAAATTCTTTGTGCCTCACCCAGATCTTTCATCTGGAAATGGTTCTTCAACCATACTTTTTCCGAAGTTAAGAGAGGTATGTCATTCCCAATCAGGAGTATGTCATCAACATACAATATTAGGAAGACAATCTTGCTCCCACTCGACTTGATATATAGACATGATTCCTCGACCGATCGATTAAATCCATTTTCTTTTATCACTTGGTCGAAACGATGATTCCAACTCCGAGAAGCTTGCTTAAGTCCATAAATGGAACGCTTAAGCTTGCACACTTTCTTAGGATGTTCAGGATCGATGAAACCTTCGGGTTGTACCATGTACAACTCTTCCTCCAAATAACCATTTAAGAAGGCGGTTTTCACATTCATCTGCCAAATTTCATAGTCATGAAAAGCGGCAATCGCTAAGATAATCCGAATGGAACGCAGCATGACTACGGGTGCAAAAATTTCATCGTAGTGAAAACCTGGCACTTGGGTGAAACCTTTAGCAACTAGTCGTGCTTTATAGATATCTTGTTGACCTTCCACAGAATGCTTTATCTTGTAAAGCCATTTGCATTGAAGGGGACGAACCTTAGCAGGCAAGTCAACAAGATCCCATACGTTGTTCTCATACATGGAGTCCATCTCGGATTGCATGGCCTCAAGCCATAGCTTTGAGTCGGAACTGGTCATGGCACCTTTATAGGTTGCGGGTTCACTACTCGTTAAGAGTAGAATGTCATCTATGTCATGTTCCTCGACCATATCAATGTATCTGTCCGGAGGAATAGAGACTCTTCCCGACCTCCTAGGTTCCTCAGGAATACTAACCGCAGCCGGGATTGAAGGAACTGGTTCCTCCAATGGTTGCTCGACATTTGGTTCTGGAATCTCCAACAGCTCGAAGGTTCTATTACTCCTCGCGTTCTCGAGAAACTCCTTCTCTAAGAATGTCGCACTAGCCGCAAAAAATACACGTTGTTCGGTTGGCGAATAGAAGTAATGACCAAATGTTCCTTTAGGATAACCTATAAAGTATGTCTTGACCGATCGTGGGCTGAGCTTATCCTCGTGTCTCCACTTGACATAAGCCTCGCAGCCCCAAACCCGTATAAAGGACAAGTTGGGGACCGTTCCCTTCCATAGTTCATATGGTGTCTTGTCATGACTTTAGACGGACTTGTTAAGTATTAGAGCGGTGATGAAGAGCATAACCCCATAATGAATCAGGCAATACAGTGTGACTCATTATGGATCGAACCATATCAAGTAGTGTTCGATTTCTCCGTTCGGACACACCATTCAACTGAGGTGTTCCAGGTGGAGTTAACTGTAAGACAATCCCACAGTCCTTAAGATGTTGATCAAACTCGTGTGAAAGATACTCGCCACCACGGTCTGATCGTAGTGTTTTAATCTTTCTACCCAGTTGGTTCTGTACCCGATTCTGGTATTCTTTGAATTCTCCTGACACCTCAAACCTCCCGCCAGGATGCTCGCGCCTCTTCAGGATGATCCAGGACATTTTGTGTTTCCTCACACTCACATTTCCTTGTTTTCGCGTTTTACGAAATCCGACACGGTTTCCATGACGCAGCTTTAAACATACGGATTTTTCTTTCTTTTTTTAAAAGAGGGAAGGGCTAGTCGCCCCAATCCGCGACGGATCGTTTCCATGTCAATCAAAATTCCGAAAATATTTCGCTTTTTTCCGAAAATTTTTCACTTTTTCATAATTTTCCATCAAAACAAAAAACGAAAATTGATAATACGACATCAGTTTTCCTCCAAAATTCGAGTCTTGACCTCAAAAATCAAATATGCTCGTAAAAATATTTTCTAAAAATTCTTCCCTAACGGATTGAGTTTGAATTTTTCGAGTCACAAATCAATTTCAACAATTTCAACACAATTTAATTCAAGACACGAGTTAATTGCTCAATTTTCAAATTAATTCCTTTTGGGAGTCCAAATGTGGCGACTTGTCGCGGGATTTTTCAAAATTCATTTCATTTTTAAAATTTCAAATTTCAACTTCAAGTCATCTTGGTTAATTTTTGTTTTTCAATCAAATGCTTTTACGTGTTTGCATTTATGTATATGTGCTATCCGTTGCCTGTTTTCTACACTAACGATGCAGGAACTGGTGCAAAGCAAAAGAAGAATCGACAGCTGACAGCGCTCCTCCGAAACACAACACAAAAAAAAGCCAAAAATCACAAATGAACCACAATCCAAAAACACATATATACAAACCGCCTCACGCAAAATACATCAACACACGTTTGATATGGACAACTGACCGTACAAACAGGATCCAGTACAGACATCTATCATACAGACACTGGCCTAAAAAAACCATCTATCATACAGACACTGGCCTAAGACAACGAACTAGGGCTATCCGCCACCTACCGAACTAAGCACTCTCTATCCTCTCAAACGGAAAAGAAAGGGAGCAACACAAGAGACAGGGGAGCAACAACGGAAGCAGAGGTGGTTACCATGATGGTAATACCTCGTTCCTGCTCCACGACAAAAAATAAGACAGTGTCTGGTAGACTTTGGATGATAAGGAGGTCAAGGACCATGATGCGAAGCGCCACCTCGGTGTCAACCTCCAATCATCAGCTGTCATGTCTATGAGCCACAACGAAAAGGACAAGACGGCTGCGACAGCCGCCTCCCCTCCTCTACGGAAGCATCCTCTACCACCACCTCGGCTCCAGCGGCCTCCCCGGTCGCTTCTGCTCCTCCAGGATCATCTTCCTCCTCCAAGGCCTCCACGACGGACCCCACAGGTCCCAAATGATACCCTACAATCAAAAGCAAACAAAGAACGTCAGCCAAAATTTTGGCATTATGACGGCGTAAAACGGACAAACCCGGAACAAAAAACAACCTGCAAAGCAAAACAAGGGCAACCCCGCCCAAATCCAACCAAACAAAACAAAAAACAATTCACAAAAACGCACAAAAAACAACGACTCGCCCTTCTTTTCAATCAAAAGACGAGTCAAAACAACAAACAAAAATGGCATCTCAAGACCCACACAAGGTCCGCCAACAACCCAAAATACATTCCCAATGTAATGAGGAATTTTTCTACGGCTCAAAAAGGCAATTTATACGCCAATTTGAGCACAAACCGGTCAAAAATTCAAAAACGACCGCAAAGAGGCAAACGTGATTTTATCACGCCTCAAGGTGACCTAAACTACCAATAAGGTCCATTTCAATGCAAACTGACTCAATTTAAGCCCAAACAGGCGCTTATTTTGTCAGACATAAGACCGTCACAAAAGGCAAAAATTCAAATTTTGCCCACAATACCCAACAAAGGTCCACAATGGCAACTTGAAAGAGACAAGTCAAAAGAGGGAATCCTGGGGAAGGCCTAAAGAGGCGCGAGCTGCCTGGCGATGGAAGCCAGCTCTCCCCTTTTTTTGAAAAAAGCGCTGATCATTTTTGTATAAATAGTGATGCGTGCGCTTCATTGTTTCATCATCTGAAACACAAAAACATCTCTACCAAACTTCTTCTTCTTCTTCTTCCACGAAAATATTTCATGGATGCTTTTGAGAATGCATTGCGACAATGGTGCCGGGATTTGTCGCCTCCCGAAAAGTATCAGCTCGTTTGCATGGGAGTTGGTCAATTGTTGGTGCTCCGTAAAGTCAAGGTGCAATCCTCATTTATCTAAGCATGTTCTCGGTTTTGGGATTCGAAACACCATGTTTTCGTTTTCCCGAAGGGTGAAATTTGTCCTCTTGCCGAAGGAGTTGGAGCCATTGGTGGGTGGTCGGGTTGTGTTCCGGTGCTTCCTCCTACTCGGTTGTGCTATAAGTATAAATTCCGTTCCATGTTGGGTTTGTCGACGAGTCAAGTCAACTTCCTCCGTGCTCCTCATGGTGTGGATATGTTGGCTCTTATCAACATCTTTTCAAACCGATTAGATGTCAATGTTTCGGAGATGGCTAGGAGAAGGGCTCTTGCCTTTTGCCTTGTCCATGTATACCTCTTTGCTGATGCTTTGAAGAAGGAGGGGCCAAAATGCTATGGTAGCATGACCCTTATTCATGTGGTTGAGCAAATGGAGCATGGTAGAGATCCATCGTGGTTGGTGCTTGGCGAGATCATCCAAGCCTTGGACAAGGAAGGCTCTTGTGGAGAAGCTCCTTCGTTCGAATCCCCAAGGATCCTTCAAGTGTGGCTATTGGAGAGGCTAAGGTACGTAGAGCCTCCGGTTGATTCTTCTTCTTATTCCTTTCGTTGCCTTACCATGAGGAAGAAGTTGTACTCGGATAGTTTTGCTTCTACCGAGGCTTATTGGGCCGCAAGATTGGCGGAGGAGGGTGGTCCTCACATCCGTTGGGTGGTGCCATAGTGGCACTTGGGGTCCTTCAAGGGGGTGCCCGCTTCGGGTGGTAGTCATCGTTCTTTGATGGTGGTGAGTTTGAAGGTTGCCTCCTTCATTTATCCCGAAAGGCTTATGAGGCAAATGGGACGTCAACAAAAGGTGCCCGCTTAAGATACCCTTGTCCAAGAGAATGTTTTCCGGAACTCCGGGCTTGTGGAGATCTTCGAAAGGTGGTGGGCCACTCGGCCGCTTTGGGAGGTACCAAACCCCGTTGCCACGATATGGGTGATTCCCGCTTATGTCAAGTGCTCACGAGCTCCGTCCTTGGAAAAGAGGTCCAAATTCCGTAAGGACGAGGTTGTCGACTTGAAGTATCGAGAGGTTGGCAAGGCCAACCGTGCCTTCTTTGAGGAGTATGTTGATGGGGCTATCCCCGATGTGATAAGACCACCAAAGAGGAGGAGCTCGGGTCCCAAGAACATGGTGGGCCGTGCATTGGCTCGTTTCGGGTCGAATATGGGGTCTTGTGGTAGACCGGAGGCCGTCGCCATCTTAGATCCGTTGAGGATCCGTTCCGAGGAGGAAATCCATGCTAGGCGGGCCAACAAGAAGAACAAGGGGAAGATGTACCCCAAGGGAAAACACAAGGGTAAAATGGAAGAGTGAAGACCTCCACTACCCACTTTATTTTTATGTTGTATTAGTATTGTGAGTTTTTATTATGTCGTACTAGCTAGTTATTGTGTGTTTTGTGCTAGTTTTATTTAGTGAGGTGTTTTAAATGACACCTTAGCTTTGACAAGTTGTAGACTCGTCGAGCTCTATTTGTTGTTGAAATTGTAATCCCTCCCATTATTAATTAAATAAGGGGATTGCTCGTGTCGAAAAATGTGAACGCTTGTTTCTTCCATCCATTCTGTAAAGGCAATTCGATTTGAATTATCCTAAATATTTGCACTTGGGAAAGTGGTATTTTGTGAGGAAGGGAGAAAAGCTTATTGTTGTATTTTGTGGGAAGGGGAATGCTTTTCCCTTTCTTTTTGATGGGGATGATGTTTTGTATGTGGGTGATGTGTTTTTTTTTTTGATTATGGGGATGGTTGTATCCTTCTTGTGTAAGAAAGGACTGCCTACGTATTCACCTGAAGAGGTGAAATCAAACCAAGATCGTAGTTCGAAATGCTTTGTAGATTTGATTGGGTTTTTGTGGTTGTATCCCTCATGTATAAGAGGGACTGCCTACGTATCCACCTGAAGAGGTGAAATCAAACCATGCTCGTAGTTCAGGGCTTTTTTTTGTTTTAGTGCAAATGTATGTTGCCTTTGATAGTTCAAAGGACCTTTGAAACGGGCAAGGTGCCGCAACTTAGACTCGATAAAACATGCAATATCAAATCAGAACGCGTTGAGGAACATGACTTGAAAAGGGTTGAGGTGGTTGTTAGTTGTAAAACTAGGCTAGGTCGTTGGTTGCTATGGTTCAAGGGTAGTATTTCTTGAGTTGGTCTAAGTTGGTCTGTTTTGTGAAATCCTCCCCATCTAGGTCACTCAGTCTCACTCCGCCCCCCGAAAGTATTTTCTTGACCAGGTATGGCTCGGCCCAGTTGGGTTTGAATTTTCCCCTCGGATCGACGGGTAGCGGTGCACGAACCGACTTGAGGACCAAGTCGCCTTCCTGCATGTTCCTGGGTTTGACCCTCTTGTTGAATGCCCGTTGTATACGTCATTGGTATAGCTGAACGTTGTGCAAGGCGTTGAGTCGCCGTTCGTCTAGAAGAGTGAGTTGCTCGTACCTTCGACGGGTCCATTCCAACTCAGGGACTTGACTCTCCAGTAGGATACGTAGAGAAGGGACCTCTCTACCGGTTGAACCGCCTCCATGCCATATGCTAGGTAGAAGGGTGTGGCGCCTTTCAGTGTTCGAATGGAGGTTCGGCTTCCCCAGAGTGCGAATGGGAGCTTGCTCGGCCAATCGCGGTAGTTGTCTTGCATTATCTTGATAATGGTTGATGCGTGTCATTTATATGATGTTTTACACCTCATTTTACATGCATTTCAGAGCTCATGTATGTAGTTTATGCTACTATTCTCCCCATTTCCGTCTACTTTCGTGTTTTTGTACATTATTGCAGAAATGTGAAGAATCCAGCGGAAATCAAGCTAAATCCGTCCTCGAGTACTTTGCATTGCATTTGACGTGAAGTATTTACTCAAGAAACGAAATTGGTGCGCATATCGAGGCTTGAAAGGCTAATTCAAGAAGTTTTTGAAGCCAAGTACCAGCTACTCCAGTCGATCGACTGACCTCCATGGTCGATCGACCAGAGCATGACATACAGAAGCTACTGTATGGCGAGGGTTAGTCGATCGACCGGTCCCAGTGGTCGATCGACCAGACCGTGACTCTGACGCAAATTAAAAGAACGAGAAGTTTGAAGCCCATCGTAATTAGGTTTTAGGAAATAAGAACTACGTTGTATTCCTATATAACGTAGCTTAGGTTTCAGTTTTAAGCATCCAGTTTTCATCATCTAGTTCTTTAGATACAATTCAATAATCATTAGTTTAGTTCATTCTTTCATTAATAAAGTTCTTTTTGCAATCAGTTTTGATCTTTCCTCTGCGATTTCCTTCACGGTACTCTTCTGTTCTTATATTCAGTTTCATTGCTTTAATTTGCTGATAGTATAGGATTGCTAGGTTAGATCTCCCGAAGCCAAATTATTGTTTTATGTTAATTGTTCGTTTAATTAATTTAAGTATGAATTCGAATGCTTTAATTGTTAAGTTTATTGTTGTTATTATTTCTAGTATGAGTAGCTAAACCCCTTGTGCCAGGATGTAGGGAATCTGTAGAAGTAGGCGGCATTAGAATAGTAGACCAGAAATCGCGCCATGGTCGATCGACTGGGCTCCCTGGTCGATCGACTGGCCACGTGAGTTTTGCTTCGTTTTAATTAATTTAATTGCTATATTTGACGAATCGAGTGCACGCGACTAGTTGAATGGTTAGGAATCGACCGACCCAATAAAGATCGAAAGATAGGGAAGGGAGATAGCCTACCTATTAAGACGACTAGATTAATGAGATCGAAAGATGAGTTAATTTAGCCTTTTAAATCACTTTTCAGGACGAAAGTTAGCATTAGTGATCACGTGTTTGTTTTAGACCTACCTAGTATATTGCCGCCGAAACTATAGTGAACCGACCATCTTAGCACCCTTTTATTATTTGATTTCATACATTTCTTTAGTTTTCTTTTAATTTCATTGCCATTAGTATAAACCAACACAAATCAAATCCCCCTCACATTTGTTACCTTAGACTAGAATTAGACAACTATTAATTGCATCGCCTCCCTGTGGTTCGACCCTTACTGCCACTAGCTATAGTAGTAGTTTGGACTATAAATATTATTTTTGGTGCACAAAACGACAGGCATCAAATTTTGGCGTCGTTGCCGGGGAGGCAATTGTTTAAAATTTTTAGTTGTTTATATTTTTAGTCTTTATCTTAGTTTAAGGGACATCTGTTCCTTAAACTATTCTCATATTCTACTTGTAGTTTCTTCTTATGCGCAGGTCACAGGGTGGTAAATTAGTACCGTTCAATCCTGAGATTGAGAAGACTTTGCGTGAGTTGAGACGATCATCTAGGGTATTGCCGACAGAGGAAGAGCTGAGTACTCTGTCTAGTTACTACGAGAACGAGCTTTTTGAGGAGGATCCACCTTCGTCACCTATTTCTACTTCTTCAGCAGAGACTGTCACATCTCCAGACATGGCTGAAGAAGCGAGTATAGCCAGTCACTCTGAGCCGACAGCTGAGAATCTCTATAAGGGATTCGCATTACCAGGGACGGATAGGAAATTCGAGCCGAAACCGTCCTATATCAACTTGGTTGAGAGAAACCAATTCGGGGGAGCTGCAAATGAAGATGGAGCCAAACATGTAGAGACATTCATTGATTATTGCTGTTCCATACCCCCACCAACCGGTGTGACCCAGGACCAGGTGAAGGAGACGATGTTCATATTCTCTCTTCGTGATGCTGCAAGGGAATGGTACCGAGACTTGGATCGAGCTGCTAACGGGATTACTGATTGGAATTCGCTGGCCTTAGCATTTTACAAGAAATATTTCTATGCCTCGAAGACCAATGCCATTAGAGCTCAGATCACGAGCTTTAAACAGGGTCCTGACGAGAATTTTCATGAGGCATGGGTCCGTTTCAAAAAGATGGTGCGAACTATTCCGCACCATGGGTTCGAGAAGTGGAGCCTATGCAATCAATTTTATAATGGGCTTTATGACGATCAGAGGGCTATCCTGGATGCGGCAGCTAATGGTAGATTCCAGGAGAATGTTGGAGAAACTAAGGGGTGGAAAATTATTGATGATTTGGCCAGCCATAAAGCCGAGTATGGAAATTCCAGGGGAAATCAAAGGAGAAGTGCTGAATCCCCTTCTGTAGCTGCATTAGAGGCTCTTAAGGCGAGATTTGATAAGTACGAGTTGGGAGGAGCTTCAAAAGGAGGGATCTATCATGTGAATGCTGTTTCAGACGGTCCTTTCGTCTGCAAGAGATGTGGAGGAGAAGGACATGTTTGAGATAAGCAAAGCATTCCCTATGAGTCTTGTGCTGCTTTTCAACATTATAGGCAGACAAACACTTATTTTGAGCCGAATGTCCATCCGAACTTGAGGTGGAGTAGCCAAAATGTCCTAAATCCGACTCCACCTCTACAGCAGCTGATACTGTCGTTTCGTACCAAAAATAAATACCTAAGTACAACTAATAGAAGTCAGCGGTAAGTAGGGTCGATCTCCACAGGGAGGCTAAGTTGCTATCTATCATTTAATTCGATGTCATCGGGTGTCACGAAATGGGGGTTGAATTGATTGTGAACTAACTAAACTACTGAAACTAGAGGCAAGAGAAGGGAATAAAGGAAATTAAAAATAAGAGAAAGGAAGTATGCTAGGAGTCGGTCTACCGTGGCAGCTATCAGATCTTATACTATCGGGAATACTAAGGCGATTAGACTATTGATAAGAAGAGCTATGGTCGTCACCTTTCGGTCCTTAAACCGCCCTAGAGTGTAAACAGCTTAACTTTCGCCCTCACTGCAATACCCTATTGTAATTAAGCAAGCCTTCCCTTCCAATCTTTCGATCTAGGTCGGGGTTAACTAAATTTATGGTCTCCTGCATGCATTCATTCGACCGGATAATTAAATTGCCTAATACAATTCCTATCGCAAGACTAATCTATATAAGTCAATTAAAACATCGCTACCACGGCTTCCCTAATCCTAACATACTAGGGGAATTAGCTAGACATGGAATAAGTAAGAACAAGAAATAAAGAAGAAGAAATAATAAACATTAAATTAAAGAGAGAAAAGGGAAGAAAGAATTACTGAAATTAAAAGATCCGGAAATTGAGAACAAAGTAACAGTAACAATGTATGTGAAGTGACAGAGTATTCAGAGTAATTAGAGAGGAGAAGTCCCCTCATTATGTCGACCTCCTATCCTATTTATAAGAAAAATAGGATTATTAACCTAATTGCGGAAAATAAAGCTTAAAAGCCCAGCCCGTCAAGGATTGTTGCTCGATCGAGCACTTAAGGCTCTCGATCGAGTGATATTCCTTAGCATTCCTCTTGATCGAAGACTTCTTTCCCCTTAATCACTCGATCGAGAAGAAGTAGCTCTCGATGGAGCAAATGGGCTCTCGATCGAATAAAAATAGTTCTCGATCGAGCACTTCTCAGCGCGTAATTCCTGCTTCGCGCACTGAACTTCAAACGGCCGCCATTTCTTCGTTACTTAGTCAAACAGGGTGATTCCGGTGGCATTGGAAAGATAAAAGGACAAACTTTCATCTCCAATTGGAATCACCTGAATATCTGTTGTAGAACTCGAGATATGGCTCTTACAAGCAGGAACTAGCAAATTGAAGCACTCTCTTGGCTCGCCTAACTTCCTTACTCCAATGCGCATCTCAAAATAGCTTCACTCCCGCTCCAAATTCACTCTTCCTCCAAATGCATGCTAAAAGGATGGTAAAAGGCTTGATCTCACTACTTTTGGGTTCATTCCTGCAAATAAGACAAAACAAACCAAAGTAGCATATTCGGGGCATTTCGTAGCATAAAACCACGATAAAAGCATAGAAATACGTGCATAAAATAGGCTAATAAGACTATATAAAATGCACGTATCAGCAGCAGCAGCAGCAGCAGAATTATGTGCCCCCTCATAAGCAGCAACAGCCATATCAAAAGCCTCCGTATGTTCCACAACAGCAGCAGCAGTCCCAAGGTTCCGAATTTGCCGAGTTGAAAAATTTGTTGCTGAAAGAGTCTCAAGCTAGAGAGGTCGGGATGAAGATGTTAGAGAGCCAAATCGCTCAATTGGCTAACACGAGTGCAACTCGAGCTCCGGGACATTTACCGTCGCAGACGGATCAAAAGGAGACCCTTAATGCCATTACTTTGAGGAGTGGGTCTACCCTTGATGGGCCCGCTATGGTCGAGGAAGCTACTGGAAAAGATGAGGCGGAACCAAGCAAGAAGAAGGCTGTAACGAATAATAGCAAGAAAAAGACGATCAGCAGGTATGTCAGTCGATCGACTGACATACCCAGTCGATCGACCAGTCCGCGAAGTGACACAGCTACTGTTCCTGTAGAAGTCGGTCGATCGACTGACCACGCTGTTGATAGTGAGTCTTTTCGTCCTCCAATGCCTAATAACTTGAGGGACCACTTGTTTCGGGGTACGACTACTCCGAAAATATTGAGGCAAGACCCAAATGCTGATGGGTCAGTCCCGGTTCCAAAGTATGACCCGACGACGGTTAATGGTTCATTCTTGAGACGGTCTGAAGAAGGGTCAAGCTACAACTAAGAGAAGGTAGTGGATTTTCAGCCTAAATCCACCGATGCCGGCATGAGAGACTTAGAGGAGAGGGCTAAGTTACTTCTTTCAGCCCCCTATCCAGAAAGATTGGTGCCGACGAAGGAACAGGTATCGTTTAACAAATTTGAAAATGTTATTCGTAGCTTAAATGTACAAGTTCCTTTTCTTGAGTTAGTTAATCAAGTGCCTTCTTACATGAAATTTATAAAGCAACTTTTATCTAAAAAGAAGTCACTTGAAATTGTGCAATCTGTCGCACTAACTGAGGATTCATGTTCTTATTTGACCCATACTGCACCTCATAAGCTAGAAGACCCAGGTAGGTTTTCAGTCCCATGTAGTATTGGCACCTTTTCTATTGAGAAGGCCTTATGTGACTTAGGAGCCAATATTAATGCCCTTGAGTCTTGCTAGGAAGTTGAAATTGACTAGGTTTGCAGTTACCAACATGACAGTATAGATGGCCGATCGATCTGCGGTCCAGCCTATAGGAGTCTTAGAAGACATTCCCGTGCAAATAGGAAAGTTCTTTTTCCCTGTTGACTTCGTTGTACTAAATATTCCTGAGGATGCCCACATTCCTATCATATTGGGTAGACCATTTCTGAACACTGCTGGTGCAGTTATAGATGTTGGTTCAGGTACTCTGACCTTTAAAGTAGGGAAACATTCCATTGTCTTTGCCCAGACAGCTAAGAAGAAAGACCTCATGTGGCCAGTCACTTGTAATACGGTTTCTGAAAAGAAATCTTATTTTGTAACACATAGGGGCATCGATGTCATGTCTTCAAGTATGTTGACGAGCGCGGCAAGTTTTGCCAGGGCATCAGTGAATTGATTTTCGTCTCGTCGCAAGTGGAAATAGTCGACTTGGTCGAAGAACTCAGCCTCTTGATTGATCTTTGCTCGGTAGGGAGCTAAATTGTCACTTCGGATTTTCCATGACCCGGACACCTGATTGATGATGAGCAAGGAATCACCATGGACCCTCAATCTCTTGATGCCAAGTGTGATGGCTGCTTGTAGGCCGATGAGGCATGCTTCATATTCAGCGGCATTGTTGGTGACGGCGAAATCCAGTTTGACCGAGATCGGAACATGTTCTCCCTCTGGCGATATTAGATGGATTCCTACCCCAAAGCCTCTCAGATTAGATGCGCCATCGAGGTATAGGTCCCATGCGTCGGAGTCGACACAAAGGATGTCTTCGTTAGAAAGTGACCATGTGTAAGTCGTTAGATCCTCATTGACAGGATTCTCTGCCAGGAAATCGGCGACTGCTCTTCCCTTGATAACCTTGAGGGGTACAAACTTGAGATTAAAATCGGACAGCATGGGTGTCCACCTAGACAGCCTTCCGTTTAGTACGGGTTTTTCGAAGATATATTTAACCGGGTCCATCTTGGAGTAGATGTGGACCGTGTAGCTGAGCATGTAATGCTGCAGCTTTTTTGTTGACCATACTAGGGCAAGACATGTCTTTTCCAGTTGGGTGTACCTTGTCTCGTACTCGATGAGCTTTTTTCTGATGTAGTAGATGGCTCGTTCTTCGCCGTTGACTGTTTGTGCTAGCATAGCTCCCATGGCCGTGTTGGTAATAGTCAGGTATAGGGATAGAGGAATCCCCGGTTGAGGTGGCATGAGGACAAGAGGTTTGGATAGGATTTCCTTTATCCCGTCGAAGGCGTTTTGACAATCGTCGTCCCAATCGGTGTGATCGGAGGCGCGAAGTTTCTTGAATATTGATTCACAAATCATGGTGAGCTTGAAAATGAAGCGGCTGATGTATTGGACCTGACCGAGAAATCCCCGAATCTCCTTCTCGTTCCTAGGCCGAGGCATTTGTTAAAGGGCTTTGATTTTGGTTGGATCAATCTCAATGCCTCTTTTGCTGACGACATGTCCCAAGAGTTTTCCGGAGGTGACCTCGAATGCACACTTCTGAGGATTTAGTCTCATGTTATACTTCCGCAGACCAGCGAAGAATTTTAGAAGGGCGTTGATGTGGCCGTCCCGTTCTCTTGATTTGACAATCATGTCATCAACATACACCTCTACCTCCTTGTGCATCATATCATGTAGGAGAGTGGTAGTGGTTCTTTGATAGGTAGCCCCGGCGTTGATGAGACCGAAGGGCATGACTGTGTAGCAATATGTACCCCACTGTATAGTGAACGCAGTCTTGTGCATATCTTCCTCAGCCATTTTAATCTGGTTGTACCCAACATACCCGTCCATGAATGATAGGAGAGCATGTTCAGCAGTGTTGTCCATCAGAATGTCAACATGTGGCAAAGGGAAGTCGTCCTTTGGACTTGCCTTGTTCAGTTCCCTGAAGTCGACGCAAACCCAAATTCTTCCGTCTTTCTTTGGTACAGGCACAATGTTGGCCACCCAGTCAGAGTATTCAGACACTTTGATGAAACCAGCCTTGAACTGTTTATCCACTTCTTCCTTGATTTTTAGGGCCCATTCAGGACGCATCCGGCGTAGCTTCTGCTTCACAGGTTTAGCTCCGGGCTTAATGGGTATCTGGTGCTCTGCAATTTCCCTGTCAATCCCAGGCATGTCTCTGTAGGACCAGGCCAATACGTCCTTATATTCGTGGAGGAGATCAATGAACTGTTGTCTTTCCGAGGGGTCCAGGGTTGTCCCTATCCTAATTTCTTGAGGTGTGTTGTCGGTTCCTACGTTAATAGGTTTGGTCTCCTTAATGATGGGGGTTCTGGTTTCCCGTTTGTCAAGTTCTTTGGCTAGGTGAGGTAGGTAGTCACTCAAGTCAAATTCCTCATAGTCATTCAAAACTGCATTGCAGTTAAATTGAGACGAGTCATAAGCAAACTTAGCGTTCATTAAGTTGACACGAGCGAAAAGCTCGGAGATGACAGATATCTCGTGGTCGGTCAGAGGCGACACAACAGAGGCGGTGGCCCCTGGAACAGGCTCCAGCTTTTCACCTTTCATGGGAGTGGGGGTGACCCTAGTAGACTCAGCCTCTACATCAGCCACGACCTTGTGATAAAATAGTGGGAAGGGGACCTTGACTGGGACATCAGGAGTGTTAGAAGCTATGACAGACTCTGACTTCGACTCAGACTCAGGTTCAGATTCTTCTTCGCTTCCCTCTTTGAACATAGGGCCTTCTCCAGTTGTGATCTTGAGAATTCGGCCTTGGCGATCTGTCCACTTGACGGTTTTCCTCCAGCCCTGTGTAGCTTTCTCCGGGTCAGTGTCGGAGATCAAGGCAATTGGGTCAAATCGGTTGTCCTTCAGGGCGATGTTGATGATGTCCTCATAGTCGAGGTGCCTGATGTTATCCTCTCCAAAGAGGAGGGTGACAGCTTGTCCATTGAGGCATGACGACGGCTTAGACTCGGTTGATGCAGTTTCGGTGTTGTCAGGGATGAAGTAGCAGTCTTGGAAGACTTCCACACCCGGGTATCTGGCCTTGGCCACAGAGTCATAGATCGGCTCCGGAAAGCCATGGTAGAGCTCTAATTCTCCCTCGGGGACAATGTATCCATTGAGGGTCAGATGATAGGGACGGAGGATAACTCCATGCTTCTTGCATTTTCGAACTAGGAGGTTCATCTCCTGGATATCTTCATCGGTAGGCTCGTATCCCAGTCCGAAGGGAATGTTGGGGACCTTAGCCTGTTTCAAGGGAGGTAAGGGGCTCTTCAGTGGATTGAAGGGCAAACCCGGGAAGTAACCCTGGCGCATCATGATGCGGTTGACTTTGAGGTTGGCAAACGAGTCACAATCAAAGGGTGTTGATTCATCAGTTATGGCATTCACAGCTTGGAATCCTCACATTTCATTATCATCTTCCTCAATGGTCTGGGAGGCTGTTCCCTTTCTCATGACAACTTTGATTGGGGAAGCAGGAGTTGTGATTGTTTTCCCGTTGAAGGGGACCCTGATTTTCTGGTGGAGAGTCGAGGTAATCGCCTTGACGGCGTGAATCCAGAGACGTCCTAGGAGAATATTGAAAGAGGCGTCGATGTCGACCACCTGAAAACTGGGTTGCCTTTCCAGCGGTCCGGTTGCGACAGTCAAAGTGATGAGCCCCGCGACCTTGCGACGAGTGCCGTCGTAGGCGCGTACTCCTTGGTTTGTCGAGACCAAATCAGCTTCCTTAATACCCAACTTGTGAGCAGTCTTGAGGGGAATGACATTCACCGCGGATCCATCATCCACAAGGAGCATGGGCACATTCTTCTTGAGACATTGTACGGTAATGTACAGGGCAAGGTTATGATTGGTTCCGAAGAGAGGGATATCTTCGTCAGAGAAGACGACTGGGTTGTTCAATTCAGGGGCGTCCCTTGTCATATGTGCCACTATTTCTTCAAGGAAAGAGGTTGAGGGCACAGTTAGTTTTCCCAAGGCTTGTAGGAAAGCCTATCGATGTTCAAACGATGTCGCGATCAGTTGCCAGATCGAGATCTCGACTTTTGCCTTCTGAAGCTGTTTGAGGATTGAATTCTCAGGAGCCTTTGGTTGAGTGTCTACTTCCGGGATAACATGGTCGTTTGTTTTTGGAATGACCGTTGGATTGTTCGGGTTCTGATAGGGGCGTCCGGACCGGGTAAGGTGACCGATCTCTTTTGCCCGTTTCTCTTTCTCTGGGACAAGGTAGACATCTTCAAAGTTGTCTCTCCAGATGCCGTTGATTTCAGGATCTCGAAGGCACCTTGGTGGACAGTTTTTGTGAGGGTAATTTTTGTAAGGGTAGTTTTTGTGGGTTTGATTATTGTGAGGGTGATTATTGTGAGGATAATTATTGTGAGGTGCACGCCAGAATGGTCGCCGGAGCAATCCATCCTGGTGAGGGTAGTTTTGGGCGTTCGGGGGACTCTCCCTCGGGCGTGGTGGTGGAGGATTGAAGATAAGCCGGCGGTAGGCATCGTCAAGTCGGGTAATCAACTCGGAGAGGCTGGCTATGGCTTCCTCAACCTGTTGGAACATGGTGAGCATAGTGGCGGCACTGAACACAAATATCCCGTTCTAGGGATCTTTCTCCAAGGCATTCACCTCGTCATCAACCGGCAGGATGAGGTGTGAGAAGTCCAGAGTCGGCTCATTGTTGGAGATGGCGTGGATTCCCAGAGGATTTGTTTTGTTATTTGGCTTAGTCGGCGGGGGTAAAGGCAATTCCCCTTTCTCAATCATATCTTGGATGATGTGTTTGAGTTTGAAGCAGGTTTCTGTATCATGCCCTTTCCCTTGATGTTACTGACAATAGGCGTTGGGGTTCCAGAAGCAGTATTTCTTAGCATCGGTCGGATCCGGGGTGGGTCCGATTGGTTGTAACTTTCCCTGGTCCATGAGCCTCTTCAGAGCACTTGCGTAAGTTGACCCTATATTAGTGAACGCTCTCTGGGGGCGCTCATCTCTCTTAGCAGATGGTTCAACGAGGTTGACCTCATCGATCTTGTTTGTTTGGCTGTAAGGGCGGGACCCGATTGAGGTGGATCCTTGGTAGCCTCTGCTAGTAGTCTTGGCCAAGACACCCTTCCGGAGGTCATCTTCAATGCGTATCCCCAGAATTTGCAGATCTTGGAAGGTCCTGATATTTTGGTACCTCAGTAAGTTGGCATACACTGGGCGGAGATTGTTGACAAACGTTTCAACCAAAGTTGATTCACTCAGCTTGCTGACCAGCTGAGTACTTACCCTCCTCCAACGGGTTAAGAACTCGGTGTATCCCTCCTTGTCGTTCTGGGTTAGGACCTCAAAGGTACGAGTATTGGCTTGGATTTCAACATTGTCAGCGTATTGCTTAGCAAATTCAACTGCGACCTCATCCCCGGTAGTAAGGTTTTTCGGATCACGGGAGTAGTACCACTGACGAGGGATCGGTTCCAAAGAGGACGGAAAGATCCGGGTGAAAAGTTCCTGTTTGACCCCTTTAATGGCCATGTTGTCTTTGAAGGCACGGATATGATTGAGCGGGTCCTCCACTCCTTTGAACTTAGGTACATCAGTTAGGGTGAAGTTGTCAGGTAATTGATCCCGGGCTAGGAGCTGTTCTTCCAAGAGCTTTAGCCTCTTCTCAGTCTCAGTCAGATGTGGAGTATTATGTTCTCCAATTTCTTTGTTTTCCAGGGCATCGATACGGGTCTCGACGCCATCCAGGGTGACATTAAGAGCGGTGAGCAGGCTGGCTAGCTGATCAGTCGTGACATCTCTGTTGTTATCATTATTGTTGTTGTTGATAAATGAAGTTGAAGACGGGGCCATGGCTCTAAGGTAGAAAAACGGCTCACATTACAACTCAATCCGACACGGTTCAAAGACTGAATGCAGACAACACAAGAACGAGACAAAGATCAGACTCAAAAAGACGAGGGTGATCGCGTGTGGTCCCTCGGTGCTGACTCGATTTATGACGTGACGGTGTTGACCGAACTTTTAACACGTGTCCAGCATAACGGCGCGACGCCATTGGACGGGTCTCTTGGTGAGACGACTCATAACTAAAGACCCATAAGTACGCTTACATCGACTCGATAGACACGAGGCGGAATTGGAATGGTGGACTCAAGTTTTCGAAAATAGAAATTTTCAAAAAGATTCATTTGTCACTTTGCGGACGGCTTCCGAAGATAGGGATCTCCGTAAGTTGGTCAGTTGAAAGGGTTGTCTTAAGTTTATTTGCAAAAGACGGTTTTGAGTTTGAATCAGCTCGGAAAATAGTGTATTGCTTCCCAAGACGGTTTTGAAATTCAAAATTGTATGTTTTGAAAATCGAGTTTGAAATGTTTAAAGAGGTCTCGGGGACGTGCATGGTCCTCGGGATCTCGAAAGTGTCTCGAGAAAAGGGTGTGTGCTTTTCTCGGGTTTTGAAAGAGCCATTGTCGGCGCGAGACGGGTTAAAGTCCGTGTCAAGACGCGACGATTATAACGGCGTAAAAAGGTGGTTTGAAATGGTTGTAGAAAACCGAGTTTGAAAATCGTCATTACGACGGCCTAGAAAGGCGTGTTGAAATGGTTATAAAAAACCGGGCTTGAAAATCGTCATTACGACGGCCTAGAGAGACGTGTTGAAATGGTTATAAAAAACCGGGTTTGAAAATCGTCATTATGATGGCCTAGAAAGGCGTGTTGAAATGGTTATAAAAAAAACGGGTTTGAAAATCGTCATTATGACGGCCTAGAAAGGCGTGTTGAAATGGTTATAAAAAACCAGGTTTGAAAATCGTCATTATGACGGCCTAGAAAGGCGTGCAACGGTTGGCAAAAGACCGAGGTTTGAAATGGCCATTATAACGGCGCAAAAGGGTGTTTTTGAAAGTTTGAAAATGACACGGAAGGACTTATGATCAAGTAGCACATAAGCACTCACAGTTCATTATATTATGCATTATGCTCACATGGGTTTTGGCTTAGAAGGGTGGGTTACACACCAAGCAATCAAACCCCGATTTGCGAGAGGAATACCAATCCAAACAAAATGTGTAAGGAGGGTGCCCTAGCCTCGTGCTCGAAAGTGATGAACGCTCTTTGATGAAACAGATTTTTGTAACGTCAATGGTATACTTGACTCAATCGGGATTCGAAACGCGGGGATTAGAAAACTCACGCCGACGAGATGAGCCAATTGGTCGATAAAGGTTAGGTTGTGGGCCCGGACAAAGAACCCGACCGTGACCGTAATATCAATTAATGCATTCCAACCAAGACCTCATTCGAGTCTCACCATCTAGGGATCACAAAGACGTAAGTGTCCTAGTCTTCCCCAGCGGAGTCGCCAAATTTGTGGACGTAGCCATCTGCAGGCCTGGTTCGATCTGCGGGCATGCATCGGTTTTTTGAAAGCCACGCTCGGCGGCGTAAAAATGCTTTCGATCGGATCATTTTAGATCGGTCGGTTTCGTCTCGGTAAGGGTCTCGAAACGATCAAAGATGTTCGGAGTCGCCACCAAGCATTTGTGGGATGCTTGGAACCCGTTCGAAATCTACATTATACCTCGGACAAATCGAAGCATAAAGCAGCGTTTGACATAGGTACTAAAGATAAGGAAATCGTCCCTCTTTAGCATCCTATCTCTAGAATGACTCTCGTACGCCCTGGATAAGGTCGTCCACTATCCAAAGTTTCTGAGTAAGAGGTGAAGGTACGTATTGGGAAGCCCTTTAATCAGACACCCAATCCCGCCCGTGGTAGCGGCCTCTATTGATCGATCTTGGTTGGTTGAATGCAAAAGTTTATAAAACGGTTTAAATGCATGAATGCGCATCCAATAATTTAAACCTAACATGTGAGAGCTTTCTAAGTCGGTTGATTTCATCCAAGTATCAAGTATAAGATGTCGAGTTGGATTTATTGTTGATTTGCATGCAAGAAGGGAATTAAACATCCATTTACCGTATTAGGTTTATGGTGCATAACGTGATCCATTTGTCTTAGTAAAGCATTTTGCAAATATAATTTTGAATAAACAAATAGTCATCTGATATGTCCTATATCTGGGCTAACCGGAGTCGGGATCGTCCTAGACTAATGCTGGAAAGGGAACAGGCCCTGTACCAGACGGCTACATGAGGCGCAGAATTGAAAGGCCTGTTTTAGGCGCGGGTCAACCTACGGTGATATGCCGTGTTCTGACCTTTTGAAAAACGTTTATAAAACGTATTGAAAAATTTGTATTTCACCCGATTTGTTGATTTGAGGATCGAGACTCGAATAATCATCATTATTTTGATAATATTCGGTGTCGGGTTCGACTTGACAAGCTTGACATGTATAGTTTTGAAAATGATTATGAACTAATTGTCTTAAGTTCATTCTAATATAATTAGTCGATACTCATCATCGTACCCTAGTTAAAATCCAGCATGGTATGTAGAACCAAGGATGACTTTGTGTTGGTGACTAATATGCTTGTTTTGAAAATGTAAAGAAATGATGAAAGGCTTTAAAATACCTCCCAGATATGAAATAAAAGGCTTTAAAATGCCTTTTAAATGTTATTAACCAAATAATATCACCGAAACACGGATTTAACCGTCATGATACGAGGAACCAAGGGTGAAAAATATTTTATGGTTAAAACAAATAAAATAAAATAAAAAGGTTCGAAAATATTTGAAATAGTAAAAACCAATTGTGTGGAGTAATATCCGTATAAGACCCTTTAAATTTAGGACTATAACGTAAATTTAACATGTGAAATATGGTCATAAACGAAATACAACAATGAAACAATAAAGATAAAGAATCAACCTCGGGTCCTTTGATGCACGGCGTAAAGAACAGAAATCAACAGAGATTCCCTCCTAATTGTTGCACCCAAGACCGTCCGAGAAATGCCCTTGTGCTAGAACGTGTTCTCCGATTGCCTTGCAATATTGGGAGAACTTGATGTGAGTTTTTCTCGAGATGTGAGATCACGGTTTCAGAGAAAACTTAATCTCCAAAACCTTAATTCTTTTCACTAAATGATGATTAGGTTAAACAAGAGGAGGAGCTCTCCTTTTGTTCTCCTAATCTCGGTTTGGCCGAGTGGATCAAGGAGGGAATGGGCTTCCGTTTTCTCCTTACGTTCAACTCGTGGTCCGAGGCTAAAATGTATACGACGCGGTATATATTATAAACT
The DNA here is from genome assembly GCF_048544455.1 of Silene latifolia. Classification (NCBI taxonomy): domain Eukaryota; kingdom Viridiplantae; phylum Streptophyta; class Magnoliopsida; order Caryophyllales; family Caryophyllaceae; genus Silene; species Silene latifolia. Next base: position 29,011,104 of record NC_133532.1, read on the forward strand.
GTCATCGGTTATCGGATATTAAAACATCAACTAATAACACGGATTAGTTGAATTATTAATACATGTCCGACAAAGACAATATTGTATAATTATATTCAATATACATTTAATTAAATATAAAACGCTTATATTCAATTTTACGAATTAACCGTTTAATTCGTCTTAGCCATTATTATTTAATCCGTATTAAATAACATATCTCAACATCACATTTTGACTAAATATTAGTCAAATAACTCGAACTAACCGGTTAGTCAAAATCGGCATCTACATGATTGTATTTTCATATGTCACGTCTCTCAAACGTATCCTATAGGTGTGACTTTTAGGGACCAGTTGATCACCGCCATCCGTATGACAATAACGTCAAACTTATCTAGCAAGCCAACCGTTATTGATAAACGTGGATCAACCGATAATAATACCAAAAGTATGCCCTTTGATCCTTTTAGAGGTTTATAAGTCCTTGCACTAATTGTTAAGGACACCAACCCCAACAAGCTCCCACTTGTCCGTACAAGTGTATGTGCAATGACGTTATCCGCACTAACCGGAGGACACAAGCTCCAACAAACTCCCACTTGTCCGCACAAGTGTATGTGCGATAACCGATTCTCATATTCATTTAAAATTTCTCCCACTCAATGTAAAACAATTTGCGGATCCGGATCCGCAAAGGTCGTATTTTACAATCGATCTGTATCTAGAGTGGTTTCCCGACTAGAGAGTAACTTAACCGATAAAACGAATCCGTATCCGAGCATGGCCATGCATTTCGATTCTGACTCCTCGAGTGGCCCCGAGAAATATCGAGTACACGATAAAGGCTGAATATTTCCTTCAACTCGACTCCTTCCGATCTAAGCACGCATGAAATGACCAGAAAAAATCTACTTGGCCCCCGTTACGGATGACCGTGAGAAAGAAACCAAAGTCACCCAAAATCTGCCTTAGTCTCAAGAGACAGTCGATAGTCAAAAGAATCGACTCTTAGGATCACCATGGAAGTCCTATCCACGACCGGGCACCGAATGTTATAAAACATTTAGGACTCCACGTCGATGTCACAATTGTGTCCTACGAAATATCCGTATAAATCGCCTCTGTGATTGGTCAGTCAACCGGTTGACTTATGGCTCGTTGAACCCACCATCAACCAACGTCACAAAATAATTGCCAGAGTTATCAGCTCATGTGGGCAATTAAGGACTAAAAAAAAATATAATGTTTGTTCAGTTCACTTTGTGGTGTTCAAAATTTGTCGTACAAATCCACATGAAAAACAAAATATATATAAATATCAAAACGATGATGTCGTATAGAGTACTAAAGGGAATGAATCTAATCCATAAAAGAGTACTACAACTTAGGAACACGTTTAATTCCCATGGAATTAACATGCCCTTCATGCTTATCTTGTCGTAATGCTTTAGTAAGAGGATCTGCTATGTTATCATCTGTAGCAATCTTTTCTATCACTACTTCCTTTTGCTCCACGTAATCCCGGATTAGATGAGCTTTCCGTTGTACATGTCTAGACTTGTTGCTAGACTTTGGCTCCTTAGCTTGGAAGATGGCACCACTATTGTCGCAATAGATGGTGATCGGGTCATTCGAACTAGGCACTACAGATAGTCCATGTAAGAATTGACGCATCCATATCGCTTCCTTTGTAGCTTCTGACGCGGCATAGTACTCGGACTCGTCGTAGAATCTCTTTGAATAGATTTGATTTTTCGAACTCTTCGGTGATGCAGCGCCATTAAGAGTAAAAACGAATCGATCGAGATTTCGAGTCATCACGATCCGTTTGGAAGCTAGCATCTGCAGAATCGGTTGCGCATAGCTTTTGTTCGCCTCCATAAGTCAATGCCCAATCTTTAGTCCTCCGGAGGTACTTAAGAATGTTCTCTTGACTAACCAATGTGATTCACCTGGATCTTTGTTGGAATCGACTTGTCATACTCAATGCATATGCCACGCCCGGACGTGTGCATATCATGGCATACATGATTGATCCTATAGCCGAAGCATAAGGAATCCGTGTCATGCGCTCTTTCTCTTCCGGTGTCTCTGGTGCCTGAGATTTGCTCAAATGCACCCCTGGAGCCATAGGAAGAAACCCCTTCTTGGAGTTAGTCATCTTTGAATCTCTCTAGGACTTTGTCTATGTAAGACTCTGATCGAGAGATAACATCCGTCGTGATCTATCTCGATAGATACGGATGCCTAGAATTCTTTGCGCCTCTCCCAGATCTTTCATCTGGAAATGGTTTTTCAACCATACTTTCACCGAAGTTAAGAGAGGTATGTCATTCCCAATCAGGAGTATGTCGTCAACATACAATATTAGGAAGACAATCTTGCTCCCACTCGACTTGATATATAGACATGGTTCCTCGACCGATCGAGTAAATCCATTTTCTTTTATCACTTGGTCGAAGCGATGATTCCAACTCCTTGATGCTTGCTTAAGTCCATAAATAGAACGCTTAAGCTTGCACACTTTCTTAGGATGTTCTGGATCGATGAAACCTTCGGGTTGTACCATGTACAACTCTTCCTCCAAAAAACCGTTTAAGAAGGCGGTTTTCACATCCATTTGCCAAATTTCATAGTCATGAAAAGCGGCGATCGCTAAGATGATCCGAATGGGAACGCAAAGATGACTACGGGTGCAAAAATTTCATCGTAGTGCAAACCTGGCACTTGGGTGAAACCTTTAGCAACTAGTCGTGCTTTATAGATATCTTGTTGACCTTCCACAGAATGCTTTATCTTGTAAAGCCATTTGCATTGAAGGGGACGAACCTTAGCAGGTAAGTCAACAAGATCCCACACGTTGTTCTCATACATGGAGTCCATCTCGGATTGCATGGCCTCAAGCCATAGCTTTGAGTCGAAACTAGTCATGGCACCTTTATAGGTTGCGGGTTCACTACTCGTTAAGAGCAGTAGGTCATCTATGTCATGTTCCTCGACCATACCAATGTATCCGTCCGGAGGAATAGAGACTCTTCCCGACCTCCTAGGTTCCTCAGGAATATTAACCGCAGCCGGGATTGAAGGAATTGGTTCCTCCAATGGTTGCTCGGTATTTGGTTCTGGAATCTCCGACAGGTCGAAGGTTCTATCACTCTTTGCATTCTCGAGAAATTCCTTCTCTAAGAATGTCGCACTAGCCGCAACAAAAACACGTTGTTCGATTGGCGAATAGAAGTAATGACCAAGTGTTCCTTTAGGATAACCTATAAAGTATGTCTTGACCGATCGCGGGCCGAGCTTATCTTGAGTCTCCACTTGACATAAGCCTCGCAGCCCCAAACCCGTATAAAGGACAAGTTAGGGACCGTTCCCTTCCATAGTTCATATGGAGTCTTGTCAATAGCTTTAGACGGACTTCGGTTAAGTATTAGAGCGGCTGACAAAAGAGCATAACCCCACAATGAGTCAGGCAACACGGTGTGACTCATCATGGATCGAACCATATCAAGTAGTGTTCGATTTCTCCGTTCGGACACACCATTCAATTGAGGTGTTCCAGGTGGAGTTAACTGTAGGGCAATCCCACAGTCTTTAAGGTGTTGATCAAACTCGTGAGAAAGATACTCGCCACCACAATCCGAACGCAGTGTTTTAATCTTTCTACCTAATAGGTTACGCACCCTATTCTCGGTATTCCTTGAATTTCTCAAAGGATTCACTTTTGTGCTTCATTAAGTAGACATATCCATATCTACTTAAATCATCCGTGAAAGTGATGAAATACCTATAGCCTTCTCGTGCGGTGATTGACATAGGTCCACATACATCCGTGTGTATGAGTCCTAATAGGTCGCAGCCGCGCATTCCAACACCTTTGAAGGAAATTCGAGTCATCTTACCGATGAGACATGATTCACACGTGCCAAATGATTGAAAATCAAAGGCCGAGATAGCTCCATGTTTAATGAGCTGTTTTACGCGTTTCTCATTAATGTGTCCCATACGGCAGTGCCATAGATACGTCTGATCTTTGTCACCAACCTTTAACCTTTTATTCATTACGTGTAATATTTCGGTTGTCTGATCTAAAACATAAATTCCATTCATGGAGACTGCCTTGCCATAAATCATATCGTGTAATGAGAAAATGCAAGTATTATTCTCTATTACAAATGAAAAACCAAGTTTGTCAAGTGCGAAATGAAATAATGTTTTTGGAAAGATGGGTACATAATAGCAATCATATAATGATAACTCAAATCCGCTAGGAAGCTGGATCACATATGTTCCCTTCGAGACGGCAGCCACTCTTGCTCCATTCCCGACACGCAGGTCAACCTCACCCTTTACGAGAGGCTCGAGATTTCGGAGGCCCTGCACATGATTACACAGATGAGAACCACAACCAGTATCAAGTACCCAAGTTCCGTAACTTGCGTGGTTAATCTCAATCATATGAATAAAAGTAGAAGAAGAAGACATACCAACAGGTTTAACGCGACCTGCTTTTATGTCCTCATGATAAACAGGACATGTGCGCCTCCAATGCCCAGTCTTGTGGCAGTGCCCCCCTTTCCTCTTTTCCGGGGCTATGGTGGCATTCTATGTTTTCGATTTTGCTCTTTGTCGCGCCTGATGAGGTGCTCGACTCACCAGGTCCACTCTTACCTGAACCCGACTTCTTGAACTTCGCCTTACCCTCGCTAGGTTTGCTCGAGCTTTGCCCTTACCCTTTCCCTTGTTTGTCACAACGAGAACATCCTGTTTCATGCTCCCACTGAACTTCATGTCCTTCTCGGTCTGTACGAGGAGGGAGTGCAGTTCATGGGGAGTTTTCTTCAAATCATTCATATAGTAATTCGCTCTAAATTGCGAATAACCATCGTGGAGTGAGTGAAGTATGCGGTCGATCACAATGTTCTCGCTGATCTTACAATCAAAGGTCTCCGACTTTTCGACATTCTCAATCATGCGAGAATGTGTGGGCTAACTGGTTGGCCCTTTCGGAGTCTCGCATCAAAGAAGCGAGTGGTATGCTCATAGGTCACGATTCTCGGTGCTTTCGAGAATTCCTTGGTGAGCGTGGTGAAAATCTTGTTCGCACCATGGGCTATGAAGCGTTTCTGCAAATTGGGTTCCATTGCAAAAATGAGTACGTTTTTAATCGCACCCGCTTCCATACAGAAATCATTAAACTTGGTGATTTCAAAGAGACTCTAGCCGTGGGACTGGGTTTGCCGGGATGGGCTCCAATAGATATTTGAGCTTCCCGTTAGCGGCGCGACATTCCGTAATGCCGCCTCCCGTCCGCGAAGTTTGATCCATCATTCTTGATCGAGTAGACCGATTCATCCGATTCATGAAGATCCGAAGCCAGGACTCACGGTCCAATGTGGCACTTGGCATTGGGTTATCGAAGAGAACCAGCCATTTGATATTAGCGAGTTTAAAAGTTCGTGATCTACACTGAAAAAGAAAGAAAAACAAAAACGAAATAAGCAACTCATCGAGGTGATTTAAGTCTATTAAAAAAATTCATTTTAACGTGTAGACTCTCGCACTTGCATAATTGATCTCCCTCAAGAATGATACAAGTGATCCCAAGACTCAATTTCGTAAACCGATAAGCCAATTTGTTTAGCTAATTCTTTCGTAAGAACTCTTGGTCGATAGATTTTTGTAAATCCTATCTATAGTCCACCATAATCACAGGATCGTACGAGTGATCATAGTGTTGAGATAAAATAGGTCAATCGGTTCCAACTTACCCGACGTAGAAGGGGTCATATTATGCCTACCGACGAAGAAGGGACTCATTGGAGTTTGACCTATAAAGACCGTTCTCAATTTTGTTTATACGAGGAAGATCCCATCAACTAAATTATAATTCATATTAAGTGAACGAATAACTAGCGTCTGCGTGAATGAATTAATTTGGGTGATGGCTTAAAAATCGTGTGACATGAGAATGTCAAAGAAAACTAACTCGTGACCTCTATATGTGTCAGTTTTCATGCAATAACTAGGTGGTTTGGTTTTTAGGCGGAAAATGATGCATACTATCGTTACGATAAAATAAAAAATTGAATGCAATACGTAAATAAAAATTCCTAGTGTGGCCTATCCTAGTAAAATAAAACATAAAACAACTTTGGAATCCACCGTAGGACCCGACAAGCTTGTCTTGATGTTCCATCTTGATCCATGTAGCGGGAGTGAGCATCCGATCTTCATCTTTGGTCTTCTCAAAAATTACAATTTAAAATTACAAATATAAACCTATTTACATTCTAATTAAAACTGTAATTACAAGTGAAAAATCCAAAACGGAGATACGAGATCTCAAAATACAACCAAGACCGTGTTCCATCATTACGGTAACACGTTCTACTAAGGCCACACTAAGTTACAACTGATTGCAAAATAAAAGAATAAATACGTAATAAAAAGCATTCAAAAACATTCATAATTAACGATAAATAAAATGCATCAACTAAAAACAAATTCATTCGTGACACAATTCCGTAATTATGTGAAATTTATCCAAACCACCTTTTAATGATTAAAATTCATGTGATAAAACCGCTTCTATCAATTTAATTTTAATCTAATACAGTCCGTTACTTTAAATACGCTTTAAAATAACTTAATGGTACGTGTGTGAACCGTTTCACAATCATAGCGAGTGTACAATATCCGTATAAAGTACAAATTAAGGCCAAAAGAAAATTTAAAACAAAAGGAAAAATTTTCAAAGTCGCCAAAAAACGAAATCCCTCGATCCAGGGACATAAGTGCTCGATCGAGGAACAAAGGAACTCGATCGAATGAGGCTGCCATTCGATCGAGGGGTTTGCCAATCAGGAGGTGCTCGATCGACTAAACATGAGGTCGATCGAGGACCTATATCAAGACAACATTGTTCGATCGAGTACGAGGAGGTCTCGATCGAGCGATGTGGTTTAAAAAGTGGTCGATCGAGTACAGCAAGGACTCGATCGAGAAAAAACATGACAGAAAACCTCTCGATCGAGTAATAACATGCTCGATCGAGTGCAAAATTTGTCGAAAAACAAAACCCTCGTGGAAAACAGTTTTGTGAAACAAAACAACCTCAATTTTGATCAAAACCGCATCAAAACAATTTAACAATTTGATAAAACTCGACATATTGTTATAATCTCCGTATAAAACAACAATATGCACAAAAACAAATCGAAAACAAGATGAAATAACCGTGTAAAACATGTCACGGTTTCAAAAAAATTTCAACCGTGTAAACAAGGCACGGTTTTCGAGACAAAACAACCGTTTCAAATCGTTTTATGAAAAATCACAATGAAAATTTACGTGGCCTCGCTCTGATACCACTTGTGGGGTAATATCCGTATAAGACCCTTTAAATTTAGGACTATAACGTAAATTTAACATGTGAAATATGGTCATAAACGAAATACAACAATGAAACAATAAAGATAAAGAATCAACCTCGGGTCCTTTGATGCACGGCGTAAAGAACAGAAATCAACAGAGATTCCCTCCTAATTGTTGCACCCAAGACCGTCCGAGAAATGCCCTTGTGCTAGAACGTGTTCTCCGATTGCCTTGCAATATTGGGAGAACTTGATGTGAGTTTTTCTCGAGATGTGAGATCTCGGTTTCAGAGAAAACTTAATCTCCAAAACCCTAATTCTTTTCACTAAATGATGATTAGGTTAAACAAGAGGAGGAGCTCTCCTTTTGTTCTCCTAATCTCGGTTTGGCCGAGTGGATCAAGGAGGGAATGGGCTTCCGTTTTCTCCTTACGTTCAACTCGTGGTCCGAGGCTAAAATGTATACGACGCGGTATATATTATAAACTGTCATCGGTTATCGGATATTAAAACATCAACTAATAACACGGATTAGTTGAATTATTAATACATGTCCGACAAAGACAATATTGTATAATTATATTCAATATACATTTAATTAAATATAAAACGCTTATATTCAATTTTACGAATTAACCGTTTAATTCGTCTTAGCCATTATTATTTAATCCGTATTAAATAACATATCTCAACATCACATTTTGACTAAATATTAGTCAAATAACTCGAACTAACCGGTTAGTCAAAATCGCATCTACATGATTGTATTTTCATCATCTTGTCACGTCTCTCAAACGTATCCTATAGGTGTGACTTTTAGGGACCAGTTGATCACCGCCATCTGTATGACAATAACGTCAAACTTATCTAGCAAGCCAACCGTTATTGATAAACGTGGATCAACTGATAATAATACCAAAAGTATGCCCTTTGATCCTTTTAGAGGTTTATAAGTCCTTGCACTAACTGTTAAGGACACCAACCCCAACAAATTGTAAATATGAAAATGAATTAAAGGGAAATGACGGGAACAAACACGGTTGAGTTCTGACCTGAACACCCCATTGAGGCGCGGGCAAGCCGGCGAACCAACGGGCTTCTGTCTGAGGCCGAAAATCAGTTTTGGCTCGTTTATTCAATGTTTTGGTTCATGTTATGCATGTTTTAGTATGTTATAGTCATGAAACAAATAAAAACATGATAAAAGAAGGATTTTTACACCCTCATACTTACATGCTTGGTTATGGCGAGTGACCGACGTAAGTGTGACAACTCGTTTGGTCGGAAAAAACTCGGTTTAAAACCGTTTTGGTAAGTAAAAAGAGTGTTTTAAGATTAGTGACGGTGTAGTGGTCGGTCAAGTGATTTAATGCACGATGACGGTACCAAACAATGTGTATGGCTTGTATTTACGATCGGTAGGTCGTAAATACGCGTCGGATTGTGACTTAAGAAGTCGAGTCGAGAATTTTAAGGGAGAAAAGAGGGGGCGGACACTCGCGTGAGTTCTTAAATGGCAGCATTTGAGGGGTATTTATAGGGAAATGAGTGGTTGTGTGAGTTTTGAGCAACGTGGCCACCTAGGCTGCTTAAAGAGGCGCGAGCCACGTCGCGGTTCTTCGAATTGTCTTGTCGCTTTCACACAAGAGCAATCATGATTTGTTCTATCCTAGGATTTGGATGAACATGTTTGATATTTGTCTATGTAAGATTCCGGGAAACCTTAACATAGAAGGTTTGAAATGTTTGTTTGTTGTGGTTGACTCGGTTTGACTCGTTGTTGGAGTCGAGATTTGAATTTTTGAGTCGGTTTTTGGTCCGGTGTCGGTTTTGACTCTAGTTAGTGTCATTGCGACCCCGTCGTCGTGCATTAAACACTCCAGGTATTTTTGAAATGTTTTGAAATGTTTTATTTTCGAAATCGTTTTGAGTTTTCCGACGTAAAGTTGTACACAAACTGTCGATCAAACGCCGCGATTCCAAAGCATGTTATAGTCCGATAATCATCGGGTGTTTGTTGGAGTCTCTGTAACACCCCGGTTTATGAAGGAGCCTTTGGCAAGACATTCCCTAATAAACCGAACTGTTACCATCTCGGTTTCCCGAGGTAGTGAATAACAAATTAAACTCCAAGGCAATTTATTTAACATTTTAACTTAACTATTACAAATTCTCCTCTTAAATTAAATTACAAGAACTGACGTAAATAAAAGTGAAGTCTTCTAGATGATGAACTAGCCACTAGGTCATCGATCCGATGTCTCACGCCCATCCGGCTCCGTCCTATCTCATAAACTGTCAGTCCGCTCCCCATAAAACGGTTCATCACGGTGTTCACGAATACACGGGGTCAACCACGAGGTTGAGTAGGGAAAACAATAAAACAATAAATATGATATGCATGATACTCCGCCACCTCCATCGCCATCTCAACTCAATCTCATATCTCATATCCCGGACAACCTGACCATACCGATCCCGGTAGACTATATATCGACCGAAGCCGATCTGCGCACTCAACGGTGAGGACACCAGGGCAAGTCCTGCAGAACCCGCCTGGGCCTTATCACAACATCACATCGTATCTCAACACCGTCACTACCACATCATCCTCCAACTCCAATGCATATGAAATGCTCAACAGTAGTCAATGCAACATGATATGTATATCAATAAATGAAATCATGCCAGCTATCAAAATACGAAATAACATAATCAACACGAACAGTTCAGCCAACCACACTCCAGTGTATAAATCACCACATAAATTGCAACCACGCACAAGTCATCGATCACAGCTTGTCACATGTAATACAACAACTCAACACAATTTAACAACACCGGAAATCAAGTGTATTTCCCTACCTCAGAACTGCAGTCAAATAGCCGGATGCTCAGTGATAATCCACAATAATTCGTCCTCTGAAAGGTAATGAAATGATAACCAATTACTTAACTATTCCCGTTCCCAAAATAGAAGTTACTAAAAATAGAAACTTTCCCGATATAGAAACTTTTCTCTTTTAACAAACCCGACTCAGAATCCAATTCTAATTATATTAACTAATTCGGAAATTACATTAATTAATTATTTAGAAGACTCGGGAATTAACTAATTAATTTAAAATACGACCCGATACGAAATATAACGATTAAATCAATAAAAACCGCTTCGAACCACCAAAACAGCCCGTACCCCTTCGCACTCATCCACGCACCACCACAGGCCACCGTGAGGCCGTGTCAACCACCAGCCCCAACACCCACTTCAACCCAGCCACCAGCAACCACCCCCACTGGGGTCGACCCTCGCCGGCGAGGTGAACCACGGCCGTCATTTGGCCTGGTTCACCGCCAAACCTCACCAAACACCCTCCTTTCTCTCCTTACCACCACCGCAGCCAACACCTGTACCCTGCCACACCACCACAGACCTGCTCGCCGCCAACCCACGAACCCAGACACCATGGCACCACCATTTCGACCTCCCCCGAGTCCACGGTGGTGCCACCCCAACCTAGTCGTCTAACTCGCCTGAAACCAAAACCAAAACCCGTTTTGCCCCCTTAATCGATACCGCTTTGTCTCTCGCCACCCTAACCACCTACAACCACCCCAACAACCACCACGTTACTCTCCACTCACCACACTACTCCCCTACCCTGCCAACAACCACCATAGACACCATGATAAGACACGCACCATCACCCAAAAACCCGACATCAATACAAAAACAGAGGAAACGGGTTGAGTACTTACCTTTCTGCCGCCACAACAGCCACCACGGCCACCCACGGTCGTCGACAAAAACCCCTATCCCTTCCCTGCTGCTCCGTCAACAACCCAGGCTCACTCTCTCTCTCTCGTTTTGCGTGAAGATGGGGATTGGTGTTGCTGAAATGAGGGTGGCGGTTGAGGTGTTGCTAGGGTAAAATTAGGTTAAAACTTAGGTTAGAGAAAGATGTTGGGTGTTGGGTTAATTGGGTTAAACGTGATATTGGGTAAACCCAATTGGGTCGAGGGTAAATGGTTTAGCTCACGTCTCGAATACCATATAAAGCCCGTCTCAAATAACTTATGCAACAACTCGCTTTTACGATATCAACACGACTAAACAATTAACTCGACTCAACTATTATCCCGACATAATTAGTAAAATAATATATATAATAATAATAATTATATATAATAATATCCGTTTAATTAATTATATTATATAAAATACGGGGTATTACAGTCTTCCCCCCTTAAAATGAACTTCGTCCCGAAGTTCGCTCATCTACCAAACCTCCAAGTATCACCGTGGTTACCAAAACAGACTTCCTAGTACCAGAACTCATGAACTTAAGCGGGTGAACGGTATGTTACATTCTACCCTCCTAAAAAGAAAGTTACGTCCCGGAACTTACTTCATGCAAATCTATCACCACCCATGAACTCATGCAACTATCGGAGCACCATAACAAAGAAAGTTAGTTTAATTACACAACATAGAGAACTCATTTGTATGGGTACCACGCAACGAAACATCAGCGAAACATCAGCTTGAACAAACTACGATCTACAACTTGATCAAAACCACAATCTATACACAAGTGGAACATAAACCTTAAGATTTTACAATCCTACCCAACTAAAAACATGGTTACGTCCTCGTAACCTCTTCTCAACTTTCACATTCCAATGTAACAAAACACTGTCAACAACATGTAATCAGAAAAGAACACATGACCAAAAGATTGCGCAGTAACATTAAAGTTGAAAACAAGGTTTTATTATGAAATTAACTGTTTGTCAACAAGTATCACTTGTTACTTAGTTCATGCTTGACTTAAAACACAACATCGACTAAAAGAACAACAGGAAGGAACCAAGGTTTACACGGTTTCACAACAGACCGATCATGGTGTTACTAGCCCTAACCTAACGGTCCTTAGGTCGCGCTTCCTCTGTTTCTGGTGACTTCTATGTCATTCCCTTTCTGGTTCACCTCTTCCCCGAAGTCCGGCATGGGTGGTTGGTCGTACTTTCGGCATCGGTACATTAGCGTAAAATTCGTGTCTCGTGTCGCCCGCTATGAAGTCAAAGGTATGCTCGGGCGGGTATTTGGCCCCCCGCGATGAATTGGGGTCACGGAATAGCCTCATGCAATGGGTGGTCAACTCTCTCATATAAAATCGTTTCTTTGTCCTTTAGTGTGCCGAGTCGGGAATAGAATCGATAAGGGTATACGCTCTTAATCGAGTATTAGTTAAATACTCGGGGTGCCCATTATGGCCATACATGTCCATGGCAAAGTGCAAAGTCTCTCACAATGCTCATTAAAGTCGCATCAAGTGACATGTAACAGTCTTGCGGGTGTACATTGTAGGGATCCATCCTACAAAATGGAAGGTTAACAAATTTAGACACAAGGGTGTTAAGACAAGGGACTCATCCTCGAGATTTAAGTGTGCGAAAGATATATAACAAGTTTTCAGGGTAACTGTTGTAATACCAGGGTTTTGGTCAACTCAAGATCATCACAATTCGCATTATCTACCAGAGAACAATCATTTTAGAAATATCAACTGCAAGAATACACGTAAACCAGCATACAATCTACATTGACCCCACCAAATTCCACTCCCAAGTCAAAACTGTTACCAATTCCGAATAATTGAACAATCTGCTACTAATAAATCACCAGGAGTATTAAAATATGCGGTACAAGAGCATTACTTAACACCTAGAAACCATAGAAAACATACACGTAATCAAAACCTTTTGACTCATCAGACATACAACACGAATTAGTCAATTTGTTTGATATAAATTCTGAAACGTATTTGTTAATAAAAGTAACAACATACGATTCATAACAACACAACATTACTTCCATATCCCACATGTGTTTGACATCATAGCAACCATATCGTTCAATTGTGTCCAGCAACTTAGTACAACTCATTTTCAGCAAAACAAACGATATCGCGTAAATAGTTTAAACATACATTCATCATCTTATACTTTGTAGAATTCTAGCTATAGTAAAAGATTAGCAACTTGGACACTTCACTGATTTGCACGACTTAATTACTTGGGCAACTTGTAGACTCAATTAGATGTAACTATATCGACTATCATTTAAACCAAAGCATATCATGTGAATCATCAAAGGATTATCCTATTATAATTGTCAACATAGTTATCGTAACAATCTTTATTTTAATATAATTGATAGTAACGACTCGAGAATATAAATATGCCAATTGTCGTGTTATATCAAACAGTTTCCTTTATATCACACTCATGCAATTGCAAGAATCACTTTAGTATTTTTACGATATTGTAATAACGGACATATTCAATAACAAAAATAACAACACTGTTTATTATCATGTTATAGGTTTAGGTTCAACCGAAATGATTTAATGCAATGGAAGCAATAGGTATAACTATAGGCACACAGGCTCACAAAAAGGACTTTAGGACTCAGATGACATCCTACATGTGGTAATATTTAGGCATAACCATTACTACCATTAATGTGTAGACATTTAGACCAATTATTATAATTATTCATGCGTGTATGTTAGAACAGTCAATTAACTTTTAACGTCATCAACTTACCAAGATATGACAATATAGTTTTATATTTATATATATACCCGACCACTATGCAAATAAGATGCACACCCAGAGACATTACATCATGCCAAATGTATACAAAGTATGCAAACAACTGGACTCGTATAAACATTTCACCCTCGATTTAAGAATCAAATTAAGCTATCAAATTTTACTCATGCTATCATGCCAGCAATGTTATCAACTAAGTTTTAATTGTATCACCTGTTAAGATATATAACTACTGAACATGCGTGCTACTATCATCATGTAAAACATTATAATTTCACTTTACTAAGGCTCATTAATTAACCAAACAACTGTATGAAAATTTAACATAGAACGTACATTTTACAGGTCATGATTCACGTTGTAACTTTCAAAATCACGAATAAACAGCCGTCCAACGAAAACTTGAGTTACATTACTTTTCATAACATACAGAGAGTTAATAGTTCGTGATAAAAAGAAGGAGGTCGAAAGTTCAAGAATTCAATTTCTAAAGAATTTTACAACTCAGTTGGTCCAACCAAGTATGTGACAGCAATTGGTCCGAAACTTGGGTCAGTTTGCAAAGCTTACCATTTAATATAGGGACATCAAGAATTTGCGTGGCTTATCAATTTGAAAACGTGTGCGAAACCTCTAGTCAATGGAGTTGGAATTATGCAAAAATCATTTACACAAATTAAATGAGGATTTTTACAAAAACGTTGGTCAAACATCACTGCACAGGAACTTCCCGACCACAGCCCACTAAAACATTTATTACTCTTAATCCGTATATCCTATAAGCATGAAACCAACGCCAAAAGAACACTAACTCACGAGGCTATTTCTCATAAAATTTTCATCCGTAGAAAATTAACAGGAAGGAAATGACAGCAAGATCACTTACAGAGTAAGATCAAACAAAACGGATTTCAACACTAAATCATTCATTTTCCATGTTCCAAGCTCTTACAACCATACTATCGATACTAACTCATCCTAACTTAAATCTCACACTTTTGTATTTACGTAATCATCTATCCCATAGAAGTCCCTTCGCCTCCCGACCTACTCCTCACATCTAATCACGATTGCTACGACTAGAAGCAAGCAATTCAATGGTGTCTCTCATTACCATCACGATACTATTCTAGCATGGCTTTGGGATCACATAACCACATTTTACCAGACATAATAGCACTATCAACACGTCATTCACATCCATTCAGATAAATATCATAAATTCGCAATTATTCTCATGCTCACGATTACCACAACCCAACGCTTCATTGATTATCCATCCAGATAAATGTCATAATTTCAAAGACTAGGTTTCAAGGTATACACCAACTCGCTTATATCCAAGGTTTTCCTTCTAACTACCCCATTCACTCGTTTTTCTGGGGTTGCCTGGTTCAAAAGCGAGAGGGCAAAAGAGCACGCATTAAGGGCGCCTTCTTAACCGCACCGTGAGCTCCTAGCGATTTATTCCTGGGGATTCATTTTATTTAGACACATCCTACGTTCTTTAGGTTCATTGGTTTAGGCCTGAGGATCGTTCGCTCTGATACCACTTTGTAACACCCCGGTTTATGAAGGAGCCTTTGGCAAGACATTCCCTAATAAACCGAACTGTTACCATCTCGGTTTCCCGAGGTAGTGAATAACAAATTAAACTCCAAGGCAATTTATTTAACATTTTAACTTAACTATTACAAATTCTCCTCTTAAATTAAATTACAAGAACTGACGTAAATAAAAGTGAAGTCTTCTAGATGATGAACTAGCCACTAGGTCATCTGATCCAGTGTCTCACGCCCATCCAGCTCCCGTCCTATCTCATAAACCCTGTCAGTCGCTCCCCATAAAACGGTTCATCACAGGTGTTCACGAATACACAGGGTCAACCACGAGGTTGAGTAGGGAAAACAATAAAACAATAAATATGATATGCATGATACTCCGCCACCTCCATCGCCATCTCAACTCAATCTCATATCTCATATCCCGGACAACCCAGCCATACCGATCCCCGGTAGACTATATATCGACCGAAGCCGATCTCGCCACTCAACGGTGAGGACACCAGGGCAAGTCTGAGAACCCGCCCTGGGCCTTATCACAACATCACATCGTATCTCAACACCGTCACTACCACATCATCCTCCAACTCCAATGCATATGAAATGCTCAACAGTAGTCAATGCAACATGATATGTATATCAATAAATGAAATCATGCCAGCTATCAAAATACGAAATAACATAATCAACACGAAGCAGTTCACCAACCACACTCCAGTGTATAAATCACCACATAAATTGCAACCACGCACAAGTCATCGATCACTGACTTGTCACATGTAATACAACAACTCAACACAATTTAACAACACCGGAAATCAAGTGTATTTCCCTACCTCGTAATCTGATCAAATAGCCGGATGCTCGGTGATAATCCACAATAATTCGTCCTCTGAAAGGTAATGAAATGATAACCAATTACTTAACTATTCCCGTTCCCAAAATAGAAGTTACTAAAAATAGAAACTTTCCCGATATAGAAACTTTTCTCTTTTAACAAACCCGACTCAGAATCCAATTCTAATTATATTAACTAATTCGGAAATTACATTAATTAATTATTTAGAAGACTCGGGAATTAACTAATTAATTTAAAATACGACCCGATACGAAATATAACGATTAAATCAATAAAAACCGCTTCGAACCACCAAAACAGCCCGTACCCCTTCGCACTCATCCACGCACCACCACAGGCCACCGTGAGGCCGTGTCAACCACCAGCCCCAACACCCACTTCAACCTGACCACCAAAGAACCACCCCCATGGGGGTCGACCCTCGCCGGCGAGGTGAACCACGGCCGTCATTTGGCCTGGTTCACCGCCAAACCTCACCAAACACCCTCCTTTCTCTCCTTACCACCACCGCAGCCAACACCTGTACCCTGCCACACCACCACGACACTGCTCGCCGCCAACCCACGAACCCGGACACCATGGCACCACCATTTCGACCTCCCCGAGTCCACGGTGGTGCCACCCCAACCTAGTCGTCTAACTCGCCTGAAACCAAAACCAAAACCCGTTTTGCCCCCTTAATCGATACCGCCTGTCTCTGCCACCCTAACCACCTACAACCACCCCAACAACCACCACGTTACTCTCCACTCACCACACTACTCCCCTACCCTGCCAACAACCACCATAGACACCATGATAAGACACGCACCATCACCCAAAAACCCGACATCAATACAAAAACAGAGGAAACGGGTTGAGTACTTACCTTTCTGCCGCCACAACAGCCACCACGGCCACCCACAGTCGTCGACAAAAACCCCTATCCCTTCCTCTCGCCTCTCCGTCAACAACCCAGGCTCACTCTCTCTCTCTCTCGTTTTGCGTGAAGATGGGGATTGGTGTTGCTGAAATGAGGGTGGCGGTTGAGGTGTTGCTAGGGTAAAATTAGGTTAAAACTTAGGTTAGAGAAAGATGTTGGGTGTTGGGTTAATTGGGTTAAACGTGATATTGGGTAAACCCAATTGGGTCGAGGGTAAATGGTTTAGCTCACGTCTCGAATACCATATAAAGCCCGTCTCAAATAACTTATGCAACAACTCGCTTTTACGATATCAACACGACTAAACAATTAACTCGACTCAACTATTATCCCGACATAATTAGTAAAATAATATATATAATAATAATAATTATATATAATAATATCCGTTTAATTAATTATATTATATAAAATACGGGGTATTACAGTCTCAGCAGATACTAGGTATCTACAGGGGTCACCTCCGGAAAACTCTTGGGATATGTCATCCGCAAGAGAGGCATTGAGATTGATCCAACCAAAATCAAAGCCCTTCAACAAATGCCACGACCTAAGAACGAGAAGGAGATTCGGGAATTTCTCGGTCAGGTTCAATACATCAGCCGCTTCATTGCCAAGCTCACCATGATCTGTGAATCAATATTCAAGAAACTTCGCACCTCCTATCACACCGATTGGGACGACGATTGTCAAAAGGCCTTCGACAGGATAAAGGAAATCCTATCCAAACCTCTTGTCCTCATGCCACCTCAACTGGGGATCCCTCTATCCCTATACCTGACTGTTACCGACACAGCCATGAGAGCAATGCTAGCACAAACAGTCGACGGCGAAGAACGAGCCATCTACTACATTAGAAAAAAGTTCATTGAGTATGAAACAAGGTTCACCCAATTGGAGAAGATATGCCTTGCCCTAGTATGGTCAACAAAGAAGCTGCGACATTACATTCTCAGCTACACGGTCCACATCTACTCCAAGATGGACCCGGTCAAATACATCTTCGAAAAACCCGTACTAAACGGAAGGCTGTCTAGGTGGACACTCATGCCGTCCGAGTTTGATCTCAAGTTTTTACCCCTCAAGGTTATCAAGGGAAAAGCAGTCGCTGATTTCCTAGTAGAGAATCCTGTCAACGAGGATCCAACGACGGACACATGGTCACTTCCCGACGAAGACATCCTTTGTGCTGACTCCGACGCATTGGACCTATACTTCGATGGTGCATCTAATCTGAGATGCTTCGGGTTAAGAATCCTTCTAATATCACCAGAGGGAGAACATGTTCCGATCTCGGTCAAACTAGACTTCGCCGTCACCAACAATGCCACTGAATATGAAGCATGCCTCAGTTAGAATATGTGTCCTCCGACAATAATGCGATCACAACTGTTGATCATGATGATCACATGTTTAAGTCTCATTCTAAAGAATACAATTGGGAAGTAATATTTTACTATCAACTGGTCCACACATATCGGTAATGATTGGCTGACTAGAGTTTGACATTACTGTCGTGCGACGGTGGTGACCAGTTGATCCCCTTAGGTCATACCTAAAGGGTAACACTCTTAATTGATCATTTAATTGATCGTATGACGATACGGGTTAATTAAATTATTTAAAATTGACGGACGATTTTGGAAGTAATTGTGGGATTTATCTGTATGAATCCCTTTATGTTCAAGGATTATAACGAATTTTATGAAGATGATCACTAGTCATAAAATAAAAATATATAAACAAAAGTAAAGGATTCAGAAATAACCTTCAGTCCTAGCAAATACGGCCTAAGAACAATATCAAAGTAGATATTCGCCTATCAGTTGCACCCAAGACGATATGAGATATGCCCTTTGATTGTGCTAGAATCGATCCAAAATTTTATGTAAAAATTTCGGTTTTTGTGTTTTTTTTGATGAGAAAGGAGGCACAAATGGCTTAGCAAAAAAATTAGGTTAGAATAATGTTCTTCCTCACTCCCTATAAACCGTGTATTAGGAAGTAATTAGGGTAGATCATCTTCTTTTAATTTTCGGCCCATTTGACCGAAATAAGGAGTATATTTCCTTATTTTCGGTTATTCCAAAAATGTATAAAATGTGTTAAATTGTCATCTAGTGAAGATCGAACCCATGACCTCTTGGTTTGTGTACCCTCACTATTACCACTATGACACATTCATCTTGTTGATATTAAATATAACCGATTATATTTAATTACGAATTAACAGATTAATTCGTCCAAGCTAACATTACATACATTTAATTAAATATAACTTATTATATTCAATTTACGAATTTACAGTTAATTTGTCTCAACTAATATTATTTAATCTTCATTAAATAATTGTCTCATCAACACATTGACAAACTGTTTAGTCATATTAGGCATCAATGTGATTATATTTCTATAACCACATCTCTCAAACACATCCTATAGGTGTGACCTTTAGGGACCAGTTGATCACCGCCATCTGTATGATAATAACGTCAAACTTTCTAGCAAGCCAACCGTTATTAGGTAAACGTTAATCAACTGATTAAATATACGAAGTATACCCTTGTGAACCTGTAAGATATTTACAAATGTTATCACACTAACTTGTGGAGGACACAAGCTCCAACAAACTCCCACTTGTCCTCACAAGTGTATGTGCGATAACCGATTCTCATATCCTAAAATTTCTCCCACTCAATGTAAAACAATTTGCAAATCCGTATTCACAAAGGTCGTATTTTACAAACAATCATCATCAAGAGTGGTTTCCCCGACTAGAGAGTAACTTAACTGATAAACTAATCAACATTCGAGCATGGCCATGCATTTCAGTTACAACTCCTCGAGTGGCCCTGAGAAATAACTATACCTGATAAGGGTTGGATATTTTCCTCAACTCGAATCCTGCAGATATAAGCACAGTATGAAATGACCCAAAAAAAATCTACTTAGCCTCCATTTATGGCGGCATCGTGAGAAAGAAACCAAAGTCACCCAATAACTGCCTTAATCTCAAGAGACATTCGATAGTCAAACGAATCGACTCTAGGAACACAATGGATGTCCTATCCACAACTTGGCACCGAATGTTTTTAAACATTTAGGACTCCATTACGTTGTCACAAAAAGTTGTCCTACGAGGTGTCGTTATAATCTCGCATCTCGTGATCGATCGTCAACCGTTTGACTTATGGCTCGTTTAACCCACCATCAATCGACTGCACAATATAATAGCCGGAGTTATCAGCTCACATTGGCGATTACGGACCAAAACAAATATAATGTAATTCAGTTCACTTTGTGGCGTTCAATGTTGTTAGTACAATCCACATGAAGAACAAAATATTATAATAAAACGATGAAGTTATAAATAGTATATGAAAAAGATAATGTATCAAATCCATAATCAAGTACTACAACTCAGGAACACGTTTAAGTCCCATGGAATTAACATGCCCTACATGCTTATCATAATTAAACGGTTTAGTGAGAGGATCCGCGATGTTATCATCCGTCACAATCTTGTCTATCACTATCTCCTCTTGCTCCACGTAATCACGGATCAGGTGAGCTTTCCGATGTACATGTCTAGATTTGTTGCTAGACTTTGGCTCCTTAGCCTGGAAGATGGCACCTCTATTGTCACAATAGATGGTGATCGGGTCATTCGAACTCGAAACTATCGTAAGTCCTTGTAAGAATTGACGCATCCATATCGCTTCCTTTGCTGCCTCCGAAGTGGCATAGTACTCGGATTCAGTAATAGAATCTGCTACAACACTCTGTTTGGAACTCTTCCAGCTGACCGCAGCACCATTAAGAGTGAAGACGAACCCGAACTGAGATTTTGAGTCATCTTGATCCGTTTGGAAGCTAGCATCTGCGTAACCGATTGCGCATAGCTTAGTATCGCCTCCATAAGTCAAGACCCAATCCTTAGTCCTCCGTAGGTACTTGACGATGTTTTTGACAGCTATCCAGTGTGTTTCACCTGGAGTCTTTTGGTACCGACTCGTCATACTCAATGCATATGCCACGTCTGGACGTGTGCATATCATGGCATACATGATCGATCCTATTGTAGATGCATAAGGAACACGACTCATGCGTTCAATCCCTTCAGGCGTCGTGGGTGACTGAGACTTGCTCAACTGCATCCCAGTCATCATTGGAAGGTTCCCCTTCTTGGAGTTGGTCATGCTGAACTTCTCAAGAATCTTATCCAAATAAGACTCCTGACTAAGTGATAACGTCCGTCGTGATCTATCTCGGTAGATACGGATTCCCAAAATGCGTTGTGCCTCACCCAGATCTTTCATCTGGAAATGGTTCTTCAACCATTCTTTAACTGAAGATAGGAGAGGAATGTCATTTCCAATCAAGAGTATGTCATCGACATACAATATCAAGAATACAATCATGCTCCCACTCGACTTGATATATAAGCATGGTTCTTCGACCGATCGAGTGAAACCATACTCTTTTATCACCTGGTCGAAACGATGATTCCAACTCCGAGAAGCTTGCTTAAGTCCATAAATGGAACGCTTAAGCTTGCATACTTTCTTAGGATGTTCAGGATCTATGAAACCTTCGGGTTGCACCATGTACAACTCTTCCTCCAAATAACCGTTTAAGAAGGCGGTTTTCACATCCATTTGCCAAATTTCATAATCATGAAATGCGGCAATCGCTAAGATTATCCGAATGGAACGTAGCATGACTACAGGTGCAAAAATCCCATCATAATGCAATCCGTGCACTTGAGTGAAACCTTTTGCCACAAGTCGTGCCTTATAGGTATCTGGTTGCGCGTCTACAGAACGCTTTATTTTGTAAAGCCATTTGCACTGTAGAGGTTTTACCTTATTAGGTAAATCAACTAGATCCCATACGTCATTCTCATACATGGAGTCCATCTCGGATTGCATGGCTTCGAGCCATAGCTTTGAGTCAGAACAGGTCATAGCACCTTTATAGGTAACGGATTCATTACTCTCTAGGAGTAAAACGTCATTCTCCTCGACCATACCAATGTATCTCGTCCAGGAAGATGAGAGAATCTACCCGACCTCCTAGGTTCCTCGGGAATATTCACCGTATCATCAGTTGGAGGAACAACTTCCTCCATCTGTTCTTCGGTTGTTGGTTCTGGAATCTCCGAAGCGACTCGAAGGTTCTATTACTCGTCTTGTTCTCGAGAAATTCTTTCTCTAAGAACGTCGCACTAGCCGCAACAAAAACTCGATGTTCGGTAGGCGAATAGAAGTAATGACCAAATGTTCCTTTTGGATAACCTATAAAGTATGTCTTGACCGATCGCGGGCCGAGCTTATCCTCGTGTCTCCACTTGACATAAGCCTCGCAGCCCCAAACCCGAATAAAGGACAAGTTAGGGACCATTCACTTCCACATTTCATAAGGAGTCTTGTCGACAGCTTTAGACGGACTTCGGTTAAGTATAAGAGCAGCTGACAAAAGAGCAAAACCTCATAATGAATCAGGCACTACGGTGTGACTCATCATGGATCGAACCATATCAAGTAAGGTTCGATTTCTCCGTACGGACACACCATTCAATTGAGGTGTTCCAGGTGGAGTTAACTGCAAAACGATTCCACAGTCTTTCAGGTGTTGATCAAACTCATTTGAAAGATATTCGCCACCCCGATCTGAACAGAGTGCTTTAACCTTTCTACCCGGTTGGTTCGCACTGTTCGGTATTCCTTGAATTTCTCAAAGGACTCACTTTTATGCTTCATTAAGTAGACATATCCGTATCTCCTTAAATCGTCCGTGAAAGTGATAAAATATCTATAGCCATCTCTAGCGGTAATTGACATAGGTCCACAAACATCAGTATGTATGAGTCCTAATAGGTCACTAGCGCGCATTCCAACACCTTTGAAGGAAATTCGAGTCATCTTGCCAATAAGACATGATTCACACGTGCCATATGTAGAAAAATCGAATGCGGGAATAGTCCCATTATCGACGAGTTTCTTCACGCGTTTCTCATTTATGTGTCCCATTCGACAATGCCATAGATAGGTTTGATCTTTGTCACCAACCTTTATTTTCTTATTATTCACGTGTAATACTTCTGTGGTTTGGTCTAAGATATAAATTCCATTCATGGAAACTGCTTTGCCATAAATCATTTCATTGAAAGAGAAAATACAGCTATTATCCTTTATTGAAAATGCAAAACCGTCTTTAGCAAGTACGGAAACAGAAATAATGTTCTTAGACAAACTGGGTACATAGTGTGATTATTTAAAAATAACTCAAAAGCACTAGGGAGTTGGATTACATATGTTCCCTTCGAGACAGCAGCAACTCGTGCTCCATTCGTGACACGCAGGTCCACTTCACCTTTTTCGAGAGGTATGATGTTCTTTAGGCCCTGCAAATTATTACACAGATGAGATCCACAACCAGTATCTAGTACCCAAGTTCCGAAACTTGCATGGTTAATCTCAATCATATGAATATAAGATGACATACCAACAGGAGCGACGCGGCCTGCTTTGATGTCCTCATGGTAGACGGGACAATTCCTCCTCCAATGTCCAGTCTTGTGACAATGGTGGCACTCTATGTCACCGCCCTTGCACTTTGCCTTGCCTTGTGAGCCACTAGTCTCACCAAGCGCACTCTTACCGTTTCCTGGCTTCTTAAACTTTGTCTTACCAATAGCTAGGTCGCCATGAGCCTTGCCCTTACCTTTACCCTTGTTGGAAATCGTGAGAACATCCTGCTTCATGCTCCCACTCAATTTCATATCCTTCTCGGTCTGTACGAGAAGCGAGTGTAGCTCATGAGGACTCTTTTTCAAGTCATTCATGTAGTAGTTCGCCCTGAAAAGGGCAAAACCATTGTGAAGAGAATGAAGCATTCGGTCAATGACAATGCTCTCACTGATTTTACAATTCAGTGCCTCCAGCTTCTCGACATTCTCAATCATGTGAAGAATGTGTGGGCTAACCGGTTGGCCTTTTATGGAGTTTCGCATCAAAGAAGCGACAGGTATGCTCATATGTAACGATTCTCGGTGCTTTTGAGAACTCGTTAGTGAGCGTGGTGAAAATCTTGTTTGCACCTTGGGCAATGAAGCGTCTCTGCAAATTGGTTTCCATTGCAAAGATGAGTACGTTTTTTATCGCACCCGCTTCCATAACAAAGTCACTATAAGCGAGTGACTCGTTGACTTTCGCATTAGGGCCTGGGTTGACCGGTATTGGCTCGATTAAGTACTTGAGCTTACTTACCGTCGCAATGGCAAAGCATTCCGTAGTGCCGCGTCCCAGTCCGCAAAGTTGGACCCGTCGTTTTTCAGACGTGTGAACTGATTCATCTGGTCCATAAAAATTTTAAGCCAGGACGCGCGATCAAGTGTGGCACTAGGCATTGGGATTGCGTTATCCAGCCATTTAGTTGTAACAGTATTATCAAAATATACGTGTTCTACATCTGCGAGAAGAAGAATAAAAATAATAAGCATGCGCATCGTTTATGTTTTTAAGTCTAATGAACTATGTCATAACGCGAAGACTCAAAACATTTATACAATTGATCTCCCTCAAGAATTATATAAATGATCCTAAGACTCAATTCTATGTAAATTGATAAGCTAACCTTTTAGCTAATTCTACCGTTAGAATTCTTGGTCGATAAATTTCTGTAAATTCTATCTTTAGTCCATCATAATAACGAGAAACTCTTCGGACTATGATGTTGAGGTAAACTAAGTCAACACAACTACTTACCCAACATAGAAGGGGTCATATTATGCCTACCGACGAAGAAAGGATTCATAGTTGTTTGCCCTTATAAAGACTAATCTCAATTTCCGTTTTAGAGGAAGATCCCATCAACTTTATTTTAATTCATTTTAAGTGAACTAATATCTAGCATGCGAGAATGAATAAACTAAGGTGATGGCTTAATAAGACCGTGACATCTGTATGTCCATGAAAACTAACATACAACCTATATGAGTCAATTTTCATGCATTTTAGTAGTAGGTGGTTTGGTTTTAGGCGGAATATGATGCATAAATTAACATGTGAATGAAAAGCAATAAGAATGAAAACGTAAAAACAGTAAAAGTCCTAGTGTGGCCTATCCTATCAAAATGAACAATAAATACAAGTTTGGAATCCACCCTTGGACTCGAGAAGCTTGTCTTGATGTTCCATCTTGATCCATGTAGCGGGAGTGAGCTCCAATCTTCATCTTTAGTCTTCTTTTGAAAAATACAATAAATAAAATTTACATAATAAACCTATTTATTACATTCTAATTTCAAAACCCAAAAACTAAAGAAAAAAGGATATTCGAGATCTCATAATTACATAAAAAATCATGTTTCCTTCATTACGAAAACATAATTTGACTAAGGCCACACTAAGTATTACAAATTACAACTGATTGCAAAAATACGTAAATTAAATTCATTCAATAAAATTAAAATAAAATGCATCAACTAAAATAAATTAAACATACATGACACAATTCCTTAATTATGTTGATTAATTTATCCAAACCACCTATTTAAATCAAATTAAGTGACAATTACTCAATTAATCACATTAATTTCATTCTTAATCCATATTAAACTTGTAATATGAATTCAATCCGTCAAAATTTTAAACTGCTTTAAAATAATTCGGTATCTTTTAATTGTGAACCGTTTCACAATAACTAATTGGCCAAAATCAATACAAAATTAAAAACCCTTTTTTTCTTCCTTTTGGGTCTCGGCAAAGAAAAAAAAAACGGAATTTTTTTTTTTTAAATTCCCAGCTCACGGCTGGAATAAAAAAAAACAGGCCAAATATGTTTTTTTTTTAATTCGGCAATAAGGCAAAAACAAGAAAAAAAACCTTTCCTTTTTTTTTCTTTTTCAACATTTCAGAAAAAAACAACAAAAAACAGATTTTTTTTTCCTCACAGGAAACCCTAAAAAAATAAGCCGTCACTTTTTTTTTTGGCGGCAAAAAGCCATAAAACAACAATCGATGAAGAAAATGTTTACAGTTGCTATTAAAACATGATTTAGCAAATGAATTAATGAACATGATTAATCTTATATGCTAAAACTATATAGCAAAAACAAGTTCTTGTATCATCGACATGACAATTCTATTTCTATTTTAACTTAATCTTCATTAAATCAAAATCTACCAATTCTTCATATGATAATTTTAACTGATTAAAACAATGATATAAAAAATGAAATTGGAAATAAATCATCACGCAAAAGAAAAAACGAAAAAAAAAACAGGCCGAAAAAAAAGAAATTCCTCTCGGCAAAAAAATTTTCAGCCGAAAACCCTCATTTTTTTTTTTTCGAAATTCCTCATATTGTTTACATACAATTTTATGAAAATCATCAAAATTAAAATTCGTGGCCTTTGCTCTGATACCACTTGTGGAATTTATCTGTATGAATCCCTTTATGTTCAAGGATTATAACGAATTTTATGAAGATGATCACTAGTCATAAAATAAAAATACATAAACAAAAGTAAAGGATTCAGAAATAACCTTCGGTCCTAGCAAATACGGCCTAAGAACAATATCAAAGTAGATATTCGCCTATCAGTTGCACCCAAGACGATATGAGATATGCCCTTTGATTGTGCTAGAATCGATCCAAAATTTTCTGTAAAAATTTAGGTTTTTGTGTTTTTTTGATGAGAGAGGAGGCACAAATGGCTTAGCAAAAAAATTAGGTTAGAATAATGTTCTCCCTCACTCCCTATAAACCGTGTATTAGGAAGTAATTAGGGTAGATCATCTTCTTTTAATTTTCGGCCCATTTGACCGAAATAAGGAGTATATTTCCTTATTTTCGGTTATTCCAAAAATGTATAAAATGTGTTAAATTGTCATCTAGTGAGGATCGAACCCATGACCTCTTGGTTTGTGTACCCTCACTATTACCACTATAACACATTCATCTTGTTGATATTAAATATAACCGATTACATAAAATTACGAATTACCATATTAATTCGTCCAAGCTAACATTACATACATTTAATTAAATATAACTTATTATATTCAATTTACGAATTTACAGTTAATTTGTCTCAACTAATATTATTTAATCTTCATTAAATAATTGTCTCATCAACACATTGACTAACTATTTAGTCATATTAGGCATCAATGTGATTATATTTCTATAACCACATCTCTCAAACACATCCTATAGGTGTGACCTTTAGGGACCAGTTGATCACCGCCATCTGTATGATAATAACGTCAAACTTTCTAGCAAGCCAACCGTTATTAGGTAAACGTTAATCAACTGATTAAATATACGAAGTATACCCTTGTGAACCTGTAAGATATTTACAAATGTTATCACACTAACTTGTGGAGGACACAAGCTCCAACAAACTCCCACTTGTCCTCACAAGTGTATGTGCGATAACCGATTCTCATATCCTAAAATTTCTCCCACTCAATGTAAAACAATTTGCAAATCCGTATTCACAAAGGTCGTATTTTACAAGCAATCATCATCAAGAGTGGTTTCCCCGACTAGAGAGTAACTTAACTGATAAACTAATCAACATTCGAGCATGGCCATGCATTTCAGTTACAACTCCTCGAGTGGCCCTGAGAAATAACTATACCTGATAAGGGTTGGATATTTTCCTCAACTCGAATCCTGCAGATATAAGCACAGTATGAAATGACCCAAAAAAAATCTACTTAGCCTCCAGTTATGGCAGACCGTGAGAAAGAAACCAAAGTCACCCCATAACTGCCTTAATCTCAAGAGACATTCGATAGTCAAACGAATCGACTCTAGGAACACAATGGATGTCCTATCCACGACTTGGCACCGAATGTTTTTAAACATTTAGGACTCCATTACGTTGTCACAAAAAGTTGTCCTACGAGGTGTCGTTATAATCTCGCATCTGTGATCGATCAGTCAACCGTTTGACTTATGGCTCGTTTAACCCACCATCAATCGACTGCACAATATAATAGCCGGAGTTATCAGCTCACATTGGCGATTACGGACCAAAACAAATATAATGTAATTCAGTTCACTTTGTGGCGTTCAATGTTGTTAGTACAATCCACATGAAGAACAAAATATTATAATAAAACGATGAAGTTATAAATAGTATATGAAAAAGATAATGTATCAAATCCATAATCAAGTACTACAACTCAGGAACACGTTTAAGTCCCATGGAATTAACATGCCCTACATGCTTATCATAATTAAACGGTTTAGTGAGAGGATCCGCGATGTTATCATCCGTCACAATCTTGTCTATCACTATCTCCTCTTGCTCCACGTAATCACGGATCAGGTGAGCTTTCCGATGTACATGTCTAGATTTGTTGCTAGACTTTGGCTCCTTAGCCTGGAAGATGGCACCTCTATTGTCACAATAGATGGTGATCGGGTCATTCGAACTCGAAACTATCGTAAGTCCTTGTAAGAATTGACGCATCCATATCGCTTCCTTTGCTGCCTCCGAAGTGGCATAGTACTCGGATTCAGTAATAGAATCTGCTACAACACTGTTTGGAACTCTTCCCGGTGACCGCAAAGCACCATTAAGAGTGAAGACGAACCCGAACCGAGATTTTGAATCATCTCGATCCGTTTGGAAGCTAGCATCTCGCAGAACCGATCGCGCATAGCTTAGTATCGCCTCCATAAGTCAAGACCCAATCCTTAGTCCTCCGTAGGTACTTGACGATGTTTTTGTGACTATCCAGTGTGTTTCACCGGAGTCTTTTGGTACCGACTCGTCATACTCAATGCATATGCCACGTCTGGACGTGTGCATATCATGGCATACATGATCGATCCTATTGTAGATGCATAAGGAACACGACTCATGCGTTCAATCCCTTCAGGCGTCGTGGGTGACTGAGACTTGCTCAACTGCATCCCAGTCGTCATTGGAAGGTTCCCCTTCTTGGAGTTGGTCATGCTGAACTTCTCAAGAATCTTATCCAAATAAGACTCCTGACTAAGTGATAACGTCCGTCGTGATCTATCTCGGTAGATACGGATTCCCAAAATGCGTTGTGCCTCACCCAGATCTTTCATCTGGAAATGGTTCTTCAACCATTCTTTAACTGAAGATAGGAGAGGAATGTCATTTCCAATCAAGAGTATGTCATCGACATACAATATCAAGAATACAATCATGCTCCCACTCGACTTGATATATAAGCATGGTTCTTCGACCGATCGAGTGAAACCATACTCTTTTATCACCTGGTCGAAACGATGATTCCAACTCCGAGAAGCTTGCTTAAGTCCATAAATGGAACGCTTAAGCTTGCATACTTTCTTAGGATGTTCAGGATCTATGAAACCTTCGGGTTGCACCATGTACAACTCTTCCTCCAAATAACCGTTTAAGAAGGCGGTTTTCACATCCATTTGCCAAATTTCATAATCATGAAATGCGGCAATCGCTAAGATTATCCGAATGGAACGTAGCATGACTACAGGTGCAAAAATCCCATCATAATGCAATCCGTGCACTTGAGTGAAACCTTTTGCCACAAGTCGTGCCTTATAGGTATCTGGTTGCGCGTCTACAGAACGCTTTATTTTGTAAAGCCATTTGCACTGTAGAGGTTTTACCTTATTAGGTAAATCAACTAGATCCCATACGTCATTCTCATACATGGAGTCCATCTCGGATTGCATGGCTTCGAGCCATAGCTTTGAGTCAGAACAGGTCATAGCACCTTTATAGGTAACGGATTCATTACTCTCTAGGAGTAAAACGTCATTCTCCTCGACCATACCAATGTATCTGTCCGGAAGATGAGAGAATCTACCCGACCTCCTAGGTTCCTCAGGAATATTCACCGTATCATCAGTTGGAGGAACAACTTCCTCCATCTGTTCTTCGGTTGTTGGTTCTGGAATCTCCGACAGCTCGAAGGTTCTATTACTCGTCTTGTTCTCGAGAAATTCTTTCTCTAAGAACGTCGCACTAGCCGCAACAAAAACTCGATGTTCGGTAGGCGAATAGAAGTAATGACCAAATGTTCCTTTTGGATAACCTATAAAGTATGTCTTGACCGATCGCGGGCCGAGCTTATCCTCGTGTCTCCACTTGACATAAGCCTCGCAGCCCCAAACCCGAATAAAGGACAAGTTAGGGACCATTCACTTCCACATTTCATAAGGAGTCTTGTCGACAGCTTTAGACGGACTTCGGTTAAGTATAAGAGCAGCTGACAAAAGAGCAAAACCTCATAATGAATCAGGCACTACGGTGTGACTCATCATGGATCGAACCATATCAAGTAAGGTTCGATTTCTCCGTACGGACACACCATTCAATTGAGGTGTTCCAGGTGGAGTTAACTGCAAAACGATTCCACAGTCTTTCAGGTGTTGATCAAACTCATTTGAAAGATATTCGCCACCCCGATCTGAACGGAGTGCTTTAACCTTTCTACCCAGTTGGTTCTGTACCCTGTTCTGGTATTCCTTGAATTTCTCAAAGGACTCACTTTTATGCTTCATTAAGTAGACATATCCGTATCTACTTAAATCGTCCGTGAAAGTGATAAAATATCTATAGCCATCTCTAGCGGTAATTGACATAGGTCCACAAACATCAGTATGTATGAGTCCTAATAGGTCACTAGCGCGCATTCCAACACCTTTGAAGGAAATTCGAGTCATCTTGCCAATAAGACATGATTCACACGTGCCATATGTAGAAAAATCGAATGCGGGAATAGTCCCATTATCGACGAGTTTCTTCACGCGTTTCTCATTTATGTGTCCCATTCGACAATGCCATAGATAGGTTTGATCTTTGTCACCAACCTTTATTTTCTTATTATTCACGTGTAATACTTCTGTGGTTTGGTCTAAGATATAAATTCCATTCATGGAAACTGCTTTGCCATAAATCATTTCATTGAAAGAGAAAATACAGCTATTATCCTTTATTGAAAATGCAAAACCGTCTTTAGCAAGTACGGAAACAGAAATAATGTTCTTAGACAAACTGGGTACATAGTAACAGTTATTTAAAAATAACTCAAAAGCACTAGGGAGTTGGATTACATATGTTCCCTTCGAGACAGCAGCAACTCGTGCTCCATTCGTGACACGCAGGTCCACTTCACCTTTTTCGAGAGGTATGATGTTCTTTAGGCCCTGCAAATTATTACACAGATGAGATCCACAACCAGTATCTAGTACCCAAGTTCCGAAACTTGCATGGTTAATCTCAATCATATGAATATAAGATGACATACCAACAGGAGCGACGCGGCCTGCTTTGATGTCCTCATGGTAGACGGGACAATTCCTCCTCCAATGTCCAGTCTTGTGACAATGGTGGCACTCTATGTCACCGCCCTTGCACTTTGCCTTACCCTGTGAGCCACTAGTCTCACCAGGCGCACTCTTACCGTTTCCTGGCTTCTTAAACTTTGTCTTACCAATAGCTAGGTCGCCATGAGCCTTGCCCTTACCTTTACCCTTGTTGGAAATCGTGAGAACATCCTGCTTCATGCTCCCACTCAATTTCATATCCTTCTCGGTCTGTACGAGAAGCGAGTGTAGCTCATGAGGACTCTTTTTCAAGTCATTCATGTAGTAGTTCGCCCTGAAAAGGGCAAAACCATTGTGAAGAGAATGAAGCATTCGGTCAATGACAATGCTCTCACTGATTTTACAATTCAGTGCCTCCAGCTTCTCGACATTCTCAATCATGTGAAGAATGTGTGGGCTAACCGGTTGGCCTTTTATGGAGTTTCGCATCAAAGAAGCGACAGGTATGCTCATATGTAACGATTCTCGGTGCTTTTGAGAACTCGTTAGTGAGCATGGTGAAAATCTTGTTTGCACCTTGGGCAATGAAGCGTCTCTGCAAATTGGTTTCCATTGCAAAGATGAGTACGTTTTTTATCGCACCCGCTTCCATAACAAAGTCACTATAAGCGAGTGACTCGTTGACTTCTGCATTAGGGCCTGGGTTGACCGGTATTGGCTCAGTTAAGTACTTGAGCTTACCGTCAGCAATGGCAGCATTCCGTAGTGCCGCGTCCCAGTCCGCAAAGTTGGACCCGTCGTTTTTCAGACGTGTGAACTGATTCATCTGGTCCATAAAAATTTTAAGCCAGGACGCGCGATCAAGTGTGGCACTAGGCATTGGGATTGCGTTATCCAGCCATTTAGTTGTAACAGTATTATCAAAATATACGTGTTCTACACGGCGAGAAGAAGAATAAAAATAATAAGCATGCGCATCGTTTATGTTTTTAAGTCTAATGAACTACTGTCATAACGCGAAGACTCAAAACATTTATACAATTGATCTCCCTCAAGAATTATATAAATGATCCTAAGACTCAATTCTATGTAAATTGATAAGCTAACCTTTTAGCTAATTCTACCGTTAGAATTCTTGGTCGATAAATTTCTGTAAATTCTATCTTTAGTCCATCATAATAACGAGAAACTCTTCGGACTATGATGTTGAGGTAAACTAAGTCAACACAACTACTTACCCAACATAGAAGGGGTCATATTATGCCTACCGACGAAGAAAGGATTCATAGTTGTTTGCCCTTATAAAGACTAATCTCAATTTCCGTTTTAGAGGAAGATCCCATCAACTTTATTTTAATTCATTTTAAGTGAACTAATATCTAGCATGCGAGAATGAATAAACTAAGGTGATGGCTTAATAAGACCGTGACATCTGTATGTCCATGAAAACTAACATACAACCTATATGAGTCAATTTTCATGTATTTTAGTAGTAGGTGGTTTGGTTTTAGGCGGAATATGATGCATAAATTAACATGTGAATGAAAAGTAATAAGAATGAAAACGTAAAAACAGTAAAAGTCCTAGTGTGGCCTATCCTATCAAAATGAACAATAAATACAAGTTTGGAATCCACCCTTGGACTCGAGAAGCTTGTCTTGATGTTCCATCTTGATCCATGTAGCGGGAGTGAGCTCCAATCTTCATCTTTAGTCTTCTTTTGAAAAATACAATAAATAAAATTTACATAATAAACCTATTTATTACATTCTAATTTCAAAACCCAAAAACTAAAGAAAAAAGGATATTCGAGATCTCATAATTACATAAAAAATCATGTTTCCTTCATTACGAAAACATAATTTGACTAAGGCCACACTAAGTATTACAAATTACAACTGATTGCAAAAATACGTAAATTAAATTCATTCAATAAAATTAAAATAAAATGCATCAACTAAAATAAATTAAACATACATGACACAATTCCTTAATTATGTTGATTAATTTATCCAAACCACCTATTTAAATCAAATTAAGTGACAATTCCTCAATTAATCACATTAATTTCATTCTTAATCCATATTAAACTTGTAATATGAATTCAATCCGTCAAAATTTTAAACTGCTTTAAAATAATTCGGTATCTTTTAATTGTGAACCGTTTCACAATAACTAATTGGCCAAAATCAATACAAAATTAAAAACCCTTTTTTTCTTCCTTTTGGGTCTCGGCAAAGAAAAAAAAAACGGAATTTTTTTTTTTTTAAATTCCCAGCTCACGGCTGGAATAAAAAAAACAGGCCAAATATGTTTTTTTTTTTTAATTCGGCAATAAGGCAAAAACAAGAAAAAAAACCTTTCCTTTTTTTTTCTTTTTCAACATTTCAGAAAAAAACAACAAAAAACAGATTTTTTTTTTCCTCACGGGAAACCCTAAAAAAATAAGCCGTCACTTTTTTTTTTGGCGGCAAAAAGCCATAAAACAACAATCGATGAAGAAAATGTTTACAGTTGCTATTAGAACATGATTTAGCAAATGAATTAATGAACATGATTAATCTTATATGCTAAAACTATATAGCAAAAACAAGTTCTTGTATCATCGACATGACGATTCTATTTGTATTTTAACTTAATCTTCATTAAATCAAAATCTACCAATTCTTCATATGATAATTTTAACTGATTAAAACAATGATATAAAAAATGAAATTGGAAATAAATCATCACGCAAAAGAAAAAACGAAAAAAAAACAGGCCGAAAAAAAGAAATTCCTCTCGGCAAAAAAATTTTCAGCCGAAAACCCTCATTTTTTTTTTCGAAATTCCTCATATTGTTTACATACAATTTTATGAAAATCATCAAAATTAAAATTCGTGGCCTTTGCTCTGATACCACTTGTGGGATTTATCTGTATGAATCCCTTTATGTTCAAGGATTATAACGAATTTTATGAAGATGATCACTAGTCATAAAATAAAAATACATAAACAAAAGTAAAGGATTCAGAAATAACCTTCGGTCCTAGCAAATACGGCCTAAGAATAATATCAAAGTAGATATTCGCCTATCAGTTGCACCCAAGACGATATGAGATATGCCCTTTGATTGTGCTAGAATCGATCCAAAATTTTCTGTAAAAATTTAGGTTTTTGTGTTTTTTTTATGAGAGAGGAGGCACAAATGGCTTAGCAAAAAAATTAGGTTAGAATAATGTTCTCCCTCACTCCCTATAAACCGTGTATTAGGAAGTAATTAGGGTAGATCATCTTCTTTTAATTTTCGGCCCATTTGACCGAAATAAGGAGTATATTTCCTTATTTTCGGTTATTCCAAAAATGTATAAAATGTGTTAAATTGTCATCTAGTGAGGATCGAACCCATGACCTCTTGGTTTGTGTACCCTCACTATTACCACTATAACACATTCATCTTGTTGATATTAAATATAACCGATTACATAAAATTACGAATTAACATATTAATTCGTCCAAGCTAACATTACATACATTTAATTAAATATAACTTATTATATTCAATTTACGAATTTACAGTTAATTCGTCTCAACTAATATTATTTAATCTTCATTAAATAATTGTCTCATCAACACATTGACTAACTATTTAGTCATATTAGGCATCAATGTGATTATATTTCTATAACCACATCTCTCAAACACATCCTATAGGTGTGACCTTTAGGGACCAGTTGATCACCGCCATCTGTATGATAATAACGTCAAACTTTCTAGCAAGCCAACCGTTATTAGGTAAACGTTAATCAACTGATTAAATATACGAAGTATACCCTTGTGAACCTGTAAGAGATTTACAAATGTTATCACACTAATTTGTGGAGGACACAAGCTCCAACAGTAATATTTACGTGTCTCATTGTAATTTAATTAAATAAGATACGGTCTAAGTATTGTTTTATTACTTTGATGAAATTATTGTTTAAGGAAACAATTGCATTTGAATGAATAAATTATTATAAATACAAGATGTTGTGATTTATAATTGGTAAAATATTTTGGTACAAGTAATTATGAATTACTAAGTCAATTTTGTATATGACGTATTTTTTATTAATGCATTGATTTTTAATATGTTAAAAATACATAACAATTTTACATGACATGTTACATGTGACAAATTGACAAAATAATGTGTAAAATGGATTTTCCATTTTACACTATATGGACCGAAATTAGGGGTGATATTAGGAAAATATTATGTTGATTAAGTAAGTGGTAAACATAATCATTTGCCTAAAACCTTGCCATGCAAACCTAGTGGTTATTGTGAAGAGCACTTTGATCATGCATTGGGCATCACCACCTCCCTCTTCTACCCGGTTTTGTGAGAGGAAAAACCATGGGTTTTTTCCTTCTAATTTTTACCTAATATACACTACCAAAAATATTAGTGTATTATTTATTCACACATCTAAAAATAAGAGTTTTTAGAGAGATAAATTCTTCCTCTTCCTCCCTTTCTCTTAACCGAAATATTGAGAGAACAAAATAATATTTTGGTCAATTTTATACAAAATTAATATTGTTCTAGTAATAATAATATTAATTTTATTAAGTTGTTACTTTGGGTATTAATCCTTGGAAGGGATTCTCTACTTGAATCCTTGTTCATCCATTTAAGGAAGCTCAAGAACAAGTGAGTAGGAGAACTCACTTGTGCTCAAATAATCCGAAATCTTCAATGTAAGATGATGATTTCTTCCTTATTCTTATTATTGTTTGCATGCATAAGATCAATATTTAATTTTATGACTAAATTAAAACTAAAACATATAAGAATATGTTAAGTAAAGAGATATAGATTTCTAACAAGCGGTATCAAGAGCTAGGTTGTTTGCATGCAAATCGGTTATAGTTTTCTGATTTATACGATTGACATATAAAACATGTAAATTTGTGTTATTATGATATATCACGAAATAAATTATGCATGTTAAAGTTTATGATCCTAAAATGTATTTAGGATATTTTGGTTAATTTATGGATTTTTATTGTTATCATATATAAAAATGGCATTAAAAATGTGATTTTATGATTAAAATGTCATTTTCGGACTAAAATTAGCTAAACTTCGTATTTTCCAGTGGTTTTTGGATATGTTTTCACATATATTATTTTTAGATGACCTGTAATTTTTCACATTTTTTGGAGTTTTTATACTCGAAATATGGATTTTTCATGATAAAAATCGAATTTAAATGAAAAATAGGTTAATATGAGATAAATTTCGAATATGGTCATAGAAATTTAGTATGTTGTCACATGAAATTTTACAATATGTGTGTAAAATAATAGGCTATTATGAAGTCTTTATGCTTGATTTATGAATTTTTGATGAAAAATAGCATAAATAGTGACTTAATTAGTGAATAATTGCTAAAACATACTTCATGACTAAGAAAAAACTTCACATGTTGCATTTTATTATCTTTTTCAGATCTAATATTGAAAAGTTGATAAATATAATTTTTCTCATGTTTTTATGATTATATTTAATAAATACGATAAACCGCAACATTGTTTTTCCCGATAAATTTCGAAATTTTTAACCTAAGTTTTTGAACATTATGAGTGTCATGGTATTTTTTCCAGAATGTTCATGAGTTTAAATTTCAAATTTCAAATTTATTTGAAATTTTTGTAATTTATTTGAAGTTTATAGCATTTTATTATAATTTTGAGTCCATTAATGAACAATTTTAAGAAATATAAGTTAATTATAGTCAAATAGTTAGTGGAGACTAATTTTGAGTCCTAATTTGGTTAGGGTAATTAACTTGTGCATAAATATGATTTTATGTAATTTATTGTGATTTTAAAAGGTTGAATCACGCAAATCGGTAAAAACCATTTAATATACGATATTGGCTCCTTAAAGGCGATTTAGCATAAAATTGGGCATATTCATACATATTATAATGCTGCATTTTATTTATGATTGTCATAATTTTATTTTATGTAATTTTTGAATTATGTAATTTTATTTAGTATGGCCTTAGTTTTTAATTGGTATTACCCGAAATGTATGGGAATATCGATTCGGTTGTAATTTATTGTGATCTCGTATCACCGTTTTGTAACTTAATAGATTTATTTTATTTTAAATACAAATGTATAATAGGAAATTATGTAATTTGTTATGTAATTTATTTATTCTGGAGTTCCTTGAAGACGGTGTCACTCAAGAAGGCGATACATAAAGACGGTGTTACCTCGAGATGCGTGCTAAAACCGAAGTTCAAGGGACCAATGGAGTTGGTTTCCGAATATGTAATAGTTAATTAGATTTTCTATTTTAGGAAGGCCATACTAGGATTTAATTTATGTTTTGCATTTTATTTATATGTTGCATGCAGCGCTAAATCGCCATAATTAAAACATGCATTGTCATTTTAATCGAGTTTATCGACCGTGTCAATTAGAATTATCGTAGTTCACCGCTTTAGTTCACTTAAAACGTGATAGATAATAAATTGACATGACCTCTCGCTAAAATTAAACAATTGAGACTTAGCCTTACCAAAAAGTAGAAACCATGAAAACCTATTTCGCGAGGGAGTGCACTCGGCCCTACCGGGGTACAAACCTTGTTACGTAGGGGAAGTGGGTGATAAATTTCTATCCACCGAATTCATGTTGATGAGGGTTTCATCGGCCCTACCGTGCCCAAGTTGATGTGGATTTTGATCATGGACACATTTATTCGAAATTTGGATTGAGCTCAACGAAAGTATTCGTGACCGTAGTCGCATGTGTTCTGGGCTAAAGATAAAAGTTAATGTAATTTTATTAACCAAGAGTTCTAAAAGTAGAATCGATTAAAGTGTCAATCCACCGAGTTATATTGATAAGGGATGAATCGGCCCTACCGTGCCCAAGTTAATATGAATTTGGGTCTTGGAATCATTTATCAAGTTGGGTAGAGGTCACTAGATAAATGCAATAAAACTTGTTTAAATTAATATTTTTACGAGTATTATTATTATTTTGAAAACGACATATGTTTTATTCCTTCTATATTTCGTTTTGTAGACCGCTTCTATTTCTCATAACAAATGGCCACTCCAAACCCAAACGCCACACCTCTCACTATTATTTCATGGCTCCGATCCTTTATGGATCGATGTAAACTTGAAAAGAATGGGTCAAATTTCTCCGATTGGGATGCCCAACTCAAATTAACCGCCCAAGGTGACGACAAGCTTCGTTACCTCACCGAGGCCTCTCCACCCGAACCTAATGCTAGGTCGAGTGCCGCTACTAGGGAAGCATATGAGGCTTACCACAAGGAGTCCGCCGCAATGAAAAATGTGTTGATCTTTGCGATGGAGGCAGATCTCCAAAGGAGAGCCTTTAAGATGGGCACCGCTAATGAAATCTATTCCAAGCTTGTGACAATGTTTTCACAAACTCCGCGGATCGTCCAATATGAGGCGGCCGCGGCATTCTTTGATCTCGACTTCAAAGAGGGCCAAAAGGTTAGCCCTCACGTGCTCAAATTGATGGAGCTAGTCGAGACCTTGAAGATTCAAAAAGTTGAAATCCCCAAAGAACTCATTGTAGATAGGATTCTACACTCCTTATCCAAAGTCAAGGCATATGTTCAATTCCGGGTGAATTTTAACATGCAAGACAAGGACGTGTCTCTTGAAGAGTTGCACAAGTTACTTGTGCAAGCCGAAAGAGACATGAGGTTAAATGTTAACCCACCTAAGGATGTGCTTAACATTAGCACCAAAAGCAATGGGAAGTTCAAGAAGAATGGGAAGAAGGGTAAGAAGCAAGCTCCCACTTTCACCAAAGCTAAGACTTATGAAGCTAGCACTTCCAAGATCAAGAAGGGTCCTCTTGATAAATGCCATTATTGTAATGGTGTTGCACATTGGAAAAGAAATTGTTCCAAATATCTTAGTGACATTAAAGCTGGAAAGATCACTCCAGTAGGTAAATGACTATCCTTTCTTTTATGTTTCTAATTTAACTATGGTATTGTGATACAAAGTTGTGATAATGTATCCCCTTTTTATTGTAAATAGGGCCTCCACCAAGCAAGGACAAGAGAAAATAAAACCAAACTTGAGAAACCATCAAGAAGCTAGGAGTAGCTTCCATGAAGCTTGCCTTTTTATTGTCTTATTTTAATTTATGTCTCGGATTTTAGAACCTTTGATTTCCGTGTTCGACATGGAAATGTATTTTGGATAATGGTTGTATTTTGGATAATGTTGGCTTGGTTTGCAACCCAAGTCACCCGTTTTATTGTTTTATCCTTGTTCTAAAATTCGTCTTTATCCGGTTGCTCATAGAAACATATGATCATTCACTTAAAGTGATCTAATAGACAACTATAATGATGGGATTCATTATATGTCCACAAGCTTAAGGCTTGTGTATGATCAATTATAAAGTGATGATTGAGTTGATGAACTCTCCTAAAGGAATGTCAATCACCAAGTACACTTATCAAATTTAAAACAATTAGTCAACCTATGAGATAGTCCTCCTTATACTTCAAAATCATTATTTGTGTCTCATAAGCTATCTTTGAATCTCTAGTGTGTTCATTCTAAAGATAGAGTGGGAGAAAATGAAGTCACAAAGAACACCAAGCAAAAATTTTGTGTACTTGTGTAAATTGTGTAAATGAGATCTACGCAAGAAAGAATGATTTGTATACCTATACAGATAGTATACTCGAATATATGAGATCTATGGTCTCGAATAGATGATATCTACATGAGAAAAGAGACCAAGTGAAGTAATCAAAAGAATATGTTCTCAAGATAACTACACGAGGAGACCAAAAGAAGGTTTTGGAATAAGAATGACTAATGTAAAGTCTTAAAAAGAGTTTTGACTAGTTTATGAACAACATTTGACCAATAGTTTCAATATTGATATTTACTTAAGAGCCTAAATGAATCAAAGTTGCATCCTAGAAAATAAATGAGATTTATGACTAAAAGTTGCAAAGATTGATATACCGATATCCACAAGGGCTAAGTTAAATGTTAACCGCGCTAATGTCATTACTTAACCTCATTATGAAAATGAAATGGTTAAACCTCCTTCCGAAAAGGGTATTTTGAAGGACGTGTATTAGATATAATTCACATTTAAATAATGACATTGCTACGCATCATTATAAAATGAATGAGTTAGAGATTAAAATCTCTTTCCATAAGGTCAAGATGAAACCTCTTCAAAATAGGTATTTTGAAACGATATGATGGGAACATATATGGTTTTATCTTAATAACTTAGCAAAGCAATATATATTTCAATTCTTGAAATGTTTCGATTGAGTAGTCAATTGCGAAACATGTAGAATTAAGTGGGAGTTGGAAATTATCCTGTGAAGACATGGAATTTAGTGGGAGCAATC
Organism: Silene latifolia; assembly: GCF_048544455.1. Classification (NCBI taxonomy): domain Eukaryota; kingdom Viridiplantae; phylum Streptophyta; class Magnoliopsida; order Caryophyllales; family Caryophyllaceae; genus Silene; species Silene latifolia. The sequence continues at coordinate 29,052,161 of NC_133532.1, forward strand.
ATCTTGTAAAAGTTTATAACTCATTACTCATTGAGAATGACGAGCTAATACTTTCTTTCACAAAGAAGCATTTGAGTTTTCAATTCTAGATAAAAATGGACTATGATGAATCCAATCACATCATGAGATGTTGGACAAGCATTGAGACATACACATCGAATCAACGAGAAACGTAGGTTATTCATGTCAATGAAAATGGAATTACCATTAGCAGTCATGGTCGTTCATTGAACCTAGGAATAGTTGATCACATGATTATTAGTTACTAATGTTTCCGCCATTAGAATAATCATGCACATGTCCAATAATGAATCATATGCATAAGAGCATGATGAATCATTGGCAAGCCATAGAAGAATCGTCATGAATTCTCGAGGAGAATTCGATGAACGATTTCAGTGATTGAACAAAACACTCTGTTATGTGTCAAGAGATTGCACATATTAAAGTTCGAACACATGTAAGGATTTATGAAAATCCTAAGCTTTTCAAGCTAAAAGGAGAAATAAGAAGTTTGGAAAAGTACTTAGTTGAAGTAAGAAGTTACTCAAAACTAATATTTCCTAATATGCTAGGACTTGTGAGAAGTGCTAGGCTAATCATCTTGACAATTGTTGCAAGACTCTGCAAAACATTTACCTAGTGCATTGTGAGTGGGTGAAGTACTTGATCAGTGCAAGTTATATCATTCACCACAAATTCATTGGTTATGTGATAATCGACAAGGAAGTTCTTTCAAGATAAAGAACCCAAACCAAGGTTGGGAACCTATATGTGTACTTGGTAAGGTTCATGCTATGAGGGATAACATGAACGTAAAGGAAAATGCGATAAAAGAAGTTTGAACATATGGACACATGGTATGTTAAACTTCCATTGCAATCATCTAGTGTTTATACACTTACGATATGCATCACAAGGTTGTAATATGGTATTGACTACCCGAATGTGATGTCGACATTTGTCGTTTGAGTTATTATTAACTCACCTTATACTTTGTTGCATCCAAACGCGTTGTAGAGACAATTGAACCCCGTTAAAGTGAACACGGATTAGCATTGTATTCGCCCATAGTTACTTATATGAGGTGACGTCTCGAAGTGACTAGAGTGTGATGCGATTGATGGCAAGTTCAAGTGCCATAGAGTCATGTGAGATGACTAGTCGATCACATAGGCAGACTGTTAGGAACACTTTGTTGGGCCTTATGACCGCTTATAGAGTTCTGGCAAATTTATATAGCCTGGTCGTGGCGAGAGCTACTATAGTATTCTAATGAGTCGATTCTTTTGACTAAAGACTATTCGCCTAAGATGGCACAGTTTCAGATTAACTTTGATTTGTGTTACTACGACCTTCGTAAATGGGGTCAAATGGGCATATTTTGGGTTATGATGGTTGTGGCTAGTCGAAGGGAATGAGTGCGATAGGAATTGTCCACCCCTAGTCAGGGTTATAACAATATCTCAGGGCCACTCGAGGAGTAATGAACTGGAAATGCGTGGCCACGCTCGAAATATCTATGGTAGATAAATCCGGTCAATCAGTTATTCTCCAGATTGAGGAAACCACTCTCGATATGATCACTTGTAAGTACGACCTGAAAGACACCTGCATTGAGTGAGAGATAGTAATAGGACAAGAGAATTGGTGACGCACACTTGTCGAGGACAAGTGGGAGATTGTTGGAATATGTGTCCTCCGACAATAATGCGATCACAACTGTTGATCATGATGATCACATGTTTAAGTCTCATTCTAAAGAATACAATTGGGAAGTAATATTTTACTGTCAACTGGTCCACACATATCGGTAATGATTGGCTGACTAGAGTTTGACATTACTGTCGTGCGACGGTGGTGACCAGTTGATCCCTTTAGGTCATACCTAAAGGGTAACACTCTTAATTGATCATTTAATTGATCGTATGATGATACGGGTTAATTAAATTACTTAAAATTGACGGACGATTTTGGATGTAATATTTACGTGTCTCATTGTAATTTGATTAAATAAGATACGGTCTAAGTAATCGAATTGTTTTATTACTTAGATGAAATTATTGTTTAAGGAAACAATTGCATTTGAATGAATAAATTATTATAAATACAAGATGTTGTGATTTATAATTGGTAAAATATTTTGGTACAAGTAATTATGAATTACTAAGTCAATTTTGTATATGACGTATTTTTTATTAATGCATTGATTTTTAATATGTTAAAAATACATAACAATTTTACATGACATGTTACATGTGACAAATTGACAAAATAATGTGTAAAATGGATTTTCCATTTTACACTATATGGACCGAAATTAGGGGTGATATTAGGAAAATATTATGTTGATTAAGTAAGTGGTAAACATAATCATTTGCCTAAAACCTTGCCATGCAAACCTAGTGGTTATTGTGAAGAGCACTTTGATCATGCATTGGGCATCACCACCTCCCTCTTCTACCCGGTTTTGTGAGAGGAAAAACCATGGGTTTTTTCCTTCTAATTTTTGCCTAATATACACTACCAAAAACATTAGTGTATTATTCATTCACACATCTAAAAATAAGAGTTTTTAGAGAGATAAATTCTTCCTCTTCTCCCTTTCTCTTAACCGAAATATTGAGAGAACAAAATAATATTTTGGTCAATTTTATAAAAAATTAATATTGTTCTAGTAATAATAATATTAATTTTATTAAGTTGTTACTTTGGGTATTAATCCTTGGGAGGGATTCTCTTCTTGAATCCTTGTTCATCCATTTAAGGAAGCTCAAGAACAAGAGAGTAGGAGAACTCACTTGTGCCCAAATAATCTGAAATCTTCAATGTAAGATGATGATTTCTTCCTTATTCTTATTATTGTTTGCATGCATAAGATCAATATTTAATTTTATGACTAAATTAAAACTAAAACATATAAGAATATGTTAAGTAAAGAGATATAGATTTCTAACAGCCTCATCGGCCTACAAGCAGCCATCACACTTGGCATCAAGAGACTGAGGGTCCACGGCGATTCCTCACTCATCATCAATCAGGTGTCCGGATCATGGAAAATCCTAAGTGATAGCTTAGCTCCCTACCGAGCAAAGATCAATCAAGAGGCCGAGTTCTTCGACCAAGTCAACTACTTCCACTTGCCATGAGAAAAAAATCAATTTGCTGATGCCCTGGCAAAACTTGCCGCGCTCGTCAACATACCTGACGACATGGCATCGATGCCCCTATGTGTCGAGAGAAGGAGCGAGCCAGCTCAGATTTATGCCATCAACAACGACGAGGAAAGCCATGATGAACCCTGGTACCAAGCCATCCTCAACTACAAAACAAAAAATGAATTCCCTCCGAACTTTGATCAAAGAGGACAAAGAGCCATCCGTTTACTTGCATCACAATTCGTGATGAACCAAGATCAACTATACAAAAAAACACCCCAAGGGATTCTCCTCCTTTGCATTGACCATCACAAAGCCAAAAAAGTCATGGGAAAGATCCACGACGGAGAATGTGGCCCCCACATGAGCGCAATGATGCTTACCCGAAAGATCATGCGGTTAGGCTACTACTGGACCACCATGGAATCCGATTACCGTAACTACGTCAAACATTGCCACAATTTCCAAATCTTCGCCAACATACAACACATACCGCCATCCCTTTTATACACCATGACATCACCCTGGCCTTTCTCAACCTGGGGCATCGACATCATCGGGAAAGTTAACCCGATAGGCACTAAGGGGCATTGCTTCGTCCTCGTCGCCATTGACTATTTCACTAAATGGGTGGAAGCGCAGTCATATGCAGTCTTGACCGCCAAACAAGTGGCCAAGTTCATCCAAAAGAACATCATCTGCCGATATGGGGTACCCCATGAAATCATCAGCGACCAAGGCTCTCACTTCCGGGCGGAAACTCAGGCCTTGCTGGGCAAATACGAGATTAAACGACATCGATCATCCCCCTACCGTTCCCTAACCAACGGGGCGGTGGAGGCAACTAACAAAACTCTCGTTACCATTATCAAGAAAATACAAGACAACTACCGCGATTGGCCGAGCAAACTCCCATTCGCACTCTGGGCATACCGAACCTCCATTCGAACACCGACAGGTGCCACACCCTTCTACCTAGCATACGGTATGGAGGCGGTTCAACCGGTAGAGTTAGAGGTCCCATCTCTACGCATCCTACTGAAGAGTCAAGTTCTTGAATTGGAATGGACCCGTCGAAGGTACGAGCAACTCACTTTTCTAGACGAGCGACGGCTCAACGCCTTACACAATGTCCAGCTATGCCAACGACGTATACAACGGGCATTCAACAAGAAGGTTAAACCCAGGAACATCCAAGAAGGCGACTTGGTCCTCAAGTCGGTTCGAGCACCATTACCCGTTGATCCGAGGAGAAAATTCAAACCCAACTGGGCCGGGCCATACCTGGTCAAGAAAATATTTTCGGGGGGCGCAGTGAGACTGAGTGACCTAGATGGGGAGGATTTTAAAAACTCGACCAACCTGGAACAACTCAAGAAATACTACCCTTGAACCATAGCAACCAACGACCTCAACCCTAGTTTTACAACTAGCAACCGCCTCAACCCTTTTCAAGTCAAGTTCCTCAATGCGTTCTGATTTGAAATTGCATGTTTTATCGAGTCTAAGTTGCGGCACTTTGCCTGTTTCGAATGTCCTTTGATCTGTCAAAGGCAACATCCATTTGCACTAAAATAAAAAAAAACCCTGAACTACGAGCATGGTTTGATTTCACCCCTTCAGGTGGATACGTAAGCAGTCCCTCTTATACATGAGGGATACAACCACAAAACCCAAATAAATTTAAAAAACATTTCGAACTACGATCATGGTTTGATTTCACCTCTTCAGGTGGATACGTAGGCAGTCCTTTCTTACACAAGAAGGATACAACCATCCCCATAATAAAAAAAACCCACATACAAAAAACATCCCCATCAAAAAAGAAAGGTAAAGACATTCCCGTTCCTCACAAAAAATACAAAAAATGAGCCTTTCTCCCTTCCCACAAAAATCCCACTTTCCCGAGTGCAAATGTTTAGGACGATTCAAACCGAATTGCCTTTACAAAACCGATGAAAGAAACAAGCGTTCACAATTTCGACACGAGCAATCCTGTTATTTAATTAATAATGGGAGGGATTACAAATTCAACAACAAATAAAGCTCGACGAGTCTACAACTTGTCAAAACTAAGGTGTCGACTAAAACACCTCACATAATAAAACTAGCACAAAACATAGCCAGTACAACATAATAAAAAACTCACTACACTAATACAACATAATAATAAAGTGGGTAATGGAGGTCTTCACTCTTCCATTCTACCCTTGCCTTTTCCCTCGGGGTACATCTTCCCCTTGTTCTTCTTGTTGGCCCGCCTAGCGTGGATTTCCTCTTCGGAACGGATCCTTAACGGATCTACAACGGCAACGGCCTCCGGTCTAGTGCAAGACCCCATGTTCGGCCCGAAATGAGCCCATGCACGGCCCACTGCATTTTTGGGACCCGAACTTCTCCTCTTTGGTGGCCTTATCACATCCGGGCTAGCTCCATCAACATAGTCCTCAAAGAAAGCGCGGTTGGCCTTGCCAACCTCTCAATACTTCAAGTCACCAACCTCGTCCTTGCGGTATTTGGACCTCTCCTCCAAGGACGAAGCTCTTGACCACTTGACATAAGCGGGAGTCACCCATGTCGTGGCAACGGGGTTTGGTACCTCCCAAAGCGGTCGAGTGGCCCACCATTAAGCTCGGAGTTCTGGAAAACATTCTCTTGGACAAGGGTATTTTGAGCGGGCACCTTTTGTTGACGCCCCATTTGCCTCATGAGCCTTTCGGGATAAACGAAGGAAGCAACCTTCAAACCCACCACCATCAAAGAACGAGGACTAGCACCCGAAGCGGGCAACCCCGTGAAGGACCTCAAGTGCCACCATGGCACCACCCAACGGATGTGAGGACCACCCTCCTCCGCCAATCTTGCGGCCCAATAAGCCTCGGTGGAAGCAAAGCTATCCGAAAATAACTTCTTCCTCATGGTAAGATGACAGAAAGAATAAGAAGAAGAATCAACCGGAGGCTCTACATAACTTAGCCTCTCCAATAGCCACACTTGGGGATCCAAATGAAGGAGCTTCTCCATAAGAGCCTTCCTTGTCCAAAGCTTGGATGATTTCGCCAAGCACCAACCATGATGGATCTCTACCATGCTCCATTTGCTCAACCACATGCACGAGGGTCATGCTACCATAGCATTTTGGCCCCTCCTTCAAAGTCTCAATAAAGAGGTATACATGGACAAGGCAAAAAGCAAGAGCCCTTCTCTTAGCCACCTCCGAAACATTGGCATCTAATCGGTTTGAAAAGATGTTGATAAGAGCCAACATATCCACACCATGTGGAGCAAGAAGGAAGTTGACTTGATTTGTCGACAAGCCCAACATTGAACGGAATTTATCCTTGTAGCACAAGCGAGTCGGAGGAAGCACCGGAACACAACCCATCCACCCACCAATGGCTCCAACTTCTTCGGCAAGAGGACAAATTTCACCTTTCGGGAAAACGAAAACATGGTGTTTCGAATCCCAAAACCGAGAGCATACTTCGAGAAATGAGGATTGCACCTTGACTTGACGGAGCACTAACAATTGACCAACTTCCATGCAAATGAGTTGATACTTCTCGGGAGGCGACAAATCTCGGCACCATTGTCGCAACGCATTCTCAAAGGCATCCATGAACTATTTTTGTGGAAAAGGAAAAAGAGGTTTTGTAGAGATGATTTTGTGTTTCGGATGATGAAACAATGAAGCGCAAACATCACTATTTATACAAAAACAATTAGTGCGTTTTTCAGAAAAAAGGGAGAGCTGGCTTCTATCGCCCAATAGCTCGCGCCTCTTTAGGCCTATTCCCAGGATTCTCGCCTTGAATTGTCCCTTTCAAGTTGTTTTTTCTCCTGACACCTCAAACCTCCCGCCGGAATGCTCGCGCCTCTTCGGGATAGTCCAGGACATTTTGTGTTTCCTCACACTCACATTTCCTTGTTTTCGCGTTTTACGAAATCCGACACGGTTCCCATGACGCAGCTTTAAACATACGGATTTTTTCTTTCTTTTTTTAAGGGGGGAAGGGCTAGTCGCCCCGTTTTCTTGTCAGACAAATCGTTTCCATGTCAGTCAAAATTCCGAAATTTTTTTTCGCTTTTTTTCGCGATTTTGCCAAAAATAAAATCGAAAATTGACAACACGACATCAATCTTCCTCAAAATTCAAGCACTCACAAATTCGAGTCTTGATCTCACAAAAAATCAAATCAAATACACTCGCAAAAATCTTTTCTAAAATTCATCCCTGACGGTTTGAGTTTGAATTTTTTTATCGAGTTACAAATCAATTTCAACAATTCCGATGCAATTAATTCAAGACACGAGTTAGTTGCTCAAAAATGTTCAAATCAATTCCTTTTGGAGTCCAAACCCGATGACTTGTTGCAAATCTTCAAAAAATCATTTCAAATTTCAAATTTCAAATTTCAATTTTTAACTTCGAGTCGTCATGGTTAAGTTTTGTTTTCAATTAATTGCTTGTTACGTGTTTACGTTTATGCATATGTGCTACCTGTTGCCTGTTTTCTACACTAACGATGCAGGAACTAGTGCGAAGCAAAAAGGGAATTAACAGCCGACAACGCTGCTCCGAAACACAACACAAAAAAGCCAAAAATCACAAAATGAACCACAATAAAAAAACACATATATACAAACTGCCTCACGCAAAATACATCGACACACGTTTGATACAAACAACTGACCGTACAAACAGGAGCTAGTACAGATATCTATCATACGGACACTGGCCTAAAACAACCATTTATCATATAGACACTGGCCTAAAACAACCATCTATCATACAGACACTGGCCTAAGACAACAAACTGGGGGCTATCTGCAACCTACCGAACTACACACTCCCTATCATTTCGCTCGGAAAAGAAAAGGAGCAGCACAGGAAACAGAGGAGTAACAACGGAAGCAGAGGTGGTTACCACGACGGTAACACCTCGCTCCTACCCCACGACAAAAAAGAAGACAGTGTCTTGCAGACTTCGGATGATAAGGAGGCCAAGAACCATGATGCAGCGCACCACCCCGATGTTGACCCCCAATCATCAGCCATCCTGTCTATGAGCCACAATAAAAAGGACAAGCCGGCCACGTTAGCCGCCTCCCCTTCTCTACGGAAGCATCCTCTACCACCACCTCGGCTCCAGCAGCCCCCCCGGTCGCTTCTGCTCCTCCCGGATCATCTTCCTCCTCCAAGATCTCAACGACAGGCCTCATAGGCCCCGAACGCTGCCCTGCAATCAAAGTTAAATCAAAGAATGTCAGTCGAAATTTCGGCATTACGACGGCGTAAAATGGACAAACCCAAAAAAAGAATCTGCAAAGCAGAACAAAGGCAATCCCGCCCAAACCCAACCAAACAAAGACAATTCACAAAAACGGACAAAAAACGACTCACCCTTCTTTTCAAGCAAAAGACGAGTCAAAACAACCACAACAAAAACGGCACCTCAAGACCCACACAAGGTCTGCCAACAAACCAAAATACATTCCCGATACGATGGGGTATTTTCCTACCAATCAAAAAGGCAATTCCTACGCCAATTTGAGCAAAAACCGGTCAAAATTTCAAAATACGACCACGACAAGGCAACGTGATTTTATCACGCCTCAAAGCGACCTAAACTACCAATGAGGTCCATTTCAAGGCAAACTGACTCAATTCAAGCCCAAAAAGGCGCTTATTTTGTCAGACATAAGATTGTCACAAAAGGCAAAAATTCCAATTTTGCCCACAATACCCAACATAGGTCCAGGATGGCAAATACGGTCTTTCCCGACTACAATGCAACCTAACGGGACCTACTATCCAAGCAAATAAATTTGGCATTGTGAAATGAGACAGTTTCTTCGCCTAACTCGCGTTTTTCGAGCATAGGGGACGCAAACGGGAACCAAAATGCAAATTAAAAGCACCCCTATACTCCTAAACAGGTTTCTAGCCTAATGCAATCATCAATTTCACTCGAAATGGGCTCGATAAAAAACGCCCAAATCGATTTTCTAGGGTAAATATTTCGCCCTAATCCAGTCTATCAAAAAAACCAACAAATTCAAATGGATTCAAGGGGAAATACATACCTTGAGATGACATGTTGATAATGGCACGAATGAGAGCAAGCAAGAATCCAACAATGGCGGTTTTTTTGTTTGTTTTGTCGAAAGGTTGAAGATGATGGAATGAGAATGGTATGCAAACCATTCTCGCGTCTTTTACAGAAAAATAGGGAAGCACCCTTATCTCGCCAGGTTGCTCGCGCCTCAATGGGGTTCCCTGCCTTTTTTTCAGCGAAATTTTGGGCTTTGGCCCAATTTTCCATAACAAACTTCAAATATTCAATGACGACATTAAGGACCGTCATTTTTCAAATACAAAAACAAATAGTGAAATCAAGATTCACTATTTTCCTCCAAATTTCAAACGACGGCAATTAAAACCGTGATTTTCCAAAAATAATAGTGAAAATTCAAATTCACTATTTCTGCAAATTTTCAACGACGGTAATTAAAACCGTCATTTTCAAACATAATAGTGAAAATTCAAATTCACTATTTCTAAAAATTTTCAAGCGACGGCAATTAAAACTGTCATTTTCAAAATAATAGTGAAGATTCAAATTCACTATTTCTTCAAATTTCAAACGACGACAATTAAAACCGTCATTTTCAAAATAATAGTTGGAAATCAAATTTCACTATTTTCACATCTGTCAACGACGGAAACATAAACCGTCACTTCAAAAGTAATAGTGAAGATTCAAAATTCACTATTTCCTTCACATGTCAATGGCGGCAACATAAACCGTCACTTCAAACGTAATAGCGAAAATTTAAAACTCGCTATTTCCTTCAAAATTCAAACAAACGGCGATTAAAACCGCCACATCAAATTCAAAAACGAGTAGTGAAGATTTAAAATTCGCTATTCCTTCAAATGTCAACGGGGGACTTCCTCGCGGAACCCGCTTTTTTCAAAAACAATAATAGTGAAATTCAAAATTCACTATTTCCACGGCGGCATCAAGAGTCCGCTATTTCAAAAACAAGCCCATCCAAAGCGGCTATTCTCACGGTTGATCAACCAACCGCCCCCATGGCTGGCGAGCCTTACTACGCACCGCGGCTGGCGAGCCCTCCTCATATACGCCCCATGGCCGGCGAGCCTTACAACGTACCGCGGCTGGCGAGCCCTCCTCATATACGCCCCATGGCTGGTGTTAGGCCTGGAAATCCGCAGACCTTCCTGATCAGTATCTCATCAAAACCTGACTGCCAGGCCGTCAGGGTGACAGGCTATCAGGACACATGAAGATAGGCGCCAAGCCATGGAGAGGACAACGGTTAAAATATCAGGACGATATTAGACCATATACGCGTATTATAAAAGGATTATATACACAGTATTAAGTGAGAAGATCTCGCAGTAAATGCAGTAATTAAGGGAGGAATATTAGCAATTATTACAGGCAATAATGGAGAATAATCCGCATTCAATACTATATCAGACAACCGTTCAAGATTGAAGATTATATAAGGAGCACTTTGAAGATATTGGACTCATCTCGTTCTCACACAAGAAGAAGCATACATTCACATACGCAATATTTAGAGAGATATAAGCATTGTCATTATCATACAATAATTCTCCAAAATCACATAGTGAAATCCTCTCCTGGCTTGGTGCCCGTGGTTTTTTCCCATTCAAGGGTTTTCCACGTACAAAATTCTTTGTCTTATTATTGTTGTCGTTATTTTACTTATAGTTTCATATTGTACCCTGACAGCCTGACCAAGCGACTATCTAGAGCTAGTTAACGTTACACAACTCTACCCTAACCTGATTTCGCCTTGCGCAAAATCAACAGAAAACAATTGGCGCCCACCGTAGGGTATCTAGCTCTTTAAATCCTTTTTTCTTATCTTACAAAAATTCAAAAATCCTACAAAAATGGCCCAACCCACCGTTAAAGAACAATTGAATGCAGCTCTCCAACAAATCGCTGGGTTGGAAAGCCTGAAAGAAAAAGTATCCCAAACTGAAGAAGAAATCCTGCAATTAAAAGAATCTGAGTCAGCTCTAAAGCAAAAATTAGAAAAAACCCAAGGGGCAGGCTCTAGATTCCAACCAGGAACCCCATTTGCATCAATCATTAAAAATATTGATTTTTCCAGTTTTGGGAGCCTAAGTATTCCTAAATCCATTAATGTTGATGGTGATGATGAACTAAAAGATGATAGGGAGAAGCCTGATGAGTCTGCAGCAGCCATCATGATGGCAGTGGTTCAGGAGATCAAGAAACTCAATGAAAAATTCGATAAGATACCTGGAGTACCAGCCAGCATGAAAGAAGCTGCCCCTGACAGCTATGCTGATTCGCCTTTCATAGACGAAATAGAAAAAGTAGACCTACCAAAGAAGTTCACAGTTCCGTCCATGAGGGTCTATGATGGAACCACGGATCCACAAAATCACGTGGCTCTTTACAAGTAGAAAATGCTGGCTGCATCTATTCCCAGCGAATTTAGACAAGTTTGCATGTGTAAGGGATTTGGAACGACCCTGACTGGCCCTGCTCTGCAATAGTACATCAACCTGCCAACTGGGAGCATCCATTCCTTTGCCAACCTGATCAACAGTTTCAACCAGCAGTTCGCGAGTAGCAGGGAGTTGGAGAAACGATCCAGTGACCTTTACCGAGTTACACAGAAGCCTGATGAAACTCTCAGGACATTTCTTGCAAGATTCAACAAGGAAAAAGTATCCATACCCAGGTGTGACGTTGGAACAGCAGTGGAGGCATTCAAACAGCGGTTATTACCATATAGTGACTTATACAGCGAGCTCACTAAGTATCCCTGCCACACCTTTGAAGATGTTCAATCCAAGACTCTTGCTTTCATCAGGCTAGAAGAAGATAAAAGTTATAAACTTAGATCACCCAATAGACCAAAGGATAATGAAAGGAGCGGTAGGAAGAGTAACAAAGGAAAAAACTATAGACCTACTCCATATTCCAGGCCAGATCAGTCAGAAGTTAACCTGGCTCATGAGTATCAAGGTAAGGTTAAAGTTTATCCACCTATTTCCGAACATAACTTCAGTGTTGATATTGCAGGATTGATCCAGAGACTCGACAATATGGGATCAGCTGTCAGATGGCCCAGGAAGTCAGAAAATCCAAATCCTAGAAGAGACAATTCTAAATGGTGCGAATTCCACATGGATATTGGACACACCACGGATGATTGTTTCACCCTGAGGAAGGAAGTGGCCTACCTGCTAAAATCTGGATACTTGAAAGACCTGATCAAGACAAAAGGCAGGAAGGCAAACCAGGATAAAGAGAATCAGGAGCATAAGAAGGATCGCAGTCTCCCTCCACCACCACTAATCTACAAAGTAAAATTCATATCTGGCGGTTCAGAGATTTGCGGCCTGACAAGTTCAACAGCAAAGAAGATAGCCAGGACGCCAAGGACTGTGTCACCCTGCAAGCCGGATCATGCCCCAACAATCACTTTCAATGATTGTGACCTGGTGGGCATCCCTGATGTTCATCATGATGGCCTAGTAATTTCTATGCAGATTGGAACCGCCACAGTAAGAAGGATCCTGGTAGACGGAGGCAGCTCAGTGAGGCTGATCATGCTTGACGTACTGAAAGTTATGAAGGTAAACGAGGATCAAATCATCAAGAAATTCAGCGTCCTAGTAGGATTCAGTGGCGAAACCGGGAACGCCCTAGGAGAAATCCACCTCCCAACCTACGTGGAAGGAGTCTCACCTTATGAGAAATTTGGAGTCCTTGACTGCCTGTCATCCTATAACGCTATCCTGGGCAGGCCTTGGATTCATAATGTCAAGGCCGTACCGTCAACCTATCACCAGTGCATCAAGATACCAACAGACTGGGGCATAACCACAATCAAAGGGGATCACAAGACAGCCCAGGAATGCTACACAGCAGCCTTGAAGCCTTCCAAGGCAGGTAAGTCCCTGGCATAACAATTACAGTACCCTGTCAGGAGCACTTATGTGGCACCTCCCAGAATGGAAACAGATCAGGTAATCCTAGACCCTGAGTACCCTGACAGGTATGTTTTAATAGGATCTGACGCACCAGATAGTGTCAGGCCTGAACTGGTAAAGTTCCTTAAAAATAAATCATCATGGTTTGCTTGGTCACATTTTGATATGACTAGAATTAGCGCTGATATAATTACACATAAAGTCTATGTTGACCCATCTTTTAAGCCTGTACAGCAGAAAAGGCGGAAATTTGTCGCTGAAAGAAATACTATTATTAACGAGGAAGTAGAGAAACTCTTGGATATGGGGATGATCAGGGAAGTGATGTACCCTGAATGGCTGGCTAACGTAGTTGTTGTGCAGAAAAAGAATGGAAAGTGGAGAGTCTGTGTAGATTACACTGACCTGAAAAAAGCCTGTCCTAAAGATCCATTCCCCCTGCCTCATATTGATGCCATGGTAGACACCACAGCAGGCCACGAGATGGTGACATTCATGGATGCTTCTAGTGGATTCAATCAAATAAAGATGCACCCTGCTGACCAGGAGAGTACTGCATTCATTACAGACTGAGGCATATACTGTTACACCGCCATGCCTTTCGGCCGAAGAATGCAGGGGCAACATACGGCGCTGGTCAACATGATGTTTAAAGACCAAATAGGTGACATCATGGACGTATACATAGACGACATGGTGGTGAAATCCAAGAATGCAGAAGATCATGTGAAACATCTAGAAATAACATTTGAGATATTGGAAAAATACAACATGAAGCTGAACCCTGCAAAATGCCACTTCGGAGTCTCTGCAGGCAAATTCCTTGGATATATGGTCACAAAGAGAGGCATAGAAACTAGCCCTGAACAGATAAAAGCTATCCTGGAATTACAGTCACCCAAGTCTGTCAAGGATATCCAGAAACTGACATGCCAGGTAGCTGCCCTGAACCGTTTCATATCAAGATCCTCCGAGAGCTGCAAAACAGTCTATAACCTCCTCAGAAAGAATAAACAGTTCCAATGGACGGATGAACACGAGACAGCTTTTCAGGATCTAAAATCCTACTTATCATCTCCACCCTTATTGGCTAAGCCAGAGAAGGGAGAGCCTTTGTCGATATACCTATCATCAGCGACACAATGATCATTGTGATCTGGTGAAAGAACGGGACGGTCAAGCAACATCCATCTACTATGTAAGTAAAAGCCGCTAGATCTTTGAGTTGAGGTATGGACTGCTTGAAAAATATGTCTTAGCTTTAATTATGTCATGTACTAAATTGCGACCTTATTTTGAAAGTCACCCCATTATAGTCAGGACCAATTTACCCATAAAATCTATCGTGCGTAAGCCTGAACTTTCAGGCAGGATGGCCAAATGGTCAGTACATATTAGCACATACGACATCTCCTTTGAACCCAGGGTAGCGATCAAATCGCAGGCCCTAGCAGACTTTGTGGCTGACTTTAGCCCTAACCTGGAACCAGACCTGATAAAAGAGGTCAACCAACTAGAAAATAAAACCCCAGACCAAGAATGGACCCTATTCATAGATGGGGCATCCAACGCCAGCGGGACAGGGTTAGGACTAGTACTTAAATCGCCCCAGGGAGATATGACAGCACAGGCTATAAGCTGTGAGCTCAAAGCCACGAACAACGAAGCAGAATATGAAGCCCTGATAGCAGGCTTAAAGGTATGTCTAGACCTTGGTGTTTAAAACCTAAAGGTAAAAACTGATTCACTCCTAATTGCTAATCAAAAAAGGGAATTTATACGGCTAAGGATGCAAAAATGATTTCGTATTTAGAATATGTAAAAAACCTTACTGCTAAATTTGCTTTATTTGACATAGATCAAATATCAAGAGACCTGAATACCCAGGCTGATGCTCTGGCCAGCCTAGGTTCAAATTTCACCCCCATTATTTTCGACAAAATACCAATTGTGCACTTATTAGAGCCAGCCATCAGCAAACCTGAACAAGTCAGTCCTGTCAATCTGAACAATAACTCTTGGACTAAACCATATTATGACTTGTTTTTCTGAGGAATACTGCCACAGGGTAGACATGAGGCAAGGGCTTTTAAAATTAAAGATTCAACTTATGCTATCATCAATAACACTCTGTTCAAGAGATCGCAGGCTGGACCCTACCTAAGATGCTTGGAGCCTGACGAAGCCAAACTAGTACTTCAAGAAATACACGATGGACACTGTGGCAACCACAAAGGAGGAAAGAGCCTGGCAAGCAAAGTTCTCAGGACAGGCTACATCGCCCACACCGAGGGCCGATCGCTGGAATACTCTTCAAAATGCGAAGCCTGCCATATTCATGCACCAATCATACATCAGCCATCTGAAATCCTCCATTCAATCTCCGCGCCCTGGCCATTCATAAAGTGGGGCATGGATATTGTGGGAAAACTGCCCGTAGCTCCAGGACAAAAAGTATTCATGTTAGCTATGACTGATTACTTCTCCAAATGGATTGAGGCTGACTCTTTCAGGCAAGTAACTGAAAAAGAAGTAATATCCTTCATCAGGACAAACATCATTTGCTGATATGGAGTCCCATCAGAAATAGTATGCGATAATGGAACTCAATTTGTGGGGAAAAGGACCCAAGCATTTTGCCAAGAATGGAATATAAACCTGGTAACTTCAACCCCTGGATATCCAAAAGCCAATGGCCAGGCCGAATCAAGCAATAAGGTAGTCATAATCTGCCTAAAAAAGAAGCTAAAAAGAAGACGAGGCAGATGGGCTGAAGAACTTCCATTAGTACTATGGGCAGACAGGACAACTCCAAAAACTGCAAAAGGCCAAATACCTTACTCTCTGGGGGTGTATGGTTGTGAAGCTGTCATTCCTGCGGAAGTACGAGTACCAATATCCAGATGCAGCCTGAACAATGTTGAAGCAAACAAAGACCTAATGCAAGACAACTTGGTCCTAACAGAAGAATTAAGAGACGCTGCCAAGATCAGGATGGCATCATATCAACAAGCAGTTGCCAGGACTTACAATAAAAACGTCAGGATCAGGGTCTTTAAAGAAGGAGACCTTGTCCTACGCATGGTATTTCCAAATAAAAAAGAAAAATCAGCAGGCAAACTGGCTCCCACATGGGAAGGCCCTTACTTAATCGATTCAATCGTTGGGCAAGGAGCATACAGGCTCTAAACGGTAGAAGGGGAAATGATCCCAGGATCCTGGAATGTAACTCATTTAAAATTATTCCACATGTAAAGATCAGATCAGGCTACAATCAGGTATAAATTCAATCACTACTCAACCTGACATGCTACTTGATGAACTACATGTTTTACATGCCTCGTCTGTAATTTATATCCGTTCAACTAACCCATTTATTTACTTCTTGAATCCTGAACAATTATACATGATAAAAGATTATATGCATAAATATTCAGGATTGAGGCCTACTCTACTATATATTTCTGAAACAAAAATTCTGCACTTGACTGTGCCTGACGAGTTGGTAACCACCACCAGATACCGTAGATGTCAGGACCAATCAGGCATGAAATAATTGCCTGACCTGACTAGGTTTACTGCCAGGGATTACAACCGGCTGGACGCAGTAAGACAGGTGTAAGGGTGTTCTCTCCCAAACACTTAGTCTAAAATGCCCTCCTGACAGGCCGAATACCAAGCCCTCCAGCTAGGCAGGGGACATAAGCCCTTCTAACAGGCCGGTTTTCCCACCCCTTCAACCATTATAGCAAAAAACTATACTTGGCTGAATTACTCATGAATAACAAAATAAAACAAAAATGACGTGCAGGTTATTCAAACAAAATGTTTGACAGGCCCAACAGGATGAAACTCACAAATCCAAGCAAAATCAAAAGCAGAATAAGCCAAAAGAAGGCCACCATACCTATATTAATAAAAAACCTTTACCCCCTGGGGCAAAGGCGCCAAAATATTTATAAAGGCCAGGGATAATCTCCCTGACCCAAAACAGAAAAAGGAAAATATTGTTTGTCCAGGGACATCCCCTCTAGATGGGCCAAAATACCAACTGAAAAAATAAATTACTGCTTCTCCTTAGAAACAGTACAAGCATCAACACCCTGCTCCCTACTCTCAGCCAGATCAGCGTCAACATCCTGCTCCCCTGGAGATCAGAGTCGACCTCCTGTTCATTTTCCATATTATGCAGGCCAGGATACTTTGAAGGAGCAAAAGCCATCTCAGCTTCAGGGTTCCACTTAGCCCTGGCCTCAACATGCTCTGACATAACAGCATCCCTTCTCTTGATATAGAAGTAGAGGGAAGCATCATCCAGCTTGAACTCCAATTTATCCCTCTCTTGGGTGAGCTCCTCATTTCTGTCTAAAGCCTCCTGCAACAGCCGCTTTCTTGAATCTGCCTCTGCCTTAGCAGCATCCTTCTCAGCCTGCACCCTCGTCAAGTCAGCAGCTTTAGCAACCAGGTCAGCTCGTGCAAAATCCAGCTCAGACTTCAACCTATCATAATCTGATCTCATCAGATCAATCCTGGCTACCAAAGAAGTAGCCTGATAGGCATTATGGAGACAGGTCGCAGCACCCTGACCGAAAATAGGAAGAAAAGTATTAGTAACATACCCCAATGATAAAAACTACCCAAAAAAAACACACATAAAAATTGTTCCAGCCTACCTCCCTTACGGCAGCCAAGGCACCAGCCAAGAGGCTGACTGAATGATCCACTGAAGCAACTGCCTGAGTAGTAGTCTCGACAGGGTCAAGGGTGAGCATAACATCTGATTTAGAAGCAGCGTAAAGCCTGATCTTCACCCTAGCAGCCTCCATATTGTCCACCCTACATCCTCAATTTTCCTTTTTTGGGCTGCTTCAGCAGGGGCAGCAGGTACAACAGTGGCCTTGGCAGCATCAGACTGTTCAGTCAAGTCAATAACAGGTTCAGCATCCCCGTTTCCCTGGGATCCTTCCTCCTTGATCTTAGCTAGTCTGGCTGAAAGGTCAGCCATGCCAAACCTGGCAAGGCGAATAGATGACCTGGTGGCTACAACACGAAATACTGTATTAGCAATTTGAATCAAACATTATCAGGAAGCCAAAGCAAAAAGAAGAGAGAAACTAAGATAAACTTACTGCCAGAGGTAGTAGCACTACCAGCCCCTGAAGGTTTAGCCGCCCTGGCAGCACCATCAGCCTTCAAATAGCGAGGAAGGTGACCAACCCCAAAGGAGGAATGACAAGGAAAGCAGAAATATTGGGAGTGGGATACTCAGTTTCAGTAACCCAATCATCAACTGCACACGTGAGAGGTATGACTTATTATAAATTTCATTTTATTTTTCAATAACAAATAAAACATGCAGGGCAAAGAAAGAAACCAAAAGACTCACCAGCAACGCAAGCCTCATGATTTAAATACGCCAAGTCAGGTCCCAAAGAATTAGTCCTGACAAACATGTACCCAGCAGCCCAACCTTTATCATGGCCGCTGTCCAAGTTGCTCAAAAGAGGAGTAGTAGACGCCCGACCTTAAAACTTATACGGCCATGACTGTTTGTTTTAACGGCATAACAAGCCTTCAAATCGTCAGGAGAAAAAGAAATATTATGTTTTTTACAGAGATTCTCAATGGAACACATAACCTTCCATACCATTGGCATTAAGTGATAGGATGGAACACCGATCTCCTTAATAACCTCAACCAGAAGGGGAGATAAAGGAAGCATACAACCTGCCCTGAAAGCCTAGTCATGAATACAGAACCTACCAGGACAAGCCCAATCGGCCCTGATGGGAGAATTCTCAGGGATCTAGACTTCAGCATCAGCACGGATAATCCCCTTATCCTTCAAAATCTTCTCAAACTCAGGCTTCAAACAGTTCGCAGGAGACTGATCCTCATTTAAAGCCTTCGTAGGCTTGAATTGAAAATCACCATGGAATATTGAGATCATCTCCAATAGAGAATCACTCGGCTTACTGATCGTGGGAGATGGAGCAGCAGAAGAAGTAGGCAGATTTTCAGAAGAAGTTTCCTCAGGATTCTGAGGAGGAGGAGTTACAGGAACCGCTGCCCTGGTAGACTTCTTTTTTGCAGCCATTATTTGAAAGATTATGCAGAATTGATCGAAGATTGAAGAAGTTGGGAATTAAGAAAACTGAAGAGAAAGATTATTAAAGAGAGGAATAAGAAGAATTGCTTTGGTGAGTTCAACTTAATGAAGCACGCAAGTATTTATAATGGAGAAGATTAGGGTTTCAGCCGCAAAGGAAGTGGATAATCATTAAGGAAGTTGCAGTAAATATTACACGCGTCATCACTTGCAGTAAAATAGCCGTTATAGGAAACTGACTGGGCATAACTTAACCGTTGGGTAATCTTCCCAAAAATAGAGTTATCTCCTCATTTTTTCGTCCTGACACACCGCAAATAAGGAGATAAGGGGCAATTGTTAGGCCTGGAAATCCGCAAACCTTCCTGATCAGTATCTCATCTAAACCTGACTGCCAGGCCGTCAGGGTGTCAAGCTATCAGGACACATGAAGGTAGGCGCCAGGCCATGGAGAGGACAACGGTCAAAATATCAAGACGATATTAGACCATATACGCGTATTATAAAAGGATTATATACGCAGCATTAAGTGAGAAGATCTCGCAGTAAATGCATTAATTAAGGGAGGAATATTAGCAATTATTACAGGCAATAATTGAAAATAATCCGCATTCAATACCATATCAGGCAGCCGTTCAAGATTGAAGATTATATAAGGAGCACTTTGAAGATATTGGACTCATCTCGTTCTCACACAAGAAGAAGCATACATTCACATACGCAATATTTAGAGAGATATAAGCATTGTAATTATCATACAATAATTCTCCAAAATTACATAGTGAAATCCTCTCCTGGCTTGGTGGCCGTTGTTTTTTCCTATTCAAGGGTTTTCCAAGTACAAAATTCTTTGTCTTATTATTGTTGTCATTATTTTACTTATAGTTTCATATTGTACCCTGACAGCCTGACCAACAGACTATCTAGAGCTAGTTAACCTTACACAACTCTACCCTAACCTGATTTCGCCTTGCGCAAAATCCACACAAAACAGCTAGCGAGCCTTACAACGCGTCGCGGCTGGAGAGCCCTCCTCATATACGCCCTATGGCTGGCGAGCCTTACAACGCGCCGCGGTTGGCGAGCCCTCCTCATATACGCCCCATGGCTGGCGAGCCACCACCGCTGGCGAGCCCTCCTCATGTACGGACCATAGCTGGCGAGCCTTTGTCCGCAAACACGCAAGGACATATCCGAAGATGCCTCAGGTATGACTCCTTCTTATGGCCGGTGAGCCTTTGTACGTAGTCTAACGGACATTAAATGACCCGTACGGACAGTCGACAGACTCTAAACTGTTCCCGACGGTAGGTCCTTGGCTCGTACCCTAGAGTCGCCTTGGCGTCGCCGTTCCCGACGGTAAGTCCTTGGCCCGAATCGTTTCGAGCTGCCTTGACGTCGCTTGGGTCTCCAGGTTGTAATCTTCGATTGACCTGGGGGCTCTACTTTGACTTTCGCCCTATCCAAGCCTCACTAAAAGTGGGGGCTCTGTATATACCCAATATCTGCTGAGACTCCAACAAACACCCGATGATTATCGGACTACAACATGCTTTGGAATCGCGGCGTTTGATCGATAGTTCGTGTACAACTTTACGTCGCAAAACTTAAAACGATTTCGAAAATAAAACATTTCAAAACTTTTCAAAAATACCTGGAGTGTTTAATGCATGACGATGGGGTCGCAATGACACTAACTAGAGTCAAAACCGACACCGGACCAAAAACTGACTCAAAAATTCAAATCCCGACTCCAACAACGAGTCAAACCGAGTCAAACACAAAAAAAAAAAACAATTCAAATGCTTCCATGTTAAGATTTCCCGGATTCATGTATGGTCAAGTACCAAACATGCGCATACAAATCTTAGGATAGAACAAATCATGATTTCATTTGTGTGAAAGCGACAAGACACCTCGAAAACATGCTACATGGCTAGCGCCTCTTTGAGCAGCCCAGGTGGCCACGTCGCTCAAAACTCACACAACCACTCATTCTCCTATAAATACCCCTCAAATGCCCCCACTTGAGAACTTACGCGAGTGTCCGCCCCCTCTTTCTCCCTTAAAATTCTCGACTCGACTTCCTAAGTCACAATCCGACCCGTGTTTACGACCTACCGATCGTAAATACAAGCCTTACACATTGTTTGGTACCGTCATCGTGCATTAAATCACTTGACCGACCATCTCGACCACTACACCATCACTAAACTTAATAAAACACTCTTTTTACTTACTAAAACGGTTTTAAACCGAGTCTTTTCCGACCAAACGAGTTGATACACTTACGTCGGTTTCTCGCCATAACCAAGCATGTAAGTATGAGGGTGTAAAAATACTTCTTTCATCATGTCTTTACTTGTTTCATGACTATAACATGCTAAATCATGCATAACATGGTCCAAAACATGGGAAGAATGAGCCAAAACCGGACTTTTTGGTTGAGGTAGAGGCTACTTACGTAGCACATAGGCTCGCGCCTAAAGCAGCCTGCCCAGCCTTAAGTCCAATCCATGTTTGGTGTCTTATTTTCCTCTATTTTTCATTTTCATATTTGTAATCGGTTTTTACCATTTCAAATATTTTCAAACCTTTTTTATTTCAATTTTACAAGTTTTTAACCATAAATCATTTTTCACCCTTGGTTCTTAATACCACGACGGTTTAATCCGTGTTTCGGTGATAATATTTGGTTAATTACATTTAAAAGGTATTTTAAAACCTTTTATTTCATTTCTTTACATTTTGGAAGGTATTTTAAAGCCTTTCATCATTTCTTTACATTTCCAAAATAAATGTATTAGTCACCAACACAAAGTCATCCTTGGTTCTACATACCATGTCGGATTTTAATCCGAGTACGATGATGAATGTCGACTAATTATATTCAAATGAACTTAAAACAATTAGTTCATAATCATTTTCAAAACTATTCATGTCAAACTTAAAAAGTCGAACCCGACATCGAATATCATCAAAACAATGATGATTATTAAAGTCTCGATCCTCAAATCAACACAAATACGGCCTAAACAGTCCTTTCAAACCAAAACGGGTCCAAATACCCATTTTCAATACGTTTTATATACGTTTTTCAGTGGTTAGAATGCGTCTTATACTGTTCACTGACCCGCGCCTAAACAGGCCATTTCTTTTCCTATTTTCAAACCAGGGGAGACCCCCTTACATCGCCAATAGGTTCGCGCCTCATCTGGCTGCCTGGTGCAGGGTCTGTTCCCTTTCCAGCATTAGTCAAGGACGATCCCGTCTCTGGCCAACCCGGATATAGGGCGGATCAGATGACTAATTTGCTCATTCAAAAATCATATTTGTAAAATGCCTTACTAAGACAAATGGATCGCGTTATGCACCATAAACCTAACTCGGTAAATGGATGTTTAATTTTCGTCTTACATGAAAATCAATCATAAATCCAACTCGACATCTTATACTTGATACTTGGATTAAATCAACCAACTTAGAAAGCTCTCACATGTTAGGTTTAAATTATTGGATTCACATTCATGCATTTAAACTATTTTATCAACTTTTGCATTCAACCAACCAAGATCGATCAGTAAAGGCTGCTACCGCGGCCGGATTGGGTGTCTGATTAAAGGGCTTCCCAATACGTACCTTCACCTCTTACTCAGAAACTTTGGATAGTGGACGACCTTATCCAGGGCGTACGAGAGTCATTCTAGAGATAGGATGCTAAAGAGGGACGATTCCTTATCTTTAGTACCTATGTCAAACATTGCTTTGTGCTTCGTTTGACCGAAGTATAAAGTGGATTCGAACGGGTTCCAAGCATCCCACAAATGCTTGGTGGCGACTCTGAACATCTCTAATCGTTTCGAGACCCTTACCGAGACGAAACCGACCGATCTAAAACGATCCTGTCGAAAGCATTTTTACGCCGCCGAGCATGGCTTTCAAAAGACCGCTGCCATGGTCCACAGATCGGCTGGGCATACGCAGGTGGGAGCACGTCCACACTAATATTTGAACTTTATGAAAGCCTGATTAGTCAGTCTTACAAGTGGATTTTTTATGAAACTAATTGCAAATAGTTTTCTTAAAGCAAATATATAAAACAAGCCAATATTAAACTATCAACCTCCTGTTGATAGATGTCAGTGCACTACTCAACGTAGCTAATATATGGTCTATTTGGCTTCCGTGATCTCTTTCACATCTAAAACCACCTAAGAAGCTAAATCAAATCTTTATTAAAACTCTAATTCAACATCCTCTATCTCAAAATAGCACAAAGATGAAATCTGTTTCAAAAAACAAAAATGTAGTGTTCATAGTCCTACCATAAAAAGCAATGAACCTTGCATTAGGTCACCTTGAAAGACAATGAAATATAAGAAACTCCTACAGCATTTTGCAATCCAATTGCTCAATCAAAATTGGTAAGGCACACCAAGGCGATGAGTAATAGATGAGGGGCAATGGTACTGACATTACCTAGTACATGCATAATAGCTTGCAATCCAGGAATAATTTCTAGCTCAACCAAAGACGAGAAAGCCATGCATAAAGTTTGCAATATTGGTCGACTTGTTAGTAAAATAAACATATAAACAACTGACATTGATAAAGCGGTAATGAGATCGTCGAATTAAATTTCAAACAAAGTAAGTATTGAAACATTGCTAAGAGGCATATCATTAACAGTATAAATTTTGAACTGCATTAAATAGAGACAGGTACCTTACAAAAATACTAATTTTCATCAGCGGACCAGCAAATGATAGGCATATAACGAATAATTGCTGCAAATTTCGAGTATTGGGTGAGTCAAACCAATATCAGATCTGCTTAGAATCTGCATGTGACTAATTCTACTCTTAAGATCCGAATATGAAGAAATCAAGTTTGTTCCAATGGCAAATGAATTACTTCAAACTATGGCTGTCGGCAACATAACCCAAAATAATGGCAATAGAGGGAATATAATTGTATACCTAGAATTGTTAATTGAAGCAAGAGGGGCTCTTTGACCACCCATAGTAACCACCTCAAATCCAACCCTCTTGATTTTCTTGCTTGATCTCAACCTTTAAGATTGTAAGCATCAATTCAATATTAAATAAAAGAGAAATAAATAAGTAGAAATCTATACTCAGAAATTTACATTTAAGGAGTAATACTCACAAGTGTGGAAACCCTGAATCTTGAAGGAACCTTGAATGTTTAAGGAAAATTTAAGGAATTCCACCCAAATCAAAGATTTAAGGAGTTCTGTTAGGATTCTTGAATCTTTAAGTTGAGTTTGAATTCCTTAAAGATACAACATGTTATGCTACTATTGATAGTTCTCTGTTCCACCCCAATATGAGAGGGGAATAATCATAATCAAGTCTTCTGTTTTGACCCACCCCCCCAGATTATTACAATTCAATCAGATTAAAAACAAAAATATAATCCTTAATTTCTTCAGTTCACAATCAATGTTCTACCTTAATAGTTAACGTCTAACATTCAGTGGAAGTTATTGAGACGAAGCTACCTTACCGGTCCCGATGTTCATTGATGGACCGCCACATCTCCTCAGCGTATTACAGTCTCTCCCCCATGTGATCACTGCTGATCCCCGCCATCTATTAGCGCTATTTTTATCATATAAAATCATTTATTTTATAGTGATAAAAATGAAGAAAAGGGTAAAATACCTCGTTTGGGGAATGATTCGCTACAAAATTATTATTCCCCCCCCCCCTCTAGCAAGAGAAGAAATAATCATGTACCAATCGGCCTAACAATACTAAAATAATCGTCATTGACATTGTTCTCTAACATAATCCAGAAGCATTCGAAGATCATTAATAGCAGTAGCCTTAAAATGAGCAAATTGCAGAAATAACGGGAATTAATTGAAAAGGAACTTGAAATCAGGAGAAGACGTATTTTTCAGAAAAGGGAGAAAGAAAAGAAGAAATGAATACCAGAAAAGTTGAAGCTCACCAAATCAAAACCCTAATCATTGAAATGGAAAAAGGGGAAGACATACGAAAGCTTTCCACGCAATCCCTAGTTAAGTACAACATAACATAGTCCCTCCATCCCATTGATACTTTTAGCGGAGAGAAACTGGTGAGGGTCATGTATAATTTCTGTAGGTACATTCTTTTAAGTCAAGGGGTATAAATGATAATTTAAATTCTTAATTATAACCTCAAGTCAAATGGAATACAGGGAGAATAGTAAAACGGTGAAAAGAATTACGCACCATACAAACCGGCAGGATGCGCTGGATCGGAGTGGCACCAAGAGCATTCTGCTCCTCCTCTATAAAAACCTAAGAACGTAGCTTGCACCATAAAGGAGAATAAAAATTAAATAGACATTATACAAAACAATATTTAGGTTGAAAGCTTACAGGCAACGTGGTTAAAACATTATCTACATAACTTCTTCACTAAACATATGCAGAGGTTCGGCCTCGGGAATTTCAGGATTAAGATGAACAATTGAAGTTGGGAAACTTGTATCCAAACATGAGAAGTTGTAGATACCTCATTTCTACACCTCCCGCCAATCACCCAGTGACGATTGGGCCGCATGTTTGATACGCGGAATGATTTATGATAGTCCGTAAGTTTATCATCAAGTGATAGCTCAAACACTCGAGTCAACCCCTGGGTCGTCATCTACGCACCGATACGGTTGGTTTGACAGTAGTTAGAGTTCATTTGGAGTCCGGGTAAAAAACCGCTTCATTTTCTAAAAACCGTTTAAATGCCGAGTCGGAATATTTCGGAATGTTCTAGAATTATCTTGATATTTATTCCTAATTAAAATTAATATTTTAAGTAAATATCTACTGTAATATTGTGTTTCATGTAATAAGGAAGTGTAAATCTACCGAAATTCTATATTAAAACGCAGAAATCTTTCTTGCCGAGGAGGAAACCGCTGGAGAAAAGATGCAGCAAATGATGCGCCTCTTCTCTAGTCCTGTTTTCGCATTTTCCAGAATATTTTCGAGATTTGTTTCTAAATTCGTGTCTTTCCTAAACTCTTCCATATGTTTAGTATAAATAGAGGCCGATTGCCTTTCGACACCTATGTTCTTGATCAATCAACCACGTAAGCTCAGATAATTCTGAGTCCCAGTCACGTTGCATAGGCCGACCAACTTGTCCAACTCCACCTTTAATCAACCTAATCAATTTACTAAATCCTCTAACGAGGGCACTTTCCACACATATTCGAGTCGAGCAATCACTAAACGATAACTTTAGTCAATATCTTTTCGTCAAACATGTAAGTCTGAGGGTGTAACTCCCATTTTATTATTGTACTTTTATTTTGTATCAATTAATGTAAATCTATATCAAGAGCACATTCGAAAACCGGTTTAAAATCCACCTTTTAAAGCCGTTTTTATGAAACCGCAGAGCTCGGACGTCGAGAAGAAAAGCAGCAGCAGCTGCGCCTTCAGGAAGGATCGCAGCCTTGCCGCGCCTCTTCTAGAGGCTTCTTGCTGCTCCTGCTCTTCTTTATCTTCCTCGACTTCCTGTAAATTTCCTCCTTTTTTTTATTCTATCATTTTCCTTCGTTCTTTTTGTTATTTCAGTATACAAATCATATATTAATAACTCCCTTTTTATTACAATGCTTAATTCATCCTTAGTCCTGAGTAATTAAATACTTGCGGATTTTCGCCATTTTAATTCAAATCGATTCTTCGGGATTTCGACTTGTTCATGTCGAGGTTTTGGAATCCCATTTGATACATAAGTTTTCTTCTGAATCTTATTTGTCCAGTTTCATCTTAATCTAATCTCAAGTTTTGCCTTTTTGTATTTTCGACATGAGTTCATCGTATAATCATAATCGTGTAAACCGCTGTAATTTCTCTTTTTAATTCGTTTTATGACTTGCCCAGATACATATATATGATCGGTTAAAACACTTCAATTCGAGTCTAATATCGATAATCCATTTTAAATCTACCAACGAACAATAACAGCATTGCCATTCTCACTTCACAGCCAGAACGCAGCTAGAGAATACACGCATGAAGTGTTGTGCCTCTTCTAGAGGACGCAGCAGATGCTGCGCCTGTTCTGGGTTGGTTTTTGCCTCTGAACTCTTTCTCGCTTTGACATAGCTCCTAATTATGGTTTAAATCAACTATTATTCATATTATCACCTCTAATCTATTATATTTTCATATTTTAATTCTTATTTTATTTTCCTATTATTTTCTTCTTAGAAATCCCGTCTTTGAGCGTGCTTTTGACGTACATAAAATAAAGCTTGTAACTTTTGTAATTTTAATTATTGTAATTCATTTACCGTAATTATTATTATGTATGATTTAATTCTATGGCATTCGATGTATTGAATCTAACATTTACTTTGACCAAATTGTTTGCTAAAACACGTGTTAACCGACATAGTCTAATTTCACATGCTAGGATTAATCCATGTTTGTTGCATTGCATGCATTACATCGATGACATATCAAATATGAACAAATTCTCTAATCATTACTAGAGGCCGCTATCGAGGCAGGCGGGATCAGGTGTTCGAATTGAAGAACTTCCTGATACGTACCCTCACCCCTTACTCCAGTTATTTCTAGACATCCGTGTCCATTGGCATCTCGAGAGTCATTCTAGACATAGAATGTTAAGGGTAACGAGTTCTTAGTGTTCATGTCATTACTTTGTGTCTTGACAAGACACGAGGTATTTAAACAGTTTCCAATTTTCCACAATAAATTGGTGATGACTCCACAAATGCAGGCTCATTCAACCTTTCACCGGTTTCAATGCCTCACAAATCGGTAACGGCCCATGACGTGCTTTGGCAAACCAAGGTTCCGTGGGAGAAGTGCCGCCGCCTGAAAAACACAATGCGTGGGTGCACGCGGCGCCGGTGGCCTTGTCCACAGAATTTCTCCAAAGCATCTTCAGTAGAAGAAATGTCTTCAAGTTGCAAATCTATATCGATCACTAAACAGCTGACACAGAAACCATCCAACCTGTAGCCACGAGAGGATCATCCAGGTTTTATTAAGATAATTTACCATATCAAGCAAGGTCTGAAAATTAAAATTTTGAATGTAAGGTCTAAAGAATGTCGCTTAAGCCTTATATAAATGTTCGGCAATGAGAGCATATGGGGCTTTAAAAAAAGGGGAGACAAGATTCCATGCAGAAAATGATGCCAAACCTAGGCTCGGTAAATTCATCAATTGCATACCCTTCTCTTCAAATCCAATCTTCCTATAGCTAGAAAGCTATACCCTTACTCTTTTCAGAAACACGCTTCCGATATAAAATATCGATATGATAAAGGCATATGGTTTTTGAGAAATAAATAGCTAAATGCAAAATATGCTCAGAATGCAGACAACTATAAGGATCCAGTGTCCTCCAAGAAAACTGGTAATTGGTAAGCATAGACACTTACATCTTGCAATCTCTAAAAATGAAAATCAATCAAACTATAAATGTCACAAACAACATAAAAGGTCTTCGAAGTTGAGATTTACCATGATTAATGTTGTTATCCAAACATCAAGTTCTGAGCGTCATGTTTCATGAACAATGTCTCAATGCTTCTTGAACCAAACTATCGTCAATAAAGAAAGTATGAATGAAATGAGTAAGGGGACAATTAAGGTAGCAGAAGTCACAAAGACTTGGATTAGCCGAATTCATAAAACGGATACAAACTAAAATACCAAATCCCGGCTCATGAAACATACATACCCAGGGTGTCATTTTTGTGGGTTGTACTGCATCCTTGATTACTCGAGTTCAAATTCAAATTGCAATAAGAAGCAATAGTATTGGCAACTGCAGCAACATATAATCTCCTAATAATACCTTGAAGGTTGACTTAACGGAGAAAATGAAGTAAGAAAAGGACTAAGTGGCTTCTCCTTCTTGTGGGAAGTAGCAAGACACCTTGTTGAAGTGAAGATAACCCATGTCTTCGATCTATTAACCAATATAGAACAGATATTACAAAGGTGATACATAGTAAAGATCAAAATTTTGACGAATTTGTCATACTCAAAATCAACCCAACTTCTCATATAGCTAAATCACATGGAAAAACATCATTTCAAAGCAAAAATAAAGCATTTCCCAAATCAGATTGTACACTTTTAAAAGGATAACAGGAAGTTGGTCTAGTAAAAACAGCATCATTCAGCCAAATTTACAATCTTTAAGCATACACCTTGACTTGAACCTCAATAGATAACATCTAACATCAGCATCAATCGAAATACATCAATCGAAAATACAGTGAGTAATAGAAAAGAATTGAGAAATTAAAATGTGGAATGAGGGTGGAAGATAAAAAAGGAGAATCAGACGAAATAATATATGGCTAAAGTATCTCAGTCAAACTAATTGTCCACAAACATCATCTAGTTCACCAATGACATACTCACTTTAAAATTAAATTATGTCTAACTGATTCCACGATCCTAAACAAACAAGACTCCAAATTGCACCAAATTAGTTAAACTTTCTTCAACAAATAGGAAAATTAAATTATACCCAAATTAAATAACCCATAAATTAAAATATCCCCAATTATCACATGCAATCAATTTAAACCTAAAAAGAAGTTCCAAATTATTGCATGCAATCAAGTTAAACTAAAAAAAAAATCGTAAACTATTTCATCTAATTGACAATCAATAATCCACATCAATAGTTAACATATAGGAAGAAAATAACAAGAATCAACATGGCAACTTACCAGCTACATACATGTAGAAGCCGAAATGGCGAGCGATTTGCAGAGGTACAATCCTGGTAGGTTAAAGTCATAACAACATAAAAGACAGAAAGCGCATGAGTAATGGAGATGGGATTGCTACTGTAGTGAGTGAAATAGCATGAAAATGGCGAAGAAATGTAGAAAGGAAATCGCAGGGTAGAGAGAGTGAGAGAGAGAGAGACATACAGATAGACAAAGTGTAGAAGAAAGAAGGGGAAAGCAGCGAAACTTAACAATAAGAGTCCGGGGCAAAATGGTCAGAAATACCCAAAGTTACTGTTCTGGCTACAATAAAGGAAGTTGGGGCTTTTTAGAGAGTATGGATATATTTCTTAATCTAGCTAATTACTATATAAGCTTAGTTTTTAGATTTTAGAAGATACTTTTTCACTTTATACAATTTGGAGAAAAACCTAATTATACTAGATCTATTATGAGGAACCAATTTCTCCTTCTTGGTTGAAGACATTGAAAATTCAATTGTTAGTTTGAAAGTTCTAATCTTTATCTTGACTATTGTTAATTGCTTTGTTCTTAATATTATGAGTGTTGTCTTATGATTTTTAGGTGCGCAACTAGTTGTCTGATTCATCGTTCTATTGTTATTACAGTTAATTGAATATGATTTATTGGTTACTCTAAATTTGTAAAAACTAGGAATTAATATTGAACGGGATTCATTGATATTGATACTTAGGAGCAATTAACATATATCTAAAGTACAACTGGATTGTGTGTGCTATTTATCCTTTATAGAATTCTCTATTCATATTGCTGTTGTTAGATTAAACCTTGAACTGGATTGTTAAGGTTTTTTAATAGTTAGGGCTAGTTAAGAACATGATACATTTTAATTAGCTAATCTTAAAGAGAATTGGAATATTATTATTCACGATAAGGTAGTCAAGGTAACAAATTAGGGACCGTCTTACAATGATCAATTGGTATTTAATTGCGGATTTGTGCTTGTTCCAAGACCTTTAAATCATCTGAATTCACTTACTTTATTATTTGCTTAGTCTTATTTATTTAGTTAATCAAACAAATCAAATCCCCCCTAAACTGGTTACTTCATTCTATACTCCTAGACACTTTAATTAAATTAGTCCTTCCTTGTGGTTTCGATCCTTACATTCGCTATATTACTGTTGATGAACGTGTCGTTGTACGCTCTCAAACAATATTTGTATCCAATTACTAGCATAGCAAGTAATTCGGAGTCGAACCCAAAGGACGGAGGTATTTGAATTGTTCAATCTAATTGTAGTTGCACTAGGTTGTGACATTTAGTTTCAGTTTAAAGCTTCTAAACTAATTAAAGCAATAGAAAGCAATGTAAGGTAAAACAAGCAACAAATTAAGGATGTAAACAAATGATTAAAAACACTAGAGGATCATGGGATCATAGGGAAATCATGGTGAAATAGCATAAATGAATCATATAGATGCAAATAATTATTATTATTGGAATCGAGTTAGTTTATATCTTACAATTCCTTGGGAAACTTAGGTCTCGGACCCGAGTCGGTAAAGACTTTACAACACCTACAAGTCGACTTGGTTTTCCCTATTCAACTATATGCATGGTCTAACAAGGCTTGAGCTAGTTTATGACTTACAAGTCTTGTTTAAAGAATAAGAGAATCATGCTAGGTTATCAATCAAGCATTTCATCAAGCATAACATGTGCATAAGTTGAAAGTACAATAAGCAAGCATTCATATGAACTCATTAAGGATAGATTTATCCCATAATTACTCCCCTAATCCCCCACTAATCCCTAGTTAAGGAACTACTCAGTCATTATCATGTAAAACATGTTAACAATGGTGTCAATCATATTAACAAGTATAAACATAATGGAAGAGTAAAGCAATAAGCAATAATTAAGTAAGAGTAAAGAAATTTTACCAATCTTAAGATGAGCAAATGGAAAGGAAAAAAATAATAGAAGAGAACTTGATTGATTGATGAAGAGTTGTCAATTCTCCAAATAATAACCCAATAATCTTCAATTACCCAACTATATCTAAGAATTCTTGAACAATAGTTAAAGAAAGATTAAAGTGCAATTTGTGGAAGGATTAAAGGTTAATCTATTCTAATCTACTCCTAATGAGAGCTTAATCTAATCTAAGGGAACTTAATCCCTTAATTATTACAATGGAGTATATATAGTGGTTATAATATCAGGCTAAGCAAGGGTAGATTAGAAAATAACATGCTTATGTGTCAAATAATCCTTTGCACGTTTCAAAAGGGTCTGTGGGAGGCAGTCTGGGCATCAACTCAAGCGAGTTGTATTTGACTCGAGCGGGTCAGAGCCCAACTCGAGCGGGTTGCTCTCAACTCGAGCGGGTTGAGCAACATACCTTCTTCCCTTTCTTCTATGCCTATGACGCTTCCATATACTCCTTATTCCTATCATCCTTGGTCACCATTCTTGCCTCCTCTTCATACTAGTCCATCCAATATCATCAACAAGCTTCCGAATATGCGCAAGAGACGGAAATTCCGCCTCATTATCTTCTTTCCTACAAGACATAT
Organism: Silene latifolia; assembly: GCF_048544455.1. Classification (NCBI taxonomy): domain Eukaryota; kingdom Viridiplantae; phylum Streptophyta; class Magnoliopsida; order Caryophyllales; family Caryophyllaceae; genus Silene; species Silene latifolia. Next base: position 29,084,781 of record NC_133532.1, read on the forward strand.
GAAATGCACTAGGAAAGCAAATAGGAAGCAATTGACGAATAAAATGGCTATGGAATGCTATATTAGTATGCAAAAATCAGTTGATTAGGGGACTAAATGTGCGTAATCATGAGCCACATTAACTGTTTTAGTAGTTTAGTAAGTAAGTAATTATAAATCTACATTTGATAGGCATACGACTTTCAGCCCGTCACTATAAAAGATAATAAAGATTTCGTAATAACAATTTGGTAAAACGGAAATAGAATGAACAAAGGTAAATAGAGAAATGGAGAAGTACCGAATAAAGAATCGAATTCGAAAGCAATGAAATTTGAAGAATCGATCTTCAATATTGATACGGTCGATTCTGTACGAAAAATAAACCTAAATACAATTATCAGAAGTCAGTGGTAAGTAGGGTCGATCTCCACAGGGAGGCGGTCACTATCTACTTGTCAACTCAGTCTGTCTAAGGTCACAATTGGGGGTTTTGAGTTGAATAAACTAAACTAAAGGAGTTTAAGGCAAGAGAAAAGGTTAAGAGAAATTAATAAGAGGGAGAGAAAACTAGGATTGTCGGGTCATCAATAAATGTCAGTTAATTGCAGCTAAGGTCACAGATCAGTCGATGTGTCAGTGTAAGGGGCAACGAACATCTCCTTCCGGTCTCAATTCGCTCTAAAATACTATTAGCTTAGCTTCCGTCCCCACTAAAGCATCTTATTATTCACTACGGGTCTCACCCCTTCCAACCTTCCGGTCTAGGTCAAGGCTTACCAAGGTTAAAAAGGCTAAGTGCATCGATTCAAATAGCTAGATACAATTAAAGCAGTGATTAACAACATAGACTTAACAACAATGACAATCTGTAAACCTAATTAGCAATTAACATTGGTTCATCGACTCCCCTAGATCCTAGCAGGGGAATTAGCTAGACATAGATAATGGAAAAGCAAGAACGAAAAGTAAAAGAATAAACAACATCATAAATTAAGAAGAGAATAAGGAAAGAGAATTACTAAGGATAGTCCGGAAAAGTAGAGAAGAAACAGTGTCTAATAGAGGAAAGGAGAAAAAGTAGTGTATATGGTCTATAATATGATACAAATGACGTCTGATGCTTTCCTACTTATAGGAAATAGGATTTTATTTGACCTAAACACAAATTAAAGCTAAAAAGCCCGAGCCCAATAGAGATTTACTTGATCGAGGACTTTTATATCACTCGATCGAGCAAAACCAAGCTAAAACCTCTCGATCGAGTACTTTAGGTACTCAATCGAACACTTATAAAAAAGGCCCCATTCGATCAAGTAGAAAAAGGAGTCGATCGAACACAATTGTACTCAATCGAGTACTTTCCAGTGCACAATTTCTGCTTCGCGCACTGGACTTCAAATGGCTGCCGTTTCTTCGTTACTTGGGAAAACAAGGCGTTTCCAGTGGCGTTGGAAAGCTAAGAAAACAAGATTTCATCTCCAATTTGAATCACCTGAAAATAAGTTGTAGAACACGAGATATGCCTCTTCAAAGTAGGAACTAGTAATTTGAAGTTCTTCCTTTGCTCGCCTAGCTATCTTACTTCTTCGCGCATCTCAAAATAGTAGTGTTAAAGCTCCGACTCAACTCCTCTCCTAAATTCATGCATAGGGATATCTATTAAGCTTGATTTATCTTCTCTTTGGTTTATTCCTGCAAATAAGGCAAGAGAAACCAAAGTAGACAATTCAGGGGACATTTGTAGCTAAACACTACTAAATATGCATCGGAATGCGTGCAAATAAAGTATAAAATACTTATATAAAATGCACGCATCAAATATAAATCCCTAATCATAAGCATAAACTATAACCAACATTTTGATGATGATTATTGATGAAGAAAGACAAACATTTTAACCCTAAAAAAACTGTAAAATGACGGTAACGAGTTGTTTTTGAAAAATAACAAGTTGGGGGCATATAAAGGATGGAAAACTATGAAGCGACATGAAGGATTAGATGACCCCGATCGGGGTCGTGGACGGCTACTCAGACAGATTCCAAAAATTCAGCTCCAACGCACATAGAGCTAACCCCTTTGGCTCGGGGTTATCAACCCCGATAGGAGTCGCGACTAATCAAATTTGAGCTTGATTTTCACCTTCACTTGAGCATGTTAATGTCCCCAAAGGGTAGGGGTCATAGGTTGTGTCGTGAGCGGTTTTCGACAATGCTGACGTAGTCATTATTTACGCACTTTTAACCCCTTAACCATCCTTATTTTCCATGCTATTTATGCTAATTAGGATCATTTTGTAGATACCTCATTTCTGCACCTTCCGCCAACCACCCAGTGAAGATTGGGCCGCATGTTTAATTACGCGGAGCGATTTATAGCATTTCGTAAGTTCATCCACAAGTGATAGCTCAAAAAATCGAGTCAAACTCATGGTTGTCATCTATGCACCGATACGGTCGTTTTGGCAGTAACTAGAGTACATTTGAAGTCCGTGTCAAAAACCGTTTCCATTTTCTAAATCCGTCTAAAGCCGAGTCTGAATGTTCTAGAGTATTCTAGAGTTTTATTCCTATATTTTATCTTTTATGATTAAATCTAAAAAAATATCTTCTTTACGGAATAAGGAAGCATTCGTCTACCTTACTTCCTAATTTAAACGACGAAAATCTTTCTTACTGAGGAGGAAACCACCCAAAATAAAATGCAGCAGAAGTTGCGTCTCCTGGAAAGGTCGCAGTTCCTGTTATACCCCTGCCTGGGTTGTTTTTCTTCAGTTTCCAGAATCTTTCAGGATTTCTTTCCTAATCCGACTTTTACCTAAATTACTCCTCGTGATTAGTATAAATATTCTCACGCGAGTGTCCGCCCTTCTCTTTCCCCTTTCTATTCTAAGACCACACTCTTTCTTTTCGACGCATACGTGCTTTCTCTACGCGACCACGTACGCTCAGATCATTCTGAGTACCAGTCACATTCCATAGACCGACAAATTTGACCAACTCCACCTAATCAATCTAATGAATTTGTTTTAAATTCTTTTTTGAAGGGCACTTTCAATCTTACATCGAGTCGAGCAATCACTAACGACAACTTAGTTAATCTCGCTTAGTTAAACATGTAAGTCTGAGGGTGTAAATCCCAATTTTGTTCCTTTTATTTTCTGTGTAATTATGTGACAATTAATTTCATAAGAATGCTCAAAATCGTCTTTTAAAATAACTTTTTTAAAACCTTTTTAATGGAAACATCGAAGATCTGACATGGAGAAAAATCGCATCAACTGATGCACCTTCTAGAATAGCTGCAGCCTCTAGTGTGTCTCTTCCAAAGGCTGCCTTCAGTTGCTGCATTTCTTCTTCTTCCTCGGGTTTTCGTCTCTTTCGTCTTTTATCTTCTTTATTTGTTTCTTTCTCTTATTTCGTCAAATAATTTTCAAATTAGTTTTCTTTATGATTTGTTTTCAAACCTTTTTGTTGACTTTGATCCCTTATAATTCAATATTTGCGGGATTTCGTCATCTTATTCAGACCCATATTTTAAAGGTTCGATCCTCCCTATCTAGTCTTTAGAATTCGTCTTTTGTACATAGTCTCTTTATCGTTTCCTGTTTTATTTACCTAATTCCGTTTTCTAGTTCAAAGTTTCAACCTTTATAAAACCCGACATCATGTAACTATAATTAATTAAATCGCCTAATAATTTATTTAATTTGTTCTTTAATCTAACTCGCAACGAGTCGTATATCAATAATAACATAAATTAACCAACGAACAATAACTAACCCACGAGTGTGACTTTCACAGTCAGAACCCAGCTCAAAAACCAGTCGCAACAAGTGATGCGCCTCTTCCACATGATGCACCAGATGTTGCGTCTGTTCTGGGTTGGTTTCTGCCTCTGAACTCTCTCTCGTTTTGACGTAGGTTTTCTATTAGGATTCTAATCAACTATAATCTTTATTATCACCCTTAATTTGACATAATTTTATCGTTTAACTCCCTTTTATTTTCTTTCTTTTCAAATCCTTACTTTTTGAGCGTATTTATGACGTAAATACCAGTCAATTCATTGTAATATATATCATTTAATTTATCGTAATTCTTTATTTATCGTTCTTGTATGAATTACTTACTTGGCATATTCACATGTAATGAATCTAATTCCAACTTCGACCCAATTGAATGCTAAATTGCTTGTCAACCGACATAGTCTAATCTCACATGCTAGGATTAATTCGTGGATGTTGCATAGCATGCATACAACTGACAAAATATCAAGTATAAATAACTTCCCTAATCATTAGTAGAGGCCGCTATCGAGGTGGGCGGGATTAAGTGTTCAAATAAAGAGCTTCCTAATACGTATCCTCAACCCTTACTCAAGATCTCTGTGAACATTCGTGTTCATTGGCATCCCGAGAGTCATTCTAGACATGGAATGCTAAAGGTGACGAATATCTTAGTGTTCACGTCACTACTTTGTGTCTTGACATAACGCGAAGTATTCGAATGATTCCAATTTTCCATAGAAATTGATGGCGACTCCACAAATGTAGGCTTGTCAAACCTTTCACCGGTTTCAATGCCTTTCAAATAAGTAACGGCCCATGACGTGCTTTGGCTCGTGCCGAAGTTCCATGGGAGAAGTGTCGCCGCCTCGAAACCAACGCGGGGAGCGGGTGCGTGCGACGCGGGTGGATGTGTCCATAATTTGGCGACTCCGCTGGGGAAGATACACTTAGACTAAGTCTAGTGATACCTAGGGTGAAACTTGAACAAGGTTAGGGAGTAGTTTATATGAGACAATTATCAGTTTTCATTACTCGACCTTCTTAGGTCGTTTGTAGCCAACCTTCCTAGGCTTAACCCAACCAATTCGACCAATCGTCCCGTCTAGATAGTGCAAATTCCTATATGGTATTGACGTCAACCATATCACGATGCTTACTCATGTTTGTATCAATAGTTTGCACTACTCGAGCGAATGGACTAGAAACTAACCCGACTCATGTTTGACATAGATCTCTACACAGACCAGGGTATGATAGCTTGGTATGGCAACCCACCTTTTAAACTAAAACCCTTTAAAAAGCACTTAGCATACCGTTATAATGCCTATGTTCGTAGCTTGTATGTTATCACCTTTTGTAAATAAAACCATGACGAAATTTTCAAAAACCTTTTCTTCAAAATGAAAATGTAAATCTTTCAAAAATGGCCTAAAATAGCGCAAAGTCAATAAAACCAAGTCGAAACTCTATCAAAAATTTCAAAGGTCTATCATCGTTTCAAAGCCACTTCGAGTCGACACTCATATAATCACACACAATGGTTGTCTAGGATGACATTTTAAAATCAACTTTTTCAAAATTCGTCACACGACACAAAGGACGCTTACGTTCTTCCTTTTTTCGAGTCATCACACAAGTCCTTGTTTTCTTCAAGTAAGTTTGCAATGTGGTAGAGTGTGTCTTAATTCCCCGTCAGTTCTTATCCTCAGTCCAAGGTGGTCGGAACTAAGGAAAGCCAAGGAAGCGTCCACGGTCAACCCAATGATAATGGTAATAATCAAGTCTTGGCTGCACTCCTCCGTCTCCAGCCAAATTAAGATGTCGCATATGCCCGTCTCCAAATGATCGAAGGGCACATTGTGGCGGTAGAAGCCATACTCTCTCTTGCTGATAGTCCTATTCCTGACAACCTGTTATGCGACGATCCTCCACCTATTCTCTCTGAAGTAGAAAAACGTCTTCAATATCTGGAAGAGCAACTATTGTACCTCAAGGGGGATGACATCTACAGAGAAAATAGCCGAAAGTATGAAGTAGTGAATACTTAACTGCCAACCAACTTCAACATGACTGACACCCCGAAATTTAAGGGGCACGAAAACCCTCTAAACCACCTTCGTGCTTTCAAAGACTATATGTCTATCTAGGGCATTAAGCCATATATGTTCCTAAGAATCATTCCTTCATCTCTCGACACCATTCCCAAACAGTGGTTCTACTATCTAGATCACAATAAAATTTCTACTTGGGATGATGTTGCCATCGAGTTCACTAAGAATTACGCAGATAATGCTAAGATCCAAGTCAACATGCACACACTAGAGGTTTTTACCCAGAATGAAAAAGAAAGTTTCACTGACTTCCTAAGTCGGTGGAGAAAGACTAGCACCCAACTAGTTGAGCTTCCAGATGAGGCCACTCTTCTGGAGAAATTTGTGGACAATCTAAAGCCTATCTATGCAAATAACTTGAGGTACCAGAACATCAAATCTTTCAAAGATCTGACAGTACTAGGTACAAGGATCGAAGACGATATTCGCAAAGGACTCTTGTCCAAAACTGTGGGACGCGAATATCAAGGCTCAACATCAACTGGAAGTCGTTCCTACGGTTCCACTAACAAAACCGACGATGTTAACCTCGTCGAGTCATCTAAAGGGAACAATACATCAAGGAAGTTCACTAACATTGTGTGGACATGGGCCACCCGCGCCGCGCGCACCCGCGCGTTGGTTTTGAGGCGGCATCACTTCTCCCACGGAACATTGGTTTGCCAAAGCACGTCATGGGCTCTTAGCGATTTGTGAGGCTTTGAAACCGGTGAAAGGTTGAATAAGCCTGCATTTGTGAAGTCCCCATCAATTTATTGTGGAAAAATTGGAATCGAATACCTCGTGCCATGTCAAGACACAAAGTAATGACATGAACACTAAGAACTCGTTACCCTTAGGATTCCATGTCTAGAATGACTCTCGAAATGCCAATGGACATGAATCTCCAGAGATAACTGGAGTAAGGGGTGAGGGTACGTATTAGGAAGTTCTTTATTCGATCATCTAATCCCGCCTGCCTTGATAGCGGCCTCTACTAATGATTAGGGAAATTATTCATATTTGATATGTTGTCAATTTGTATGCATGCAATGCAACATCCAGAAGGTTAATCCTAGCATGTGAGATTAGACTATGTCGGTTAACACGTGATTTAGCAAACAATTTGGTCGAAGTAGGAAGTTAGATTAATTACATGTGAATGCCAAGTAAATAAATCATACATAATAATAAATACGATAAATGAATTACAATAAGGAAAATCACAAGAATTACAAAGTTTGTTTTATCTACGTCAAAAGCACGCTCAAAACGGGAATTTGAAGAAGAAAATATAAAGGAAAATAAAATTATAAATTAAAATATGAAAAAACGGCAGATTAGAGGTGATAATATGGGTAATAGTTGATTTATACTGTAATTAGGAACTACGTCATAGGGATAAAGAGTTCAGAGACAGAAACCAACCCAGAACAGGCGCAACATCTATTGTGTCCTCTAGAAGAGGCCCAGCACTTCCTGCGTATGTTCTTGAAGTGGGTTCTGGCTGTGAAGTCAGAACCGCGGGTTAATTATTGTTCGTTGGTAAACTTAAGATCAATTATTGATATTAGACTCAAGTTGAAGTATTTTAACCGATTATATGCATCTGGGCAACTCATAAAGCAAATAAAAACGAGGATTTACATGATTACGACAAACTCGAGTCGGAAATACAAAAAAAAAGAACGAAACTTGAAGTTTGATTAAGAAATTGGACAAATAAGACTTATATATCAAATTTGGACCTTCAGAACCTCGACATGAACAAGTCGAAACCCAAAAGAATCGATTTGAATTAAAACGGCGAAAACCCGCGAATATTGTATTACTCGGGATTAAAAACAAATTAAGCATTGTAATTTAAAAGGGATTGGTTAAAATAAAATTTACATACTGAGAATAACAAAAGGAACGAAAGAAAAGGAAAGAGTAAGAAAAGTTGCAGGAAGTCAAGGAAGAAGAAGAGGAGCAGGAGCAGCGGCAGCCTCAGGAAGAGGTGCAGCTGCTGCTGCGTTTCTATACTACATCTGATCTCCGCTGTTTTGTAAATACGGTTTTAAAAGATGGGTTTTAAATTGGTTTTTGAACGTGCTCTTGATATAAATCTACATTAATTATACAAAAATAAAAGTACAATAATAAAATAGGATTTTACACCCTCAGACTTACATGTTTGAGGAAACGAGATTGACTAAAGTTAACGTTTAGTGATTGCTCGACTCGAATATGTGTTAAAAGTGCCCTCGTTAGAGGATTTAAAAGATTGATTAGATTGATTAAAAGTGGAGTTGGTCAAATTGGTCGGTCTATGCAACGTGACTGGGACTCAGAATGATCTGAGCTTACGTGGTCGATTGATCAAGCACGTAGGCGTCGAAAGCAATAGCGTGGTCTAGAATGCAAAGAGAGAGAAAGAAGGGGCGGATAACTCGCGTGCCAAATATGGAGGCCGAAGGTCTCTATTTATACTAAACATATAAAGGAGTTTAGGAATGACACGGATATGAAAACAAATCATGAAAATATTCTAAAAAGCGTGAAAAGAGGGCTGGAGAAGAGGCGCATCAGCTACTGCGATCTTTGGAAGAGGCGTAGCACCTGCTGCATCCTTTCCCTAGAGGTTTCCTCCTCAGCAAGAAAGAATTACTCATTTTGATGTGTGTCTTTTATATGATGTTTTACATCCCATTTTACACGCATTTCAGAGCTCATTCATGTAGTTTATGCTACATTTCTCCCTATTTCCGTCTACTTCCGTATTTTTGTACATTATTGCAGAAATGTGAAGATCTAGCGGAAATCGAGCTAAATCCGACCCCGAGTATCCTGCATTGCATATGACGTGAAGTATTCACCGAGGAACGAACTTGGTGCGCAATTCAAGACCCAAAAACAAGTCCACGAGTTTATAGAAGTCAAGTAGCAGCTCAATCGGTCGATCGACCACTGCCATCGGTCGATCGACCAACCATCGGTTTCCAGAAGCTACTGTTTGCTGAAGACCAGTCGATCGACCTGTCCTAACAGTCGATCGACCAATTTTCTATTCCAGACGAGAATTAAAAGACCGTGAATCTTGAAGCCCAAAGTTATGTTAGGTTTAGGAAATAAAGTTACGTTAGTGGCTATATAACGTAACCTAGAAACATCAGTTTTTAGGGAGTTTTGACATCCATTTTTTATCTAAGTTTCCACATTCAATTTTAGAATATCATAGTTAGGGTTTGGATATTGATTACAACGGATTTTTATTCATACTTCTAATCATTCCGTTACTGTTCTCCTGCGATTTTCGGTATTCTTCCTGTTCTACTTTAAGTTCGTTCTATTTCGTTATTAGTATAGAAATGCTAGTTAGATTCCCGAAACCATCTTATTGTTGTATGCTAATTACCGCTTTAATCATGAATTCAATACTTTATTGCCCTAGTATTATTATTGTTATCACTTTCAGCACGAGTAGCTAAATCGATTGTGCTAGGATGTAGGCGAATTATGGCGTAGGCGGGGAAGTATTAAATTGGACTGAATTCGCGTGTCAGTCGATCGACTGACATACTTGGTCGATCGACTGACCACGTGAGGTTACCTTTCGTTTTAATTGATTTTAATGATGTATTTAACGAATCGAATGCATGCGACCAGTTAGATGCTTAATTTATGACTGACCCATTAGATCGAAAGATAGGGACAGTTGTTAGACCGACAATTAAAATGACTAAACTGTGCTAAGATCGAAAGATAGGTATAGTTTGGACCGTTAGTCACTTTTCAGGACAAGAGTCAGTATTAGTAATATTAGGGACCTATAGCGAGATCGAAAGATGCTATTTGTTAAGAGTGGACCGAGAGGACCTCTTGTTTTCCCGCCTCACTTGTGTTCGATTCAGAACGACTTAGTATGCTGCCGCCGAAGCTATAATGAACCGACCATCCTAGTACCCCTTCTTTATCTGTTTAATCAGTCTCTTTAGTTCATTGTCTTTATTTACTCTTAGTCATAGACCAAATCAATTCAATCCCCACTATTGTTACCTTAGACTTTTATTAGACAGCTAGAAATTACTTCTGCCTCCTTGTGGTTCGACCCTGTTACCACTAGCCTAGGTAGGTTTTAATAGGAAATATAAATTTTATTTTTGGTACTCACAACGACGGGTATCAAATTTTGGCGCCGTTGCCGGGGAGGCAATAGTTCTAATTTTTAATTGTTTTATTTTTAGTCTTTCTTAGTTTAAGGGACTTCTGTTCCTTAAACTTTTCTTATATTCTTTTTGTAGTTTCTTCTTATGCGCAGGTCACAGGGTGGTGAACTAGTACCATTCAATCCTGAGATTGAGAAATCTTTGCGCGAGTTGAGACGATCACAAAGGGTATTACCGATAGAGGAAGAGCTGAGTACTCTGTCAAGCTATTACGAGAACGAGCTGTTCGAGGAAGACCCACATTCTTCACCCGTTTCCACCTCTTCAGCCGAGACAGTTACTTCTCTAGAAATTCCAGTCATGGCTGAGGAAGCGAGTATAGCTAGTCATTCTGAGCCGACAGCCGCAAATTTATATAAGGGGTTCGAATTACCAGGAGATGCCAGGAAGTTCGAACCAAAGCCTTCATACATCAATATGGTTGAGAGAAACCAGTTCGGAGGAGCTGCAAACGAAGATGCAGCTAAGCATATGGAGACGTTTATTGACTACTGCTGTTCCATACCCCCACCAGCCGGCGTGACCCAAGACCAGATCAAGGAGACCATGTTCATCTTCTCCCTTCGTGATGCTGCAAGGGAGTGGTATAGAGATCTAGATCGAGCTGCTCATGGGATCACCGACTGGAATTCCTTGGCATTGGCATTCTACAAGAAGTACTTTTTTGCTTCTAAGACGATTGCTATTAGAGCTCAAATCACAAGTTTCAAACAAGGGCCGGATGAGAACTTCCACGAGGCATGGGTCCGATTTAAGAAGCTGGTGCGAACCATACCGCACCATGGTTTCGAAAAATGGAGCTTGTGCAATCATTTCTATAATGGGTGTATGACGATCGAGGGCTATTTTGGATCTTTGCAGACCAATGGCCGATTTGATGAGAACTTGGGATAGACCAAGGGGTGGAAGATCATCGACGATCTAGCCACCCACAAGGCCGAGTATGGGAATTCGGAGGGAACCGAGAGGAGAGCTGCTGAATCTTCCTCTGTTGCTGCACTTGAAGCTCTCACTGCGAGATTTGACAAATATGAATTGGGAGGAGCCTCTAAAGGTGGGATGTACCAAGTAAATGCTGTGTCAGATGGTCCTTTCGTCTATGAAAGGTGTGGAGCTGAGGGACACGTTTCGAAGAATTGCCCTAGTCCCTTTGAGTCTTGTGCTGCCTTCCAACATTATAGGCAGACAAACACCTACTATGAGCCTAATGTTCATCCCAACCTGAGGTGGAGTAGCCAGAATATCCTAAATCCGACTCCACCTCCGCAGCAGCAACCCTATGTGCCCCCTCATCAAAAGCAACAACAATATCAAAAACCTCCTTATGTGCCGCAGCAGCAACAACAATCCCATAGTTTCGATTTTCTGAGTTTAAGAACTTGTTGATGAAGGAGTCCCAAGCAAGAGAGGCCGGGATGAAGCTACTAGAGAGCCAAATTGCTCAATTGGCTAGTAAGAGTACCTCTCGAGCTCCGGGACACTTACCGACTCAAACCGACCAAAAGGAGACCCTAAACGCCATCACGTTGAGGAGTGGGTCCACCCTGGAGAGGCCTGCCATGGTCGAGGATCTTTGTTGAAAAGAATGAGGCGGATCCGAGTCAAAAGAAAGTTGTAACGAATAATTCAAAGAAAAAGGCGTCTAGCGGGTATATCGATCGATCGATCGATACACCGTCGATCGACCGATATGCGGGTTACAAGCAGCTTAAGGAACTGTACACCTTGGTCGATCGGCGAGGATAGTGGTCGATCGACCAAGATTCTCGCGATAGCGAGATTGTTCGTCCTCCGATGCCCGATAACTTGAGGGACTATTTGTTTCGGGGCACACACGACTCCGAAGGTGTTAGGGCCAGACCCGAGTGCTGATGGGTCTGCCCCGATTCCGAAGTTCGATCCGATGACGGTTAATGCCTCACATTTGAGACGGTCTGAGAAGGATTCGAGCTTTAACAAGGAGAAAGCAGTGGACTTCCAGCCTAAGTCCACGGATGCCGGCATGCGCAACTTAGAGGAGAGGGCTAAGGTACTTCTTACAGCCCCATATCCGGAGAGACTAGTGCCAACAAAGGAACAGGTATCTATCAGTAAGTTTGAAAAAGTTATTCGTAGCTTGAATGTACAGGTACCCTTCCTTGAGTTAGTTAACCAAGTGCATGCCTACACTAAATTCATGAAACAACTCCTGTCTAAGAAAAAGTCGCTTGAACATGTTCACATTGTCGCATTAACCAAAGAGTCATGCTCTTAATTGTCTCACACTGCACCCCATAAGCTAGAGGACCCGTGTAGCTTTTCTGTTCCTTGCAATATAGGTACCTTCTCTATTGAGAAGGCATTATGTGATTTAGGAGCTAGTATAAGCGTCATGCCTTTGAGTCTAGCAAGAAAGCTCAAATTGACTAGGTTCACGGTGACAGATATGACAGTACAGATGGCCGACCGATCTGCGGTCCAGCCAATAGGAGTCTTAGAGGACATCCCTGTCCAAATAGGGAAGTTCTTCTTCCCCGTCGACTTTGTTGTACTTGACATGCCTGAGGATGCTCATATACCCATTATTTTGGGTAGGCCATTTTCGCACACTTCTTTGGTGCGATCATAGATGTCGGTCTAGGAACCTTGACTTTCAAAGTGGGAAAGCATTCTAATGTCTTTGCCCAACCTGCTAAGAAAAAGGACCCCATGTGGCCTGTGACTTGCAATATGGTTTCTGAAAAGAAATCGTACTTTGTGCTTCCTGAATTGCCTGTCTCTATTACTACTTCTGTGTTAACCCCTCCGCCCCAGACTGGGAGCAAAAAGGAGGAGGAATCTGTTGTTTTAGATGTTGCAGGAGCTGGTTTGGGGAAGGAAGTGCTGCAAGTTGCTCCAACTGTAAAGAAGCCGATCATACAAAGAGGAGGTCTTGGTTGCCCGAGCTATGGAATTGATGAGGTAGTTGATGACGAGCCGGTCAAAGCCAGAAAGTCTGATTTGGATCCTGACAAGCCCGAAGAGATCCTTGACTGGGGAGATGATGATAGTGTTGATCCGTTGAGCCATACGGACGTGGAAGCTAAGAAGGGTGCAGCTGCTCAAATAAGCACCGTTGAGGCTACCTCTAGTAGCCAGAAGCCGACGAAGTGGGCCATACCATGGTCTTTCTTGATCAACTATTAGTTGATCGAGCTCTTTATAAACTCCATTTTATTTGCTCTTGTTAAGACGTTTTTTTTATTGCTTTTGTGTGCGTGAAAACTTCGCATTTTATTTTGCTTGCTTAGGATTTTATACGTTTGAGACTTTGTTTTGGGTTTTGCGCAATTTTGGGCGCGTAATATTGTGCACTTGCAGGTTTTTAGACCTCATTAGCTCAAGTTATTGAGCAAATACGAAGAAATAAATAGTACAGCAGTACTTTCAGTCGATCGACTGGCTACATTGGTCGATCGACTGAGTAGCACTTTCCAGGAGCTACTGTTCCTGACACATTGGTCGATCGTCTGCCATCCTTAGTCGATCGACTAAAGATGCTGCTGTACCTATTCACGACCTTTCCCCTGCTGTGTTTGGTCGATGTGCGGACTTAAGGGAGTTTTCTATTCCACTTTATTTTCCGTCCAATTATTTATTTCTTCTATCTTCTCAATTGTGCACAATTCTCCCGCTTCAAAATTGTCTTCTCGATTTTATGCGTGGGTTTTGTTTGTCTTTTCAGGTACTTATTAGTAGCACTGCTGGCTACTGAAACCTCCTAGCTCACGCTGGTTTGGGGAGGTTTCCTTTGCTGCGCTTAAAGTCTTGTAAGTTCCCGATTTTCACTTCATGTCATTTTTCTTCATTTTCCCGCAAATTCCCATTTCTCTTTTCTACATTACATGATTTTGCACAATGGGGACATTGTGCGATTTGGTTTGGGAAAGGGTCTTGCGTCACATATCATTTGCTTGCATTCACGTTTACATTCTGCTTTGCATTGCTTATGTCATTCCTATATTCAAAAAAAAAAAAATTAAAAAACATTGATAAAATTTCAAAAATTTCCATAAAATGCACGTTTATTTTAGCATATAGGTCGAGTCGGAACGGTAGTATTTCAAGGATGATATTGCATTTTGCACCTGTTTTGGCTGAACCTTGCTAAATTGACATGTTATTAGTAGAATCATATATGCATATCTACGAGTTGTCGTTAATATTTTGCTGAAACTTGAGACTTGACTTTGAAAATTGGCAAGCTACATCATATTTCCGAGATTTAGAGCCTATAACTGGTGACATCTATGACCGGTTTATTTCGAAATGTGAGTAGTACTCCTTATGAGGCATGTCACATAAATGTGCATAAATATGAACTTAATCTGCTTAATACCTGTACGCATTCGGTCTGTGGTTAGTTGACACATGTGGTAGAGGTTTCCTTTTTTCGTTTTGCTCATAAGCTCCACACCGCCAAAAATATCCTTTTTGTCCTAATTACTACATCCTACATTTAGCCTGTCCTTTGTCAAGCTAGTAGTCTGTGTTCTTGGGGTTGTTACTCATTTTTGGTGGCATATGCTCTGATGAGACGTTATTGGGAAGATGAAAATAAGGAAAGAAAGAAATAGAAAAGAAAAAAAAAGATGAAAAAAAACGATTCGAAAAAGAGAAAAAAAGGGTTCTGTACTGTTTGAGCAGTCGATCGACTGCCCCTTTTGGTCGATCGACCGAGGTTCGAGAAAGAGAAAGAAATCAATTCGCATAATTCAAGCCTTTATCTTTTGGCGATTTTTGCTCCCACGTATTATTCATATTTTATGGGGAGTTAGTTGATTACTTCTATACCTGGATACTGTGAGATTTGTGCTTGCTATAGCACCGTTCCATTTGTTTATGAGCAAGAAGTTGGATGTTGCCATATGGTTCCGTTTCGGTACTAGCTTGATCACCTGTACCTCCACTTTTCCATAAATGTTTTTGCCTCTTCTTACCCATACCTCACATATCCACATTTATACCTCGGCATGTGTCATGGTCTTTTGTTGGTTGGAATGCGTATGTACGGTTGTAGAGATTGCTTTCATATTAGACTGCAGGCATGTTCTTATAGATCGTAGTTAGGTGAGCGTCATTAGATTTACTTCTTTCTATCTTACATATACTCACCTGTGTTTATTGAGTGATTTGAGCGACCCGTGAGAGTCCTACTTGATAAGTCCCTGCAGTTGACGGTTCAGTAGTTTTAACGACTCCATAACTCGTTTGCATGATTCATTTGCTAATTGATTGTCGGTTGTGCATTAAATTGGTTTAGGCTTTACATGTTGCATTTCGCTCTGAGATTGAACTCGTTCCATTAGGTCATTAGATCGAGTCTAGTTCTTGCTTGGGGACAAGCAAGGGTTTGGTTTGGGGAAGTTTGATGCGTGTCTTTTATATGATGTTTTACATCCCATTTTACACGCATTTCAGAGCTCATTCATGTAGTTTATGCTACATTTCTCCCTATTTCCGTCTACTTCCGTATTTTTGTACATTATTGCAGAAATGTGAAGAATCCAGCGGAAATCGAGCTAAATCCGTCCCCGAGTATCCTGCATTGCATATGACGTGAAGTATTCACCCGAGGAACGAACTTGGTGCGCAATTCAAGACCCAAAAGACAAGTCCACGAGTTTATAGAAGTCAAGTAGCAGCTCAATCGGTCGATCGACCACTGCCATCGGTCGATCGACCAACCATCGGGTTCCAGAAGCTACTGTTTGCTGAAGACCATTCGATCGACCTGTCCTAACAGTCGATCAACCAATTTTATGTTGCAGACGATAATTAAAAGACCGTGAATCTTGAAGCCCAAAGTTATGTTAGGTTTAGGAAATAAAGTTACGTTAGTGGCTATATAACGTAACCTAGAAACATCAGTTTTTAGGGAGTTTTGACATCCAGTTTTTATCTAAGTTTTCAAATTCAATTTTAGAATATCATAGTTAGGGTTTGGATATTGATTACATCGGATTTTTATTCATACTTCTAATCATTCCGTTATTGTTCTCCTGCGATTTTCGGTATTCTTCCTGTTCTACTTTCAGTTCGTTCTATTTTGTTATTAGTATAGAATTGCTAGTTAGATTCCCGAAACCATCTTATTGTTGTATGCTAATTACCGCTTTAATCATGAATTCAATACTTTATTGCCCTAGTATTATTGTTGTTATCACTTTTAGCATGAGTAGCTAAATCGATTGTGCTAGGATGTAGGCGAATTATGGCGTAGGCGGCGAAGTATTAAATTGGACTGAATTCGCGTGTCATTCGATCGACTGACATACTTGGTCGATTGACTGACCACGTGAGGTTACCTTTCGTTTTAATTGATTTTAATGATGTATTTAACGAATCGAATGCATGCGACCAGTTAGATGCTTAATTTATGAATGACCAATAAGATCGAAAGATAGGGACAGTTGTTAGACCGACAATTAAAATGACTAAACTGTGCTAAGATCGAAAGATAGGTATAGTTTGGACCGTTAGTCACTTTTTAGGACGAGAGTCAGTATTAGTGATATTAGGGACCTATAGCGAGATCGAAAGATGCTATTTGTTAAGAGTGGACCGAGAGGACCTCTTGGTTTCCCGCCTCACTTGTGTTCGATTCAGAACGACTTAGTATGCTTCCGCCGAAGCTATAATGAACCGACCATCCTAGTACCCCTTCTTTATCTGTTTAATCCGTCTCTTTAGTTCATTGTCTTTATTTACTCTTAGTCATAGACCAAATCAATTCAATCCCCACTATTGTTACCTTAGACTTTTATTAGACAGCTAGAAATTACGTCTGCCTCCTTGTGGTTCGACCCTGTTACCACTAGCCTAGGGAGTTTTGACATCCAGTTTTTATCTAAGTTTTCACATTCAATTTTAGAATATCATAATTAGGGTTTGGATATTGATTACATCGGATTTTTATTCATACTTCTAATCATTCCGTTACTGTTCTCCTGCGATTTTCGGTATTCTTACTGTTCTACTTTCAGTTCGTTCTATTTCGTTATTAGTATAGAATTGCTAGTTAGATTCCCGAAACCATCTTATTGTTGTATGCTAATTACCGCTTTAATCATGAATTCAATACTTTATTGCCCTAGTATTATTGTTGTTATCACTTTCAGCATGAGTAGCTAAATCGATTGTGCTAGGATGTAGGCGAATTATGGCGTAGGCGGCGAAGTATTATATTGGACTGAATTCGCGTGTCAGTCGATCGACTGACATACTTGGTCAATCGACTGACCACGTGAGGTTACCTTTCGTTTTAATTAATTTTAATGATGTATTTAACGAATCGAATGCATGCGACTAGTTAGATGCTTAATTTATGACTGACCCATTAGATCGAAAGATAGGGACAGTTGTTAGACCGACAATTAAAATGACTAAACTGTGCTAAGATCGAAAGATAGGTATAGTTTGGACCGTTAGTCACTTTTCAGGACGAGAGTCAGTATTAGTGATATTAGGGACCTATAGCGAGATCGAAAGATGCTATTTGTTAAGAGTGGACCGAGAGGACCTCTTATTTTCCCGCTTCACTTGTGTTCGATTCAGAACGACTTAGTATGCTGCCGCCGAAGCTATAATGAACCGACCATCCTAGTACCCCTTCTTTACCTGTTTAATCCGTCTCTTTAGTTCATTGTCTTTATTTACTCTTAGTCATAGACCAAATCAATTCAATCCCCACTATTGTTACCTTAGACTTTTATTAGACAGCTAGAAATTACGTCTGCCTCCTTGTGGTTCGACCCTGTTACCACTAGCCTAGGTTAATTTTAATAGGAAATATAAATTTTATTTTTGGTACTCACAACGACGGGTATCACATTTTATTATGGAATTTCGGTGGATCTATACTTCCTTATTCCATGAAAAACAAAATACGGAAAGATATTTTCTCCAAAAATATTAATAAAATTAGGATTAAATATCCAGAGAATTCTATAACATTCCGACTCGACATTTAAACGGTTTTTAGAAAATGAAGCGGTTTTGGACCCGGACTCCAAATGAACTCTAATTACTGTCAAAACGATCGTATCGGTGCATAGATGACGACCAAGGGGTTGACTCGAGTGTTTGAGCTATCATTTGTCGATGAACTTATGGAATGTCATAAAATCATTCCGCGTATCAAACATGCGGCCCAATCATCACTGGGTGGTTGGTGGGAGGTGTGGAAATGAGGTATCTATAGAGTCCCCACTTTGACTGAGGCTTGGACAAGGCGAAAGTCAAAGTATAGCGATCAGGTCAATCGAAGATTACAACCTGACGACTATGGCGACGCGGGGCGGCTCAAGGGGTCTGAACCAAGGACCTATCGTCGGGAACATTTTAGAGTCTGTCGACTATCGGGGAGGGTCGTTTAAACGCCATTAAAATACGTAAGGAAGCTCGCCAGCCATAAAGAGAAACCATACCTTAGACACCCTTGGGTGAAGCGAGACTGAAGGCGCTTCGAAAAAACTCTTTGGTCTGAAGATAACTTGGTGTCTGAAAGCATTAGGGGTATCAAGGAATCTGAAAGGATTATCCGAAGGGTTATCCTAAAATCTGCCTGAAGGAAGAACATATGAAGGTCACCACGATGGTGAAAGAAACTGCTGGGGAATCTGCTTGCGTTTGTCTCAAGCGAACTATGTTTCTGAGAAATACGTAGGCTGTAAGCGGCAACGAACTCTCGTTGGGGAATATATTGATCACTCTGCTGAGGAAGAATCCTATGCTGATTCGACAACGGCGCGCCCTTGGCACCGCTGAGGAGAAAATAATAGATCGATAATGACACGCCCTTGGTATCGTTGAGGAAAAGTGTTTGATCGACAACGGTACACCCATAACATCGCTGAGGAAAAAATTCGCTCGGGTCGTCGTAAGCGAAATTCCGATAAAGAGGAGAGGCTAATGAACTATATACTTAGTGATCATATGAAATCTCGGGAAATAAAATGTCGTGGCTGTCTGTAGTCTGCTGATTCGGACTGTCTGTATTCTGCTGACGAGAAAATGCTGATTCGGATGAAGAGAACGCCAAAACAGAGCTATATATTGAAGATAAGATGTTGGGGAAGAGGCACATGAAGCCCGGGCCCACTTATAACGAATTTTAACGAATCTTGGAGGAAACTCGGTGAGGAAAAGGCGCAGCAGAAGCTGCAATCCTTGGAAGAGGTGCAACAGGTACTGCGTCCTTTCCCGGGTTTGTCCCTGTCTGGGTAAAAACCCGACTAAAGCCGTGTTTGGTTTTTCATTTCAAAACATAACATATTTCGTTTCTTTACAAAAATTAATCCAAATTCCGTCAAAAATTGATCAAATCTTGCCATAAATCATGACTAACCAAGGTATGTGTCTTGTACTTGCTTTATTTTGCATTTGAGCTTTGATTTTGGGTCGAAAATTATGGTTAACATACCCTTTTATTTCGAAAATTTGGGGCTTTTGTCTCAAATGGATTTGTTTTATGAAATTGACATTAGAAATGAGTAACTGACCATGCTAGGAACATAACCATGCATTTCCTTCAAATTTTCGTCAAGTATTAAGGATTTGAGGGTGAAATGTGACGGTTTCTCTGCTAAACCGTAAAACCCTTCGAAAATGGCCCTATGCTAGCCCATTTTTTATGAAACTTGTTGTTTTGGAACCCTTGAGTTATGGGTAAACTTGCAATCGTGCCGTATTTTTTATTTGTGACAGCTTCTCTGGGACACTTTTGTGTGGCATAATTGCTATTGTAGCGAAATGCTGCCGAATTTTTGACTCAAACCCGCAACTACGCTTGAACGTTGACTCGTTTTGACCTATACTACAATGTGTGTGGTCGGACTTTAGAAATGATGGCCAAAGATGGCTAGAAATGCCGCTTTTAAACGCTTGAAACGCTTGAAATTGATTGGAAATATGCTTCGCATTGCTTCGATTTGCAGAGGTCGTACTGATACCGTCGTTTCAATACCAAAAATAAATACCTAAGAACTACTAACAGAAGTCATCCGTAAGTAGGGTCGATCTCCACAGGGAGGAGGTCACTATCTACTTGTTAATTCTAGTCTGTCTACGGTCACAAATGGGGGTTTGAATTGTTTGAACTAAACTAAATGAGATTAAAGCGAGAGAAAAGAGTAAGAGAGATTAACAATAAGAGAGAGAAAACTAGGATTGTCGAGTCATCAATGAATGGCAGATAATTGCAGCTAAGGTCACAGATCAGTCGCGTGTATCGGTCTAAGGGGTAGCGAATATCTCCTTCCGGTCTCAATTCACCCTAAAACGCTATTAGCTTAGCTTCCGCCCTCACTAAAGCATCCTAATGTTCACTGCAGGTTTCACCCCTTCCAACCGTCTGGTTTAGGTTAAGGCTTACCAAATAAATTAGCTAATTGCATCGATTCAAGCAGCTAATTACAGTTAATTGCAGTGATTAACAACAAAGACATGATAGCAACGAAAGATCTGTAAACCTAATTAGCAACTAATAATAATTCATTGAATCCCCTAAATCCTAGTGGGAGAATTAGCTAGACATAGTAGTAAATAGAACAAGAGCGAAAGATAAAGGAATAATCAACATCTAAAATTAAGGGGAGAGTAAATAAAGAGAAAGAGTAAAAGGAAGAATTACAGATTAAGAGATCCGAAAAAGAGAGCAGAACAATCGTCTCATAGTAAAGAAAAGGGAAATTAATGTATGACATCCCCTAAACTAATTACCCTTCTCCTATTTATAGAAGAAGGATTTGTTATTTGACCTAAAACACGTTATTAAGCTAAAACGCCCGTGTTCAGTACTAACTACTCGATCGAGCCATTTGAAACTGCTCGATCGAACAGAATTCAGCAAAAACCACTCGATCGAGTAAACAAGCAACTCGATCGAGGAACTCCTAAAAAACACATTTCGGTCGAACACATAAAGCATTCGATCGAGGTCTTCTCCTCTCCAAAAGTGCTCGATCGATCAATAGAGCCTTCAATCGAGTGACTTTAACTCAGCCAGCTCATTATGTTGTTAGTTTCAGCCTTGACTTGGTGCTTTAGCTTCCGAAATGACTTCACGCATCCCATAACAGCAGTATTTCCGCTCCAAATCCAATCATCCTCTAAATGCAAGCAAAATGGACGATAAAAGGCTTGATTATGCTACTTTCAGGTCCATTTCTGCAAATAAAGCAAAACAAACCAAAGTAGAATATTCGGGGCATTTCGTAGCTTAAAACCACGAGAATCGCATAGAAATACGTGCTTAAAAGACTTATAAAGACTATATAAAATGGACGTATCAAATCTCCCCAAACCGAACCTTTACTCGTCCTCGAGTAAACTAAATGCAAACTAATGGAACGGAAAAGAAAGCTCAGAGTTAGCTACAAATGCCAACTTAAACCAATTTAATGCTGCAACCTAACACTTATAGCAAAACAGTCAAATGCAAACGAGTTGTAAGATGTTTATAACAAAGCTGAACCGTCGACCTTGCAAGACCTTTGATGACGGACTCTCACGGGTCACTCTTCTCTCATGAAGCAAAAGGGTAAGCATGTGAGTGTAAGAGAGAAATAAATGTAGTCGGTCACCTAAACTACGACCCACATAAACATGCATACAGATAATATGATAGACATTTCTAGCTACTGTAAACATACATTCCAACCAAACAAGGCCTGTCACAGCTGAGGGCTTACAAAAATATGGTTTAGTGAGGCAATGGGTAAGAAAAGGCAAAACATTATAGGATATGTGGAGGTAAAGCGTCAAACTAGCACCTAAACAGACCATATAAGAACATCCAATTCTCAGCTGATTAGAAAATAAAGCACAAGTGCCCTTCTTTTGGCATTCAAACTCACCAAACCGAACCGAACATACTCCTCAATAGATATAAATAAAGCAAAGGAGTGAAACCGTCAACAATCAAACATCTTTTTTTTTTCTTTTTCTTCTTCTTTTTTCTCGGTTTCTTTTTTTTTCTTTTAATTCACGTTTTTTCTTCATTTTTCAATTCTTTTTCGTCATCCTCCTTTTTCTCTTTTTTACTAACTTCAGAACGATATAATACGAACCAAACTTTGATCGATAAAATATATACCGTAAAATATACACTAACTAGCTTGACAAGGCAGTCTAAATATGGATGTAGTTAAGGGTCAACAGGCAAATTTGGCTAATGTGGAGTTTAATAGGTAAAAATGAAAGGAAAAGGGGAATGTAAGCGCCTCCCTGCATGTGACACCAACCACTAACCCGAATGTATGTACGCAAAAAGCAATTGAATTTCATATACGTGCAAATTATTGAACATGTTATGCAAGGAGTATACTACCAATCCTACATGAAACTGATCATAAATGACACCACTTTATAAGGCTCTAAATCTTAGAATTTATAAGTAGCTTGCCAAAATTTTCAGGTCAAGTCTATTCGTTCAGCTAAATTTAACATAAACTCGTAGATATGCAATAAGACAATGCTTAAATAATATATAGTTTATGCAAGGCTTAAGAAAAGGACAAATTATAGAGCAATGTCATCATAGAAATCCTCCGTTCCGACTCGACCTATATGCTACAATAAACGTGAAATTTTTGAATTTTTAGAAAATTTTCTATTTCATATGAGATTTTTGAATTTTATAAAAATAAACAACAATGCATACAGAAATTAAACATGATAACAGAAATGCAATAAAAACATAAATGCAGACACAGATATGGATGCATAACCTCCCCAAACCAAACCGTACAATGCCCTCATTGTACCCAAAAATAGGGAAAGGAAATGCAAACTAAAAAGGAGAAAGTGGAGATGCGGTAAACTTACAAGAATACGTAAAGTAGGAACCTCACCAAACCAGCCAACAACATGGGAGGTCACATACAGCTCCAGAACAGCGTCACAGGAAGCGAATCAAAACAGACGAACTTGGTGCTCGATCGAAAAGATTAAGTACTCGATCGAGTACATTAGGTTTCTTTTCTTCATCAGCCATTCTAATTGAGCCCAGTCAAAACAGCTCAAAGCGCGCAACAGCCGATCAAGTAACTGCGCATGTGCTACACAAAACTGTAAGTAGCGCCATAATAAAGAAAGAGCATATGAAAGCAATATAAAGTACCGTCTCAACCTAACAAATTTTCGATGACAAATATGGTGAAACTTTATAAGCTTATTTATCCAACTGGGAGGGGGTGGAGTATTGAAATATATAGCATAAGTCATACGAGGTAATTTACTTTTAGTCGTAACAATAATCATGAAATCATATTTAATTACCTCAGGTCGGTCGCTCCTAACGTCAGAATCATTAATAAAAAAATGTATTACCTCCTCCGTTCTAAAAGCGTTCTCTGACTCAGCTACCTTATCATTCCCCTCCTCTGTGGGTTCTATTCCGTAAATCGCAGCCTCTAAAGCATCCAACTCGGCTTTAAAAATGGGGGATTCACCATAACCATTGTCTTCGTCCATATCGACATCCAAAATGGACCAAAGTGACATAGCAATGCTCTCCGTGGCCATATCACTCGATCGAGAATGTATAGTGATCGATTGAGGAGTTTCTTTATTAAAAGTTCTCGATCGAGGAGTACTTAAAGTTCGATCGAGTTGTTCTTCCTCAGCAATATTCGATCGAACACTCACATCTGGTCGATCGAGCAAATCCTCCTCCAAAGTGTTCGATCGAGTGGTTGAATCTGCTCGATCGAACTCCTTATGCTGAACCATGGTGAATAATTCGAGAAAAGCTTCGTCTTCATTAACACCTTCAATTTTCGAGTCATACATGTCTTCATCATCAATAGACAACTCAGGTCTTTCATGGGAAAGACTACTTTCGGTAAAAACAGCATATACCGTCTCTGAGTCCCTAGAATCCGACTCGGCAGCTAATTGAGCTAGTTGAGATTTAAGTAGCTTGAGGTGAGCCTCTCTAGATTTATCAGATTCTTGCACTAGAAGTGCAAGTGCCTTCACCAAGGACTTTAATTCAGCAACCTCTTCATTCTCTTCAACGGGAGGAGGGGTTTGTTGTTGCGGGGGCCAGATAAACGGAGACTTTTGATAGACTCGTTGATGAAGCGGATGTGGTGGCACATATGAAAAGGAATGAGTGGCTTGCCTACGCTGCCTAAACGCATAGACTTCATCGCGCCAAATTTTGATACGGTCGTTTCCCGCTAGACAGATAATAGCATTGTGCCCCGCAGCACCACATCTCTCATAGTAAACCACCTGCCGCGCCATAGGATGGAAGAATAGGTGGAAGATCAAATGTAGTCAAGCCTTCCCTTTGATGATCTTTTACCTAGAACTGTCTAGGTAGGACCTGTAGGGCCTATCAAAACAACACTAGAGAAAAAGATGAGAACTGCCTCAAGGAATAAATCTCTTGAGGCTAAAGATAGACAAAAATAAACAAGCAAATAATATAGTTGCCTCCCCGGCAACGGCGCCAAAATTTGATATCGTCGTTTCAGTACCAAAAATAAATACCTAAGTATTACTAACAGAAGTCAGCAGTAAGTAGGGTCGATCTCCATCGGGAGGCGGTCACTATCTACTTGTTAATTCTAGTCTGTCTACGGTCACAAATGGGGGTTTGAATTGTTTGAACTAAACTAAATGAGATTAAAGCAAGAGAAAAGAGTAAGAGAGATTAACAATAAGAGAGAGAAAACTAGGATTGTCGAGTCATCAATGAATGGCAGATAATTGCAGCTAAGGTCACAGATCAGTCACGTGTATCGGTCTAAGGGGTAGCGAATATCTCCTTCCGGTCTCAATTCACCCTAAAACGCTATTAGCTTAGCTTCCGCCCTCACTAAAGCATCCTAATGTTCACTGCAGGTCTCACCCCTTCCAACCGTCTGGTTTAGGTTAAGGCTTACCAAATAAATTAGCTAATTGCATCGATTCAAGCAGCTAATTACAGTTAATTGCAGTGATTAACAACAAAGACATAATAGCAATGAAAGATCTGTAAACCTAATTAGCAACTAATAATAATTCATTGAATCCCCTAAATCCTAGTGGGAGAATTAGCTAGACATAGTAGTAAATAGAACAAGAGCGAAAGATAAAGGAATAATCAACATCACAAATTAAGGGGAGAGTAAAGAAAGAGAAAGAGTAAAAGGAAGAATTACAGATTAAGAGATCCGGAAAAGAGAGCAGAACAATCGCCTCATAGTAAAAAAAGGGGAAATTAATGTATGACGTCCCCTAAACTAATTACCCTTCTCCTATTTATAGGAGAAGGATTTGTTATTTTACCTAAAACAAGTTATTAAGCTAAAAAGCCCGTGTTCAGTACTAACTACTCGATCAAGCCATTTGAAACTGCTCGATCGAACAGAATTCAGCAAAAACCACTCGATCGAGTAAACAAGCAACTCGATCGAGGAACTCCTAAAAAGCACATTTCGATCGAACACATAAAGCATTCGATCGAGGTCTTCTCCTCTCCAAAAGTGCTCGATCGATCAATAGAGCCTTCAATCGAGTGACTTTGACTCAGCCAACTCATTATGTTTTTAGTTTCAGCCTTGACTTGGTGCTTTAGCTTCCGAAATGACTTCACGCATCCCATAATAGCAGTATTTCCGCTCCAAATCCAATCATCCTCTAAATGAAAGCAAAATGGACGATAAAAGGCTTGATTATGCTACTTTCAGGTCTATCCCTGCAAATAGAGCAAAACAAACCAAAGTAGAATATTCGAGGCATTTCGTAGCTTAAAACCATGAGAATCGCATCGGAATACGTGCATAAAAGGCTTATAAAGACTATATAAACTGCACGTATCACGTACCTTCTACGTCGGGGAGAGACCCCATGGAGACTGACGTTGCGCCTTCCACTGCTCAGGAGGTGGAGGAAGACATAGAGGAAGAAGCCGCGCGGAGGGCCAATATAGGACGAGGTGGCCGTCAGCTCGCTGGAGCACCCGAGTGGGCCGAGAAATGGGATGGGAGACATCTCATTTGGGTGGCAGAGAGCCACTTGTCGTACAGGACGGCGAGGAGCATGGTGAGCCCTCAGCCCGTCACTTCCTTATTTATTCATTTATTTCTTTCTTGTTATTTGCTATGCCCAAGGAAACTTTCTTTTGGATTGATGCAGGAGGCTGGAAACATGAGGTCCTTCTCCGGTTACATGACGATGATGGATTCCTTCAGGAAGTTGACGGCGGAGGAGAAGGCTATCTTCGAGCGGGGAGCCTTCGGTGCCTTGGTACAAGGCTGGAGGGAGAAGAAGGAGAGGAAGATTCGGGCTAACCTCATCCTGATTCGAGCCTTTCTTGATCGGTTCTCGGATATGACCTCGACTTTCCAGACGCCTTTTAGAGAGATCGGGATCACTTTGGAGGACTAAGGCATGATCTTGGGTCTGCCGTGTGGAGAGGAGCTGTTAATGTGGCCATGAGGATAGACTCGACCGAGGCGAGGAGTCTGGTTGGCTAGAACCTGGCTGCGGATGCGGCCCATGTTCCTGATTTGGTGCGGAGTACCTACGTTAGGGACTACTTCAGCAGTAGGGTTTCGGCGAGAGTGAGGATGGATGGACGCATGGTGACTCCACCACCTTGTACTACTGAGCAGCTGGCTCGTTTGTGGTTGTGGTGGTTCTTGTCTTCGATTTACCTCAGAGACAAGGGGGAGAGGCTGTTGACGAAGCTTCTTCGGTTCCTTTCTGACTTGAGTAGCCTAGGTTATTGGGACTGGGTTACTGTTGAACCATATAGAATATATGTTTATGTTTTGATGATGTCAAGAGTGCTTTATATTTTATAAACTCGTTGCGCGTAATTGTTTGTTTAGTCTTTTAGATTGGACTTACTAATCGCAAGTATTAAGGAATTGTGATGGAAGTATGATGCGTTTATATTATGCTCAAGCGCTCAATCAAGGATCAAGATATTACAAGATAATGGAAGAATTGTTCAAGCATTCATGAGAAGACGAAGCTCAATTAAAGGTTGATCAAGCTTGAATAATGAAGTAGCCTACACTCGAAGATCTCGTAACGAAGATTAGAATAGCGTAAGTGATTATCTCGTAATGATAACGTAAGAATGGACTTCTTACCTTGGTAAAGTTATAGCCTCACAGCTATAACATTACTTATATAAGAGCTCAATAATGTTATAGCTCTTCTACTATAACATTGAGATGTGAAGTTTATAAAACACACGACAAAATAGTTTTTAAATTGTTTTTGGAAAACCGTTTTGAATGTTTTAGTAAAAGTATTTATTTTACAAGGGAGTTTATTTTTATATTGAGTATGGTTTTACTATTAGCTTATAATTAGTAATTATGATTGAATCAACTTATGAGTTGAGGCATCTTGCTAATTAGGGTTTCTAGTTTCTACATACTCTAAAAACCCTAAACCTAATTTATCTTACCTAGGGTTTTTGTGAAAGAGGATTGGGCTTATGAGTCGTTTCTTTCTCATACACGGTTACTCTTTGTACAAGTTAGGGTTTTGTGTAAATTTTTATAATATTTTATTAGAGATTTAATATCTCTTTTATATTATTTTGATTTATTCTTTCCTAAGTTATAAGATATTATTTTTGCAAAGATAGAAGGAAAAGATTGAGTAAATCTTTAAAATAATATTTAATTAAAGATTTGTTATCTCTTTATTATTTGATTTATTCCTTTCTATCATATAAAAATATTAGGGATGAATAGTGCTGCGTGAATAGTGCCGCGTGAAAAGTGCTGTGAATAGTAAAATGTGAATAGTAATTTCTTTCTTGTGCAATAAACCTTTACTTGAATAAGGGTTAAGGTATTAGGATAATATTTGTTAGAGATTTCTTTATCTCCTTATATTATCTTTCCTAATCTCCAAGATATTGGTGAGTTGTTAAGATAGGAAGATATTATTTATTAAGGCAAGTCTTGGAAAAGAATTAAGGAAAGATTTAACCTAATTCTTTCTTGCTTTACAATACTTCCACGGCACTTAGGGTTTTTAACAAACCGAAACCCTTGCTCCTCTTTTACTATAAATACTCCATACTTTACATCATTAAAAGTTAATTAGACCTTTGAGCATAACTTTCATATATTTTCAAAAAGCAAAAACCGTGTTTTAGAGCAAAAACCGTTTTGATATTTTTCGAAAAAGGTCGTGTGATTTATAAACTTGTGCATTCGTTCTTATTGTTATCGTTATAAGATAATAGTGCTTATTTGATTTCTTACTCGTTCATTAACGTGAACTTTTAGTAGAATCATAAGTGCTTTCTTATTAGCGTAAGTTAGTCACTCGAGTATTTAACGATACTCATTGAGTTACAGCTATAGTTAGTTGTACGAGTTGGGTTAGTAAATTTGTAATCCGTAGAAAGGTACTAAATTTATTAATCGAGAATAGTGGACATAGGTTTCAATTTGTGAAACTGAACCACTTCAAAAACCGTGTGTCTCTTCTCTTTCATTCGTTCGTTTACTTTGTTTTATTTGTTCATTAGTTGATTAGTTAAAGTTTAATCAATAAACTTTAAATAATCAATTATATTCATACAATCGAAAAAACTTTCAAAAGTTTTAAATCCTCAATTCACCCCCCCCCCTCTTGAGTATTTCGGATCGATAGACTCTTCAATTGGTTTCAGACCCTCGTGCTCTTGATTGCCTAACCGCAAAGAGGCTGATCGGTCTATCTTTATTTATTTTATCATTTTATATTCCGCTGCCTATCACGGGATAAATGGATTCCAAATACCTCAAGTGTCCCGTCTTTGATGGGAAGAATTACGGGTTATGGAAAAACATGATGACTCACTATGTTAAAGGTCATGATTGGGAGTGTTGGAGGATTATTCAAAACGGACCGAATAAAATTCTAGTTGCATCCGCTGAAGGCACTACCTATGAGAAGAAGGAAGACGACTATGTCGAGGCCGAGTACAAGAAAGCCGAAAAGAATTCTAAAGCTATAAGTCTATTGCAAAACGGCATGACCTCTACAGAGTTCGATCGGTTCTCTTCGTGTACCAATGGCCAAGGAGATATGGGATGGGCTTGAACTAGCATATGAGGGTACTTCCATTGTTAGGAAACACCGTATAGATTTGCTAATGCAGAAATATGAGCTGTTCATAATGGAGCCTAACGAGTCTTTGGATACTATGTCCGCAAGGTTTTCAAACATTATAAACGAACTGAAAAACCTAGGTAGGAAGTTCAGTACCGAGGACATTGCAAGGAAGGTTCTTAGGAGCCTGACTAAAAAGTGGCGTGCCAAAGTCACCGCAATAGAGGAAGCACGAGATCTTGAAAACCTTTCTTACCAAGAACTCATTGGGCTCTCATGGCCCATGCAATTACTCTTAACAAAGATGACGCTGAACCAAGCAGAAATAAGAGTATGGCCTTAAAAAGCGAAGATGTCGGCTCTGACATAAAGGATGAAACCGTCTTGAATGCAGGCCATTTCAAAAATATAATCTTTCGAAACAAACAAGCAAAATCATCTTACAACAACAACAACAAGTCGTCCAACAAGAAAGTTACTGAATCAAAGTCATCTTTCGCAAACAGAGGTTGTGTCAAGTGTAGAGAATCCGATCACATGATCAAGGATTATCCAACATGGGAGAAGATCAAGGACAAAACAAAACGCGAAAAGACAAACAGAGAATTCAAACAAGTAATGATGGCTTCGTGCTGGGGAGACCTTGACTCAGAAGATGATGAGGGATCTGAAGACGACGAAGTAGCCAACCTTTGTCTCAGCAGCATTAGTCTTGACCTAATCTCCGACAGCGACGATGAAAGCACCAACTCTCACTCAAACAATTGTTTTCTCGGAGAATCAGACGAAGATGAAGATGAAGAGGTAAGTTATCTTTAACTCAAAAAATGTATTAAGAAATTGTCTAAAAGTGCTTTAATTGAATTCTTTCAGCAATCTCTTGATAAGTGTCACGAACAGGACTTGGAGTTAAAAGATCTAAAGGAACAGATTCTTGATAGTGCTGAAGAGAATCAAATTCTAAAGGCAAAAGCTAAAAAGCTGAAATCTAAAGTTACAGCTAATGTTGCTACAACTTTAGAAACAGTAAACGCTGAGAAAAAGGATCATGAGTCCAAAGTTATAGCTAATGAAGCTATAACCTCAGATCTGAAACTCAACGTTAAGCATCTACAAGCCAAAGTTATAGTTAATGAAGCTATAACTTTAGAACTTAGAAAATCCAAGGAACTTCTTGTAACTAAAATCACATATGATGAAACAGTGATTTTAGAACAAAAGAAAGAAATTGATTCTCTCACAAAGCAATTAAAGGAATCTAAAACTGAGATGATCAATGTTAAGAAACAACACTCAGATGTTGTACTCATTCTTAACAAAAGGTTCCAAGACTTTCGTGACAATTACAAAAAGGAGAATGACTCAGATCACACGAAATGTCAAGAAGAAATCAAAACCCTGAAGGACTTACTCTTATATGCTAGGAAAGTCCATGATAAGTGGGAGGGTAGCACAAAAGTCCTAAACTTCCTAACTGAACAATCTGATAATAATATGAAGATAGGGTTAGGACATGAGTGCTACAGCCGTAGAGATCACGCTAAATGAAAATCTACACCTTCAGATTTTGGTTTCAGAAAAAGGAAGTATACTAATCTTCCTGAATATCTGATTTGCAATTACTGTGGTCATACGGGTCACATCCAAACCAACTGTGTCAAAAAGACTCATGATATAAAAAAAAATGCCGAACATGCTAAAACGGTTGCCACAATTGTCGAGGATGATGAAACCATCATAAATGAACCTAACGAAGAAAGGAATAACAAATTTCGTTGGTTCTATGACATGGCCTTTGACCACACCAAGAAACCTAGCACTTCACAAATCCCTTATCAATCTAAACCTAGTAAATCTATTGATGTGACCATAATTTGAGCATATTTAGCCCCCGAATTAGCCTTGTTCCCATGCTTTTTAGTGCATATTTAGGTCATTTATTGTCTTTAGTCCTTTGTTTTGCATATTCTTTGAGGTTTTGATCCCTTGGTAGGAAAGGAGTGCAAACCTTGCATTTTCATGGCAAAATGGAGCTAAATTGATTGAATTCAATGACCAAGCATCAAAGAGAAGACAAGACTAGAAGGCCTTTATACATACTACAGTAGATGGGTAATGATGAGAAAAGATCCTTGCATCCTCGAGGAAATCCTCAAGGATTTTATGAAGAGAAAGGAAGAAAAGAAGAAAGGAAGAAGCTGACAGAGAATCCGAGCGGATTGCTCACAATCCGCCCGTCCAAGACAGGCAATCCGAGCGTCTTCCTCAGCTGGACGCTCGTCCAGAACCACCATAATCCGCCCGTCCACCCCAAGAATCCGCTCGTCCAAAAAGACCCACAATCCGCCCGTCCCGTGCCCTGGACGCTCGGATTGTGTGACAGCTAATCCGTCTTCTACTTATTCAATGAAGGATGCGCATATTTTTCAAAGACCAGCGAAAAGGAGACCGGAGTCTCTCTTGTGACCGGCGATTCCTCAAGGACTTAATCGTCATTTAAGCCCTTAGTAAACCCTAATTTATGTACCTAATCCCCACTGTAAATACCCCATTAGTCTAATTAGGTTATCATGTTATTCTTAGCAATCTCTAGTGTAGTTTATATCAATCAAATCTCTCTTTAATCTTGTAATCAAGTCTTAATACAAATCTCATTTCCTTAATATCTCTTTTGTTCATCTTTCATTTTGGGTAATTGAAGATTATTTGGGTTATTATTGGGAGATTGACAACCTTCCAATCAATCATCAAGTACTTCTATTATTCTTTGCTTTATTATTGGAATCATTAGTAGGTATAATTCTCTTAATCCCTTTTCAATTATTGTTAATTATCTTCATTTATTCATCATGTTTTACTTTGTTGGTATGATTGACAACCTTGCTAGCATGTTCAACATGATAATGAGTGAGTAGTTTCCTTAGCTAGGGTTAATGGGTAATTGGGGAAACCAACATAGGGGATGATTCATGCTTAAATTAATATGTTTTCATAGTTTATTTGCTTGCTTGTTGTGATCTCAACTTATGCACATGTTATGTTTGCTGAAATGCGAGCCTATGAATCCTTGCATTTTTTTTACCCATCACCTATCTTTTCAATGAGACTTGTAAGACATAAACCAACTCGAGTCTCATTAGACCATGCATATAGTTGAGTAGGGAAGATTAAGTCGACTTGTAGGTGTTGTACAATCTAATCGATTTGGCTCCGGGACCCAAACTTTCCTAGGATTGTAAGATATAAACCAACTCGATCCATCACAACAATAATTGCTTGCTTATAATTTGAGAATATGTTTGTATGATCAATTCCCATGAATCCCCTATGACCCCATGACACCCTAGTGCCTTTTATCAATTGTTTACATCCCTTTTTAATCATCTTACTTGTTTACTTTCATTGCTATTTAGTTTAGTGATCTTCTATTCACACCCCAAGTTGTGACACCCCTACACACCGCTAGTTGCAATTGAAAATCTTATCTCAATTCCCGTCCCTTGGGATCCGACCTTTACTTGCCTCTTTACTAATTGTAGAGTTGTTTGTGGAGTTATAAATAGTGTTTTGGTCTAGGTGCTCCTAACGACAAGTACCAAAAACTAAACCCCCCAAGGGAGTCCGACCAAAAATGGCGCCGTTGTCGGGGACGGTGTTAACTTGATTTAGATTTTCTTAAATTGGTATTAGTTGTGTCTTTCTTTGCCTTGGGGAAGTAAAGCTCTTCAAGGTTTGTTCTAATTATTTTCGAGTTGGTTGATATTTTGCATGTCTAGAAGATCACAAGGTAACTTTTTACCCTTTGATCACGAAATTGAAAGGACTTGGACAAACAATAGAAGACTTGCTAGGAGAACATTGAGAGGTATTGGTGAGGTTGTAGATATTCAACCAAACGCTATTAAGTCCGTCAACCCTTTTGCAAGAGAAGGTGAGGAGAACCCAACACAAAATGCAACACAAAATCAACCCACAATGCCTAAATTTTCATCAGATTCTGTACCAACCGAGGAGAACCTACCCAATGGTACTCCCACACCACAACACTTAACCGGAAATTTCATTGACAAATCCGCATTTATCCAATTAGTCGAAAGAAGCCAATTTGGGGGGATGCCAAGTGAAGACCCTCACTCTCACATGGAGACTTTTTGTGACTATTGTGATACGATTTCTCAATCCGGTGTAACTCAAGACCAAATTCGATGGGTCTTATTTCCTTTTTCTCTAATTGGCACCGCAAAACAATGGTTGAAAGGCCTTGATAAGGCTACTCTCGGAATTGACTCTTGGAATAAATTGGCTCTAGCTTTCTACAAAAAGTTCTATCCACCGGAAAATATTAACATGCTAAGAGCTCAAATTACGGGCTTTAAGCAAAGAGATGAAGAATCCTTGTATGAAGCTTGGGACCGATTCAAGGGAATTTGTCGCTCATGTCCTCATCATGGACTTATCGAGTGGTTCTTGGTACAACAATTTTGGAATGGTCTTTATGAAGACTCAAGAAACATTCTAAACATGGGATCAAATGGTATGTTCACCGAAGTTGACGACAATCAAACTTGGAACAAGATTGAGGAAATGGCGGTCCATAATTCACAATATAGTAGATCTCGCAAGGCTACTAGAGGAGGAAAGCATGAAGTGGACTCTATTACTCAATTGGGTGCTCAACTTAGTCCTCACATTGATACCATCAACTTGAAGTTCGAAAAAGCTATGGCTAGACTTGAAGAACCCTCAAAATCACCAAAGCAACATGTTAATGCCATGACGGCATCTTCATCAATCCCATGTGGGATATGTGAGAATTGTGGAACATTGGGACATGACCAAAGTGAATGTAGAGGAAGAAATGAACAAGTGAATGCTTTTCAAGCATACAAGAGTGGTTCCCCTTATTCAAATTATTACAATGAAAACATCAAATTCCACCCAAATCTCTCATACAAAAGCCAAAATGTTCAAAACCCTCAACCAACATACACCCCACCTCCCATGAGAAACCAAAATCAAAGACCATTTTACAACCAAAACCAAGGTTACCAAAATCAAACTCCATACAATCAACAAAATGACCAAGGTTTTGATGTTCAAAAAGCGGTCCTCCAAATGCAAAAGAATCAACAAGAGTTTTTCACTCAAATGCAAAAGGATAGTCAAGCAAATGAAATCACCATCAACAACATCCTAGCCCACACCAAAATGTTGGAAACCCAATTGACTCAACTAGCATCTTCAAGCTCACAAAGACAAAAGGGGCAATTACCACCTCAAAGTAATCCCCCGAGACATGAAACGGTTAGTGCCATTCACTTGAGGAGTGGTACGAGGTATGAAGCATCGAAGAAGGAAGTTGAGGATGAAGTTGTGGAAGCTAGTGACAATGAAGAAGTTGTGCAAAACTCCAAGGATGGAGAACCATCAAAAGAAGAAGTTTCAAAGAAAAATGAAGACAAGGCCAAGGAGAAGGAACCCATTGTGATTAGACTTCCTTTTCCAAGTCGTCTAGCCAAGCCCAAATTTGATGACCAACTTGGAAAATTTATGGAGATTGTGAAGAATTTGGAAGTCTCGATTCCTTTCACGGAATTAATCAATCACGTGCCGGCCTGTGCAAAGTAAATGAAAGACATCCTTACGAAAAAGAAGTCGATCCGGAAGCTTGAGACTATCGCCTTCACTAAGGTGAGTAGTGCAATCCTTCAAGGGAGTTCACCTCCGAAACTTAAAGATCCGGGAAGCTTCTCAATACCGTGTACCATTGGTGACACCACGATCAACAAAGCCCTATGTGATCTAGGGGCTAGTGTGAGTGTTATACCGTACTCGATGAGTAAAAGGTTAGGGATAGGAGAGCTTAAATGCACCAATATCACAGTCCAAATGGCCGATAGATCGACGAAGACACCATTAGGGATATGGGAAGATGTTCCCGTAAGAGTTGGGAAATTTTTCATCCCGGTGGACTTTGTCATTGTTGACATGGAAGAAGACTCCAATATTCCAATCATTCTAGGATGACCTTTCTTGCACACCGCGGGTGCGGTGATTGATGTGAAACATGGAGAGCTCACTCTAGAAGTGGGAGATGAGAGCATAACTTTCAATCTTGACAAGACCATGAGAGCTCCCCGTTTGCACGAACCATGTTTTATGGTTGATCATTATAGCTGGAAGGATGAGAGGAAGAAGTCGGAATTCCAATGAAAGAAGAAAGGCGATGATGCTCCACCAAAAGAGCAAGGAAATTGTAACAAAGAGAGCTTGAAAAGCTCACCAAAGTCAAGCAATGAAGAAGAGGGCCTCATTGGCCAAAACAAGAAAGTGGGAGAGTTGTCTCTATCAACTCAAGAGATCTTTAGTGATCAAGTAGACGAAGTTTGTGGTCTTTGGGACGATGAGTTTGAAGGAATTTTCAATCCCTACATTGGTAATGCTATCGATCAAGACCAACATGAAGGACAACAAGTGCAAAGATCTATTAAGGATCCTTATCATGACAATGAACAAGCTTTTGACTACTTCTTCAAGGTGTTGAGTAACATCAACAACACCTTGAACATGCCCCCATGACATCTCTCTAACGATGAGAGTTTGGTGGAGTCCTCTCCAAATCACCATTTGTAAATATTTCTAACTCCCTAACTTGCATTTTAATTCTTACATTGCATTTTTGTCATTTCTGGATTTTTATGCCTTGATCAAGATATTTATCATTTTTTGAGAGAAGTGAGGGAGGGACTAATGATTTTATTGATGTGTAGTGCTTTAGCTTAGTGTGGGGATAGCAACTGCCTAGGCTATTCATGCCTTCGTAGTGCCCCTACAATGAAGAACACGGGATTTGAAGAATGAAAATGACACGGGATATGCAAGCGCACGGATGGTCCTGAATCCGGGTAGACCAGATGGAATCCGAGCGTCCTTATGGGTAATCCGCTCATCTTATGGGAATCCGAGCGTCTGTGGAAGAATCCGTCCGTCCAAATGAGCTGCAAAATTGAAACTTTTGGTCTATTAGAGAATCCGAGCGTCCCAGGTAGAAAACGCTCGTCTGAAAGAATCCGTTCGTTTTTGCAAGAAGACGCTCGTCTTTTTGCCAGTGCAGATTAAGAAAATTCGCTGTAACAAAATTCGCTCGTCTTTAAGGGAATTCGCTCGTCTTACTTGCAGAATCCGCTTGTCTTCACTGAAAGACGCTCGTCTTTAGGCGAGATTTACTGAAGTCAAATTGAGCAGAATCCGAGCGTCCCGACAGGAATCCGCTCGTCTTCCCCCTGCAGTTTTGAAATTTTCGGGTGTTTTAAATTCCCCTTCCCACATTCATTCATTCATTCATTCAAACACTACCCAAAAACCCCAAAACCCTCATCCTCTCCATCACCAAAAACAAGATTTCCTCAACCAAATTCAACAAAATTAAATTCAAACTTCCTTACAACAACAATTAATCACTCCTTTTACAATAATAATCAATCCAAGCACCAAAATCTTTATTTTTTGAGTCGATTTTTGAAATACAAAGGCAAATCCTTTCATTTAAAATATCGATTTGGGTATAATTGGAAATTGAAGATTCTCAACCTTTTCTTGGTATAATCAACAATGGCAAGAACAAAAGGAGCAACAAAGGCACTCTAAAAAAGGCAACAATGCCTTCAAGCAAAGAAAGCTTCAATGGCTATGGTTGTTGCTAATGCAAACTTGGAAGTTCAACAACAACAAGATCCTCCCTTGGAAGCAACAACATCAAAAACTCCGGAAATTGCTCAATTATCAAACTATCCGGAGGTAATTTTCATTTCTAACTCCCATAGGGATACATTTGCAGTGTATGCTAAGAAAGCCATTTTGCCCACCAAATTCATATGTGAAGATGACTTGAACAAATTGGGTGTCCTTGAACAAACAAAAGCTTTCTTCGAAGCCATGGGGTTGGGAAAATTGTTTACTACAAGAGAATTGACATACCCCTCCCTTAACTTGGAATTCTTAAGTTCATTGAAAGTGACTAAGGTAGAGACTAGAACATACATCGAGTTTCGCCTTGCCAATGCGAATAGGCGCATCACCTTTGATGTTTTGAGTAAAGCATTAGGCCTTAGTGATACACCATATTATTATAAGATGCCCGAAATGTATGACCCCGCTCCTCTTTGGGAGGCAATTTCCGGGAAGAAATTTGTGAGCTTTCATGCTTGTCGCGCTCTATTAGTCCACCATCCGGGCATTAGAGTGTGGCACAAGGTCATCGGGAATACTATAATTGCAAGAAAAGACACTAATCATTTTACCAAACTCGATTGTGTTCTACTTGAGTCGGCCTTAAATGTTGGAATGGAATTCACTAAGCCTTACAATGCTCTAAGGCTTTTGGTGGAAAGATGGCTCAATGTTGATTGTGGTAAAGAAGGCACCGCTTTTATCGTAAATGGAGGTCTAGTTACTCTCTTGGCCAAGCACTTTGACGCAAGTTTCAACAAGAATAACACCTATGTGGCGATCAAAGGGGGTCATCTCATTGACATGGACGCCATGATTCACAAGTACAAGTGGGTCAAGCATAACTCTCTTGACACCAACTATGGGTGGCTAACCAATGATGCTAGATCTTTCACCTTGCCTTCCAAGATATGCCACTTGAGTGTTCATCGAACAAACTACCTACTTCCACTCTCCAAGGGCGCCGAATACATCATCCGTCAATAAAGGGGCGAGATTGAAGAGCCCTCCTCCTCCATTGTTAAACCACCCTATCCATTCAAATATCAAGAGTTCAAACCCAAAGATGTTGAAGTGGGCAATGACTACATGACTCTACTTATGCAAGAGATGCATAAAAAAGCTTACAATGATCGATTAGATGCATACTTGGCCCAATATCCACCCCTCCTTCATTTAGCTAGGCAAGGACTACTTGATCCTTCATGTCCTTTGCCTAGTTGGGCGGATAGGGAAGTCTTCTTTCCAAGTACATCTAGGGATGAAAGACCGGGTGAAGATGAGAATGTCGATGATGAGGTTGTTGATGATGAGGGTGTTGATGAAGAGGTAGATGATGAGGAAGAAGAGGCTAATGAAGATGATTAGGGAAGTGAGCAAGGAAATGGAAGTGAAGATGAGAGTGGAGATGAGTCCGCTTCTATGGAAGAAAGTGATGACAATGATGATATGGTGGACGACTAGCAAACTTTGGAGGCTCCTACCCTCTTGAGGTTTGTCTACTTCTTTCTTTGTTTTCTTTATTTTTATCTTGATCATAGTTGGAGAGTCCTAGCAACATGAGGACTAACACCTCGACCCCATTGAGGTGTTCTTTTATTGTTCCCATTTGAAAATAAAAAATGACAATATATAGTTTCATGCATTACATCTTGTGTGCATGAACTACCCCATAATTCAAGACATTATAAATAATGTCTATCTCGGTTTGGGGAAGTACATGCATACGCAACGGGAGGTAATCTAAATTATGCTCTCCGTCATAAACAAAAAACCATGCATCATGTAGTGTAGCTTAGTATAGCTTGCATTTAGTATAGAAATCATGCATCATACTTGCATAATTTCCTATCATATTGGCCATTGAGGACAATGCCCATATTAGTGTGGGGATGGGAAATTCTAACTTAAACTTTTATTTAAAAACCCAAAAAAAAAAAATCAAAAATTTCGAAAAAATCATGAAAAATTGAAAATCCAAAAACAAGTTCATTTCCTTTGTAGTATAGACTTGTATATATTGTTGTATATATTGTGTTTGTTCTATCCTTGTTCACATTGATCGACTACGCCACATCCGAGACATGAGGATATTGAAGACTGCATGGTATGATCTTTCTAATCTCCTTTTTCCTCTTTATGTTAATGACTATGTGGCTTTACTTTGATTGATGCGGTATAAACAATGTGAATTTAGGGCTTGCATTTAGATTATTTGGCATATTAGTTGGTATAATCATTTGCATTAGGATGTATATATGTTAGTTGCATCATGGCATGTAGTTTGCATGTTAGAAAATTTTGCGAAACCGTCTACTTGGGAAGCTTGACAAGTGTATATAGGCCCTAGTAGATGCTTTTTCTTCTTAAGACTTTGTTTGTTAGAATACTTGTAAAACACCCTAGGATGTGTCATGCTAGTATCCTTTGACCCATGGATTAAGGCCTAGTCAAGAGTACCTTGTAGTGTGATAACTCCTTGGCTACCATTTATTCCAAGGTGAACCTTGAAACCATGCATCTATCATCCATGTTCTACCATACATTTTGTCATCAAAGGGAATGGGCACAAAAAGAAATTGTTCAAATTTGAGTCCAATGAAATGAAAAGTGAAAGAAAGTTTGCAAAATGCATCAAATGAAAAGAGGAGCAAAAATAGAATCCTAAAGCTTCAAATATAAGGCACCCTCACTACATATGGGGTGACTTTGAAAATGTTCAAAAAGAAAATGAAAAAAGTTGAAGTTGTCAAGTGTTGAATTGCCAAAAATCAAAAATAGAATCCCACTCAATGCAAGGTGTCTTTCAGGTCGCACTTGCACTTGAACACATCGCGAGTGGTTTTCTCGATCGGGAGTGTGACTACCTGACCGGAAAAATCTCTCACAGATTACTTCCGAGAGTGGCCACGCATTTGTAGTCATTAACTCCTCGAGTGGCCTTGAGGTATAGTTACCCAACGTGGGTGGACAATTCCTGTATGCCCTATCTATCCTATTGCACAATACAACTCACCATGACCTAGTAAATGCCCTTTTGGCCTCCTTTCACGGCACGACCTAGGACAAAAACCAAAGTCACTCGGAAACTGCACCTGCTCAGATAATAGTCTCCAGTCAAAAGAATCGACTCATTAGAACATCTTAGAGATCCCCGCCACGACCAGGCGTCTATAATAGAACTTAGGGACTCTCTAAATGGTCACTGTCCGGCAAAGTGTCACACACTCTGCCTATGTAATCGGCCAGTCATCACATATGACCTTATGGTGTTGAACAACCATCAATCGACATACAATCTAGTCACTCCGAGACGTCACCTCATTAAGTGACTAGGGACAAAATACAATGTTCATCTTATTCACTTGAATATTGTTCAACATTGTCTCCACAACTTATTCAGATAAACAAGGTATTCAATGTTTTCAGTCAAACTGAATAATTGAGTTCTTAAAGAAACTCTAACAATGAATGCGATCATCACTTATGTAAATATCAATAATCTATCCAATATTTACATAACGATCTTCAGCAATTAAGGTATACTGCTCAATCACATTGAGATGACATAACCATCATGTCTACCTTATGCCAGCGGCTTTGGTTAGAGGATTAGCAACAGTTGCATCACTCTAATTTCCATTGCAATTTTCTTTTGTTCTATGCAATATTTTCATCACATAGAGCCTTTCTAAGTACATGTCTAAACAAGTTTTTAGACTCTAGTTCTAAAGCCAGTCAAACACTCCCACTGTTTTTATAGTCTCTCGGGAGATGATATTCGGCTAACGGAACTACTCTAGTTCTATTAAATTCCGGTTATCAACTATTTCTTTTACAACATCGGATGCTGTAATGTACTTAGCTTTTCGTTCATGATTTGTACGTATAAGACTTATACATACACATTCTTCATATGACATCTTTTATGTATGACTCCTCATACATATCTTCTTTATACATGTATAACTTCTTATACATATATGTATAAGTTCTTATACATATTATTCTTTATGTACATAACACTCTTACATGCTAACCATTCCTTAACGAGGCCCATAACATCTTATAAGCATAGGAATGTTTCCGTGTAATCCTTTTACACAAAATTCATAAATTTCTCCAAACTACAAGAGTAAATCCTCATTGCTTCTCAAGTACTCAAGGATGCTCTTGATAATCATCTAGTGACACTCACTAGAAAATGATTGGTAATGACTTCTCATATTCTCAACATGATAAGTCCCGACGAGAGAAGCTTTTAGCATATTTAATAGATCCTGCAGCGGAAGCACAAGAGATCATATTAATTGTTCAACAACTTGAACGAGTCAAGAATCTTATCACATAAGTCTCTTGACTAAAATGCTAATACCCAAAGAGATCTATCTCATTAGATCCGGATATTTAATATGCGCCATGCTACTCTCAAGTATTCACCCGAGAATATTTCTAGTCACTAATATGTCAAACACATATTTAGACTAAGAAACATTACCTTAGCTACATTTCTGGTCACTAATATGTCAAGCACATATTTAGACTAAGAAACTCACTTTCGCTCCCACTAAACTCCATGTATCGTCTTGTTATCTCGACACTCGAGTAATACCGTTTTGATAGACTACATGAATGAACTCAAAGTTCCAACTCTTTGACGTATATAGATCACAAAAGGAATCTTTCAAGCATGCTAGGCTTCTTAGCATTGACAACATCAACAAAACTTCTCCCAAGGAGAAAGTTTCATTATTCATTTGCCGAATCTCATCCTCATGAGAAGCTATATTGCTAAGACCATACGAATTGATAAAGTCATTTGGGTTGTCATAAATTCTCTATAACAAGCCCAAATTTTAAACATCTTATGTAACCTTTGCGACAAGATCAAGGTAACCAACCAAAGTATTCACCTTAAATCAAGTCTTTGAAAACATCTCATGTTTCCTTCCTTATCGCACCGTGTGCAAAGAGATCAATTCGAATTGCATGGTGACACGCCATCACATAGAGTTCATACTATAGAAAAGCCTTTGATGAGGGTTTATGATTCGTCACTTTTCTCTTTATAACCACTGAGCCACAATAAAGAACGTCTTTTTGCATTGTACTCACCACTGAGCCTCAATAGATAACGTCTTCTTTCATTGTACTCAGTTTGTGGGTCTTGGACTTCCGCAAGTTCAAAATTTCTCCCACTCTGTCTTCCAGAAAATGAAAATATTTCTGAAAAGACAGCATTACGAGTCACAAACTCTTTGATCTCGTTTTGGAGGAGTAAAAACCAACTGGTTCAATTTTGGATAACCCTTACAAATACATAAATTGGTTCTGAACATAAACGTTTATGGTCCCAAATGTATAAAAAGACAAGTTAGGG
The DNA here is from genome assembly GCF_048544455.1 of Silene latifolia. Taxonomy (NCBI): domain Eukaryota; kingdom Viridiplantae; phylum Streptophyta; class Magnoliopsida; order Caryophyllales; family Caryophyllaceae; genus Silene; species Silene latifolia. Next base: position 29,127,042 of record NC_133532.1, read on the forward strand.
ACTCTCCCTATCCATATCTCATATGGAGTAATTTAGGCTATTATAGTTGGTTTTAAACTTTTAGTACGAAAATAGCTTACAAAATTGCGAAAAACCTCAAACTATATCTCATAAAGTTCGGTTTATATACTTGACTACACCATACACTATGGTGTCCCAAGGAGAAGGTATTATGTGAACTGGTTCACAATCTTCTTAGTGATTATCAAGGTCATTACTTGATATTACCCATTTGATCTTGAAAGTCATTACTTTGAAACTTCCGATCAACATCTTGATCTTGACGTGCTTTTGGTTTACTACTTCATTTTGAAAATATTCCACGTTTCAAAAACTCACTTTTATGTCATATTAAATAGATACGAGGTTTTCATATCTACTTAACAATACGGTAAAAGTAACCAAGTATGTATATTACCAACTATCGGCCTTACACATCCGTATGTATATGGTCAATTACCTCACTATTGTGTTTCTTTTCTACAAAAGAAAACATAATACATGCACACATACCATAAGACTCACAATCAAATGGTTGTTTAATGTGCTTTTCGTTTACTCGTTTGAAACGAATTTACTTGAGGTTTGATCAATTGGGTTAACCGGAATAGAGACATTAAAATCTACAAGATAGTATAACATTTAGTTTTCGTGAAGAATGTAAAATTCCTCTAACTTAAGTGTCTAAACCAACCACCAAGTCATCATAAGAGTAGGTACAACATTTTGTTTTAAATCACATGAGTGATGCCTTCTATGTATAAACATAGATGATTACATTCTTTTAAAACCAAATTTAGGTACATTTGTCCCTATCGAAATCATTGCTAATCTAGCACCATTTCGATACAAAAATATCCTATGCTAGACGTCTTATGTTTTATCAATTCATGTAAACTTCTTTTCAAAGAAATGACCCGTACTTGGTATCTCATACCAAGATAGTGGAACTAGCCTATCCATTGAGTAGTTGTCTCTTTCAACTTTGTTATATCGCATACATCTAGGGTTGATTCTTCTTAACTCCCACTCACTTTCACATTCCGCTTTGCTTCAACAAGCAAAAATTAATCTCATGAAGACCTCTCTTCATGTCATTTGTGATATTTTATACACTTAGTAAGAGTGAATTACTTATAAAGTGAGTGCAACATGTGGTAAAATCTCAACTTCTTGCGAAATTGGACTACCTAACCGTTCAATTGTCATCATATGCCTAAACTTCTTTAGTGCATAAACAATCGATTTGACCTTTCTCGAAGTGAGCCATTTGACAGTATCATATTGGAGTATTATAAGTGTTTTTGAAAACTCTTTTCGTAAACTTTTGAATTACACTTGAGTAATTAAAAATAATATGTCATCATCATGACGGAGGTGTCACTTTCGAAATCAAGACTCTCTTGATAAAATGTGACTTACTTTTAAACTCGTAATATGAGTTTGCAACATGAAAAACCCTTTTAAATATGTATGGATGTTAAGTTGTATAATAATCGCAATAATTGTTGTAAGCTTATGTAGGTGAATTAGTAAATCATGTTACCAATCATTGCTACCGAATTCTTTCAAAGAAACCGCTTCCTATGAAAGAACGAAACGAGTATAATAATAAATAGAGAATGAAAGGAGGATGAAGTGCGCGATGTCATAGTAAATACATTAATGAAAAAGAACGAAAAAAATAGGAAAAATTAACATTCATTGTTTTTAAAAAATACTTGTGAAAACATGTTCAACAAGTTTTAACATTTATATAATGATCTCCCACTAAATTATATAAATGATTCCAAGATCCGTCTTTAGACAAAAATAGGCATCGCTTGGGCGAAACATCCCATAATTGTGTAAATTCGGTAAGTCACGTTGACTAATTCTACCTCTAGAACTCTTGGTCGACGAATTTCCTTAAATCCATCTACTAGCCCCGGAACACAAGACCGTCTTATATCCCGTTTTGTCCAACCAATTTTGACGTGTGATAACCGTTTACCACCCTACTTACCCAAGGTAAAAAGAGAACACCCCGCTTGGGCGAGCGTGGCTCTAATGAACAAGAGATTCATAGGTGTTACTAATTGGTAAGGCTAATCTCAATTTTAGTTATGTGAGAGATCTTGTCAATTTAGTCATAAATTCCTTATAAGTGAATTAAGTCGGTGAATGTAAATGACGTGAATTGACAAACGCGAAAATAAAATGTATGTGAATGGCGATTTTGGCATACGTGAAAATAAAACAAGCAAACATGTAAGCATATGAATAAATCCTAGTATGGCCTCCTAGTAAATAAAAACTAGTCTATTACATTTCGGAAACCAACTCCGTGGTCCCTTGCCTCTTCATTCCGAAAGTGGCTCTTCCTTGTGGGATTTGGAACACCTTCCAAAAATAGACTTTGTCTCGATGTAATCCGTCTTTTGGAAACGTCGGTAAAAATAACTATTACAAATGAATTACATAACTATTTTTATTATACATTAATTAATAAAATAAATAAAACTATTAATTAATTACAAACCGACGATACGAGATCATATTTAATTACAAACAAATCGATATTCCCATTCATTTCGGGTAATAACGATTAAAATTAACTAGGCCATACTAGGTACAACAAGATAAATACTTTAAATAAATGACATTCATTCATTCAACTTAAATAAATATGCTTAAAATGCTGTAAAATGATGCCAAAATCGCCCTATCCATCAATCGTTGGTATCCATCTCGGTGTTTGTGGATTTAATCGATTTTTAACATGTAAAAATCAATAATCAACTCTTAAATCTCATTTAAGTCCAAACTAATTGTCCAAACTGTTTTGAACCTCAAAATTTGTCCTCACTAATTTTATGATGAATAATTAGTTTGATTTGGTGATATTTTGCCAATTTAATCGATAAAATCATAATATTTAATTAAAAATCCAAAATAATTGAAAAATTACCCAACAAAATTGAAACAAAAATTTTTTGTATTTCGGAACACTCCCAAGAACACCAAAATGTCAGAAAAATTGCCCAAAAATTCCGGATAAATTTTATGAAGAAAAAGATCGATATTTATCGATTTTTAACCACTAAAACCAATAAACATCAAAACAAAGTGAAAACACACATGCAAAATCACTTTTGATATTTAAATAATATTTTTAAATGTAAATAAATTTATCATGGGCATAATCAAAAGTTTCAAAATTATGATTAATTAATTTGACTTTTATCTCATAAAGTCAATAAACATGCAAAAAATTCGAACCAACCTTCAACCTTTTGCATAAAATCAGTAGAAAACATGCATGAACTACCATAAAAAATCCATATACCGAATCAACCTTTAACTATTTTTAGTCAATTTTTAACTAAAATGCGACATTTTGACTCGGTTTTCTACCAAAAATCATTAAAAATAGCAAAATAACTTCAAAAATCACCAAAAAATACCACAAACCTTTTGAGATCAGTAGGTATGCATGTCCCAAAAATTTCGTGCTAAAACCTCTTCTAACACAATTTTTAAGTTTTTATAAATTATCTCATAATTCATTAAAGTGCTTAAAAGCAACATGCAAATTACAAGCCTATGCTCTGATACCACTTGAAAGATCATAGATCCATATTAGACTCTCTAATAAAATTAATTTATCTCATAAATTGTCATTTAGGTGATCTATGTAACATGCATGCTAATATGAAAGCATAAAAAGAAAGTATAAGGAAAAACAATTTCCTTACATTGAATTTGTGGTAAAAAGGGCACAAACTAGTTCACCTTACTAGCTTGTTCTTGAGCTTATACCAAATGGATGATCCTCCTTACAAATCTTCAAAGAGAAGATCTCCTTCAAGATGCACCCAAGAACTAAACCCAAAAATAATAACAAGTAATTAACTAGAAACTTATTATTATTATACCCTTGATAATATGTTAATAATACTAACACTCTTAGTATTAATTTTTGTTTTACAAACAACTTAGTAAAAACATGCTTATTATTTTTAGAGAGATGTAGAATAATTGTTCACATGCAAAGTTTGAGTGAAGAAGTGAGGTAGTGTAAATAATGAACAATAGATGGAGTAAAATAGGAGGAAAAGTGGCGGGTGGTTTTGAGTGTGGTAGTGGACAAATTTTGTCTTATATTTTTCATCTTACATCACATGCAAAATCTTATATAAGATAACTTATGGTAGTATATAAGGTAAGGTGAAATGATTATGTTATCAATCATCCACTACTCTATTTTACACGGTCCACTTGCCCATTTACGGGTCCATGTTGGTTCTTATATTTCTCGCACAAATACGTGTAATTTTATTTTAAACATCGTATCATGTTTAAATACTTCCATAATTAATTCGTCCAATTCACTCCGTAAATATACGTGTACCACTACACGTATTATTTACGTACTAATATTAATCACATTAATCAATTAGTACAATTTTAGTAAATTACCATTTAATTAACTAAAACCCGTTTCCCAAAACTTATTATTCAATTATCGCATAATTAAATAATAACTGCCGCTCCTCGAGTTCGCAACTCGAAATCTCTCTAAAAATAATCGACTAACTTTTTAGTCTACAAATCAAGGGACTAAGTAAATTGTATCTCTTACAATTAATTAGTTGTCTATTGGGGTTCGTTCCTTTAGGTGTGACCGAAAGGGGTCAGTTGATCACCGCCGTCTCACGACAATAACGTCAAACTCTAGTTAGCCAACCGTTATCGATTTACGTTAATCAACTGACGAGGATCAAATAATTAAATATCTGATGATATTCCATTAATGAGATTTATTATGTTAACGCACTATTGTGGAGGACACTAACTCCAACACTAATGACAAGTACCGAAAACTAAACCTCCCAAGGGAGTCCGACCATCTATTCACAAGGGAAACAGTCAAGATAGACCCAGAGAATTTCCTAGACCAAGAGAAAACCCTAAACCTAAAACTCCTCCCAAGCAGAATAACTCAAGGGTTAGAAAAACAGTTATTAGACAAGTTTGGGTTCGAAAGGATTTAGTATATCGAGTAACTAATTATAAGGGACCCAACTTAGCTTGGGTATCTAAAAACTGTATCTAATCCCTTTTGCAGGAAGTAGTGAAAGAAAACAATCAATGGTATCTTGACAGTGGATGTTCAAGACACATGACTGGAGATAAGAATCTATTTCTTTCACTCAAGCCCTTCAACGGAAGAAAAGTGACGTTCGGGGACAACAAGATGGGAAAAGTAATCGGCGTTGGCAAAATCGGAATTTCTAAGTCTCACGCGATCAGTTATGTTTATCTCGTGGACGATCTAAAACATAACTTGCTAAGCATATCTCAACTGTGCGACAAAGGTAACAAAGTCGTTTTCCATACTGATAGTTGTCACATTATAATCGAAGCAACTAGCAATGTTATTCTTGAAGGCCACGAGAAAAGAAATGTTTATATGGTAGATTTAAATGCTGTGCCTACTAACTCTTTTTCATGCATGAAAGTTACACTTAATGATCCCTATTTATGGCATAAACGGTTTGGTCACATTAGCTCAATAACCTTGAACAAACTCAAGAAGTGGGACTTGGTTGAAGGGTTACTTAAAATCAAGCTCGACTAAGAAAAGATGTGTGATACGTGTGCCAGATGCAAACAAGTAAGATCATCATTCATACCTAAAAGAGTAGTAGGCACAAATCAAGCCTTGGAATTAGTGCACATGGATTTATGTGGGCCTATGAAGGTAAGGAGTAGAGGAGGATCCAGGTACGTCTTTGTTATTGTAGATGATTACTCGAGGTACGTATGGCCTATCTTTCTTCATTCAAAAGATGAAACATTTGATGAATTTGATTGTGTTATGAAACGTGTTCAAAATAAGTATAAGACTAATCTTGTATCTATTCGTACAGATCATGGCACCGAGTTTGACAATCAAGAGTTTACACAATATTATAGAGTTAATGGTGTAGGGCATAACTTTTCTGCACCAAGAACTCCTCAACAAAACGGTGTCGTTGAACGTATGAATAGAACATTGGAAGATATGGCTCGTACAATGCTTTTGTGTAGTGGTTTACCTCATAACTTTTGGGCTGAAGCCATTAGTACTTCTTGCTATATCCATAATCGTGCTATGATTCGACCTATTCTTAAGAAAACCCCCTACGAACTCCTTAGAGGTCGAAAACCTAATATCTCCTATCTTCGTTGCTTTGGGAGTAAATGTTTTGTTCATAATAACGGTAATAATAGGTTAAGAAAATTCGACCCTAGGAGTGACGAGGCGATTTTCATAGGATACTCAGATCATATCAAGGCTTACAAAGTCTTCAATAAGAGAACTCTCTGTATTGAAGAAAGTGTCCAAGTTATTTTTGATGAAGATAACGTGTTTGATAAGCCTTTACAGGATGAGGAAGAAGACTTGGATGAACCCGACTTTCGTCTTTCAAGAGACGATCCCCCGGAATTGGACTTGGAGGATAATGAGATTGAAGGTACAAGTGATGAACTTGATCGTTCCTCAAAAGATAAAAAGGAGAAAACCAAAGTTATAGTTGATGATGCTATAACATTGAATCAAAATAAGGACTCCCAAACTAATGTTATAGGTGATGTTACTATAACATTGGATCCAAATCAAGGTGTAGAGTCCGAAGTTATAAACGGCTCTAATACAACACCCGTATTGGATTCAGGGGGTAATTTCTCCAATTCCGATCCAAATGAAGTTGGGACAAGCTCAAATAACGATGAAGAACCAAGTACTTCAACAAAGTGGAAATACAAGAGCTCACACCCCATGGACAATATTCTAGGGAATATTAAGAAGGGTGTTCAAACGAGACGATCCTTGAATAACTTCTGCTCTTTCTACTCATTTCTATCCATGATCGAACCAAAAAAATATCAATGAAGCTCTTGCAGAATCAGATTGGATTGTAGCTATGCAAGAAGAGCTACAACAGTTCGAATGAAACAAGGTTTGGCATTTAGTTCCTAGACCAAAGGATCGATCTGTCATTGGAACAAGGTGGATTTTTAGGAACAAATTAGATGATGCCGGAGTCATTATCAGAAATAAATCAAGATTGGTGGTCCAAGGATATAATCAACAAGAAGGAATAGATTATGACGAGACTTTCACACCTGTTGCCCGTCTTGAAGCTATTAGACTTCTGATAGCATTCGCAGCACATAAAGGAATGAAGCACTTCCAGATGGACGTCAAGACAACATTTCTGAATAGGTATTTACACAAAGAAGTCTTCGTTGAACAGTCCCCCGGATTTAAGAATAGCAAATTTTAAGATCACGTCTTCAAGTTAGATAAAACGGATTGAAACAAGCACCTAGGGCATGGTACGACAGATTATCCAAGTTTCTACTTGACAGTGGATTCAACAGAGGATATGTTGATAAAACTCTATTTCTAAAATCCGAGGGTTCTGACCTTTTGGTTGTTCAAATATACGTCGATGACATTATCTTTGGATCGACCAACCGAAACCTATGCAAGAATTTTTCTGAGTTGATGACCTCCGAGTTCAAGATGAGTATGATGGGAGAATTGAAATTCTTCCTAGGTTTGCAAATACAACAAACTAATGAAGGCATTAAAATCCATCAACAAAAGTATATCAAGGAATTAATTCGAAAATTCGGAATGGAAAATTCTCATGCTATGTCTACTCCAATGGTCGAAAATAAGAAGTTAACACTAGACGAAGACGGTAAGTCAGTTGACGAAACAACTTACCGAGGTATGATTGGGTCATTGTTATATTTGACCTCAAGTCGACCAGATATCATGTTTAGCGTATGCGTTTGTTCGAGATATCAATCATCTCCCAAAGAGTCGCATATGACGGCCGTAAAAAGGATTTTACGATATTTAATTGGAACGGCCAAGCTGTATTTATGGTATCCAATGGAATGTAACTTCGATCTAGTCGGTTATTTCGATGCCGACTACGCATGATGTTCTCTAGAAAGAAAAAGCACGTCGGGTGTCGCCACATTTGTCGGACCGTGCATTATTACGTGGGGTTCGGAGAAAAAAAAATCGGTTGCTCTCTCAACTGCTGAAGCCGAATATATCGCTGCAGGACTGGTATGTACTCAATTATTATGGCTTAAGTAAGAATTACGTGATTATGGTGTTGATGTAGGATGTATTCCTATTTTATGTGATATTACTAGTGCGATAATAATTTCTAAAAATCCCACACAACATTCACGTACCAAACATATTGAAATAAGACGCCATTTTATTCGAGACCATGTTGAGAAGGGGAATATAAAACTTGAATTTTTTAGTATGGAAAAACAATGGGCAGACATTTTGACAAAATCGTTTGCTAGAAAACGTTTTGAGACTTTACGGTTGGAAATTGGTTTAATCGGTGGCACGTAAACTATCATAATTATTTCCTAACCGTATGATTGACTAGTTAAGTCAAGATTGTATGACTGTGTTCGTATTTTCCGTTGCAAGTACATTCTTATATAGTATTCTATTATTTTATGAGAATATTCCGTTTGCTAGTCTATTATATTTTGTGTTGTATACAAACCATAACTCTTGTTTATCACATATACATTCTAAGGTTTAGTGTTTCATAAACCAGTGACATTCATGATTGGTTTCATTTAGGATGTGAGTAGTACTCCTTACATGGCATGTAACATCAAATTGCATAAGCATGAAATTTGTCTATTATTACCTGTATACACTCGGATTTGTGGTGTTGACACATGTGGAGAGGCAACCCTTCCTTTACGTTTTACCTACTAACCTCACATTAGCCAAATTTGTCTTGTTTTGACCTATTTATTCAACTACATTCCATATGGCCTACCCTTGTCAAGCAAGTCTTGTTGATATATTTGGAAGTCTTGTTGTGGTCAATTTGGTTGGTGCTGTGATGAATATTGGAAGGAAGAAAGAAAAGGAGAAAAAAAGAAGAAAAATGTTATTATAAAATAAAAAGCAGAAGTCTCTTATTACTCCTATTCTTATTTATTTCCATATTACTTGAGGAGAAGTACTTGTTGATGTGAGTGAGTTGTGCCATACTTGGCATTGTGCATCATTTTGCAAGTTGGGTTGAATAGTGGAATTTGGTTACTTTTGGTTGTGTTCGGTGCTAGCTTGGCTTTTACCTCCACATATCCAAATTATTTTGCCCTTTCTTACCCAATTACCTCACCTCACATTCATATGTAAGTCCTCGGCATGTGTTTTGGACCTCGATTGGTTGGAGTGTATATGTACGGTAGCTAGAGATATCTATCATGTTAGATTGTATGCATGCTTCTGTAGGTCGTAGTTAGGGGAGTGACTATTTACATTCTCTCTTACAAAAATATATACTCATCTTCGTTTGTATTACACACTTTATAGTGCTTGTTTATGTTGAAATCGTTCTTATACTATAATATGTGCTTTGATTAATATATATTTCTTGCCTCGGTTGATATCATTCTAGTCGTTTTATGTCTGTTCTCGTCTTTTCGATGATGTCAAGAGGGGGAAGAAATGACCATGATTTAGTATTTGCCTAAGCTTGCTCCTTGTCTAGACCTATTGTCTCTTAAAGTCCTTAAAGTTTTGGTCTTGTACATAATTGTTTTGATCTTGCGTTGAACTTTATCTATAAAGATGACGGTATTATATTGAGGGGGAACTACATACTTAGTCACAATTTTAGGAGACTTGCCATCATCAAAAAGCTGAAATTTGTTGAACCATATAGAATATATGTTTATATTTTGATGATGTCAAGAGTTCTTTATATTTTATATACTCGTTGCGCGTAATTGTTTGTTTAGTCTTTTAGATTGGACTTACTAATCGCAAGCATTAAGGAATTGTGATGGAAGTATGATGCGTTTATATTATGTTCAAGCCCTCAATCAAGGATCAAGATATTACAAAATAATTGAAGAATTGTTCAAGCATTCATGAGAAGATGAAGCTCAATTAAAGGTTGATCAAGCTTGAATAATGAATTAGCCTACACTCGAAGATCTCCTAACGAAGATTAGAATAGCGTAGGTGATTATCTCGTAATGATAACGTAAGAATGGACTTCTTACATTGGTAAAGTTATAGCCTCACAGCTATAACATTACTTATATAAGAGCTCAATGTTATAGCTCTTCTACTATAACATTGAGATGTGAAGTTTATAAAACACACGACAAAATAGTTTTTAAATTGTTTTTGGAAAACTGTTTTGAATGTTTTAGTAAAAGTATAGATTTTACAAGGGAGTTTATTTTTATATTGAGTATGGTTTTACTATTAGCTTATAATTAGTAATTATGATTGAATCAACTTATGAGTTGAGGCATCTTACTAATTAGGGTTTCTAGTTTCTACATACTATAAAAACCCTAAACCTAATTTATCTTACCTAGGGTTTTCGTGAAAGAGGATTGGGCTTATGAGTCGTTTCTTTCCCATACACGGTTACTCTTTGTACAAGTTAGGGTTTTGTGTAAAACTTTATAATATTTGATTAGAGATTTAGTACCTCTTTTATATTATTTTGATTTATTCTTTCCTAACTTATAAGATATTATTTTTGCAAAGATAGAAGGAAAAGATTGAGTAAATCTTTGAAATAATATTTGATTAGAGATTTGTTATCTCTTTATTATTTGATTTATTCCTTTCTATCTTATAAAAATATTAGGGATGAATAGTGCTGCGTGAATAGTGCCCCGTGAATAGTGCTGTGAATAGTAAAACGTGAATAGTAATTTCTTTCTTGTGCAATAAACCTTTGCTTGAATAAGGGTTAAGGTATTAGGATAATATTTGTTAGAGATTTCTTTATCTCCTTATATTATCTTTCCTAATCTCCAAGACATTGGTGAGTTGTTAAGATAGGAAGATATTATTTATTAAGGCAAATCTTGGAAAAGAATTAAGGAAAGATTTAACCTAATTCTTTCTTGCTTTACAAGACTTCCACGGCACTTAGGGTTTTTAACAAACCAAAACCCTTGCTCCTCTTTTACTATAAATACTTCATACTTTACATCATTAAAAGTTAAGACCTTTGAGCATAACTTTCATATATTTTCAAAAAGCAAAAACCATGTTTTAGAGCAAAAACCGTTTGCATTCGTTCTTATTGTTATCGTTATAAGATAATAGTGCTTATTTGATTTCTTACTCGTTCATTAACTTGAACTTTTAGTAGAATCATTAGTGCTTTCTTATTAGCGTAAGTTAGTCACTCGAGTATTTAACGGTACTCATTGAGTTACAGCTAGAGTTAGTTGTACGAGTTGGGTTAGTAAATTTGTAATCCGTAGAAAGGTACTAAATTTATTAATCGAGAATAGTGGACGTAGGTTTCGATTTGTGAAACTGAACCAATTCAAAAACCGTGTGTCTCTTCTCTTTCATTCGTTCGTTTACTTTGTTTTATTTGTTCATTAGTGGATTAGTTAAAGTTTAATCAATAAACTTTAAATAATCAATTATATTCATACAATCGAAAAAACTTTCAAAAGTTTTAAATCCTCAATTCACCCCCCCCCCCCCCTTAAGTATTTCGGATCGATAGACTCTTCAGTTACTCCTACTTTTGCGGTCCTCACACGTTACATGAGGGCCATGGTTCATCCGGAGCTGATGGAGAAGGGGACTTCTCCTCCCACTGTTGGCCCTGGACTACTCTTGGCGGTATGAACCTTAATTGAAAATATGAAAGATCATGTTCTGAAAATATGAAAGATCATTTTTGTAGAGAATGATTTATAACCGTTATTATTTTGCCTACAGGTGTGTGTGTACTCCTACTTTCCTAGCTTTGCGACCACGAGAGCGGCGGAAATACCGAGAGCATACCTCGTCGTGAGGGACTGGATCGTGTGTCGTCTGAAGAGCCAGTGGTCTTCTTACGATGTTTGTCGGAGGGGCATGAATGCCCTGAGCTTAGACAGCGTAAGTGTCTTTTGATCTTCAATTCATTTTTCTTATTTAGAGATGATCATAGAAATGACCCCTCGTTTCCTTGATTTAGTGGGTGCCCCGGCCATGGGAGAGCTACTCTAGGGCCCAAACCTTTGTGGCTGAGGTTCTTCGTCCCCCGAGTTCGAGTAGGCTGCTGTTGATGACGCCCATGAGGCCTGTGTGGTACTTGGGTGAGCGTGTTACTCGGCAGTGCTCTCGCGACGCTTTTACGGTTCCCATCGATCCTCCACGGAAGATGTTTACGGAGCCTTCAGAGGCTGAGAGGAAAGCCGACCTAGCTGGCCCGAGTGGTGCAGCCCTTCTCCTCCCTGGTGAGGAGTACGCTGAGTTTATTCGCCAGAGGCTGGCGTACTGGTCGATCGTGATAAGCATATTTACTGTTTACTTGTCTTTGATGAATCCGATTAATGCTGAATTATTAGCAAATAATGAGTTACTTGAGTTTTGCAGGAGATCGAGGTTGCGGGCGTCGAGCCCCCAGCTTTTCCAGAGACGCTGGAGTACACTGAATTGGCGGGCATGAAGGTGATCTCGGAGATCCGGGATTTCAGCGAGGCGGTGACTGACGCTGGCTTGCATGAGTGGCAGCACGTCGTGAGGAGGGTAAGCCCCCAGCTTTGGCTGTCTTTAATATTTTATGCTTTATTACATAAGAATGCATTTACTTGAACCTTCTCTAAATTTGAATGAAGGTGGCACCGTCCAGGCACGTGGAGTTGTGGAGGATGGGAACCGGCTGCGACCTACAACCATCGAGGCCCTCAGAGGTGGCTCAGGACGACAGGTATGAACCTTTTGTAACCGTCTTTATTTCTTATTCTTTTTACCTCCAATTTCGCGAAGTGAAGTATCACTCCATTTTTCTATTTTTTATGCGTAGAGGGAGCGTGAATTGGAGCGTGAGCTGGAGCATTCCCAGGAGGAGACGGCTCATTTGCTGAGAGAGTTCGAGACTAGAGATGCTGAGATCGCTGCCCTTGAGGCGACAGTGGCTAAGCTGAGGGGTCGTCAGGACTTGTTTGCTGACTGTTGTTTGTACATTTGTACATTTTGGACGCCATTTTCGGCAGGAGCCCGTACTTTGATGTATATTACGCATTTTGATTGTTACATTTTGGTTGTATATATGACGGCATGCGTGCCTTAACCGGTGGGTGCTCGTTGTATCTGCAGGTTAGCTTTAAAAATAAGTTGGTTTGGCATGTGATGGTTTACGCCGTCATGCTGCCGAAATTCACGTAGGAAATCACAAGCAAAACATAAAGCAATAATAATTCACAAACAAATGGCCTAAATTAGCGCGAAAAAAGAGAAAATGAATTAAAAGTGCCCGAAAATGGACAAAATGGCGCTACAAAATGACGCGACCGGACGGTAGGGAGGGCTGCCCCTAAAAAAAGATTTTAAAAGAAATGTCTAAGTGTGTCATAAAATTTTTGAAAAGAGGGACTAAAATGATTCCCCGAAATAAAAGAAAAAACAAAAAAAAAAATTGAGTAAGTGTGCGTAATTAGCGAAAATGACGATTTTGCCTCGAAAAACGAACCCGTGAAAGATTAGGAAATATAAATTTGGTAATTATTCGGAATTACCAAATTAAGTCCCTATAGAAATAGGAAACTGTACTTAAAACAGATTAAGAAAGATCCCGTGGATGTTAAATGAGGAAAATGGCCTGGGGAAGAGACACAGCAGGAGCTGCGATCCTTCGAAGAGGCACAGCAATTGTTGCGTCCTTTCTCCTGTTAGTCCGTCCTCAGCCAAAATTAGGAATCAGTGAATAGTATAAATAGAGACCTCGGTTAAGCTTCTATTCTCACAATTCTCTCTTCCTTGACTCCGTCTATTACACAAAACCTCCTATATCTTCTCAAAATTTCCAACAAAATTATGGATGCCTTTGAAAATCGCATTAAGGAGTGGACGAATGAATATACAAATATGGAGAAACACGACATGGGTGCTTTCAATTTAGGATCAATCATAAGTTTGAAGCTAGTAAACGTAATTAGGCCCTTTCTGGATGCTTGTCTTGAATATTGGGATCCTAATTTTCATGTATTTGCTTTTCCGGGAGGCGAAGTTTGTCCCTTTCCTGAAGAAATTGCTGTGGTTGGAGGATGGGATGCAGAAAGTGTTCCGTCTATACCTCCTAGTTCTCAAGGATATAAAAGCAAATTCAGGCACTTGCTTGGATTGACCAAGGCTGAGGTTGATCGTCTTGTGACCTCAAAAGGTGTCCGTATGTTTGCATTTGTTGATCGATTTATAAATAGGGAGGAACCTACTATCTCTTATGTGGCAAGGCATAGAGCTTATGGATTTTGCCTTCTTCATTTCTATATCTTGCGAGGGCATGCGGATAAAGAGATGAGGGGTGCCCTTGGTTTCTTGGCATAGTGGAGCAAATGGAACTGCGCAGGAGCCCATCATGCTTGATTTTAGGGGAGACCATTCTTGGATTGGATAATTGGAAGGCGAACCATGAGCATCCTTATCTTGGGAGTCATATTATTTTACAAGTAAGAACCCGTCTTCTTGTCCTATTCGGCCGTTTTTTCTCTCTTTTGCTTATTTCCATTTTTTTTGGCCGGTTTTGTGACATCGACTCCCGTCTCCTTCTTTGCAGATCAGGTTGATGGAAAGACTACGGTTGATCGAGCCCCCAATTGACGTGACAGGATATCGCTCCCGATCAATTGCGATGAGAACGAGGCTATACATGGTGGACTTCACTTGAGTATGCAATTATTGGGAAAATAAATTGAAGAGTGAAGAAGGGCCCCTGATTAGGTGGATAGTGCCATGGTGGCATCTCAGATTGGTGACTGTGTTGGAGCTAGTGTCCTCCACAGTTAGTGTGATAACATATATAAATCTCTTATAGGTTCACAAGGGTATACTTAGTATTTTATCAGTTGATTAACGTTTACTTAATAACGGTTGGCTTGCTAGAAGTTTGACGTTAGTATCATACTGATGGCGGTGATCAACTGGTCCCTCAAAGTCACACCTAAAGGATGTGTTTGAGAGACGTGATTGTATGAAAATATAATCACATTGATGCCTTAAGTGACTAAAAGGTTAGTCCACGTATTTGACTAAACAGTTAGTCAATGTGATGATGAGACGATTATTTAATACAATTAAATAATATTAGCTGAGACGAATTAACTGGTTCTTCGTAAATTGAATATAAACTGTTATATTTAATTATTGTATATAATGTTAGCTTAAACGAATTAAGATGTTAATTCGTAATAAAACATAAACGGTTATATTTAATAAGCAAATTATAAATATGCGATATTTATAGTTAATGTATATATTATACAATATTGTCATAATAAATGTTGACAGACTTGTATTGATAAATCGACTGCAAACTGTTATAAGTGGACTTATTAATACATGTCGACTCAATTATCTGTAAATTGATAAGCCAACCTTTTGGCTAATTCTACTTTTAGAATTCTTGGTCGATAAATTTCTGTAAATTCTATCTATAATCCATCATAATCACGAGAAACTCTTCGGATTATAATGTTGAGGTAAACTAAGTCAACACAAACTACTTACCCAACGTAGAAGGGGTCATATGGAGAGTAATGTCCTATATACCTACCAACGAATAAGGGATTCATAGCTGTTTGGCCTATAAAGACTAGTCTCAATTTCAGTTTTAGAGGAAGATCCTATCAACTTTATTTTAATTCATTTTAAGTGAACTAATATCTAGCATACGAGAATGAATAAACTAAGACGATGGCTTAAAATTGTGTGACATCTGTATGTCTATGAAAACTAACATCCAAACTATATGAGTCAATTTTCATGCATTTTAGTAGGTGGTTTGGTTTAGGCGGAATAGGATGCATTAACTATCATGTGAAGAAAAGCAATAGGAATGGAAAAACGTAAAACAAAACAAAGTTCTAGTGTGGCCTATCTACCAAAATGAACATAAATACAACTTTGGAATCCTTCCTAGGACCCGAGATGCTTGTCTTGATGTTCCATCTTGGTCCATGTAGCGGGAGTGAGTAATCCAATCTCCATGTGTGAGAATGACGTATGGGATCTTGTTCATTTACCTAATAAGGTAAAACCTCTACAATGCAAATGGCTTTACAAAATAAAGCATTCTGTAGACGGGCAACCAGATACCTATAAGGCACGACTAGTGGCAAAAGGTTTCACTCAAGTGCACGGATTGCATTATGATGAAATTTTTACACCCGTAGTTAAGCTGCGTTCCATTCGGATAATCTTAGCGAATGCCGCTTTTCATGACTATGAAATTTGGCAAATGGATGTGAAAACCGCCTTCTTAAATGGTTATTTGGAGGAGGAGTTGTACATGGTGCAACTCGAAGGTTTCATAGATCCTGAAAATCCTAAGAAAGTGTGCAAGCTTAAGCGTTCCATTTATGGACTTAAGCAAGCTTCTCGGAGTTTGAATCATCGTTTCGACCATGTAATAAAAGAGTATGGTTTCACTCGATTGGTCGAGGAACCATGCTTATATATCAAGTCGAGTGGGAGCAAGATTGTTTTCTTGATATTGTATGTCGATGACATACTCTTGATTGGGAATGACATTCCTCTCTTATCTTCGGTAAAAGGATGGTTGTAGAACCATTTCCAGATGAAAGATCTAGGTGAGGCACAACGCATATTGGGAATCCGTATCTATCGAGATAGATCACGACGGATGTTATCACTGAGTCAGGAGTCTTATTTAGATAAGATTCTTGAAAGGTTCAGCATGACCAACTCCAAGAAGGGGAACCTTCCAATGACATCTGGGATGCATTTGAGCAAGTCTCAGTCACCCACGACACCTGAAGGGATTGAGCGTATAAGTCATGTTCCTTATGCATCAGCCATAGGATCAATCATGTATGCCATGATATGTACACGTCCAGACGTGGCATATGCATTGAGTATGACGAGTCTGTACCAAAAGAATCCAGGTGAAACACACTAGATAGCTGTGAAAAACATCCTTAAGTACCTACGGAGGACTAAGGATTGGGCATTGACTTATGGAGGAGATACTAAGCTATGTGCAATCGGTTACTCAGATGCTAGCTTCCAAACGAATCGAGATGATTCAAAATCTCATGTCCGGGTTCGTCTTTACTCTTAATGGTGCTGCGGTCAGCAGGAAAAGTTCCAAATAGGAAGTTGTAGCAGATTCTACTACTGAATCCGAGTACTATGCCGCTTCGGAAGCAGCAAAGGAAGCTATATGGATGCATCTATTCTTACAAGGACTGACCACAGTTCCTAGTTCGAATGACCCGATCACCATCTATTGTGACAATAGAGGTGCCATCTTCCAGGCTAAGGAGCCTAAGTCTAGCAACAAGTCTAGACATGTACATCAGAAGGCTCACCTGATCCGTGATTACGTGGAGAAAGAGGAGATAGTGATTGACAAGATTACTTCAGATGACAACATCGCGGACCCTCTCACTAAACCATTAAGATATGATAAGCATGAAGGGCACATTATTTTCATGGGAACTAAACGTGTTACTGAGTTGTACTAGTTGATTATGGATTCGATACATTATCTTTTTCATATGCTATTTATAACTTCATCGTTTTATTTCATATTTTGTTTTTCATGTGGATTGTACGACAACATTGAACACCACAAAGTGAACTGAATTACATTATATTTGTTTTGATCCGTAATCGCCTACATGAGCTGATAGCTCTGGCTATTATTTTGTGAAGTTTATTTATGGTGGGTTCAACGAGCCGTAAGTCAAACAGTTGGCTGATCGATCACAAATGCGAGTTATAACGATACCTCGTAGGACAAAAATTGTGACAACGTAATGGAGTCCTAAATGTTTAAAAACATTCGGTGCCAGGTCGTGGATTGGACGTCCAT
The DNA here is from genome assembly GCF_048544455.1 of Silene latifolia. Lineage (NCBI taxonomy): Eukaryota > Viridiplantae > Streptophyta > Magnoliopsida > Caryophyllales > Caryophyllaceae > Silene > Silene latifolia. Next base: position 29,144,951 of record NC_133532.1, read on the forward strand.
TGTGTTCCTAGAGTCGATTCTTTTGACTATCGACTGTCTCTTGAGATTAAGGCAGTTTTTGGGTAACTTTGGTTTCTTTCTCATGGTCTGCCGTAACAGGAGGCTAAGCGATTGTCACTTTGGGTCATTTCATACTTTGTGCTTATATCTCTGCAGGATTCGAGTTGAAGAAAATATCCAACCTTTATCAGGTTTAGTTATTTCTCAGGGCCACTCGAGGAGTTGTAACTGAAATGCATGGCCATGCTCGAATGATGATTCGTTTATCAGTTAAGTTACTCTCTAGTCGGGAAAACCACTCTTGATATTGATCACTTGTAAAATACGACCTTTGTGAATACGGATTTTGCAAATTTTTTTACATTGAGTGGGAGAAATTTTAGGATATGAGAATCAGTTATCACACATACACTTGTGAGGACAAGTGGAAGATTGTTGGAGCTAGTGTCCTCCACAGTTAGTGTGATAACATATATAAATCTCTTATAGGTTCACAAGGGTATACTTTGTATTTTATCAGTTGATTAACGTTTACTTAATAACGGTTCGGTTGCTAGAAGTTTGACGCTATTATCATACTGATGGCGGTAATCAACTGGTCCCTAAAAGTCACACCTATAGGATGTGTTTGAGAGATGTGATTGTATGAAAATATAATCACATTGATGCCCTAAATGACTAAAAGGTTAGTCCACGTATTTGACTAAACAGTTAGTCAATGTGATGATGAGACGATTATTTAATACAATTAAATAATATTAGCTGAGACGAATTAACTGTTAATTCGTAAATTGAATATAAACTGTTATATTTAATTATTGTATATAATGTTAGCTTAAACGAATTAAGATGTTAATTCGTAATTAAAAATAAACGGTTATATTTAATAAGCAAATTATAAATATGCGATATTTATAGTTAATGTATATATTATACAATATTGTCATAATAAATGTTGACAGACTGGTATTGATAAATCAACTGCAAACTGTTATCAGTGGAATTATTAATACATGTCGATATATATGACAATTGATAAATAATACACATAATATACAATTAGACAACAACCAAAAATAAGAAGATTATATCCTTATTTGTTTTGGTTGTTGGGGTCACTCGGTCAAAACCGAATAAGAGGAAAAAAAATCTTCCCTTATTCTTTTCCTTTACACGGTTTTAAAGAGAGAAATAGGGAGATCATTTTCTAAAATTATTCTTGACCTAATTCACTCATCACACAAAAAAACTAAAACCCTAAAAATTCATAAGAAAATTAGGGATCTATTCTAGCAAAGAAGAGAGGCATTTCTCATCACATTTGGGGTGCAACGATTAGGAGAATATCGATTTCGATATTGTTCTTAGGCCGAATTTGCTAGGACTAAAGGTTAATTCTAAATCTCTATTGTTTTTGTTTATGCAATTTCATTTATAACTAGAAATTTCATTATTATAATTTCGTTATAATCCGAAAATTTATCGAGGAAGTATACCGATATTTCTTACAGACTGGAGTATTATCTCTGGATCCAACACGGTCAATTCGTGTTCCCGGCTTGGAATTCATGGTTCATACTTTTCCAGAGAGACTGATGAGGCAGGTGGGCCTAAGACAGAAAATCTCGAAGCTAGACACCATCCCTTAAACTGCCTTGGCGCATACATCAGAGTCTTGTCGAGAGTGGGCAAATCGTTGGGCCCAAATAAACATGTGGTTCATGCCTGTTCCGGTTGGCTCACTATGGGTGTCTGACTCATATCTGCAGTGGAGGAAAGCTGGCCTTCCCGAGGAGCGTGAAAAGCTAAGGAAGCACGAGCCTGTAGACTACAAAATCCGTGAAGTGGCGAAGGAGAACCAAAAGTACTTAACTGAGGAGGAAGAAGAGGTCGGATATCGGGTCGTCCGTCCGTCGAAGAAACCAAAGAATGCTCCTGCCGAGAAGATGGCGGTGGATCGAAATGGGAAAGCTAGACCGCAAGAATGACCGTTGGTGATTAGGTCAGAAATAGCGCAAGAGCATCCCGCTCGTGGCCAAGACAAGAATTTTGACAAAGGCAAGGGGAAGATGGAAGAGTAGCCTTAGTCATTTTTATATAGTATTATTTATTATTATTTGAGTTGTAATAAATGGCGATGTTTTTAGAATCCTAGTCTAGTATTTTATTTTTCAGCATTTTTGATTATATGTATGTGGCATACTACTATTATTTAAAGAACAATGAATAAATGATTTATTAGTTAAGAAACTTTTATAAATTTTCTTTATTTATTCTTGTCGAATTTCAAATGCAACATGTAAGTGTGCTTCTATTTACATCTTTAAATGACGAGTTGTATCATGTGAAGGATTGCCTACGTATTCATTATAAAAAATGAAATCAAACCTTGTACGTAGTTCGAGAAAATGTAAAAGATCAAATGTTCGAAGCAAGAGCTTGTAATGAACTTAGAAAAAAATAAGCGTGTGCTTTAATTACTCCTAAGGAAATGCAATTCCGTTTATTTTATTATATGAGGATGTCAAAATGTCAAAACGGAAGAGCGAAATGTCATAAGCTTTTTAACGGGCCAGAGCCATTTTTATTTCGTGTCGCAAGAGCGACACGTGTGTCACGCGAGGCGCGTTTGTCATATTCTAAGGAGAGTACCTTTTCAATTGGTCTAGGTTAGTCGGATTAGAAAACTCATTCTCGTCCAGGTCTGTGATCTTAACCGTACTCCTTGAAAGTATGGATTTGACAAAAATGGTCCTGCCCAATTAGGTTTAAATTTTTCTCGTGGATCGACAGGTAAGAAAGCTCTGACTGACTTGAGTACTAAATCTCCTTCCTTGATATTTCTGGACTTGACCCGTTTATTAAAGGCTCGTTTGATGTGGGCCTGATATGTCTGCACGTTATATAATGCGCGTAGCCTCCGTTCGTCCAAGAGGACGATTTCATCATACCTATCTCTATTCCATTCAACTTCTGGGATTTGACTTTCGAGTAAAATGCATAGAGATGGGATCTCTAGCTCTACTGGTTATACAGCTTCCATGCCGTAAGTCAAATAGAAAGGAGTAGCCCCAGTGGGCATCCTGACTGACGTGCGATATCCACATAACGCAAATGGTATTTTTCTAGGCCAATCGCGATAACTGTCGATCATTTTCTTGAGGATTGTGACGATATTTTTGTTAGCTGCCTCTAACGTGCCATTAGTTTGAGGTCTGTATGGCGAGGAATGGTGATGCTTGATCTTATACTTGGCTAGAAATTGTGCGGCTTTGGCCTGAAAATGTGACTCGTTGTCACTGATGATTTCATATGGGCAACCATATCGACAGATGATATTGGTTTGTACGAACTTTGCAACCTGTTTGGCTGTAAGGCTCGTGTAAGATGCTGCCTCAACCCATTTAGTAAAATAGTCGATGGCTACTAAGATGTAACAATGGCCTCCTGTCCCAGCTGGAGTGATCTTCCCGATGATATCTATTCCCCAAGCAGAAAATGGCTAAGGAGATGTCATGGTATATAGCATTGAGGGAGGAACATGTTGCACATTCCCGAAGACCTGGCAATTGTGACAATGCCTGACGTATTTGATGCAATCTGACTCCATTGTCGTCCAGTAATACCCTAGATGTGGTATTTTCTTTGCCATCATAGGTCCACTCATGTGAGGACCGCATTCTCCATCGTGAACTTCTTCCATTACTTTCTGAGCCTCTGAATGATCAAGGCAACGCAAGAGGATACCAAGTGGTGTTCTTTTGTATAACTCTCCCTACATGAGGAGGTATTGAAAGGCAAGCAAGCGTATGGCGCATTGTCCCCTCTTATCCATATCTGGTGGATATGTACCATTAAGCTTGATGTTTAGAATGGCCTGGAATCAAGGCTCCTCTGGGTTTTCCTCTTCATCTCTAAGGAAGTGTATATAGGCTGGCTCTCACCGGCGTTCGATGCACAAAGGCATTTCAACCATGTTGTCTGGCATATTAATCAAGGATACGAGTTTTGCAAGAGCGTCCGCAAACTGATTTTCTTCGTGAGGCAGGTGTAAATAAGTAACCTGATCGAAGAATTGAGCAATCTGATCTATCCTTGCCTGATAGGGTGTTAGACTTTCACTTCGGATTTTCCAGCATCCAGTGATTTGATTAATGATTAAAGATGAGTCCCCGTGAACTCGAAGGTTCTTGATGCCTAAACTTACTGCTGCTTGTAGACCAATGCGGCAAGCTTGATACTCTGCTGCATTATTTGTAACTTTGAAGTCGCGTTTGACAGAAAGTGGTGTATGCTCACCTTCAGGAGAAATAATCAACACTCCTATTCCAAATCCTCTCAAATTAGATTCCCCGTCAAAGTAAAGATCCCAAGAATCCATACTGGTCTGTAAAATGTCCTCATCTGGAAACAACCATATGTCTATTGCTTGCGTATCGTTGATAGGGTTATCTGCAAAGAATTCAACCACAACACGTCCTTTTACGACCTTCAAAGGTACGTATTTGAGATCGAGCTCCGAGAGCATTAAGGTCCATCTTGCCAAGCGTCCATTGAGGACGGGTTTCTCGAAGAGGTATTTGACAGGATCCATTTTAGAATACACTTTGACCAAGTAGCTAAGCATGTAATGGCGTAGCTTCTTTGTTGCCCACACAAGAGCGAGGCATGTCTTCTCGAGAGCTGTGTACTTACCCTCGTACTCCCAAGAACTTCGTACTAAGGTAGTAGTTTGCTCTTTCTTCTTTTCCAATAGTCTGTGTGAGTATGGCCCCCATGGCTGTTTTCGTAACCTTCAGATATGAACCAAGACGTTGATCTTGTTGGGGAGGCATTAGCACTGGTGCTTGTTGGGGCTGGTGTCCTCCACAGTTAGTGCAATGACATATAAATCTCTAAAAGGATCACAGGGTATACTTTTATAATATTATCAGTTGGTCCACGTTTATCAATAACGGTTAGCTTGCTAGATAAGTTTGACATTATTGTCATACAGATGGCGGTGATCAACTGGTCCCTAAAAGTCACACCTATAGGATACGTTTGAGAGATATGACGGTATAAAAATACAGTCATGTTCATGCCTAATATGACTAAGCGGTTAGTCGGAGTTATTGACTAATAATTAGTCAAACTCGATGTTGAGATATTTATTTAATACGGATTAAATAATACTGGCTAAGGTGAATTAACCGGTTAATTCGGAAATTGAATATAAACGGTTATATTTAATTAATGTATATTAAATTGATTAATTATACAATATTGTCATTGTCGGACAAGTATTAACATGTCGACTGATTCATGTTATTAGTCGATATTTTAATATCCGATAACGGATAACGATTTATGATTAAAACCCGTCATATACATTTAGCAAAACGAGTCGGACCACGAGTTAAATAAGGAGAAAGTGGAAAGCCCACTCCCTCCCTTAGCATTCGGTCGACCGAATAGAACAAAAGGAGAGTCCTTCTCTCCTTTTGACCTAATCATTCTCATTTGAAGAAAAATTAGGGTTTTGGAGCCTTTTTCTCTGAAATTCTAGATCTCACATCAGAAAACTCACAAAAGCTCTCTCAATATTGCAAGGCAATCAGAGAGCAATTTCTAGCACAAGGGACATAGTCTCAGACGATCTTGGGTGCAACGATTAGGAGGAAATCTGCGTTGATTTATGTTCTTAGGCCGATTTTACACAGGGCCCGAGGTTGATTCTTATTCTTTTATCGTTTCTCTTGTTTTTCGTTTATGACCATTAATCACATGACAAATTACGTTATAGTCCTTAGTTTTAAGGGGTTTTATACGGATATTACCCTACAAGTGGTATCAGAGCGAGGCCACGTAAATTTTTCATCGTGATTTTCATAAAACGTTTTGAATCGATAATTTTGCCTTGAAAGCCGTGATATGTTGTTCTCGTCTGATTTTCTGTGCTGTTGTAAACAGTCGGCCGAACTGATCAGTCGATCGAGATCTGATCTTCTGTGCTGTTGTAAACAGTCGGTCTAACTGATCAGTCGATCGAGGACTGTAGTGTCTCGATCAATTGGTTTTGTTTTTGATTTGTTTTTGCATATTGTTTTATAAACGGTCTTTATAGCAATATGTTAAGGTTTTGTCAATTGTAGATTTAATTTAATACGAATTAGGTCAAAAATTGCAATTGGTTTTGTTTTGTTAAATCGATTTCACGAGGATTTTATTTTTCGATCGAGAGGTAAAGTGTTTTGGCAGCGCTGAAAAATTATTTTTCCATGTTTTATTTTTCCTTTTGGCCATAAAATGTACATTATACGGATTTTGTACACTCGCTTGATTGTGAAACGGTACACACACGTACCATTTAGTTATTTTAAAGCGGTTTAAAGTAACGGATTGTAATGGTTTAAAATTAAGTTGATAAAAGCGGTTTTGTCACATAATTTTAATCGTTAAAAGGTGGTTTGGATAAATTTAACATAATTACGGAATTATGTCACGAATAAATTTTGTTTTAGTTGATGCATTTTTATTTATCGTTACTTTTGAATGCCATGAATGTTTTTTTTATTACGTATTTAATTTTACAAACGGTTGTAACTTAGTGTGGCCTTAGTAGAACGTGTCACCGTAATGATGGAACACGGTCTTGGTTGTATTTTGAGATCTCGCATCTCCGTTTTGGTTTTTTCCTTGTAATTACAGTTTCAATTTAGAATGTAAATAGGTTTATATTTTGTAATTTTTGAATTGTAATTTTGACGAGACCAAAGATGGAGATCGGATGCTCACTCCCGCTGCATGAACAAAGATGAAACATCAAGACAAGCTTCTCGGGTCCAACGGTGGAATCCAAAGTTGTATTATGTTAATTCTGCTAGGAATAGGCCACACTAGGACTTTTATTTACGTTTTGCATTTTTTTTATGTTTTTCATCGTAACGATAGTTTGCATCATATTCCGCCTAAAACCAAACCACCTAATATTTGCATGAAAACTGACTCATATAGAGGTTACGCGTTAGTTTTCTATGACATACAGATGTCACACGGTCTTAATAAGCCATCACCTGAGTTAATTCATTCACGTAATGCTAGATTTTCGTTCACTTAAAATGAATTAAAACTAAGTTGATGGGATCTTCCTCGTATAACCAAAAATTGAGAATAGTCTTTATAGGTCAAACTCCAATGAATCCCTTCTTCGTCGGTAGGCATAATATGACCCCTTCTACGTCGGGTAAGTTGAAACTGATTGACCAATTTTATCTCAACACTATGGTCACTCGTACGATCCTGTGATTATGGTGGACTAAAGATAGGATTTACGGAAATCTATCGACCAAGAGTTCTAACGGTAGAACTAGCCAAACAGTTGGCTTATCAATTTACGGAAATTGAGTCTTGGGATCATTTGTATAATTCTTGAGGTAGATCGATTATACAAGTGCAATGAGTCTACATGTTAAAATGAATTTTAAATAGACTTAAATCACCTCGATGAGTTGCTTATTTCGTTTTGTTTTTCCTTTCTTTTTCAGTGTAGATCACGATCATTTAAACTGCTAATAACAAAATGGCTGGCCGTACGGACAACCCAATGCCAAGTGCCACATTGGACCGTGAGTCCTGGCTTCGGATCTTCATGAATCAGATGAATCAGTCTACTCGACTGAAGAATGATGGATCAAACTTCATGGACTGGGAGGCGGCATTACGGAATGCTGCCATTGCTGACGGGAAGCTCAAATATCTGATAGAGCCCATCCCGCGAAACCCAGGCCCCATGGCTGGAGCTAACGAGATCGCCACGTATAGCGATTTCGTCATGGAAGCGGGTGCGATAAAGAACGTACTCATTTTTGAAATGGAATCCAATTTGCAGAAACGCTTCATAGCCCAAGGTGCAAACAAGATTTTCACCACGCTCATTAAGGAATTCTCGAAAGCACCGAGAATCGTGACCTATGAGCATACCTGTCGCTTCTTTGAGGCGAAACTCCAGAAGGGCCAACCGGTTAGCCCACACATTCTCAGCATGATTGAGAATGTCGAGAAACAGGAGGCACTTGATTGTAAGATCAGCGAGAACATCGTGATTGACCGCATGCTTCATTCACTCCACAATGGTTTTGCGCTCTTTAGAGCCAATTACTATATGAATGATTTGAAGAAAAGTCCCCATGCACTACACTCCCTTCTCGTACAGACCGAGAAGGACATGAAGTTTAGTGGGAGCCTGAAACAGGATGTTCTCGTTGTGTCAAACAAGGGCAAGGGTAAGGGCAAAGCTCAGGCAGACCTAGCAAGAGGTGTCGAAGTTTAAGAAGTCGGGATCAGTAAAGAGTGGGCCTGGTGAGTCGAGCACCTCACTAGGCGCGACAAAGAGCAAGGACGGTAACATGGAATGCCATCATTGCCACAAGACTGGGCATTAGAGGCGTACATGTCATGTATACCGTGAGGACATCAAAGCAGGCCGCGTTACTCCTGTTGGTATGTCTACTTCTTCTTCTTTTATTCATATGATTGAGATTAACCACGCAAGTTACGGAACTTGGGTACTAGATACTGGTTGTGGTTCTCATCTGTGCAATCATGTGCAGGGGCTCCGAAACATCGAACTCCTCGTAAAGGGTGAGGTGGACCTGCGTGTCGGGAATGGAGCACGAGTGGCTGCCGTCTCGAGGGGAACATATGTGATTCAGCTTCCCAGCGGATTTGAGTTATTTTTATATAATCGCTATTATGTACCATCTATCTAAAAACATTATTTCGGTTTCGCACTTGACAAACTTGGTTTTTCATTTGTAATAGAGAATAATAGTTGCATTTTCTCGTTACACGATATGATTTATGGCAAGGCAGTCTCCATGAATGGAATTTATGTTTTAGATCGACCATTTGAAATATTGCACGTAATGAATAAAAAGTTAAAGGTTGGTGACAAAGATCAAACTTATCTATGGCACTGCCGTATGGGACACATTAATGAGAAACGCGTTAAACAGCTCATACAGAATGGAGCTATCTTGACCTTTGATTTTGAATCATTTGGCACGTGTGAATCATGTCTCATTGGTAAGATGACTCGAATTTCCTTCAAAGGTGTTGGAATGCGCGCAGCTGACCTATTAGGACTCATACATACGGATGTGTGTGGACCTATGTCAATCACCGCACGAGAAGGCTATAGGTATTTCATCACTTTCACGGACGATTTAAGTAGATATAGATATGTCTACTTGATGAAGCATAAAAGTAAGTCCTTTGAGAAATTCAAAGAATACCAGAATCGGGTACAGAACCAACTGGGTAGAAAGATTAAAACACTACGATCAGACCGTGGTGGCGAGTATCTTTCACACGAGTTTGATCAACACCTTAAGGACTATGGGATTGTCTTACAGTTAACTCCACCTGGAACACCTCAGTTGAATGGTGTGTCCGAACGGAGAAATCGAACACTACTTGATATGGTTCGATCTATGATGAGTCACACCGTATTGCCTGATTCATTGTGGGGTTATGCTCTTCTGTCAGCTGCTCTAATACTTAACCGAAGTCCGTCTAAAGCTGTTGACAAGACTCCATATGAAATATGGAAGGGAACGGTCCCCAACTTGTCCTTTATACGGGTTTGGGGCTGCGAGGCTTATGCCAAGTGGAGACACGAGGATAAGCTCGGCCCGCGATCGGTCAAGACATACTTTATAGGTTATCCTAAAGGAACATTTGGTCATTACTTCAATTCGCCAACCGAACAACGTGTATTTGTTGCGGCTAGTGCGACATTCTTAGAGAAGGAGTTTCTCGAGAACGCGAGGAGTAATAGAACCTTCGAGCTGTCGGAGATTCCAACCAAATTCCGAGCAACCATTGGAGGAACCAGTTCCTTCAATCCCGGCTGCGGTTAGTATTCCTGAGGAACCTAGGAGGCCGGGAAGAGTCTCTATTCCTCCGGACAGATACATTGGTTTGGTCGAGGAACATGACATAGATGACATTCTGCTCTTAACGAGTAGTGAACCCGCAACCTATAAAGGTGCCATGACTAGTTCCGACTCAAAGCTATGGCTTGAGGCCATGCAATCCGAGATGGACTCCATGTATGAGAACAACGTATGGGATCTTGTTGACTTACCTGCTAAGGTTCGTCCCGTTCAATGCAAATGGCTTTACAAGATAAAGCATTCAGTGGAAGGTCAACAAGATATCTATAAAGCACGACTAGTTGCTAAAGGTTTCACCCAAGTGCCAGGTTTGCACTACGATGAAATTTTTGCACCCGTAGTCATCTTTGCGTTCCATTCGGATTATCTTAGCGATTGCCGCTTTTCATGACTATGAAATTTGGCAGATGGATGTGAAAACCGCCTTCTTAAACGGTTATTTGGAGGAAGAGTTGTACATGGTACAACCCGAAGGTTTCATCGATCCTGAACATCCTAAGAAAGTGTGCAAGCTTAAGCGTTCCATTTATGGACTTAAGCAAGCTTCTCGGAGTTGGAATCATCGTTTCGACCAAGTGATAAAAGAAAATGGATTTACTCGATCGGTCGAGGAACCATGTCTATATATCAAGTCGATTGGGAGCAAGATTGTCTTCCTAATATTGTATGTTGATGATATACTCCTGATTGGGAATGACATACCTCTCTTATCTTCGGTAAAAGTATGGTTGAAGAACCATTTCCAGATGAAAGATCTGGGTGAGGCACAAAGAATTTTGGGCATCCGTATCTATCGAGATAGATCACGTCGGATGTTATCTCTCGTCGGGAGTCTTATATAGACAAGATTCTAGAGAGATTCAGCATGACTAACTCCAAAAAGGGGTTTCTTCCTATGGCTCCAGGGGTGCATTTGAGCAAGTCTCAGGCACCAAAAACACCGGAAGAGATAGAGCGCATGACCCGGATTCCTTATGCTTCGGCTATAGGATCAATCATGTATGCCATGATATGCACACGTCCGGACGTGGCATATGCATTGAGTATGACAAGTCGATTCCACAAAGATCCAGGTGAATCACATTGGATGGTCTGTCAAGAACATTCTTAAGTACCTACGGAGGACTAAAGATTGGGCATTGACTTATGGAGGCGATCAAAAGCTATGCGCAACCGGTTACGCAGATGCTAGCTTCCAAACTGATCGAGATGACTCGAAATCTCAGTCTGGATTCGTTTTTACTCTTAATGGCGCTGCGATCAGTGGAAGAGTTCCAAACAAAGTGTTACAAAGAGATTCTACGACCGAGTCCGAGTACTATGCCGCGTCGAAGCCGCAAAGGAAGCGATATGGATGCGTCAATTCTTACAAGGACTATCTGTAGTGCCTAGTTCGAATGACCCGATCACCATCTATTGCGACAATAGAGGTGCCATCTTCCAGGCTAAGGAGCCTAAGTCTAACAACAAGTCTAGACATGTACATCGGAAAGCTCATCTAATCCGAGATTACGTGGAGCAAAAGGAGGTAGTGATAGAAAAGATTGCTACAGATGATAATATAGCAGATCCTCTCACTAAACCATTACGACAAGATAAGCATGAAGGGCATGTTATTTCCATGGGAATTAAACGTGTTCCTGAGTTGTAGTACTCTTTTTATGGATTAGATTCATTTTCTCGTGTACTCTATACGACATCATCGTTTTGAAATTTATATATTTTGTTTTTCATGTGGAGTTGTACGACAATCTTGAACACCACAAAGTGAACTGAACAAACATTATATTTTTGGTCCTTCATTGCCCAAGTGAGCTGATAACTCTGGCAATTATTTTGTGACGTTGGTTGATGGTGGGTTCAACGAGCCATAAGTCAAACGGTTGACTGACCAATCACAGAGGCGAGTTAGACGGATATCTCGTAGGACACAATTGTGACAACGACGTGGAGTCCTAAATGTTTTATAACATTCGGTGCCCGGTCGTGGATAGGACCTCCATGGTGATCCTAAGAGTCGATTCTTTTGACTATCGACTGTCTCTTGAGATTAAGGCAGATTTTGGGTGACTTTGGTTTCTTTCTCACGGTCATCCGTAACAGGGGGCCAAGTAGATTTTTTTCTGGGTCATGTCATACTGTGCTTAGATCGGCAGGAGTTGAGTTGAAGGAAATATTCAGCCTTTATCAGGTACTCGATATTTCTCAGGACCACTCGAGGAGCTGTAACTGAATGCATGGCCATGCTCGAATACGGATTCGTTTTATCAATTAAGTTACTCTCTAGTAGGGGAAAACACTCTTGATACAGATCGATTGTAAAATACGACCTTGCGGATACGGATCTGCAAATTGTTTTACATTGAGTGGGAGAAATTTTAAATGGATATGAGAATCGGTTATTGCACATACACTTGTATGGACAAGTGGGAGTTTGTTGGAGCCGGTGTCCTCCAGTCAGTGCGGATAACGTTATTGCACGTACACTTGTACGGACAAGTGGGAGCTTGTTGGGGCTGGTGTCCTCCACAGTTAGTGCAATGACATATAAATCTCTAAAAGGATCAAAGGGTATACTTTTGTAATATTATCAGTTGGTCCACGTTGATCAATAACGGTTGGCTTGCTAGATAAGTTTGACGTTATTGTCATTCAGATGGCGGTGATCAACTGGTCCCTAAAAGTCACACCTATAGGATACGTTTGAGAGATGTGACGGTATGAAAATACAGTCATGTTGATGCCTAATATGACTAAGTGGTTAGTCGGAGTTATTGACTAATAATTAGTCAAACGCGATGTTGAGATATTTATTTAATACGGATTAAATAATATTGGCTAAGGTGAATTAAGCGGTTAATTCGGAAATTGAATATAAACGGTTATATTTAATTAATGTATATTGAATTGATTAATTATACAATATTGTCATTGTCGGACAAGTATTAACATGTCGACTGATTCATGTTATTAGTCGATATTTTAATATCCGATAACGGATAACGATTTATGATTAAAACCCATCATATACATTTAGCAAAACGAGTCGGACCACCAGTTAAATAAGGAGAAAGTGGAAAGCCCACTCCCTCCCTTAGCATTCGGTCGACCGAATAGAACAAAAGGAGAGTCCTTCTCTCCTTTTGACCTAATCATTCTCATTTGAAGAAAAATTAGGGTTTTGGAGCCTTTTTCTCTGAAATTCTAGATCTCACATCAGAAAACTCACAAAAGCTCTCTCAATATTGCAAGGCAATCAGAGAGTAATTTCTAGCACAAGGGGCATAATCTCAGACGATCTTGGGTGCAACGATTAGGAGGTAATCTGCGTTGATTTCTGTTCTTAGGACGATTTTACACAGGACCCGAGGTTGATTCTTATTCTTTTATCGTTTCTCTTCTTTTTCGTTTATGACCATTAATCACATGATAAATTACGTTATAGTCCTTAGTTTTAAGGGTTTTATACGGATATTACCCTACAGTGGTTTGGCCAATATCTCCTTTATCTTGTCAAATGCCTTCGGACAGTCTTCGTCCCATATGGTATGGGCTGTTTTCTTGAGCTTTTTGAAGATAGGTTCACATATCAGAATGAGTTTTTATATGAATGGACTTATGTACTGTACTGATGTGACCATAATTAGCGCATATTTAGCCCCCGAATTAGCCTTGTTCCCATGCTTTTTAGTGCATATTTGGGTCGTTTCTTATCTTTAGTTCTTTGTTTTGCATATTCTTTGAGATTTTGATCCCTTGGTAGGAAAGGAGTAAGAATCTTGCATTTTCATGGCAAAACGAGACTAAATTGATCGAATTCAATGACCAAGCATCAAGGAGAGACAAGATTAGAAGGCCTTTGTACATATTATAGTAGAAGAGCAATGTTGAGAAAGGATCCTTGAGTCCCCAAAGAAATCCCCAAGGAATTTATGAAGAAAAGGGAAGAAAAGAAGAAGATGTTGTAACACCCCCGTACACCAGAACGCCTTACCAAGGACCATCCCAGTGTATGACGGTGTCACCATCCCGGTTTCCCGAGGAGGTAGATCAAATTAGACAATATAAGAACAATATTATATCATTAGAACATCTATTACATTACCATTCAATTCAAGATTCCACAGATACAAAACAATTACGACACTTGTGATTCTACATCTCTAGATTAATAGCGTGATGACTCGATCCCTCCAATCCCAGCAGCCGTAATCATCAATACCTGCTAGACCAACTGCTCACCATCCCCGAATGGATCACCGCAAATACCACAAAACAACACGGGGTCAGTACTGACTAATCAAATATAAGACAAAACAATAAAGTAAATAGCTGATCATCCGCTATCCCACGCTCAACACCTCGTACCAACACCGACTACACCCGAAGGGTGTAGCCCCGCGTGATTACCCATCGCAAGGTAATCCTCGCCGCCGATGGGTGACCGCATCCATCCCCACCTAGTCCAGCTCTTCAACGAGCGACTAACGTCCCCGTCCCTTAATGTGCACATCCCCTCTCGTGGCGGGTTCCACGGAGGGCGACCAGGGTGTGGAGTCACTCCCGCAAGTGACTCCACCACAATCTCAATCACAACATCGCAACTGTCACAAGACAACATCATCATCACCACAACCACTATACTCCGATGATCAGCGGATAGCCATGATTTACAATACAATCATAGATTCAATTCAATTAACAAAGGCGAGTAGGAGACCCTACCTCATAGCAAAGCATGAAAGGACTCCATCTATAGCCACGCACGACTCCGTTAAGCACCCTAACAAAGATAACCGTATCCTATTATACGACTATACTCAAAGAGATCATACAAAAGAACACAAAGCAAAACTTACCTAACCTTGCACATTGGTGACCACCTAGACAACCACCACCCACGTCCTTCTTGTTCCGCGAATCCCGATATTCCCATGGTATGGTTTTAAGCTAATCCCTTGAAGGTATGAGGTTATGGAGAGATAGAGTAGGAAGACGTTCTAGGGTTAGAGAAAGAGAAACTGTCGAGGGAAATGAGAAAATAGAGATGAATCTCGCGAACACGCATTTATAAAAACACGTCGACAGCCGCCATACTCGGTCGAGTATAGGAATACTCGGCCGAGTAGACTCCACTCGGTCGAGTATTGGTGATACTCGGCCGAGTGGCCTCCGCTAGGTCGAGTGACTGACTTATACGCCCCCTTATAACCAGTCTGATCCCTCACCCCGTCATCCCTAAGGTCTGTTTGGTCAACAAGATCGGTCAACAGCGTCCCTACAATTCCCGAGTATTACAATCTTCCCCCCTTAAAAGAACTTCGTCCCCGAAGTTCAGCCCGCACGACACTACCGCAAAAGACTTTACGTACCATGACCCTAACCACCTTCACAAAGGTACACAAATTCACACTATCCATACATTACCATGAACCATCTTACTCAACAACAATCGCTTATCACAGCTACCTTTCCCAACAACAACCCATTCTCAAAACAGTATGCACCCATATACCCACATGAGTATGCAATTGCGACACTTTACACAACGTAAGGAAACCATACACAAACGTAAACTACCACATTCCGCACACTTATATTAAATATACAAATGCAATGCGATACTCCATTGTAGAGCAACACTCACATTATAAAGAGTAACTAAGTATACAATCACCACTTTCCAAACACGCGATATATAAGTACACAATCACCACATTCCGGACACGCACACCATTGATCATCATTTGATTCGAATCTTTATATTACTTGACGCCCGTGCACCATATAATTTTCATATTAATTGAATACACATAGATGCGGCTTAAAGAAACATAATTGTAATTTAGTAACTCCGAATGTGAACGCCTAACATACCTATAATTCCCAATATGTCATAAAAATTAAATACTTACTCATAAATAAAATACATATTTCACAATTAAAATACTTATCATAAAACTTGAGTTGGGACATCCATGTATAGTATAACCTTTATATCACTCGAATACAACATAGCTATCAGTTCAAGGGAACATGAACATACATACGTGAAATTCCAAAATCATAGATATAATTAAACACATGATTTACATACATGAAATACTTAATTCCGCGACATTACTCTTCCCCTCTTAAAGGAACTTCGTCCCCGAAGTTCACTATTAACTAAGGCTAACACGCACCCCTGACGGTGACATTACTCGTAGACCCCTGTAGTATGCCCCAGATTATGACACTACATACTCTTGACTCATAAGGACCAAAACATTACAGCAACCTAACAACGTATGACACGGTCCGTATAATTAATGAGAAATGACAGTGTGACGCGAAAATCGTTGAGATAATTATCACTGTAGCCAGACATATCACCATATAAAACTCATTACAACCACTACACTGGTTGCGTAAGGTGTTACCTTTCACATAATTTCAATGGTTCGAGTCTTCCTCCCTGAAACCACTCAAGTTCCTGACAACTAAGCAACGTCGTAAAACAAAACATTCTCAATCACGTATCCATGGTATAACTATTATTCCCTATGTGGATTATTATGGTATTATATAACGTGATAAGACATGGACCAGGCCTCTATACAGCTATCATTTAAACTTCACCAGTGCCTTCTGCTACCTCAACATTCGGCCGAGTATGAGGGCTACTCGGTCGAGTGAGCAATACTCGGTCGAGTGAATTGTTTACTCGGCCGAGTGAGATCTACTCGGTCGAGTACGGCATATACTCGGCCGAGTTTTCATATCCAGAGAGCGTTTTAACTATTTTACATAGAGTATTCACAAATAACCTGCACAATACTTCCCGCAGCAGTAACAAACATAACAAATCCCAACCAGAGTCGACATTCCACATATCCGCCTATGATAATTAGCTAACTACGGCCTTATGGCCAGATACAGTCATCAAACGAAAAATACCAAATACCGAAAGCAACATCTAAAGAAGAGATAATAAATCTGACATAACAAAACAAGTCTATCACCACCAAATAAGTCTAACATCCAAGAATTCAACTAAATCAGTCTAACATCCAAAATCAGCAACGAGGACCCTCCTCCATGTCATCATCGCCACCTGCGCCAGAAGTCCCTGCACCTGAATTCCCTGCACCTGAAAAACCTGCTGCTGCTGAGTAGTCCCCTCCCAGCTGACTGCCGGAGTTGGCTCCCCACGGTCCCGCGAGGTAGCCAAACTCGGTCTCCACTGGAGGTCTCCAAAAACTCGGGTCCACCCCATAACTGTGGAACACTCCCGTATCCACTCCTGGTCCTCTCCACCAAACAGGCTGTGCCAAATCAGTCCCGATGCCCTGATTAAGGGTCATCTCATGAAGGTTGCGGAGCACCAAAGTAGAAGAGATCCGCTCAGCCAGCTCATGAGGCTGCATCCTAGGGTCATGCACCGTAGGGTACGGCGAGAACTGGTAGGGGTGGTAAGGGTAAGAGTCGGGGACAGAGTAAGAGGGCTCAGACACAACTGGGTCTCCCCTAGGCTGCCTAACTCCACGACGCTCCCTAGGTGGGGGAGGTGCCTGCTGCTGCCCCTCAGGCACGGTGGAAGGCTCAGGTAAGTCCAGAAGGATCCGCGGGTCAATCAGGTAAGACTGGGGCTCGGGTCTAGGGATGCCACAAGGCTCCCACTCGGCCAAATGATCAACAACAGGGAGGTGAGCTGGGTCCGGAAGCACCATCCACATAGTCCCTCTCACCCTCCAAGCATACGACCCATCATCCAACTTCCTCAACCATCGGTTCGACGCCAATATCAAGGCCCATGGTAGGTACAACCTCAACATACTCATTCCCCTCAGGAGGTGGGGCCTCAAAGTCGGCCAGTCTCTGAGCTAGGCGGGTCACTATGGCCCCGCAAGCAAGAAATCGGGTCTCAGACTGTGCCATGCGCTCCAGACTAGAGCACACTATACCAGGGGCACTGTAATAAAAGGGTTTCCGACGGTGGAGGTTAAGGTAGGACACAAGAAGCATGACCTCGTGAGAGTTGAGTTTACTCACGTCCTCTCTCGAGTAAAGTAGACAGGTCAACATCCTTAGAAACATACGAAGGGAGACGTGCTGAATATCATTAATCAACATGGCACTGACGGTAGGGGCGGGTCTGCCCGTCAAATAGGGTAGGTACTGAGGTGCGCCACTGTTCTTGGCCACGTCACTAAGGTAGTCATCCTCCTCAGCCTCTAAACCTAAATGGTCAGCCAACTCATCCATGGTAAGCTCATGGTCCCTATTCATGAGACGAAAAGAGACGGTCTTTCCCTTCTTATCATACATAAAAGAACTCAAAAACTCTAGGGTCAAGTGAGGGTATGATTTTTTTCTCAAGTGATACAACCCCTCCATGCCCAAAATCTTGAATATGTGAACTATGTCTTCCTTAATCCCCAGAGTCTCAAGGATACTAGGGTTGACACAACGGGTAGGGCGAAAAGGACGACGCATAAGAGCCACGAAAGCCTTACGATGATCAAAATTAGCGAAAATCACTGATGGATAAGCCGCCACCGGCGGTACAACCGGTTCGTTGCTACCCTGCCCAACCTCGAGTTGGACCTCTGCGCGAGATCTCTTGTTGGGTAAGCCTCTAGTTTTCACCATACTGCAAGAAAAACATTTTTAGCAAAGGATTGGCACTTGAACTCTCAGCAAAAGAGACGGACTGTTTCCCTTGTCTATCAATTTGGAATAAGCTTTGTACGATAAACTATCAGAAACCACCATCTATTTACAATTTGCAAAATTCCAAGTTTCCAAATTGCTTCAAAACAGAAAATACTCATTAACAATAAAAGGATTTCGTTTTTTGCTAACCCTATAAACCAGAAATTGAATTTTAACTCATGAAACTAATCAACCAAATTGTACCCAAGTTGTAGGTGTGGCCAAAATCGAAAATCCAGAAGTTTACGACCAAATTTCAATTGTTTTTAACAAGAAATCGAAATATAGCATGTTGGTATACAAAATCTTTGAAAACAATAAAGGAATTTGAGTTTAAATCTTACCTTAAACTGAGTTAGGCAACTAAGGACAAGTGTGGCACCAAGATCTTACCCAAAAGCTTGAGAGAAGAGGAGTATGGAGTTTTAGAGAGAAGAAAAGAGGAAGAGGGAGGCGGAAATAAGAAAGAAAAGGCTCGAGAATAGGGTTTTTGTATAACCCGAATTTGGCTTGCTACAGCGACACTCGGTCGAGTGTTTGGAATACTCGGCCGAGTGTTCACTACTCGGTCGAGTGTTTAGGATACTCGGCCGAGTGTGCATTACTCGGTCGAGTACCTTTCTTACTCGGTCGAGTTTTGAAGAACAGAATCGATTTTTATCCTAACAAAATGGGCACTCGGCCGAGTTTGGCCCACTCGGTCGAGTACTCGCATCTACTCGTTCTAATATTCAAATAAATAAGAAGTCGTAACTTTTACTGTTCCTGCAAAATCAAATAACATCGTTCGGAGTTCCGGGATTCCGGCTCGTCACAATTAAAGCTGATTCCTACCACGTAAACACACAACAACACATATATCTGCACATTCATCTCCAAACAATCATTACCTTCACTTTATCCCTCACTATTCCAAGAAACTACTTTACTGTACCCATAAGGCACATGTCACAATCTAATTACGATAATTACCAGTTTTAGTTCTATATCACATCATCTTTACTTCTGCTAATCACCAAACTTACAACTTATTCACATTTGTCATGCAATAATGCCACACCTATACGTCCCAAAAGCAACAAATTGATTAAGTTGTCGTTGATCACACATTGCAACAATTCCATATTCACTTCCACTTTTCTACACATTTAACTAACACATATCACTCTAGTAATAGATACACACACAAAGGATGCACACAGCACGCAACACTTAGCGACTCACGACTCACACTAGCTACCCTTTTTCCCGTGTCTGGCTTAAGTCCGATGGGGCCATGATTTTGAAATGAGGGCGCCTACTCACCCAAAATCTAGCATCGGCTGGGGCTCCCAACGTACATACACCAGGTTCATTTTAGTTGACACCCTATGTTCATTAATTTCGTTGGTTCAGGTTCCAAAATCGTCGGCTCTGATACCACTTTGTAACACCCCCGTACACCAGAACGCCTTACCAAGGACCATCCCAGTGTATGACGGTGTCACCATCCCGGTTTCCCGAGGAGGTAGATCAAATTAGACAATATAAGAACAATATTATATCATTAGAACATCTATTACATTACCATTCAATTCAAGATTCCACAGATACAAAACAATTACGACACTTGTGATTCTACATCTCTAGATTAATAGCGTGATGACTCGATCCCTCCAATCCCAGCAGCCGTAATCATCAATACCTGCTAGACCAACTGCTCACCATCCCCGAATGGATCACCGCAAATACCACAAAACAACACGGGGTCAGTACTGACTAATCAAATATAAGACAAAACAATAAAGTAAATAGCTGATCATCCGCTATCCCACGCTCAACACCTCGTACCAACACCGACTACACCCGAAGGGTGTAGCCCTGCCAGATTACCCATCGCAACAGGTAATCCTCGCCGCCAGTGGGTGACCGCAGTCCATCCCCACCTAGTCCAGCTCTTCAACGAGCGACTAACAGTCCCTGTCCCTTAATGTGCACATCCCCTCTCGTGGCGGGTTCCACGGAGGGCGAACTAGGGTGTGGAGTCACTCCCGCAAGTGACTCCACCACAATCTCAATCACAACATCGCAACTGTCACAAGACAACATCATCATCACCACAACCACTATACTCCGATGATCAGCGGATAGCCATGATTTACAATACAATCATAGATTCAATTCAATTAACAGTAGACTGAGTAGGGAGACCCTACCTCATAGCAAAGCATGAAAGGACTCCATCTATAGCCACGCACGACTCCGTTAAGCACCCTAACAAAGATAACCGTATCCTATTATACGACTATACTCAAAGAGATCATACAAAAGAACACAAAGCAAAACTTACCTAACCTTGCACATTGGTGACCACCTAGACAACCACCACCCACGTCCTTCTTGTTCCGCGAATCCCGATATTCCCATGGTATGGTTTTAAGCTAATCCCTTGAAGGTATGAGGTTATGGAGAGATAGAGTAGGAAGACGTTCTAGGGTTAGAGAAAGAGAAACTGTCGAGGGAAATGAGAAAATAGAGATGAATCTCGCGAACACGCATTTATAAAAACACGTCGACAGCCGCCATACTCGGTCGAGTATAGGAATACTCGGCCGAGTAGACTCCACTCGGTCGAGTATTGGTGATACTCGGCCGAGTGGCCTCCGCTAGGTCGAGTGACTGACTTATACGCCCCCTTATAACCAGTCTGATCCCTCACCCCGTCATCCCTAAGGTCTGTTTGGTCAACAAGATCGGTCAACAGCGTCCCTACAATTCCCGAGTATTACAGATGTCTTGCTGTGCGGATTGTCACCAATCCGGCCGTCCCAGACCTGCACAATCCGTGCGGCTTTGCTCTAATCCGCTCGGATTCCACCTCCACAATCCGCCCGGATTCCCCTGAATCCGCTCGGACCCCATCACCAGAATCCGCCCGTCCCGACCTTATTCCGCCCGGATTCCAAAGACAAGCGTGATTTCCTCTTCTCCAAGCTACGAAGAAAGAAGCCCTTCCTTCGAAAAATACCGGCTCCTCCTTGCTCAATCTAAAAAGTATAATTACTAGTTTAGCCCTTAGTTAACCCTAATGCATCCTCCCTAATTTCCACTATAAATACCCCATTAGTCTAATTAGAGGAGCATGTTCTTCTTATCAATAATTAGAGTAGTTAATATCAATCAAATCTCTCTTTAGTTTTGTAATCAACAATTAATCAAGTTCTAATACAAGTTTTATTTCCTTAATCTCTCTTTTGTTCATCCTTTATTTTGGGCAATTGAAGATTATTTGGGTTATTATTGGGTGATTGACAACCTCTCAATCAAGCATTCAAGTACTTCTTTTATCTTTGCTTTATTATTGGAATCATTAGTAGGTATAATCTCTTAATCCCTTTTTAATTATTGTTAATTACTTTCATTTATTCATCATGTTTCATATTGTTGGTATGATTGACAACCTTGCTAGCATGATCAACATGATAATGAGTGAGTAGTCTCTTAGCTAGGGTTAAATGGGTGATTAGGGGAAACCAACATGGGGAATGATTCATGCTTAAATTAATATACTTTCATGTTTTATTTGCTTGCTTGTTTTGATCTCAACTCATGCACATGTTATGTTTGATGAAATGCTAAGCCTATGAATCCTTGCATTTACCACCATCACCTATCTTTTCAATGAGACTTGTAAGACATAACCCAACTCGAGTCTCATTAGACCATGCATGTTATTGAGTAGGGAAGATTAAGTCGACTTGTAGGTGTTGTACAATCTAATCGATTCGGCTCCGGGACCCAAACTTTCCTAGGATTGTAAGATATAACCCAACTCAATCCATCGCAACAATAATTGCTTGCTTATAATTTGAGAACATGTTTGTATGATCATATCCCATGGTTCCCCTATGATCCCATGACACCCTAGTGCTTTTAATCAATTGTTTACACCCCTTTAATTCATCTTGCTTGTTTATTTTCATTACTATTTTAGTTTAGTGACCTTCTACATCAACCCAATTTGTGACACCCCTTAGACACCACTAGTTGCAATAGAAATCTCATTTCAATACCCGTCCCTTGGGATCCGACCTTTACTTGCCTCTTTACTAATTGTAGAGTTGTTTGTGAAGTTATAAATTGTGTTTTGATTCGACCGTGACCCAACGACCACATCTTTAATTGTGAACACGAAACGGACCCGATCAAAAATGGCGCCATTGCCGGGGACGGTGTTTGTTTGATTTAGATTTCCTTTTTATTGTTATTAGTTGTGTCTTTCTTCGCCTTGGGGAAGTAAAACTCCTCAAGGTTTGTTCTAATTGTTTTCGAGTTGTTTGATATTTTGCATGTCTAGAAGGTCACAAGGTGATTTGTTACCTTTTGACCGTGAAATCGAAAGAACCTTGACGAACAATAGGAGACTTGTTAGGAGGAATTTAAGAGGTATTGGTGAAGTTGTTCAACCCACTAGTGAGTTCGTCAATCCTTTCGCAATAGAAGGAGAGGAGAACCCATTACACAATACCCCACAAAATCCACCTACAATGCCTAAATTCTCGTCACACTCCGTACCCACCGAGGAGAATCTACCAAATGGTACTCCTACACCGCAACATCTAACCGGAAATTTTATTGCCAAGTCCGCCTTCATCCAATTAGTTGAGAGGAGCCAATTTGGGGGGATGCCTAGTGAAGACCCTCATTCTCATATGGAAACCTTTTGCGACTATTGTGATGCAATCTCTCAAACGGGCGTGACTCAAGACCAAATTAGATGGGTCTTATTTTTTTTTTTCTTTAATCAAGACCGCGAAGCAATGGTTGAAGGGCCTTGATAAGGCCACCCTCGGAATAGATTCTTGGAAGAAGTTGGCTCTAGCTTTCTACAAAAATTCTACCCACCGGAAAAGACTAACATGCTAAGAGCTCAAATTACGGGTTTTAAGCAAAGGGATGAAGAATCTTTGTATGAAGCTTGGGAGCGGTTCAAGGGAATTTGTCGCTCATGTCCTCACCATGGACTTAGCGAATGGTTTTTGGTACAACAATTTTGGAATGGTTTATATGAAGATTCTAGGAACATTCTCAATATGGGATCAAATGGAATGTTCACCGAAGTTGATGACAATCAAACATGGAACAAGATTGAGGAAATGGCGGTCCATAACTCACAATATAGTAGACATCGCAAGGCTACTAGAGGAGGAAAGCATGAAGTGGACTCCGTTACTCAATTGGGTGCTCAACTTAGTACTCACATTGACACAATCAAATTGAAGTTTGAACAAGCTATGGCTAGACTTGAAGAAAACTCAAAATCATCAAAGCATCATGTTAATGCCATGACGGCATCCTCATCAATCCCAAGTGGGATATGTGAGAATTGTGGAACTTTGGGACATGACCAAGGTGAATGTAGGGGAACAAATGAACAAGTGAATGCTTTCCAAGCATACAAGAGTGGTACCCCTTATTCCAACTTTTACAATGAAAACACCAAATTCCATCCAAATCTCTCATACAAAAGCCAAAATGTTCAAAACCCTCAAACAACATACACTCCACCACCCATGAGAAACCAAAATCAAAGACCCTTTTACAATCAAAACCAAGGTTACGAAAATCAAAATCCATACAATCACCAAAATGACCAAGGTTTTGATGTCCAAAAAGCGGTCCTCCAAATGCAAAAGAATCAACAAGAATTTTTCACTCAAATGCAAAAAGATAGCCAAGCAAAGGAAACCACCATCAACAACATTCTAGCTCACACCAAGATGTTGGAAACACAATTGACTCAACTAGCATCTTCAAGCTCACAAGACAAAAGGGGCAATTACCACCTCAAAGTAATCCCCCTAGACATGAAACGGTTAGTGCCATTCACTTGAGAAGTGGTACAAGATATGAAGCACCAAGGAAGCAAGTTGAGGATGAAGTTGTGGAAGCTAGTGAAAAGGAAGAAATTGTGCAAAGCTCCAAAGATGGAGAATCATCAAAAGAAGAAAGTTCAAAGAAAAATGATGACAAGGTCAAGGAGAAGGAGCCCATTGTGATTAGACTACCTTTTCCAAGTCGTCAAGCCAAGCCCAAATTTGATGATCAACTTGGAAAGTTCATGGAAATTGTGAAGAATTTGGAAGTCTCAATTCCTTTCACGGAATTAATCAATCACGTGCCGGCCTATGCGAAATACATGAAAGATATCCTCACAAAGAAGAAGTCGATCCGGAAGCTTGAGACTATCGCCTTCACTAAGGTGAGTAGTGCAATACTTCAAGGGAGTTCACCTCCAAAGTTAAAGGATCCGGGAATCTTCTCAATACCGTGTACCATTGGCGACACGATGATCAACAAAGCCTTATGTGATCTAGGGGCTAGTGTGAGTGTCATGCCGTACTCGGTGAGTAAAAGGTTGGGGATGGGAGAGCTTAAATGCACCAACATCACACTCCAAATGGCCGATAGATCGACGAAGACACCATTAGGGATATGGGAAGATGTCCCCGTGCGAATTGGGAAGTTTTTTATCCCGGTGGACTTTGTCATTGTTGATATGGAGGAAGATTCCAACATTCCAATCATTCTAGGAAGACCTTTCCTACACACCGCGGGTGCGGTGATTGATGTGAAACATGGTGAGCTCACTCTAGAAGTGGGAGATGAAAGCATAACTTTTAATCTTGACAAGACTATGAGAGCTCCTCGTTTGCATGAACCATGTTTCATGATTGATCATTATAGCCGAAAGGATGAAAGGAAGAAATCGGAACTCCAATGGAAGAAGAAAATTGAAGATGCTCCATTCAAAGAGCAAGTGAATTGTGACAAGGAGAGATTTCAAAGCTCATCAAAATCAATCAAGGAAGAAGAGAATGGTCATTGGCCAAGAGAAGAAATTAGGAGAGTTGTCTCCATCTAAGCAAGAGATTTTCAATGATCAACTTAATGAAGTTTGTGGTCTTTGGGACAACGAGTTTGAAGGGATTTTTAATCCCTACATTGGTAATGCCATCGATCAAGACCGACAACAAGGGCCAAGGTCTATTGAAGACCTCTACCATGATAATGAACAAGCTTTCGAATACTTTTTCAAGGTGTTGAGCAACATCAACAACACCTTGGACATGCCCCCTTGACATCTCATCAAGAATGAGAGTTTGGTGGAGTCCTCCCTAAACCACCACTTGTAAATATTTCTAACTCCCTAACTTACATTTCAATTCTTATATTGCATTTTTGTCATCTTTGGATTTTTATTTACTTTGATCAAGATAATTGTCATGTTTGAGAGAAGTGAGGGAGGGACTATACAATTTCAATTGATGTGTAGTGCTTTACCTTAGTGTGGGGATGACAATTGCCTAGGCTATCCATGCCGTAGTAGTGCCCCCACAATGAAGAACACAAGATTTGAAGAAAGAATAGAAGAATGGTAAGGGAAATGCATTGTGCACGGATGAAACTAAATCCGGTTACAAGGGGTCGAATCCGAACAGATTCAGGAGAATCCGCCCGTCTTCAGTAATCCGAGCGTACGGAGTAAAAGACGCCGCCCCTGTTGAATCGAGCCGATTTTGAAAATTTTTGATCGTGGATCGAATCCGGGCGTCCCGAGCAAAGCAATCCGCCCGTCTCTCGCAAATCCGTCCGTCCGGGATCAAGACGCCCGTCTTCTCTCGCCGAGGAAAACAAGAAAAATTTCCTGGACTGAAATCCGTCCGTCTTCAGGCAAATCCGCCCGTCCCGCATCAAGAAAATCCGAGCGTCTTCTTCTGAATCCGCCCGTCTTTAGGCGAGTTTTATACAGCCCAGAAAGAGCAGAATCCGCACGGATTGGGCAGAATCCGCACGGATTACCCCTGCAGTTCGAAAATTTCGGTCTTTATAAAATCCCTCCCACCTTCCTTCATTCATTCATTCATTCATAAACACTACCCACAACATCAAAACCCTCATCCTCTCCATCACAAAAACAAAATCCCTCAACAACATTCACCAAAAACAAATCAAATCATCCTTCTAACAACAAATCAATCACTCCTTCTTCAATAAAAATCAAAACCAAGCACAAAATCTTCAACCTTTGGGTCGATTTTTGATTTCATAAAGGCAAAGCCTTTCACCTTTAAATCGATTTGGGTACACTACAAATTGAAGATTTTTCATTCTTTTCTTGGTTAGTTCATCAATGGCAAGGACTAAGGGAGCAACAAAGGCAACAAAGGCACCAAAGGCTAAGGCACTCTCACAAAGGCAAAAGGCTCTTCAAACAAAGAAAGCATTGGCTATGGTGGTAGCAACACCAAACTTGGAAGTGCAACAACAACAACAACCTTCTATGGGAGCAACAACACCTTCTACTCCGGAAATTGATCAACTTTTGCATTATCCGGAGGTAACTTTTATTTCCGAAACCCATAGAAATACTTTTGCCAAGTTTGCTAGGAAATCAATTCAATCCACCAAATTTATATGTGAAGATACCTTAGAAAAATTGGGTGTTCTTGAGCAAACTAGAGCCTTTTTCAAAGCCATGGGGTTGAAGAAATTGTTTGAAACAAAGGAGTTGACATACCCCTCCCTTACCTTGGAATTTTTGAGTTCTTTGAAAGTCACCAAAGTTAAGAATAGGGAGAATCTCGAGTTTCGTCTAGCTAATGTTAGTAGACGCATTTCCTTTAGGGAATTGAGTGAAATTTTGGGTCTTAGTGATGAACCGCGTTATTTTAAGAATTATGGAAAGTATGACCCCGAACCTCTTTGGGAGGCAATTTCCGGGAGGAAATTTGAGGACTTTCATACGAGTCGTGCTCTTTTGGTCCACCATCCGGGCATAAGAGTATGGCACAAGGCCATGGGAAACACCATAATTGCAAGGAAAGATACCAACCATTTCACCAAACTTGATTTTATTCTCCTTGAATCGGCTTTGAACATTGGAAGAGTACACACCAAGCCTTACAATTCTTTGAGGCTCTTGGTAGATAGATGGCTCAACATTGATTGTGGGAAGAAGGGCACTACCGTTATTGTCAATGGCGGCCTAGTCACTATCCTAGCTAAGCACTTTGATCCTAACTTCAATAAGGATAACAAGTACAAAGCAAAGGAGGGTGGCCATATTGTTGATTTGCATACTATGATACACAAGTACAAGTGGGTTGCCCATAACTCCCTTGACACTAAGTATGGATGGCTCACTAGTGAAGCTAGATCGTTCACCTTGCCTTCAAAGATTTGTCGTCTAAGCGTCCACCGGACCAATTATCTACTTCCCCTTTCTAAAGAGGCCGAGTATATTATTCAACAACAAAAGGGTGATCTTGAAACTCCCTCCTCTTCCATTGTCATACCACCTTACCCCTTTGAGTATGAAGAGTTCAAGCCGGAAGGAGTTGAAGCTAGAAATGATTATGTGACTCTTCTCATGCAAGCAATGCAGAAGCAAGCCTTTGAGGACCGGAAAAATGCTTACTTGGCTCAATATCCACCCCTCCTACACTTAGCTAGGCAAGGACTACTTGATCCATCTTGTCCTTTGCCTAGTTGGGCGGATAGAGAAGTCCTATTTCCGGGTGCATCTAGGGTCGTTTCGGGTGACAATGAGGTTGTTGGTAATGATGAAGAAGTTGATGATAACATTGATGAAGAAGCAAGTGAAGAAGGAGAAAAGGATGATGAAGATGATGATGAGCAAGATGAGGAAGAAAGTGAAGAAGCAAATGACAAGGGAAGTGGCAATGTGACCACTTCTAATGAGGAAAGTGATGGTGATAGCATGATGGAAGATTAGCAAGCCTCGGAGACTCCTACCCTCTCATGGTTTGTCTACTTCTCTCTTTGTTTTAATTATAATTTTGATCATTGTTGGAGTAGTCCTAGAACCATAGACGGCTCACACCTCGGTACCATTGAGGTGTTCTCATTTTATTGTTCCCATTTTCAAAATCCAAAATGACAAATTAGTTTCATGCATTGCATAGTGTGTGCATGAACTAAACCCATCCTTGGACATTAGCAATAGTGTCTCACTCGGTTTGGGGAAGTTAATGCATACACAACGGGAGGTAATCTAAATTATCCTCTCCGTCATAACAAAAACCATGCATCATGTAGTGTAGCTTAGTGTAGATTGCATTTAGTGTAGAAATCATGCATCATCTTTGCATAATTTCCATCATTTTGGCCATTGAGGACAATGCCCATATTAGTGTGGGGATGGGAATTCTAACATTTAACTCTTATTCAAAAATCCAAAAAAATTGAAAAATTTCAAAAATCATAAAAATTTGAAAATTGAAAAACCCAAAAACATGTTTATTTCCTTTTTTAGTCTTGTATATATTGTCTTGTATATATTGTGTTTGTTCTATCCTTGTTCACATTGATTGACTACGCCACATCCGAGACATGAGGATCATGAAAACCGCATGGTATGATCTTTCCATTCTCCTTTTTCCTCTTTATGTTAATGACTATGTGGCTTTATTTTGATTGATGCGGTATAACAATGTGAACCTAGGACTTGCATTTAGTTTATATGTCATATTAGTTAATAGAATCACTTGCATTAGGATGTTTATATTAGTTGCATCATGGCATGTAGTTGCATGTTAGAAATGTTTTAAAAAATGCCTAATTAGGAACTTTGACAAGAGCAACTAAGCCATTAAAAATACTTGTTCAACTTAAGACTTTGCCTACTAGAATGGTTGTAAAACACCCTAGATAGTGTCATACTAGTGTCTTTTGACCCATGACCAAAATCCTAGTCAAGAGTTTGCATGTGAGTCACCTATCCAACCCCGTGATGCGATGTGGACTTGGTTAACTTGTCTAGGTGACCTTGTTTGACCTTGTGGTAAGGCAACCCAAAAATATTTTCTATCAATAAGCTTGAAGTGCTCATTTCAAAGAAATTTTGTCATGTGGAATTAATCTAATGCCAAGGAACCTCAAATGTTATGAATTGTTGAAAGTTGAGAAATTTAAGTTGTTTTGATGGAGGCGTACCACTTCAATGTGCTTTGGTGCGGGATCCATTGAATTGGGCCCCCATACGGTTGTGAATTCGGCCGCCCAGAGACAGAGTGACTATCACCCCGAAAAGCTATTGTCTAGAGGTTAACCGGTTGCCTAATAAGCGATTGGCGAAAGCAAAGGACACTAGCCCGGAAGGGACTAACCCCATCTTAAATTTTTGAAATGTGAAAGTGAAATGAGGACAATTTTGAATACTAGTCATATCCACCCGTTGTGAATAAAGATTTGAGCATTTCATTCCCCAAAAGCCTTTTTGTCAAGCCACTTGGTCGAGCTTGGGACGATCCTTGACCTTCACTTTTGTAGAGAATTCGAGACTTGTCATGTCATATGCTACTAGCATCATAGGGATCATCATTCCACCACCATCCGATCGCTCTTGACGAAAGCATTTGGAAATTGAGGACGAAAGTAGTCTAGTTTAACACCATTTGGAGGTGATTTAGTACCATCCTCTTAGCCTTAGTAATTTGTTGAACTAGTATTTGTGAAGGATTACATGCTCTTAAATTTGTTCCTCTTTAGTGCCTCCGCCACTTGATGAGGAAGTGGCTATTCTTTTTGTAGATGCATCCATTATGTGATTTTGTGTGCTTAATGTTTGGATGTGTCGCCATTTTGGCAAGACCCACCTTGCCTTGCAAGAAGGCATCCTACCTCATGGTTGTCTTGTTGTGAGTTGAAGGGGCGGAGTGAGACCCTCTAATTGTCTCATATCGGCTATATTATTAGGATAGGTTAGTATTGGTCCTAGTCTTTGTCACCTCTTTACTCGGGACGAGCAAAGGTTCGGTTTGGGGATATTTGATGTGACCATAATTAGCGCATATTTAGCCCCCGAATTAGCCTTGTTCCCATGTTTTTTAGTGCATATTTGGGTCATTTCTTATCTTTAGTTCTTTGTTTTGCATATTCTTTGAGATTTTGTGTGGACAAGGCCCTCGGGAACTGCGTCCGAGGGATCCACACCCGGCATAATCGACTCGAGGTTCTTTCGAATCGAATTAAGACATATTAGAGTCGCCACCAAGTTTTTTGGGAACTTGGAACCGTTCAAGTCAACTTTACACCTTTCATCGAAAAGCATAAAGCCAATCGACTACGAGTGATTAAAGATAAAGACTTGTACCCTATATCACTCGAATTGAATGACTCTCGTAATCCAATGGTATTTAGACGGATCCACAAACCATAGATCTTGAGTAAGGGGTGAGGGTACGTGTTGGGAAGCCCATAAGGACACCCAACCCCGCCCGTCGATAACGGCCTCTACTAAGTCAAGTGTCGGATTTCAAACAAGGTCATAGCTACTGCGATGTATGTAATGCAAACGTTATTTTAACCCTATCATGTGACAACAGTTTCTATGTCGTTTTAGATGCAACTAAACTAACTTTGTCAAAGTTGTAATTTAGCATGTGGGTTGATTGATCTAACAACATACAAATAAAACAAACAAGGCTTAAGGGGGAATGGGGGAGCCGTTGGGATCTACCTATTACAACCCAGGCATTTCATGCCGACACAACAACAAATTAAAGATACAACTCGATCTAAATACAAATGCTACATACGAAACGACACACGACCACACACATGGCCGTTTGGCCTTGAAAACCGTGCACAAGGGGGAGGTGACTCACGGCCTACATGACACACGGCCGTGGGTCCCTCCTCGTGTTGCGTGCTCTCACTTAATCCCATCGAATTAGACATTGGGCTACGCACCAAAGCATGCATTAGCATAAACCGGGCCATGTTGCTTTAAACAACATGCGGTTTACTACGCTCCTACAAGCATTGGGAACAACCGTCTAACCAAATAAAACTAAGGTTTTTAGAAAAGGTTTTGACTCAAAAAGGAGAACTAATTACAGACAGATTACAAAACGTGACTCAAAGAAACATAAATTGATTACAAATGACAAAACAAAATAAAGAACGAACGATGCGCAAACAGACGAAATAGGACAGGCCAAACACACGGCCAACCACGGCTCAACCACGGCCCAACCAAAGCCAACCTAGTTCCTAAGTTAGATTTATTGATTAGATCGAATGATTGCGAAAAGGAATCGAAAACAAGTTAGAAAACGAGTTAAAAACGATGTTGATTGATTGTCGCGCAAGGGTGCATTCTACACGGCCTAAAGGGTCCAATTAGGTTAAATTCGCTAAATAATTTAACTCATCGAGTGTCAATAAGAAGGTGCTAATCACGCACTCTTATACTAGCGATAAATTAGGTGAAAGAGATAGATGCATTCAATTATTTACAGAAATCGTCGATTGATTTTATAACTTACGTCGAAGCCACCTAAAGTGTCTAATTAGATTATTGAATTGATTTAAAGTCATCTAATTACGTCATAGGTTAACAATCAGAAGTTAAACTAACATGCAACGGGTCCTAAGGTCCATCGATTTGGCCGAAACAAAAGGGGGTCGAAAACGAAGATCGAAGTTAGATAACTTGTTTTATTTATGCCCTACCTTGAACACGAGGATATGTAAATGAGACGGGGGTGTACGACCGACAGAAGGAGCGGTTTCTTTTCCCATCTCAAGTCAACGCGGGTGTTCGTGGTGGTACTTTAACTCATACTCGGACTAACTAGTTTCGTAGTTAATTTAAAACAAACGATAATTAAAACGAAAAACAAACAAAAAAAGACAATAAAAAGGGCATAAAAAAACGAAATAAAAAGAGAGAAGAGAAGGGGATTTGATGCACCCTCAACCTACATGTATCGTTGACACCGTCTTGGGTCGTAATCGATGGTAGATTTTATCTCGAGAGGCCGTCGTCGACGAAGTAACAAAGCAACACGCGGGTTTTGGAAAGTTTCTGGACAGCGATTTTAAAACAGTGATATCTCCCTCGTTTCACGACGAAAATTCGATCCGAAAGATGTTTTGGAAACTAGAAAGAGAGGAGAACAAGGATCTTAAAGCAACCCTGGCTCGTTTTGGGTTATTGGGCACGAAAAACGAGCACAAACAGAACTGGACAGACAAGAGTAAACCGCGAAAACAGAGTGTTATTTCACTCTGTTTTTCGAGGGATCTCGTGTGCTCTCAAGGTCAATTCGGCTCGTAAATCTTTGTCTAATGTGTAGATGGATGTTATGTGGTTAATTGGGAACAAGAAACTCGAATTTTTATGGTGATTTGATGGAGGAACGAAAGGGTTTTCGAAGGAGACACACAAACAGTTTCAGTTTGTGTGTCGGTTTTGTTTAGGGTTTTTGGAGGATGTTTAGGGTTTGTTTCTGAGGTTTAAAGCTTGTGGGTGATGGTTGGATGTATGGAGAACTTAGAGCCATGATTGTATGGTGAAGGGGTGGTATTTATAAGGGTTTAAAATAGGTTAAAAGGGAGGAGAGGCAAACCGGGCTCAATGAACATAGCTGCTGTCCATCGGTTTTGGGAGGGGTTTCTAGGGTTCGTTTTGGGGGGTTTCTTGGTGATCAAGCTAGGATAATATGGGTAGGATACTAGGGTATGGGTTAGGGTTAATGGGTACGGGTCTTGGTAGTGTTTGAAGCGGGTTTGGGCTCGGGAATTGGCTCGCAAAACAGGGGACTGTTTGCGGTTTGGGTGCGGGCTGCTTGTGGTTGGTTTTGAACGAGAATTTGGGCCATGGTATGGGGGTTCGAACATGGGTTGATGGGTATTGGTATAGGTGGGTTAGTGTACTCGAGATTCGTGCCAATTCGCAAAGGAAACGGGCTTAAAAACCGAGCTAAAATCGAGCTCAAAACACACGATGCAAAACGAGTTTTTCGCTTTTAAAATCGATTTTTCAAACCAATTAACAAATTGAAATAAATGACTTTTCAAATCAAATATACTTATAAAATGATTTTTCAAATCAAATATTTATTTTATTTTCAATAAAATAACTTAAGAAAATAAATTCAAAATAAAGCTTTAATTTAAATATCATTTAAACTAGATAAAAATGAATTCACTCAAAAAACACATTAATTTTAAATATCATTTAAAATAACAAAATGAACCCACTAAAAACATTAATTTAAATATCATTTAAATTAACAGAATGAATTCACTAAAAACGTTAATTTAAATATCATTTAAATTAATAAAATGCTTCATCGACGACGCCCATTCTACCTCGTAAAACGAGCTCCAAATAATGACAATGACAACTAAAGAATACATGTGTCCTATCATCATCGGGTGTTTGTCGGGTTCTCTATAAATTCCAATATCGACGGATACGGGTATCTCAGAGCCCCACTTTGACCGAGGCTTGGACAAGGCGAAAGTCAAAGTATACCCCAGGTCCCTTTCGACCTGAGGATTCTTCGGGTCGTTTATAGTCCATTAGACTTGCGTATATAAGCTCGCCAGCCATAAGAAGAGATCATACCTGAAACTTCGTTGGGGATTAACTCTTGCTTCTGTTGCGTCGAATTATCATTGTTGGTCATCGACCCATGAATTGCATAAAAGGTGGGTTGAGCCTTATCCTTAGGCGCCTACGTATCCGTTTCTGACGGAATCAAACCCGCGTCGTAGTTCGGAATCGCCGACACATGCCCAAAGTTTATCATCCGCTGGCGTATGTCCAAAATTCATCATCTACTGACATTGGCCCAAGATTTATCATCTCATTGGCACTTGTCTAAATGGGACGGGACTTTCCGAGGAGGTTGCCGTCGCTTTCATCATTTGCTTTCGGCTAAGGAATTCTTCCATTTCATACTCTTGTAATTGAATTGAATTCTAAGTGGATGTCATCCATTTCATCTTGATAATGGTCTCTCGAAGCCAACGGGCCAGAGCCCCGATTTGTAATGGCTCTAAAGTCGAAGACTTTAGAGCCCCCAGTTGAAGCATATCCTGCTACATTTGAAACATGGAAAGTGTACTAGCAATAATCATCACATAAGCACATTGGGATCATCGATCTTGAAATTGGATCATTTTGAAGTACTGGGTCATCGGCCCGAAAGTTGAATTTGATAATTTTGAATAATTGGGCCATCGACCCGAAAATTGAATTTGAAAATTTTGAGTGATTGGGTCATCGACCCAAAAAGTTTTTGAAATTTTGAAAGTTTGAACCTTGATGGGTGAGCATGAAATGCGACTCAGACATTCTATACAACCGGTAAACAACGTGGGCGTAGCCCGCTACCGCAAAACAAAAAAGAAAATAAAACCGTAAGTGTGCACGGGCTTTAATTCAAATATGGACTTGTCGAGGGTAGAAAATGTAAATCGGCCGTTCCGGCGCCAAAATATGGCAAATGGGAATCACAAGGTCGTCGAACTTGGGACGGAGATATCGTATGGTATGGGCGTGCTCCCGAGGGCACATGGGAATCAAGATCACTTGGCATTGACAAGGTGGATTAAACTCACAGAGGAACAACGTTGGCTTCGCCCAGACACTAAACACAGGTTAATTTTATGAGAACACTTAGACATCACGTGTTACTCTTGTTGGGAACATTCTGTCACTTTTCTCCTCGCCTCCTTTCTTTTCAGCGAGTATTCATCATTTCTTGCCACCGCCTTCTTTCTTTTCAGCGGGCTTTTACTATTTTTCTTCCACGCCTTCTTTCTTTTCAGCGGGTTTTTACTATTTTTCTTCCACGCCTTCTTTCTTTTCAGCGGGTTTTTCATATTTTATGTTCCCAACACAAACCTACATCATATTTTATGGTCCCACCGATCCGTTAGATAAAGCTCATTCCGAGACTTGACACTACTCATCTGAACCTATATCCTTATCCTAGCCTACATCGAGTGCTAAGACCGACTCAAACAAAGGTGGCTTCATTTGGACTTGGTTAAGACCCGTAATAACCGACAAGACGACAACTTGGTTGATGAGTGGATTGAATCCCTTATTCTGAAGGACTGCCTACGTATTCGCGTGG
The DNA here is from genome assembly GCF_048544455.1 of Silene latifolia. Classification (NCBI taxonomy): domain Eukaryota; kingdom Viridiplantae; phylum Streptophyta; class Magnoliopsida; order Caryophyllales; family Caryophyllaceae; genus Silene; species Silene latifolia. The sequence goes on from NC_133532.1 coordinate 29,180,529, forward strand.
AGCGAAATCAAATCCGACGTAGTTCGATCATGGTGCATAAACATGGCATTTTGATTGTGTGTACACACTCGAAGGTTTCACCTAAGGTATCATGTCGTATCCCATTCTAGCCTGTAAGGTACTGTTAAATCCCGTGTCTGGGGTTAGGTGTAAAAGGCTTGGATCTTTTGGGATGTGGAGCTGGGTAAAAATAGGTTCGCAAGGTAAACCATCATTCTGAAGGTTCGTTTTGTGGTGCTAAGGCCAAGGGCTATGGCTTATAACGTGGTTGGAAATGGTGTCTCAGGCTTGATGAGACCCGAGTACAAATGGGTTGGAAAATGATGTGGGTTCAAATTTCCATGTCTAGACCCTAAAGGCTAGGTATAACAACACAAGCGGAATGATTCTCAAAATTCCCGACTATCCCCTTGTAACTGTCTCAGGAAGGACATAGGGGTAAAGAGGTTAGTACTTAAGCTTTTGGGCTTCGCCCATTGAACTTCAACTATGGGTACTTGACTTGACTTATGGCTTCCGTAACTTCGACATTCAACCAAAAAGCATTCCGCAATAACTTCAACATCTTTTTTCCTTTTTTCTTTCATCTTTTTTCATTTTTCTTTTTTTCATTTTTTTTCATTTTTCCAACTTTTCTGTTTTTCTCATTTTTTCATTCTTTTTCATCTTTTTTTTCTCTTTGAAAATGATCTTCTATTCATTCTCTTAGTCACAAATGGATACACCTTGAAAACTGGGCTTCGCCAACTAATTTGGGTAAGAACTAACAATTCCTTGTTAGGACGGGTTGATATCTTCTCTCATCATCGATAGGGGAAACAAGGAGCTAGTCCGGGTTTGTCATAGAATCATCTAAAAGCTTGTCACAAACATTGGTTCAGATGGAGGTTTTCTACCACCAGACATGGAATAGGTAAAGGAATCAAACACGGGATCCTAGTGTACCTTACATTTTGAAGCAGGACATATTTCTACCCCAGGGATTCCTTTGAGTGTGTTGTGCGTTTTATCATGTTTCGGAATGATTGAGGATTGGAAACAAGACATATTTGGAAACGAAACTGCAACTTTTATTGGGATGACAAAAGCTTAAAAGACTCGAAGGAACGATTCCTAGGACACACCCTAGGTCATCGCGGAACAAACGACTCAACTTCAAGAAAAGAAAGTCCTAGACTCGACTCGACTAAGATAAGAAAACAGATCCCGACTCATAATTTTCAAATCTGGTCTTGAGCTTTCTCTTGTTCAGCTGTCAGCTTAGATGCTCGGCTTTGGTCCTTGACCCCTTTGATGGTATGCCTCCATCCCAAGGTAGTCCTCTGAGGATCTACGCCAATGATGAAGGTCGGTGAATCGAATTGTCCTTTATTAACTTCGTTAACGAGAGGAGTACATTCTGGAGCAAGACTCCCGACTTGAATTTCATTCTTCGGGTTTGGCAAGAATTCAGAGCAATCCAAAAATATTTTCCCGATAAACACCCCTTTCAAGTGACATGGGCGGATAAGATGGGAATAATCGACATTGTCTTCGACAGAAACAAAGTTGGCGTGATCGCCAAATGGATTGGTGATGTTATTGGGTTTGACAGCTGGGATCGGGAGTGTTCCATTCTCAATCATGTCTTGGATTTCGTGCTTCAGTCGATAGCACCTTTCAGTATCATGGCCTTTCCCTTGATGAAAGGCACGTGAGGCATTTGGTTTATACCATTTACCTTGTTGATCAGCGGGAGGGTCCGGAGTTGGACCAATAGGCTTCAGCTTTCCTTGGGCTATGAGCCTTTGGAGAGCATATGTATAAGTGCATCCGATATCGGTGAATGCCCTAGGTGTTTGGCGCTGCGACTTCTTCGATTGCCCTTCTAAGAGATTGATGGCTTCATCAATATGGGTCGTTGTTGGGGTTTTTGTCTTAGACGATGAGGCCCCTTGGTACCCTTTCGGTTTTTCAGCCTCTGCCCTTAGGACATCATCTTCTACCTTTATCCCGATTCTTATCAATTCTTTGAAAGAGCCAAAATTCTGGTATTTCAGAGCATTGCGGTAAATAGGTCGTAGATTCTTTACGAACTTATCTACCATTTCAACTTCGTCAGGCTTCTTGGCTAATTTCACACTTTCAGCGCGCCATCTTGCGAGGAATTCAGTAAAGCCCTCTTTCTCCTTTTGTGTCATAACCTCCAAAGTTCTTATGTTGGTTTGAATCTCAACATTGTCAGCATAGTGCTTACAGAACTCCACCGTAATATCTTCGAAAGTGGGGAAGTTCTTGAGGTCAAGATTGTAGAACCACGCCTTCGGGTGTTCACCCAGATCGGGCGAAAATTTCGAGAGCATATCAGCAGGTACTCCCTTCAAAGTGCTAAGTACCCTTTATAGGCCTTAACATGGTGGACTGGATCTTAGGTGCCCTTGAACTTGGGGATGTCAGTGAGTACCATGTTCGTGGGCCACTTATCTGAATCGGGGCATAGGCCCTAGCATTCTCATAGTGAATGTTCTTCCCCGGGGAGAGTTTCAAACGGTCTTCGATGAACTTGAACCGTTTCTCCGGATCGATCGAGGTGGAGTAGATGAAGAGGAATCTTCAACCAACTTAGACTCGATCACATCCATTCGGGTCATCATGAGGTTCACGGCCTCCGTGAGCTTGTTGATAGCATCTTCCATTGCTTGACGTCGGGTGTTGGGCGGCCTTTCTACAAGAAAACCCCGTACTGAGTCAATATTTAAAGTAAGAGCCCCTGCACACTTAAGGACACGACCCTAACTTGACTTGAACAAAGACTCGACTTGAGATTGACTAAACAAGGGTTCGACTCACGGTTTGATTTAGACATCGGTTTATTTTAGACTCGACAAAACGACATGACTCAGACTGTCATAACTCGATTCTAAACTGGACTCGGTGTGACTAAACCCGTGATTGGGCTAACATAGCCCAGGGTTCGAGTGAAACGTCCATAAGGCCTAGCTTGGACGTTTTTTTTGTGGACTATTCTAGACCAAAAGGTCGACCAACATGACTCAAAGCCCAAGAGGTGAGTTTGGGTGACCCAACAAGGTCGTGTTCTAGACTCTTAAAATGAAACATACCCGGCCTAACATGGCCATGACCCGGACACGACTTGACGCATTTCATGCTTGGTTGAGGTTCGAGAAACATTTTGGATTGATTTTGAAAAACGAAGGATTGATTTGAAAATGAGATTTGAAATGGGCAGCATGCCGGCTATAAAAGCTCAATTTGGGCCGAAATTCTAGTCCTATTTGGGCAGCGTTCCGCGTTTTGAAAATCATGCTAGGTTTGAAAGTAAGTTGTTCAAAAGTTCGGTTTTGAAAAGGACTTGGAATTTTCGAAAAAAAGGACTCGGGAAAACATATTGCACATTGTCATTCTCATGCTATAAGGATGTATGCTCCTAGACATCTCTAAGTCTCGGCAAGTCTTCTACAAGAAGGTCTATGCCCTCCATCCTTTTGCGGTCTTATAAAGCGAGGTGTCTTAAGGTAAAGTACCTAGAAGATCGTCCCCATTCCCAAGAACCACGCGAGGCGAAGTGGAAGCGAGCAATGTGCAGCTTCCTGGCATAGTGGGACGTCGCCCCCCACGCATCACGAAGAAACGCTGGGACGGCCCGGGCAAGTCCTTAAGGGTTTATGCATGAATCGTAGCACTATGAGTAATGTTTTACTTTCCAACACTTTCTTTTCAAGTTTCACCTCGGAGGAAAAGACCCTAGAAACACAGTGTAACTAGTCCTCTTTTCCCCAGCGGAGTCGCCAAACTGTGGACAAGGCCCTCGGGAACTGCGTCCGAGGGATCCACACCGGCATAATCGACTCGAGGTTCTTTCGAATCGAATTAAGACATATTAGAGTCGCCACCAAGTTTTTTGGGAACTTGGAACCGTTCAAGTCAACTTTACACCTTTCATCGAAAAGCATAAAGCCAATCGACTACGAGTGATTAAAGATAAAGACTTGTACCCTATATCACTCGAATTGAATGACTCTCGTAATCCAATGGTATTTAGACGGATCCACAAACCATAGATCTTGAGTAAGGTGTGAGGGTACGTGTTGGGAAGCCCATAAGGACACCCAACCCCGCCCGTCGATAACGGCCTCTACTAAGTCAAGTGTCGGATTTCAAACAAGGTCATAGCTACTGCGATGTATGTAATGCAAACGTTGTTTTAACCCTATCATGTGACAACAGTTTCTATGTCGTTTTAGATGCAACTAAACTAACTTTGTCAAAGTTGTAATTTAGCATGTGGGTTGATTGATCTAACAACATACAAATAAAACAAACAAGGCTTAAGGGGGAATGGGGGAGCCGTTGGGATCTACCTATTACAACCCAGGCATTTCATGCCGACACAACAACAAATTAAAGATACAACTCGATCTAAATACAAATGCTACATACGAAACGACACACGACCACACACATGGCCGTTTGGCCTTGAAAACCGTGCACAAGGGGGAGGTGACTCACGGCCTACATGACACACGGCCGTGGGTCCCTCCTCGTGTTGCGTGCTCTCACTTAATCCCATCGAATTAGACATTGGGCTACGCACCAAAGCATGCATTAGCATAAACCGGGCCATGTTGCTTTAAACAACATGCGGTTTACTACGCTCCTACAAGCATTGGGAACAACCGTCTAACCAAATAAAACTAAGGTTTTCAGAAAAGGTTTTGACTCAAAAAAGGAGAACTAATTACAAACAGATTACAAAACGTGACTCAAAGAAACATAAATTAATTACAAATGACAAAACAAAATAAAGAACGAACGATGCGCAAACAAACGAAATAGGACAGGCCAAACACACGGCCAACCACGGCTCAACCACGGCCCAACCAAAGCCAACCTAGTTCCTAAGTTAGATTTATTGATTAGATCGAATGATTGCGAAAAGGAATCGAAAACAAGTTAGAAAACGAGTTAAAAACGATGTTGATTGATTGTCGCGCAAGGGTGCATTCTACACGGCCTAAAGGGTCCAATTAGGTTAAATTCGCTAAATAATTTAACTCATCGAGTGTCAATAAGAAGGTGCTAATCACGCACTCTTATACTAGCGAGAAATTAGGTGAAAGAGATAGATGCATTCAATTATTTACAGAAATCGTCGATTGATTTTATAACTTACGTCGAAGCCACCTAAAGTGTCTAATTAGATTATTGAATTGATTTAAAGTCATCTAATTACGTCATAGGTTAACAATCAGAAGTTAAACTAACATGCAACGGGTCCTAAGGTCCATCGATTTGGCCGAAACAAAAGGGGGTCGAAAACGAAGATCGAAGTTAGATAACTTGTTTTATTTATGCCCTACCTTGAACACGAGGATATGTAAATGAGACGGGGGTGTACGACCGACAGAAGGAGCGGTTTCTTTTCCCATCTCAAGTCAACGCGGGTGTTCGTGGTGGTACTTTAACTCATACTCGGACTAACTAGTTTCGTAGTTAATTTAAAACAAACGATAATTAAAACGAAAAACAAACAAAAAAAGACAATAAAAAGGGCATAAAAAAACGAAATAAAAAGAGAGAAGAGAAGGGGATTTGATGCACCCTCAACCTACATGTATCGTTGACACCGTCTTGGGTCGTAATCGATGGTAGATTTTATCTCGAGAGGCCGTCGTCGACGAAGTAACAAAGCAACACGCGGGTTTTGGAAAGTTTCTGGACAGCGATTTTAAAACAGTGATATCTCCCTCGTTTCACGACGAAAATTCGATCCGAAAGATGTTTTGGAAACTAGAAAGAGAGGAGAACAAGGATCTTAAAGCAACCCTGGCTCGTTTTGGGTTATTGGTCACGAAAAACGAGCACAAACAGAACTGGACAGACAAGAGTAAACCGCGAAAACAGAGTGTTATTTCACTCTGTTTTTCGAGGATCTCGTGTGCTCTCAAGGTCAATTCGGCTCGTAAATCTTTGTCTAATGTGTAGATGGATGTTATGTGGTTAATTGGGAACAAGAAACTCGAATTTTTATGGTGATTTGATGGAGGAACGAAAGGGTTTTCGAAGGAGACACACAAACAGTTTCAGTTTGTGTGTCGGTTTTGTTTAGGGTTTTTGGAGGATGTTTAGGGTTTGTTTCTGAGGTTTAAAGCTTGTGGGTGATGGTTGGATGTATGGAGAACTTAGAGCCATGATTGTATGGTGAAGGGGTGGTATTTATAAGGGTTTAAAATAGGTTAAAAGGGAGGAGAGGCAAACCGGGCTCAATGAACATAGCTGCTGTCCATCGGTTTTGGGAGGGGTTTCTAGGGTTCGTTTTGGGGGGTTTCTTGGTGATCAAGCTAGGATAATATGGGTAGGATACTAGGGTATGGGTTAGGGTTAATGGGTACGGGTCTTGGTAGTGTTTGAAGCGGGTTTGGGCTCGGGAATTGGCTCGCAAAACAGGGGACTGTTTGCGGTTTGGGTGCGGGCTGCTTGTGGTTGGTTTTGAACGAGAATTTGGGCCATGGTATGGGGGTTCGAACATGGGTTGATGGGTATTGGTATAGGTGGGTTAGTGTACTCGAGATTCGTGCCAATTCGCAAAGGAAACGGGCTTAAAAACCGAGCTAAAATCGAGCTCAAAACACACGATGCAAAACGAGTTTTTCGCTTTTAAAATCGATTTTTCAAACCAATTAACAAATTGAAATAAATGACTTTTCAAATCAAATATACTTATAAAATGATTTTTCAAATCAAATATTTATTTTATTTTCAATAAAATAACTTAAGAAAATAAATTCAAAATAAAGCTTTAATTTAAATATCATTTAAACTAGATAAAAATGAATTCACTCAAAAAACACATTAATTTTAAATATCATTTAAAATAACAAAATGAACCCACTAAAAACATTAATTTAAATATCATTTAAATTAACAGAATGAATTCACTAAAAACGTTAATTTAAATATCATTTAAATTAATAAAATGCTTCATCGACGACGCCCATTCTACCTCGTAAAACGAGCTCCAAATAATGACAATGACAACTAAAGAATACATGTGTCCTATCATCATCGGGTGTTTGTCGGGTTCTCTATAAATTCCAATATCGACGGATACGGGTATCTACAGAGCCCCCACTTTGACTGAGGCTTGGACAAGGCGAAAGTCAAAGTATACCCCAGGTCCCTTTCGACCTGAGGATTCTTCGGGTCGTTTATAGTCCATTAGACTTGCGTATATAAGCTCTTGACCATAAGAAGAGATCATACCGAAACTTCGTTGGGGATTAACTCTTGCTTCGTTGCGTCGAATTATCATTGTTGGTCATCGACCCATGAATTGCATAAAAGGTGGGTTGAGCCTTATCCTTAGGCGCCTACGTATCCGTTTCTGACGGAATCAAACCCGCGTCGTAGTTCGGAATGCCGACACATGCCCAAAGTTTATCATCTGCTGGCGTATGTCCAAAATTCATCATCTACTGACATTGGCCCAAGATTTATCATCTGCTGGCACTTGTCTAAATGGGACGGGACTTTCCGAGGAGGTTGCCGTCGCTTTCATCATTTGCTTTCAGCTAAGGAATTCTTCCATTTCATACTCTTGTAATTGAATTGAATTCTAAGTGGATGTCATCCATTTCATCTTGATAATGGTCTCTGAAGCCAACGGCTTCAGAGCCCCCAGTTTGCAATGGCTCTAAAGTCGAAGACTTTAGAGCCCCCAGTTGAAGCATATCCTGCTACATTTGAAACATGGAAAGTGTACTAGCAATAATCATCACATAAGCACATTGGGATCATCGATCTTGAAATTGGATCATTTTGAAGTACTGGGTCATCGGCCCGAAAGTTGAATTTGATAATTTTGAATAATTGGGCCATCGACCCGAAAATTGAATTTGAAAATTTTGAGTGATTGGGTCATCGACCCAAAAAGTTTTTGAAATTTTGAAAGTTTGAACCTTGATGGGTGAGCATGAAATGCGACTCAGACATTCTATACAACCGGTAAACAACGTGGGCGTAGCCCGCTACCGCAAAACAAAAAAGAAAATAAAACCGTAAGTGTGCACGGGCTTTAATTCAAATATGGACTTGTCGAGGGTAGAAAATGTAAATCGGCCGTTCCGGCGCCAAAATATGGCAAATGGGAATCACAAGGTCGTCGAACTTGGGACGGAGATATCGTATGGCAAATGACTTTTCAAATCAAATATACTTATAAAATGATTTTTCAAATCAAATATTTATTTTATTTTCAATAAAATAACTTAAGAAAATAAATTCAAAATAAAGCTTTAATTTAAATATCATTTAAACTAGATAAAAATGAATTCACTCAAAAAACACATTAATTTTAAATATCATTTAAAATAACAAAATGAACCCACTAAAAACATTAATTTAAATATCATTTAAATTAACAGAATGAATTCACTAAAAACGTTAATTTAAATATCATTTAAATTAATAAAATGCTTCATCGACGACGCCCATTCTACCTCGTAAAACGAGCTCCAAATAATGACAATGACAACTAAAGAATACATGTGTCCTATCATCATCGGGTGTTTGTCGGGTTCTCTATAAATTCCAATATCGACGGATACGGGTATCTACATTTTGATCCCTTGGTAGGAAAGGAGTAAGAATCTTGCATTTTCATGGCAAAACGAGACTAAATTGATCGAATTCAATGACCAAGCATTAAGGAGAGACAAGATTAGAAGGCCTTTGTACATATTATAGTAGAAGAGCAATGTTGAGAAAGGATCCTTGAGTCCCCAAGGAAATCCCCAAGGAATTTATGAAGAAAAGGGAAGAAAAGAAGAAGATGTCTTGCTGAGTGACAATCCGTGCGAATTGTCACCAATCCGGCCGTCCCACATCTGCACAATCCGTGCGGCTTTGCTCTAATCCGCTCGGATTCCACCTCCACAATCCGCCCGGATTCCCCTGAATCCGCTCGGACCCCATCACCAGAATCCGCCCGTCCCGACCTTATTCCGCCCGGATTCCAGCACAGCGTGATTTCCTCTTCTCCAAGCTACGAAGAAAGAAGCCCTTCCTTCGAAAAATACCGGATCCTCCTTGCTCAATCTAAAAAGTGTAATTACTAGTTTAGCCCTTAGTTAACCCTAATGCATCCTCCCTAATTTCCACTATAAATACCCCATTAGTCTAATTACAGGAGCATGTTCTTCTTATCAATAATTAGAGTAGTTAATATCAATCAAATCTCTCTTTAGTTTTGTAATCAACAATTAATCAAGTTCTAATACAAGTTTTATTTCCTTAATCTCTCTTTTGTTCATCCTTTATTTTGGGTAATTGAAGATTATTTGGGTTATTATTGGGAGATTGACAACCTCTCAATCAAGCATTCAAGTACTTCTTTTATCTTTGCTTTATTATTGGATTCATTAGTAGGTATAATCTCTTAATCCCTTTTTAATTATTGTTAATTACTTTCATTTATTCATCATGTTTCATATTGTTGGTATGATTGACAACCTTGCTAGCATGATCAACATGATAATGAGTGAGTAGTCTCTTAACTAGGGTTAAATGGGTGATTAGGGGAAACCAACATGGGGAATGATTCATGCTTAAATTAATATGCTTTCATGTTTTATTTGCTTGCTTGTTTTGATCTCAACTCATGCACATGTTATGTTTGATGAAATGCTAAGCCTATGAATCCTTGCATTTACCACCATCACCTATCTTTTCAATGAGACTTTTAAGGCATTACCCAACTCGAGTCTCATTAGACCATGCATGTTGTTGAGTAGGGAAGATTAAGTCGAGTTGTAGGTGTTGTACAATCTAATCGATTCGGCTCCGGGACCCAAACTTTCCTAGGATTGTAAGATATAACCCAACACAATCCATCGCAACAATAATTGCTTGCTTATAATTTGAGAACATGTTTGTATGATCATATCCCATGATTCCCCTATGACCCCATGACACCCTAGTGCTTTTAATCAATTGTTTACACTCCTTTAATTCATCTTGCTTGTTTATTTTCATTGCTATTTTAGTTTAGTGACCTTCTACATCAACCCAATTTGTGACACCCCTTAGACACCACTAGTTGCAATAGAAATCTCATTTCAATACCCGTCCCTTGGGATCCGATCTTTACTTGCCTCTTTACTAATTGTAGAGTTGTTTGTGAAGTTATAAATTGTGTTTTGATTCGACCGTGACCCAACGACCACATCTTTAATTGTGAACACGAAACGGACCCGATCATGTACTTTGCCCAGGAATCCTCTAACCTCTTTTTCTGTTTGGGGTTGTGGCATCTCGATTAAGGCCTTGATCTTGGATGGATCAATTTCTATTCCCCTATGGCTGACAACGTATCCCAGAAGCTTACCTGACGTTACTCTAGTACGATTCATTAATATCTTAAGTTAACATATTCATATATGAAATAATTTATTTAGTCATAAAATAAATGCTAGATGTTATGCATGCAAACTAAAACAAGATAAGAGAAGAAATCATCAATCTTACTATGTGATTTCGGATTAAAGGGCACCAACAAATTCACCTATTTGTTAGTTCTTGAGCTTTCCTTAAAATGGATGAACAAGGTTCAAATTAGAACCTCTCCCAAAAGTATATACCCAAGTAAACCTCTTAATAACTAATATTATTATGATCTAGTAATAATATAAGTCTTACTATAAAAATGGACACAAAAAAAAATTTGTATTTCCTCTTGAATATTTTCGGCCAAGAGGAGAGGTTTGTGAGTTTTTATTTCTCTAAGTTTTCACAAAATGGTAGAAAGAATATTTTTCTTACACTAGAAAATGTTATATACCCAAGGAAACCTCTTAATAACTAATATTATTATGATCTAGTAATAATATAAGTCTTACTATAAAAATTGACACAAAAAAAACATTTGTATTTCCTCTTGAATATTTTCGGCCAAGAGGAGAGGATTGTGAGTTTTTATTTCTCTAAGTTTTCACAAAATGGTAGAAAGAATATTTTTCTTACACTAGAAAATGTTAGATGAAGTAGTGAATGATAATTAGAGAAAACCATTTTGTTTCTCATAGTGGAAAACCGGTGGGAGGGGTGGTAGAGGGAGCCAATGGATGAGGCTCATTTTCTTCTCAAAAAAATAGGGTTGCATGGCTATTATTAGGCTTTAATCATCATGTTTTCCACTTAAAATAAAACACAATATAATCTTTAAACACCCTTCATTTTCGGCACATATATATAAAATGGGAGGTCCATTTTATTTTTTGTCATTTGTCAATTGTGACATATGTGACATGTTACTTGACATGTGAAATTGTAATTTATTTTTAACATATTAAAAATCAACATACTCATAAAATATGTCATATACAATATCGACTAGTAATTCGTAATTACTTGTACCAAAACGGTTTATCAATTATAAATCACAACGTCTTGTATTTATAATAAATTATTCATTCAATTTCAATTTCACTTGTTTCGTAAACAACAATTTGATCCAAGTAATAAAACAATTCGATTACTTAGACTGTATCTAATTTAATCGAATTACAATAAGACACGTTAACTTTACTCACAAAATCATCCGTCAATTTTAAGCAATTTAATTAACTCGAATCGGCATACGATTAATTAAATAATCAATTAAGAGTATTTTCCTATAGGTATGACCTAAGGGGATCAACTGATCACCACCGTCGCACGACAGTAATGTCAAAATCTAGTCAGCCAATCATTACCGATATGTGTGGACCAGTTGACTGTAAAATATTACATCCCACATATATTCTTAAAATGAGATTTAAACATGTGATCATCATGATCGACAGTTGTGATCGCATTATTGTCGGAGGACACATATTCCAACAATCTCCCACTTGTCCTCGACAAGTGTGCATCATCAATTCTCTTGTCCTATTACTATCTCCCACTCAATGCAAGGTGTCTTTCAGGTCGTACTTGCAAGTGATCATATCGAGAGTGGTTTCCTCGATCTGGAGAATAACTGATTGACCCGAATTATCTACCACAGATACCTTCCGAGCGTAGCCATGCATTTCCAGTTCATTATTCCTCGAGTGGCCCTGAGATATTATTATAACCCTGACAAGGGGTGGACAATTCCTATCGCAGTTATTCCCTTCGACTAGCCACAGCCATCATAACCAAAAATATGCCCATTTGACCCCATTTACGAAGGTCCTAGTAACATAAATCAAAGTTAATCTGAAACTATGCCACCATAGGCGAACAATCTTTAGTCAAAAGAATCGACTCATTAGAATACTATAGTAGCTCTCGCCACGACCAGGCTATATAAATTTGCCAGAACTCTATAAGCGGTCATTAGCCCGACAAAGTGTTCCTAACAGTCTGCCTATGTGATCGAATAGTCATTCTCATATGACTCTATGGCACTTGAACTTGCCATCAATCGCATCACACTCTAGTCACTTCGAGACGTCAAATCATACAAGTGACTATGGGCGATTACTATGTCAATTTAGTTCACTTTAATGGGGTTTAATCTTGTCTCTACAACCCATTTGAATATGACAATGTAATGGAAAAATAAAAGACAAATGTGATTATGCATATGAGCAAATAAAACAACTCTTTTATTTCATATCAAAATCTAACATAAAACTGGCAAGCGTTTAAGTCCCATGGACGCAACATGTCCATCATGCTTAGCCTGCGATAAAGGCTTGGTGAGCGGATCAGCTATGTTATCATCCGTCCCAACCTTATATATTGCAATTTCCTTTCTTTCAATGAAATCTCTAATTACATGATATTTTCTAAGTACATGTCTAGATCTATTACTAGACTTTGGCTCTTTAGCTTGGAAGATCGTCCTACTATTATCACAATAGAGAGTGATGGGATCATTGGCGGTAGGTACTACTCTTAGACCTTCCGTGAATTGCCTGATCCATACAGCTTCCTTGGCAGCTTCTGATGCTTCAATGTACTCAGCCTCCGTTGTTGAATCCCATGATCACGACTTCCTTGAAGCTTCTCCATTACAAAGACCACCATTGAGCATGAAAACAAAACCAGCTTGTGATTTCATGTCATCTCTATCCGTTTGAAAACTTGAGTCCGTGTAACCATTAACACGGAGCTCGGTGTCTCCTCCAAACACTAAGATAGAATCCTTAATTCTTCTCAAGTACTTAAGGATGTTCTTAACGGCTATATAGTGACTCTCACCTGGATTTCCTTGATATCTACTCGTCATGCTCAAGGCATACGAGACATCAGGACGTGTGCATTTAATGGCGTACATGATTGATCCAACAGCGGAAGCATAAGGGATCAACTTCATGCGTTCAACATCATGGGGTTCGGAGGGCGATTGAGACTTGCTCAATATTGTCCCAGTTACCATAGGTACCAATCCCCTTTTTGATTTCTCCATGTTGAAACGTCGAAGAATCTTATCAACATAAGATTCTTGACTTAGTGCCAATATCCTCTTGGATCTATCTCTATGGATCCGGATACCTAATATGCGTTGTGCGTCTCCTAAACCCTTTATTTGGAAGTGGTTACCTAACCACTTCTTAACGGAAGACAACATCGGAATATCATTTCCAATGAGTAGTATGTCATCGACATACAAGATTAGGAACACAACATTGCTCCCACTAAATTTCATGTATAAACATGGTTCCTCAACACTTCGAGTGAAACCATTCTCTTTTATCATATGATCGAATTGATGATTCTAACTTCTTGATGCTTGCTTAAGTCCATAAATGGATCTCTTAAGTTTGCATACTTTGTTAGGATTTTTAGAATCAACAAAACCTTCGGGTTGTATCATGTACACCTCCTCTTCTAAATGCCCATTTAGAAAAGCGGTTTTGACATCCATTTGCCATATTTCATAATCATGAAATGCGGCAATCGCTAACAAAATCTGTATGGATCTTCGCATGGCTATGGGGGCGAAGGTTTCATCATAATGAAGACCTTGGACTTGGGTAAATCTTTTTGCCACTAGCCTAGCTTTGTAGACATAATCATGTCCTTCTATGCCATTCTTGACCTTGAAAATTCATTTGCATTGAAGAGGTCTTGCCCCTTTAGGCAAATCCACCAAGTTCCAAACTTGGTTTTCATGCATAGAATCCATTTCGGACTTCATGGCTTCAAGCCATAAGGAGGAATTTGGTCTAGAGATTGTGGCTTTGTAGGTGGCGGGTTCGTCACTTTCTAAAAGCAACACATCGAGTGTTCCATGTTCTGCGATAAGTCCCACATATCGATCGGGATGGCGAATAACTCGGCCCGTTCTTCTAAGTGGAGGAGGGACAACCGCGCTAGACAATGAAGGAACATCTTCTGGCGTCTCTAACTCGGTTTGTGGCTCTTGAACTTCATCAAGTTCAAAATTTCTCCCACTCTGTCTCTTAGAAATAAATTCTCTTTCTAAGAAGACAGCCTCGCAAGACACAAACACTTTGTTTTCTTGAGGTTTATAGAAGTAGTATCCTCGAGAGGTCGAGGGGTAACCTACAAAGATGCATTTTTCGGATCTTGGGGCAAGCTTGTTGTCGGTCTTTGCCTTGACGTAAGCATCACATCCCCAAATCTTCATGTAGGATATATTAGGAACCCTTCCCGTCCACATCTCATATGGAGTCTTTTTGGTTGTCTTCGTGGGACTATTATTCAAAGATCTAACTGCAGTTTGAATCGCAAATCCCCAAAACGAGTTTGGTAGCTCGGTTTGACTCATCATTTATTGAACCATATCAAGTAGGGTTCGATTTCTCCTTTCGGCAACACCATTGAGTTGTGGTGTTTCGGGTGGAGATAGTTTTGATATTATGCCAAAAACTTTCAAGTGTGAATCGAATTCATGACTAAGATATTCTCCACCACGATCGGATCGTAGTGCTTTTATCCTTTTGTTCAATTGGATCTCTACTTCATTTTGAAATTCCTTGAATTTCACAAAAGCTTCACTCTTATGTTTCATTAAATAGACATACCCATGTCTACTCAAGTCGTCGGTGAAGGTTATGAAGTAGTCATAATGGTCGGACTAAATCTTTTCGGTAACTTGTCGTTAGGAGCACCTAGACCAAAACACAATTTATAGCTTCACAAAAAACTCTACAATTAGTAAAAAGGCAAGTAAAGGTCAGATCCCAAGGGACGGGAATTGAAATGAGATTTCTATTGCAACTAGTGGTGTCTTAGGGGTGTCACAATTTGGGTTGATGTAGAAGGTCACTAAACTAAATAGCAATGAAATTAAATAAGCAAGATGAATTAAAAAAGGTTGTAAACAATTGATAAAAAGCACTAGGGTGTCATGGGGTCATAGGGGATTCATGGGAATTGATCATACAAACATGTTCTCAAATTATAAGCAAGCAATTATTATTGTGATGGATTGAGTTGGTTTATATCTTACAATCCTAGGAAAGTTTGGGTCCCGGAGCCGAATCGATTAGATTGTACAACACCTACAAGTCGACTTAGTCTTCCCTACTCAACAACATGCATGGTCTAATGAGACTCGAGTTGGTTTATGTCTTACAAGTCTCATTGAAAAGATAGGTGATGGGTAAAAAAAATTCAAGGATTCATAGGCTCGTATTTCATCAAATATAACATGTGCATGAGTTGAGATCAAAACAAGAAAGCAAATAAACCATGAAAGCATATTAATTTAAGTATGAATCATTCCCCATGTTGGTTTCCCCTAATTACCCATTAACCCTAGCTAGGTGACTACTCACTCATTATCTTGTTGAACATGCTAGCAAGGTTATCGATCATACCAACAAAGTGAAACATGATGAATAAATGAAAGTAATTAACAATAATTAAAAAGGGATTAAGAGAATTATACCTACTAATGATTCCAATAATAAAGCAAAGAATAAAAGAAGTACTTGATGCTTGATTGAGAGGTTGTCAATCTCCCAATAATAACCCAAATAATCTTCAATTACCGAAAATAAAGGATGAACAAAAGAGAGATTAAGGAAATAAAACTTGTATTAAAAACTTGATTAATTGTTGATTACAAAATTTAAGAGAGATTTGATATTAACTACACTAGAGATTGCTAAGAAGAACATGCTCTTCTAATTAGACTAATGGGGTATTTATAGTGGGGATTAGGTGTAGGAATTAGGGTTAACTAAGGGCTTAAATGACGATTAAGTCCCTACTTAAGGAAACGCCGGTATTTTTGGAAGGATGGGCATCTTTCTTTGGAGCTTGAAAAAACGAAGTTGTGCTGCCTTGGAATCCGTGCGTCTTAGGCACGGGACGGCTGGATTCTTTGGTCTCTGCCCGGGCGTCTTTGGGAGAAGACGGGCGTCTTCTGAAGCTGCTGCCCGGGCGTCTTGTGGAGAAGACGCTCGGATTGTGGAGGTGGAGGACGGGCGTCTTCTAGGCAATCCGCACGGATTGCTGGACAGCTTCATTTCTTCTTCTTTTCTTCCTTTTCCTTCATAAAATCCTTGGGGATTTCCTCGGGGATGCAAGGATCTTTTCTCATCATTGCCCATCTACTATAGTATGTACAAAGGCCTTCTAATCTTGTCTCTCCTTGATTCTTGGTCATTGAATTCAATCAATTTAGTCTCGTTTTGCCATGAAAATGCAAGGTTTGCACTCCTTTCCTACCAAAGACACAAAACCTCAAAGAATATGCAAAACAAAGAACTAAAGACAATAAATGACCCAAATATGCACTAAAAAGCATGGGAACAAGGCTAATTCGGGGACTAAATATGCTCTAATTATGGTCACATCAAATATCCCCAAACCGAACCTTTGCTCGTCCCGAGTAAAGAGTTGACAAACACTAGGACCATTATTTAAACTAATCTAATAACATAGCCGATATGAGACAATTAGCGGGTCTCACTCCGCCCCTTCAACTCACAACAAGACAACCATGAGGTAGGATGCCTTCTTGTAAGGCAAGGTGGGTCTTGCCAAAATGGCGACACATCCAAACATTTAGCACACAAAATCAAATAATGGATGCATCTACAAAAGAATAGCCACTTTCCTCATCTAAGTGGCCGAAATTATCTACAAGGGAAGCAATTCAAGGGTACACACTCCTTCATAGATGCAATTTCTTCAAACTACTAAGCCTAGAAGGATACTAATAAATCACCTCCAAATTGTGTCAAGCTAGGGTACCTTTGTCCTCAATCGTTAAATGCTTTTTGTCAAGAATAGACTCCCTATGGTGTTAGAAACACTGGAGGATCGCGGAATTCCCCCTCTTGCCTAAACAAGAAGAAGAGTCGTCCCCTCTCTACCATGCACAAAAATGGATACGGTGGATAAAGGGATTAATAGATATTTGAGTTTCACTTTGGGAGTTTGCTTTCATTTTTGTTTTTCCCCCCAATTTCTTGTGGCATATAACATTTGAGAACACTTTATTGCCATTTCTTTTTTATTTTTGGCATTTCAACACTTGACAACTTTCTGTGCATTTCTTTTGAACATTTTCAAAGTCACCCCATATGTAGTGAGGGTGCCTTATATTTGAAGCTTTAGGAGTTCTATTTTTGCTCCTCTTTTCATTTGATGCATTTTTGCAAACTTTTTTTCACTTTTCATTTCTTGAACTCAAATCAATTTCTTTTTGTGCCCATTCCCTTTGATGACAAAAATGTGGTAGAACATGGATGATGGATGGATGGATGCATGGTTTCAAGGGTCACCTTGGAATAAACGGTAGCCAAGGAGTTATCACACCACAAGGTACTCTTGACTAGGCCTTAATCCATGGGTCAAAGGATACTAGCATGACACATCCTAGGGTGTTTTACAAGTATTCTAACAAGCAAAGTCTTAAGAAGAAAAAGCATCTACTAGGGCCTATATACACTTGTCAAGCTTCCCAAGTAGACGGTTTCGCAAAATTTTCTAACATTCAACTACATGCCATGTTGCAACTAACATATAAACATCCTAATGCAAATGATTCTACCAACTAATATGACATATAAACTAAATGCAAGTCCTAAGTTCACATTGTTATACCGCATCAATCAAAATAAAGCCACATAGTCATTAACATAAAGAGGAAAAAGGAGATTGGAAAGATCATACCATGCGGTCTTCAATATCCTTATGCCTCGGATGTGGTGTAGTCGATCAATGTGAACAAGGATAAACAAACACAATATATACAACAATATATACATGACTACACTACAAAGGAAATGAACTTGTTTTTGGTTTTTCAATTTTTCAAATTTTTATGGTTTTTTTTATTTTTCAATTTTTTTGGATTTTTGAATAAAAGTTAAGTTAGAATTCCCCATCCCCACACTAATATGGGCATTGTCCTCAATGGCCAAAATGATGGGAAATCATGCAAGCATGATGCATGAATTCTACACTAAATGCAAGCTACACTAATCTACACTACATGATGCATGGGTTTTTGTTTATGACGGAGAGGACAATTTAGATTACCTCCCGTTGTGTATGCACGTACTTCCCTAAACCAAGTTAGACATTATTGCTAATGTCCTAAGGTTGGGTGTAGTTCATGCACACACGATGCAATGCATGAAACTAAATTTGTCATTTTGGATTTTCAAAAGTGGGAACAATGAAATAAGAACACCTCAATGGGGCCGAGGTTTTAGTCCTCTATGTTGCTAGGACTACTCCAACCATGATCAAGATAAAGTAAAATAAAACAAAGAAATAGACAAACCTCAAGAGGGTAGGAGCCTCCAAAGCTTGCTAATCTTCCATCATATCATCACTATCATCATCTTCCTCAATAGAAGTGGACTCATCACCACTTCCCTCTTCACTTTCTTGTTCACTTTGTTCATCATCCTCTTATTCTTCCTCACTAGCCTCTTCATCAATGCTATCATCAACCGCATCACCGACAACCTCATCGTCACCCGGAATCTCACCCCTAGATGCACTCGGAAAGAATACTTCCCTATCCGCCCAACTAGGCAAAGGACATGAAGGATCAAGTAGTCCTTGCCTAGCTAAATGAAGGAGGGGTGGATATTGGGCTAAGTAAGCATCTTCCCGATCCTTGAAGGCTTGCTTGTGCATCTCTTGCATAAGAAGAGTCATATAATCATTTCTTGCTTCAACACCTTCTGGTTTGAACTCTTGGTACTTGAAAGGATAGGGTGGTGTGACAATGGAGGAGGAGGGCATTTCAATTTCACCCTTTTGTTGTCGGATAATGTATTCGGCCTCTTTTGAAAGGGGAAGGAGATAGTTGGTCCGATGGACACTTAAACGACAAATCTTCGAAGGCAAAGTAAAAGATCTAGCCTCACTAGTGAGCCATCCATACTTGGTGTCAAGAGGGTTATGAGAGACCCACTTGTATTTGTTTATCATAGCATCAATATCAATGAGATGACCACCCTTTTTCGCCACATACTTGCTATCCTTGTTGAAGTTCCGATCAAAGTATTTAGCCAAAAGAGTGACTAGACCTCCATTCACAATAACGGTAGTGCCTTGCTTCCCACAATCAACATTTAGCCATCTATCCACCAGAAGCCTTAGAGAATTGAAAGGCTTGGTGAATTCCCTTCCAATGTTTAAGGCCGACTCAAGAAGAACAAAATCGAGCTTGGTAAAGTGGTTGGTGTCTTTTCTTGCAATGATGGTATTCCCTATGACCTTGTGCCACACTCTAATGCCCGGATGGTGGACTAATAGAGCGCGACTAGCATGATAGTTCTCAAATTTCCTTCCGGAAATCGCCTCCCAAAGAGGGTCGGGGTCATACTTGCCAACATTCTTGAAATAACTATGTGAATCATCAAGACCCAATGCTTTACCCATTTCCTCAAAGGAGATGCGCCTACTAACATTAGCTAGGCGGAACTCGATGTTTCCCATGGTCTCTACCTTATTAACTTTCAAAGAACTCAAGAATTCTAAGGTAAGGGAGGGGTATGTTAATTCTTTTGTTGCAAACAATTTTCCCAACCCCATGGCTTTAAAGAAGGATCTAGTTTGCTCAAGGACACCCAACTTATTCAAGGCATCTTAACAAATAAACTTGGTGGATAGAAATGATTTTCTAGCAAACTTGGCAAAAGTTTCCCTATGGGATTTGGAAATGAAAATTACCTCCGGATAGTTCGAAAGTTGAGCAATTTTCGGAGTAGTAGATGTTGTTGCTTCCAAGGGAGGTTGTTCTTATTGTACTTCCAAGTTTGAGCTAGCTACCACCATAGCCAATGAGGCTTTCTTTGCTTGAAGACTCTTTTGTTTTGTTGAGAGTGCCTTTGCCTTTGGTGCCTTTGTTGCTCCTTTTGTCCTTGCCATTGATGCTTGAACCAAGAAAAGAGTGAAAATCTTTAATTTCCAAGTGTACCCAAATCGATTTTAAGATGAAAGGCTTTGCCTTTATAAATTCAAAAATTGACTCAAAGGTTGAAGATTTGGTGCTTGGTTTGATTTTTGTTGAAAGAGGAGTGATTAATTTTTTTGTTAAAAGGATGTTTTGATTTGATTTTGATGAATGTGGTTGAGGAAATCTTGAATTTGTGATGGAGAGGATGAGGGTTTTGAGTTTTGGGGTTTATGGGTAGTGTTATGAATGAAGAAATGAATGTGGGAGGAGGTTTATAAAAAACCCTAAAATTTGAAATGCAGGGGGAAGACGGGCGGCTTTCCTTCGGGACGCCCGGATTCTGTCTGTTCTGGGTTGGAAAATTCTCGCCTAAAGACGGGCGGCTTCCAGCAAAGACGCACGGATTGTGCAGCTGCGGGACGGGCGTCTTTCACTGAAGACGGGCGGATTCCTTTCCAGGGAATTTGCTTGTTTTTCTCAGCCAAAAAGACGGGCGGATTCTTTTGCAGGACGGGCGTCTTTTTGAAGACGGGTGGATTCTTTTGCAGGACGCCCGGATTCGTTAACAGTCCCAAAATTTCAAAAATTCAGCTCATGAAGAACGGGCGGATTAGGACCAAGACGCCCGGGTTGCCTGAAGACGGGCGGATTCTCTTGAAAACGCTCGGATTCTTCCCCTTTTACCCGGATTCAGTTCCATCCGTGTACTTGCATATCCCGTGTCATTTTTCATTCTTCAAAATCCCGTGTTCTTCATTGTGGGGCACTACTAAGGCATGGATAGCCTAGGCAATTGCTATCCCCACACTAAGCTAAAGCACTACACATCATTTGAAATCATTAGTCCCTCCCTCATTTCTCTCAAAAATGATAATTATCTTGATCAAGGCATAAAAATCCAAAAATGACAAAAATGCAATATGAGAATTAAAATGCGAGTTAGGAGTTAGAAATATTTACAAATGGTGGTTTAGGGAGGACTCCACCAAACTCTCATCCTTAGTGAGATGTCATGGGGGCATGTCCAAGGTGTTGTTGATGTTGCTCAACAACTTGAAGAAGTAATCAAAAGCTTCTTCATTGTCATGATAAAGATCTTCGATAGATCTTTGCCCTTGTTGTCGGTCTTGATCGATGGCATTACCAATGTAGGGATTAAAATTTCCTTTAAATTCGTCGTCCCAAAGACCACAAACTTCATTAAGTTGATCATTAAAAATCTCTTGATTTGATGGAGACAACTCTCCCATTTTTTTTTCTTGGCCAATGAGGCCATCTTCTTCATTGCTTGACATTGGTGAGCTTTTCAAGCTCTCTTTGTTACAATTCACTTGCTCTTTGAATGGAGCATCTTCAATTTTCCTCTTCCATTGGAGTTCCGACTTCTTCCTATCATCTTTCCGGCTATAATGATCAATCATAAAACATGGTTCATGCAAACGGGGAGCTCTCATAGTCTTGTCAAGATTGAAAGTTATACTCTCATCTCCCACTTCTAGAGTGAGCTCTCCATGTTTTACATCAATCACCACACCCGCGGTGTGTAAGAAAGGTCTTCCTAGAATGATTGGAATGTTGGAATCTTCCTCCATATCAACAATGACAAAGTCCACCGGGATGAAAAATTTCCCAATTCGCATGGGAACATCTTCCCATATCCCCAATGGTGTCTTCGTCGATATATCGGCCATTTGGAGTGTAATATTAGTGCATTTAAGCTCTCCCATCCCCAACCTTTTACTCACCGAGTACGGCATAACACTCACACTAGCCCCTAGATCACATAAGGCTTTGTTGATCGTGGCGTCGCCAATGGTACACGGTATTGAGAAGCTTCCTGGATCTTTGAGTTTTAGAGGTGAACTCCCTTGAAGTATTGCACTACTCACCATAGTGAAGGCGATAGTCTCAAGCTTCCAGATCGACTTCTTTTTTGTGAGGATGTCTTTCATGTATTTCGCATAGGCCGGCACGTGATTGATTAATTCCGTGAAAGGAATTGAGACTTCCAAATTCTTCACAATTTCCATAAATTTTCCAAGTTGGTCATCAAATTTGGGCTTGGCTTGACGACTTGGAAAAGGAAGTTTAATCATAATGGGCTCCTTCTCCTTGACCTTGTCTTCATTTTTCTTTGAGATTTCTTCTTTTGATGGTTTTCCATCCTTGGAGTTTTGCACAATTTCTTCCTTGTCACTAGCTTCCACAACTTCATCCTCAACTTGCTTCTTCGGTGCTTCATACCTTGTACCACTTCTCAAGTGAATGGCACTAACCGTTTCATGTCTTGGGGGATTACTTTGAGGTGGTAATTGCCCCTTTTGTCTTTGTGAGCTTGAAGATGCTAGTTGAGTCAATTGGGTTTCCAACATTTTGATGTGAGCTAGAATGTTGTTGATGGTGGTTTCCTTTTTTTGACTATCTTTTTGCATTTGAGTGAAAAACTCTTGTTGATTCTTTTGCATTTGAAGGACCGCTTTTTGAACATCAAAACCTTGGTCATTTTGTTGATTGTATGGAGATTGATTTTGGTAACCTTGGTTTTGGTTGTAAGAGGGTCTTTGATTTTGGTTTCTCATGGGAGGTGGGGTGTATGTTGTTTGAGGGTTTTGAACATTTTGGCTTTTGTATGAGAGATTTGGATGGAATTTGGTGTTTTCATTGTAATAGTTAGAATAAGGGGTACCACTCTTATATGCTTGGAAAGCATTCACTTGTTCATTTGTTTCCCTAAATTCACTTTGGTCATGTCCCAAAGTTCCACAATTCTCACATATCCCACTTGGGATTGATGAAGATGCCGTCATGGCATTAACATGATGCTTTGGTGATTTTGAGGCTTCTTCAAGTCTAGCCATAGCTTTTTCAAACTTCAAATTGATGGTATCAATGTGAGCACTAAGTTGAGCACCCAATTGATTAACGGAGTCCACTTCATGCTTTCCTCCTCTAGTAGCCTTACGAGGTCTACTATATTGTGAGTTATAGACCGCCATTTCCTCAATTTTGTTCCAAGTTTGATTGTCATCAACTTCGGTGAACATTCCATTTGATCCCATGTTGAGAATGTTCCTTGAATCTTCATAAAGACAGTTCCAAAATTGTTGTGCCAAGAACCACTCGCTAAGTCGATGGTGAGGACATGAGCGACAAATTCCTTTGAACCACTCCCAAGCTTCATACAAAGATTCTTCATCCCTTTGCTTAAAACCCGTAATTTGAGCTCTTAGCATGTTAGTCTTTTCCGGTGGATAGAACTTTTTGTAGAAAGTTAGAGCCAACTTTTTCCAAGAATCAATTCCGAGAGTGGCGTTATCAAGGCCCTTCAACCATTGTTTCGCGGTGCCAATTAGAGAAAAAGGAAATAAGACCCATCGAATTTGGTCTTGAGTTACACCGGTTTGAGAAATCGCATCACAATAGTCACAAAAGGTCTCCATATGAGAATGAGGGTCTTCACTAGGCATCCCCCCAAATTGGCTTCTTTCGACTAATTGGATAAATGCGGATTTGGCAATAAAATTTCCGGTTAGATGTTGTGGTGTGGGAGTACCATTGGGTAGGTTCTCCTCGGTTGGTACGGAATGTGATCAAAACTTAGGCATTGTGGGTTGGTTTTGTGTTGTATTTTGTGTTGAGTTCTCCTCACCTTCTCTTGCAAAAGGGCTGATGAACTCAATAGTTTGTTGAATATCTACAACCTCACTAATACCTCTCAAATTTCTCCTAGCAAGTCTTCTATTGTTTGTCAAAGTTCTTTCAATTTCACGATCAAAGGGTAACAAGTCACCTTGTGACCTTCTAGACATGCAAAATATCAAAAAACTCGAAAATAATTAGAACAAACCTTGAGGAGTTTTACTTCCCCAAGGCAAAGAAAGACACAACTAATAACAATGTAAGAAAATCAAAATCAAGTTAACACCATCCCCGGCAACGGCGCCATTTTTGGTCGGACTAAATCTTTTCGGTAACTTGTCGTTAGGAGCACCTAGACCAAAACACAATTTATAGCTTCACAAACAACTCTACAATTAGTAAAGAGGCAAGTAAAGGTCGAATGCCAAGGGACGGGAATTGAGATGAGATTTCTATTGCAACTAATGGTGTCTTAGGGGTGTCACAATTTGGGTTGATGTAGAAGGTCACTAAACTAAATAGCAATGAAAGTAAACAAGCAACATGAATTAAAAAAGGTTGTAAACAATTGATAAAAAGCACTAGGGTGTCATGGGGTCATAGGGGATTCATGGGAATTGATCATACAAACATGTTCTCAAATTATAAGCAAGCAATTATTGTTGTGATGGATTGAGTTGGTTTATATCTTACAATCCTAGGAAAGTTTGGGTCCCGGAGCCGAATCGATTAGATTGTACAACACCTACAAGTCGACTTAGTCTTCCCTACTCAACAACATGCATGGTCTAATGAGACTCGAGTTGGTTTATATCTTACAAGTCTCATTGAAAAGATAGGTGATGGTTAAAAAAATGCAAGGATTCATAGGCTCGCATTTCATCAAACATAACATGTGCATGAGTTGAGATCA
The DNA here is from genome assembly GCF_048544455.1 of Silene latifolia. Classification (NCBI taxonomy): domain Eukaryota; kingdom Viridiplantae; phylum Streptophyta; class Magnoliopsida; order Caryophyllales; family Caryophyllaceae; genus Silene; species Silene latifolia. Next base: position 29,205,449 of record NC_133532.1, read on the forward strand.
AAACAAGCAAGCAAATAAACCATGAAAGCATATTAATTTAAGCATGAATCATTCCCCATGTTGGTTTCCCCTAATTACCCATTAACCCTAGCTAGGTGACTACTCACTCATTATCTTGTTGAACATGCTAGCAAGGTTGTCGATCATACCAACAAAGTGAAACATGATGAATAAATGAAAGTAATTAACAATAATTAAAAAGGGATTAAGAGAATTATACCTACTAATGATTCCAATAATAAAGCAAAGAATAAAAGAAGTACTTGATGCTTGATTGAGAGGTTGTCAATCTCCCAATAATAACCCAAATAATCTTCAATTACCCAAAAGAAAGGATGAACAAAAGAGAGATTAAGGAAATAAAACTTGTATTAAAAACTTGATTAATTGTTGATTACAAAATTTAAGAGAGATTTGATATTAACTACACTAGAGATTGCTAAGAAGAACATGCTCTTCTAAGTAGACTAATGGGGTATTTATAGTGGGGATTAGGTGTAGGAAATAGGGTTAACTAAGGGCTTAAATGACGATTAAGTCCCTACTTAAGGAAACGCCGGTATTTTTAGAAGGATGGGCATCTTTCTTTGGAGCTTGAAAAAACGAAGTTGTGCTGCCTTGGAATCCGTGCGTCTTAGGCACGGGACAGCCGGATTCTTTGGTCTCTGCCCGGGCGTCTTTGGGAGAAGACGGGCGTCTTCTGAAGCTGCTGCCCGGGCGTCTTGTGGAGAAGACGCTCGGATTGTGGAGGAGGAGGACGGGCGTCTTCTAGGCAATCCGCACGGATTGCTGGACAGCTTCATTTCTTCTTCTTTTCTTCCTTTTCCTTCATAAAATCCTTGGGGATTTCCTCGGGGATGCAAGGATCTTTTCTCATCATTGCCCATCTACTATAGTATGTACAAAGGCCTTCTAATCTTGTCTCTCCTTGATGCTTGGTCATTGAATTCAATCAGTTTAGTCTCGTTTTGCCATGAAAATGCAATGTTTGCACTCCTTTCCTACCAACGACACAAAACCTCAAAGAATATGCAAAACAAAGAACTAATGACAATAAATGACCCAAATATGCACTAAAAAGCATGGGAACAAGGCTAATTCGGGGACTAAATATGCTCTAATTATGGTCACATCACATAATTTCCTCGAGCGGTGATACTCATTGGTCCACACACATCGGTATGTATGAGTCCCAATAGTTCACTAGCTCGTGTTCCTTTACCGCTAAAAGGATTACGAGTCATCTTTCCAAGAAGGCAATATTCGCATGTTCCATATGATTGATAATCAAATGGTGTAATCACATTAGTCGAAATTAATCTTTTGATGCGTTTCTCGTTTATGTGACCTAATCGACAATGCCAAATGAACGATTCATTTGGATCACCTGATTTGAGTTTCTTTGATTGAATGTTGTAGATGTCATTTGTTGGATTCGAGGTTTCTAAAATGTAAATGCCATTAATGGAAGGAATTTGGCCTATAACCAAGTCGTTCCTGGAAATAATACAACGATTGTTTTTAATGACAAAACAAAAACCGTCCATGTCTAACATGGCGATAGAAATAATGTTTTAGAAAGTGTAGGCACCTAAAAACAATTATGTAAATACAACTCAAATCCATTAGGCAAAACCAATACATAAGTTCCTTTGGATTCGGCCGCTACTCGAGCTCAATTTCCAAGGCGTAGATCCACATCTCCTTTGATAAGCCTCTTCACGTCTCTTAACCCCTGTAAATGATTACAAAGGTGACAACTACAACCGGTATCCAGTACCGATGTCGTAGTGGAAGTATAATTTACATCAATAACATAAATTTCCTTAGGAATTTTACCTTTTGTAACGATGATTCCTTCCCTTATATTTAGCAAATATATAGGACAATTCCTAAGCCAATGTCCCATGCCATAGCAATAATGGCATTCATCTTCAACTTACTTGAAGTTTTTCCCTTTCTTTTCCTTCTTCTTGAACCTTTTGCCCTTAGAAGCAGGAGCTTGATTGCTTGAGCTCCCACTAGTTTTGGCATCTTTCTCTTCCAAAGATAAAGATCCTATAGATTTTATGAGGCAGTCTTCCTGAGACCGGCTCACAAGAGATCTTGTAGTAGTAGGTGGTCTAGAAGAAGTGATGAAGTTTATGTTTCCATCCGAACCTATCCCAAAATGAAGTTCTCTAGTAGTGTTGAAATCATTGTTGAAGCAAACGTCGTCAAAAACATTGTGGTAAGACTCAATAGTTATCGGTGTAGTAGCGTTTGATGGATTCATTATAATGAACTACAAGTATGGAGGAAAAGGAAATATTAACATTTGTCTTTTTAATCATACTTGTAAATAATATAACAAGATATGAGAATTTATATAGTGACCTCTACCCAACTATAATAAATGATTCCAAGATCCAAATTCATATTAACTTGGGCACGGTAGGGGCCGATTCATCCCTTATCAATATAACTCGGTGGATTAACTCTTTAATCAATTCTACTTTTAGAACTCTTGGTCGATAAATTACATTAATATTTATCTTTAGCCCAAAACACATCCGGCAATGGTCGAGAATACTTTTGTTGAGTTCAACCCAAATTTCGAATAAATGTGTCCATGATCCAAATCCACATCAACTTGGGCACGGTAGGGCCGATTCATCCCTTATCAACATGAATTCGGTGGATAGACATTTATCACCCACTTCCCCTACGTAACAAGGTTTGTACCCCGGTATGGTCGAGCGCACTCCCTCATGAAATAGGTTTTCATGGTTTCTACGTTTTGGTAAGGCTAAGTCTCAATTGTTTATTTTAGCGAGAGGTCATGTCAATTTATTATCTATCACGTTTTAAGTGAACTAAAGCGGTGAACTACGATAATTGTAATTGACACGGTCGATAAACTCGATTTAAAATGCATGTTTAGTTATGGCGATTTAGCGATGCATGCAACATATAAATAAAATGCAAACCATAAAAATAAAATCTAAGTATGGCCTTCCTAAAATAGTAAATCTAATAAACTATTACAAATTCGGAAACCAACTCCTTTGGTCCCTTGAACTTCGGTCTTGGCACGCATTTCAAGGCAACACTTTCTTTGATGGATCGCCTTCTCGAATGGCACCGTCTTCAAGGAACTCCGGAATAATTAAATTACATAATGAATTACATAATTTCCTATTATACATTTGTAACTAAAATAAAAATAAATCTATTAAATTAAAAAACGGTGATACGAGATCACAATAATTACAACCGAATCGATATTCCCATACATTCTGGGTAATACCAATTAAAACTAAGGCCATACTAAGTAAAATTACATAATTCAAAAATTACATAAAATTAAAATATGGCAATCATAAATAAAATAAAATGCAACATTATAATATGTATGAACATGCTAAATTTTATGCTAAATCGCCATTTAAGAGCCAATATCGTATATTAATCGGTTTTTACGGATTTGCGTGATTTAACTTATTAAAATCACAATAATTACATAAATTCATATTTATGTACAAATTATTACCCTAACCATCTTAGGACTCAAAATTAGTCTCCACTAACATTTTGACAATAATTAAACTTGATTTATTGTTCATAAATGGACCCAAAATACAAAATTATGCTATAAACTTCAAATTAAATTATAAAAATTTCAAATAATTTCGAAATTTGAAATTTAAACTCATTAACATTCTGGAAAAATATCATGACACTGATAATGTTCAAAACTTAGGTTAAAAATTTCGAAAACTTATCGAGAAAAACAATGTTGCGGTTTATCGGTTTTAACAATTATGACCATAAAAATATGAGAAAAATTATATTCATCAACTTTTCACTTTTAGATCTGAAATACATGATAAAATGCAACATGTGACATTTTTTCTTAGTCATGAAGTATGTTTTAGCATTATTACTAATTATAGTCACTATTTATGTGATTTTTCATCAAAAATTCATAAATCATGCATAAAGACTACATTATAGCCAAATATTTTACACACATCTTGTAAAATTGCATGTGACAACATACTAAATTTCCATGACCAGATTCGAAATATAACTCATATTAACCTATTTACCCATTTAAATACGATTTTATCTTAAAAAATCTATATTTCGAGCAAAACAACTCATTTTAACATGAACATTTACAGGCCATCAGTAGATAATATATGTGAAAACATATCCAAAAACCACTGAAAACTTCGAAGTTTAGCTATTTTTCGTCCAAAAATGACATGTTTATCATAAAAATCACATTTTAATGCCAATAATATATAAAATGAACAATAAAATCCATAAATAAACCAAAATGTCCTAAAAATCACTTAGGACCAGAAACTTTTAACATGAAAAGTTATTTTAAGGTTTATCTTCATAAATCTAAATTAATTAGTTTTGTATGTTAATCTTATAACTCGGAAAAACTATAAACCGATTTGCATGCAAACAACCTAAGGTTCATGATACCGCTTGTACGATTCATTAATCTCTTAAGTTAACATATTCATATATGAAATAATTTATTTAGTCATAAAATAAATGCTAGATCTTATGCATGCAAACTAAAACAAGATAAGAGAAGAAATCATCAATCTTACTATGTGATTTCGGATTAAAGGGCACCAACTAATTCACCTATTTTTTAGTTCTTGAGCTTTCCTTAAAATGGATGAACAAGGTTCAAACTAGAACCTCTCCCAAGGTATATACCCAAGGAAACCTCTTAATAACTAATATTATTATGATCTAGTAATAATATAAGTCTTACTATAAAAATTGACACAAAAAATTTTTTTGTATTTCCTCTTGAATATTTTCGGCCAAGAGGAGAGGTTTGCGAGTTTTTGTTTCTCTAAGTTTTCACAAAATGGTAGAGAGAATATTTTTCTTACACTAGAAAATGTTAGATGAAGTAGTGAATGATAATTAGAGAAAACCATTTTGTTTCTCATAGTGGAAAACCGGTGGGAGGGGTGGTAGAAGGAGCCAATGCATGAGGCTCATTTTCTTCCCAAGAAAAATAGGGTTGCATGGCTACTATTAGGCTTTAATCATCATGTTTTCCACTTAAAATCAAAACACAATATAATCCTTAAACACCCTCCATTTTCGGCACATATATATAAAATGGGAGGTCCATTTTATTTTTTGTCATTTGCCATTTGTGACATATGTGACATGTTACTTGACATGTGAAATTGTAATGTATTTTTAACATATTAAAAATCAACATACTCATAAAATATGTCATATACAAAATCGACTAGTAATTCGTAATTACTTGTACAAAAACGATTTATCAATTATAAATCACAACGTCTTGTATTTATAATAAATTATTCATTCAATTTAAATTTCAATTGTTTAGTAAACAATAATTTTATCCAAGTAATAAAAAAATTCGATTACTTAGACCGTATCTAATTTAATCGAATTACAATAAGACACGTTAACTTTACTCACAAAATCATCCGTCAATTTTAAGCTATTTAATTAACTCGTATCGGCATAAGATTAATTAAATAATCAATTAAGAGTATTTTCTTATAGGTATGACCTAAGGGGATCAACTGATCACCACCGTCGCACGACAGTAATGTCAAACTCTAGTCAGCCAATCATTACCGATATGTCTGGACCAGTTGACTGTAAAATATTACACCCCACATGTATTCTTAAAATGAGATTTAAACATGTGATCATCATGATCGACAGTTGTGATCGCATTATTGTCGGAGGACACATATTCCAACAACTCCGAATGCACACTTCTGATGATTGAGCCTCATGTTGTATTCGTGTAATCTGAGAAAGAATTTGTAAAGGTTAGCGTGGTGCCCTTCTCTATCTTTACATTTGACAATCATATCGTCCACGTACACCTCCACCTCTTTAGGCATCATGTCATATAGCAAATTAGTCGCAGTGCGTTAGTACGTAGCCCCAGCATTGATTACCCCGATTGGCATAATAGTATAGCAGTATGTGCCCCCACAGAGTGACGAAGGCTGTCTTGTGCATATCTTCTCTGGCCATCTTGATTTGGTTATATCCTGCATACCCGTCCATGAAGGATAACAATGCGTGATCTGCTGTATTATCTACCAATATATCGATGTGTGGCAGAGGGAATTCGTCTTTAGGACTCGCTTTGTTCAAGTCTCTGAAATCAACACAAACCCGGATTCGCCCATCCTTTTTGGGTACGGGGACTATATTAGCCACCCAGTCTGAATACTTGGAAACTTTGATGAATCCGGCTTTGAATTGTTTATCGAATTCTTCTTTAATCTTAATAGCCCACTCTGTCCTCATCCGACAAAGCTTCTGCTTTACAGGTTTGAAACCTGGCTTAATTGGAATGCGATGTTCTGCAATATCTCTGTCGATCCCTGGCATGTCCTTGTAAGACCAAGCGAATACGTCTTTGAACTCGTGTAGGATGTCGATGAAATTGTCCCTTTCGGTTGCATTTAAGGTCGTCCCTATTCTAAGTTCTTGGGGTTCTAATTTCGTTCCTACGTTAATAGGTTCGGTGTTTTCTATAACTGGTGCCCCTTCCCCCTCTTCTAGTATTTCTTTGATTATATTGGGAGGTAATTCAATTGAGTCTGGGTCAGGATCATCTTCATGATCATCGTAAACAGAATTGCATTTAGAATAAAACAAGGAGTAAGCAGAATCATATTTTTTCGTATTAAAGTTTGAAAATAGCTGAAACAAAGAAGCCATCTGCGCAATAGTCAGTGGCGGCAAAGGAACAGTTGCTGGGACATTCCGCAAGCTACTGTCACTAGATGATACTATGCTAGGAGAAACAAAAGGGTGGGGAGTGACGACAGGAGGAGACTCTCGAGTGACTTCTCTAGACTTAGATTCCGACCCCGACTCTGATTCTGACTCTGACTCGAATTCATCGTCTTCGAGTTCTCCTTTGAACATCTCTCCTTCTCCAGTAGTGACCTTGAAGAGTTTTCCTTGATTGTTGGTCCACTTGATCGACTTTGTCCATCCTTTCTGCTGATTTGAGCTAGTGTCAGTGATCAGTGTTGTAAGATTGAATCGGTCGTCTTGAATTTTCATGGTAATGATCTCATCATGCGCTGCCTTGACAAATCGATCCTCTCCAAATAGAAGGCTAACAGCCTGTTCGTCGAGATAAGGTGTCTGACGAGTTTTGACGGTAGGAACCGTTTCTGGAGGAATGAAGTAGCAATCGTGGAAGACCTCGATTCTAGTTAGTTGGATGCCTCTGTATCTCCAAGGTTCGGGAAATCCATGAAAGTATTCACACTCCCCTCCCATGACGAAGTACCCATTTAGTGTAAGGAGATAGGGTTGCATTTGGACTCCTTTATTTTTGCGAATCTGAACCTGAGCAAGCATTTTGAGGGTTTCGGCCTTCATGGGTTTGTACCCCAAGCCTAGTGGTATCCGTTGGTAGTTACCTTCTTTAAATGGTGTAAAGATATTTTCTCTGACAGGATTTAGTGACATTCCTGGGAAGTATCCCTGGGATTTGAGTATGTGGTTGACCACCAAGTTGGAGTATGGGTTAAAGTACAAGGGAGCCAGCTCACTTTCTATAAGGTTTATGATTTGAAATCCTCCAAGCTCGTACACTGGATCTGTAACTATTTGGTTGCTTGACATTTTCTCTATTACGGCCTTGATAGGTGACGAAGTGATCGTCACTACCTTGCCATCTAGAGGGATCTTGATCTTTTGGTGTAAGGTGGATGTTACTGCTTTGAAAGTGTGAATCCAGGGCCTACTTAGAAGTATATTGAAAGATGCCTCGATGTCCACTATCTGAAAATTAACCTTTCGCTCGATTAGCCCAGTGGCCACGGTAAGGTTAATTAGCCCCATTACTTTACGTCGCGTTCCATCGTATGCTCGAACGCATTGGTTAGTAAGAGTCTAGTCTGATTCTTTCATACCTAACTTGTACGCTGTCTTTAGTGGTATGACATTGACTACGGAGCCATCATCCACCAAAGGCATAGGTACGTTTTTTTTCAAGTATGTGACTGTGATATTTAGAGCGAGGTTATGAGCGCGCGACGCCAAAGGGAGGCAAATCCTCATCTGAGAAAGTAACAAGGTTACTTAGCTTGATTGAGTCTTGGAAGACTAGGTTGACGACGTCGTCAGGTGTAGAGTCGTGTGCTACATTCAATTTAGCCAATGCTTGCAGTAAAGCCTAGCGATGAGGAAATGAACTTGCGACTAGTTGCCAGACTAAAAGATCGGCCATTGTCTTTTGAAGTTGTTTCAACAAATGGTCAGGAGATGTATCTTCGCCATCATTTGGTGTGATGATATTGGTGTTAGTAGCAACTGGACCAGTTGTTTAACCTTGAGTGACATTTTGATATGGACGTCTTGAGCGAGTAAGGTGGTCTACATCTTGATCTTCACCAATCTTGACTAGAGGATGTTCTTTGAGATAAACATCTACATCGTCATCCGCCCATATTCCATTAACGATAGGAAGCTCTCTCAAGCTTATGATTTCAGCTTCTAGGCTGATTATTTGCTAGACTAGATTGTCTGTTACTGCGATTACTTCTTGCATTGTGGATTCTTGGGATATGATTGGAATCACTGGCATATTTACCCTAGGTATAGTGTTTGGACTGCGTAAGGATGCCATTGTAGCTTCTAGCTCTAAAACTTGTCTACTTACACCCTTTGCCCATGCGACAAAATCAGCGATAGTAGGGGAGATGGCGGAATAACTCTCCTCATTTCTAATGCATTAACCTCATCTTCAACTGGTGAAATAAAGTGTGAACAATCCAAGGTGGATTCCATATATGTGATCATCAGAATTACAATTTGAAATAATTCTCTGTATCTTGCCCTGTGCCCCTATGGTATTCGCCGTAAGCATTCTCATCACAGAACCTAGACTTCTTCTCTAGGTCAAGTGTAGGTCCTATGGGTTGGAGCTTGCCATGCTTCATCAGCCTTTTAGAACATTGGAGTACTAGTCACCAACGTTGGTGAACTTCCTATGAGGGTTATTTTTATTAGTAGATGATTCGACAAGGTTGACCTCGCCGGTCTTGCTAGTAGAGCCATAAGAACGACTCGTTTTGCCTTGATATCCACGACCCATCGTTTTAGATAGGAGTCCTTTACGGATTTTGTCTTCAATTCTTGTTCCAAGTACAGTTATGTCTATAAAAGACTTTATGTTTTGGTACCTTAGATGGTTCGCATAGATTGGCCTAAAATTGTCCACGACCGTTTCAACAAGAGTAGCTTCATCTGGATGTTCGACGAGTTGCGTACTAGTCTTTCTCCACCTACTTAGGAAGTCGGTGAAACCTTCTTTCTCATTTTGGGTAAGAACTTCTTGATACGGTCGTTTTTGTACCAAAAATAAATACCTAAATATACAAATGGAAGCTAGTGATAAGTAGGGTCGATCTCCACAGGGAGGCAAGGTATCTATCTGTAGTCCGTCTATCTGAGTCACAAATGGGGGGTTTTATATTTGATTTTCTAAACTACTGAAGGTCAAAGGCCAGAGAAATAAGGCAAAGAGCAATAAAGTAAGAATATGTGATAAAAGTGATCAGATAAAATAGAGTAGGTCAGGATTTCGGTTCACCATGGTAGTCTATCGACTCAGTTGTAAATAGCCTAGACAATCTACTATGAGAAGGGAAAGGGAAAGGTCCTTTCGGTCCACTATCCACCCTAGACTACTACTAACTTAACTTTCGCCCTCATTAGGTAGTCTACTATTCATAGCAAGACTAATCTCCCCGATCTTTCGATCCAGGGGTGAAGTTAATCGAATTAATGTTATTTAGAAGCGTGCACTCAACTAAATATGTGTTACAGTTATGTTGCTATGGGGACATATTTTCACATGTAAATTATCTAGTCTATTTACTACATTGTCACAATTCTACCATGGATCCCCTAATCCTAACATAAATAAATTAGCTACTCATGTTCTTAATGTAATCAACAATAATAACAAAAGGCATGCTAATGGAAGACATGATTAAGAAATAACAATAAAGCATAAACCAAATTAGAACGAGAATCCGGCGTAAAGAACAATTCACAATAACAAGAGAAAAGTACGTGATTGAAAGTAGAGAAGTGTTTTAGAGAATGAGAAGAGATTAAGCTGAAAAGTAGAAGCTAAGAAGTGTTTATTAACCTAATTACGACTTCTTTTTTTTTTTTTTTTTTTTTTTTTTGGGTGACGAGGGGTTTAATCCCCCGGGCCCAGGCATTCCAGCGTCACCACCTGGACCATGTAAAGTACCCCAATTGGGGCCGCCGAGATAACCGCATGCAATTGCTCATCCGTGGGTTCGAACACGGGACCTCGCAATTCTTGCCTTTGCAAGCTTTGAGGTTACCCAAGTCTACCACTAGAGTGCAAGCACTTGGTTTTCTAATTACGACTTCCTTCTATAGGAAAGGAAAGTGTAATTTAACAAAAAAAAAACCTATCACAGATTACTAAAGCCCGTGTATGATAGCAAACCCCTCGATCGAGTACTTTCAGACTACTCGATCGAGGTCTTCTCCAACAATTGTTCTCGATCGAACACTTTAGGCTCTCGATCGAGTAACTCCATAAATGCATACTTCGATCGAGTACTTAGAACAACTCGATCGACCTTCTGTTCCTACCAAAACATCTCGATCGAGTGGAATTCCAATGCATCAGCCACAAACTCGTCTAGGCAGCTTCTTTTGACCATCCTTCACGCACTCCAAGGTACGACTCTTACTCCAAAATCTCCGCCTCCTTAAAATGCATGCTAAATGGGGCGAATAAGGGTCGATTCCGCTACTTTAGGGTCCATTTCTTCGATTAAGACAAAACAAACCAAAGTAGCCAATTCGGGGAATTTTGCAATACAAAGCGATACAAAAAGGCATAGAAATGCGTGCAATAGGAGGCTAAAAAGTCTATATAAATTGCACGTATCAAATCTCCCCAAACTGAACCTTTACTCGCCCTCGAGTAAACTAAATGCAACTAATGGAACGGAAAAGAAAACTCAGAGGTAGCTATAACTTGTCTACTTAAACCAATTTAATGCAATCGAAAATTAACAGCTATAGCTACAGCAGTCAATACGCAAACGAGTTGTATGATGTCCATAAATAAAGTTGACCTACCGACCTTGGAAAACCAACAAAATCGGACTCTCACAGGTCAATCTTCTCTCATTAAGGAAAGGGTGAATATATATGTAAGAGAGAAAGAGAGAACAATCACTCATCTAAACTGCGACCTATATAACATGCACGAACAAAAATGATAGACGATTCAAGTACCATACATACATTCCAACCAACAATGTCCGTCACAGCCAAGGGCTTACAAATAATATGGGAAAGTGAGGTTTCAGGTAAAAAAAGGCAAAACAGATTATGGAAATGTGGAGGTAAAGCGTCAAGCTAGCACCTAAACAGGACCATATAAGACCATCCGAATCTCAGCTGTCTAGAAAATAAAGCACAAGTGCCCTTCATTGGCACACAACTCACTACCCAATACACTATCTCCTCAAAAGATATAACTCAGAATAGAGGAGTGAGACCGTCACAAGATTCCCTTTTTTAATACGGTCTAATTTCTATTTCAAATCAACTAACTCTTTTTTGTATTTTCTTTCTTTTTTTTCCTGTTCATGTTTTTCATCTTTTTTTTAAAAAAAAATTTTCTTTCCTATTTTTTTTTCCTTTTTCACGTTCCTTTTTCATTTTTTTCTTTCTTTTCCACATTCTTTCCTTTTCTCACCAATTCCGTACAAATATCAAACGAGCCAAACTCGCAACAATGATAAAAATACCACAAGAGTCACACTAAACTAGCTTGACTGGCAAGCTAAATTTTTGTTGTAGCTAATGGGTCAAAAAGGCTGTATTTGGCTAAAGTGGAGCTAAATGGGTGAAAATGAAAGAAAGGGATATTGTAAGCACCTCCCTGCATGTGACACCGAACACAAACCCGAATGTGCGCAAGCGACAAGCAATCGAATTTCATAAATGTGCAAAAGTGATTAACATGTTATGCAAGGAGTACTACTCTCAATTCCTACAAGAACTGGTCATGAATGACATCAGTTATATGGCTCTAAAACTCAGAAATTGTAAAGTAGATTGCCAATTTATCAAGTCAAGACTACACAGTCAGCTATATTTTCAACATTAACTCGTAGATATACGCATGACTAAACTAATAACTGTCAATTAGATGCAAGGTTTAAGTAAAGATGACAAGTTAAAGTGCAATTTCATCACGGAAATCTATCGTTCCGACTCAACCTATATGCAAAATGAAACGTGAATATTTTTTGAATTTTTGAAAATTTTCAAATTTTTTGTATTTTCATGATTTTCTGAAATAAATAAATATAAGTGTAAGCAGAAAAGTAAACGTGAATACAAAAATAATGCAAAATGCAGACTCGAAGGATGCATTACCCTCCCCAAACCAAAATGGACAACGCCCTCGTTGTCCTCCAGCATACACCAGCAGATATATAATGGAAAAGGGATATATACAACCAATAAATGAATGAATAACAATAAATTAATAAGGAGACAAAAATAAAGAAAAGAGCAAAAAGTACATACAAAATGAAGAACTTCCTCAAACCAACCAGAAAACTGGGGAAGTGAGTAGACCAGCCGCTACTCGTCGCCCTCCTTCTCCTCCTCTACCACCACGAAGTCGGGATCCCGCTCCTGCTCCCTTCTCCTCCCCTCCTCAGCTCGTACTCTCTCCTCCTCCTCAGCTGTGTCCGCCTCGATGGCTGGCAGTGGGTACCCCTCCGTCGGGTACTGGTAGAAAGAAGGGTGCGGCCAGCCCTCAGGAACGGGGCATCCTTGTCTCCTGTGATACTCGTATATAGGGAACAAGGTAAGTGAAATATCCCGCTCCGTACGAGCCTGCCTAGTAAGAAGCTCGAGAAGAAAACCTTCACGGCGCCCTTGGTCATGGACTTCGGACGCCTCAAAAGGTGGAGGAGGAATAAAATCAGCTAGGTAGTCCGGCTGTGTAAGAGTAGGAGTGGGAATAGGGATCGGTTGAGGCGTGGGTGTCGAAGACAGCCCAGCCTCAGTGGTCTGTGTGGATCCCTGTCCAGTCTCAGGTCTCTTTCACTTCTTAGCAGCGGAAGTAGTGGTAGGTGGAGCGAGTGGAGGGCAAAGGTGGAGGTATCCTGCCCCTAACAGTAGGTAAAGGGACAAGATGAGGTAAGGTGGTGCAAGGTAAGGTCTCGGACAAGGAACCGCAAATCTTCCAAGTCCGCTGGTCAGAAGATAGCCAAAACATGGACATCATGGCAGGAATATCTAGGTACCTATCAGTATCGACATGTGCCAGCTCACGAGGGAAGACGGGGAAGATAGAACGGGCAAGAAAGGTAGCTATGCCACCGCAGACAATGGTGCCCGACTTCTTCTTCCCAACAGTGTTAAAATACTGAGCAGTTAAATAAGCAATGTTAAGCACAAAGGGGTCCTCGATATCAATGTTCAGATAGCCCCCGAGAATTGACAACTCGACATTGTTAATGTTGTTGGGCTCTTTACGGCCGAAAATCGTCCCACCAATGAGACGCAAAAAGTAACGGGCCGGGGGGAGGTGGACATGAGCAAGTCTGCGCTCCTTAAAGGCTGTCTGTGCCAAAGTCCTCCAAGATTACGCAGGACCTTCCTAGGAGGGTCCGACTCACAGTGGGAGATCAGTCCTAACCTACTACCGAACTTAGCTAGGGTCCAGGTCGTAGTCCGGTTAAACAACCGGAAGGAGACACACGAGCTACCCTGGTCAGTGGTGTAGGCAGCTGCAGAAAAAGTGAAGGAGCTGAAAAACTCGAGGGTCAGCTCTTTATAGGTCGTGGGACTCATGGTAATCAGTTCAGACGTCCCCGCCCCATTTAAAATCTCAACTACAGGCTCGTAAATACCTAACTTCTCAAGCGATTTCTGACACAAAAATTTAGTCGAAGCAAAGTCACAGCTCTCTAAGTCAAAGAAACGGGTACGATGAATATCATTAATGAAACGTACCTCTGGGTATTTAGGATGCGGGTCAAGAGACTCATCGGCACGGAACGTTACACGTCCGGCAGCAGGTGTGCCTCGTCCTCGACCCTGTCCACGCCCTTCAGTACCTGAAGCAGAAGCCCGTCCAGTAGCGGGGCGAGGTACTAGGGCAGCCCGGAAAGCAGCTGTGACAGCTGTTGATGACGCAGTATGGGTCGTCACCGTAGAAGAGACGTTACCAGGAATAGATACAGTGGCAGCAGCTGTACTAGTAGAGGCAGAGCTAACAGTAGAGGTGACGGTGGTAACAGTAAGGACCACCATCTCAGTCAAGGATAGGCCAATAGTCGAACTAGTCTAAGGTAGTGCGCTACTATCCATCCAAATCAAGCAAGTAAGGGGGGAAATTAATCAATTAAACAAAAGAACACGAAATCCCCAATTTCTCGAAAAAATTCGAAAAACCCTAAACCCTAATCCTTCAATTTAGTCGAACAAAAGCAATTAATCAAAAAGGAATGAAGGGAATTAATTACTTAATGAATAACCCACAAGAAATAGCAAGAAATCGACAAGAAACAAAGCAAAAGACAGATTTCAAACAAAAACCCGATAAACCCTAATTACCCGAATTGAAAGAAACAAAGACGAATTTTAAGGGGAAAATAGGGGGCTAATGTCGAAATAGGCACAAGGAAAATAATGTGGGTGATTGATTCGGCAATAGGGAAAGATTAAGGGAGAATTTGGGGTTTTTCGCACAAGATATCGCACAAATAAGGAAGATAATGAGTTATAATGAGAATAGAGGAAGAAAAAGAAGACTTCCTGCGTATAATAAGCGTCTTCACTCGATTGAGTGATCTGAAACCACTCGATCGAGGACTCTGGCATTCATTCTGCTCGATCGAACAAAATTCCTCTCGATCGAGTATTCCTCATTTTTGACATTTCGATCGAGTGTCTGAAACCACTCGATCGAACAGTTTTGTAGGGCATTCTTCTCGATCGAGTACAAAAAGTACTCGATCGAGGTGTTTTCTTGTGGAACACGTCCCAATGCTACTTGTCTTCCCCAAACCTGTATAGAAACACACAAAACAATTCCCACAAATACCAAATCACAAAAGCATGCAGTCTATAGTCGGTTTTTGATAAAACTAACTAAACTACTGTCTAATAGTCTAAAAACGCAATTAAAATGTCTTAACGGAAATTAAAAATTACAAATTAATACAACCGGGCATTCCCCGCTCATCTTCCAAAACATTTTAGTAGCCCACAAGAGGGCTTCTGACTGGAGGAGGTCCCTTCAGCATCTCGGACCGTCCTCTTCGATCGCCACGAGGTTGAATTTGAACCGATGGAAGGAGAATAATTAGCATCCACATACGCCCGAACTTTCTTCTTCCTCTTGACATTCCCATCGACATTAGTGGCATCTCCATCACTTTGATTGACTTTAACTGTACTTTGACCGTTAGCATCTCCATCATCCACTCTATCTGTACCTGCAGCAAGGAAAACAAAAGAATGGTCCTCCTTTTCGCTTTCAGTCTGAGGCAGAGGGGTTACAATTGCAGCACAATATTCAATATTCTCAGCCGGAGTGTATGTATCCGAGTTAATAGAGGATAGGGCATTGCAAGGTTGAACTTGCATGGGAGCTCTACGAGATTTAGAGTTATGAAATATCAGCTACTCGTCTTCTACCTGAAATATAAGGGTCTTCCCCCCGACGTCAATTACTGTACGAGCAGTAAATAAAAATGGTCGCCCTAAAATAATAGGGGTGTGAGTGTCCCCGGGGATGTCAAGAACCACAAAGTCCACGGGAATAAAGAATCTCCAGATTTTGATAGGTATGTCCTCTATAACTCCTAGTGGCCGTGATATACTACGGTCGGCCATCTGAACGGTCATATTAGTGCAATTAAATTTGGTCAAACCGAGTATCTTAGCAAGAGATAAAGGTAAGACGCTCACGCTAGCACCTAGATCGCATAGCGCGTTATCAATCAAATGGGTCCCTATATGACAAGGAATTGAAAAGCTACCCAGGTTTGACTGTTTAGGTGGTGTCTTATTCTGAACTAAGGCAGTCCCTACTTCAGCTAAAGCTACCGTTTTATGATCATTTATTTGCCTCTTTCATGAATTTCATATAAGAGGGTACCTGAGTAAGCAATTCGGCGAAGGGAACATTGACGTGAAGGCTTTTCAGGAGCTCAGCAAATTTCCCGCACTGTTGGTTAGACTTTTTGTTCTGCAATCGCCTTGGAAAGGGCACTGTGATAGGAATTTCAAGCCCTTTATTCCTTTCTTTCAAAGTCTCAACGGGTTCAAATTCATTCTTACTCGATCGATCCATTTACCTCTCGATCGAGGTCTTTCATCAAGTTTATCACTCGATCGAGCACTTTCAGCTGCTAGATCGAGTCCTTCATTATCAGCATTCTTCGATAGAGGCACAATTTCACTCGATCGAACACTTTTCCCAGAATTTTCACTCGATCGAGCTGTTTCAGCCTCTCGATTGAATCCTTGAATATCCACTTTACTCGATCGACCCATAATTCAACTCGATCGAGCATTATCTTCAGCAATTCTACTCGATCGACCTCCAGAAATCAGTTGATCGAGTATTTTCTTTGGATTAAGCATGTTTTCAGCAATGGACGACTGTTCACTATCAGCAATGATATGCTTCGGGTCCGATATGTCCTCAACAGTTGATAATTTGGGTCCTTCATAAGAAAGACCACTTCGAAATGTTAATCAAATTTATTGTCTCATGTGGATTCTTCTCAGATTGAGACGGTAAATGACCCGGCTTTCTCGTGGACTGGCTAGCGGCGAGTTGGGCAACTTGGGTCTCGAGTGACTTAATTGATGCTTCTCTCTGTTGGTCACTCATCTGAATCTGCTTAGTCAATGATTGGATCATCAACTTCAACTCAGCTAACTCCCTAACTCCACTAGAGTAAGCTCCTTGATACGGCGGTAGAAAGGATGGAGGCTTTTAAAAGCCTTGTTGAGCTTTATGAGGAGGGACATAAGCTTGTTGCTGCTGCGGAGAAGTAGGATTGAGTACATTCTGACTAGTCCACCTCAAGTTGGGATGGATTCCACTTTGATTATTGTAATAAGAACCTCCTCCTTGCCTATATTGCTGAAAGGTAAGGACTTGCTCCTTCTCTATTAGATATTCAATAGCAGTGTGACCGTCATTACTCTCACATCTCTCACAAGTAATGGCCTCTTGTCTAGTCAACAAGTGAACCGTCTGTTGATCACCAGTAGCTTGCAACTCTAACTTGTCAAAATGGGCATTCATGGCTTCCAGCTGAGCCACTACAGCATTATCAACTGAATGAACGGTTCGAATACCATCTCTTGGGTTCCCATACACAGCACAATGGATAGCTATCTCCTTAATAATTCCCCATCCCCTATCATCCTCATTGTTCTTCTGAAATCGCCCATTAGATAAGGCGTCCAATATAGCATGGTGGTCATCATACAACCCATTGTAGAACTGGTTGCATTAAAACCACTGATCAAAACCATGATGAGGAAGAGACCGCACCAACTTCTTGAAACGACACCAAGCTTCATAAAAATCATCCGGTGCCTGCTTGAAACTTGTAATTTTTCCTCTCAGCTGATTGGTACGTTGTGGAGGAAAATACCTGTTATAAAAGGCAAGGGCAAAAGTCTCCCAGTTGGTGATACCGGTTGCAGTACGATCAAGATCAGTGAGCCACTCACGGGCTCCATTGGTCAAAGAAAAAGGAAATAAGACCTCTTAATCTTATCCTGGGTCACTCCCTTAGTAGCGGGAATGGTAGAGCAATAGTCAGTAAAGACCTCCACATGTTTACGCGGATCTTCACCCGCCACACCCTGAAACAGATTACGTTCGACCAGATTTATATAGGACGGCCGAATGTCGAAAGTATTACCATCCTCGGTCGCAAGTTTGAAACCTTTAGGGATCGAGGCAGCTGTGGGCTCTGAGTGACTCGTAATGTTAGGCATCTCCATTGGCTTTATAGCAGAAATAGAAATGTCTTCTTCACAAGACGAGTCTTCTATGAAAAGAAAATGTTGTAGCTCGGGTTCAAAAGTACTCAAGACTTCCTTTTGAATTTTACTCTGCAGTATTAGTCTATGCCGAAAGGATCTCTCTGGCTCAGGATCAGCAGGAACTAATTCTGACCTGTTTGACCTGGGCATACACAACACTGAAAGAAATAAATGAGAACTGTCTCAAGGAATAGAAATTCCCTGAGATGAAAAGAGACAAATGAAACAAATAAGACAGACAGGGCTATTGCCTCCACGACAACGGCGCCAAAATTTGATACGGTCATTTCTGTACCAAAAATAAATACCTAAATATACTAACGAAAGCTTGTGATAAGTAGGGTCGATCTCCACAGGGAGGCAAGGTATCTATCTGTAGTCCGTCTATCTGAGTCACAAATGGGGGGTTTTGTATTTGATTTTCTAAACTACTGAAGGTCAAAGGTAAGAGAAATAAGGCAAAGAGCAGTAAAGTAAGAAGATGTGATAAAAGTGATCAGATAAAAGAGAGTATTTCAGGATTTGGGTTCACCATGGCAGTCTATCGACTCAGTTGTAAATAGCCTAGATAATCTACTGTGAGAAGGGAAAGGGAAAGGTCCTTTCGGTCTGCTATCCACCCTAGCCTACTACTAACTTAACTTTCGCCCTCATTAGGTAATCTACTGTTCATAGCAGGTCTAATCTCCCCAATCTTTCTATCCAGGGGTGAAGTTAACCGAATTAATGTTATTTAGAAGCGTGCACTCAACTAAATATGTGTTACAGTTATATTGCTATGGGGACAGATTCTCACATGTAAATTATTTAGTCTATTTACTACATCGTCACAATTCTACCATGGATCCCCTAATCCTAACATAAAGAAATTAGCTACTCATGTTCTTAATTTAATCAACAATAATAATAAAAGGCATGCTAATGGAAGACATGATTAAGAAATAACAATAAAGCATAAACCAAATTAGAACGAGAATAATAACAAGAGAACGAGAAATTAAAGTAAAACAAAGTATTGAGATTAAAGGGAAAAGAATGATTACAATCCAATGAATCCGGCGTAAAGAACAATCCACAATAACAAGAGCAAAGTACGTGATTGAAAGCAGAGAAGTGTTTTAGAGAATGAGAAGAGATTAAGCCCAAAAGTAGAAGCTAAGAAGTGTTTATTAACCTAATTACGACTTCCTTATATGGGGAAGTGTAATTTAACAAAAATAAACCTATCACGGATTACTAAAGCCCGTGTATCATAGCAAACCCCTCGATCGAGTACTTTCAGACTACTCGATCGAGGTCCTCTCCAGCAATTGTTCTCGATCGAACACTTTAGGCTCTCGATCGAGTAACTCCATAAAAGCATATTTCGATGGAGTACTTAGAACAACTCGATCGACCTTCTGTTCCTGCCAAACCACTCGATCGACTTCCAAAACATCTCGATCGAGTGGAATTCCAATGCATCAGCCTCAAACTCGTCTAGGAAGCTTCTTTTGACCATCCTTCACGCACTCCGAGGTACGACTCTTGCTCCAAAATCTCCGCCTCCTTACAATGCATGCTAAATAGGACGAATAAGGGTCGATTCCGCTACTTTCGGGTCCATTTCTGCGATTAAGACAAAACAAACCAAAGTAGCCAATTCGGGGCATTTTGCAATACAAAGCGATACAAAAAGGCATAGAAATGCGTGAAATAGGAGGCTAAAAAGTCTATATAAATTGCACGTATCACCTCTAGAGTGCGCATATTGACTTGAATTTCAGCATTATCTGCGTACTGTTTGGTGAACTTAATTGCATCATCGTCCTAAGTAGCAATTTTCTTGTGATCCAAGGAATAGAACCATTACTTAGGAATAGTATCAAGAGATGAAGGAAGTATCTTTAATAACATCTCTCTCTTAATGCCTTTGATAGACATATAATCTTTAAATGCACGAATGTGGTTCAAAGGGTTTTTGTGCCCCTTAAACATCGGGATGTCGGTCATGTTTAAGTTAGTTGGCAGTTGAGCATTTATAGCCGCATATTTGCGACTGTTTTCCCTATAGATATCATCTCCCTTGAGATACATTAGTTGCTCCTCCAAATACTGGAGTCGCTTTTCAGCTTCAGTAGGACCTGGTGGAAGATTGACTTCTGGTTGTCCAAACAGTGAAGGATCATTGCGCATGAGCGCGTCGGGAATAGGATCCTCTGGGGGAGGTAGTCTATCTTCTACCGCGACAATACGGCCTTCCATAACGTTAAGGCGATCATAAGCTTGGTCTTGGCTTGTCTAGAGACGAAGAAGTACAACTAAGATTTGATCATTACCATTTATGGACAGTTCGGGTTAACCATTTACGCTTCCATGACTAGTTCCCACCATTTTGGACTGAGGATAAAAAATCGACGACGAATCAAAACACGATCGACCATTTTTGCACACTTACTCAAAAAACGACTCGACTCGAAGTGAGTTTTAGGAGTGTAGTTATAGGAGTGCTGACTCGAAGTGAGTTTTGAAATGGGTTCAA
Organism: Silene latifolia; assembly: GCF_048544455.1. Lineage (NCBI taxonomy): Eukaryota > Viridiplantae > Streptophyta > Magnoliopsida > Caryophyllales > Caryophyllaceae > Silene > Silene latifolia. Next base: position 29,226,120 of record NC_133532.1, read on the forward strand.
GGCCAGAATTTTGACTCGGCACTTGGACAGAGTTTCAGCTTATTTTACGCTGTTTTAGGCCATTTTCGAAAAAAATATTTACATTTTAAAACGGATTTTATTTTACAAAATTTCGTCAAGGTTTTTTTTACGAAATGGTGATCACGTATATGATACAAACATACATATGGGCATTATAACTTATGCTGAGTGCATTTAAAGGGTTTTGGCTTAAAAAGGTGGGTTGCCATACTAAGCTATCAAACCCTGGTCTGTGGAGAGGTCCGTGCCAAACATGAGTAAGGTCGGTTCTTAGTCCATTTCCTCGAGTAGTGAAAACTTTTAATATAAACATGAGTATGTACCGTGGTATGGTTGACGTCAATCACTATCCATCCTTAGGTCCAGATAAGAATTTGGACCGTCCAGACGGGACGATTGGTCGAATGGGTCGGCTTTAGCCTAGGAAGGGCAAATGAAACGACCTATAAAGGTCAAGTAATGAAAATCGACAACTGTCTCATATAAACTAATCCCTAACCTTGTTCAAGTTACACCCTGGGTAACACGTAAGTGTATCATCCCCAGCGGAGTCACCAAACTGTGGACATGGGCCACCCATGCCGTGCGCACCTGCGCGTTAGTTGCGAGGCGGCGACACTTCTCCCACGAAACCTTGGTTTGCCAAAGCACGTCATGGGCCGTTACCAATTTGTGAGGCATTAAAACCGGTGAAAGGTTGAATAAGCCTACATTTGTGGATTCGCCACCAATTTATTGTGGAAAAATTGGAAACCGTTCGAATACCTCGTGCCATGTCAAGACACAAAGTAAAGACATGAACACTAAGAACTCGTTACCCTTAGCATTACATGTCCTGAATGACTCTCGAGAAGCCAATGGACACGGATGTCCAGTGATAACTGGAGCAAGGTGTGAGGGTACGTATTAGGAAGTTCTTTAATCGAACACCTAATCCCGCCCGACTCGATAGCGGGCTCTACTAATGATTAGGGAAATTATTAATATTTGATATGTTGTCAATTTGTATGCATAAAATGCATCCTCCATTAGGTTAATCCTAGCATGTGAGATTAGACTATGTCGGTTAACACGTAATTTAGCAAACAATTTGGTCGAAGTAGGAAGTTAGATTACTTACATGTGAATGCCAAGTAAATAAATCATACATAATAAAAAATACGATAAATGAATTAAAGTAATGAAACTTACAAGAATTACAAAGTTTTTTTGATCTACGTCAAAAGCACGCTCAAAACGGGATTTTGAAGAAGAAAATAAAAGGAAAATAAAATTAGAAATTAAAATATGAAAATACGGCAGATGAGAGGTGATAATACGGGTAATAGTTTATTTATTGCGTAATTAGGAACTACGTCAAAGCAGGAAAGATTCAGAGACAGAAACCAACCCATAACAGGCACAGCATATGTTGCGTCCTCTGGAAGAGCACAACACTTCCTGCGTCTGTTCTTGAGTTAGGTTCTGGCTGTGAAGTCAGAACCGCGGGTTAGTTATTGTTCGTTGGTAAATTTAAGATCGATTATTGATCTTAAACTCAAGTTAAAGTGTTTTAACCAATTATATGCATCTGGGCAAGTCATATAGCGAATAAAAACGAGGATTTACAAAGGTTTACATGATTACGACGAACTCGAGTCGGAAATACAAAAAAGCAAACAAGTTAAAGCTCGGAGGAAGATCTTCAGAGTGACATGCTGAACATCATTAATCAACATGGGACTCGAAGTAGGAATAAGCCTACCAGTGAAACAAGGCATGTAGCTGCTAACCCCACACTCAGTGGGATATCTCTAAAAAATCCCTTTACATGTCGTGCAAGTCTAAGGTCAGAAACAAACTGGTCCAAGGTCAAGAGAAAGCTGGTGTTCATAAGACGGAACTCTACTGTAATACTCCTTATTTAATAATTATATAATAATAATATTTTATTGTATTTATATGAGTTACGTTTGAGACGGAATAATAAAATAATAATTATTATTATTATGAGATGATAATGATAATAATAATAATAATATGTAATACGATACATGTATAATATACGTATACTATACTCACCTTACATACTTCCACCTACCTTATATATACTCTACCATTATCTACCCACCAACCTTATCCTTTCATAATCCAAAAAAATCCACCAAAATCATGAGAGAAGAGAGAAGAGAGAAAAAGGAAGATAAATTGGAGATTTTGTCCCTCCGCCTCGAGATGGTAAGGTAAAATCGTCTTAAACTTGTTTATATATTATTTAATTTATACCGTTAACCCGCCTCGACCTTTACCCACCTTAGGACCTTCGTTGACCACCCTTTGACTATCGTTGACCGTCAAAAATCGAGTTTGACCGTGTCTATACATGGTTTATTATTGTTGTTCTTATATAGTCTTTGGACGGGATTTTTTAGCCACCGTATATGGCCTAACTTAAGCTGACCTTGGGTTGTTATTGTTAGGGCTTGAGTGGGGAGTATAGTGGTGGTCATGGGTGAAGGAATGGGTGGCGTTTTGGGTGTTTAAAATGGGTTGAAAAATGGGCATACGGGTTGCTGTTGTTCTTGTTGTTTGCTGCGGTTATTGTTGTTTGTTGTGGTTGTTATGGTTGTGTTGAGTAACATGTGGGTGCTAGGTGGTGACGGTGACCACCGTGGATAGGTGGGGGCGGTGGTGGTGTGGTTTAGTGGTGGTTTGAGTGGTGTTTTGGGCAGTATAAAACGAGTTCAAGCGGTTTGTGTTGTTGTTGTTGTTGTTGTCTGCTACTGTTTTAAGGGCTGGTTTGGGGGTGGTTTTAAGGGCTGTGTGAGGTGGTTTTCGAGGGTGGTGGTAGGCTCTGGCGAGGGCGGTGTGCAGTGGTAGTGTTAGTGGTGTTGGTCGTGAGTGACGAGGGTGTTTTGGGGGCTGTTTTAGGCGGTAAATAGTGGTTGTCCACACAGGTTTACTCGTGTGGTTTGGGTGTGTGTTTGCGGGTTTGGGGTAGGATGTTAAGACGGTTTTTTAATTAGTGTACTAACGGGTGTGAGTGAGTTGGGATTTATTTATTAAATAATGGGTATGAGTCGGGATGTGAATTTAATTATATAATTATAATTTATTTAGACTTGTTAGTAATTAAATATATTTAGTTATTATATTTAGGTGACGGTTTTAGTGGAAGATTAATATTAGCCTGATTACTTATGGAGATTTGCTAAAAGGTAGGTTTAACATACTCAGTTTCAATATTGTGTTTATTTGCTAAATGAGTCATTTGTTATCAATTGCATTGAATAAGTCGGTAATTGGCATGTTCCCAAACTAATCCAAACTATATTTTAACTCAAAATAATCTGAACTATACCCTCATTTTTCTCACAATGCACCAAGCAACCGATTACCTGCTCATCAGGTTACACTAAGAAAAAAAAAATCTAAAATCATTAAACCTTAATTATTAGTCAAACTTTCAACTCATACCCTTCACCCAACTTCTCCATTAACAACCACCAAACACTAGAAACCATCGTCGCACCCATCTCCCTCCTTCCTCTCTGCAATTTGTCTCGCAACAAAATGAACGACGATAACAAAAATGGTGAAGAATAACAAGCAGCAATATCTCGTTTATTTGCACCAAACCCCAAACAACCACCTTCATCGCTACCTCGCCAACCTCCTAATTCCGGAATTTTCAGAAGGACAACCACATGTAATGGAAGACAGAAATTGACTTACTTAATTTCATCCATGGAGAATCTATTATAGGATTTCGAGAAGGACAACCACATGATCCCTAAATTATGAAATCAGTAGTTAAATTTGATTAGTCTTCGGATCAATTGGGTGTTCAGAGCAGATCAAAAGTAATTGAGATATTGGAATTGGGTTAATTGAGCAGGTTAGGGTTTACGATGGTAATTGGGGATGATCTGGATAATGATGATGATGATGATTGTGATTGTGATTGATCAGACGATGGGTATAGATAATAAAAGGGAATAATCAAGGGAGAGTCTAAACTGGGATTTGTGGCGGGCTGGAAAGAAAAGGTAAGAGAGGGAGGACAACAAGTCTTGATGAATGATGAAGGTGGTTGGCTTGGTTGATGATACTGAAGTGGTGGTGGACTGGTGGTTGTTAATGATGGGATTGTTAATGAAGGAGGAAGGTGGAAGGAGGTTTAAAAAAAGAAAAAAAAAATGGGATGACCGGATAGTTTACTTGAGTTTATAGGTAAAAAATGGCTTAGGTGTAGTATGAGTAAATGAGGGTGATACCATGGTTTATTTTAGGTTAAACTTTAGTTTGGATTATTTTGAGAAGGAGGGTAATAGTATGGATTATTCTCATAAATTAACCCTATTGTATATTGCATTTATTATGTTGTCTTGTTTGTCCGAGGATCAGTACAAGAAATTGTCACTTGTGCCACGAATTATGTCACGGGAATTTATAATTCGTGGCTAAATTCTGCTTAGCCACGGGAAAAATTTATTCATTACTTTGGAAAAAAAATTATGCCACGGGATAACTTTTCCGTGGCAAAAAGTCACTTGCACCACGAAATAGGCTACACCCGTGGCAAATAATCATTTTAGCCACGAACTATGTTACACCCGTGACGAAATTTTAATTAGCCACGAATGTTACGTGGCAAAAAAATTTTAGCCACGAACTAACAAACTCCCGTGGCGAGTATCTTTTCTTACTTAAATTAAGATATTTTCATGTTAAGGCAAACCTAAAATCTAAAAGAAAATTAATCAAATATAAATAATATGAAAATCCATTTAAATATAAAATTTTGCAAACATTTTGATTAATTTAATTAATATTTTTTTATTGTTTTATTTACCTTAATAAGAAATTTTAAAATTTTATAAACTTATATGCAAGCAAAGAAAAGTTTATCGTCTAAATTTTTTTATTCTTTTAGAAATCACAATTACGTTTTGCAGGTTTTTCAAAACATTTCTAATTTATGAAATTTGTTTTAATATATAATTCTGTTTATTAGAGTCGTGAATTTCTTTTAATTTTTTAATTAAAACATTATAATCTTGAATAACAATCTTAAATGATCGTATTACATTTAAAGACATGACATATAAAATTAAATAAATAAGTTATTTATCTTCTATCTTTGATAAATCTAAAATTAACATATTGTCAAATTGGTTCATTCAAAATTTGATTTACAACTTTATTTGGAAGATATTTATAGAAAAAATTGAATTTGATATAAAATTTAACTTGGTGAGAAAAAAAGTTTGGGAATTTTTTTTTTAGGATAGGAAAAAAACGACAATTAGATAACAAAATTGATTAAATAAAATAAGTGCGTTCAGAAATGAAAGAAAAAAAATGATCTCCCACAAATCAATTAAAAAAAAATGTATTGAAAAAATTATCAATATAAAAAATTTAAGGGTTAATTGATAAACAGTACCAATATAAGGACCCTTTTTCATAATCAGTACCAACATAATCAATAATTAGTAATCAATACCAAAATATTAACTTTTTTCTACGATCGGTACTAGGTCGCTTAAAAATCTAATCTCAACCTACTTAAAAAAGTCCAAAAAGCCATCATTCAAGTACAAATCTCTATCACCCACTTCCAAAATCCCTCTCTTAGATGAAACCTTTAAAGTAGGAAAAAAATTAGAGTAAGAAGGCGACTTGGTACCTATCGTAAAAAAAAGTTAATACTTTGGTAGTGATTACTAATTATTGATTATCTTGGTAGTGATTATGAAAAAGATGACTAAAGTTGGTAGTTTTTATCAATTTACCCAAAATTCAAGATGGAGAAATTCTTTTCATTTAAAATGAGTACATCATAGGGAAAATATAGAAATTATAATAATTTAAAGTCACATGTGCAAATTATGTGAAAAAAAATTGAGGAAAAAAAATGATAAATCATAACAAAGAGAAATGACTTTAAGAAAATAAGAGATTCTGTTGTACGACGGTGTTTTTCGTGTCTTTTGAGTAAAAAGTGACACTTTTTGGTTAATAGTAACCATTTTTTTTTTTTTGGGGGGAGGGGGGGCTTAAGTTATAAGAAATTGTTATTATTTTACCAAAAAATGGTTAATTTTTCATATCATAGGTACGACGGTCATACAATAGCATTTGCGTAAAAAAATATACGAAAAAATGAGTACAAGAGAAATGAAAATAAGAATGTCGATAAACTAAAGAAATAAAAAAATGTTAGGAAAACACGAATAAGTTTACTTTTTAGAAAAAATGGTTTTGCTAACTTGGGCAAAAAAATGACGTCAAAATCATTAGACGGAAGGGTAACATCGAAAATTTGATTGTTTTGGCCAAAATAATGTTTTTCCAGCAATAATAAGTAAATCATGTAACATTTTTGTAATTAAATAGTACTAAAGGTAAATTTTGAAACAAAAAATAAACTTAAAAAGATTCAAAGTACTAATTATATCAACAAAGTTGACTTTTAGTTTCGGTAGCATATGAAAAGAACTCTACAGTTAAGCGTGCTCAGGTGGGAGTAGTGTTGAGATGGGTGACCTCCTGGGAAGCCTCATTGATGCGCGTGAATTGATGACCGGTGAAACCAAATAACGTTCAAATGAATCGAGTTAACTAACTAAACCAGTACCGAGATTGTCACGATTCAATATATGATAAAATATCGATCGTGAAAAAAAAAATTATTTAACATTTTATTTATTTAATTTTAATATATATTTTTTGCCACGGGAATTATTTTTTCGCCACGGGAAATTTTTCGGCCACGAGAGTTATTAGCCACGAGAGAATCCGTGGCCAAAAATTTAATAATAGCCACGTTCTTCTTTTTCCCGTGGCTATCTCTTTGCCACGGCCACTTGCGTCACGGAAGGTAATCCAGTGGCCAAATGATTTGGCCACGGAAATTTAACACTTGCGCCACGAATTTAGCTGTGGCCCAAGTGCTCATTTGTAGTAGTGGATATGGAGGTTTGATTGGTTACTTATTGTATGGAGACGAAAGGCGGTTGCGAGACCGTTTTCCGCTTGAGTCACCTCTTGGAGCTTCCCACTCCAAGAGAGATGTACACATTAATGGCTTGAGTTACGGAGGGTCTCGTGTGGTTGAGGAACGACGTCTGGCAGCGGATCCGGTTGGCTTCCGGACCCGGTACGTATGGGCGTGTCCTGTTACTTGTTTGTGGTTGTGGGTATATCTGGGCGTGTCCCAGTACCAGTGTGGTTGTCGGTATGTCTGGACGTGTCCCGGTATCATGGTAGTATTTGTTTGATAGCATGTCATACATATTATAGTCATGTTGCATACTCACACACTTTGAGTTGAGTCACACTTTATTTATTTATTGAAACTGACGTTTGTCTGTCTGTGTAATCGTCACATATTTCCGGGATGGCCTGTATCGATCCATATGATATTTCCGATCATATAGGGAGTAAGTTAAGTACAGGTTTTGCTTGTTTACGTGATCGGGAATTCGGGCCGCGCTACAGACTTTGGAGTCGAGTACATAGTCACTAGGTAGATGACATAGTCAGAGATGAGTTGTATTTCATTGATTCATTAGTTTATGTTTGTAATAACTAAACTTGTTATTTATTTAATAAAGTTTCTTAATTGTAATTCTGTTTTCACTGCCTCGGGAAACCGAGATAGTAGCGCTCCAATTATCTTGGCCGGATAGATGGGGTGTTACAAAGTGGTATCAGAGCGACGATTTTTGGACCTAAACCAATGAACCAAAATAATTCTAGGAGAGTCTAATAAAATGAACCCGACATGAGTACAATACGAGGTCGGTTTTGGGTGAGAAGGATCCCTCATTTCAAAACTAGATACTATTATTTCGGTTGGTCACTACGCGGGAGGTTACGAGTCGGGAAACATGAAGTGGAATGTTGCATGATGATGCTTGTGTTATAGTGTTGTTGAACATCTTGCATGATATAGAGGTTGTGTGATAATTTATAATATGATAGTTGAAATAATGGAATTGAAATGTTTACTTGAGTGAAATATATGTGATACGAGTAGAGAATTGTTTCATGTGAAATGTATTCATTTGTATGAGTGTTGCGTGTTTGAGTATGATGTGTTTTGAAGCTGTAATTTGCATAGTTGATAGGATTCTTACATGATGTAGGTATTCCTTTGGTATATGTTAGTATGTGAAAATTGGTGGAAAGAGTGATCTGTATAACATGTTTTGAAAATGGTTATGGCGAGTTAGTGTGTGAGGGGCACTAGCCCCGTCTTTTATCATTCAATACCGCATATATGCTTGAATTTCACTAGTACCATAGTAAGGTGTGATTATTAATAGTGTTTAGTAAAGTAATCGCTAGTATAAGCATAGTAATTCTTAGTCGGGATTGCAAACTATAGAGGGGCACCCAACCGAGTGCGGGCTAGTACTCGACCGAGTATCAGTCACTCGACCAAAAGAACCCTACCACTCGACCGAGCGGACCTATTTCCAGAAACTTGAAAATTTCTGGAAGAGAGTCACTCGATCGAGTGGAGAGGACACTCGACCGAGTGGACTCAGCACTCGACCGAGTGCCAACTTCTGGGATGTAAATTTCGCAAAAAAGGTTATAATTACCTTATTTTATTTTACCTCTTTATTCTTTCGTCAATTAAAACTATTTATAAATTCCCTTGTTGATGTTTATTGTTCGTATTCGAGTTTTCTACTACATTTATTCCTTAACTTGGTTAATTTCATCATATAAGTGATTTCTTCTTTTCTCGTATTCTTTTCCGATTTGGATATTATCTAAACATACACTAATTCTTTCAAATTTTGTCAATTAATGACGTGTTTGGTTTGACTCATAATGTTATTCACCTTTTTATAACATTTACGATGTCAAAGTATAAAATCTTTATGTTGAATTTTGCTCAAATTTTTTTTTTTATATGTAAACTCGAAAATGTGTGTTTTGAGTCGATAACTTGATTTTTGTATTTGTTACTTGGTTAGTTGTTTAACAAGGACCAAAGTTTGGCTGTTATTGCTAACTTTTGTCGTACAATGAAAACTTGTCTTGAAAACCTTAATGTTCATTCTTAAAATTTGATTTTCGTGTTTGAAAACTTAGCCTAGTTGACTAATATGGCTCAATAATCTTCTCACGCTTAAGTTTTGATTTTCTTTGTAGGTAATGACATGTACCATCTTGAATTGAAATTTTACCTTAAAATGTTGTCCAAAATCTTTTGAAAATTTGTTTCCAAATGAATTATTTTGATTTTGGCACTCAAACATGATCCAATTATTTCTTAGTACTTAGTCCTTTTTGATGTAGTATTTTCTTGATCCAAATGTTGTTTAAATGATGTTAGGTATGGTTTTGAAATTTGAAAATTTCGTTTTAAAGCCTTCTTGATTTAATTGAGTAATAAGACTTCAATTTTGTTAATAATGCTATGCATTGCTTTAATTTGAGAATCTTACCTTAAAATTTTGCCATTTTTTTTTTATATATATATACACCATAGTGTATATGCTTAAATTTTTAAATCTTCGTATTTAAAACATGGTTTTCTTGTTTCGTAGTGTTGCAATCTTTGTTAATAATGTGTTGTTTTGCTTATATATGGATCAATGCTTTGTTTTCCTTTAGGGTCATATAGTTTCGATGAGTAAAGATATGTAGATAATTTGTTGAGTGGTAGTTTTGATGAGGGTAGTTTGGCAAATGCTAATAATGTGTGATGAGCAAGTGTTACACCTTGAGGGTTATGAATGGGAATCATGTGTTTTATTGGGATTAAGGCCAATTTGATTAATTGAGGTAAGTTTGAGTCCAGTAAAGAAGTACATATATGATGTCGTAAGTAGTAAGTCACGCGATGAATGAGAATGCTATTGGTTGAAACCTTGAATGATGTGTTAGAGATTGAATTGGGTTTGTTTAAGTAGTAGTGTAAGTATTATGAGTGAAGGAATAGTGAATGAAAATGAGTTGTTTAGGAGTATATGTTAACAATGCAGAGTATAAACCTTAGAGATATAAGGACGTGACGTGGTTATTGCCTTTTGAGGAAGGAAACTTTCATGCTAAGGAATGATATTATACTATTAAAGAAGTATTAGTTCAGTGATCCAAAGTTATTGGTGTCTTTAGTGGATTAAAAAGAAAATTTGGGGGTGTGACTTGTGTATAATTCATGTTTGGAACTTGGGAGTACAAGAAAGTGACTTTAACTTACGTAAGGTGTCTTAAATTGAGTAAGAGGATTGTGTGAGGTAATTGTGGATAATGAGTGACGTGTGATCTAGGTCCAACGTTTGTTGAGTGATTGAACTTATTGATAATGAGTGAGATTTGGGTTGCATATTGAGGGATATTGACGTTGAACATGACTTGGAAATTTTGGTTGATAAATATATGAGATTTGAACAGTGCAATAATGATAAAGCAATTAAGGTATCTAGGGTATAATGAGGTGATTAATGATATTGGACGGTGAGAGATGTCTAGTAAAAGTCATAGTAAGAAATAAATGGTGAAACTACTAGAAAGTTATTGTACATGTGTGATATGGTAATTGATGGTTATATTATTATACCGACATCGGGTTTTCGGGGAGTATTAGTTTCTGAAATAAAAGACGAGGGTGTCCATTGAGAGTCGGTTATTCGAGGATATTATCTTATAAGATAGAGTAATAGATGGAGCACTACCAAATTGGTCTACATGGTTATGAATTTTAGAGTGCGATATGTGATGCATGTAGGCCAATCGTATGACCGTTTAATTTGAGTAGGTTTGTATAAGTGTGAAAAAGGCTATGTGGGACTTTTACCCTATGAGTGGTAGTATAGATGTTGTAAAGTTACATCCCAATGGTCAGGTAAAGCGTCTGTGGTATACATCGTGATCTTTTTATAGTGTCAATTTGGGTGATGATGTTGTTAATATCTCTTGAGAATAACGAGTGGTTAGGCCGTGTCTATGAAATAATATGTCGTGTCAGTAATATGTCTCAGATATTTCACCTTAATTGTGTAATAGCGATAGTTATAAAGCCGTGAATTTGTTTTAATTTGGTTATTTGATGGTGTATTAGTCATCATCGAAGTCTATTAGCATTTGTGTAATGAAATAGGAAAGTTGGAACCAAGTTGAGAATGGAAACGATCTGCACAGGTGATACTCGACCGAGTGGCCTCCTACACTCGACCGAGTGGCATGCCTAGACCTTTGTTTTGTTGATATTTGACTAAATATTTAATATGTACCCTTATTGCACGGTTGCTATTAGTTGACTTGTGTTGAATGACCTCGGTTGACTCTACATGGATGACATTTTGTGAATTGTTTACATTTGATTATATGGTGTGGCATTTTGTAAGTAAATGGAAATGGTTGATTCGATACGAGTGGATTAATGACATAAATGATGTGATAACCATGTTCGATGTGTGTTAATCGATGTGATCTATTTGGTTTTGTAAAAGTAAGATGAAATATGCAAGGTATGTGTCGTGTAGTGGTCATTTGCATGATTGTGTATTATGGTCGTCCTTATGAGAGGATGTGTTCATAATGGATGGGAACGGATATGGAAACACATGTGTGATCATGTGGTGGATTTGACGCGTTTAAGCGATGTATGATGTCGAGAAATGGAAATGTTGATCATGGTTGGGTCACATTACGAGTAATCTTTGCATTAATTGATTGTTTCATGGAGTCCGCATATTCGTGATTGTTGTGCACACATGTGAAAGTTTGAGATGTAACGTGATGTAGATACGATTTAAAATCGAGTTATACACCGCGATAGATACGTATACATATAACCCACATGAATTGGGAGTTGTTAATGGGATTATAGATTGGAACCGTGTGTTTGACCTGACACTTAACCTTTGAGAGGCTCATAAAGTAGGGTTATATCAATGGCATTAGGACCAGATCTGAGTTATTATGGATTTGCAATAAGTAGGAGGGAGTGTTGAACCTGGAACGTGGTCATTTGTGGAATTTACTAATAAGTGTATTAGACCGTATTTTGAGGTTGATAGGTTAACTTCGGGACGAAGTTCTCTTTTAGGGGGAGTGAATGTAACAATTCATAAGTTTAGGAAAAAGGAAGTACAGAATGTGAGGAAGTTGTGAGAGTTGAACACCAAACATTGGGAAAAGAGTACACATGAGATTTGAGGGAATAGTCGAAAAAGGAAGAGTAAGGTGAAACTTTGGGGACGAAGTTTATTTTAAGGGGGGAAGATAGTAATACTCCGTATTTAATAATTATATAATAATAATATTTTATTATATTTATACGAGTTACGTTTGAAACGGATCAATAAAATAATTATTATTATTAAGAGATGGTAATGATAATAATAATTATATTTAATACGATACATGTATAATATACGTATACTATACTCACCTTACATACTTCCACCTACCTTATATATATACTCCACCCTTATCTACCCACCAACCTTATCTTTTCATGATCCAACAAAATCCACCAAAATCATGAGAGAAGAGAGAAGAGAGAAAAAGGAAGATAAAATGGAGATTTTGTCTCTCCACCTCGAGATCGTAAGGTAAAATCGTCTTAAACTTGTTTATATATTATTTAATTTATACCATTGACCCGTCTAGACCTTGACCCACGTTAGACCGTCCTTGACCACCCTTTGACCACCGTTGACCGTAAAAAATCGAGTTTGACCATGACTATACATGGTTTATTAATGCTGTTTTTATACAGTCTTTGGACGGGTTTTTTTAGCCACCATATATGGCCTAACTTAAGCTGACCTTGGGTGGTTCTTACTGGGGGTTGAGTGGAGAGTATAGTGGTGGTCGTGGGTGATGGAATTGGTGGCGTTTTGGGTGTTTAAAATGGGTTGAAAGAGGGGCATACGGGTTATTGTTGTTCTTGTTGTTTGTTGCAGTTATTGTTGTTTGTTGTGGTTGTTATGGTCATATTGGGTAGCGTGTGGGTGCTAGGTGTTGGCCGTGACCACCCTGGACAAGTGGGGGCAGTGGTGGTGCGGTTTAGTGGTGGTTTAAGTGGTGTTTTGGGCGGTATAAAACGAGCTCAAGCAGTTCGTGTTGTTGTTGTTTGCTATTACTTTAAGGGATGCTTTGAGGGTGGTTTTGAGGGTTGTGTGAGGTGGTTTTCGAGGGTGGTGGCAGGCTATGACGAGGGTGGTGCACGGTGGTTGTAATACAACGGTTTTCTATGTCTGTGGGTACTCTATCGAGGGGAACTTCCTCTGCCGAGCAAGTATCTTTTTGCGTAAAACAGTAGCTGACCTGATGGGTACTCGATCAATTAAGTGTGACACTCGATCGAGTAAGTGTGTCTTACGAGTTGTTTAGCCGGGTTTTGTTAATAGTGCGAGATTAATATAAAAGGGCTTCCGTCACTTTGCATAATCACTTTTTAACATTCTAAAACCTTTCAAAGAAAAATCAAGAGTTACATACTTCGCATACATCACATTATTAGCAAATCCCAAGGCTAGGATCATCGGATTGTCTCGTTCTTTACGCCATTGTGATCGTTGTGTCGAGGGTAAGCTTCTTGTATAATTTTTATAATAATTTAATAAGTTTTTTAAAAACTCTAATTGGGTAGATTTTGGAGTTTTGGGTGTATCATGATGATTAGATAGTAATTATGTGATTACATGTTATAGGAGGAGGATTCGTAGAGGAGAAGTTTTGATTAGCTATTGTGACGGTCTCGTATGATTGTTATTTCCAGGTAGGGTTTCCCTACTCAGTATTGATTACATGGTTTTGTTGGTGATTAATTGTTGTTGTATATCATATCGGTAATGGATTTGAATTGGTGATTGTTGATAGTATAATGTAATTGTCGTATAACTGTCTGTGGTTTGCGAGGTGCGTCCTCGGCTGAGTGGAGTCACTTGCGGGAGTGGCTTCACGCCCTTGATTCGCCTTCTGTGGAACCTGCCATAGAAGGGATGTGCACATTTAGGAATTTGGGAAAAGAGTACACATTAGATTTGGGGGAAGAGTCGAAAAGGGAAGAGTGAGGTGAAACTTTGGGGACGAAGTTTATTTTAAGGAGGGAAGATTGTAATACTCCGTATTTAATAATTATATAATAATAGTATTTTATTGTATTTATACGAGTTACGTTTGAGAGGGAATAATAAAATAATTATTATTATTATTATGAGATGGTAATGATAATAATATTAGTATTTAATACGATATATGTATAATATACGTACACTATATTCACCTTACATACTTCCACCTACCTTATATATATACTCCACCCCTATCTACCCACCAACCTTATCCTTTCATAATCCAACAAAATCCACCAAAATCATGAGAGAAGAGAGAAGAGAGAAAAAAGAAGATAAAATGGAGATTTTGTCCCTCCACCTCGAGATCGTAAGGTAAAATCGTCTTAAACTTGTTTATATATTATTTAATTTATATCATTGACCCGCCTCGACCTTGACCCACCTTAGGACCGTCCTTGACCACCTTTTGACCACCGTTGACCGTCAAAAATCGACTTTGACCGTGACTATACATGGTTGATTGTAGCTGTTTTTATACAGTCTTTGGACGTGTTTTTTAGCCACCGTATATGGCCTAACTTAGACTGAACTTGGGTGGTTATTGTTGGGGGTTGAGTGGGGAGTATAGTGGTGGTCGTGGCTGACGGAAAGGTTGGAGTTTTAGGTGTTTAAAACGTGTTGAAAGAGGGGCATACGAGTTATTGTTGTTCTTGTTGTTTGTTGCGGTTATTGTTGTTTGTTGTGGTTGTTATGGTCGTGTTGGGTAGTGTGTGGGTGCTAGGTGGTGGCCGTGACCACCCTGGACAAGTGGGGGCAGTGTTGGTGCGGTTTAGATGTGATTTGAGTGGTGTTTTGGGCGGTATAAAATGAGTTCAAGCGCTTTGTGTTGTTGTTGTTTGCTATTACTTTAAGGGTTGCTTTGAGGGTGGTTTTGAGGGCTGTGTGAGGTGGTTTTCGAGGGTGGTGGGAGGCTATGGCGAGGGTGGTGCACGGTGGTTGTAATACTACGGTATTCTATAACTGTGGGTACTATATCGAGGGGAACTTACTCTGTCGAGTAAGTATCTTTTAGCGTAAAACAGTAGCTGACCTGATGGGTACTCGATCGATTAAGTGTGACACTCGATCGAGTAAGTGGTTCTTACGGGTTGTTTAGCCGGGTTTTGTTAATAGTGCGAGATTAATATAAAAGGGCTTCCGTCACTTTGCTTTATCACTTTTTAACATTCTAAAACCTTTCAATGAAAAGATCAAGAGTTACGTACTTCGCATACATCGCATTATTAGCAAATCCCAAGGCAAGGATCATCGGATTGTCTCGTTCTTTACGCCGTTGTGATCGTTGTGTCGAGGGTAAGCTTCTTGTATAATTTTTATAATGATTTAATAAGTTTTTTTAAAACCGTAATTGGGTAGATTTTGGAGTTTTGGGTTTATCATGATGATTAGATGGTAATTATCTGATTACATGTTATAAGAGGTGGATTCGTAGAGGAAAAGTTTTAATTAGCTACTATGACGGTCTCGTATAATTGCTATTTTCAGGTAGGGTTTCCCTACTCAGTATTGATTACATGGTTTTGTTGGTGATTAATTATTGTTGTTGTTGTATATCATATCGGTAATGGATTTGAATTGGTGATTGTTGATAGTATAATGTAATTGTCGTATAACTGTCTGTGGTTTGCGAGGTGCGTCCTCGGCTGAGTGGAGTCACTTACGGAAGTTGTTTCACGCCCTTGATTCGCCTTCTGTGGAACCTGCCATAGAAGGGATGTGCACATTTAGGAATTTGGGAAAAGAGTACACATGAGATTTGGGGGAATAGTCGAAAAGGGAAGAGTGAGGTGAAACTTTGGGGAAGAAGTTTATTTTAAGGGGGCAAGATTGTAATACTCCGTATTTTATAATTATATAATAATATTTTATTGTATTTATACGAGTTACGTTTGAGAAGGAATAATAAAATAATTATTATTATTTTTATGAGATGGTAATGATAATAATATTTATATTTAATACGATACATGTATAATATATGTATACTATACTCACCTTACATACTTCCACCTACCTTATATATATACTCCACCCTTATCTACCGACAAACCTTATCCTTTCGTAATCCAACAAAATCCACCAAAATCATGAGAGAAGAGAGAAGAGAGAAAAAGGAAGATAAAATGGAGATTTTGTCCGTCCGCCTCAAGATCGTAAGGTAAAATCGTATTAAACTTGTTTATATATTATTTAATTTATACCATTGACCCGCCTAGACCTTGACCCACGTTAGGACCGTCCTTGACCACCCTTTGACCACCGTTGACCGTCAAAAGTCGAGTTTGACCGTGACTATACATGGTTTATTGTTGCTGTTTTTATACAGTCTTTGGTTAAGTTTTTTTAGCCACCGTATATGGCCTAACTTGGGCTGACCTTGGGTGGTTATTGCTGGGGGTTGAGTGGGGAGTATAGTGGTGGTCTTGGGTGATGGAATGGGTGGCGTTTTGGATGTTTAAAATGGGTTGAAAGAGGGGCATACGGGTTATTGTTGTTCTTGTTGTTTGTTGCAGTTATTGTTGTTTGTTGTGGTTGTTATGGTCATACTGAGTAGCGTGTGGGTGCTAGGTGGTGGCTGTGACCACCCTGGACAAGTGGGGGTAGTGGTGGTGCGGTTTAGTGGTGGTTTGAGTGGTGTTTTGGGCGGTATAAAACGAGTCCAAGCAGTTTGTGTTGTTGTTGTTGTTTGCTATTACTTTAAGGGATGCTTTGAGGGTGGTTTTGAGGGTTGTGTGAGGTGGTTTTCGAGGGTGGTGGCAGGCTATGGCGAGGGTGGTGCACGGTGGTTGTAATACTACGGTTTTCTATATCTGTGGGTACTCTATCGAGGGGAACTTACAGTGTCGAGTAAGTATCTTTTTGCGTAAAATAGTAGCTGTCCTGATGGGTAATCGATCGAGTAAGTGTGACACTCGATCGAGTGAGGGGCACTCGATCGAGTAAGTGTATCTTACGGGTTGTTTAGTCGGGTTTTGTTAATAGTGCAAGATTAATATAAAAGGGCTTCCGTCACTTTGCTTAATCACTTTTTAACATTCTAAAACCTTTCAAAGAAAAGATCTAGAGTTACGTACTTCACATACATCACATTATTAGCAAATCCCAAGGCTAGGATCATCGGATTGTCTCGTTCTTTACGCCCCTGTGATCGCTGTGTCGAAGGTAAGCTTCTTGTATAATTTTTATAATGATTTAATAAGTTTGTTTAAAACCGTAATTGGGTAGATTTTGGAGTTTTAGGTGTATCATGATGATTAGATGGTAATTTTGTGATTACATGTTATAGGAGGAGGATTCGTAGAGGAAAATTTTTGATTAGCTACTGTGACGGTCTCGTATGATTGCTATTTCCAGGTAGGGTTTCCCTACTCAAAATTGATTACACGGTTTTGTTGGTGATTAATTGTTGTTGTTGTATATCATATCGGTAGAGGATTTGAATTGGTGATTGTTGATAGTATAATGTAATTGTCGTATAACTGTCTGTGGTTTGCGAGGTGCGTCCTCGGCTGAGTGGAGTCACTTGCGGGAGTGGCTTCACGCCCTTGATTCCCCTCCTGTGGAACCTGCCATAGTAGGGAAGTGCACATTTAGGAATTTGGGAAAAGAGTACACATGAGATTTGGGGGGATAGTCGAAAAGGGAAGAGTGAGGTAAAACTTTGGGGACGAAGTTTATTTTAAGGGGAGAAGATTGTAATACTCCGTATTTAATAATTATATAATAATATTTTATTGTGTTTATACGAGTTACGTTTGAGACGGAATAATAAAATAATAATTCTTATTATTATGAGATGGTAATGATAATAATATTAATCTTTAATACGATACATGTATAATATACGTATACTATACTCACCTTACATACTTCCACCTACCTTATATATATACTCCACCCTTATCTACCGACAAACCTTATCCTTTCGTAATCCAACAAAATCCACCAAAATCATGAGAGAAGAGAGAAGAGAGAAAAAGGAAGATAAAATGGAGATTTTGTCCCTCCGACTCGCGACCGTAAGGTAAAATCATATTAAATTTGTTTATATATTATTTAATTTATACCATTGACCCGCCTTGACCTTGACCCATCTTAGGACCATCCTTGACCACCCTTTGACCACCGTTGACCGTCAAAAATCGAATTGACCGTGACTATACATGGTTTATTGTTGCTCTTTTCATACAGTCTTTGGACGGGTTTTTTTCGCCACATTATATGGCCTCACTTGGGCTGACATTGGGTTGTTATTGCTGGGGGTTGAGTGGGGAGTATAGTGGTGGTCGTGGGTGATGGAATGAGTGGCGTTTTGGGTGTTTAAAACGGGTTGAAAGAGGGGTATACGAGTTATTGTTGTTCTTGTTGTTTGTTGCAGTTATTGTTGTTTTTTGTGGTTGTTATGGTCATATTGAGTAGCGTGTCGGTGCTAGATGGTTGCCGTGACCACCCTGGACAAGTGGGGGCAGTGGTGGTGCGGTTTAGTGGTGGTTTGAGTGGTGTTTTGGGCGGTATAAAACGAGTTCAAGCAGTTTGTGTTGTTGTTGTTTGCTATTACTTTAAGGGATGCTTTGAGGGTGGTTTTGAGGGTTGTGTGAGATGGTTTTCGAGGGTGGTGGCACGCTATGGTCAGAGTGGTGGCACGGTGGTTTTAATACTACGGTTTTCTATGTCTGTGGGTACTCTATCGAGGGGAACTTACACTGTCGAGTAAGTATCTTTTTGCGTAAAACAGTAACTGTCCTGATGGGTACTCGATCGAGTAAGTGTGACACTCGATCGAGTAAGGAGCACTTGATCGAGTAAGGGTGTCTTACGGGTTATTTAGCCAGGTTTATTTAATAGTTCGAGATTAATATAAAAGGGCTTCTGTCACTTTGATTAATCACTTTATAACATTCTAAAACCTTTCAAAGAAAAGATCAAGAGTTACGTACTTCGCATACATCGCATTATTAGCAAATCCCAAGGCTAGGATCATCGGATTGTCTCGTTCTTTACGCCGTTGTGATCGTTGTGTCGAGGGTAAGCTTCTTGTATAATTTTTATAATGATTTAATAAGTTTTTTTAAAACCCTAATTGGGTAGATTTTGGAGTTTTGGGTGTATCATGATGATTAGATGGTAATTATGTGATTACATGTTATAGGAGGAGGATTCGTAGAGGAAAAGTTTTGATTAGCTATTGTGACGATCTCGTATGATTGCTATTTTCAGGTAGGGTTTTCCTACTCAATATTGATTACATGGTTTTGTTGGTGATTAATTGTTGTTGTTGTATATCATATCGGTAATGGATTTGAATTGGTGATTGTTGATAGTATAATGTAATTGTCGCCTAACTGTCTGTGGTTTGCGAGGTGCGTCCTCGGCTGAGTGGAGTCACTTACGGGAGTGGCTTCACGCCCTTGATTCGCCTTATGTGGAACCTGCCATAGAAGGGATGTGCACATTTAGGAATTTGGGAAAAGAGTACACATGAGATTTGAGGGAATAGTCAAAAAGGGAAGAGTGAGGTGAAACTTTGGGGACAAAGTTTATTTTAA
Source organism: Silene latifolia (assembly GCF_048544455.1). Taxonomy (NCBI): domain Eukaryota; kingdom Viridiplantae; phylum Streptophyta; class Magnoliopsida; order Caryophyllales; family Caryophyllaceae; genus Silene; species Silene latifolia. The sequence continues at coordinate 29,245,786 of NC_133532.1, forward strand.
GGGGGCAAGATTGTAATACTCCATATTTAATAATTATATAATAATAATATTTTTTTGTATTTATACGACTTACGTTTGAGACGGAATAACAAAATAATAATTATTATTATTATGAGATGGTAATGATAATAATATTAATATTTAATACGATACATGTATAATATACATATACTATACTCACCTTACATACTTCCACCTACCTTATATATATATATACTCCACCCTTATCTACCCACCAACCTTATCCTTTCGTAATCCAACAAAATCAACCAAAATCATGAGAGAAGAGAGAAGAGAGAAGAGAGAAAAAGGAAGATAAAATGGAGATTTTGTCCCTCCGCCTCGAGATCATAAGGTAAAATCGTCTTAAACTTGTTTATATATTATTTAATTTATACCATTGACCCGCCTAGACCTTGACACACGTTAGGACTGTCCTTGACCACCCTTTGACCACCGTTGACCGTTAAAAATCGAGTTTGACCGTGACTGTACATGGTTTATTGTTGTTGTTATTATACAGTCTTTGGATAGGTTTTTTTAGCCACTGTATGGCCTAACTTGGGCTGACCGTGGGTGGTTATTACTGGGGCTGAGTGGGGTGTATAGTGGTGGTCGTGGGTGATGGTTTGAGTGGTGTTTTGGGCGGTATAAAACGAGTTCAAGCAGTTTGTGTTGTTGTTGTTTGCTATTACTTTAAGGGATGCTTTGAGGGTGGTTTTGAGGGTTGTGTGAGGTGGTTTTTGAGGGTGGTGGCAGGCTATGGCAAGGGTGGTGCACGGCGGTTGTAATACTACTGTTTTCTAATACTGTGGGTACTCTATCGAGGAAAACTTACTCTGTCGAGTAAGTATCTTTTTGCGTAAAACGGTAACTGACCTGATGGGTACTCGATCGAGTAAGTGTGACACTCGATCGAGTAAGGGGCACTCGATCGAGTAAGTGTGTTACGGGTTGTTTAGCCGTGTTTTGTTAATAGTGCGAGATTAATATAAAAGGGCTTCCGTCACTTTGCTTAATCACTTTTTAACATTCTAAAACCTTTCAAAGAAAAGATCAAGAGTTACGTACTTCGCATACATCACATTATTAGCAAATCCTAAGGCTACGATCATCGGATTGTCTCGTTCTTTACGCCGTTGTGATCATTGTGTCGAGGGTAAGCTTCTTGTATAATTATTATAATGATTTAATAAGTTTGTTTAAAACCCTAATTGAGAAGATTTTGGAGTTTTGTGTGTATCATGATGATTAGATGGTAATTATATGATTACATGTTATAGGGGGAGGATTCGTAGAGGAAAAGTTTTGATTAGCTACTGTGACGGTCTCATATGATTGCTATTTCCAGGTAGGGTTTCCCAACTCAGTATTGATTACATGGTTTTGTTGGTGATTAATTGTTGTTGTTGTTGTTTATCATATCGGTAATGGATTTGAATTGGTGATTGTTGATACTATAATATAATTGTCTTATAGCTGTCTGTGGTTTGCGAGGTGCATTCTCGGCTGAGTGGAGTCACTTGCAGGAGTGGCTTCACGCCCTTGATTCGCCTCCTGTGGAACCTACCATAGAAGGGATGTGCACATTTAGGAATTTGAGAAACGAGTACACTTGAGATTTGGGGGAATAGTCAAAAAGGGAAGAGTGAGGTGAAACTTTGGGGACGAAGTTTATTTTAAGGGGGGATCCGTATTTAATAATTAAATAATAATAATATTTAATTGTATTTATACGAGTTACGTTTGAGACGGAATAATAAAATAATATTTCTTATTATTATGAGATGGTAATGATATTAATAATAATATTTAATACGATACATGTATAATATACGTATACTATACTCACCTTACATACTTCCACCTACCTTTTATATCTACTCCACCCTTATCTACCCACCAACCTTATCCTTTCATAATCCAACAAAATCCACCAAAATCATGAGAGAATAGAGAAGAGAGAAAAAGGAAGATAAAATGGAGATTTTGTCCCTCCGCCTCGAGATCGTAAGTTAAAATCGTCTTAAACTTGTTTATATATTATTTAATTTATACCATTGACCCGCCTCGACCTTGACCCACCTTAGGGCCGTCCTTGACCACCCTTTGACCACCGTTGACCGTCAAAAATCGAGTTTGACCGTGACAATACATGGTTTATTGTTGCTGTTTTCATACAGTCTTTGGACAGTTTTTTTTAGCCACCTTATATGGCCTAACTTGGGCTGACCTTGGGTTGTTATTGCTGGGGGTTGAGTAGGGAGTAGAGTGGTGGTCGTGGGTGATGTAATGGGTGGGGTTTTGGGTGTTTAAAACGGGTTGAAAGAGGGGCATACGAGTTATTGTTGTTCTTGTTGTTTGTTGCGGTTATTATTGTTTGTTGTGGTTGTTATGGTCGTGTTGAGTAGTGTGTGGGTGCTAGATGGTTGCCGTGACCACCCTGGACAAGTGGGGGCAGTGGTGGTGCGGTTTAGTGGTGATTTGAGTGGTGTTTTGGGCCGTATAAAATGAGTTCAAGCGCTTTGTGTTGTTGTTGTTTGCTATTACTTTAAGGGTTGCTTTGAGGGTGGTTGTAATACCCCGTATTTTTATATAATAAATTAAACGGATATTATTGAATTAAACGGATATTATTAAACGGATATTATTATATATTAATTATTATACATTTTATATCACTAATTAAGTCGGGTTAATGGTAAGTCGATAATTACGTAAATTATTTTATTTAACCGCGTTGTATCGATATAAGTTAATTGTGACGGGTTTATATGGAATTCGAAATGTGAGCTGGCCCATTAACTGTCCAGCCCAATTACCCTTAACCCTAAGCCCAACTAACCCTATTTAAACCCTAACCCTAACCCTAACCCTAACCCTAACCCTAACCCTAATAGTAACTACCAGCCGCCTCCCTCATTCTCACACCCTCAACCCGCCTCCCTCTTTCTTCAGCCCAGATCTTCACCCCCACGCATATAGAGAGAGAGAGAGTGTGAGCTGGTGAATTACGGTGCAGCAAGGACGAGCAGGGGACTAGTGTCGACGACCTAGGGTGGCCGTGGTGGCCGTTGTGGTCGCAGAAAAATGGTAAGAACAACCCTCCCTCCTCTGTTTTCGCATTAGTGTCGGGTTTTTGGGTGTTAATTCGTGGCTTAGGGAGGTGTTGCTCGTGGTGGTTAGCAAGGTAAAGGGGTAGGGTAGTAAGGGTCGAGTGAGTTTGTGGTGGTCAGGGTGGTTATAGGTGGTGGTTGTGGGTGGCAAGGCGGCATCGACACGGGGGTGTAGAAACGGGTTGTATACACGGGTTCAAGGGAGTTTGAGATGGTTAGGTTGGGGTGGCACCACCTGTTGACTCTGGGGGAGGTCGAAACGGTGGTGCCATGTCGTCTGGGTTCGTGGGTTGGCGGTGAGTAGGCAGGTGGTGGTTTGGCAGGTGTTAAGTGACAGATGCGGTGGTTGTAGGAGGGGAAACAGTGGGTGTTTGGTGAGGTTCGGCGGTGAACCAGGCCAAATGACGGCCCTGGTTCAACTCGCCGGCGGGAGTCGACCAGTGGGCCGGGTTGTTGGTGGCTGGGTCAATGTGGGTACCACGGTGGTGGTTGTCGGGGTGGCTCGGTGGTGTTTGAAGGGTGTGGGTGAGAGTGAAGTACGGGTTGTTGAGTCGGGTGGTTTGTTGAGTGTTTGATACGGTTTTAATTAGTTTATCGATTTGATTTAATTCCGAGTTATCTAAAATAAAATAATAATTGATAATAGTAAAATAATTAAAGACGGGTTTGAGTCGGGATGTTTGAATTGTTTAAAGTTGATTCGAGTATTTCTTAAATCGTATAATTCGTTTAATCTTTTATTTATCATATTAGATTATTAATTTAATTCCCGAGTCTTTTAAATAAATTATTCCCGAAACATTAAATAATTTATTTAATGTAATCCCCGAGTCGTTTAAATAATTAGAGATGGACTTTGAGTCGGGACTGGTTAAAGTGGAAAGTTACTATATCGGGAAAGCTTCTATTTTGGGAGATTGCTATATTTAGTAGTTAGTAATTATAAATATTATAATTGTTTTAGGTGACGGATTCGTGAAGGATCGATAATCAAATTCATTGCTTTATTTCTGGACTGCTTAACTGCTTAATTGGAATTGCTGGCACTTGAGGTAGGGAAATACACTTGTCCTATTATCGTCATAGTTGAATTGTGTTGACTTGATTCCTGGTTGTTGATTTACGTTATCATTTATATTCGGAAAGGTGATTGACTGATTTGATCGTATTGAGTATGATATCACAACATCGGGTAACTGGCATGACTTTATGATTTATCGATTCGTTGATTTATATACATATTGCATTGCATTAATTATGTTGAGCATTTCATATGCATTGGAGTTGGAGGATGATGTGGTAGTGACGATGTTGAGATACGATGTGATGTTGTGATAAGGCCCGGGCGGGTTCTCGCAGACTTGCCCTGGTGTCCTCATTGTTGAGTGCAGATCGGCTTCGGTCGATATATAGTCTACCGGGGATCGGTATGGCTGGGCGTTCCGGGGTATGAGATGTGTGTGATGAGTTGAGATGGAGATGGAGGTGGCGGAGTATCATGCATATCATATTTTATTGTTTATTGTTTTCCCTACTCAACCTCGTGGTTGACCCTGTGTATTCGTGAACACCTGTGATGAACCCTTTTATGGGGAGCAGTCTTGACAGGTTTAAGAGATAGGTCGGGAGCTTGATGGGCGTGAGACATTGGATCAGACGACCTAGTAGCTAGATCATCATCTAGAAGACTTCACTTTTATTTACGTCAGTTCTTGTAATTTAATTTGAAAAGAGAATTTGTAATAATTAAGTTAAAATATTATATAAATTGCCTTGGAGTTTAATTTGTTATTCACTACCTCGGAAAACCGAGATGGTAACAGTCCGTTTTATGAGGGAATGTCTTGACGAAGACTTCTTTTATAAACCGGGGTGTTACAAAGTGGTATCAGAGAGAACGATCCTCAGGCCTAAACCAATGAGCCCAATGAACATAGGATGTGTCTAAATAAAATGAACCCCGGGATAGAACTGTTAGGAGCACACTACGGTAAGGTATGAGTTAGGGGCCCCCTCACACCGAACCAGTGGTCCTCTCAGTTGACCGGAAACCATGAGTGTATAAGAGAGAAAGGGTAGAATAGTTGCTTGAGGATGAACAAGAAATTTATATATCGTTGCCTAAGTGTTAATTGATTGATACATTGATTATTGCAGGACAACGCTACGGTAAGTAATTTGTATGAATGATGTGTTGATAGCACTACTATGACTAAGTAATATGCGGTTATGTGATCCCAAAGCCATGTTAGTATAGTATTGTGATAGTAATTAGAAACACTATTGAATTACATGTTTATAGTCATAACAATCATGATTTAGATGTAAGGAATAGATCGAGATGCGAAAGGATTCTATGGGGTAGATGTTACGAATTGTACAGTGTGAGATCTAAGTTGGTATGGGTTAGCATCGATAGTATAGTTGTAAGAATTGGGACATAGGAAATGAAAGACTTAGTGATGAAACTTGTTTTGATTGATGTTACTCTTTAATTGACCTTACTGCCATTTCTTTTCTGTTTATTACCCATCGATGAAAATTTTATGAGAGATAGCCTCGTGAGTTAGTGTTCATTTGACGTTGGTTTCATGCTTATATGATATACGGATTAGGAGTAATAAATATTTTAGTAAGCTGTGGTTAGGAAGTTCCTGTGCAGTGATGTTTGACCAACAATTTTATAAAATCCTCATTTAAATTGTATTAATAATTTTCGCATAATTTCAACCGCATCGATCATAAAATTCGCATATGTTTTCAAATTGATAAGTCCCTACAAATCTTGATGTCTCAATATTAAATAATAAGTTTAGCAAACTGAGTTGTAAAATTCTTTAAAAATGGAATTCTTGTGCTTTAAACCTAATTCTATTTCCCTGTGTTTTGAACTCACCGTGTTTCATAAAAGTAATATGAAACAAGTTTTAATCGAACAATTATTTATTCGTGATTTTTGGAAGTTACAACGTGAATCAAAACATTTAAAATGTGCGTCTATGTCGAATTTGCATACGATTGTTTGATTAATTCATGAGTCTTGGTGATGTGAATTTATAATGTTTATATGACGGTAGTAGCACGCATGTTCAGTAGTTATGCATTTTAACAAGTGATAAAATTAAAACTTAGTTGATAACCTTGTTGGCATGATAGTATGAGTATAATTGAATAGCTTAAATTGATTCTTAATCAATGGTGAAATATTTTATACGAGTCCAGTGTTTGCATATTTTATATATGTTTGGCATGTTGTAATGTCTCTCGTGTGTTCATAACATTGCATAATGGTCGGATATATAAAAATATAAAACTATATTGTCGTATCTTGGTAAAGTTGATGGCGTAAAAAGTTAATTTGATTGTTCTAATATACACGCATGAATAATTATAATAATTATGTTTAAATGTTTACACATGGATGGTAGTAATGATCGTGTCTAAATGTCCACCCATGGAGGATGTCATCTGAGTTTTAAAGACTTTCATGTGAGTTGTGTGCCTAAAGTTATACTTATTACTTTCATTGCATTAAATTATTTCAATTGAACCTAAAACCTAGGACATGATATTAAACCGTGTTGTTATTCATTATTGAATATGTTTGTTATTATATTGTCATAAAATGCTAAAATGATTTTTGCAATTTCAGCACGACATTTGACATATCTATATTCTCGAGTCGTTACTATCAATTACATTCTAATAAGGATTGTTTATGATAACTATGTTGGCAATATTATAATGGGATAACCCTTTTATGATTCACATGATATACGTTGGTTTAAATGGTAGTTGTAATAGTTACGTTTAATTGAGCCATGAATATAACTGAGTAAAGAAGTGCAACTAAAATCCTGATGTTGAAGTAATAGTCGTTCATTAATAAAAATAGGCCTAAATTGAATAAGATGAACCGGTAAATTACAATATGTGAGTCGACACCTAAGCTTGTTTGTTTAAAGTAATTGAATTAAGTTTATCTGATTTTGGGTTTCGTAGTTAGCTGTAAGTGGATTCTATGACGGCCTGTTATAAGATTTATGTTAGGAAAATTTTTCACCGTCCCGTAAGAAAGTAAAAGTTTTGAAAATGAAGTTAAAATTGTGTCGTATGAGTATAAATTCGGAATGGGATTTCAAAGAAGTGTCCGGTTGTATGTGTCCATGATAATTGCTAGTCTGGAGGAATGAAACTAGAATGGAGTCATAAGTAGTGGGATAATTTAGTCATGTGGTTTGTTCATGTAGCGAGTTGGTGGGTTGTGATTAGTTACAAATGTCAAAACGGGAAAGGTAATGTGGTGATTTAAGGGAGTAATGTGTTAACATGGTAAGTTGATATTAGCATAACATATAATGAATATTTGTAAAATTGGTGTAGTTAAATACATCTAACCTTTTCTGTCATTGTGTTGGATACAGTCTAAATATAATTAACACCAAGAACGAGATTTTATAATAGTCTTGTATGTTACCCTTCCAATATCGCTGTTTACTCGCTTGTCTGACTCGACCAATAAGTTTGTAGAATTTGTCGATCAAGGTGCATTCATCATTCGTGAATAATTCCCAAACCCTTTTGTTATAAGGATTAAAAATATTTCTAGGATGATAAGTACTGCGAAACTGATTGTCTTAATTGGTGATTCTGTGTCTTGACCTAGGTCTGTACAATTAAGTAAAGGAAAGTCAGATTGGGAAAATTAGGTTATAAATTTTCATAAATCGATTTATCAAGTGTTGACCCTCATTCTTTTCTTATGTGATTGATCCCCTATGTTTCTAAAGCACGAGATTACAATGATTGGAGAAATAAATAATTACTAATGATTTTTACTGGTAACGGTAGCTTCCTTGAGAGAGTTGTATATTGATTATCTTTGGTAAGGATTAGTTAACTTGAACGTGAATTGTGAATCTTTCATCCTCTTTCGAGTTGATAGCGATAGTTTGAGAACTTTGGTTATAATAATGAAGGTTACGAGGACGTAACCATGTTTTTAGTTGGAGAGGATTGTAAAATCTTGATGCTTAATTTGCACTTGTTTGTAGGTTATAGTTGACCAAGTTGACCTTTAGTTGTGGGGTATCTATGCAAATGAGTTATATATTCTGTTAGTTGGTTGAGGTGAAAAAGGGGAGTATAGTTAAACTACTGGTATTGAGTTTGAATTGTGGGGCCTTTGTCCCGAGTTACGTTGCGGTCCAGTGAGACCATGGTTATTGAGATACTTGAGTTGAGATCGGAATTTAGATGGAAGATGACGGTGTTCTCAGATGAATATTTAGTTTTTTATGCATTTGTGTTCTCAGGTAGTTATTAGTTATAGTTAGTTGGTTAAGTGAAGACGAGTCAAACTTCGGGACGAAGTTTATTTTTAGGAGGGCAGAATGTAACATTTCGCATTTGTAAGGTTTAATAGATGTGTCAAAAGTGGGTGTTAACCGTGTTAGAAATTCGTGACGTCCGTAAGTACAATATACAATACCCTTCTGAGGTTTGGGTACGGGAGCGAACTTCGGGACGGAGTTCATTTTAAGGGGGGAAGACTGTAATACCCCGTATTTTTATATAATAAATTAAACGGATATTATTAAACGGATATTATTATATATTAATTATTATACATTTTATATCACTAATTAAGTCGGGTTAATGGTAAGTCGATAATTACGTAAATTATTTTATTTAACCGCGTTGTATCGATATAAGTTAATTGTGACGGGTTTATATGGAATTCGAAATGTGAGCTGGCCCATTAACTGTCCAGCCCAATTACCCTTAACCCTAAGCCCAACTAACCCTATTTAAACCCTAACCCTAACCCTAATAGTAACTACCAGCCGCCTCCCTCATTCTCACACCCTCAACCCGCCTCCCTCTTTCTTCAGCCCAGATCTTCACCCCCACGCATATAGAGAGAGAGAGTGTGTGAGCTGGTGAATTACGGTGCAGCAAGGACGAGCAGGGGACTAGTGTCGACGACCTAGGGTGGCCGTGGTGGCCGTTGTGGTGGCAGAAAAATGGTAAGAACAACCCTCCCTCCTCTGTTTTCGCATTAGTGTCGGGTTTTTGGGTGTTAATTCGTGGCTTAGGGAGGTGTTGCTCGTGGTGGTTAGCAAGGTAAAGGGGTAGGGTAGTAAGGGTCGAGTGAGTTGGTGGTGGTCAGGGTGGTTATAGGTGGTGGTTGTGGCTGTGCAAGGCGGCATCGACACAGGGGTGTAGAAACGGGTTGTATACACGGGTTCAAGGGAGTTTGAGATGGTTAGGTTGGGGTGGCACCACTGTTGACTCGGGGGAGGTCGAAACAGTGGTGCCATGTCGTCTGGGTTCGTGGGTTGGCGGTGAGTAGGCAGGTGGTGGTTTGGCAGGTGTTAAGTGACAGATGCGGTGGTTGTAGGAGGGGAAACAGTGGGTGTTTGGTGAGGTTCGGCGGTGAACCAGGCCAAATGACGGCCCTGGTTCAACTCGCCATGCGTGGAGTCGACGGTGGGAAATTTGGGTTGTTGGTGGTGGGTCAATGTGGGTACCACGGTGGTGGTTGTCGGGGTGGCTCGGTGGTGTTTGAAGGGTGTGGGTGAGAGTGAAGTACGGGTTGTTGAGTCGGGTGGTTTGTTGAGTGTTTGATACGGTTTTAATTAGTTTATCGATTTGATTTAATTCCGAGTTATCTAAAATAAAATAATAATTGATAATAGTAAAATAATTAAAGACGGGTTTGAGTCGGGATGTTTGAATTGTTTAAAGTTGATTCGAGTATTTCTTAAATCGTATAATTCGTTTAATCTTTTATTTATCATATTAGATTATTAATTTAATTCCCGAGTCTTTTAAATAAATTATTCCCGAAACATTAAATAATTTATTTAATGTAATCCCCGAGTCGTTTAAATAATTAGAGATGGACTTTGAGTCGGATTTGGTTAAAGTGGAAAGTTACTATATCGGGAAAGCTTCTATTTTGGGAGATTGCTATATTTAGTAGTTAGTAATTATAAATATTATAATTGTTTTAGGTGACGGATTCGTGAAGGATTGATAATCAAATTCATTGCTTTATTTTCGGACCGCTTAATCGCTTAATTGGAATCTTTGGCACTTGAGGTAGGGAAATACACTTGTCCTATTATCGTCATAGTTGAATTGTGTTGACTTGATTCCTGGTTGTTGATTTACGTTATCATTTATATTCGGAAAGGTGATTGACTGATTTGATCGTATTGAGTATGATATCACAACATCGGGTAATTGGCATGACTTTATGATTTATCGATTCGATGATTTATATACATATTGCATTGCATTAATTCTTGTTGAGCATTTCATATGCATTGGAGTTGGAGGATGATGTGGTAGTGACGATGTTGAGATACGATGTGATGTTGTGATAAGGCCCAGGCGGGTTCTGCAGGACTTGCCCTGGTGTCCTCGGTTGTTGGTGCGAGATCGGCTTCGGTCGATATATAGTCTACCGGGATCGGTATGGTTGGGCGTTCGGGGTATGAGATGTGTGTGATGAGTTGAGATGGAGATGGAGGTGGCGGAGTATCATGCATATCATATTTTATTGTTTATTGTTTTCCCTACTCAACCTCGTGGTTGACCCTGTGTATTCGTGAACACCGGTGATGAACCGTTTTATGGGGAGCGAGTCTTGTGGGTTTAAGAGATAGGTCGGGAGCTTGATGGGCGTGAGACATTGGATCGAGGACGACCTAGTAGCTAGATCATCATCTAGAAGACTTCACTTTTATTTACGTCAGTTCTTGTAATTTAATTTGAAAAGAGAATTTGTAATAATTAAGTTAAAATATTATATAAATTGCCTTGGAGTTTAATTTGTTATTCACTACCTCGGAAAACCGAGATGGTAACAGTCCGTTTTATGAGGGAATGTCTTGACGAAGACTTCTTTTATAAACCGGGGTGTTACAGTGGTTTTGAGGGCTGTGTGAGGTGCTTTTCAAGGATGGTGGCAGGCTATGGCGAGGGGGGTGCACGGTGGTTGTAATACTACGGTTTTCTTTGTCTGTGGGTACTATATCGAGGGGAACTTACTCTGTTGAGTAAGCATCTTTTTGCGTAAAACAGTTACTGACCTGATGGGTACTCGATCGAGTAAGTGTGACACTCGATCGAGTAAGGGGCACTCTATCGAGTAAGTGTGTCTTACGGGTTATTTAGCCGGGTTTTGTTAATAGTGCGAGATTAATATAAAAGGGCTTCCGTCACTTTGCTTAATCACTTTTTAACATTCTAAAACCTTTCAAAGAAAAGATCAAGAGTTACGTACTTCGCATACATCGCGTTATTAGCAAATCCCAAGGCAAGGATCATCGGATTGTCTCGTTCTTTACGCCGTTGTGATCGTTGTGTCGAGGGTAAGCTTCTTGTATAATTTTTATAATGATTTAATAAGTTTTTCAAAAACCCTAATTGGGTATATTTTGGAGGTTTGGGTGTATCACGATGATTAGATGGTAATGATGTGATTACATGTAATAGGAGGGGGATTCATAGAGGAAAGGTTTTGATTAGCTACTGTGACGGTCTCGTATGATTGCTATTTCCAGGTAGGGTTTCCCTACTCAGTATTGATTACATGGTTTTGTTGGTGATTAATTGTTGTTGTTGTTGTATATCATATCGGTACTGGATTTGAATTGGTGATTTTTGATAGTATAATGTAATTGTCGTATTACTGTCTGTGGTTTGCGAGGTGCGTCCTCGGCTGAGTGGAGTCACTTACGGGACTGGCTTCACACCCTTGATTCGCCTTATGTGGAACTTGCCATAGAAGGGATATGCACATTTAGGAATTTGGGAAAAGAGTACACATGAGATTTGGGGGAATAGTCGAAAAGGGAAGAGTGAGGTGAAACTTTAGGGACGAAGTTTATTTTAAGGGGGCAAAATTATAATACTCCGTATTTAATAATTATATAATAATAATATTTTATTGTATTTATACGAGTTACGTTTGAGACGGAATAATAAAATAATAATTATTATTATTATGAGATGGTAATGATAATAATATTAATATTTAATACGATACATGTATAACATACGTAAACTATACTCACCTTACATACTTCCACCTACCTTATATATATACTCCACCCTTATCTACCCACCAACCTTATTCTTTCATAATCCAACAAAATCCACCAAAATCATGAGAGAAGAGAGAAGAGAGAAAAAGGAAAATTAAATCGAGATTTTGTCCCTCCGCCTCGAGATCGTAAGGTAAAATCGTCTTAAACTTGTTTATATATTATTTAATTTATACAATTGACCCGCCTCAACCTCGACCCACCTTAGGACCGTCCTTGACCACCCTTTGACCACCGTTGACCGGGAAAAATTGAGTTTGACCGTGACTATACATGGTTTATTGTTGCTGTTTTTATACAGTCTTTGGACGGGTTTTTTTAGCCATCGTATATGGCCTAACATGGGCTGACCTTGGGTGGTTATTGGTGGGGGTTGAGTGGGGAGTATAGTGGTGGTCGTGGGTGATGGAATGGGTGGCGTTTTGGGTGTTTAAAACGGGTTGAAAGAGGGGCATACGAGTAATTGTTGTTCTTGTTGTTTGTTGCGGTTATTGTTGTTTGTTGTGGTTGTTATGGTCGTGTTGGGTAGCATATGGGTGCTAGGTGTTGGCTGTGACCACCCTGGATAAGTGGGGGCAGTGGTGGTGCGCTTTAGTGGTGGTTTGAGTGGTGTTTTGGGCGGTATAAAACGAGTTCAAGGGCTTTGTGTTGTTGTTGTTTGCTATTACTTCAAGGGCTGCTTTGAGGGTGGTTTTGAGGGATGTGTGAGGTGGTTTTCGAGGGTGGTGGCAGGCTATGGCGAGGGTGGTGCGCGGTGGTTGTAATACGACGGTTTTCTATATCTGTGGCTACTCTATGGAGGGGAACTTACTCTGTCGAGTAAGTATCTTTTTGCGTAAAACAATAGCTGACCTGATGGGTACTCGATCGAGTAAGTGTGACACTCGATCGAGTAAGTGTGTCTTACGGGTTGTTTAGCTGGGTTTCGTTAATAGTGCGAGATTAATATAAAAGGGCTTCCGTCACTTTGCTTAATCACTTTTTAACATTCTAAACCTTTCAAAGAAAAGATCAAGATTTACGTACTTCGCATACATCGCATTATTAGCAAATCCGAAGGCTAGGATCGTCGGATTGTCTCGTTCTTTACGCCGTTCTGATCGTTGTGTCGATGGTAAGCTTCTTGTATAATTTTTATAATGATTTAATTAGTTTGTTTAAAACCCCAATTGGGTAGATTTTGGAGTTTTGGCTGTATCATGATGATTAGATGGTAATTATGTGATTACATGCTATAGGAGGAGGATTCGTAAAGGAAAGGTTTTGATTAGCTGTTGTGACGGTCTCGTGTGATTGCTATTTCCAGGTAGGGTGTCCCTACTCAGTATTGATTACATGGTTTTGTTGGTGATTAATTGTTGTTGTTGTATATCATATCGGTAATGGATTTGAATTGGTGATTGTTGATAGTATAATGTAATTGTCGTATAACTGTCTGTGGTTTGTGAGGTGCGTCCTCGGCTGAGTGGAGTCACTTGTGGGAGTGGCTTTACGCCCTTGATTCACCTTCTGTGGAATTAAACCCGCCATAGAAGGGATGTGCACAATTAGGAATTTGGGTTTATCGCTCGGATGAGATTAGCGGGGCTTAGGTGGGAACGGCTGCGGTCCTCCATTGACGGTGTGAAATACTTGTTGTGATGAGTATTATGGCAGGACTACACACTTTGGTGTGTACTCAGGTGTTTGGTGATGTGATGGAGTTGGGTTGATTGGGTTGGTTTGTAGTATTGTTTTATTGCAGCTGTTTGTTTTGTATAATCAGTACTAACCCCTCTTAATTGTTTTAAAAAAAGCTGTGGTGATCCATTCGGGGATGGTGAGCTGTTATTGAGCAGGTATGAGTTGATGCACATGGGATAGCTGGGATGAGTCATCACGAGCTGTTTAGAAGTCTTCCGTTGTGTCAAAACATTCTTTTACATTGTTGTAGTTGGTTTGAATGTTTTGAGGAATGTTTGTATTTTACTTTATCAGTTTTGGGTTTGAACTTGTATCGCTTTAAACTTGTTTACTAAATTACGTTTCCTTATGGTCTATTTGATATTCATCGCCTCGGGTAACCGAGATGGTAGTATTCCCATACCTTAAGTGGTCCTGGTAAGACACTTGGATGATGGGGGTGCTACAAAGTGGTATCAGAGAGACGATTTTGGAACCTGTAACTAATGAACCCAATGAACTTAGGGAGTCAACATAAAATGAACCCGGGTAGGAGTTGTTAGGAGCTAATGCAAAGACTTGGGAGACGTCCTCAAGTCGCGATCTCGCCCTAGAACTTTGAACCGGTCACTATGGGGTGTGTGTCGGGATCGTTATGTGTTTGTTTTGTATGTTGCATATCTATATAGAAATGTATGGTATGAATCGGTGGATGAATTCATATGGAGGATAGGAGGTGTTGTGGTGAACGATGATGATAATGTAAGTATGTATGTTGGTTGAATAACAAAATTGCATGATGGATGATTTATAATGTGGCTTATTAGAAACATGTGAAGTAAGTTGTCATTTGTTGTGTGTGTGTGTGTGTGTGTGTATATGTATGTGTGTGTGTGTGTGTGTGTGTGTGTGTGTGTGTGTGTGTGTGTGTGTGTGTGTGTGTGTGTGTGTGTGTGTGTGTGTGTGTGTGTGTGTGTGTGTGTGTGTGTGTGTGTGTATCGTATGTGTGTTTGTCGTTTTCCATATAAGTAGAGATGGTTGGAAGTGTTGAGTTGAACATGCGGGTAGTATATGAGTCAGCATGACTCGATCGAGTGGGGGGCACTCGATCGAGTAGGTGAGTGGCTCGATCGAGTGGGTGTGACTCGATCGAGTGGGTTATTTTTCGTTTCTGAGCAGTAGTCTGTTTTTGGTCACTCGATTGAGCAGGTTTAAGAACTCGATCGAGTGGGGTCAGCTAGATCGAGTAAGTTTGAGGCTCGATCGAGTACGTTTTTGGATGCTTTCTAGTCAGGTTCTAGAGTCGAGGCACTCGATCAAGTAGGTCTTGCACAGGTCGTTTTCGTGTTTGAGTATGAGATGTGTGTTTATGTTTACCTTTTCTTATATAGTTTCAAGATGCCGCTAAAGAGAAACGCGTTGTATGCCAAGGCTGAGAACATGAGCATAGATGAGGTAGTTAAGATGTTGGAGCACCAAGGTGCTCTCACTGAGGCTCTAAAGAAGTTCGGGAAGGATAAAGAGGCGGGTGTAGATTTTGCCATGATGAGTATAAACATAGCGAGGTTTAACCCAAAGGAGTACATGGGCACAGGTGCGCAAATTCTGTTGGATAATTGGCATAGGGTGATGGAAAACATACTCAATGTGGTTCATTGCCAGGAGGATTTTAGAGTAGAACAAGCTGCATTCTACTTGAGGGAAGCGGCCAGAGAGTGGTGGGACAAGGTTAGGGAGAGTGCACTAGACCTATATGTGAGACAAGGTTATCTGCTATACCTTGGGTTGAGTTTAAGAAAGCTATGAGGCGAGAGTTCGTGCCGGAACATGTGTAGTAAGTTGAGAGAGGAGTTTGATAACTTCAAGATAACTTCCGATATGACAGTGGCTGAGTATTATTACTAGTTTAACGAGAAGTATTGGTATGCAGAGGATATGGGCCTGAACCAGGAGAAGTTGGCGTTGAGGTTTGAGAAAGGTTTGACACCTAAGATTACGAAGAAGTTGCCGGTAGTAGTCTTTAATTATGTTAAGGAGGTGTATGAGCGTGCCGGGAGAGCTGAGAGGTTAGTTGAGATGGCAAAGAAGAACCGGGACAGAGCTTTTGAGAAGAGGGAGGCTGAGAATTAGGGTGGTGGTGTTAGGTTCATATACCCATTATTAGACATCTCTAATGGTGAACAAATTAACATCTTAACTTAAGTTCATTTAGATCTAGTGCATGCATAACTAAATAAGAAATAAAATGAGAAAACAATGGTACTTACATTGTTATTTTCGGATTTTTGGGCACAAGTAAGGTCTCTTACCTTCACTTATTCTTGAGCTATGATAAGTAATAGGATGATCCTCCAAGACTCAATATTAGGAGCCTCCTTTTGATTGCACCCAAGATTTAACTCAAAAATTACTACTAATGTTAACTAGATATTATGTAGTAACGTACCCTTAAATATTACTAATATTATCAATACTACTACACTAGTAATATTTCACAAATATTAGTATTTGAGTGGTTTTTGAGGTTTTTGCATGTTTTGAAGATGTGAGCATCTTTTAGAGAGAATAAGTAAGTAAAAAATAGAACAACAAAGTGTTTCTCCCACCCTTGAGTGTTCCGGCGAAATGCTCTTATTTAGAGCATTTTGGTCTTCTCCAAAAAAACACATGCATATTCTTTTTAGTGTAGGTTATAGGCTTAACTAGATTAAAGCGTGTCATAAGATGTTGGAGCATCTTTCCAACAACAAAATGACAAAACTATAAAACTCAAGCATCCTTCTATTTGGACGGTACACTTGAGTTATTATAGTCCATTTTTATCTTATAATATTTGTCCCAAAAATGCTTATAAGTCTTATGTTTAATTGTCTTACATAATTAAATATTAGTTTCATTATACAACAATTATGTGACATATTAATAAACGTTTATTCACTCAACTTATTGAGTAATATTTTACCATTATATCAACATATAATGGGTCCCATAATAGCTAGTTAGTTAAATTTACAACCCCTTGTAAATGTAAATAACTAATTACCTCTACCTCGAAATATTTATAAAACCTCAACATAATTTAGTAAATTAATGTATTATTCCAGTAAATCAAATCTTATTTAATCACATTACAATAAGATACAAAATCCAACTCATATAAATAAGGGATTAATTAATCTGTATCAAATACAATTAATTAATTATTTATTTGGGTCTCATCCTATAGGTGTGACCTTTAGGGATCAATTGATCACCACCGTCAACACGACAGTAACGTCAAACTCTAGCAAGCCAATCGTTACCGATTAATGTTGATCAGTTGACTATATAATGAAACATCTCTTACGTATTCTTATTACGAGATTTAATTATGATTTGAAATCATGTGATCGTACTATTGTTGAGGACACATACTCCAACAATCTCCCACTTGTCCGAGACAAGTGTGCGTCACCAATTCTCTTATCCTATTACAATCTCCTACTCAATGCAAGCTGTCTTGCAGGTCGTACTTGCATTTGATCGTATCTTGAGTGGTTTCCTCGATCTGGAGGGTAACTGTCTGACCGGAATTATCTACCGTAGATACCTTCCGAGCGTGGCCACGCATTTTCAGTTCACTACTCTTCGAGTGGCCCTGAGATTTCAAACAACCCTGATAAGAGGTGGACAATTCCTATCACACTATTCCCTTCGTATAGCCACAGTTCATCATAACCCAAAATATACTCATTTGTCTTCAGTTACGACAGTCGTAGAGTATAAATCAAAGCTAATCAGAAACTTGTGCCAACTTCGGCGAATAGTCTCTAGTCAAAAGAATCGACTCATTAGAACACTATAATAGCTCTTGCCATGACCAGGCTTTATGAATTTCCAGAACTCTATAAGCGGTCACTGCCCGAAAGAGTGTCTCATACAGTCTGTCTATGTGATCGACTAGTCATCCCATATGACCCTATGGAACTTGAACTTGCCATCAATCGCATCACACTCTAGTCACTTCGAGACGTCACCTCCTATAAGTAACCAGGGGCGTATACTATGTCAATCCAGTTCACTTCAATGGGGTTCAATATTATCTCAACAACCCATTTGGATATAACAAAGTAATGGGTGAGTTTAAAGAAACTCAAACGATAAATGCGATTATCATATATGAATAGTCAATACATTATTACTACTTCATATCTTATAATTTATAGTGTACCTTTTACACCAGTAAAAATGCAATCAAAGCTTGGTAAGTGGATATACTATGTATCCATATATTCCAACTTTATGAATTGCTATTTCCTTCTATTCAATGTCATTTCTAATGACATGAATTTATCTAAGTAGATGTCTAGTCTTCTTACTAGACTTGGGCTCTTATACTTGGAAGATGCTCCCACTGTTATCATATAACTTGTGATAAAGTCTTTGGTAGAGGGATCTACTCTGACTCCATATGTTGACCATCTTATCACAATGTACTTAGATTCTATTTGTAGAACTTGTAATGGTTGAAACTAAAACATTTCTCTAGTCACTTCCTCCTAAGTCAATAAAATCAGCCTAGGATTTCGATAAATCCCTATAGGTTTGGAAACTAAAGTTTGTGTAATCCTTCAACACACAACTTAGTATATCATCCAAATATATGAACGAATCCTCAATTCTTCTCAAGAATCTTAAAGGATGTTCTTTAAGGCTTACAAATGACCTTTATTCGAACTAACTTATTATTAACTTATTATGCTCCAAGCATATGATTCATCATGGCGTGTGCATTTAATGGCATTCATAATCGTTCTAATGGTGGAAACTTTAGAAATCGATTTCTTGTGATCAACAACTTATTTAGGTTCAGTGAATGACTATGACTCTATCATAGTAATTCCACTTTCATCACTATGAACAACCTACTCAACCTTGTTGATGTTAAATAGATATTAAAGAACTTATCATCATAAAGCTCTCAACTCTATGCCAATATTCTCTCAAATTTAATACATAGATTCGAAAATCTAGAATACATTACACCTTTTTCCTAGTCTCCCAATCATTCTTTCACAGACGAAAGCACTGGTACATTATTTTCAATGAGTAATATGTTATCAACATATAAGACATGGAAAAAATAATTCTGGCTCCCACTTAACTTCATGTATAAACATGATCCTTCAATCATGTGAATGAAACCATTCTCAATTATCACATGAACGAAAAGTATGATTATGACAATCCCTTGATGCTTGCTTAACACCATTCTAGGATCGCTTAAGTTAGTTTTGCATAATATGTTAGGATTCTTAGATCTTTATTTAAGGTTTTGTGTACCGTACACATCCTTCTCTAAATTTCCATTTTAGAAAAGCAATATTTTAATATCATTTGCCATTCTTCATCAAAATGAAATGTGGCAATGCCTAACGTGATTTATCTTGAACAACATCTTCATGTCAATCTATGCATTTAGGTACTCTAAAGCTCTATTTACTTTAAAGAGACCATCACCTTAAAGTAAATCTACTCTTGAGATTGTAATGCTATGGATATTATGCAACAAAGTCGATTTGGGACTACTCGCAATTGATCATTCAATAGGTCATAATTCCATTACTTTCGAAAAATAACATATTAACAATAAGACATGTGTACTTTACTCCCACTCTATCTCAATAGATTATAGTTCCATTACTTTCAAAAGTAACACATTGACTATAAGACATGTTTGTGACGAACTACTCCCACTCTATCTCTTAGAAATACTTCTATCTTCTCAAGAGATAGCTTTGTGAGCCACAAACATATATGGTGAAGTAATACAAGTTCGTCTAGACTAACATGTTAGCTCATAAATAGACCAGCTCTTTTATGGCAGTTTGATTCATGTAATATGCGAGTCTGATCAATGTAATTTGTTAAATAGACTTGTTATTTCAGGTATCTCCAGGTTGACCCTCCAGATTAAAATAAAAAATTCCCAAAAGTGAGTTCAACAACTCAACCCGACTCATATTAGTTTGATCTTATGGGTAGTGACATAAGGTCATAATCCATATATAAAATCAAATTTATTACTTAGATCCTTGCCACCTACGATCGGATCGTAATGCTTTAATTCTTTTTGTACAATTGGTTCTCTACTTTATTTAGAAATTCTTTAAATTTCTTAAATGCGTCACTTATATATTTGATAAAGTAAACATACCCATATCTACTTAAATAACTGGTAAACGTGACGAAGTAGTCATAATTTCTCCTTGCGGTGATACTCATTGGACCACATACATCGGCATGTATTAGTCCCAACAAATCAGTTGCTCGTGTCCCTTTACCACTAAAGGGAGTACGAATCATTTTGCGAAGGAGACAAGATTCGCATATTCCATTATGATTGAAAATCAAATGATCCAATAAATCTAGTCGACACTTTTTTATTGCGTTTCTCATTTATATGACCTAATCGAAAAAGCCAAATGTACGAATCATTTGGATCATTTGTTATGAGTCTTTTGGATTGTATGTTATAGATATCTTTTGTTGAGTTGGAAATGTCTAAAACATAAATACCATTTATAGAAGTGGCTTGGCTCATGACCAAGTCATTTTCAACAAAATACAACGATTGTTTTTTATGGCAAAAGAAAAATCCTTCCATGTCTAACATAGAAATGGAAATAATGTTTTTAGACAAAGTGGGTACATAATAACAATTATGTAAATGCAACTCAAAGCTATCAGCTAAAACAAGTACATAAGTCCCTCTTGAAGTGGCGGCTACCCTAGCTCCATTTCCTAGTCGGAGATCTAAATCACCCTTGTTTAGCTTTTCCACATTTCCAAGCCCTGTAATTGATTACAAGGGTGAGAACCACAACCGGTATCCAATACCTTCGTTGAGGTCGAAGTTTATATCAATAACAAAGATTTCGGAAGAAATATTACGAAGTGGAGCGACAAATCCAACATTGATATCTTCCAAATACATGGGGTAATTTCGTTTCCAATGGCCCATAACATTACAATAATGACATTCATCGTAGGATTGGGCACCCTTCTTGGTTTTGGTTGTGGTAGTCTCACTATCTACTTCCAATTAACTATTAGGTTTGGGTTTCTTACTCTTCTTAGCTTTTTCTTTAGTGATACCATTACTCTTTTCAGTTGCAAGAACATTCTTGCTAGAACTCCCACTCAATATGATATTTATTCTTGCTTCTACAAACAAGGACGCCTTGGAATTTGTGAGATTCTCTTCACAAGATTCTCTTACCAAGGAGGTGGGCATCAATATGGGAGTGGTAGGTATGGAACTGGTAAGATAGTAAAGATTTTCATCCTCACCAATGCCAAAGCGTAGTTCTCTAGTCGGGTCATTGTCATACAAGGAGCATTTTTTATCGAATGATTGGAGCCATGAATTAATGGTGATCGGTGTAAGAGTATTAGATGAATCCATTGTGGAAAAATAACTACAAAAACGGAGATGAAGGAAACAATTAAAATTTATCGTTATAATACTTGTAAATCTTAATACAAGTATTACATTTATATAGTGACCTTTACCCAACTATAATAAATGATTCTGAGATCCAAAATTCATATTAACTTGGATGTGAGCCAACGGGCCCTCTACATATTTACTAATATAACTTGGTGGGCTAACCCTCTTAACCGATTCTACAATTAGAACTCTCGGTCGATGATTTTACATTAAATTCATCTTTAGCCCGAACCTATTGCGGCTACGGTCGCAAAATACCTTCGTTGAGATCAACCAAACTTTCGAAGTGTAATAACTACTTATTACCCCCACTCACCCAACGTCAGTATGAGCAACCCGA
The DNA here is from genome assembly GCF_048544455.1 of Silene latifolia. NCBI lineage: Eukaryota > Viridiplantae > Streptophyta > Magnoliopsida > Caryophyllales > Caryophyllaceae > Silene > Silene latifolia. Next base: position 29,267,515 of record NC_133532.1, read on the forward strand.
AAAATCGTATTGTTCCCCTTATGAAATTGAGATTCATGGGCTCTTACTATTTGGTAAGGCTAAGTCTCAATCTTTTAAAAGTAAAAGTCTTGTCAATTTATTATCTATCAATTTTAAGTGAGCTAAAAGTTGAATTTTCGATAATTATAATTGACACGGTCGAGGACTCGATATGATATGCATGTGTTGTTATGGCGATTTGGCAATGCATGCAACATATTAAAAGAAATGCAAAGCGAAATAATAAATTCCTAGTATGGCCCTCCTAAAATAGAAAATCAAATAATCTATTACAAATTCGGAAACCAACTCCCTTGGTCCCTTGAATCTTCAAGTGACACGTCTCCTAAGAACACCGTCTTCGTCGGAACGCCTTTCCGAATAGCACCGTCTTGAAGAAACTCAGGAATTACAAATAATAATAAAATACAAATCTATTCCTATTATACATTTGTAAATGGAAAAACTAGTAAAAATAAAAGTGATACAAGATCACACTAAATTACAACCGAATCAATATCCCCCTACATTACGGGTAATATCGATTAAAATCTAAGGCCATACTAAGATAAAATTACATAATTCAAATTTATATAAATAAAATATGACATTCAACAATAAATATGCAGCATTATAATATGCGTCTATCATGCCAAATTAATGTGCCAAATCGCCCTACTTAAATCTTATATTGTATATAATCCGGTTTTATGGAAATGCGTGATAATAACTTATTAAAATCACTAATCAATACTTAAATCAATTTTAAGCCCAAGTTAATTATCCTAACTCTTTTAGGACTCAAACATTAGTCCTTACTCAATTTTTGACAATAATTCAACTTGGTTTTGTATTATTGCTTATTAATCTTCTTTTAACCATAACAATTATGAAATAATTCCCAATGAATCATAAAAATTTGGAAAAATTCGAAATTACATTTTTGTAAATACTAGAATATTACCAAGATTTCAAAAACTCAATAAAATTTGGCCACAAAATATTTATAATTTATTTCATTAATAAATCGTATGAATCATAACCTTTACCATTTAATTCCAAATTAAACTTAAAAATTATGGAAAAATCAAAATCAAAATTTTTAACATTCTTAAATAATTTCCAGAACCCGGAAATGGCAACATTTCAACCAAAAATTTCTAATTAATTTTTATGACTAATAAAGTTGCCCTTTTATCGATTTTATCACATAAAAATCAATAAACATATCAAATTAATCAAAATTAATCATGCAACTTTATATCTGATGTTTATATCAAATATACAACATTAGGGAAAATTTCATGCCATAAAATTCATTTTAGCTATTTTTGCTAAAAATAGTCACTATTTGTATCATTTTAACCATTAACATTATTAATCATGCATAATAAATCACACTTATCTCAAATTTTATTTACAATCTGTAATATATGAATGTGACATCATATTAAAATTTCATGGCCTGTTTCAAAGTTTAACTATTTTTAGTCATTTAACCTCCATTTATACCATTTTTATCACATAAAAATCATAAATCATGAAATATTAATCACATTAATAGAACATTTTACATACAATACATAAAATATTCATGTGAGCTCATACTAAAACATCACGGCTAGTAGTGAAGTTGATGGGGTTGATGTCGTCACTCATCCAATCAAACACATTTATAATACTCAACAAACTACTAGTTAGTGGTAAGTCGAGGTCGATCCATGGGACGGTGTGCTTTGGGTTCTAAATCTATCTATCTCAATTTATGCTAGTGTCACAATTGATGGGGTTTGTAGTTGTGTCTAGACTAATGCAAGCAATAAAGTAGGACGAGCAATAAAAGGAAAGATGTAAACAATTGATTAAAAGTGCTAGGATATCATGGGGTCATGGGGGATTCATGGTGTTGATCATACAAACATGTTTACAAGGTTGCAAGCAATTAATGTTGTGGAGGAACCGAGTTGGGTTATATCTTACGGTTCTTAGGAAGAGTTGGGTCCCGGAGCCGAATCGATTAGATTGTACAACACCTACAAGTCGACTTACTTTCCTCCTAATCAACTTCTATGCATGGTCTAACAAGACTCGAGTTGGTTTATATCTTACGAGTCAAGTTGAGTAGATAAGAGATGGTAAAAAATGCAAGGATTCATAGGCTTAGCATTTCATCAAACATAACATGTGCATAAAGTTGACATCACAACAAGCAAGCAATTTAATCATGTGAACATATTAGATTAAGCATGAATCAATCCCATGTTGGTTTCCCCTAATTACCCACTAATCCTAGCAAGAGACTACTCACTCATTATCATGGGAAACATGTCATTAATGGTGTCAATCATCACAACAAGTATAAACATGATAATAGAATGAGGAAATAAACAATAAATAGTAAAGAGTAAAGGATTTATACCAAACTTGAGATGATCCAAATAATAAAGCAAAGAATAATAGAAGAAACTTGATGATTGATGGAAGGTTGTCAATCTCCCAATAATAACCCAATAATCTTCAATTACCCAATAATAAACTTGAATAATAAACTTGAACAATAATTAAAGAGAGATTAATGTGCAATTTGTGGAAAGATTAAAGAGTAATTTATTCTAATCTAATCCTAATCTAATCTAAGAGAGTTTCCTCCTAAAAACCACACACTTGATTAATTACAAAATGGGATATTTATAGTGGAAATTAGGTGGATGCAATTAGGGTTAACTAAGGGCTAAACTAGTAATTACACTTTTGGGATTGAGCAAGGAGAAGCCGGTATTTTCTGAGAGAAGGGCTTCTCTTTTCGTAGCTTGAAGAAGACAACCGTGCTGTGAGGGAATCCGTGCGTATTGTGGTCGGGACGGACGGATTCTGGGAGAAGAAGACAAGCGGATTTGCTAGAATCCGGGCGGATTCTGGTAGGGCAATCCGAGCGGATTCAAAGCAAGACGCTCGGATTGTGTAGTGTGGAGACGGGCGGATTGGAGACAATCCGCTCGGATTGTTCTTCAGCAACGATTCTCCTTCTTCTCTTCCCTTTTTGCTCATTCCTATTTTATTCTTGCGGGATTAGTCTTTAGTCTTTGCTTCCTCTTCGTACTAGTCCATCTAGTATCGTCAAGTAGCTTCCAAATATGCACGAAAGACGGGAATTTCCGCCTTATTATCTACTTTTCTACAAAACATATGAAATTCGATAGAAAAGCAAATAGGAAGGTTTTGACGAATAAAATGGCCATAGAATGTTATAATAGTATGCAAGATAGGCTCAATTAGGGGACTAAATGTGCGCAAATAATGTTCACATCAAATATCCCCAAACCGAACCTTTACTCGTCCCGAGTAAAGAGGTGACTAAAACTAGACCTTTATCTAAACTAACCTAATAAAATAGCCGATATGAGACAATTAGCGGGTCTCACTCCGCCCCTTCAACTCACAACAAGACAACCATGAGGTAGGATGCCTTCTTGCAAGGCAAGGTGGGGCTTGCCAAAATGGCGACACATCCAATCATTAAGCACACAAAATCAAGTAATGGATGCATCTACAAAAGGAATAGCCACTTTCCTCATCAAGTGGCGGAAATTATCTACAAGGGAAGCAATTCAAGGGTACACAATCCTTCATAGATGCAATTTCTTCAAACTACTAAGCCTAAAAGGATACCAATAAATCACCTCCAAATTGTGTCAAGCTAGGGTACCTTTGTCCTCAATCGTTAAATGCTTTTGTCAAGAATAGACTCCCTATGGTGTTAGAAACACTGGAGGATCGCGGAATTCCCCCTCTTGCCTAGATAAGAAGAAGGGTCGTCCCCTCTCTACCATGCACAAAAATGGATACGATGGATAAAGGGATCAATAGATATTTGAGTTTCACTTTGGGAGTTTACTTTCATTGTTGTTTTTCCCCCCAATTTGTGGCATATAACATTTGAGAACACTTTCTTTGCCATTTCTTTTTGATTTTTGGCATTTCAATACTCGACAACTTTCAACTTTTCTTTGCATTTTTTTTTTTTGAACATTTTCAAAGTCACCTCATATGTAGGGAGGGTGCCTTATTTTTGAAGTTTTAGGAGTCTATTTTTGCTCCTCTTTTCTTTTGATGCATTTTGCAAACTTTCTTTCACTTTTCATTTCATTGAACTCAAATTGATTTCTTTTTGTGCCCATTCCCTTTGATGACAAAATGTGTGGTAGAACATGGATGAATGATGGTTGGATGCATAGTTTCAAGGGTCACCTTGGAATAAACGGTAGCCAAGGAGTTATCACACCACAAGGTACTCTTGACTCGGCCTTAATCCATGGGTCAAAGGATACTAGCATGACACATCCTAGGGTGTTTTACAAGTATTCTAACAAGCAAAGTCTTAAGAAGAAAAAGCATCTACTAGGGCCTATATACACTTGTCAAGCTTCCCAAGTAGACGGTTTCGCAAAATTTTTCTAACATGCAACTACATGCCATGATGCAACTAACATATAAACATCCTAATGCATATGATTCTACCAACTAATATGCCAAATAAACTAAATGCAATCCTAAACTCACATTGTTTTTACCGCATCAATCAAAATAAAGCCACATAGTCATTAACATAAAGAGGAAAAAGGATATTGGAAAGATCATACCATGCGGTCTTCAATATCCTCATGTCTCGGATGTGGCGTAGTCAATCAATGTGAAAAAGGATGGACAAACACAATATATACAAAACAATATATACAAACCTATACTACAAAGGAAATGAACATGTTTTTGATTTTTTCAATTTTTCAAATTTTTATGGTTTTTTTGTTTTTATGAAATTAAAAGACATATTTTTATGCATTTTTGGAATATAAATTCCCATCCCCCACTTTATTTTGGACATTGTCCTCAATGTACATGTAGGAGTAGGAAAACAAAAGAAATACATGTTTTTTTTTTTTTTTTTGATGGAATAAAGTACAAATGCAATGATATGATATGGATGAATGCATGCTCTAACTAAATGCAATTCTATATGACATATATAACAAATGAATGCAATCAAAACTATACTATGTGATGCATGTTTTCTAGTAAGCTATGGTCACTTATGATCAAACCTCCCCAAACCGATTTAAACACTATTTCTAGTGTAGAATTGAATAGGTTTGGCCATTAATAACTATGCATGAATTCTAGTCTATATGCAACTATCTACATGAATTAAATTACAATGCAACTATACTAATGATCTAACTAATGTAAATGCAATATGAAATATAATACAAATGCATGCAAAAGCTACACTAAATGCAATGTAAATACAAAAGAGAGAGGGAGAGATGGGTATCATACAAATGGAAGTGGTGAATTAGGCCTCTTTCACTCGTCATCCTCATTTTGGTCATAGCCATAACCATGAGAACTTCCGGCTTGATCATATCCGGGTGCTTGGCCCCAATATCCTCCTTGGTCAAATCCTCCCCCTTGACCCGAGTACCCTCCACCTTGGCTAGATTGCCCTCCGTCTTCTCGACCCCAAGCTTGGTCCCCATAATTTGGGAACAAGAGCTCCGGTTGTGCCCAAGAGGGTAAAGGGCCATTAGGGTCAACATACCCTTGTTGAGCCATGTTATAGTATTGGGGGTAGAGGGCCAAGTAGTTGTCTTCCCTTCCTTTATGCACCCCAAGGTCCACTCTATTCATGAGTGACATCAAATCATTAATACCCGGGGTGTTGGGGATTTCCGGTTGGAATTGGGTATATGGAGTGGGGTAAGGCGGGATAGGGACGTAGGAAGGTGGGCGAATAGGTACACCCGGCCCTCCACGAGGTGGTTGACGGTGTGGCTCTTCCCTTTGAGGGGGATTGTCAAGAATTTGGATTTCAAGGAGGTAGCTTGGTGGAGGAGAGTATGGACTCAATCTTGGGTCAATGCCCGGTATCTTCCCTCCCTTAAGGACCATTGAAGTACATCCCTTGGTGTGCCACTCCACACTCCCATCTCGAGTGTGGTTACACCACCGGTGACTGTGGAAGATGGTATGCTCATCAATCAAGGTCCTCCCTTCGAGAGGAATATAGGTTCCTCGGGCATTGAACCCGGGACAAAGGTGTTTGGCCAAAATTGTAATTAGACCTCCCATCACAAAGGTTTTGAGTTGGGTGGTCCCTTGAGCAAAATCATTGAACCTAGTAAGTATCTCAAGTGGCGTGTTGAAGTTATAACGCCTCACCGCTCGAACATTCAAATAAGACTCAAGAAAAGTTAAGTCGATGAGAGTAAACCGATCTTGCTCGTACCTCCCATTGATGCAACCGGCTACAAAGCGTTCGGTGAATCGAATCACCGGGTGTTGGATAGCAAATGTATAGCAACGCTTTATATGGGTAAAGTCCCTCCCGGAGATAGCTTTCCAAAGAAAGTCCCCATTAAAATTATCGGGCTTTTCGGTATAGTCGGTGGGTACTTCAAGACCGAAAACATAGGCTAATTCCTCAAGAGAAAGAACATGGTCTAGGTTGCATAACCTAAACTCCATGCCTACATTGTTGTGGGTATCCGCTACAATGCGAAGGCTACTCAAGAATTCAAGTGTGAGACTAAGGTAAGTCTCTTCATGGGCATGGAAAAAGCTCCCAATGCCAAGGCCATTAAAGAACATCTGTAATACCCCGTATTTTATATTGCCTATCGAGTCGAGTAATTGTTTAGTCGTGTTGATATCGTAAGACCAAGTTACTCGTAAACTTGTTGAGACGGGCTTAACTGAACGATAGCTTACCCATGACCCATATCACGTTACCCATACCCATGACCCATTTACCTTCTAACTTGATTGTTTAGCCTAAGTTTTTAACCTAATTTTACCCTAACCATACACACCCCTCATCTCACACGCCTCCCTCCTTCACCAACACCAAAACACCAGAATTCACGCATAGAGAGGGAGAGGGAGAGGGTGTGGCCGTGAGTGTTGACAGCAAAGCAAGGAAGGGCTAGGGACTTTTGTCGACGGCTGTGGGTGGCCGTGGTGGCTGTTGTGGTGGCGGCAAGGTAAGAAGTTAAACTCCCTTCTCTGTTTTTGTTTTATGTCGAGTTATTGGCAGTTGTTGTGTGTCTTAGGGAGGGGATAATGGTGGCTGGTGTCTGGGTATACGTAAAGGGTGGTTGGTGACGAGTGCTTTGGTGGCGGTTAGGGTGGTCGTAGGTGGTTGTAGGGGCAGAGAGAGGCGGTGTCGATAAGGGGTAGGAAACGAGGTTTATACACGGTTTTCGGGGAGTTTAGACCAGTGGGTTTTGGGTGGCACCACCGTCGACTTGGGGGAGGTCGACGAGGTGGTCTTTGTGTTGTCGGTGTTCATGGGTTGGCGGCGAAAAGAATGGTGGTGGTTTGGGCAGGGATTAGTTAATAGGAGCGGTGGTGGTGAGTGGAGAAAAGGGATGTTTGGTGTTGCGTGGTGGTGAACCAGGTGTTTTGGCGGCCGTGGTTCACCTCGCGGCGGAGTCGACCCACCGGAGGTGGTCTCGGGTGGCTGGTTTGAAGTGGGTGTTGGGGCTGGTGGTTGACACGGCCTCACGGTGGCTTTGTGGTGGTGCGTGGGTGAGTGTGAAGGGGTACGGGCTGTTTTGGTTGTTTGAAACGGTTTTTATTGATTTAATCGTTATTTTTCGTATCGGGTCGTATTCTAAATTAATTAATTAATTCCCGAGTGCATTAAAATAATTAGAGATGGACTTTGAGTCGGGATTGGTTAAAATGGAAAGTTACTATAAGGGGAAAGTTTCTATTTTGGGAGATTGCTATATTTAGTAGTTAGTAATTATAAATATTATAATGGTTTTAGGTGACGGACTCGTGAAGGATCGATAATCAAATTCATTGCCTTATTTCTGGACTGCTTAACTGCTTAGTTGGATTCGCTGGCACTTTGAGGTAGGGGAAACACACTTGACTCCTTACCGTATTATTGAATTGAGTTGACTTGTTTGTGTTTCATATGACCAAGCTGAGATCGTTGACTTGTTCGTGGTTGTGATTGATGTTATGTTTCATGTAATGAGGTGGGGTTGACTGAACTGTTAGTGTTGAGTATGTTATTCCAATCTTTTGATAGCTGGCATGATTTCATTCATTAATATACACTTTGTGTTGCATTATTACTGTTGAGCATTTCATATGCATTGGAGTTGGAGGATGGTGTAGGAGTGACGATGTTGAGATACGATGTGGATTGTGATAAGGCCCAGGCGGGTTCTGCAGGACTTGCCCTGGTGTCCTCAGCTGCGAGCTGGCAGATCGGCTACGGTCGATATATATAGTCTAAGGGATCGGTATGGTGGGTTGTCCGGGTTATGAGATATGAGAAATGAGATATGAGATATGAGTTGAGATGGAGATGGAGGTGACGGAGGATCATGCATATCCTATTTTGTTGTTCAATTGTTTTCCCTACTCGGCTTCATGGTGACCCGTGTATTCGTGTACGCTGTGATGATCCAATTATTGGGGAGCAGATTGAGGTATTTGAGACCGATAGAAGCTGGCCGGGAAGAGAGCTTGGATGACGGACTTAGTGCTTAGCCCACCTTAGTCTTATTAGTAGTTTTAACAAACTTCCTCTTTTGGGTCATATTTTGGAGGCTTTGTTTTATTCCAGTTGTAATCTCACTATAAGAAATTAATAAAGTCTTGTGTTTCTTTCCTTTGTTATCTCTTGCCTCGGGTTTCGAGATGGTAACACCGTCATTTATCCGAGGAGTCCTAGTTCAGGCCCTTAAATAAATGGGGGTGTTACAAAGTGGTATCAGAGCGAACGATCCTCAGGCCTAAACCAATGAATCCAATGAACATAGGAAGAGTCTAAATAAAATGAACCCCGGGATAGAACTGTTAGGGGCACACTAAGGTAAGGTATGAGTTAGGGGCCCCCTCACACCGAACCAGCGGCCCTCTCAGTTTGACCCGGAAACCCTGAGTGTATATGAGGGAAAGGGTAGCAAAGTGGCTTGAGGTAGAGCATGAAATTCTTACATCATTTGTCTAAGTGTTAAGTGATTGATACATTGATTATTGCATAACCGAGTAATGTATACCTTGCGACCCATATATTCTAACCATTCTGCAGGACAACGCTACGGTAAGTATTTTGTATGAATGATGACGTGAGCATATGATGTTGTAGAAATGAGAAATAAAATTTTCGAGTTCAGGTTAATAATCAATGAAGTGTTGTGGTAGCCGTGAGTATGAAAATAATTGCGAGTCGATGATAGTGCCTAGTTGGATGTCGAATGATGTGTTGATTGTACTATTATGTCTAGTGATATGCGGTTATGTGACCCCGAAGCCATGCTAGTATAGTATCGTGATGGTAATGAGAGGCACCATTGAATTGCTTGTTTCTAGTCGTAGCAAACGTGATTAGATGTATGGGGTAGGTCGGGATGCGAAAGGATTTCTATGGGATAGATGTTTACGTATATACAAAAGTGCGAGATTTAAGTTAGGATGAGTTAGTGTCGATAGTATGGTTGTAATAGGGTGGAACATGGAAAATGAATGATTTAGTGTTGAAATCCGTTTTGTTTGATTTTACTCTGTAATTGATCTTGCTGTCATTTCCTTGCTGTTAATTTTCTATGGACGAAAATTTTATGAGAAATAGCCTCGTGAGTTAGTGTTCTTTTGGCGTTGGTTTCATGCTTATAGGGTATACGGATTAAGAGTAATAAATGTTTTAGTGGGCTGTGGTCGGGAAGTTCCTGTGCAGTGATGTTTTGACCAACGTTTTTGTAAAAATCCTCATTTAATTTGTGTAAATGATTTTTGCATAATTCCAACTCCATTGACTAGAGGTTTCGCACACGTTTTCAAATTGATAAGCCACAAAAATTCTTGATGTCTCTATATTAAATGGTAAGCTTTGCAAACTGACCCAAGTTCCGGACCAATTCTTTGTCACATACTTGTTTGGACCAATGAGTTGTAAAATTCTTTAAAAATTGAATTCTTGAACTTTCGACCTCATTCTTTTTATCACGAACTATTAACTCTCTGTATGTTATGAAAAGTAATGTAACTCAAGTTTTCGTTGAACGGCTGTTTATTCGTGATTTTCGGAAAGTTACAACGTGGATCATGACCTGTAAAATATACGTTTTATATTAAGTCTTCATACAGTTGATTGATAAATTCATGAGCCTTAGTGATGTGAAATTATAATGTTTTATATGATGGTAGTAGCACGCATGTTCAGTAGTTATATACCTTAACAAATGATAAAATTTAAAACTTAGTTGATAACATTGTTGGCATGATAGCATGAATTAAATTGGATAGCTTAATTTGATTCTTAATCGAGGGTGAAATGTTTATACGAGTCCAGTTGTTTGCATACTTTGGATACTTTTGGCATGGTGTAATGTCTCTGGGTGTGCATCTTATTTGCATAGTGGTCGGGTATATATATAAATATAAAACTATATTGTCATATCTTGGTAAATTGATGGCGTTAAAAGTTAATTGATCGTTCTAATATACACACATGAATAATTATAATAATTGTGTCTAAATGTTCACACGTGTAGGATGTCATTCGAGTTCTCATGTCTTTTATGTGAGTCTGTGTGCCTATAGTTATACTTATTACTTTCGTTGCATTAATTTATTTCAGTCCAACCTAAACTTATGACATGATAATAAACAGTGTTGTTATTCTTGTTATTGAATATGTTCGCTATTACAATGTCATAAAGTACTAAAGTGATTCTTGCAAATGCATGGGTATGATATAAAGGAAACTGCTTGATATAACACGACAATTGGCATATTTATATTCTCATGTCGTTACTATCAATTATATTAACATGAAGATTGTTATGATAACTATGTTGACAATTATAATAGGATAACCCTTTGATGATTCACATGATATGCATTGGTTTAAATGATAGTCGTTATAGTTACATTTAATTTAGTCTACGGGTTGCCTAAGTATTTAAGTCGTGCAAATCAGTGAAGTTTCCAAGTTGCTAATCTTTTACTATAGCTAGAATTCTACAAAGTATACGATGGTGAATGTATGTTTAAACTATTTATGCGATATTGTTTGTTTTTTGAAAATGAGTGGTACTAAGTTCTTTGGACACAATTGAACGATATGGTTGCTATGATGTCAAACACATGAGTGATATGGAAGTAATGTTGTGTTGGCATGGATCATATGTTGTTACTTTTATTAGCGAATATGTTTCAGAATTTATATCAAACAAGTTGGCCAATTCGTGTTGTATGTCTGATGAGTAAAAAGGTTTTGATTACGTGTTATGTTTTCTATGGTTTCGAGGTGTTTAAGTAATGCTCATGTACCGCATGTTTTAATACTCCTGGTGATTTATTAGTAGCAGATTGTCCAATTATTCGGAATTGGTAATGATTTTGACTTGGGAGTGGAATTTGGTGGGGTCAATGTAGATTGTATCTTTGGTTTACGTGTATTCTTGCAGTTGATATTTCTAAAATGATTGTTCTCCGGTAGATAATGCGAATTGTGATGATCTTGAGTTGACCAAAACCCTGGTATTACAACGATTACCACGAAAACTTGTTATATATCTTTCGCACACTTAAACCTCGAGGATGAATCCCTTGTCTTAACACCCTTGTGTCTAAATTTGTTAACCTTCCATTTTGTAGGATGGATCCCTACAATGTACACCCGCAAGACTGTTACATGTCACTTGATGCTGACTTTAATGAGCATTGTGAGAGACTTTGCACTGCCATGGACATGTATGGCCATAATGGGCACCAAGAGTATTTAACTAATACTCGATTAAGAGCGTATACCCTTATCGATTCTATTCGACTACGGCATACTAAAGGACAAAGCAAACGATTTTATATGAGAGAGTTGACCACCCATTGCATGAGGCTATTCCGTGACCCCAATTCTTTGCGGCGGGGCCAAATACCCGCCCGAGCATACCTTTGACTTTATAGCGGCGACTGGGAGACACGAATTTTACGCTAATGTACACGATGCGAAAACGATTTGAACCACCCATGCCAGGACTTCGAGGAAGAGGTGAACCGAGAAAGGGAATGACATAGAAGTCACGAAAACGAAGGAGAGGAAGCGCGACCTAAGGACCGTTAGGTTAGGGCTAGTAACACCATGATTGATGCATTTGTGAAACCGTGTAAACCTTTGGTTCCTTCTTGTTGTTCTTTTAGTTCGATGTTGTGTTTTAAGTCAAGCATGAACTAAGTAATAAGTGATACTTGTTGACAATCAGTTAATTTCATAATAAAACCTTGTTTTCAACTTTAATGTTCTTTGCGCAATCTTTTGGTCATGTGTTCTTTTCGATTACATGTTGTTGTGGTGTTTTGTTACATTGGAATATGAAAGTTGAGAAGAGGTTACGAGGACGTAACCATGTTTTTAGTTGGGTAGGATTGTAAAATCTTAAGGTTTATGTTCCACTTGTGTATAGATTGTGGTTTTGATCAAGTTGTAGATCGTAGTTTGTTCAAGTGATGTTTTTGATGTTTCGTTGCGTGGTACCCATACAAATGAGTTCTCTATGTTGTGTAATTAAAGCTGCTGCTTTGTTATGGCGCTCCGATAGTTGCACGAGTTCATGAGTGGTGATAGATTTGCATGAAGTAAGTTCCGGGACGTAACTTTCTTTTTAGGAGGGTAGAATGTAACATTCCGTTTGATCCGCTTGAGTTCATGAATCCTCGTACTAGAAAATCTGTTTGGTAGTTGAGCGAACTTCGGGACGAAGTTCATTTTAAGGGGGAAGCGTAATACCCCGTATTTTATATTGCCTATCGAGTCGAGTAATTGTTTAGTCGTGTTGATATCGTAAGACCAAGTTACTCGTAAACTTGTTGAGACGGGCTTAACTGAACGATAGCTTACCCATGACCCATATCACGTTACCCATACCCATTACCCATTTACCTTCTAACTTGATTGTTTAACCTAAGTTTTTAACCTAATTTTACCCTAACCATACACACCCCTCATCTCACACGCCTCCCTCCTTCACCAACACCAAAACACCCGAATTCACGCATAGAGAGGGAGAGGGTGTGGCCGTGAGTGTTGATGACAAAGCAAGGAAGGGCTAGGGACTTTTGTCGACGGTTTGTGGGTGGCCGTGGTGGCTGTTGTGGTGGCGGCAAGGTAAGAAGTTAAACTCCCTTCTCTGTTTTTGTTTTATGTCGAGTTATTGGCAGTTGTTGTGTGTCTTAGGGAGGGGATAATGGTGGTGGTGTGCGGGTATACGTAAAGGGTGGTTGGTGACGAGTGCTTTGGTGGCGGTTAGGGTGGTCGTAGGTGGTTGTAGGGGCAGAGAGAGGCGGTGTCGATAAGGGGGTAGGAAACGAGGTTTATACACGGTTTTTCGGGGAGTTTAGACCGGTGGGTTTTGGGTGGCACCACCGTCGACTAGGGGAGGTCGACGAGGTGGTCTTTGTGTTGTCGGTGTTCATGGGTTGGCGGCGAAAAGAATGGTGGTGGTTTGGGCAGGGATTAGTTAATAGGAGCGGTGGTGGTGAGTGGAGAAAAGGGATGTTTGGTGTTGCGTGGTGGTGAACCAGGTGTTTTGGCGGCCGTGGTTCACCTCGCCGGCGGAGTCGACCCTACCGGAGGTGGTCTCGGGTGGCTGGTTTGAAGTGGGTGTTGGGGCTGGTGGTTGACACGGCCTCACGGTGGCCTGTGGTGGTGCGTGGGTGAGTGTGAAGGGGTACGGGCTGTTTTGGTTGTTTGAAACGGTTTTTATTGATTTAATCGTTATTTTTCGTATCGGGTCGTATTCTAAATTAATTAATTAATTCCCGAGTGCATTAAAATAATTAGAGATGGACTTTGAGTCGGGACTGGTTAAAATGGAAAGTTACTATAAGGGGAAAGTTTCTATTTTGGGAGATTGCTATATTTAGTAGTTAGTAATTATAAATATTATAATGGTTTTAGGTGACGGACTCGTGAAGGATCGATAATCAAATTCATTGCCTTATTTCGGATCGCTTAATCGCTTAGTTGGATTGGCACTTTGAGGTAGGGGAAACACACTTGACTCCTTACCGTATTATTGAATTGAGTTGACTTGTTTGTGTTTCATATGACCAAGCTGAGATCGTTGACTTGTTCGTGGTTGTGATTGATGTTATGTTTCATGTAATGAGGTGGGGTTGACTGAACTGTTAGTGTTGAGTATGTTATTCCAATCTTTTGATAGCTGGCATGATTTCATTCATTAATATACACTTTGTGTTGCATTATTACTGTTGAGCATTTCATATGCATTGGAGTTGGAGGATGGTGTAGGAGTGACGATGTTGAGATACGATGTGGATTGTGATAAGGCCCGGGCGGGTTCTGCGCAGACTTGCCCCTGGTGTCCTCATTGCGAGTAGCGGATCGGCTACGGTCGATATATATAGTCTACCGGGGATCGGTATGGTGGGTTGTCGGGTTATGAGATATGAGAAATGAGATATGAGATATGAGTTGAGATGGAGATGGAGGTGACGGAGGATCATGCATATCCTATTTTGTTGTTCAATTGTTTTCCCTACTCAGCTTCGCGGCTGACCCTGTGTATTCGTATACGCTTTGTGATGATCCAATTATTGGGGAGCAGATTGACGGGTATTTGAGACCGATAGAAGCTGGCGGGAAGAGAGCTTGGATGACGGACTTAGTGCTTAGCCCACCTTAGTCTTATTAGTAGTTTTAACAGACTTCCTCTTTTGGGTCATATTTTGGAGGCTTTGTTTTATTCCTGTTGTAATCTCACTATAAGAAATTAATAAAGTACTGTGTTTCTTTCCTTTGTTATCTACTGCCTCGGGTTTCCGAGATGGTAACACCGTCATTTATCTGAGGAGTCCTAGTTCAGGCCCTTAAATAAATGGGGGTGTTACAACATCTCGGTAGGATACCTTATCTTAAGGATTTCCAACACCCTAGTATCAACAAATTGAGTAGGTTCATACTTCTTACCTAGGAGTTCGACGAATTTTTCGCGGTGTTCGTCGGATAGGAAGATCACTTCTTGGAAGTTATTGAGTTGCTCAATGCCTCCTCTCATTAAGGGTCGGGTGTTCCTTGGTAGTATTACCTCTCGTGGTGTTGAAGAGCTTGATCCCTTGCGCTTCTTCCCGAATGATTCAATCAATTTCTTGGCCTTTCCTTTGGTGCTCATGTTGGTAATGGGGGTGTTTTTGAGGATTGGAGAGTGATTTTGAGGGTTGAGATGAGTGTTTTAGGGTTTGGTAAGGTGAGGAAATGAGGGAGAAGGGGGGTGATTAAATAGAAGAAGTAGGGAATCCGAACGGATAAGATTGGATCGAACCCGTTTTATCCGCGTAAACAGTACAATCCGAGCGGATTTAAGACGGGACGGGCGGATTGTCGACAAAGAAGACGGGCGTCTTTGGTAGAATCCGCACGGGTTCTAGGACAGAGAATTTCTTTGGCTGGGAAGCAGGGAAAAGACGGGCGGATTTTCTTCAGGACGCACGGCTTGATCTGGACGGGCGGATTTTCTATAATCCGCACGGATTTTGACACAGTTCAAAATCTTGCTTCTGGATGACACACGGGACGGGCGTCCCGTGAAGAAGACGGACGGATTATGCAGGGACGGGCGGATTTTCTAGAATCCGCACGGATTCTTCAAAGCGACTTCAACTTTTTCTTTCCGCGAGCCCGGACGGGCGGATTTCTTTGGAATCCGGGCGTCTTCTTCTTCTCTCCTTCTCCTTCTTTCTTTTTGATGAAGCAACATACCCCTTTTTCACTGATTTTCTCTTTTTTCCTTATCTTTTTCTGAAATTTGCTCATAAAACATGTAAGATGACTCTCTCTCTCTCTCTCTTCTCTCTCATGCAAGAAGTTAAATGCAAATGTAAATGTACAATTTTATACAAAGAAAAAAAGGGTTCAAGAAATATCTTACAAACGGTGGTTTTTGAGGTAGGACTCCACCAAACTAGTTCAATTTGTAGAGACTCTTATCCATAGAGCTCAAAGCTCTTAATAAAAGATCAAAAGCTTGTGAACAAGCTCCAAATAAGCATAAGTATGGGTTGCTCAATTTGAATATGAAACTTGTCCAAGGAGGCTTGTAGCATGCTTTTTTTCTTGGCTTCTCCTTAGCGTTAGAGCTTTCCCGATGCTTCAAATATATACACCCATGATTCTTGTTAAGACTAAGCATGAAGTGTGGTTCATTTTCATCCGTGGACTTCCACTTACCAACTTCTTCTTCAATTTTGGTGATGACGATAGCATTTGAATTTATCAATCCTTCATGAGTAGGAAGAGAATTTTCATGACTTTGATGATCGGATACCATAGGAGTTGAAATCATGGGTGCCAAATCTTCACAAGTAGTCTCACGAGCAATTTTCTCATTGAGCTTTTTCACCAGATAGCTCTTGTAAGAAACTTTGGCCTTTTGAAGAAGGTCCAACATATCCTCTTCAATGATCATTGGCTCCATGATAGGTGCCAAGTGGTCTTCATGAAGGATAAAGGAAGGGCGTTCTTCTTCATGATAGGGTATCTCAAATGCCTCAAGGATAGGCTCCTCAAGCAAGGTGATTTTATGAATCCATCCTCTAGGCTCATCATCATTGTTGCTATCCTCACGTGAATCATAAATGGGGGCTTCATTTAGCTCTTTTTCCAACACCTCAACGTTCACATCAAAAGACACACCCTCATACTCACAAAGGTTAAGAGTATTTGGGTTGCTCAACCTCATGTCTTCTTCATCGAACACAACACTTTCATAGTCACAAGAGCTCAAAGAACTTGGCTCTTCCCACTTTTCATCTTCCATGTCAAATGTCACTACTTCAAACTCGCATTTATGTTCAATATCCAAAGAGCGGTGGTGAGTGTTTGCTTGGAATTCTTTTAATTGGGCAATTTGAATCCTCAACTCCTCTCTTTGGATAACAATGTCTTTAAGAACATTATCTTCTTTTCAGCTCTCTTCTAGCA
Organism: Silene latifolia; assembly: GCF_048544455.1. NCBI lineage: Eukaryota > Viridiplantae > Streptophyta > Magnoliopsida > Caryophyllales > Caryophyllaceae > Silene > Silene latifolia. Next base: position 29,284,532 of record NC_133532.1, read on the forward strand.
TTTGATTGAAGAAGTTTTGTTGATCTCCCATCATTTGGAGAATCATGTTTTGAATGGGTACATCTTTTTGTTGTGGGTGGGTGTGAAAGTGGTTGTTTTGTGGCAATTGAAGTTCATTGTGGAATGGGTATCGGGTGAGTGGTTGATGTTGATATTGGGTGTGGTAATTTTGGTGGGAAAAATTGGGGTAGTGGTTAGGATTTTCGTTGTACAAATAATAAGGTAGGTTTGTGTTGACTTGCTCCTCAAACTCTCCATACCCATAGTCATACTCAAAAGATCCACCACATACTCCATGTACCAAGCCTTCGGTCATCATCATAACTAGGACAAATATATAACTACAAACAAGGAAACTACAAGAAAATGGTAAAAACAATCCTTGAGGAACAAGTTCCTCAAGGTTAAAGCAAAATAAAAATAGACAAACAAGTAAGAACTTAATCACATAGCACCATCCCCGGCAACGGCGCCATTTTGATGGGGTTGATGTCGTCACTCATCCAATCAAACACATTTATAATACTCAACAAACTACTAGTTAGTGGTAAGTCGAGGTCGATCCATGGGACGGTGTGCTTTGGGTTCTAAATCTATCTATCTCAATTTATGCTAGTGTCACAATTGATGGGGTTTGTAGTTGTGTCTAGACTAATGCAAGCAATAAAGTAGGACGAGCAATAAAAGGAAAGATGTAAACAATTGATTAAAAGTGCTAGGATATCATGGGGTCATGGGGGATTCATGGTGTTGATCATACAAACATGTTTACAAGGTTGCAAGCAATTAATGTTGTGGAGGAACCGAGTTGGGTTATATCTTACGGTTCTTAGGAAGAGTTGGGTCCCGGAGCCGAATCGATTAGATTGTACAACACCTACAAGTCGACTTACTTTCCTCCTAATCAACTTCTATGCATGGTCTAACAAGACTCGAGTTGGTTTATGTCTTACGAGTCAAGTTGAGTAGATAAGAGATGGTAAAAAATGCAAGGATTCATAGGCTTAGCATTTCATCAAACATAACATGTGCATAAAGTTGATATCACAACAAGCAAGCAATTTAATCATGTGAACATATTAGATTAAGCATGAATCAATCCCATGTTGGTTTCCCCTAATTACCCACTAATCCTAGCAAGAGACTACTCACTCATTATCATGGGAAACATGTCATTAATGGTGTCAATCATCACAACAAGTATAAACATGATAATAGAATGAGGAAATAAACAATAAATAGTAAAGAGTAAAGGATTTATACCAAACTTGAGATGATCCAAATAATAAAGCAAAGAATAATAGAAGAAACTTGATGATTGATGGAAGGTTGTCAATCTCCCAATAATAACCCAATAATCTTCAATTACCCAATAATAAACTTGAATAATAAACTTGAACAATAATTAAAGAGAGATTAATGTGTAATTTGTGGAAAGATTAAAGAGTAATTTATTCTAATCTAATCCTATTCTAATCTAAGAGAGTTTCCTCCTAAAAACCACACACTTGATTAATTACAAAATGGGATATTTATAGTGGAAATTAGGTGGATGCAATTAGGGTTAACTAAGGGCTAAACTAGTAATTACACTTTTGGGATTGAGCAAGGAGAAGCCGGTATTTTCTGAGAGAAGGGCGTCTCTTTTCGTAGCTTGAAGAAGACAACCGTGCTGTGAGGGAATCCGTGCGTATTGTGGTCGGGACGGACGGATTCTGGGAGAAGAAGACGAGCGGATTTGCTAGAATCCGGGCGGATTCTGGTAGGGCAATCCGAGCGGATTCAAAGCAAGACGCTCGGATTGTGTAGTGTGGAGACGGGCGGATTGGAGACAATCCGCTCGGATTGTTCTTCAGCAACGATTCTCCTTCTTCTCTTCCCTTTTTGCTCATTCCTATTTTATTCTTGCGGGATTGGTCTTTAGTCTTTGCTTCCTCTTCGTACTAGTCCATCTAGTATCGTCAAGTAGCTTCCAAATATGCACGAAAGACGGGAATTTCCGCCTTATTATCTCCTTTTCTACAAAACATATGAAATTCGATAGAAAAGCAAATAGGAAGGTTTTGACGAATAAAATGGCCATAGAATGTTATAATAGTATGCAAGATAGGCTCAATTAGGGGACTAAATGTGCGCAAATAATGTTCACATCAGAAGTTTAACCATTTTTAGTAAATAAAAGTTCATTTTACTCATAAAAATGTAATTATTTCACTAAAAATCATTAAAATGAGCAATAAAATACCATAAATCATAAAAATGACCTAAAAATATTTTAGGACCATAATATATAACATTCATCAATATTTCGTGGCTTTATCTAATAAATCACAAATTTTTAGTTTTAATTAAGTTACTAATAACTCGAAAAAACTATAAATCGATTATGCATGCAACATCCTATGCTCTGATACCAATTGTTGTTCATATACCAATTATTAGACATCTCTATTGGTGAACAAATTAACATCTTAACTTAAGTTGATTTAGGTCTAGTGCATGCATAACTAAATAAGAAATAAAATGAGAAAACAATGGTTCTTACATTGTTATTTTCGGATTTTTGGGCACAAGTAAGGTCTTCTACCTTCACTTGTTCTTGATCTATGATAAGTAATAGGATGATCCTCCAAGACTCTATATTAGGAGCCTCCTTTTGATTGCACCCAAGATTTAACCCAAAAATTACTACTAATGTTAACTAGATATGATGTAGTAATGTACCCTTAAATATTACTAATATTACCAATACTACTACACTAGTAATATGTCACAAATATTAGTATTTGAGTGGTTTTTGAGGTTTTTGAATGTTTTGAAGATGTGAGCATCTTTTATAGGGAACAAGTAAGAAAAAATAGAAAAACAAAGTGTTTCTCCCACCCTTGAGTGTTCCGGCCAAATGCTCTTATTTAGAGCATTTTGGTCTTCTCCAAAAATCACACGCATATTCTTTTTAGTGTAGGTTATAGGCTTAGCTTGATTAAAGTACGTCATAAGATGTTGGAACATCTTTCCAACAACAAAATAACAAAACTATAAAACTCAAGCATCCTTCTATTTGGACTGTACACTTGAGTTATTATGGTCCATTTTTGTCTTATAATATTTGTCCCACAAATACTTATAAGTTATAAGTCTTATGTTTAATTGTCTTACATAATTAAATATTAATTTGATCATACAACAATTATGTGACAAATTAATAAACATATATTCACTCAACTTATTGAGTAATATTTTACCATTATATCAACATATAATGGGTCCCATAATAGCTAGTTAGTTAAATTTACAACCTCTTATAAATGTAAATAACTAATTACCTCTACCTCGAAATATTTATAAAACCTCAACATAATTTAGTAAATTAATGTATTAATCCACTAAATCAAATCTTATTTAATCACATTAAAATAAGATACAAAATCCAACTCATATAATTAAGGGATTAATTAATCTGTATCAAATACAATTAATTAATTATTTATTTGGGTCTCATCCTATAGGTGTGACCTTTAGGGATCAACTAATTACCACCGTAAACACGACAGTAACGTCAAACTCTAACTAGCCAATCGTTACCGATTAATGTTGATCAGTTGACTATATAATGAAACATCCCTTACGTATTCTTATTACGAGATTTAATTATGATTTGGAATCATGTGATCGCACTATTGTTGAGGACACATAATCCAACATGTGGTCAGTCTAGTTACAAGAGGGACGACCATAACCAGGTGAGAGCTTACTCTTCGGGGTTGGGGTTCGGTGGAGGTGCTTCTTTTGGGCGTGGTCGTGGTGGTGGCAGTAGCAGCTGGGGGTTATCTTGCTTTAACTGTGGCGGTATGGACCACAAGAGACATGAGTGTACCAGTGCTGTGGGCAGGGGTTTTCAGAGGCAATCACAGGGGAGTTCTCTCAAGGTCCATCTCAAAGCTATGATAGCAATAGGCCGGCTGGGTCGTGGAATAATCAGGGTGGTCATAGTAACAACAATGGTGGGGCTAAGCGCAATGGCGGTAATTCATATCAGAGACCAGCGACGAACAACAACAGGGGTCGGCTGCTAAGCCGTCTACATCACCCAGTACTGTCCAGAGAGGTGGACAGAAGACCAGTGGTAAGGTGTTCATGATGGAGAAGAAAGCAGCTGAGGATGATTCTCACGTTATCACGGGTACTTATCTTGTTAATGGAGTCTTTACCTTTGTTTTGTTTGATTCGGGGGCGTCACAGTGTTTTGTATCATCGAGTTATGTTAAGCTTTTGGGTTTGAGAGAGTTTGAGTCTGTAAAAGAGAAGGTGTTCATACCTTCGGGTGAGTCTGTATCTTGTGTGAGGTTGTATAGGGGTGTGTCTATTATAGTTGGTTAGGTTAACCTACCAGTGGACTTGTTAGAGTTTCCTTTGGATGGTTTTGAGATGATAGTTGGTATGGACTAGTTGGGTAAGTACAAGGCTAGGATAGGCTGTCACCAAAAGAGGGCCTCTTTGAGAGGTCCTAAGAGAGTTAGTGTGTCTTATCGTGGGTTTGTTGTCAAACCCAAATTCAAGTTGATTACAGCAGTGACTTTGAAGTCTTTTCTGAGGAAGGAGTGTCCGTTGATCTTGTGCCATGTGAGGGACCATAGTATGGTGAGTTCGACAGTTGATCAGATACCAGTGGTGGGAGAATTTCCAAATGTCTTTCTGGAGGAGATACCAGGTTTACCACCAAAGAGGGAGATAGATTTCATTGTTGAGTTAAAACCGGGAACGTGACCAATCTCTTAGGCCCCGTACTGCATGGGTCCTAAGGAGTTAGAGGAGCTGAACAAACAACTGGATGATTTGATTGAGAAGGGGTACATTAGACCTAGTGTATCACCGTGGGGAGCACCAGTTCCGTTTGTGAAAAAGAAAGATGGAAGTTTGAGGTTATGCATCGATTACAGAGAGCTGAACATGGTTATAGTGAAAAACAAGTATCCCTTGCCGAGGATAGACGATTTGTTTGATCAGTTGAACGGAGCAGCGGTCTTTTCTAAGATTTATTTGAGGTCCGGTTACCATCAGGTGAAGATTCGGGATGAGAGCATACCGAAGACAGCTTTTACATCGAGGTATGATCACTATGAGTATGTTGTGTTGTCGTTTGGGTTGTCTAATGCACCTACAGTATTTATGGATTTGATGAACCGGTCTTCATTCAGTTTTTGGATCGGTTTATTGTGGTCTTTATCGATGATATCTTAGTCTACTCTAAAACTAAGGAGGAGCATGAGGAGCATTTGAGGTTGGTGTTGCAGACTTTGCGAGACAATCAGCTGTATGCAAAGTTGTCTAAGTGTGAGTTCTGGTTAGAGGAGGTTGCTTTCTGGGGCATGTGATTTCAAAGAAAGCTGTTGCTGTGGATCCGGCAAAGATAGAGGCAGTCACTCGGTGGGAAGCACCAAAGAATGTGGCAGAGATCAGGAGTTTCTTGGGTTTGGCAGGGTACTATCGTCGGTTTGTGAAGGACTTTTCTAAGATAGCCAGACTTATGACAGCGTTGATGAGGAAAAAGAACAGGGTTTATTTGGATGAAAGTTGTGAGACGGCGTTCCAAACATTAAAGGAGCGTTTGACCACACCTCCAGTTTTAGCATTACCTGAAGGGTATGAGAACTTTTAAGTGTATACATATGCTTCAAAGAATGGTTTGGGATATGTGTTGATGCAGAACGGGAAAGTAATTGCCTATGCTTCTAGGCAATTGAAGCCTTATGAGGAGAACTATCCGACACATGATCTGGAGTTGGGTGCAGTTGTATTTGCTCTCAAGATTTGGAGGCACTATCTTTATGGGGTGACCTTTAAGGTGTTTTCAGATCACAAGAGTCTCAAGTACATCTTCACTCAAAAGGAGCTGAACATGAGACAAAGGAGGTGGATGGAGCTGATTGGGGATTATGACATGGATATTATATATCATGAAGGGAAGGCTAACGTGGTTGCATATGCATTGAGTAGGAAGAGTGTGCATTCTCTATGCACAGCTATGTCTTTGATGAGGTTGAGAGATTAGGTAAGGGAAGAAGGGGATACATGTGATATAGAAAGGGGTTGATAGAGGGGACTTCACAGTGGAGCCATATCTTTAGGATGATATTCGCAGGAAATAGGCTTTGGATCCTATGATCGAGGAGTGGAGAGCTAGAGTAGAGAAAGGGACAATGTCTGGGTTCTCTATTCATACAGATGGCAGTATGAGATTCGAAGGTGGTGTGTACCCAATGATGAAGAATTGAGAAAGATGATCATGACAGAGGCTCATTGCACACGATATTCGGTACATCCAGGCGGTGACAAGTTATATAAAGATTTAAATAAGACTTTTTGGTGGCCTGGGATGAAGAAGGAAATAGCTGAGTTTGTGGCTTGATGTTTGACATGTCGGAGGGTTAAGGGAGAGCAGCGATAACCACAAGGTAAGATTCAGTCTCTTGAGGTAACTAAGTGGAAATGAGAGTCCATCTCTATGGATTTTATAGTGGGTTTGCCGAGGAGTCAACAGGGTAATAACATGATATGGGTTATACTTGATCGGTTGACCAAGTCAGCTCACTTTGTGCCAATGAAAGATAATTGGACCAAGATACAGTTAGCTTTGGCTTATAGAAAGCATGTGGTTCGTTTGTATAGGGTGCCTAAGGATATAGTGTCAGATAGAGATGCGAGGTTCATATCACGGTTTTGGAAAGAGTTGCAGGAGTTGATGGGAACTACCTTGAAGATGAGTACTGCATTTCATCCTGCGACAGATGGACAAACAGAAAAGACCATCAAGACTTTGGAGGATATGCTACGAGCTTCTATTATGGATTTTGGTGGTAGCTGGGAGGAGAGATTGGATCTGATTGAGTTTTCTTATAACAAAAGCTATCACACGAGTATTGGTATGGCACCATTTGAGGCTTTGTATGAGAGGAGGTACAGGAGTCCGATTTTCTGGGATGATAGAGCTGAGGCAGTGGTTTTAGGACCACAGATGGTACATGAGATGGTAGAACTGGTTAAGTTGATCAGACAAAAGATGAAAGCGGCCCAGGATCGACAAAAGAGTTATGCGGATTTACATCGTCATGACATAGAGTTTCAGGTTGGGGACAAGGTTCTTTTGAAAGTGTCTCCTATGCGTGGGGTCATGAGATTTGGTAAGAAAGGGAAGTTGAGCCAGAAGTTTATCGGACCATATGAGATTTTGGATCGCGTGGGTGAGGTTGCTTGCCGGTTAGCTTTGTCAGCAGCTTTAGATAGAGTGCATAATGTGTTTCATGTGTCTCAGTTAGGGAAGTATGTGAGTGACCCTTCACATGTGTTAGAGGTAGAGAACATAGAGTTGGATGAGTCCTTGTCTTATCTTGAGGTGCCAAAACAGATTCTTGATCGCAAGGTTCGGAAAACTAGACATGGGGAAACGGTGTTGCTTAAGGTTCTTTGGTCTAACCATGAGGTTTAGGAGGCTACTTGGGAGGAGGAGGAGGCTATGAGGGAGCGGTATCCATCTCTTTTTGATCAGGTATGTGTGGTTACGGGGACGTAACCATGTTTCTTTTAGGAGGGTAGGACATGGTCGCATAAGGTTTTAGATGCTTTATGTTGGTTTTAGTAGATTTAGTAGTTGCTTTGAGTTGGTTTGAGTGTTGGTTGGGAGTTTTGTTTTGAGTTTTGTTCTTAGTTTTTGTTATGTTGTTGTGTCGGAGGGGAGATAGTATGTTTTGTTTTTGTGTATGGGTTGAACTTTGGAGACGAAGTTCTTTTTAAGGAGGAAAGACTGTAATACTACGGTTTTCTATGTCTGTGGGTACTCTATCGAGTGGGACTTACTCTGTCGAGTAAGTATCTTTTTGCGTAAAACAGTAGATGACCTCATGGATATTCGATCGAGTAAGTGTGACACTCGATCGAGTAAGGGGCACTCTGTAACACCCCCGTATTCAGAGGAGCCTTAACTAGGCCTTCCTTAGCATATAAGGGCGTTACCATCTCGGTTGCCCGAGGATAGTAATAATCAAATGTCGATAAAAGAACTATTATGTTATAATACAAGTGAATTAAAACCAACAACGACATAAAAGATACAACTCAAAGACTACTCTCTAAAGCTATCGAATCTCGTGAAGACTCATCCCTGCCCGGACTCCAGCTATAAACAATATCAACACCTGCTAAGACCGACTGCTCACCATAAGGGATCACGGCAGACACATAACAAACAGAACAACCACACAAGGTCAGTACTGAGATAAGATACGACAACAACAACATAGCTATCAACACGACACAACGCTAACAAACTCACACACAACCACAATAATCCAACCAACCTCTGCCACCGACTGTCCACTGGACCAGCCCTGCCAGTGGGGGACCGCAGCCGTACCCACCAAATCCCCGCTCATCATACCGAGCGATAACCCTGTCCATTAATGTGCACATCCCCTTCCGTGGCGGGTTCCACGAAGGGCGAAACTAGGGCGTGAAGCCACTCCCGCAAGTGACCCCACTCAGCCGAGGACGCGCCTCGCGAACCAGAGACAAACAATACACAGACAGCTGCGACGCAACAACCAACAAACTGTAAGTACTAACCAACTACAGCATATACGCTGCCACACAACGCCACCACAACACAACAATAATGATACAATAATCGACACACTAGACTATCCACAGAAACTGAGTAGGCGAACCTACCTTTAAGCAACTGCAACCAATCCATGACAACATATGACATATCCAGCAATCCAGTAAAGCCTATAACCACAACACAAACATCTATTACTACTAAGCAAACCCTAACTACAAAGATGAGGATACGGATGATGATTATGACATACCTATAAGGAGAAACCCGACAAAAGACCGCTACCCGACTCAAGCTACGCTCTCCTACGGCACAAGGACCTTCAAAGGGCTTCCATGGAGGTTTTGTGGTGAAGGGAAGGAAAAGAGGCGACCAAAGGATAGGAGGAAAGTGGCGGAAATGAATTGCGGATTTAACAAAACGCGATTAAAAACCCTAGCTGAAAACTCGATACTCGATCGAGTACCCAACATACTCGATCGAGTGGCCCCCTACTCGATCGAGTAACCTAGCTACTCGATCGAGTAGCCTCTACTCTATCGAGTACCACTCTTAACACGTAACCCAAGATAGTTTTGGCACGCACTTCTAAGACTATTCCCGCTCCCAAGGTCAGTCAACGCTGGTCAAAGGGTCTCTAAAAGGGCGGGTATTACAGTCTTCCCCCTTTATAAAGAACTTCGTCCCCGAAGTTCAACTCACCTAACTCAAAGCACAAGACACAGAAAAACACGCCATCACCATTCTTCCTACTAAAGTCATTACTCCCCGGAAATACCATCCCCCATGTCATCATCATCACCGTCTAACGCTCTATTCAAATCGACTCTTACAACTATCATGCAAACATTGTCATCATCAACTGTCACTCTATATGTATACATCAACTCTTACAAACTATCCTATATAAAACATCAACCTCGCAATACGAACCATCACAAACAACGATCACCCCTCATATGATAACAACTATCAACCCGAAACATATCTCATATCAACTTCATGCTGCACAACTAATACCCCCATGTTACTCAACAACGCGATTCTATTACGACACATTGCACCACAACTATCTCTTTATGACCGTCCTTTAAAACATACTATCACGTTCACTTCAATGAACTAAAGTAACCACTTACACTTCATATAAGCAATGTCATCAAAGTACTAAAAAATTTTGTAATTAAGCAACAAAACATTATAAACGAATAATAACATAGCTTCAAAAGCAGCCTTTTTATTTTGCGACATTACTCTTCCCCTCTAAAAGGAACTTCGTCCCGAAGTTCACCACCAAAATTACCACACATATTACCTATTACTTGTATCATAACATAAATTAGAACCATAATATTTATTACGGACATTACTCACTAAGCCTATACTCGTTAAATTAGAAATCATACACAAACCACCGGAATAACTAGCCGCCGTCGATAAAGCATGTTAATATCGTATGCCCAAATGTATGAAAAGATGTAACTTCAATGGATAGATAGTAATATGGCATATGTAATATTAAAACAACAAGAAATCGTCACCACTCCACTACTTGTTACAAATATGCATATAAAATCGAAGCGCGACTTCCAACATATGTAATTAACGGTTCAAAGGTGTTACTACGCACTAATAAGCATGTTAAACATCAAACTTGCAATTATAAAACAATTGCACACTTTTAATTTTTGAAAACCTCCTGTAACAGTGCTACTCGATCGAGTATGTAAGGGTACTCGATCGAGTGTCATGCTACTCGATCGAGTGTCTTGGCTACTCGATCGAGTAGCCCCGAGATCAGAATGCATCAATTCTGTCATACCTGTAGCTACTCGATCGAGTATAGGGGTACTCTGTCGAGTACCTACAGGTCAAATGCCTTATAAAACCTGCCATAAACCAACACATATATATATATATAACCGTCACGTAACTTGAGTCGGGATGACTCCCTGACTCTCAACATCCTGCAACAAGTTCAATTATCAAATCCGGCCTTATGGCCAACAATACAAGTCCATGATAAAAGTTTCAACGAAAACACTACCAACATCTAATACCAACAACCATAACCAAAGATAGAAACGAGAAGTATCACTCTTCCTGCTGCTGCTGCTGCTCAACCATCACCTCATCATCACCACCACCACCTCCAGACGTACCCGCTCTCGATGTCCCAATGCCCGCATCAACCCCCGCTCCAACTCCCGGGCCGACATGCCATGGGGTCAAACCACCGTAGGGAAATGACTGAGGTGTCCCCCACGTCGACTGATCCACCCCGTAGGAGTGGAAAACCCCACCACAATCCCCAACACCACTCCACCAAACCAGATGCGGTCCCTCAGTCCCAATCCCCTGAGTGTATGCCATCTCGTGCATATTCCTGAGTGTCAAAGTAGATGACACTCTCTCTGCCAATTAGCTGGATCGCGACTCCGGGGTGTCGAGGTAAGGGTAGCACGAAAAAGGATGCTGCTGCTGCTGTGGTGCTACCGGTCGTGGCCTAGTGTCCGAGGTCCTCTCCCTCACTCTGCAGGGTCCTCTCCCCAACCTTGGTCTCTCCTCCCTGACGCCTTATTCTCGCTCTTCTTCGGATCGGGCATCACCTCGAGAATCGCATCATCGATGAGGTAGGTCTGCAACTGGCGGGGCACGTCATCATCCTCCTCCTCCTCGTCGGAGTCAACAGTTGTCACCACCGGCTCTAACGGCTCGGTCGCTGGAAGGTGCTCAGGAGCCGGAATCCCCATCCAACTCACGCCCCATACCCTCCAAGCTAGGCAACCGTCGGCCAAGGTTCTCAACCACTTTAGGTCGAGATAGTAGTCACGGTCCATAGTAGGCACTGGGGTAGCCAGAGGCACATACTCCGGAGAAGCCTCAAAGGAGGTTAGCTTTTCAGCTAACCGAGTGGCGATAGCGCCACAACTCAAGTACCGGGAAGAGGCAGTAGCCATCAAGTCAAGGGCAGCACAAACGATGAAAGGAGCATTAAAGACCACTTTCCTGGCCCGCTCCGGGTTCAATTAAGACATCAGAAGTAACACCTCATGGTTGTTCAGTTTACTGATATCCGGTCGATCATAAAGGAAGTTCGAGAGGGAACGAAGAAAGATCCTCAATGTGACATGCTGAACATCATTAATCAGCATGTTACTTGAGGTGGGAGCTGGTTTCCCGGTCAGACAAGGCATTAGGCGGCAGACACCGCACTCAGCAGGGATATCAGTGATGGAGTCCTTGGGAGGCTTGGCCAACCCAAGGTGAGAAGCAAATTGGTCCATAGAAAGCAAGAAACTAGTGTTCATCAACCGAAACTCAACGGTGCAGGCGGTGGGTCATAGATAAAGGAGCTCATAAACTCCAAGGTGAGAAAAGGGTAGGAGTGTTTCCTCAACCTATACAACCCCGTAAAACCCAAAGTCTCGAATATGTGACGGACATCCGTCTCTATTCCCAACTCCTCCAAAAGTGTAGTATCTATACACCTCGTCGGCCTCATCATGCGTTTTTGCAAAACTACAAAACGCTCTCTCTGTTTGAAGTCTACAAACACAACAGAAGGGTACTCCGGAACTGCGGGTACCACGGGTCCACTCCCTTCCCCCATCTCGGGTTGGGTAACCCTCCCCGTTTACTACGACGGGTCCCTACGTTCGGTCTCGGCATCATTCCAAAGATATAGTTTTAAACAAACTTGCATAAACATGTAAAGCATATACTTTATGTAATTTGGATTTTATATACTCAGCTAAGTACACCAACTCATCAACAAGTTCAACATGTGAAGCACCTAATTCATGCCATTAACTTTGAACACTCGGCTAGATACACACATTCACCAACAGTTTCCCAATGTGATATATATATATATATATATATATATATATATATATATATATATATATATATATATATATATATATATATATATATATATATATATATATATATATATATATATATATATATATATATATATATATATATATATATATATATAAACTCGATTTTGCGACTACTCATAAACCATAGTTGTAAAGAAGAAATTATCATGGTGAATAAACATGCTCAACATCTTCTAACATCCTAGCATGATTCTAAGGTTACTCCATACACACTCCTAATAACATGTGAGGCATTCGTACTACCTCATGGAAAAGCATCTTAGGACATATTATCATCATCTTCAATATTAGAAACAAATAACTCAGTTAAACTTGTCAGACGGTCTCTACAGCTGAAATTATTTTGACATATTCTTCATGAATTAACACCACTACTATCATATTGAAGTTCAACCTTTCGTTGAACAGTCATATACAACACCAAATTCCAAATATAAATCACGAATTTCCGTTTGAGGCACTTTTAAGACGGAGTTTTAAGGCAACTTTCTAAGGTGAAAATCATCAAAATCCATCCTTCAACATGATATAAACAATGTATAATACTCAATTCCAACATCTAATCAATGTAAAACAATCAAAAATCAATTTCAATTTTTTGTAACCCTAGAAATTTCGGCTTCAATATTGGCAATTTCTAGCCTATTTAATAGCAATTAATCACCAACATTCATACAAGGGAAGCATGTGAATCATATTGCAACAATTAAAAGCAATAATCTATCCATATGAATCGAAAATTTCAGATTGTATCACTATTCTAACACATTCAAATCAATAAATCATGTAAATTAGGAAGAAAAGCATACCTTGATTAAGTAGCAAAGTAAAGAAACGAAATCAAACAAGGAAATCAACCCCAAGAATCACCACCAACACAAGATTAGGAAAGCTTTTGAGAGGGAATTAGGCTTAGGGTTCGAAATATAGAAGAAGAATGAGAAGAAATAGGAAGAATAGGGGTTTTAAGAAACCCGTAAGATTCACTGTACAGTAACCTACTCGATCGAATGTCTAGAGTACTCGATCGAGAACCACCCTACTCGATCGAGTAGGTGCTATTTCGTCGAGTATCTGCAGAAATATTTCCACATCCCGACGTCATAGCTTCCTAACTAGATCGAGTGAGGTCTACTCGGTCTAGTAAACACTCGCACTCGGTCAAGTATGGTTAAGTACTCGATCAGAAGTACGAAGTAAATTGAAGATTCCTGCAAAAACAACATCGCGTGTCGATTCCAAACTAAGTTCGGAATTCGGCACTAATTATCAAGCTCATTCCCGCATTACTATTATAACTAAAGCATTCCATATCGTCAAACAAATAAGCTTTATTCCACTTTACGCTACACAAATTACCCAACTCGGTTTACCTTCTACCGAATCCTTCATAAACGTAATCACGTCATCATATTACACTTAAACTTACTTTACACATTACTACCGAACTCGTGTTCACTTCAACTTGAAGCATATAATTAACATTAATTCATTCTTTCATATATTATATAAATGCATACCCTTCATAACAATGGATCTATCATGTTTAAAATTCAACCATAAGCAAATCATCTTACACAAATCGATTGTCACGCAGCGGAAAAAATTCAACCAATAAACAAGGCATAAACGCATTACTATATGCTATGTTTCATGTTATAACTCAACAATTCTATAACTATCATTATCGAAATTACGGTAGGGTTCATAAACTGTATATGACTACCGTCATCATCAACTTATAACAAACACCAACATGTTCACTCTTCTATTATAGCATTCACTTTCACATTTCCACGCATTAACACCACCTTTACTCACTAATTCCACCAACGATTATCAAGCACGGCCCAAATACGACTATCACATCCTTATTAACTCTAACAAAGACTCAACTACAAGTAGCTCCAACACAATTAGCATACACATCACACACATATACACACGGACTCCACATTCCCGTACCATGTGACTGGCTTAAGTATCATGGGGCCAAGATTTTGAAATGAGGGCGCCTACTAACCCAAAACCTAGCATCAGCTGGGGCTCCCATTACACATACACCAGGTTCATTTTATTAGACTCACTACGTTCATTAAGTTCATTTGTTACAGGTTCCAAAATCGTCTCTCTGATACCACTTTGTAACACCCCCATATTCAGAGGAGCCTTAACTAGGCCTTCCTTAGCATATAAGGGCGTTACCATCTCGGTTGCCCGAGGATAGTAATAATCAAATGTCGATAAAAGAACTATTACGTTATAATACAAGTGAATTAAAACCAACAACAACATAAAAGATACAACTCAAAGATTACTCTCTAAAGCTATCGAATCTCGTGAAGACTCATCCCTGCCCGGACTCCAGCTATCAACAACATCAACACCTGCTAAGACCGACTGTTCACCATAAGGGATCACGACATACACATAACAAACAGAACAACCACACAAGGTCAGTACTGAGATAAGATACGACAACAACAACATAGCTATCAACACGACACAACGCTAACAAACTCACACACAACCACAATAATCCAACCAACCTCTGCCACCGACTGTCCACTGGACCAGCCCTGCCAGTGGGGGGCCGCAGCCGTACCCACCAAATCCCCGCTCATCATACCGAGCGATAAAACTGTCCATTAATGTGCACATCCCCTTTCGTGGCGGGTTCCACGAAGGGCGAAACTAGGGCGTGAAGCCACTCCCGCAAGTGACCCCACTCAGCCGAGGACGCGCCTCGCGAACCAGAGACAAACAATACACAGACAGCTGCGACGCAACAACCAACAAACTGTATGTACTAACCAACTACAGCATATACGCTGCCACACAACGCCACCACAACACAATAATAATGATACGATAATTGACACACTAGACTATCCACAAAAACTGAGTAGGCGAACCTACCTTTAAGCAACTGCAACCAATCCATGCCAACATATGACATACCCAACAATCAAGAAAAGCCTATAACCACAACACAAACATCTATTACTACTATGCAAACCCTAACTACAAAGATGAGGATACGGATGATGATTATGACATACCTATAAGGAGAAACCCGGCAAAAGACCGCTACCCGACTCAAGCTACGCTCTCCTACGGCACAAGGACCTTCAAAGGGCTTCCATGGAGGTTTTGTGGTGAAGGGAAGGGAAAGAGGCGACCAAAGGATAGGAGGAAAGTGGCGGAAATGAATTGCGGATTTAACAAAACGCGATTAAAAACCCTCGCTGAAAACTCGATACTCGATCGAGTACCCAACATACTCGATCGAGTGGCCCCCTACTCGATCGAGTAACCTAGCTACTCAATCGAGTAGCCTCTACTCTATCGAGTACCACTCTTAACACGTAACCCAAGATAGTTTTGGCACGCACTTCTAAGACTATTTCCGCTCCCAAGGTCAGTCAACGCTGGTCAAAGGGTCTCTAAAAGGGCGGGTATTACATACTCGATTGATTAAGTAACTTACTTGATCGAGTAAGTGTGTCTTACGGGTTGTTTAGTCGGGTTTTGTTAATAATGCGAGATTAATATAAAAGGACTTCCGTCACTTTTATTAATCACTTTTTACCATTCTAAAACCTTTCAAAGAAAAGATCAAGAGTTACGTACTTCGCATACATCGCATTATGAGCAAATCCCAAGGTTGGGATCGTCGGATTGTCTCGTTCTTTACGCCGTTGTGATCGTTGTATCGAGGGTACGCTTCTTGTATAATTTTTATAATGATTTAATAAGTTTGTTTAAGACCCCAATTGGGTAGATTTGGGGGTTTTGGGTGTATCATGATGATTAGATGGTAATTATGTGATTACATGTTATAGGAGGAGGATTCGTAGAGGAAAATTTTTAATTAGGTGTTGTGACGGTCTCGTGCGATTGCTATTTCCAGGTAGGGTTTCCTGTAGATACCCAGTATATGCTGAGACTCCAATAAGCACCCGATGATTATCGGACTACAACATGCTTTGGAATCGCAGCGTTTGATCAATAGTTCGTGTACAACTTTACGTCGGAAAACTTAAAACGATTTCGAAAATAAAACATTTCAAAACTTTTCAAAGTACCTGGAGTGTTTAATGCATGACGACGGGGTCGCAATGACACTAACTAAAGTCAAAACCGACACCGGACCAAAAACCGACTCAAATTTCAAATCCCGACACCAACAATGAGTCAAACACAAAAAACAAACCATTCAAATGATTCCATGTTAAGATTTCCCGGGATCATGAATGGTCAAGTACCAAACATGTGCATTGTGACACCCTCATTCATTGCGGAAAAATAAACACATAATTCAAGATAAAAACTACATGGATATGTTTGTAATAGGTTCATTTGGGTAAAAACCTGTAATTTTTTAAAACCTGAACCTGTTATAAAAATATCCAAATGGGAAGGTGTCAAACATGCAAGGTCTAAAATAAATCTCATATATAAAACATCGCTAAACTCACGAAACAAAGTTATACAACCCAAATATGAAAAAGGGAGACATATGTCCCTAAAAAGTATATGACATAAAAAGTGTTTTAAGGGTCACAATAAAACAAAGCCAATCTAGGTCCCAAGGTTACTTTGCTCGCTAGCTCGTCCATGTACCCCATATATGCATCACCTACCTGCCAATCGCATTTTATACAAATACGAAAGCCACAGTCAGTGGGGAGTAACTCCGAGTTCTCCCAGCCACGAAATGTCATAATTAATATAACATGTAAACATAAGAATATGGATATGAATAACACATAACCTTAGCATATAGCTGCTAGACAATCGTGCTTATCATGTGAACAACATTATAACAACACATAGTCCTAGCATGTGAATACTAGACCGACTCATACTACACTATCATGTGAATCACATAGCATCCAGGAATCCAAACTCTATCAACCATAGCCGGCTTGCATATCACCTTCTATGATTCATAGAATCATCAAACAAGAAAGGACAATATATCTAGAGACAGGCATAAGTTCTTAGGATGGTCAATAGTCACTCTGTAACTCGAGTCTATACCACGAGGTAAGGTAAACACCCTAGTCCTAAACCTGCGCAGACCTAGCGACATGCGGAAAACTACCGCATCCAAGACCCATGATATCAACACATGAGTACCCCTAAGGAGTCCACCAAAGGGTTAGCTAGTACTTAAGCTGACCACATACTTCTAAGAGTAGGTCGGGAGGTCATGCACTAACTTGGATATAAACCCACCAAGCTAAGACACAAAGGCTATTAAGCCGCAAACATACACTCGTCAAAGACTATAATGGCCTATCTATGATGAAGGCCGAAATACTCACCTAGGACCTAGTTCCAGCTTGAATACTTTAGCCCACGCCACACAAGACAAGTAGGACACCCAATTAACCATAAGAGGGACAAAGAGTCCAAACGTGCACACACAAATGATCATACACACCCTAGCATATGAAAGGCTACGCAAGAGCATATTCAGCTGACAATCCAACAATGTCTCCAATATCAATGATAATCTAAATTCCAGCTAACCAACAGTACCATAATCCATGAGAACAAGGTAAAATGGCAAAGAGGCAACAAGACTCAAGTATAAGGCAACCAATTCATCCAACAACCAACATATGAAAAGACAATCATACTCAAAGACAAATCCTCGACCCTCGTCCCGCGACAGGTCATCGATCAAATCGAGGCTGACCGGTTTAAACCTAGCTTGACCAAAATCGTTCGGCCAATCTGGCCCAGCTCAGAGTCTTGGCCTACTTTGGCCCAAATCACAAAATTCATCACAATATCATTCTCATGCCATTTCCAATTTCTATCATGTGAAAAACTATCAACATAAGGAAATATATTCCAACTTACAAAATATCCAATTCAATTAAATTCTCGCCTAATAATGATTACTCACATGTCAAAAATACCAAAATACATAAATACGCAAACAAAAGACCCAAAACATCAAACCATAGACCCAAGACCCGACCCAAAGTGACGGGTCAAAGTCCGGGCCGGGCCCACCGGGCCTGCCGTGAGCCATCACGGGCCGTTTTGGCGGTTTTTCCACCCTTTTTCCCTTTTTCCTACCAAAATCCGTTTCAAACTCAATTTAATACCGTCTCAAGCAACAATCAACAATACCCATTTCGTTTCAATACTTAAACATGTGAAAAACAACATATTTAACAAACTTTAACAACAACAATTCATGTGAAAATTAAAGTTAACATGTTATTAATCACATAAGCATCCAACACATCATAAACAACACTAATGTGACATTAAATCGTCGAGTAACTCGGAATAGTTACCTTAAGCTAGCAAAGAGACAAGTAATAACTTGAGAAAGCTTCTAAAACCCAAAATTACTCTTTATCTTCAACAACATGTGAGTCACCTAACTCATCTTTAAATTCTTCACCTATAAGAACAACAAAAACACAATTATTAAGCTTAAATTCGGAACCCTAAAAAGATAAGACCCGAAACGAAATTGGGGAAAATAAAAATAAAGCTTACTAGTAGATGAGGATTAAAGAGAGGATTCCAAATATATAATTTTTATGAGATTTGGTGTAGAAATGAAGGATTTATGGTGGATTTAGGGATTGTAAGGAGGATTTTTGAGATGAATTTGGTGTTTGGTGAAAGGAAGAGAGAGAGTGAATTATGGAAGAAATGAAAATTGAAAGAGGAGGAAAAATAAGGGAGGTGGCCGGTCAAGATGGAGGGAAGGAGGGTCAATTGTTTACGTTTTGGGTTTGCTTCGACGGTAATGAGAAATATTCGTCGAACGCGATTTCCGAGAATATTAAAGTTCTTAAACACGATTTTACTAAAAGATTAAGTACTCATATGCCCAATCTCCAAACTCGTTTACCCAACGACCGTAAGAAATGGGAAAATCCCAATTTTACGACTTTTATCCGAAATCTATTTTATCAAAGGAAAAGGTTTAAATATAGTTTAAATCACTTTTAAACATTTCTAAACTATCAAAAATAATTACATTTCTTCAAAATAAAATAATATTATATTTTATCAAATAAATTTTATTTCAAATAAATTAATATTAAATTACAATAGATTAAAATATTACTTTTAAAATATAATAACGGTCTTCGAATTTACGGGGTTTTACAATCATCCCTCCTTTTAAGAAGTTTCGTCCCCGAAACTTAGAAGAAGGAACATTGTATATATGTAGGTCTATCTCTCTAAAATCAAGTAAACAAAATCTTCAAAATGTGAACGTATGAAATATAAGTGTCTTTTCAATGGAACGAAATATCCTCGTCGGCCGTTCAAGAACATCAACATTCCAAATCAAAGACATAAAAATATATATTTTTACACCAACAAATGAGAAAACCAATTATCGGACGTCTACAATAACGAGTCTTAACACTCATTGACGTTAAAACCAGTGGGAAAATATTAAAACATTTTCAAAAACCTTTAGTTCGAAACTCTTCAATAAGAATAATGACTCCACTAGCTATGACGAAACTCTAACTACGACTTTTAAACAACTAAGCAAGGACTACTAACGTGGAGAGTATTTAAGGGAAGGAGAGGAACACTCGAAAGGATAGCTAAAACTCACAAGAATTAGATAAAGGAAAGAGAATTACCTCACGAGAAAAGTTCGGGATATTTAGCTAACATAGAAGATTCAGGCTCCCAAGTTTCTTCTTCGACATTTCCACAACACCAAAGGATACAAACTAGGGGCACGACTTTGTTTCTAAGTTGCTTGTTTGCCCTTTCGAGGATTCGGATCGGCCTTTCTTCCAAAGCCAAGTTAGGTTCCAAATCTGGGATTTCTTCTTGAATGACATGGCTCGGATCAGTAATGTACTTCCTCAACTGAGATACATGGAAGACATCATGAACCTTGCTCAAATTCGGGGGCAAATCCAAACGGTAAGCAACGGGACCAATCTTCTCAAGCACACGGAAAGATCCAATGTATTTGGGACTCAGCTTCCCTTTCACACCAAACCGTTTCACCCCTTTCATAGGTGATACCTTAAGGAACACTCGATCATCAACCTCAAAGGAAAGTGGTCGACGACGGACATCGGCATAAGATTTCTGTCGGTCTTGAGCGGTTTTCATACGCTCTCGAATGATCTGAACCTGATTGATGGTCTCAGTCACCAAATCGGGTCCCAACACATGAGCATCTTGGACTTGATCCCAACAAACAAGACTACGGCACTTCCTACCGTACAAAGCCTTATAAGGTGACATCTTGATAGAGGAATGATAACTATTATTGTAGGAGAATTCGACAAGAGGTAAACATTTCTCCCAAGAAGTGTGGAAGTCTAAAGCACAAGCACGGAGGAGGTCCTCTAAAGTCTGGATAGGCCTCTCAGTCTCCCCATCTGTAGCGGTATGAAAAGCGGTACTCATCAGTAGCTTACTACCCATGGCTTCTTGCAAAGCATTACAGAAACGGGAACAGAATCTCGGGTCACGATCTGAAACTATATCCTTAGGCACTCCATGGTAGCGTACTATCTCCCTCACATAGACCTCAGCTATGCTAACTAAGTTCCACGTCTCCTTGATAGGTATAAATCTAGCACACTTGGTCAATCGATCCACAACCACCCAAACAGCATCTTTTCCACTCGCAGTCTTAGGTAAAGCCATCACAAAGTCCATGGAAATGGACTCCCATTTCCAAAGGGGAACATCCAAAGGTTGTAGCAAACCCCCGGGTTTCTGATGCTCAATCTTCCTTTTCTGACAGGTAAGACACTTGCTAACATACTCTAGGACATCAATCTTCATCCTTGGCCACAAAAACTGTAATCTCAAGTCTTTATACATCTTGTCACCACCAGGATGAATAGAGTAAGGAGAAAGGTGAGCTTCATCAAGGATCTTCTTCCTCAACTCGGCTACTCTCGGAACATACATCCTACCTTGGTAACGAAGGTATCCATCACTATCCACCACACAATCCTTCGATTGCCCAAGTTGGATTTTTGCTTGAATGGACTTGAAAGTAGCATCCTCAGGTAGGCAAGTACGGATCTCACGGTAAAAGTTGGGTTCTGCACTCAAGGCACCAAGATAGTCAAAGGCCTTCCCAACAAGGCTTATCCCTAACTTTTGAAATTCCGTGATAAGTTCATCAGGTAACACACGGATAGTGCACAAAGAGTGACTAGTCTTCCTACTCAAAGCATCGGCCACCACATTTGCTTTCCCTTCATGATAAATCAACTCGGCATCATAATCATTCACCAACTCTAGCCATCTTCTTTGCCTCATATTCAATTCTTTCTGGGTAAAGATACACCTCAAACTCTTATGATCGGTATAAATGCGGCAATGAACTCCAATAAGGTAATGCCTCCATGTCTTCAAGGCATGTACCACGGCGGCTAATTCAAGATCATGAGTCGGATAGTTCACCTCGTAAAACCTCAGTTGTCGAGAAGCATAAGCAATAACCCTTCGGTTTTGCATCAAGACACAACCTAGGCCATGCTTTGAAGCATCACAATAAACATCGTATTCCACACCATCCTCAGGTAACGTCAACACCGAAGCGGTAGTCAACCTAGTCTTCAACTCTAAGAAGGCATTCTCACACTCATCGGTCCACACAAACTTAGACTCCTTCTTCAACAATTGAGTCATCGGTCTAGCTAACTTAGAGAAATCTTTCACGAATTGACAGTAATAACCCGCCAAACCGAGAAAGCTTCAAATCTCAGTCACATTTTTCGGACTCTTCCAATCAACAACGGCCTCAATCTTAGAAGGATCTACCATAAAACCATCTTTGGATATGACATGTCCAAGAAAGGTTACTTGATGCAACCAAAATTCACATTTCGAGAACTTAGCATACCACTTTTGACTACGTAGAATGTCTAAGATGATACGGAGGTGTAGGGCATGTTCTTCATCATTCTTTGAGAAAATCAAGATATCATCAATGAACACCACCACACACTTATCGAGTTATTCACTAAAGGTACTGATACCATCGTAGAGTACCAAAGATAAATTTATAATTTTCCAAACTACTACTATAGATAGCGGCAGTCAGGGTCGAACCACAGGGAGGTAGGAAATTTGTAGTTGCTTTCAATTTTAGTTTAAGGGTAACAGTTTGAGGGGGTTTTGATATGAGTTATATCTAAGTCTAATAACATAAACTAATTAAGCAGATAAAAGTAATAAAGGATGCAGACAATGATAAAAGAAATGCTAAGACGGTCGGTTCACTATAGCTGCGATGGCACATAATTCTAGGTAAGTCCGAAACACAGTCGTGTAGGATGGGTAAAACATGTCCTCTCGGTCCAAGTTAACTAGTAGCTCCTTTCGGCCTATGCTACCAGTCCCTAGGTCTCACTAATACTAGATCTCGCCCTGAAAGGTGATTCCTAAAGCCTAAATTACATTATCTCTCGATCTCAGCAATTTAGCTGTCTTAATTCAGTAATTAATGCCCTTCCCTATCTCTCGATCTACGGGTTGGTCAAAACTAAGCATCTAACAAGTCTCCTCTCGGTCTCATTGTTAAATATTGCACTTAATGAATCAAACGATGCTTATCAGACACGAAGTCAGTCGATTGACCAGCTACCCCAGTCGATCGACTAACCGGCTCAGTCAACTGACTAGTTAAGCCAGTCGATCGACCAAGCCCTAATGCGGGTTCGCCTATTCTAATGCCATCTTCGCCATAGCTCCCCTCACATCTTAGCAGAGGCACTTAGCTACTCATAATATTGATAGTAACAACAATAAAATTAACAAACACCATAAGTGAAAACATGATTAATAATAATAAGCAATAGAAACGCAATAAAGTAAATAAGGTTTCGGGAACTATCTAACAATTCTAACTACGAAGATAATAAACTTAAAGACTGAAATTATGATTGAGAAATACCAAAACTGAAGGCCGAAAGGAAATCCAGATGCAAAATAGCGAACTTTATTGAGAAACTAAAGTATTTGAATGTAAACTATGCTAAACTCGAGACCTAATGTCTCTCCTAAAAACTGATAATTATTCTGAAAACATAGGTTAGTTATATAGGAATACCACAAACTCTTATTCCTAAACCTAAGAATACATTGGGCTTTCTAATTCTCGATCTTTTAATTTGCGCATCAGCTCGCGTGGTGGTCGATCGACCACTGAGGCCAGTCGATCGACCAAAGGTCTTTGTCTGAAATTGCATTCTGACGATTCCTGCAGCGCGCACCGATCTTAAAACAACTGCCATTTCTTCGTTACTTGGTCAAATCAGGCGTTCTACGCGGCGTTGGAAAGCTAAGAGGATACGCTTTCACCCCCAATTGGAATCGCTCGATTATCTTCTCTAGAACTAGAGATATAGCCATCTGAAGAAGGCTGCAATATCGTGAAATGCTTCTTTGCTTGTTAAACTCGTACGCACCCTTGCTTTTGCTATCTTTAGGCCTTGAAACGCGCACCAAGCTCATTCCTTGAGTCAATACTCCATGTCAAATTTAATGCTAAGTACTTAGGGACAGATTCGGCTTATTTTCCACTGAAATCTTCATATTCCTACAAAATCACAAGAAAAGGAAGAAATACACGAAACAAGGGAAATAGTAGCATAAACTACTCAATTGAGCTCTGAAATGCGTGTAAAATAGGGTGTAAAACATCATATAAATGACACGCATCAAACTCCCCCAAACCAAACCCTTGCTTGTCCCCAAGCAAGAACTAGACTCGATCCTAAAACCTAATGGAACGAGTTCAATCTCAGAGCGAAATGCAAAATGTCAAGCCTAAACCAATTTAATGCAATAACCAACAATCAATTAGCAATGTGAATCATGCAAACGAGTCATGTAGTCGTTAAAAACTGCTGAACCGTCAACTGTAGAGACTTATCAAATCGGACTCTCACGGGTCGCTCATATCACACACAAGCACAGGTGAATAATGTAAAGATAAAAGGAGTTCATTTTGTAGTGACACTCACCTAACTACGACCTATAAGAACATGCCTGCAATCTAATATGAAAATAATCTCTACAACCGTACATATGCATTCCAACCAAACAAATGACCATGACACATGCCGAGGCAATTTTGGATATGTGAGGTAATGGGTAAGAAGAGGCAAAACATTTATGGGAATGTAGAGGTATAGGTGATCAAGCTAGTACCTAAACAAAGCCATATGACAACATCCAACTTCTTGCTCAAAATCAACAATAAAACCCGGTGCTAATTAGAAGCACAAATCTCGCAATCTCCATAATTAATCAACTCCCCATAAGATATAAATATAACATGGGAGCAAAAATCGCCATTTAATAAGGACTTTGAATTATGCGAATTGATTTTTTTTCCTTTCTCGGGCTGCAGTCGATCGACCAATGAGGCCAGTCGATCGACCGTCCTCTACAGTACACATGCGTTTTTTTTTCTTTCTTTTTCGAATCATTTTTCTTCTCCTTTTTTTTTCTCTCTATTCAATTCTATTTTTTCTTTCTTTCTTTCCTTCTTTCATCTTCCCAACATCATCTCAGAATGAGCATATAACCAACCCGCAATCAAACACATTCCCACAACTACCAATACTAGCTCGGACAGGGTAGGCTAAATAATGGTATGTAGCTTATGGGACAAAAAGGCAAATTTGGCTATGTGAGGCTTATGGGTAAAATGAGAAAAGGGAACCTCTACCACATGTGTCAACAAACCACAAACCGAATGCATACAGGTATTAAGCAGATTAAGTTCATATTTATGTAACATGTCTCATAAGGAGAAACTACTCACATTCCTAGATAAACTGGTCATGAATGACACCAGTTATAGGCTCTAATAACTCAGAAATATGATGTAGTTTGCAAATTTTCAAAGTCAAGTCTCAAGTTCAGCAAATAAATTAACGAAAACTCGTAGGTATGCACTTATATGATTCTACTAATAACATGTTAATCAAGCAAGGTTTAGGCAGAACAGATGCAAATGCTATGTCGTCATTGAAATACTACCGTTCCGACTCGACCTATATGCTAAAATAAACGTGCATTTTTTTGAAATTTTTGAAATTTTTTTGAATTTTTGTATATATAAGAGAAATGAAAAAACAATGCAAAACAGAATTTACACGTGAATGCAAGCAAATGATATGCGACGCAAAACCCTTCCCCAAACCAAATCGCACAATGTCCCCATTGTGCAAAATCATGTAATGAAGAAAAGAGAAACGAGAATTTTGCGAGAAAACAAATGAAAGCGACATGAAGTGAAAACTTAGAAACTCACAAGACTTTAGGCGCAGCGAAGGAAACCTCCCCAAACCAGCGTGAGCTAGGAGGTTTCAGTAGCCAGCAGCGCTACTAATAAGTACCTGAAAAGACAAACAAAGTACCACGCATAAAATCGAGAAAGCAATATTGAAGTGGTAATTATGTGCAAAGTTACGAAAATGGAAGAAATCAGAAATGAGTCGGGAAATAAAATAGAGTAGAAAACTCTCTCAATCCCGCAAATCGACCCAGCACAGCAGGGGAAAGGTCGTGAACAGTGCAAGAATGACGGTGGTCGATCGACCATAGATGGCAATCGATCGACCAAAGTGAACACGAACAAGCCTTTTCAGAATCGTAGCGATCGATCGATCGACCAAGAGGGCGATCGATCGACCGAGAAACTCTTTGTAAGTTACGATTTCGTCTAATTAGCTCAATAAATTGAGCTAACAAGGTCTACAAACCTGCAAATACACATAATAACGCGCCCAAAAATTGCGCAGCCCAAAGTAATAGACTAAAGTCTTTAAAAACCAAGCACACGACTAAGAGTTTTTATTTCTAAACAACTATGAAGTTTTATTCAAAACAAAAACAAAACACATCCGGGTTGCCTCCCGGCTAGCGCTGGTTTCAGACAGGTCCCGCTCGACCTCTTTTCCTTCAGCCAATTACTCTAACGGAGCCCAATCAAAACAGCTCAAAGCTCGCAGCAACCTGTCAAATAGTTGCGCATGTGCTACACAAAACTGTAAGTAGCACCATAAGATAGTAATAACATGGGAAATTAAAATGTAAAATGGTTTAAGTCTGACAAATTTCCTATGGCAGCTCCTAAAATCATCCACAAAATAATTCTGCCCTCCAGCTAAGGGCGGAATATAAAAGCTCAAGTTAACCACAGGTGGAGAATTAACGAACTCAGGTGCATTCGACTCAAAAATAACGCGAGTAGAATTAAAATAATCTGACGGGTATGAAATGTGAGGTGGAGGAGTCTGGTCAACTAAGGGAGAAGGTGGATAATCGTCCCAAATGCATGGGATAGTAAAGTCAAATGGGTCAATGGGGTCTCCTAAAATAGGCTCATCATCGATATCATCATAAGTATCCCATTTAACCTCTAGACTATCACTCTCCTCATCGCTAGACTCGTCAAGATGGAGGTTCTCAAAGAGAGCCTCCAAATCGTCCTCACTATCTGTGTTAGAATCATAAAGGGGTTGTTGACTATCCTCATAAAAAGGATTGTCAACCACGCTAATGGTCTCCTCTACGTCTCCGTCGGTATTTCCTAGATTGGTTTCTAAGGTCTCACCCACCCCCTCATCTGAGTCAACATGAAGAGAAAAAGTAGGTTTAAGAGATTCAGTAGCAAACCAATTAAAGAATTCTAATACCTCAATTACGGGGATTCCTTCGAAATCCCACTTACCTATAGACTCGAGGTATGCTCGCGTAAGGTCATTCATATTCCGGAAAATAGTGCAGCATATTTGGAGATCAGAAAAGGCATCTCGTCTGGGCTCAATAAACTCCTAAAGTCTGGCTAAATAAGCACCAAAGATTTCATCCTCTTCCTGTGGAAAACTCAGAACATGAAACATGAGAACGATCTCAAGGAACCGAAGTTCCCTGAGACAAGAAATAAACTAAAAAAAAAACAACTAAAACTAGCGCTGCCTCCCCGGCAACGGCGCCAAATTTTGATACCGTCGTAGAGTACCAAAGATAAATTTATAATTTTCCAAACTACTACTATAGATAGCGGCAGTCAGGGTCGAACCACAGGGAGGTAGGGAATTTGTGGTTGCTTTCAATTTTAGTCTAAGGGTAACGGGTTTGAGGGGGTTTTGATTTGAGTTATATCTAAGTCTAATAACATAAACTAATTAAGCAGATAAAAGTAATAAAGGATGCAGACAATGATAAAAGAAATGCTAAGACGATCGGTTCACTATAGCTGCGATGGCACATAATTCTAGGTAAGTCCGAAATACAGTCGTGTAGGATGGGTAAAACATGTCCTCTCGGACCAAGTTAACTAGTAGCTCCTTTCGGCCTATGCTACCAGTCCCTAGGTCTCACTAATACTAGCTCTCGCCCTGAAAGGTGATTCCTAAAGCCTAAATTACATTATCTCTCGATCTCAGCAATTTAGCTGTCTTAATTCATTAATTAATGCCCTTCCCTATCTCTCGATCTACGGGTTGGTCAAAACTAAGCATCTAACAAGTCTCCTCTCGGTCTCATTGTTAAATATTGCACTTAATGAATCAAACGATGCTAATCAGACACGAAGTCAGTCGATCGACAAGCTACCTCAGTCGATCGACTAACCGGCTCAGTCGACCGACTAGTTAAGCCAGTCGATCGACCAAGCCCTAATGCGGGTTCGCCTATTCTAATGTCATCTTCGCCATAGCTCCCCTCACATCTTAGCAGAGGCACTTAGCTACTCATAATATTGATAGTAACAACAATAAAATTAACAAACACCATAAGTGAAAACATGATTAATAATATTAAGCAATAGAAAAGCAATAAAGTAAATAAGGTTTCGGGAACTATCTAACAATTCTAACTACAAAGATAATAAACTTAAAGACTGAAATTATGATTGAGAAATACCAAAACTGAAGGCCGAAAGAAAATCCAGATGCAAAATAGCGAACTTTATTGAGAAACTAAAGTATTTGAATGTAAACTATGCTAAACTCGAGACCTAATGTCTCTCCTAAAAACTGATAATTATTCTGAAAACATAGGTTAGTTATATAGGAATATCACGCACTCTTATTCCTAAACCTAAGAATACATTGGGCTTTCTAATTCTCGATCTTTTAATTTGCGCATCAGCTCGCGTGGTGGTCGATCGACCACTGAGGCCAGTCGATCGACCAAAGGTGTTGTACAGAATTGCATTCTGACGATTCCTGCAGCGCGCACCGATCTTAAAACAGCTGCCATTTCTTCGTTACTTGGTCAAATCAGGCGTTGTACGCGGCGTTGGAAAGCTAAGAGGATAATCTTTCACCCCCAATTAGAATCACTCGATTATCTGCTCTAGAACTTGAGATATAGCCATCTGAACGAGGCTGCAATATCGTGAAATGCTTCTTTGCTTGTTAAACTCGTACGCACCCTTGCTTTTGCTATCTTTAGGCCTTGAAACGCGCACCAATATCATTCCTCGAGTCAATACTCCATGTCAAATTCAATGCTAAGTACTTAGGGACGGATTCGGCTTATTTTCCACTGAAATCTTTATATTCCTACAAAATCACAAGAAAAGGAAGAAATACACGAAACAAGGGAAATCGTAGCATAAACTACTCAATTGAGCTCTGAAATGCGTGTAAAATAGGGTGTAAAACATCATATAAATAACACGCATCAGGTACGATTCATTTGATCCATGAAGATAGCCGGAGCATTAGTCAATCCGAAAGACATCACTTTAAATTCGAAATGACCATATCTCGTGCTGAAAGCAGTCTTAGGAATATCGGACTCACGCACCGGAATTTGATGATAACCCGATCGGAGGTCAATCTTGGAAAAAGTAGAAGCACCACGTAATTGGTCAAAGAGATCATCAATTCGTGGAAGAGGATACTTGTTCTTTATTGTCACACGATTGAGTTCACGATAATCAATGCAAAGTCGCATAGATCCATCCTTTTTCTTCACAAAGAGGACGGGGGAAGCCCAAGGAGACGCACTAGGCCTAATAAAGCTTTTCTCAATCAAGTCATCAAGTTGAACTCTCAACTCCTTCAATTCGGAAGGTGCCATATGATAAGGAGCTATAGAAATAGGACCGGTTCCGGGAACTAGGTCAATAGAAAATTCAACATCTCTTTGGGAGGAATCCCGGGTAATTCATCGGGAAATACATCCGGAAATTCACAAATAATGGGAACATCCTTCAAGGGAGGAAGATAAGGAGAATTAGAAGTAGTCACTACACATAGGAATGCTTGACGACCCTTCTTCAAAGCATTCACCATCTTCATAGCTGAGATCAACTGCACACCTGTTTGCTTTCTAACCCCTTGATAAGATACTCGAGTACCCAAAGGGCTTTTAAGAACAATATTTTGATCTCGACATTCAAATCGAGCATGATAGGTAGATAACCAATCCGTGCCTAAAATAACATCAAACTCCTCAAGTGGAAATCGAAGGAGATTAGCCGGGAAAATAGATTCCGCTATCGATATAGGGACATCCGAATAAAAATAAAAACAAGAGAAGATGTCGCCGGAGGGTAAATATATTGATGTACTATCTCCAAGTGAAGGTTCAAGAGGTAACTAGTCGGAGAATTTCATCGATATAAATGACAAAGAAGCACCGGTATCAAATAAAACCAAACAAGGGACATCAAAAATTGA
Source organism: Silene latifolia (assembly GCF_048544455.1). Lineage (NCBI taxonomy): Eukaryota > Viridiplantae > Streptophyta > Magnoliopsida > Caryophyllales > Caryophyllaceae > Silene > Silene latifolia. Next base: position 29,314,756 of record NC_133532.1, read on the forward strand.
GAAAGTACCAGTGACTATATCTGGGTGTGCCTCAGCCTCAGCACGGCTCATCACAACGATGCGACCTCTCGGCCTCTCAGGAACAGCAGGAGTAGTAGTAGTCTTCTTCTCAGGACACTCATTAGCCTTGTGTCCAGGCTTGTTGTAGGAGAAACACACAATTTGCTTACAAAAGCAACCAATTCCGGGATGCAAAGGCTTCTTACAATGATAGCACATACGACCCTTAGGATTTTTGTCGTTGCTAGGAGATAGAACACGAGCACCTTGATTTGCTTGTCCACTCGGAACAAACCTCTTCTTGTTAGGATAAGAGGGGGAAGAAGTAGGCACAAAGGGTCTAGAAGGAGCAACATAAGGCCTAGAAGTGGAGTAGAGTGGCCTCTTGCCAAGGGAAGTAAGAGAAGCACGAGCCTCTTCAGCAATAGCCCGAATAGAGCTCTCGACCCATAATGCATCATCATAGATTGAGACAAAGGAAGTAGAATCCCTACGGATCAAGCTCTTAAGCTTTGGAGTAAGATTGTCAAGGTAAAAGAAAGCCTTTTCTTCTTCATTTTTGACAAGTCTAGAAGCATAGTGAGCAAGTTCATTGAACTTGTCGGTAAAGGCTTGGACAGAAAGACTTCCTTGCTTCAAATTCATAAACTCTTTAAGCCTATGTTGTTTTAGCTCTTTTGGATAGACCCTAGCCTCAACTAGATCCTTAAAACGTTCCCAACCAAAGCCAGGCTCAAGAGTGGAAGTGGGACTAGTCATGGACCACCATTGATACGTGCTTAATGTGTAGCCTTTTTAGCCTATTTCAGCACGTATTTCTATGCATTCTCATACTATTTTTACGGTATTTTGCCCCGAATTGGCTACTTTGGTTCGTTTTGTCCATTTTGTAGAAATGAACGCGAAAGTAGTGGAATCGTACCCTTTTTCGTCCTTTTTGCATGCATTTAGAGGAGACGGGATTGTTCCAGAGTGAGATATTGCATTTGGAAGCGTCTTGGCACGCATTACGAGGCATTCAGGCGAGGACGTGAGCAGAAATGAAGTCAAGTCACTCGATCGAGCAGTTTTTCCACTCGATCGAGTGGTTTCTACACCCCTAGATGGTCGATCGAGTACTTTTGTACTCGATCCTTAAGTTGCTGAAAGACAATTAACTCGATCGAGTAACTATTTGGTCGATCGAGTGGATTTTGCTGAAGAGTTGGTCGATCGAGTGGTTTTAATCCACTCGATCGAGTGGTTTCGTTGGTTTTGGGCTTTAAACAGCCCGTGAGTTATTTATTTCGCTAAAACTTATTTTGTTTGCTATTTAAGCACGCTTTACTAGGTTAATTAGGATATCCTTTCATACTATCAAACTCTCTATTGTTAAACTTGTTACGTTGCTTTTCATCATTCACTGTAACCTTGCTTTTGGATTATTTTCACTCGGGTTTTGTGTTCTTTACGCCGGATTCGCTTGGATTGTAATTCCTTTCTCCCTCTTAATAATAATTAATCTTTTGTTGCTTTAATTTCTCGTTTGTCTCATTATTCCTTTTGCCCTAATTTCGTTTTATGCAATTTATTGGTTATTTCATTATGTTTACTGCTGGAAAACTAATTGCTGTTAGTTTAATTAGCGATATGAGTAGCTAAACCCCTTTCATGTTGGGATTAGGGGATCTGCGGTAGAAATGTGATGATGTAGTGAATGAATTAGACGAATTAATTACGAGACTCTGTCATTATAGCAATTTAATTGTATTTATTCGACTTAGTTGAGTGCACGGTTCTATGTCACCCTTTAATCTGGCTAAAATTAATCCTGGATCGAAAGATTGGACTAAATAGGCCTGCTATAAACAGTAGACTACCCTAATGAGGATGAAAGTTAAGTTAGTGGTAATTTAGGATAGAAAGTTGACCGAAAGGACCTTTCAACATCCGTCTCACATTAGTTCGTCTGAATCATTTACAGCTGAGTCACTGGACTACCGTAGTGAACCGAATTCCCGACATGTCCCTCTCTTCTTGATTGTTTAAACCGATTTTCCTGCTTTTACTGCTCTCTACTTTATTTCTCTTTTCTTTAATTCTCGTAGTTTAGAAACAAATTCAAACAAAACCCCCCAATTGTTACTTTAGGACTAGAATTAGACAGCTGATAATTACATTACCTCCCTGTGGATTCGATACTCGACTGCCTCCGCTACATTTTAGTTGAGACCGTTAGGTTTTATCTTTGATAGAGTTGCGATAGCCGTGTCAAATTTTGGCGCCGTTGCCGGGGAGGCATTTGTTTAAATTATTTGTTGTTTTAATTTTTAGTCTTTCTTTTAGTTTAAGGGGCATCTGTTCCTTAAACTATTCTTATATTCTGTTTGTAGCTTTTTCTTATGCGCAGGTCACAGGGCGGTGAATTATTGCCTTACAATCCTGAGATTGAGAAATCTTTGCGCGAGTTAAGCCGATCAACTAGGATATTGCCGACAGAGGAAGAGCTGAGTACTCTGTCTAGTTATTACGAGAACGCTCTTTTCGAGGAAGACCCACCTTCTTCTCCTGTTTCCACCTCTTCAGCTGAGACCGTCACTTCTCCAGAAATTCCAGTCATGGCTGAGGAAGCGAGTATAGCTAGTCACTCTGAGCCGACAGCTGCGAATCTTTACAATGGACTCGAATTACCAGGAGATGTCAGAAAATTCGAACCGAAGCCTTCATATATTAATATGGTTGAGAGGAACCAATTCGGGGGAGCTGCAAATGAGGATGCAACCAAGCATATGGAGACTTTCATTGATTACTGCTGTTCCATACCCCCACCAGCCGGTGTGACCCAAGATCAGATAAAAGAAACCATGTTCATTTTCTCACTCCGAGATGCTGCAAGGGAGTGGTATAGGGATCTGGACCGGACTGCTCATGGGATAACTGATTGGAATTCGTTGGCTTTGGCATTTTACAAGAAGTACTTCTCTGCTTCGAAGACTAATGCTATTAGAGCTCAGATCACGAGCTTTAAACAAGGGCCTGATGAGAACTTTCATGAGGCATGGGTTCGTTTTAAGAAGCTGGTGCGAACTATTCCGCACCATGGGTTCGAAAAATGGAGTTTATGCAATCAGTTCTACAACGGGCTGTATGACGATCAGAGGGCTATTTTGGATGCTGCAGCTAGTGGCCGGTTTGCTGAAAACATGGGAGAGACTAAGGGGTGGAAGATCATTGATGATTTGGCCACCCATAAGGCTGAGTATGGGAACTCCAGAGGCAATCAAAGAAGAGCTGCTGAATCTTCTTCTGTAGCTGCACTAGAAGCCCTCACTGCGAGATTTGACAAATATGAGTTGGGAGGAGTTTCCAAAGGAGGGATGTATCAGGTAAATGCTGTCTCAGACGGTCCTTCCGTCTGTAGAAGATGTGGAGCTGAGGGACAAGTGTCAGAGAATTGCCCCAGTCCTTTTGAGCAATGTGCTGCCTTTCAACATTACAGGCAGACAAATACTTATTATGAACCGAATGTCCATCCCAATTTGCGGTGGACAAACCAAAATGTGCTCAATCCTACTCCTCCTCCGAATCAGCAGCAGCCGTATATTCCTCCACACAAGAATCAACAAGGCTTTCAGAAGCCTCCTTCTTTCACCCCTTCCAATCAAGGTGCATCATCTTCCAGTGGGGTGAGTGAAATAGGTGAGATAAAGTCTATGTTGCAGTCCATTTCAAAGCAATTGCAGCTGAGTGATCAACAAAATCAACAAAAGGACGCCTCCATTAAGGCACTTGAGACTCAAGTTGCCCAACTTGCTGCAAATCAATCCTCGAGAAAGCAAGGTCATTTACCGACTCAAAATGAGAAGAATCCACATGAGACGGTAAATCTGATAGAATTGAGAAGCGGTCTTTCTTACGAGGGACCAGAAGTGTTGAAATCAGACCCGAAGATGGCTAAAACTGATGATGAACAGTGTTTGTTGAGAAAAAAGGGCTCACGACAAAGCAGTTACTCGATCGACTGAAATCTGGTGTTCGATCGAGTAAACAAGAAGAGTAGACTGCTCGATCGAGTAGTTTATCTACTCGATCGAGTGAAGCAGAAAGTGGAGTTGGTCGATTGAGTGGAAATTTTAATCGTCTGACTGACATTGATGAAGGAACCGCTCGATCGAGTGAGCAAATTGGTCGATCGAGTGGTATTGATGACGGGAAGCTTATTCGAGAGCCTGCTAGTGCTCATTTAAGCGAGGAATCACCGGAAAGACCTCGTTCGAGAGGTAAGAAGCGTCCAAAGGATACAGAACTTGCACCGGAAGATACATTGGAAGCAAGAAACAAGGGACTCGAGATACCTATCACGGTTCCCTTCCCGAGGCGGCTGCAAAATACTAAGGCCAATGAACAATTCGGCAAATTTGTCGAACTTTTGAAGAGCTAGGAAGTCACTGTGCCGTTCACTGAGTTGCTGACTAAGGTACCCTCTTATTTAAATTTTATGAAAGAAATTTTAGCGCGTAAGAGGACTATTAATGATAATGAGACCGTAGCTTTAACTGAGGTGGGGTCAACCCTATTTCAAAATAAGTTACCTCCTAAGCAATCAGACCCGGGTAGTTTTTTGATCCCTTGTCATATCGGTATGCATTTGATTAATAACGCGTTATGCTATTTAGGCGCTAGCGTGAGGGTCCTACCTTTGTCTCTGGCTAAGAGATTTGGTTTGACAAAGCTGAGCTGTACCAACATGACTGTCCAGATGGCCGATCGTAGTTTATCACGGCCACTAGGTGTAGTAGAAGACGTACCTATTCAGATCGGGAAGTTCTTTATTCCCGTCGACTTCGTTGTCTTAGACATCCCCGAAGATGCACACACCCCTATAATTTTAGGGAGACCATTTTTGTCTACTGCCCGTGCAGTAATAGACGTCGGGGGGAAGACTTTGACTTTCCAGGTAGGGGACGAGGAGCTGATTTTTTATCAGTCTAAGTTCCAGAGAGCTCCCATGCAAGCCCAGCCTTGCAATGCTCTCTCTTCTATTGATCCTATTATTGACACTCCAGATGAAAATTTGGAGAATCATGCTGCTATTGTTAACCCTCCGCCTCAGACTGAGAGCAAAAAGGAGGAAAGTTCGTCTGTTTTCCTTGCTGCAGGTACAGATGGAGGCAATAAAGGAGCTGTCAAAGGACATGGTGCAATTATTATCAATCAAATTAAAGATCATGACGCTAAAGCTGGTGATAAAGGAGCAAGGACGAGGAAAGTTCGCGCTTACGTGGATGTGAACTACTCCCCTCCTACCGTTTCAAGTGATAATTCGTGCTCATGGAAGATGAAGAGGACAGTAAATGTTGCTGAGATGACGTCCTCCAATCAAGAGCCCACAAAAGGGCTACTGAAATTTGTTGGGAATTGAACGGGAAAATGCCCCGTGTAACACTTTGTAATAGATAATTTTTGAATTTCTTTTGAATTTGTTTTATTGCGTTTTAATTAGGACAATTAGTTTAGATAGTTTTTAACATAGACGTAAGACTATAGACTGTTCTTGTGCGTATTTGGTATATTGGGAAATTCTTGCATGTGTTTTTATGCAGGTTTGGGGAAGTTTCACGCATTCCAAGGAAGAAAAGACGAAAATCCAAGAGCTTACGCGAGAAAAGTCCTCGATCGAGTACTTTTTGTACTCGATGGAGTGAAAAGTTGGTCGACCGAGTACTTTTTTCCAGTCGATCGAGTAAGCAATAAGTGGGATTGGTCGATCAAGTGCTTTTTCATTCGACCAACAGCTGGATCATCAAAGTGCTCGATCGAGTGGATTAAAACCACTCGATCGAGTGAAATGAACAGTATACAGGGAGTATTTTGCCTTATACTCTATTGTTTTGTTCTAACTTTCATTTTCCCCTAAATTTTCGTCTAATAAACCCTATATTGCGATTCAACAGCCCCAAATCCCCATTTTCTTGCCCAAATTACCAAATCCGCTTCCTACATTTCATTGTTTGCACATTAATCTTCAAAAGCCCCTTAAATTCACCCTTATTTGTGTTCATTTTCGCGGTTTTAAAAGGGTTTTCGGGTTTGCGGGTATTTCGACTGAAAATTCGCCATTGTTGCTTGTTTATTTGAGGGTTAATTGCAATTGTAGGATCATTCTCATCAAGTAAGCATTTCTTTTACCTTCTTTGTATTTCGATTTCGATTAATTGGAACATTATGAGGTAAAAATTGATTTAGGGTTTGAATATCCATGTTTAGCCGAATTTTTTTCGACTTGTTTGAGTTTATTGCCCTTGCTTAGCTTACTTGATGATCATAATTCCCCTTCCTCGTTGTCTTGCATGCTTAATTCGAATTTCACATGATTTTTGTGGTTTGGTTCGGGGAGTCGAAATTTTTTTGTCATCTTCTTCTTTGTATCTTGCCTAATTAGCATCTTTGTTGCGATTTTGCTGCTGATTGTTAACTGAAATCGCACTCCCGTCGATGTTTAGCCATGTTTTCACTGAACCTTTGCACATAAACTGCGATTAGGGTTGCTTGAGTCGAATTTTTCGACTGTCAGACGATCTTTATGCTGCATTGCTTTAATTAACCTCAGTTTTTCTCACTTGATGTTGTTGTTAACTGCCACTCCCGTCCCCTATCGCCATTACATGCTGTAATTCGAATTTGTTTGAGGATTGTTGGGAATTCTATGGTGTAAAGTCCAATTTTTCGACTTTTAGGGGATTTATATGCTGCCACATGCTGATTTTACTTGTTGTTTTAGCCACGGTTAGCAGCTGTTTTCTTATCACACCCCCTCCCTATGTTTTCAGGAAGGAGTCGAGTACTTTACCTTCTACCAGTACTACTTCCAGCCCGTCCTTGAGTGAGTCAGTGGCCCCTGCTGTTGCCACTACCACCGCCTTAGTCACCACTGCAGCCCCCTGTGTTCCTTGTTTCAGCTGCAGGGACGGTTTTTACTCCAGTGAGCTCAGCTGCGAGCTCAGTTCAGGCTACCACTTCCTCCACGGTCACCACCACAGCTAGCACCGCTGCTAGTTCCTCTTCAGCGGTGACCACAGTAGCCACTACCTCTGCACCACTCTCTACTTTTACACCTGTGGCGGACTCGCCAGCAGTCGCAGCTGCCTTCAGAGCAGCCCTGGTTCCTCACACCGTTGCTTCACGAGCTTCTGCCTTGAGTTCCAGAGACCGGGGTCGTAGCCAGTCTCGAGCTACGCTAGCTCCTGTTACCTCTACTTCCGCTCCTAGCACTTCCACAGCCGCTGCTTCTGCTTCTGCCTCTACTTCTGGCACTGTTACGGTCCGAGGGGACACCTCCCTCGACCCCCACCAAGATTATCCGCAGGTATTATTCGTCAACGCTTTACACCGTACAAAATTTTATAACCTGCTTAAGTGTGTTCATGTACCTTCCCGATTCCTAGAGGAATCGGCGCTTACGAGACTCGGCATTTACGGGTCGGTTTGTGACCTACTACGGGCCACGGGGATACCTGGCCTCATCACTATGAGAGGCCGTACCTTCTTAGAGCTGAGTCTCGAGTTTCTCAGCTCTTTCACCTTCTCCCCTGATGCGCACAAGACTGACCCTGACAGCCTTTCAGTCTCCTTCCGGTTGTTTAACCGGACTTTCCCGATGCCATTAGCGGAGTTTGGTAGGTTACTTGACCTTTCCTCTACGGGCTTGACTGCTGCCCCGAGGAAGGTCTACCGTCAGCTTTGGCGGTGTCTGGCCCAGACCACTTTCAGGGAGCGAAAGCTCCATCAGGTACACCTATCCCCTGTCCGTGTTTTCCTTAGACTGATGGGGAGCACTATCTTCGGCCGAAAGGAGCCGAACTACATTACCAACAACGAGCTCTCCATCCTGGGCGGTTACCTGAACGTCGATTGTGAGGGTCCCTTTACCCTTAACATTGCCTACTTGACCGCCCAGTACCTTCTGAGCCAGGGGAAGAAGGAGGCGGGGACCATTGCCTGTGGTGGCATAGCCACCATTCTTGCCCGTCGCGTTTTCCCCGTTTGGCCTCGTGACCTGCGGTACCTACCTCGCCCGGAGAGAGGCTGCGAGTCCGGACGCCATGCTCTCTCAGCATTGGCTTACCCCAGACTACCAGACTTGGAAGATAGACGGCTCCTTGTCTGTTGACTTACCCTGTCAGACCCTCCCCCGTCTTGAGCCCTTGCCTACTGTCGCAAAGGGCCACCGTCTGCCACCACTACCTCAGCTTCACCTTCCACCCAGACCTACTGCTGCTCCTGCTGCACCCGCCGCCAAGAAGCGGCGACTTGAGACTAGAGAGGGGTCCACACCTTCAGGGAGTACCCAGCCTTCCACGGCTACTCCCGATCCGACCCCTACTCTCACTACTACCACCACTCCTACTCCTACTCCACCTCCCACTGACCAGACTGAGCCGATCTTACCGGCCACTTTTAGACTACCTCCTCCCTTTGTGGCGCCCGCGGTCGTAGACCAGGGGGCGCCGTTTACAGTTTGTTGCGTGAGATTGCAGAGCGTCAGGCTCGTATGGAGAGGGACTTAGCTTTGACCCTACACCCTCTGTACGAGTACCACTTGCGGCGACACAGACCGATCCCGGAGGGTTGGCCACACCCTTCCTTCTTCCGGTACCCAGCTGAGGGGTATCCGGCGTCAGAGGAGGAGGAGGAAGAGGACGAGGACCCCGAGGTTGCAGTGGAGAGAGCTCGCGCTGAGGAGCGGAGGAGGAGAGAGGAGGAGGAGGACCCGGAGTATAGGGCGGAGGTTGGCCGTGAGAGCAGTGACGACGACGACGACGAGTAGCTACTGGTCTACTCACTTCCCCAGTTTTCTGGCTGGTTTGGGGAAGTTCATATTTTGTATGTATCTTTTACTCTTTTATTTTGTCTCCTTTATTTTATTGTTTTTATTTTGTAGGTTGTATATTCCCGTTCCCATGTATATATCTGCTGGTGTATGCTGGAGGACAACAAGGGCGTTGTCCGTTTTGGTTTGGGGAGGGTATTGCATCCTTTTGAGTCTGCATTTGCATTTGTTTTTGCATTCACGTTTATTTTTCAGCTTGCATTGTTCTTATTTTTCATCAAAATCAAAAATCTCATAAAAATTGAAAAATTTCAAAAATTCAAAAAAATTCACGTTTATTTTTGCATATAGGTTTAGTCGGAACGGTAGATTTCCATGATGACAATGCACTATAACTTGTCAATTTACTTGAGCCTTGCACTTCTGTTGATAGTTTTTAGCTTTGTCATACGCATAATCTACGAGTTTCTGTTCAAATATAGCTGACTGTTTAGACTTGACCTGATAAATTGGCAAACTACTTGATAAATTCTGAGTTTTAGAGCCCATAACTGGTGACATTCATGACCAGTTCATTAGGAATTGAGAGTAGTACTCCTTGCATAGCAAGTTCAACTTTTTTTGCACTTTTATGACATTCAATTTCTTGTCAAATGCACATATTCGGGTTTGTGGTTGGTGTCACATGCAGGAAGGTGTTTGCAAATTTCCCTTTCCTTATATTTTTCACCCATTTAGCTCCACATTAGCCAAAACTTGCCTTTTTGACCCATTAGCTACATTCCGAATTAAGCCTGCCTAGTCAAGCTAGTTTAGTATGTTCTTTTGTGGTATGATTTTCCGTCTGTAGTTTGGCTCATATCTCATTGTATGGAGTTAGTGTAAATAAAGGAAGGAGAAAAGAAAAAAAAAAGAATTGAAAAAAAAAAGAATAAAAAAAAACGTGAAAGAAAAAGAAAAAAAAATGAAAAAAGAAAAAAAAAAGAAAAAAAAGAAAAATTCACGTGTACAGTGAACGTGAAGAAAGAAAAGGAAGAGTTGAAAAAATAAGTTTGATTTGTTTGTTGTGATTCATTTAGACGGTATTAAAAAAGGGAATTTTGTGACCGTCTAACTCCTCCGTTCTATCCCATATTTTTTGAGGAGATTGTGTTTGAGTTTAGTGAGTTGTGTGCCAATTGAAGGGCACTTGTACTTAGTTTTTCAGTCAGTTGAGATTCGGATGTTTCATTATGGTCCTGTTAGGAACTAGCTTGACACTTTTACCTCCACATTTCCATAACATGTTTTGCCTTTTCTCACCTGAACCTCACTATTCCCAAATTATTTGTAAGCCCTCGGTTGTGACGGACATTATTGGTTGGAGTGTGTGCATTAGTACTTGAATTGTCTTTCATTTTTGTTGCGTGCATGCTATGTAGGTCGCAGTTAGGTGAGTGACTGTCTTTTCTTCTCTCTTTTACATATAATTTTCACCCTTTGCTTCATGAGAGAAGAGTGACCACGAGAGAGTCCGATTTTGTTGGTCCTGCAAGGTCGATAGGTTGGCTATATTTCTGAACAGCTTACAACTCGTTTGCGTATTGACTGCTTAGCTTTAACTATTAATTTTTGTTGCATTAAATTGGTTCAAGTAGACAAGTTAAGCTAGCTCTGAGTTATTTTTCCGTTCCATTAGTGTATAGTTTTGAGTTTACTCGAGGACGAGTAAAGGTTCGGTTTGGGAAGATTTGATACGTGCCTAATGTATAGCCTTTTTAGCCTAATTCAGCACGTATTTCAATGCATTTTCATACCATTTTTATGGTATTTTGCCCCGAATTGGCTACTTTGGTTCGTTTTGTCCATTTTGTAGAAATGAACACGAAAGTAGTGGAATCGTACCCTTTTTCGTCCTTTTTGCATGCATTTAGAGGAGACGGGATTGTTCCAGAGTGAGATACTGCATTTGGAAGCGTCGTGGCACGCAGTACGAGGCATTCAGGCGAGGACGTGAGCTGAAATGAAGTCAAGTCACTCGATCGAGCAGTTTTTCCACTCGATCGAGTGGTTTCTACACCCTTAGATGGTCGATCGAGTACTTTTGTACTCGATCCTTAAGTTGTTGAAAGACAATTCACTCGATCGAGTAACAATTTGGTCGATCGAGTGGATTTTGCTAAAGAGTTGGTCGATCGAGTGGTTTTAATCCACTCGATCGAGTGGTTTCATTGGTTTTGGGCTTTAAACAGCCCGTGAGTTATTTATTTCGCTAAAACTTATTTTGTTTGCTATTTAAGCGCGCTTTACTAGGTTAATTAGGATATCCTTTCATACTATCAAACTCTCTACTGTTAAACTTGTTACGTTGCTTTTCAGCATTCACTGTAACCTTGCTTTTGGATTATTTTCACTCGGGTTTTGTGTTCTTTACGCCGGATTCGCTTGGATTGTAATTCCTTTCTCCCTCTTAATAATAATTAATCTTTTGTTGCTTTAATTTCTGGTTTGTCTCATTATTCCTTTTGCCCTAATTTCGTTTTATGCAATTTATTGGTTATTTCATTATGTTTACTACTGGAAAACTAATTGCTGTTAGTTTAATTAGCGATATGAGTAGCTAAACCCCTTTCATGTTGGGATTAGGGGATCTGCGGTAGAAATGTGACGATGTAGTTAATGAATTAGACGAATTAATTACGATACTGTCACTATAGCAATTTAATTGTATTTATTCGACTTAGTTGAGTGCACGCTTCTATGTCACCCTTTAATCTGGCTAAAATTAATACTGGATCGAAAGATTGGACTAAATAGGCCTGCTATAAACAGTAGACTACCCTAATGAGGATGAAAGTTAAGTTAGTGGTAATTTAGGATAGAAAGTGGACCGAAAGGACCTTTCAACATCCGTCTCACATTAGTTCGTCTGAATCATTTACAGCTGAGTCACTGGACTACCGTAGTGAACCGAATTCCCGACATGTCCCTCTCTTCTTGATAGTTTAAACCGATTTTCCTGCTTTTACTACTCTCTACTTTATTTCTCTTTTCTTTAATTCTCGTAGTTTAGAAACCAATTCAAACAAAACCCCCTAATTGTTACTTTAGGACTAGAATTAGACAGCTGATAATTACATTACCTCCCTGTGGATTCGATACTCGACTGCCTCCGCTACATTTTAGTTGAGACCGTTAGTTTTTATCTTTGATAGGGTTGCGATAGCCGTGTCAACCATCTATCAGCTTCTTTCACAAGGAAATGAGAAGCCAATTTCACTTTGTCTTCTTCACGAACATCATACAAGGCAAAGCTTTTCTCCAATTCCCGAAACCATTCGGTGAGTGCCACCGGGTCTACTTCACCACCATAAGTTTGAGTCTTGTTTCGAGTCAATTGACTTACCACCCAAGTGTAAGAACCGGGTCTATCACCTTCTGGAAACTGAGGAGGGGGAGGAGGAGCTGGTTGGTTTTGCTGATTCTGAAGAATCTGAGTAAGAGCTTGCAAGATTGCATTATCAACGTTTCTTGTAGGAGCCATCTTGTAAAAGAGAACATTGGTTAGCACCTAACAAATAGCAATCACAAAGAGACTACAACATAAGGTCCTAAGTCTACCCATCCTACCCATCTCTCAAGTTTATTATTTTAAGGTCAAGTTATTTTTATTGGGGGTGCACAAACGTGCGTCGGGAGCAAATATGCTCTGATACCAACAGTGACACCCTCATTAATTGCGGAAAAGTAAACACATAATTGTAGATAAAAACTGCATGGATATGTTTGTAATAGGTTCATTTGGGTAAAAACCTGTAATTTTTTAAAACCTGAACCTGTTATAAAAATATCCAAATGGGAAGGTGTCAAACATGCAAGGTCTAAAATAAATCTCATAGATAAAACATCGCTAAAGTCGCGAAACAAAGCTATACAACCCAAATATGAAAAAGGGAGACATATGTCCCTAAAAAGTATATGACATAAAAAGTGTTTAAGGGTCACAATAAAACAAAGCCAATCTAGGTCCCAAGATTACTTTGCTCGCTAGCTCGTCTATGTACCCCATATATGTCTCACCTACCTGTAAATCGCATTTTATACAAATACGAAAGCCACAGTCAGTGGGGAGTAACTCCGAGTTCTCCCAGCCACGAAATGTCATAATTAATATAATATGTAAACATAAGAATATGGATATGAATAACACATAGCCTTAGCATATAGATGCTAGACAATCGTGCTTATCATGTGAACAACAATATAACAACATATAGTCCTATCATGTGAATACTAGACCGACTCATACTACACTATCATGTGAATCACATAACATCCAGGAATCCAAACTCTATCAACCATAGCCGGCTTGCATCTCACCTTCTATGATTCATAGAATCATCAAACAAGAAAGAACAATATATCTAGAGACAGGCATAAGTTCTTAGGACGGTCAATAGTCACTCTGTAACTCGAGTCTATACCACGAGGTAAGGTAAACACCCTAGTCCTAAACCTGCGCAGACCTAGCGACATGCGGAAAACTACCGCATCCAAGACCCATGATATCAACACATGAGTACCCCTAAGGAGTCCACCAAAGGGTTGGCTAGTACTTAAGCTGACCACATACTTCTAAGAGTACGTCAGGAGGTCATGCCCTAACTTGGATATAAACCCACCAAGCTAAGACACAAAGGCTATTAAGCCGCAAACATACACTCATCAATGACTATAACGGCCTATCTATGACGAAGGCCGAAATACTCACCTAGGACCTAGTCCCAGCTTAAATACTTTAGCCCACGCCACACAAGACAAGTAGGACACCCAATTAACCATAAGAGGGGCAAAGAGTCTAAACTTGCACACACAAATGATCATACACATCCTAGCATATGAAAGGCTACGCAAGAGCATATTCAGCTGACAATCCAACAATATCTCCAATATCAATGATAATCTAAATTCCAGCTTATCAACAGTACCATAATCCATGAGAACAAGCTAAAATGGCAAAGAGGCAACAAGACTCAAGTATAAGGCAACCAATTCATGCAACAACCAACATATGAAAAGACAATCATACTCAAAGACAAATCCTCGACCCTAGTCCCGCGACGGGTCATCGGTCAAATCGAGGCTGACCGGTTTAAACCTAGTTTGACCAAACTCGTTCGGTTAATCTGGCCCAGCTCAGAGTCTTGGCCTACTTTGGCCCAATTCACAAAATTCATCACAATATAATTCTTATGCCATTTCCAATTTCTATCATGTGAAAAACTATCAACATAAGGAAATATATTCCAACTTTCAAAATATCCAATTCAATTAAATTCTCGCCTAATGATGATTACTCACATGCCAAAAATACCAAAATACATAAATATGCAAACAAATTACCTAAAACATCAAACGATAGACCCAAGACCCGACCCAAAGTGACAGGTCAAAGTCCGGGCCGGACCCACCGGGCCTGCCGGCCCTGCCGTGAGCCATCACGGGCTGTTTTGGCGGTTTTTCCTCCCTTTTCCCTTTTTCCTACCAAAATCCGTTTCAAGCTCAATTTAATACCGTCTCAAGCAACAATCAACAATACCCATTTCGTTTCAATACTTAAACATGCGAAAAACAACATATTTAACAAACTTTAACAACAACAATTCATGTGAAAATCATAGTTAACATGTTATTAATCACTAAGCATCCAACACATCATAAACAACACTAATGTGACATTAAATCGTCGAGTAACTCGGAATAGTTACCTTAAGCTAGCAAAGAGACAAGTAATAACTTGAGAAAGCTTCAAAAACCCAAAATTACTCTTCATCTTCAACAACATATGAGTCACCTAACTCATCTTCAAATTCTTCTCCTATAAGAACAACAAAAACACAATTATTAAGCTTAAATTCGAAACCCTAAAAAGATAAGACCCGAAACAAAATTGGGGGAAATGAAAATAAAGCTTACTAGTAGATGAGGATTGAAGAGAGGATTCCAAATATATAATTTTTATGAGATTTGGTGGAGAAATGAAGGATTCATGGTGGATTTAGGGATTGTAAGGAGGATTTTTGAGATGAATTTGGTGTTTGGTGAAAGGAAGAGAGAGAGTGAATTATGGAGGAAATGAAAATTGAAAGAGGAGGAAAAAGGAGGGAGGTGGCCGGTCAAGATGGAGGGAAGGAGGGAAGGAGGGTCAATTGTTTACGTTTTGGGTTTGCTTCGACGATAATTAGAAATATTCGTCGAACGCGATTTCCGAGAATACTAAAGTTCTTAAACACGATTTTACTAAAAGATTAATTACTTATATGCCCAATCTCCAAACTCGTTTACCCAACGACCGTAAGAAATGGGAAAATCCCAATTTTACGACTTTTATCCGAAATCTATTTTATCAAAGGAAAAGTTTTAAATATAGTTTAAATCACTTTTAAACATTGCTAAACTATAAAAAATAATTACATTTGTTCAAAATAAAATAAGATTATATTTTATCAAATAAATTTTATTTAAAATAAATTAATATTAAATTACAATAGATTAAAATATTACTTTTAAAATATAATAACGGTCTTCGAATTTACGGGGTGTTACATGCATACAAATCCTAGGATAGAACAAATCGTGATTGCATTTATGTGAAAGCGACAAGACACCTCAAAGACGTGCGACGTGGCTCGCGCCTCTTTGAGCAGTCCAGGTGGCCACGTCGCTCAAAACTCACACAACCACTAATTTTCCTATAGATACCCCTCAAATGCCACTATTTGAGAACTTACACGAGTGTCCGCCCCCTCTTTTCTCCCTTAAAATTCTCGACTCGACTTCCTAAGTCACAATCCGACACGTGTTTACGACATACCGATCGTAAACACGAGCCTTACACATTGGTTGGTACCGTCATCGTGCATTAAATCACTTGACCGACCATCTCGACCACTACACCATCACTAAACTTAATAAAACACTCTTTTTACTTACTAAAACGGTTTTAAACGGAGTCTTTTCCGACCAAACGAGTTGATACACTTACGTCGGTTTCTCGCCATAAGCCAAGCATGTAAGTATGAGGGTGTAAAAATCTTCTTTTATCATGTTTTCATTTGTTCTATGACTATAACATGCTAAATCATGCATAACATGGTCCAAACATGGGAAGGATGAGCCAAAACCGGACTTTTTGGTTGAGGCAGAGGCTACTTACGTAGCACATAGGCTCGCGCCTAAAGCACCCTGCCCAGCCTTAAGTCCAATCCGTGTTTGGTCTCTTCTTTTCCTCTATTTTTCATTTTCATATTTGTAATCGGTTTTTACCATTTCAAGTATTTTCAAACAGTTATTCACAAGTTTTAACCATAAAACATTTTTCACCCTTGGTTCTTAATACCATGACGGTTTAATCCGTGTTTCGGTGATAATATTTGGTTAATTACATTTAAAAAGTATTTTAAAGCCTTTTATTTCATTTCTATACATTTTGGAAGGTATTTTAAAGCCTTTCATCATTTCTTTACATTTTCAAAATAAATGTATTAGTCACCAACACAAAGTCATCCTTAGTTCTACATACCATGTCAGATTTTAATCCGAGTACGATGATGAGTATCGACTAATTATATTCAAATGAACTTAAAACAATTAGTTCATAATCATTTTCAAAATTATTAATGTCAAGCTTGCAAAGTCGAACACGACATCGAATACCATCACAACAATGACGATTATTAAAGTCTCCTTCTTCAAATCAACACAGATGCAGCCTAAACGGCTTTTTCAAACCAAAACGGGTTCAAATACCCATTTTTCAGCGCGTTTTATAAACGTTTTTCAATGGTCAGAACACTTCATATACCGTTGACTGACCCGCGCCTAAACATGCCTTTTCTTTTCCTATTTTTAAACCAGGGGAGACCCCCTTACATCGCCAATAGGCTCGCGCCTCTTCTGGCTGTCTGATGCAGGGTCTGTTCCCCTTACACCATTGGTTTATGACGATCCTGACTCCGGCTAACCCGGATATAGGACGGATCAGATGACTAATTTGCCCATTCAAAAATCATATTTTGAAAATGTCTTACTAAGACAAATGGATCACGTTATGCACCATAAACCTAACTAGGTAAATGGATGTTTAATTTCCGTCTTGCATGCAAATCAACCATAAATCCAATTCGACAACTTATACTTGATACTTGGATTAAATCAACCGACTTAGAAAGCTCTCACATGCTAGGTTTAAACTATTGGATGCGCATTCATGCATTTAAATCATTTTATCAACTTTTGAATTCAACCAACCAAGATCGATCAGTAGAGGCCGCTACCGCGGGTGGGATTGGGTGTCTGATTAAAGGGCTTCCCAATACGTACCTTCACCTCTTACTCAGAAACTTTGGATACTAGATGGCCTTATCCAGGGCGTACGAGAGTCATTCTAGAGATGGGATGCTAAAGAGGGACGATTCCTTATCTTTAATACCTATGTCAAACACTGCTTTGTGCGTCGTTTGACGGAGGTATAAAGTGGATTCGAACGGGTTCCAAGTATCCGACAAATGCTTGGTGGCGACTCCGAACAACTCTAATCGTTTCGAGACCCTTACGGACAGGAAACCCACCGATCTAAAATGATCCGGTCGAAAGCATACTTTTACACCGCCGAGCGTGGCTTTCAAAAGAACGCTATGCATCCATGGATTGGCCAGGCGCGTAGGTGGCCATGTCCACAGATTGGCGACTCTGCTGGGGATAACTAGGACACTTATGTCTTTTTGATCCCTAGATGGTGAGACTCGAATGAAGTCTTGGTTGGAATGCATTAATTGATATTACAGTCACGGTCGGGTTCCTTGTCCGGGCCCACAACCTAAACCTTTTCGACCAATTGGCTCATCTCGTCGGCATGAGTTTTCTCATCCCCGCGTTTCGAATCCCGATTGAGTCAAGCATACCGTTGACGTTACACATTTCTGTTTCGTCAAAGAGATTTCATCACCTTCGAGCATGAGGCTAGGGCACCCTCCTTACACATTTTGTTTGGATTGGTATCCCTCTCACAAATCGGGGTTTGATTGCTTGGTGTGTAACCCACCCCTTTAAGCCAAAACCCGTGTCAGCATTATGCATAATATAATGAAACTGTGAGTGCTTATGTGCTATGTGATCATAAGTCCTTTCGTGTCATTTCAAACTTTCAAAAACATCCTTTTGCGCCGTTATAATGGCCATTTCAAACCTCGGTCTTTCGCCGACCGTTGCTTTTCAACACACCTTTCTAGGCCGTCATAATGACGATTTTCAAACCCGGTTTTTGTAACCATTTCAACACTCCTTTCTAAGCCGTCGTAATGGCGATTTTGAAACCCGGTTTTTTATAACCATTTCAACACGCCTTTCTAGGCCGTCGTACTGATGATTTTCAAACTCGGTTTTTACAACCATTTCAAAAACACCTTTTTACGTCGTTATAATCGCCGCGTCTAGACACGGACTTTAACCCGTTTCGCGCCGACAATGGCCCTTTCAAAACCCGGGAAAAGCACACACCCTTTTCTCGAGATACTTTCAAGATCCAGAGGACCATAACACCGTCCCCGAGGCCTCTTCAAACATTTTGAACCCCGATTTTCAGAACATAGAAGTTTGAATTTCAAAAACCGTCTTGGGAAAAAATACATTGTTTTCCGTAGCGACTCAAACTCAAAACCGTCTTTCGCAAACTAACTTAAGACAACCCTTTCAACTAACCGACTTGCGGAGATACCTATCTTCGGAAGCCGTCCATAAAGCGACAAATGAACCTTTTTTGAAAATTTCTATTTTCGACCACATTCCAATTCCGCCTCGTGTCTATCGAGTCGAAGCAAACGTACTTATGGGTCTTTACTTATGAGTCGTCTCACCACGAGACTCGTCCAACGGCTTCACGCCACTACGTTGGACGCGTGTCAAAAGTTCGGTCAACACCGTCACGTCATAAATCGAGTCAGCATTGAGGTACCACACACGGTCCCCCTCGTCTTGTTGAGTCTGATCTTTGTTCCGTCCTTTGCGTTGTCTGCGTTAGTCTTTGAACCGTGTCATATTGAGTTGTAATGTGAGCCGTTTTCTCTGTCTCAGAACCATGGCCCCGTCTTCAACTTCGTCCAACAACACCAACGACAACATATATGTCACAACTGCTCAGTTAGCCAGACTGCTCATTGCTCGTAAGGTCACTCTGGTCCGTGTCGAGACCCGTATCGACACCCTGGAAAACAAGGAAACTGGAGAGAACAATACTCCGCCTTTGACTGAAACTGAGAAAAGGCTCAAGCTCTTGGAAGAACAAATCCTAGCCCGGGGTAACAATATCCATCTTGAGAACAACCGAAGGTTTGAACCTATTGGAGATCAACTACCTGACAACTTTACCTTGACCGATGTGCCCAAATTCAAGGGAGTGGAGGACCCACTCAATCGTATTCGAGCCTTCAAAGACTACATGACCATTAAAGGGGTTAAACATGAACTTTTCACCCGGATATTTCCATCATCATTGGAACCGATTCCTCGCCAATTGTACTACTCCCTTGACCCGAAGAACCTCACTACCTGGGATGAGATCGCAATTGAATTTGTTAGGCAATATGACAACAATGTCGAAATCCAAACCAATAACCGTACTTTTGACGTCCTAACCCAAAATGACAAGGAGGGATTCACCGAGTTCTTAACCCGTTGGAGAAGGGTAAGCACTCAGCTGGTCAGCAAACCGAGTGAGTCAACCTTGGTGGAAAAGTTTGTCAACAATCTCTTCCCGGTGTATGCCAACTTACTGAGGTACCAAAACATCAAGATGTTCCAGGATATACAAATCCTTGGGACACGCATTGAATACGACCTCCGCAAGGGTGTCCTAACCAAAACCACCGGTAGAGGCTACCAGGGATCTACATCAACCGGATCTCGCCCTTATGGTCAGACAAACAAGATTGACGAGATCAACCTCCTCGAGCCATCCACCAAGAGAGCTGAGCGCCCCCAAAGAGTGTTCACCAATATAGGGTCAACTTATGCAAGCGCCCTGAAAAGGCTTATAGACCAAGGGAAGTTACAACTAATCGGATACACCCCAAATCCGTCTGATGCTAAGAAATCCCGCTTCTGGAAGCCTAATGCCTACTGTCAGTACCACCAAGGGAAAGGTCATGGCACGGAAACCTGCTTCAAGCTCAAACACATCATCAAAGACATGATCGAGAAAGGGGAATTGCCTTTGCCTCCACGGACTAAACCAAACAACAAAACGAACCCTTTGGGAATCCATGCTATCTCCGATGATGAGCCGACCTTGGACTGCTCACACTTCATCCTGCCAATTGATGACGAGGTGAATGCGTTGGAGAGGGATGCCTCGGATGGGGTATTTGTGTTCAGTGCCGCAACCATGCTTGCCATGTTCCAACAAGTTGAGGAAGCTATAGCCAGTCTCTCCTAAAGGATTACCCGGCTTGACGATGCTTATCACCGTTTGATTTTCAATCCTCCAACACCACGCCTGAGGGAGGGTCCCCCAAACACCCAAAACTACCCTCACCAGGATGGATTGCTCCCGCGACCATTCTGGCATGCACCTCACGATAATCACCCTCACAATAATCACCCCCACAATAATCAACCTCACAAAAACTACCCTCACAAAAATTTCCCTCACAAAAACTGCCCACCGAGGAATACCCCTCCAAGGTACCCTCGGGATCCAGAAATCAATGGCATTTGGAGAGATGATGTTGAAGATGTCTATATTGTCCCAGGGAAAGAGAAAAGGGCGAAAGAGATCGGTCATCTTACCCGGTCCGGACGCCCCTTGGGAAAACTGACTGTGCCCTCTACCTCCTGCCCGGAAGAAGTGGTGGCACACATGACAAGGGATATCCCTGATTTGAGCAACCCGGTCATCTTCTCTGACGAAGATATCCCTCCCTTCGGAGCCAACCACAACCTGGCCCTGTACATCACAGTACAATGCCTCAAAAAGAATGTGCGTATGGTTCTTGTGGATGACGGATCCGCGATGAATGTCATTCCCCTCAAAACAGCTCACAAACTAGGTATTAAGGAAGCTGATTTGGTCCCAACCAATCAAGGAGTACGCGCTTATGATGGCACTCATCGTAAGGTCGCATGGCTCATCACTTTGACCGTTACGACCGCACCACTGGAAAGGCAAACCAGTTTTCAGGTAGTCGACATTGATGCCTCCTTCAATATGCTTCTGGGACGTCCCTGAATTCACGCCGTTAAGGCGGTTACTTCCACCCTTCATCAGAAAATCAGGGTCCCCTTCAACGGGAAAATGATCACGATTCCTGCTTCCCCAATCAAAGTCGTCATAAAAAGGGAATAGCCTCCAAGACCATTGAGGAGGATGACAACGAGATGTAGGGATTTCAAGCTGTGATTGCCCTAAATGATGAATCAACACCCTTTGATTGTGACCCATTTACCAACCTCACAGTCAACCACATTCTGACGCGCCGGGGTTATTTCCCTGGTTTACCCCTCAATCCGCTGAAGAGCGCCTTACCTCCCTTTAAACAGGGTAAGGTCCCCAACATCCCCTTTGGGCTGGGCTATGAACCTACCAGTGAGGATATCTAGGAGATGAACCTCCTAGTTCGGAAGCGCAAGAAGCACGGAGTTATCCTCCGTCTCTGTCATTTGACCGTCAATGGATACTTTATCCTCGAGGGTGAGTGCGGGCTCTACCATGGCTTTCCTGAGCCGATCTATAACTATGTGGCCAAGGTCAGACACCCGGGTGTGGAAGTCTTCCAGGACTGCTACTTCATCCCCAACAACACCAAAGCTGCATCAACCGAGTTAAGCCGTCCCCATGCCTCGACGGACAAGCTGTCACTCTCCTCTTTGGAGAGGATAACATCAAGCACCTCGACTATGGGGACATCATCAACATTTCTCTGAAGGACAACCAGTTTGACCTGACCGCCTTAAGCTCTGATACTGACCTAGAGAAAGCTACACAGGGTTGGAGGAAAACCGTCAAGTGGACCGATCGCCAAGGCCGCATTCTCAAGATCACAACTGGAGAAGGCCCTATGTTCAAAGAGGGAAGTGAAGAAGAATCTGAGTCTGAGTCGGAGTCAGAGTCATAGTCTGTCATAGCTCCTAACACTCCTGATGCCCCAGTCGAGGACCCCTTCCCGCTGTTTTATGACAAGCTTGTGGCTGTTTCAGAGGCTGAGTCTACTAGGGTCATCCCCACTCTAATGGAAGGTGGCAACCTGTAGCCTGTTCCAGGGGCCACCTCCTCTGCTGTGTCGCCTCTGACTGACCATGAGATGTCTGTCCTCTCCGAGCTTTTCGCTCGTGTTAACTTAATGAACGCTAAGTTTTCTTATGACTCGTCTCAATTTAACTGCAATGCAATTCTGAATGACTATGAGAAATTTGACTTGAGTGACTACCCACCTCACCTAGCCAAAGAACTTGACAAACGGGAAAATAGAACCCCCATCATTGAGGAGACCGAACCTATTAACGTAGGAACCGACTACACACCTCAAGAACTTAGGATAGGGACAACCCTTGACCCGTCAGAAAGATAACAGTTCATTGACCTCCTCCACGAATACAAGGACGTATTCGCCTGCTCCTACAAAGATATGCCTGGGATTGACAAGGAAATTGCAGAGCACTGGATACCCATCAAACCCGGAGCTAAACCCGTGAAGCAAAATCTGCGCTAGATGCGTCCTGAATGGGCCCTGAAAATCAAAGAAGAAGTGGATAAATATTTCAAGGCCGGGTTCATCAAAGTGTCTGAGTACTCTGACTGGGTGGCCAACATTGTTCCTGTACCGAAGAAAGACGGGAGAATTCGGGTTTGTGTCGACTTCAGGGATCTGAACAAGGCGAGTCTAAAGGACGACTTCCCTTTGCCACATGTTGACATTCTGGTGGATAATACCGCCGAGTATGCTCTCTTATCATTCATGGACAGGTATGTTGGGTACAACCAGATCAAAATGGCTTAGGAAGACAGCACAAGACTGTTTTCACTACACAGTGGGGTACATATTGCTACACAGTCATGCCTTTCGGCCTCATCAATGCCGGGGCAACCTATCAAAGAACCGCTACCACTCTCCTACATGATATGATGCACAAGGAGGTAGAGGTATATATCGATGACATGATCGTCAAATCAAAAGAACGGGACGGCTACATCAACGCCCTTCGGAAGTTCTTCGCTCGTCTGTGGAAATACAACATGAGACTAAATCCTCAGAAATGTGCATTCGGGGTCACCTCCGCAAAACTCTTGGGATATGTCATTAGCAAGAGAGGCTGATGCGTGTCTTTTATATAAGGTTTTCACCTCATTTTCACACGCATTTCTGTTCTTTTTATGTAGCATCTAGCTACAAATACCCCCGAATGTTCTACTTTGGTTCGTTTTATGTAATTTGCAGGAATTGACCAAAGAGGAGCTAAATCGAGCCTAAATCCGTCCCATATGCATGCATTTATGGAGAATGAGGAGCCAGAGTTTGGAAATCTAACACATGGAAGACGCGTGAGCTGGATTCGGGAAGTGTTTCAAAGTCTAGTGTGCCTAATTAGCTCGATCGACTAGTTTACTACTCGATCGAATGCTTTGTTTACCCAAGATTGATCGATCGAGCAGTTTAAGGAGTCAATCGAGGAGATTTTGCATGAAGTGCTCGATCGAGTGGTTTATTTCCACTCGATCGAGTGGTTTGGTGTTGGTTTGCTCGATCGAGTAGTTAATTTCTACTCGATCGAGTGGTTTTTCCTGCCTTAGTTAATTTCCGCCTAATCATTTTGTGGGCTTTTGTAATTAGTTCATAGATTAGGTTTTAGGATGGATTTTTTGTATAAGATAGAGCAGGGGGGACTACGTTACTCCTCTCTCTTCTCACGTTCGCTTTACTCTACCTAAGACTACTGTTCTTGGATTTTTGTCTTTCTTCTATATTTTGCTACTCGGATTCGGATTTGCGATTGGTATTATTATTCTTCTTTTATCCTTAATCATATTTACTGCTTTGAATTCTTCTCTCTTTATCGTTACCGTAATAATTGTTTTAATTCGATCTCTATTAGTTTGTCAAAATGTTTAATTCCAATTATCTATTTATCATTATTGTTAATTCAATGGTAATGAGTAGCTAATTCCCTTATGCTAAGACTATAGGGGATCCATAATCATGAGGGAATAGAAATCGATTTATTGGGTTAGTGCTAGTATAGTCTTTGTTGGATAAATGCTACAATTAACTGTATCCGTCTAATTGAGTCGACGCAATTAGGCATTTATATCTTAGTGATCCTTGACTTGGACCGAAAGGTTGGAAAAGGCGAGACTAGTAGCGAACAATAGGGTATTGTAGTGAGGACGAAAGCCAAGCAATGTACGCTCTAGGGTGAATTAAGGACCGAAAGGTGACGTTCGTTACCCCTTAGACCATTTTACGCTCTAGGGTATGGTGAACCGTTTATCTTAGCTGTTTCTCCTTTTCTGATTAATTCCTTCCTCTTTTTTTTCTCTTCCTTATTCTTATTAGTTTAGAACATCACATTTAAAAACCCCCCATTTGGTTACCTTGATGAACTTAGATTAAGCTACAATTTCCTACCTCTCTGTGGATTCGACCCGACTTCCCGAGCTATATTAGTTAGAGCCAGTTGGTATTTTTGACAGGTACGCGACAGACGTGTCAAATTTTGGCGCCGTTGCCGGGGAGGTGGTGCAATTTTGTTGCTTTAATTAAGTTGTCTCTCGTCTCAAGGAATTTATTCTTTGAGGCTGATCTCATTTCTGCAAAGTTTTGATTAGTGTTGCAGATTGTTCGTTGTTTTGTAAGTCTATTTGCCAGGATGCCTACGATTACTGAGCATATAGAGCCATGTGGTAGATGTGGCGAGGAAGGGCATGACCCTATTGAATGCATGGCAAGTGTAGAGCGTGCCCTTGCCTATCGGAAATACAAGCAAGGAGTTCCTTTTTCTCAGTTGTATGAAGAAATAAAGAATGTCTCTACCCCTTCTACGCCAGTACCGCAGCCGGTCCCTCCTTCTGCAAATGAAGAAGTTGCTGAATTAAAATCCTTTGTGATGAGCATGTGCGATAGGAAAGACACGGTCATAACGAAATTGATGGAACAAGTCGCGCAGTTAACACTCGCGAAAGACCAAGCCCAACTTCTACCAACATGCAATCCAGTCAGTGCAATGAATTTTCAAGATGACCTTACTCATGAAGAAGACGGGGTTTTGATAGCTGAAGATACCCCGGAAGACGATTTGGATGAATTCTTAGCCGAATTACTGTTGGAATATGTGTCCTCCGACAATAATGCGATCACGACTGTTGATCATGATGATCACATGTTTAAGTCTCATTAAAATGAATACAATTGGGAAGTAATTTTGTTACTGTCAACTGGTCAACATATATCGGTAATGATTGGTGACTAGAGTTTGACATTACTGTCGTGTGACGGTGGTGATCAGTTGACCCCCTAGGTCATACCTAAAGGGCAATACTCTTAATTGATTATTTAATTAATCGTATAATGTTACGAGTTAATTAAATTACTAGAAAATTGACGGACGATTTTGGAAGTATAATTTACGTATCATATTGAAATGTGATTAAATAAGATACGGTCTGAGTGATTAAATTGTATAATTACTCGGATGAAATAAATTGTTTAATGTAACAATTAAATTTGAATGAATTGTTATAAATACAATCTGTTGTGATTTATAAATGGTAAAATATTTTTGGTACAAGTAATTATGATATTACTAAGTCGATTTTGTATATGACGTATTTTTAATAATACGTTGATTTTTAATAAGTTAAAAATACATAACAAATATATGTGACATGTGACATGTAACATATAGACAATTGACAAAAATAATATGGACACCATATTATTGCAAAGGGCCGAAAATTAGAAGGTGTTTTAGCTAATTATAAGTTGTGTGTAATTAGTGGAAAACATAATGATGAACTAGAGGTCTAGCCATGCAAGCCTATGAACATTGTTAAGAGCAACAAGTCCATGCATTGGCTTCCTTTTCCTTCTCCTCTTACACGGTTTTGGGAAGAAAAATGTGATCATTGTTTTTCTTTTATTTTGCCTAATAATATACTAAAGGTAGTGTATTATTTTCACATTCATTCTATCATCCAAAATATTGTTTTAGAGAGAAGAAAAATCCTCCTAATTATCTCTCTAAAAACCGAAATACATAAGAAGTTTATAAATATTTTGGTTCCATTTTTCTACCTTGATTAATATTATAACTAGTACTTGTAATATTAATTTTAATTAAGAGGAGCCTTGGGTATAATACATAGGGAGAGATCTTACACTTAGATCTTTGTTCTTCCATTGAAAAGCTCAAGAACAAGAAGAGAAAGGAGATCTCTCTTGTGCCCTAATAGCCGAAATTTACAATGTATGGACATGATTTCTCCTCTATTTATTTTATTGTTTGCATGCATAAGATCCGTTTTAATTTTATGACAAATTATTTAGACATATAAGAGTATGTTAAATATGTATATGAATCTACATTTCCTTCAATCGGTATCAAGAGCCACGGTTGTTTGCATGCAAATTGGTTAAAAGTTTTTCCGAGTTATATGAATAACAAATAAAACTTGTAAAATTTGTGTTATTATGATATATCACGAAATAAATCCATGCATGTTAATATTTCTGGTCCTAAAATGTTTTAGGATTTTTTGGTTAATTTTACGGATTTTTATTGTTCATATTTCATTATAATGACATTTAAATGTGATTTTATGAGTAAAAATGTCATTTTTGGTCGAAAATTAGCTATACTTCGAATTTTAAGTTGGTTTTTGGATATGTTGTCACACATATTATTTTGAGATAACCTGTAATTTTTCATAATTTTTGCACTTGTTATGCTCGAAAAATGAATTTTTCATTATTAAATATGGAGTTAAGAGAAAAATAGGTTAATATGAGTTAAATTTCGAATCTGGTCATAGAAAATTTATATGTTGTCACATGCAATTTTACAAGATGTGTGTAAAATAATTGGCTATAAAGAAGTCTTTTAGCATGATTTATGAATTTTTGAAGAAAAATGGCATAAATAGTGACATTATTAATGAAAATTAATAAAATATAATCTATGACTTAGGAAAAACGTCTAATGTTGCATTTTATTATATTTTGCAGATCTAAAATTGAAAATTTAATGAAAATAATTTTTTCATGTTTTTATGATTATTTTATTAAATATCGATAAACCGCAACATTGTTTTTCCGGAAAATTTTCGAAATTTTTAACCTGAGATTTTGAACATTATGAGTGTCATGGAATTTTTCCAGAATGTTCATGAATTTAAATTTCAAATTTTGAATTTATTTGAAATTTTTGGATTTATTTGAAGTTTAATAGCTTATTTTTGTAATTTTGGTCCATTTATGAACAATTTTGTAAATAAAAGTTAATTATGGTCAAAATAATTAGTGAAGACTATATTTTGAGTCCTAAGAGGTTAGGGTAATTAACTCATGCATAAATATGAGTTTATGTATTTTTGTGATTATAAAATGTTGAAATCACGCAAATCGCTAAAAACCGAGTAATATACGATATTGGCTAATTAAAGGCGATTTAGCATAAAAATTGAGCATGTTCATTCATATTATAATGCTGCATTTTTCCTTTATGATTGTCAAAATTTTAATTTATGTAATTTTGAATTATGTAATTTTACTTAGTATGGCCTTAGATTTTAATTGGTATTTCCCGAAATGAATGGGAATATCGATTCGGTTGTAATTTTTATTGTGATCTCGTATCACCGTTTTGTAATTTTAATAGATTTATTTTATTTTAGTTACAAATGTATAATAGGATTTATGTAATTTATTATGTAATTTTATTCATTCCGGAATTCCTAAAGACGGATTTCTTCAAGAATGGCGTTACATAAAGACGGTGTTACCTCGAGATGCGTGCCACAACCGAGTTCAAGGGACCAATGGAGTTGGTTTCCGAATATGTAATAGATTAATAGTTTTTCTATTTTAGGAAAGGCCATACTAGGATTTATTTATTCTTTTATGCTTGCATTTTATTTTATGTTACATGCATTGCTAAATCGCCATAACTAAACATGCATCGTCATTTGATCGAGTTCATCGACCGTGTCAATTAGAATTATCGTAGTTCACCACTTTAGTTCACTTAAAACGTGATAGATAATAAATTGACATGACCTCTCGCTAAAACAATTAATTGAGATATAGCCTTACCAAATAGTAGAAACCATGAAAACCTATTTCGCGAGGGAGTGCACTCGGCCCTACCGGGGTACAAACCTTGTTACGTAGGGGAAGTGGGTGATGAATGTTAATCCACCGAATTCATGTTGATAAGGGATATCGGCCCTACCGTGCCCAAGTTGATATGGATTTGGATCATGGACACATTTATTCGAAATTTGGATTGACCTCAACAAAAGTTTTTGATAAGGGATGTATCGGCCCTACCGTGCCCTTGTCGAATGTGTTTTGGGCTAAAGATATATGTTAATGTAATATTATCGACCAAGAGTTCTAAGAGTAGAATCGATTAAACGTTAATCCACCGAGTTATATTGATAAAGGATGAATCGGCCCTACCGTGCCTAAATCGATATGAATTTGGGTCTTGGAATCATTTATCTAGTTGGGTAGAGGTCACTAGAAAAATGCTTAAAACTTGTTTAAATCATACATTTTTACGAGTATTATTAAAACGACAATTGTTTTACTCCTTATATTTTGTTTTGTAGACCACTTCTTTTTCATAACAAATGGCAACACCAACACCAACTCCTAATGCTACACCTCTCGCTACTTCATCTTGGCTCCGATCCTTTATGGATCGATGTAAACTTGAAAAGAATGGGTCAAATTTCTCCGAGTGGGATGCCCAACTCAAATTAGCCGCCGAGGGTGACGACAAGCTTCGTTACCTTACCGAGGCCTCTCCACCCGAGCCCTCCACTAGGTCCACCGCGGCCACTAGGGAAGCCTATGAGGCTTACCAAAAGGAGTCCGCCGCAATGAAAAATGTATTGATATTTGCGATGGAGGCGGAACTCCAAAGGAGAGCCTTCAAAATGGGCAATGCTAATGAGATTTACTCCAAACTTGTGACCATGTTTTCACAAACTCCGCGGATCGTCCAATATGAGGCGGCCGCGGCATTCTTTGATCTCGACTTCAAAGAGGGCCAAAAGGTTAGCCCTCATGTGCTCAAACTCATGGAGCTTGTCGAGACCTTGAAGATTCAAAAGGTTGAAATCCCCAAAGAACTCATCGTAGATAGGATTCTACACTCCTTGTCTAAGGTTAAGGCATATGTGCAATTCCGGGTGAATTTCAATATGCAAGACAAGGATGTGTCTCTTGAGGAGTTGCACAAGTTACTTGTGCAAGACGAGAGGGACATGGGGTTAAATGTGAACCCTCCCAAGGATGTGCTTAACATAAGCACTAAGAGTAAGGGGAAGTTCAAGAAGAATGGGAGAAAGGGCAAGAAGCAAGCTCCCACATTCACCAAAGCTAAGTCTTGTGAAGCTAGCACCTCCAAAGTCAAGAAGGGTCCTCTTGACAAATGCCATTATTGTAATGGCATGGGACATTGGAAGAGGAATTGTTCCAAATACCTTGGTGATATCAAAGCTGGAAAGATCACTCCAGTAGGTAAATGACTAACCTTCTTTTATGTTTCTAATTCAACTATGGTATTATGATGCAAAGTTGTGATAATGTATCTCCCTTTTTATTGTAAATAGGGCCTCCACCAAGCAAAGACAAGGGAAAAGAAAAACAAGCATGATAAACCATGGAGAAGCTAAGGATAGCTTTTATGGAGCTTTGTTTTTCATTGTCTTATTTTAAGTTATGTTTTGAATTTTTAGAACTTTAAGTTTCCGTGTTCGACATGGAAAGGTATTTTGGATAATGGTTTGTATTTTGGATGATGGTGACTTGGTTTGCAACCCAAGTCACCCGTTTTATCATTTATCCTTTTATTGTTCTAAAATTCATCTTTAAATTGCTTGCGTTTTGAAACATAAGATTATTCACTTAAAGTGATCTAATAGACAAATATAATGACGGGTTTCATTATATGTCCACATGCTTAATGCTTGTGTATGATCATTTATAAAGCGATTTTGAGTCTATGAACTCTCTTAAAGGAATGTCAATCACCAAGTACATATATGAAATCCTTTTTCTTTATTAGTCAACCTATGAGGTAGTTCTCCTTATACTTCAACATCATTAATTTGTGTCTCATATGCTATCTTTGAATCGATAGTGTATTTATTCTAAAGATAGAGTGGGAGAAAAATGAGGACACAACACACAAGGCAAGATATAATTGTGTACTTGTGTAAATGAAGATCTACGCAAGAGAGAATGATTTGAATGAAGGTATATCTATTTACATAGCATACCAAATAGATGAGATCTATAGTCTCAAGTTAGTTCTAAATGACTTAAGAGACCAAGTGAAGTAATCATAAGAGTTTATTCTCAAGATAACTACACGAGGAGACCAAAAGAAGTTTTGGAAGAAAAAATGACTAATGTAAAGTCTTAACAAGCTTTTGACTAAGGTTATGAATCAATTGACCAATAGTTTCAATCATGAGTTTTACTTAAGAGCCTAAATGAGTCATAGTAACATATTAGTTATGATCAAGTTGCAAAGATTGATATTCCGATATCTTCAATAGCCAACGTTTTAACCACGCAAATGTCATTGTTTAACCTCGCTATGAAATGGTTAAACCTCCTTCCGAAAGGGTATTCCGAAGGACCTATTCTAAATATTATTTGTATTTGAATAATGACATTGCTACACATCATTATGACATGAGTGTGTTAGAGATTTAAAATCTCTTTCCGTAAGGTTGAGATGAGACCACTTCAAAATAGGCATTTTGAAAGGATATGATGGGAACATATATGGTTTTATCCTAGTAACTTGGCAAAGCGATTTATATTTATATTCTTGACAAATTTCGATTGAGAAGTCAATTTCGAAATATGTAGAATTGAGTGGGAGTTGTGAAGACATGGGATTTAGTGGGAGCTATCATCCTTGAATGTATAAAACTCATTACTCATTAAAGAATGACGAGCTAATACCTTCTTTCATAAAGAAGCTTTGAGTTTTCAATTCTGGATGAAAATGGACAATGATGAATCCAATTACATCATGGGATGTTGGATTAGTATTAAGAGATACACATCACATCAACATACGCGTAGGTTATTCGTATGAATGAAAATGGGATTACCATTAACAGTCATGGTAGTTCATTGAACCTAAGAACGGTTGATCTCATGATTATTAGTAACTAATGTTTCCGCCATTAGAATAATCATGTACATGTCCAATCATAAATCATATGCATAAGAGCATGATGATAGACTTGGTGAGCCAAAATAGAAACGTCATGAATTCTCAAGTAGAATCCGATGAGCGATTTCAGTGTTTGACGGAATGTTCTATTGTGTGTCAAAAGGTTGCACAAATTGTAGAAAATCCGAACACATATGAGGATTCATGAGAATCCCAAATCTTTCAAGCCCAGAAAAGAGAAATGAGAAGTTTTGGAAAGATGCTTGGTTAAGTAAGAGGTTATTCAAAACAATCTTTCCTAATAAAGCTAGGACTTGTGAGAAGTACTAAGCTAATAATCTTGTCAATTGTTACAAGATTCTACAAAACATATACCTAGTGCATTGTGTGTGGATGGAATACTTGATCGGTACAAGTTATATTATTCATCGCAAATTCGTTCGTTATGAGATGAGCGATGAGAAAGTTCTTTCAAGTTAAAGAACCAAAACCAAGGTCAAGAACCTTAATGTGTGCTTGGTAAAATTCATGGTATGAGAACATGAATGTGAAGGAAATTGCAAGTGTAAGAAGTTTGAACACGTGGACACATGGGATGTTAAACTTCTATTGCAATCAATAAGTGTTTACACTTATGATAAACATCACAAGGTTGTAATATGATATTGACTACCCGAGTGTGATGTCGACACTTGTCGTTTGAGTTATTATTAACTCACCTTGAACATTGTTATATCCAAACGGGTTGTAGAGACAATTGAACCCCGTTAAAGTGAACATGGATTAACATTGTTTTGCCCATAGTTACTTATATGAGGTGACGTCTCGAAGTGACTAGAGTGTGAGGCGATTGATGGCAAGTTCAAGTGCCATACCGTCATGTGAGATGACTAGTCGATCACATAGGCAGATTGTTAGGAACATTTTGTCGGGCCAAATGACCGCTTATAGAGTTCTGGCAAATTTATACTGGTCGTGGCGAGAGCTACTATAGTATTCAAATGAGTCGATTCTCTTGACTAAAGACTATTCTCCTAAGATGGCACAGTTTCAGATTAACTTTGATTTGTGTTACTACGACCTTCGTAAATGGGGTCAAATGGGCATATTTTGGGTTATGATGGCTGTGGCTAGTCGAAGGGAATGAGTGCGATAGGAATTGTCCACCCCTAGTCAGGGTTATAACAATATCTCAGGGCCACTCGAGGAGTAATGAACTGGAAATGCGTGGCCACGCTCGGAAGGTATCCAGAGTGGATAAATCCGGTCAATCGGTTATTCTCCAGATCGAGGAAACCACTCTCGATATGATCACTTGCAAGTACGACCGAAAGACACCTTGCATTGAGTGGGAGATAGTAATAGGACAAGAGAATTGGTGACGCACACTTGTCGAGGACAAGTGGGAGATTGTTGGAATATGTGTCCTCCGACAATAATGCGATCACGACTGTTGATCATGATGATCACATGTTTAAGTCTCATTAAAATGAATACAATTGGGAAGTAATTTTGTTCTTGTCAATGGTCAACATATATCGGTAATGATTGGTGACTAGAGTTTGACATTACTGTCGTGTGACGGTGGTGATCGTTGACCCCCTAGGTCATACCTAAAGGGCAATACTCTTAATTGATTATTTAATTAATCGTATAATGTTACGAGTTAATTAAATTACTAGAAAATTGACGGACGATTTTGGAAGTATAATTTACGTATCATATTGAAATGTGATTAAATAAGATACGGTCTGAGTGATTAAATTGTATAATTACTCGGATGAAATAAATTGTTTAATGTAACAATTAAATTTGAATGAATTGTTATAAATACAATCTGTTGTGATTTATAAATGGTAAAATATTTTTGGTACAAGTAATTATGATATTACTAAGTCGATTTTGTATATGACGTATTTTTAATAATACGTTGATTTTTAATAAGTTAAAAATACATAACAAATATATGTGACATGTGACATGTAACATATAGACAATTGACAAAAATAATATGGACACCATATTATGCAAAGGGCCGAAAATTAGAAGGTGTTTTAGCTAATTATAAGTTGTGTGTAATTAGTGGAAAACATAATGATGAACTAGAGGTCTAGCCATGCAAGCCTATGAACATTGTTAAGAGCAACAAGTCCATGCATTGGCTTCCTTTTCCTTCTCCTCTTACACGGTTTTGGGAAGAAAAATGTGATCATTGTTTTTCTTTTATTTTGCCTAATAATATACTAAAGGTAGTGTATTATTTTCACATTCATTCTATCATCCAAAATATTGTTTTAGAGAGAAGAAAAATCCTCCTAATTATCTCTCTAAAAACCGAAATACATAAGAAGTTTATAAATATTTTGGTTCCATTTTTCTACCTTGATTAATATTATAACTAGTACTTGTAATATTAATTTTAATTAAGAGGAGCCTTGGGTATAATACATAGGGAGAGATCTTACACTTAGATCTTTGTTCTTCCATTGGAAAAGCTCAAGAACAAGAAGAGAAAGGAGATCTCTCTTGTGCCCTAATAGCCGAAATTTACAATGTATGGACATGATTTCTCCTCTATTTATTTTATTGTTTGCATGCATAAGATCCGTTTTAATTTTATGACAAATTATTTAGACATATAAGAGTATGTTAAATATGTATATGAATCTACATTTCCTTCAATTACTTGCTGCGTGTGCTCAAGACACTCGATCGAGTGATTCAGTCACTCGATCGAGTGAATTTATTCATCCCATCACTCGATCGAGTTAAAATACAGGTCGATCGAGAAGTGTACAATTTAATGTTGGTCGATCGAGTGATAAACTTACTCGATCGAGTAACTTTGCTGAAGAAATCACTCGATCGAGTGATGAAACCGGTCGATCGAGTGAAACAGAAGAAGAGAATGGTCGATTGAGTGATTTAAGTGCTCGATCGAGTACTTTAAGTGGCGGAGATCCTATTTTGCTATCTAAAGCCGCTACCGTGTCATCTTCCCCTGCTGTGGAGACATCACGCATTGATAAAGGTAAAGAAAAAGTTGTGGGTACACTCGTTGCTACCAGGGTACCCTTTCCAGGCCGTCTGAAGGACGCAAAGATCGAGCGATAGTACGGTAAGTTTGTGGACATTGTGAAGAACCTCCAGGTAACTGTCCCTTTTTCCGAACTTGTTACACAGGTACCAACTTACGCCAAGTTTATGAAAGATATTGTGACGCGTAAGAGACATTTAAGTGAATTTGAGACGATTTCATTTATGGAAGAGTCTAGTAACTTACTTCTAAATAAGGCTCCTCCAAAAATGAAAGACCCGGGCAGCTTTTCTATTACCTGTATTATAGGCAACGTGGTTTTTGATAAGGCTCTTTGCGATTTAGGAGCCAGTGTTAGCGTCATGCCCCTTTCTATTTGCAAGAAACTGAACATGAGTCATTTTAAAGTGACTAACATTACGCTACAGATGGCTGATAGATCTGTTAGGAAGCCCTTAGGTGTCTTAGAGGACGTGCCTGTGAAAATAGGCAAGCTCTTTATCCCAGTAGATTTCATTGTTTTAGATATAGCTGAGGACACCCGGACCCAAATTATCTTAGGAAGACCATTCCTTTTTGTACAATTTGTCATTGATGTGTCGACAAGGGCGTTTGACTCTTGCAGTAGGGGATGACGCGATCACTTTCAGTCTGCCTAGTACTTTGGCTCGACCAATGATAGAGGATACTTGCTCTTCGGTTGATATTATTGACGAGTCTATTTATGACTTCTGGTCGGGTTCTTTTATGAAGGACCCACTAGAAGCTCTTATGCTTTTTGATGAGTGTGCAGGTAGCCCAGACGACAATGACGCTGCGTTGGAATTGCTTGTTGATGATTTAGATGAGCATGAAGGAGAGCAAGTGGAACAAATGATTAGCACTCTTTGCTCCATTAAGGTAAAGGTACCGGAACGTAAGCCTCTCCCTTCTCATCTTAAATATGTTTTCTTAGACGATATAGAGCAATATCCAGTCATTGTTAGTGCTAAGCTTAATGATGATCAGTTGACTTCTTTGTTAGCTGTACTTAATAAAAACAGGAAGCACTGGGTTATTCACTGGACGATATCAAGGGGATTAGTCCCGATATCTGTATGCACAGGATAGAGCTGGAGGAAGATCACAAACCTTGCAGACAGGGTCAGCGCCGGCTGAACCAGAAGATGCAGGATGTTGTGATGGCTGAGGTAATGAAGCTGCTAGATGTAGGTATTATTTATTTTGTCGGTAATTCTAAATGGGTGAGTCCAGCACAGGTGGTCCCGAAGAAAAGAGGGACAACTGTAGTTAAGAATGATAAGGATGAATTAATACCTACTCGAGTAGTGACTGGTTGGCGGATGTGCATAGATTACAGACAGCTGAATGTCGCCACCCAGAAAGATCACTTTCCCCTTCCTTTTATTGATCAAATGGTAGAAAGGTTAGCTTCTCATAAATTTTTCTGCTATTTAGACGGGTATTCCGGGTTCTTTCAGATCCCTATTCACCCAGACGATCAAGCTAAGACTACATTTACTTGTCCTCAGGGCGTTTTTGCTTATCGCAGGATGTCTTTTGGTTTGTGTAATGCTCCTGCCACCTTTCAAAGGTGCATGATGGGGATATTTTCAGAGTACATTGAGTATATTATGGAAGTTTTCATGGACGATTTCAGTGTATATGGAAGTGATTTTTCTAACTGTCTGTCTAACCTTGAGAAAGTGTTGCAGCGGTGTATTGAGGTCAATCTTGTGCTGAACTGGGAGAAGTGCCACTTTATGGTCAACGAGGGAGTTGTCTTAGGGCACTTAGTTTCTGATAGGGGAATAGAAGTCGATAAGGCAAAGGTGGAAGTGATTCAGCAATTACCACCTCCTGTTATTGTTAAGGGGGTGAGGAGTTTCCTTGGTCACGCCGGTTTTTATCGCCGGTTTATCAAAGACTTCTCAAAGATTGCTAAACCACTTACACAGTTGCTGCTTAAGGATGCCCCTTTTGTGTTTACTGATGAGTGTCTTTCTGCTTTTAACAGGTTAAAGCAGGCTCTAGTCTCTATGCCGATCATATAGCCTCCCGACTGGTACTTGTCGTTTGAGATTATGTGTGATGCGAGTGACTATGCACTAGGAGCGGTGCTAGGCTAGAGGAAAGATAAAGCTTTGAACGTGATTTACTATGCGAGCCGAACTCTGGATGAGGCTCAAGTGAAGTACACTACCACTGAGAAAGAGCTACTAGCTGTAATTTATGCCTTAGAGAAGTTTCGTACATATTTAGTTGGGTCAGAAGTTACTGTTTTTACTGACCATGCAGCTTTGAGGCATCTCCTTGCTAAGAAGGAGGCCAAACCACGGCTACTGAGATGGATACTCCTTCTTCAGGAGTTTGATTTGCAGATAAAGGATAAGAAAGGAGCCGAGAACGTTTAGGCGATCACTTGTCGCGACTGATGCGACAAGAAGGGGAAGATTCTCTACCTATTGATGATTCTTTTCCTGACGATACTTTAATTGCTGTTATATCGTCTATTATTAACCAAGAACCTTGGTATGCAGATATAGCTAACTTCGTTGTCAGTGGCAAGATGCCACCTGACCTTTCTCATCAGCAGAGGAAGCGTTTTCTGTATAACGCTAAGCAGTACTTCTGGGATGATCCTTACTTGTTTAAGGAATGTGTAGA
Organism: Silene latifolia; assembly: GCF_048544455.1. Classification (NCBI taxonomy): domain Eukaryota; kingdom Viridiplantae; phylum Streptophyta; class Magnoliopsida; order Caryophyllales; family Caryophyllaceae; genus Silene; species Silene latifolia. The sequence continues at coordinate 29,351,718 of NC_133532.1, forward strand.
CGGTCTCTACAGACGGTGTATTCCGTAGTGGGAGGCCAAAGTAGTCCTGGAAGGCCATCACTCCTCTTCATACGGTGGTCACCACGGTCCATCGCGCACCGTGGCTAAGGTACTTCAGTCTGGTTTTTACTGGCCTTCTTTGTTTGCCGATGCTAGGTCTTTTGTTTCAGCTTGTGATGCTTGCCAACGATCCGGGAACATTTCAAAGAGACATGAGATGCCACAAAACGGCATCTTAGAGGTTAAGGTCTTCGATGTCCGGGGCATTGATTTCCAAGGACCGTTCCCATCCAGTAAAGGTAACAGGTATATCTTAGTGGCTGTAGACTATGTGTCAAAATGGGTTGAGGCAATTGCCTCACCTCATTGTGATGCTAAGACCGTGATAAAGATGTTTAAAAAGATCATATTCCCCCGATTTGGTGTCCCTAGGGTCGTCATTAGTGATGGGGGAATGCATTTTAAAAAAAAGAAACTCACTTCTATTCTGTCTAAAGTTGGTGTCCAACACCGGCGAGGTTTGGGGTATCATCCCCAAACTAGTGGTCAGGTTGAGGTCTCTAACCGTGAGTTGAAAGAGATCTTGTCTAAGGTAGTTTCTAAATCACGGAAAGACTAGAGTCTTAAGTTAGATGACACATTATGGGCTTACAGAACTGCCTTTAAGACACCAATTGGTGCATCCCCTTATAGGCTAGTTTATTGGAAATCGTGTCACTTACCTGTTGAATTGGAATGTAAGGCTTGGTGGGCAATTCGTGAGCTTAATTATGATCCTAAGTTGTGTGGTCAGAATCGTCTTTTGCAGCTAGATGATTTAGAAGAGTTTAGGCTTAATGCCTATGATAGCTCGCGCATTTACAAGGAAAAGACGAAGAGATGGCATGACAAAAGAATCCTACCTCGTGAGTTTCATGTTGGGTAAAAGGTGCTGCTGTTTAATGCCCGATTGTGATTATTCCCTGGCAAGCTGAAGTCCAGTTGGAGTGGTCCTTATACGGTGACAGCTGTTACCAAATTTGGATCCGTGGAGCTCGAAGATTCCGAGGGTCATAGATTCAAGGTGAATGGTCAATATGTGAAGCATTACCACGAGGCGAATGAAGTAGACAATCGCGTCGAAGTCTTGCGCTTCGACGAGCTTGACGCGCCAGTTAATTGATGCCAAAAAGGTCGTGCGGGACCTCTTAAACCAGCGCTCTCCGGGAGGCAACCCGGACTGTTTTATTGTACTTTTGTTGAACCTTTTATTTTTTCCTTAGCTTTATGCTGAACTTTAGACGCTGTTTTACGAACTCCTTATGCTTTTCTAGCTTTGGAATGCGTGTTTTGCAGGATCAAGTACTCGATCGAGTGGTTTTATGCTCGATCGAGCACTTTTTGGGGAAGTTTTCACTCGATCGAGTGATAATTATCCTCGATCGACAAAAGTCAATATCACGCTTACTCGATCGAGTGGTTTTTCACTCGATCGAGTCCTTCCAATTGCCAGTTCACTTGATCGAGCTGTTCCAAGCGCTCGATCGAGCAGTTATGCTTCCCAGCCGCTGTTTTGCGTCTATGGAGCTACTGCTTGACTTTCTTTGACCTCCCATGTTCATGGTCGGTTTGGGGAGGTTCTCTTTTTATGACGTTTTGTAAGTTTTCGGACTCTACTTCTCATTTTCTTTTCAGTTTGCATTTCTTTCCCTATTTTTGGTACAATGAGGACATTGTACGGTTTGGTTTGGGGAGGTATGCATCCATATCTATGTCTGTCTGCATGTTTTCTTGCATTTTCGCTTGCACGTTTAATTATTTTTGCATGCATTGCTGTTTTAATTAAATTCAAAAAAAAAAATCAAAAAAATTAGAAAAATTTCAAAAAATTAATCAAAAATTTTCATGTTTAATTTGAGTCGGAACGTTTGAACATTGACGCTACTTTGAATCCTTACTTGAGCCTTGCATATTCTTGACATTTAGTTGGCAAGATTAGGTGCATAATCTACGAGTGTATGTTTCTTTCTTATCTGAACGAATAGACTTGATTCCTTATGTCGGCAAGCTACATTACATTATGAGGTTAGAGCTTTATAAACTGGTGACATTCATGACCGGTTTCATTTAGGATGTGAGTAGTACTTTCTTTAAGGCATGTAACATCAATTTGCATAAGCATGAGTCTAGTCTTCTTAATACCTGTATGCATTCGGTCTGTGGATGGTGACACATGTTAGGAGAGGCAGTTCCCTTTATTTCATTCTACCCATGAGCCCCACATAGCCAAATTGCCTTTTTGTCCTATTAACTACTTTCTATAATACTTCCTACCCTAGCTGAGCTAGTGACGATTAGTTCTTGGAATGTTTTATTGCAATATGGTTATTTTATCTGATTTCAGAAGATGGTGGAAGAATTGAAGGGAAAGAAAAAGAATTGTTGAAAAAATGAAAAAGTGATGAAAAATGGAACAGAAAAAACAAAGAGAACGAAAAGAAAAAAAGCGAGATAAGAAAAAAAAAAGAAAAAAAATAAATCTCGTGTGAAGAAAAATGAGAATTGTATAATGACTTTTACTCCCATGTTTCACTTATATCTTATGGGGAGTTGACAAGTTTTTGGGTTTCGTGAGTTTAGTGCATAGTTTTTGCACCGTTTCATCTTGTTATATTGAGTACGAAGTTGGGATGCAGTCTATGTTTGGATCCGTTGTTGCTAGCCTGTCTATTAACTCCACACATCCAAATTCATATTATCCCCTTCCTACCCATTACCTCACTTACCCAAATGTAAGTCCTCGGCATGTGTCTTGGTCATTAGTATGGTTGTAATGTATATGTACGGTTGTAGAGACTTTATTCATGTTAACTGCATGCATGTTCTTATAGGTCGAGTTAGGTGAGTGTCTCTACTTCTTTCTATCTCTCACATATATACTTACCTTGTGCCTAATTTTGAGTGACGAGCGGCCCGTGAGAGTCCGACATCTTTTGAGTCTTGCAAGGTCGACGGTTCAGTAAGTTTGAAACATTGATTTAACTCGTTTTCACTTCTCATTTGCCATTTTGTCATTTTGTCGCATTAAATTGGTTCTAGTGGATGATTTGTAGCTGATGCGTTGGTCCCGTTCCATTGTTTTTTCTTAGCTGCATTCATATTTGCTTGGGGACAAGCAAAGGTTTCCTTGGGGAGATTTGATGCGTGTCTTTTATATAAGGTTTTCACCTCATTTTCACACGCATTTCTGTTCTTTTTATGTAGCATCTAGCTACAAATACCCCCGAATGTTCTACTTTGGTTCGTTTTATGTAATTTGCAGGAATTGACCAAAGAGGAGCTAAATCGAGCCTAAATCCGTCCCATATGCATGCATTTATGGAGAATGAGGAGCCGGAGTTTGGAAATCTAACACATGGAAGACGCGTGAGCTGGATTCGGGAAGTGTTTCAAAGTCTAGCGTACCTAATTAGCTCGATCGACTAGTTTACTACTCGATCGAATGCTTTGTTTACTCAAGATTGATCGATCGAGCAGTTTAAGGAGTCAATCGAGGAGATTTTGCATGAAGTGCTCGATCGAGTGGTTTATTTCCACTCGATCGAGTGGTTTGGTGTTGGTTTGCTCGATCGAGTAATTTATTTCTACTCGATCGAGTGGTTTTTCCTGCCTTAGTTAATTTCCGCCTAATCATTTTGTGGGCTTTTGTAATTAGTCCATAGATTAGGTTCTAGGATGGATTTTTCGTATAAGATAGAGCAGGGGGGACTACGTTACTCCTCTCTCTTCTCACGTTCGTTTTACTCTACCTAAGACTACTGTTCTTGGATTTTTGTTTTTCTTCTATATTTTGCTACTCGGATTCGGATGTGCGATTGGTATTATTATTCTTCTTTTATCCTTAATCATATTTACTGCTTTGAATTCTTCTCTCTTTATCGTTATCGTAATAATTGCTTTAATTCGATCTTTATTAGTTTGTCAAAATGTTTAATTCCAATTATCTATTTATCATTATTGTTAATTCAATGGTAATGAGTAGCTAATTCCCTTATGCTAAGACTATAGAGGATCCATAATCATGAGGGAATAGAAATCGATTTATTGGGTTAGTGCTAGTATAGTCTTTGTTGGATAAATGCTACAATTAACTGTATCCGTCTAATTGAGTCAACGCAATTAGGCATTTATATCTTAGTGATCCTTGACCTGGACCGAAAGGTTAGAAAAGGCGAGACTATTAGCGATCAATAGGGTATTGTAGTGAGGGCGAAAGCTAAGCTATTTACGCTTTAGGGTGAATTAAGGACCGAAAGGTGACGTTCGTTACCCTTTAGACCATTTTTGCTTTGACCTGAGACCTAGATTACTTGACTGAATGATTATGGTGAACCGTTTGTCTTAGCTGTTTCTCCTTTTCTGATTAATTCCTTCCTCTTTTTTTTCTCTTCCTTATTCTTATTAGTTTAGAACATCACATTTAAAAACCCCCCATTTGGTTACCTTGATGAACTTAGATTAAGCTACAATTTCCTACCTCTATGTGGATTCGACCCGACTTCCCTAGCTATATTAGTTAGAGCCAGTTGGTATTTTTGACAGGTACGCGACAGACGTGTCAGAGGCATTGAGATTGATCCAACCAAAATCAAGGCCCTTCAACAAATGCCACGGCCTATGAACGAGAAAGAGATTCGGGAATTTCTCGGTCAGGTTCAATACATAAGTCGCTTCATAGCCAAGCTCACCATGATTTGTGAACCAATCTTCAAGAAGCTTCGCGCCTCCGATCTCACCGATTGGGACAACGACTGCCAAAAGGCCTTCGACAGGATAAAGGAAATCCTATCCAAACCTCAACAAGGGATTCCCTTATCCCTATACCTGACTGTCACCGACACAGCCATGGGAGCAATGCTAGCACAAACAGTCGACAGTAAAGAACGAGCCATCTACCACATCAGCAAAAAGTTCATTGAGTACGAGATAAGGTACACCCAACTGGAAAAGACATGCCTTGCCCTAGTATGGTCAACAAAGAAGTTGCGGCATTACATGCTCAGCTACACGGTCCACATCTATTCCAAGATGGACCCGGGCAAATACATCTTCGAGAAACCCGTACTAAACGGAAGGCTGTCTAGATGGACACTCATGTTGTCCGAGTTTGATCTCAAGTTTGTACCCCTCAAGGTTATCAAGGGAAGGGCAGCCGCCGATTTCCTGGCTGAAAATCTCGTCAACGAGGATCCAACGACCGACACATGGTCACTTCCTGATGAAGACATGCTTTGTGCCGACTCCGACGCATGGGACCTATACTTAGATAGCGCATCTAATCTGAGAGGCTTTGGGGTAGGAATCGGTCAAGCTAGATATGTTCCAATCTCGGTCAAGCTAGACTTCGCCGTCACCAACAATGTCGCTGAATATGAAGCATGCCTTATCGGCTGCAAGTAGCCATAACACTTGGCATCAAGAGACTGAGAATCCACGGTGGCTCCTCGCTCATCATCAATCAGGTGTCCGGATCGTGCAAAATCCGAAGTGACAGCTTAGCTCCCTACCGAGCGAAAATCAATCAAGAGGCCGAGTTCTTCGACCAAGTCGACTATTTCCACCTGCCGCGAGAGGAAAATCAATTTGCTGATGACCTGGGAAAACTTGTCGCGCTCATCAATATACCTGACGACGTGACATCGATACCCCTATATGTCGAGAGAAGGAGCGAGCCAGCTCACATTTGTGCCATTAACAGCGACGAGAAAAACCATGTCGAACCCTGGTACCAAGCCATCCTGAACTACAAAACCAAAAATGAATTCCCTCCTAACTCTGACCCAATAGGACAAAGGGCCATCCGATTACTTGCATCACAATTCATAATAAACCAAGATCAACTATACAAAAGAACACCCCAGGGGATTCTCCTTTTTTGCATTGACCATCACAAAGCCAAAAAAGTCATGGGAGAGGTCCACGACGGAGAATGTGGCCCTCACATGAGCGCAATGACGCTTACCCGAAAAATCATGCGGTTAGGTTACTATTGGACCACCATGGAAGCTGATTGCCGCAACTACGTCAAACATTGCCACAACTGCGAAATCTTCACCAACATACAACACATACCACCATCCCTTTTATACACCATGACATCACCCTGGCCTTTCTCAACCTCGGGCATCGACATCATTGGGAAAGTCAACCCGGTAGGCACTAATGGGCATTGCTTCGTCCTCGTCGCCATCGACTACTTCACCAAATGGGTGGAAGCACAGTCATATGCAGTCTTGACCGCCAAACAAGTGGCCAAGTTCATCCAAAACAACATCATCTGCCGATATGGGGTACCCCATGAAATCATCAGCGATCCAGGCTCTCACTTCCGGGCAGAAACTCAGGCCTTGCTGGACAAATACAAGATCAAACGACATCGATCATCCCCTTACCGTCCCCAAACCAACGGAGCGGTGGAGGCAGCAAACAAAACTCTTGTCACCATTGTCAAGAAAAAGCAAGACAACTACCGCGATTGGCCGAGCAAACTCCCATTCGCACTCTGGGATATCGAACCTCCATCCGAACACCAATAGGTGCCACACCCTTCTACCTAGCCTACAGTATGGAGGTGGTTCAACCGGTAGAGTTAGAGGTCCCTTCTCTACGCATCCTACTGGAGAGTCAAGTCCCTGAGGCGGAATGGACTCGTCGAAGGTACGAGCAACTCACTGTTCTAGACGAGCGACGGCTCAACGCCTTGCACAATGTCCAGCTATACCAACGGCGTATACAACGGGCATTCAACAAGAAGGTTAAACCTAGGAACATCGAGGAGGGCGACTTGGTCCTCAAGTCAGTTCGAGCGCCATTACCCGTCGATCCGAGAGGAAATTTCAAACCCAACTGGGCCGAGCCATACCTGGTCAAGAAACTACTTTCGGGGGGCGCAGTGAGACTGAGTGACCTAGACGGGGAGGATTTTACAAACACGAGCAACCTAGACCAACTCAAGATATACTACCCTTGAACCGTAGCAACCAGCGACCTAACCCTTGTTTTACAACTAGCAACCACCTTAACCCTTTCCAAGTCAAGTTCCTCAACGCATTCTGATTTGAAATTGCCTGTTTTATCGAGTCTAAGTTGCGGCACCTTGCCCGTTTTGAAGGCCTTTTGACCTGTCATAGGCAACATCTACTTGCACTAAAACAAAAAAAAAACCCTGAACTACGAGCATGGTTTGATTTCATCTCTTCGGGTGGTGTAGAGTCTATATAAAGATATAACCAGGGGGGGTGAATTGAGTATATAGAACTCTTGCCCACTTTTTCGATTTATTGATAGTTTATTAATTACTCGATGTTTATTAATTAAACTCGACTAATTAATTTATCGTATGTGTGATAATGAAACAATAAATGCGTAAATAAAGGAGACACACGAAATTTTGAAGTGGTTCAGATTCACAAGTCGAAACCTACGTCCACTATTCGCGATTAATAACTTTAGTATCTTCCTACGGATTCCAAAATTATCAATCTAACTCGTACAATTAACTATAGTTGTAACTCAATTTGAGTATCGTTTAATACTCGATTTCTATCTTAGGTTAATAAGAAAGTACTACCAGATTCTACTAGTGTTCACGTTAATGAACGAGTATGAATACAATGACTACTATTATCCTATTAATGAGATGAACGGGAATGATTGATGAATAAGAGAGGCACCCGTTTTTTTTTTTTTGCTTTAGACACAATTAGGGTTTCGAAAACAATTGCAAATTTGAAGAAATTAAATTCGAAATATGCTTAGGGTTTTTGCAAAGGTTTTTCTCAAATAAGTGTCTTACCTTTTCTAATGAAATACTTTGGTATTTATAGGAGTAGAAAAACCCTAAAACTAGCTTAAAAGAGAAGAAACCCTAGCCGTCCTCTTTGGGTCGAAATCCCTTCAAGTGGGCTAGGTTAAATCTCTTATTTTTATCTACAAAGTACCTTTTATTTAAAAACTCTAATTACTACTAGGATATTTTCGACTAGAAGGTGATATGGCCATAATCCAATTCGCTCTAATTGAAATCCTAATAATAAATAGTCTTAAAACATAAAATTAAGATAATGTGATTAGAAACCCTAGATTACATAACAACCCATAAGTTGTATGACAAATCAGTAGGATTAATATAATCTATATTACTAATTTCATCTAGAAAAGATATAGTATAAATATCACTTGATTTTTTTCGAAATAAAAAATAAATCTAAGGCTTAGATTGTGCTCTCTTGTAAGTCGTTCATGGTTATAGGTCAAATGGCTATAACCATACTTTCTCAAAAACCATTTTGTTCATACCATTTATAGAATGAAATCCTATATCTCTAATCTTCATGAGATCTTCAAATATAGGTTCTTTTCGTCATCTTGATCTAGAAACGCTTCATCTTGAGCTCCCATCAAATAACATATTGTTTTGCTTGATTTAATCTTCTATGGTTATAGGCAAAACAACCATAACCAAACTTGATTACAAAGCTCCAATTTCTTCATGATAATTCCATCATATTCTATAACCACAACCATGCTTTCCAGGTAATTGTCAATTAAGATATGCACAACTCAACAAACAATTACAAGCACAAGTGTATAATATATTACAAATCATAATACTTGTCATTATCAAAACTTATATAAATATGATCCAACAAATTCCCTCTTTTTGATGATGGCAAGTCGCCTATGATTTGTGACTAAGGTCAAGTTCCCCCTCAACATACTACTACCAAAGTTATAGTAAGTCGATCGCAAGAACAAACTATTTATATTCAAAGTTATAGCATGGAACCCCTTAAGAGATTAAAGATCTTGACAAGGAGCAAGCTTAGGCAATAATTCAAGTCACACGATTTCTTCCCCCTCTTGACATCATCGAAAAGACAAGAACAAGACATAAAACAACTAGAATAATATAAGTTGAGGAAAGAAATAGTCATGCAAATACGAATTAATAAAACGAAAATAGTTAATCTAAGCACACAAGGTAAAATTATCCAAGAACAAACCATATGGGCCGAATATAGAAAAGCCATATGGGTCGAATAGACAAAAGCCAAAATGGGCCGAATGGTGTGTTATTCAAAATAAAGTACTAAGCCTAGAAAAACAAGGGAAAGGGAGATGGGCTTATGGGTGTTGGACTTGGGTAGGATCAACATAACCGGGTCTAGTCCGATACTCGAGAGAGTCAAGACGATCAAGGCACGAGCGAACATTATTTGTTTGCGCCACCAAACAAATGTCTAAGTTAGCAATTTTCAATGCTAAAGCCCGAGTAGCTTCATAAATCTGTCCCATCTCTTCTCGCATCTGACGTCCAACCTGCAACAAGGCTTCTCCTTGAGTTGCAAAATTCGCAACCGTATTCGATTGTCGATCCGTAGCTTTGATATTCATGGCCAATTTTGCTTCAAAGGTCGTAAGTTGAGCTACCAATTCCTCATTACTAACACCCGAGCTAGACGATCCCACACGTTTTCCCGTTGCCATACCCGAGACCAAGCTCTCAACCAACTTTGATTGAGCCTCTAGCTTCTCATTAACCGACACCATAAAAGCATCGAGCTTTTTCTCCATGGCCTCTAAACCCTCCGACTTATCCTCCGAGTTACCCTTGGTTTGAAATACCGATTCTGGACCACAAGCTGAAATTTTCATCAATTTGAAATGAGTATCGCTCATCTTATCTTTGGCACTCACACCATAACTTGTAGAACTAACCATTCCCTTATGTTCCAAAAGCCGAGACACCCACATACCATACGGCAAGTCTATAGTGGTATAGACCTTGTCCTCAGTTACTAGCATCGCGGTTTATATTATACGGTGAAAGACTAACAGTGGAAGGCTAACTTTCTTTCCCTCCATCCAATTGTAAACCACAACCATCTCATAAGTCGATAATTTGTCTCGACCACCACGGCGAGGCACAATAGTATTCCTTAAAAAATTAAGAAAGAACTTTAATTTGGGCGATAAATTGCCCGCCAACAAACGACTACCACCCTTAGCATCAACCTCAAAATAATTCTTAACAACCTCCTTCTCACCCTCGGTCAAGGTACCCCATTCTGCACTCGGGTTAATTTCGGCCCCATCATCAGGAACCCAAAACAGAGCACATAAATCATCAATGGAGATCTTAACTTCGGTCCCACTCACAACAGCACACAAACACCTATCCTTAATCGACACATTGGCATAAAACTGAATCACTTCAATAGGATAAACAGGACCCGAAAACTCACTAATCGTAACCCACCCTTGAAAATTCAAGAAAGTATCAAAGAACTTTATAACTTCATACTTACCATACCACTTCTTGGGATACAAACGCTCGACATGAATATCGTAACCGGACACATGATGAACCAATTCCCGTTCCTCCTTGGTAAGACGAAGACGATCAAGACGCGTAACAGTAGCCTTGGGCATAGAGTGCCGAAACAGAGTCCTCTTAGCACCGTCATGAGCGATTATCTCTTCAATTTCCTCCACACCAGCCTCCTCAACATTTGCTTTCTTTTTACCCTTACTTAATCGCCTTTTCTTGCTCTCGACCTCCGGCGGACTCCGGTTATGGTTGGGATTGTTTGGTTTCGGGTTGGCAGAGGGAGATGGGTGAGGGGATTGTGCATTGGAGATGTTGCATGTGGGTTTGGATGAATGTGTTTTGGTGTTTGATCGAGTTGTGGGTTTCATGATTGGTGATGGTGATGATCGAAAAGAAGGAGATGAAGGTGATGATGTTTGTGAGAGAGGTTCAGTGTATAGGTATTTGTGAAAGGTGATGGTGATATGAGATGAGGGAGTTTGGTTTTTTATAATGTTTGATTAGGAGGAGTTTTGGTAGGTTAGGGTAATTGAGTGCCGTTTGAAGTCGGTTTTTCCTTTTTTTTTTTTTGAAAAGAAATATGGTAAAAGGAATCTAGGTTTAGGTGAAGATATGGTAAGGTAAATCTTTTGATGAAGATATGGTAAGATATAGTGAGATTTACCAAGTCATAAGATAAAAGTATTTTGGCTAAAAGGAATATGCTTGATTTTTCGGCCAAAATTAAAACAGAAGAATATTGTGACGATATTTCATGGTTTGCATATGGATAAAAATACATTATATACAAAGATAGAAAATTCCTGTAATATAATAAGATATTTAACATAAATACCCTTGCAACAAAATATACGGACACAGTCATACAATCTTGTCTATTTTTAGTCAGTCATTTGAGATAATAAAGTAGTTATGACAAATTTAACTGTCACCAATTAAACCAATTTCCAATAATAAAATCTCAAAACGTTTTCTAGCTAAAGCCTTTGTCAAAATATCCGCCCATTTATTTTCTGTACTACAAAATTCTAGTTTTATGTTGCTCTTTTCAACATGGTCGCGTAGAAAATGGTGTCTAATATCAATATGTTTAGTACGAGAGTGATGTGCAGGGTTTTTAGATATAATAATAGCACTCGTATTATCACATAAAATAGGAAAACATCCTACATCTACACCATAATCACATAATTGTTGCTTAAGCCATAATAATTGAGAACATACCAGTCCGGCAGCAATATATTCGGCTTCAGCAGTAGATAAGGCAACTGAATTTTGTTTCTTTGTTCCCCAAGTTATAATGCAAGGTCCAACAAATGTAGCGAATCCTGATATACTTTTCCTATCTAGAGAACATCCTGCATAATCTGCGTCTGAATATCCAATTAAATTGAAATTGCATTCGAGTGGATACCATAAATACAGATTTTGTGTGCCAATCAAATATCTTAAAATTCTTTTAACTGCAACCATATGTGATTCTTTGGGACATGACTGAAATCGTGCACACACACATACACTAAACATTATATCCGGGCGACTAGCAGTTAAATAGAGAAGTGAGTCAATCATACCTCGGTAAGTGGTTTCATCCACACACTTACCATCTTTAATTTGTCCAAGGTTAGTTTCTTATCAGTAACCATTGGAGTGTCCATGGGATTGGCATCTTGCATACCAAATTTCTTGATTAATTCTTTGATGGTTATAGGTCAAATAGCTATAACCCTGAACTTTGATAGGTAAGGTTAGAGATGAAATAGCTATAACCATACTTTCTCAAAAACCATTTTGTTCATACCATTTATAGAATGAAATCCTATATCTCTAATCTTCATGAGATCTTCAAATACAGGTTTTTTTCTTCATCTTGATCTAGAAACTCTTCATCTTGAGCTCCCATCAAATAACATATTGTTTTACTTTATTTAATCTTCTATGGTTATAGGCAAAACAACCATAACCAAACTTGATTACAAAGCTCCAATTTATTCACGATAAATCCATCATATGCTATAACCACAACCATGCTTTCCAGGTAATTGTCATTTAAGATATGCACAAGTCAACAAACAATTACAAGCACAAGTGTATAATATATTACAAATCATAATACTTGTCATTATCAAAATTTATATAAATATGATCCAACTGGTAGATACGTAGGCAGTCCTTCTTACACAAGAAGGATACAACCACAAATTCCAATCAAATTTACAAAACATTTCGAACTACGATCATGGTTTAATTTCACCTCTTCAGGTGGACACGTAGGCAATCCTTTCTTACACAAGAAGGATACAACCATTCCTATAATAAAAAAAAACCCCATAAGAAAAAAAAGCACACACATTTCCTAGTGTTTATCCATATACAAAACATTCCCCTTTCCACAAAATACGAAAGAAGCCTTTCTCCCTTCCTACAAAAAATCTCGTTTCCTAAGTGCAAATGATTAGTACGATTCAAACCGAATTGCCTTTACAAGATGGATGGAAGAAACAAGCGTTCACATTTTTGACACGAGTAATCCTCTTATTTAATTAATAATGGGAGGGATTACAAATTCAATAACAAAGAAGGCTCGACAAGTCTACAACTTGTCAAAGCTAAGGTGTCGACTAAAAAACCTCACATAATAAAACTAGCACAAAACACACAAAACATAGCTAGTACAACATAATAAAAACTCATAACAATAATACAACATAATAATAAAATGAGTAATATAGATCTTCACACTTCCATTCTATCCTTTCCTTTTTCCTCGGGGTACATCTTCCCCTTGTTCTTCTTGTTGGCCCGCCTAGCATGGGTTTCCTCTTCGGAACGGTTCCTCAACGGATCTACAATGGTGACGGCCTCCGGTCTATTGTAAGACCCCATGTTCGGCCCAAAATGAACCCATGCACGGGCCACTACATTTTTGGGACCCAAGCTTCTCCTCTTTGGTGGCCTCATCACATCCGGGCTAACTCCATCAACATAATCCTCAAAGAAGGCACGGTTGGTCTTGCCAACCTCTTGATATTTCAAGTCAACAACCTCGTCCTTACGGGATTTGGACCTCTCTTCCAAGGATGAAGCTCTTGACCACTTGACATAAGTAGGAGTCACCCATGTCGTGGCAAAAGGGTTGGGTACCTCCCAAAGCGGCCGAGCGGCCCACCATCTTTCGAAGACTTCCACAAGCTCGGAGTTTCGGAAAACGTTCTCTTGGACAAGAGTATCTTGAACGGGCACCATCTTGAGCCTTTTGGGATAGATGAAGGAAACAACCTTCTTAAGCCTTTTGGGATAGATGAAGGAAACAACCTTCAAACCCACCACCATCAAAGAATTAGGACTAGCACCCGAAGCGGGCAACCCCGTGAAGGACCTCAAGTGCCACCATGGCACCACTCAACGGATATGATGACCACCCTCCTCCGCCAATCTTGCGGCCCAATAGGCCTCGGTGGAAGCAAAACTATCCGAGTACAACTTCTTCCTCATAGTAAGGTGACGGATGGAATAAGAAGAAGAATAAACCGAAGGCTCTACATACCTTAGCGTCTCCAATAGCCACACTTGTAGGATCCTTGGAGATCCAAACGACGGAGCTTCTCCACAAAAGCCCTTCTTGTCCAAGGCTTGGATAATCTCGCCGAGCACCAACCATGATGGATCTCTATCATGCTCTATTTGCTCAACTACATGCACAAGGGTCATGCTACCATAGCATTTTGGCCCCTCCTTATTCAAAACATCAACAAAGAAGTATACATGGACAAGGCAAAAGGCAAGAGCCCTTCTCCTAGCCACCTCCGAAACATTGGCATCCAATCGGTTTGAGAAGATGTTGATAATAGCCAACATATCCACACCATGAGGAGCAAGGAGGAAGTTGACTTGGCTTATTGACAAGCCCAACGTGGAACGGAATTTCTCCTTATAACACAACCGAGTCGGAGGAAGCACCGGAACACATCCCGGCCACCCACCAATGGCCCCAACTTCTTCGGCAAGAGGACAAATTTCACCTTTCGGGAAGACGAAAACGTGATGTTTCGAATCCCAAAACCGAGAACATGCTTCGAGAAATGAGGATTGCACCTTGACTTGACGAAGCACCATCAATTGACCAACTCCCATACAAACGAGTTGATACTTCTCGGGAGGCGACAAATCCCGGCACCATTGTCGCAACGCATTCTCAAAGGCATCCATGAAATATTTTGTGGAAGAAGAAGATGTTTTGTAGAGGTGTTTTTGTGTTTCGGATGATGAAACAATGAAGCACAAACATCACTATTTATACAAAACAATCAGCGCGTTTTTTCAGAAAAAGGGAGAGCTGCTTCCTATCGCCAAGTGGCTCGCGCCTCTTTGGGCCTGTTCTCAGGATTCCCACCTTAAGTTGTCCCTTTCAAGTTGTGTTTTCTCTTGACACCTCAAACCTCCCGCCGGAATGCTCGCGCCTCTTCGGGATAGTCCAGGACATTTTGTGTTTCCTAACACTCACATTTCCTTGTTTTCGCGTTTTACAAAATCCGACACGATTTCTATGACGCAGCTTTAAACATACAGATTTTTCTTTCTTTTTTTAAAGGGGGAAAGGCTAGTCGCCCCGATCCGCGACGGATCGTTTCCATGTCAGTCGAAATTCCGAAATTTTTTTCGCTTTTTCGCAATTTTTCCAGCAAAAAATAAAAATCGAAAATTGATAACACAACATCAGTTTTCCTCAAAATTCAAGCACTCATAAATTCGAGTCTTGATCTCACAAAAATCAAATCAAATACCCTCGCAAAAGTCTATTCTAAAATTCACCCCTGGCGGTTTAAGTTTGAATTTTTTCGAGTCACAAATCAATTTCAATGCAATTTAATTCAAGACACGAGTTAATTGCTCAAATTTCAAATCAATTTCTTTTTAAGAAGTCCGAATACGATGACTCGTCGCGGAATTTTTCAAAATATCATTTCAAATTTTAATTTTTAACTTCGTGTCATCGCGGTTAAATTTTTTTTTCAATCAAATGCTTTTTACTTGTTTACGTTTATGCGTATGTGCTACCTGTCACTTGTTTTCTACACTAACGATGCAGGAACTGGTGCAAAGCAAAAGGGGAACTGACAGCCGACAGCACTTCTCAGAAACACAACAAAAAAAACCAAAATCACAAAAATGAACCACAATCCAAAAACACATATATACAAACCGCCTCACGTAAAATACATCGACACACGTTTGATACAAACGACTGACCATGCAAACAGGAGCTCGTACAGACATCTATCATACAGACACTCGCCTAAAACAACCATCTATCATATAGACACTGGCCTAAGACAACGAACTGGGGGCTATCTGCCACCTAACGAATTAAGCACTCCCTATCCTTTCGCTTGGAAAAGAAAATGAGCAACACAGGAAACAGAGGAGTAACAACGGAAGCAGAGGTGGTTACCACGACGGTAATACCTCGCTCCTACTCCACGATGAAAAAGAAGACAGTGTCTCGCAGACTTCAGATGATAAGGAGGCCAAGAACCATGATGCGGCGCACCACCCCGGTGTTGACCACCAATCATCAGCCATCCTCTCTATGAGCCACAATGAAAAGGACAAGCCGGCCACGTCAGCCGCCTCCCCTTCTCTACGGAAGCATCCTCTACCACCACCTCCACTCCAGCAGCCCCCCGGTCACTTCTGCTGCTCCCGGATCATCTTCCTCCTCCAAGATCTCAACGACAGGCCCCATAGACCCCGAACGCTCCCCTGCAATCAAAGGCAAATCAAAGAACGTCAGCCAAAATTTCGGCATTACGACGGCGTAAAATGGACAAATCCAAAAACAAACCTGCAAAGAAGAACGAGGGCATCCTGCCCAAACCCAACCAAACAAAAACAATTCACAAAAAACGCACAAAAAGCGACTCGCCCTTCTTTTCAAGCAAAAGACGAGTCAAAACAACAACAAACAAAAATGGCATATCAAGACCCACACAAGGTCCGCCAACAACCCAAAATACATTCCCGATGCAATGAGGTATTTTTCCACAGCTCAAAAAGGCAATTTCTACGCCAGTTTGAGCACAAACCGGTCAAAATTTCAAAATACGACCACAACAAGGCAATGTGATTTTACCACGTCTCAAAGCGACCTAAACTACCAATAAGGTCCATTTCAAGATAAACTGACTCAATTCAAGCCCGGACAAGCGCTTATTTCGTCAGACAGGAGACCGCTTCAAAAGCGAAAATTCCAATTTTTGCCCACAACACCCGACAAAGGTCCACAATGGCAAACACACTCTTTCCCGACTACAATACAACCTAGTTGGACCCATTACCCAAGCAAATAAACTTGGCATTGTGAAATGAGATGGTTTCTTCGCCTCACTCACGTTTTTCGAGCATAGGGGATGTAAACGGGGACCAAAATGCAAACTAAATGCACCCCTATACTTCTAAACAGGTTTCTAACCTAATGCAATCATCAATTTCACTCGAAATAGGCTTAATCAAAAACGCCCAAATCGATTTTAAGGGTATCAAATTCCGCCCTAATTCAATCAATCAAAAGACCAACAAATTCAAATGGTTTCAAGAGGAAATACATACCTTGAGATGACATGTTGACGATGACACGGACTGGAATAAGCAAGAAGACCAACAATGGCGGTTTTTGTTTGTTTTGTCGAGAGGATGAACAAGGCAAAATGAGAATGGCTAGCAAACCAATCTCGCGTCTTTTACAGAAAAATAAGGAAGCCCCCTTACCTCGCCAAATAGCTCGCGCCTTAATAAGGTGCTCCCTGCTTTATTTAGCGAAATTTTGGGCTTTGGCCCAATTTCCTATAACAAACCTTAAATTCAAACGACGGCAATTAAAACCGTCATCTCGAAATAATAGTGAAAATTCAAAATTCACTATTTCTTCAAAATTCAAAAAAACGGCGATTGAAACCGACCTTTCAACTTCAACAATAATAGTGAAAATTCAAAATTCACTATTCAAACGACGGCAATTAAAACCGTCATTTCAACAATAATAGTGAAAATTCAAAATTCACTATTCCTTCAAATTTCAAAAAACGGCGATGGAAACCGCCGTTTCAACTTCAAGAATAATAGTGAAAATTCAAAATTCACTATTTCCTTCACATGTCAACGGCGACAATATAAACCGTCACTTCAAAAATAATAGTGAAAATTCAAATTCACTATTTCTTCAAATGTCAACAGCGGCAACATAAACCGTCACTTCAAAAGCATAATAGTGAAATTCAAAATTCACTATTTTCACGGCGGCATCAAGAGTCCGCTATTTTCTTCAAATGTCAACAGCGGCGAGCCTTACAATGCACCGCGGCTGGCGAGCCCTCCTCATATACGCACCATGGCTGGCAAGCCTAACAACGCACTGCGGGTGGCGAGCCCTCCTCATATACGCACCATGGTTGGCGAGCCTTACAACGCACCGCGACTGGCGAGCCCTCCTCATATACGCACCATGGCTGGCGAGCCTTACAACGCACCGCGGGTGGCGAGCCCTCCTCATATACGCACCATGGCTGGCAAGCCTTACTACGCACCGTGGCTGGCGAGCCTTACTTCGCACCATGGCTGGCGAGCCTTACTATGCACCGCGGCTGGCGAGCCCTCCTCATATACGCACCATGGCTGGCGAGCCTTACTACGCACCATGGTTGCCGAGCCTTACTACGCACCATGGCTGGGGAGCCTTACAACGCACTGCGGCGGGCGAGCCCCATCATATCTGCAACGCAGCTGGCGAGCCTTTATCCGCGAGCAAGATACAACCCAAGGACGTATTCTGAAGATGCCTCGAATACGACTCCCTACCAAAGCTGGTGAGCCTTTGTCCGCAAACACGCAAGGACATATCCGAAGATGCCTCAGGTATGACTCCTTCTTATGGTTGGCGAGCTTTTGTACGTAGTCTAACGGACTTTAAACGACCCGCACGGACAATCGACAGACTCTAAACTGTTCCCGACGATAGGTCATTGGCTCGTACCCTCGAGGCCCCTTGGCATCGCCCTTCCCGACGGCAGGTCCTTGGCCCGAATCCTTTCGAGCCACCTCGACGTCGCTTGGTTCTCCAGGTTGTAATCTTCGATTGACCTGGGGGCTCTACTTTGACTTTTGCCCTGTCCAAGCCTCAGTCAAAGTGGGGGCTCTGTAGATACCCAGTATCTACTGAGACTCCAACAAACACCCGATGATTATCAAACTACAACATGCTTTGGAATCGCAGCGTTTGATCGACAGTTCGTGTACAACTTTACGTCGGAAAGCTTAAAACGATTTCAAAAATAAAACTTTTCAAAAGTACCTGGAATGTTTAATTCATGACGACGGGGTCTCAATGACACTAACTAGAGTCAAAACCGACACCAGACCAAAAACCGACTCAAATTTTAAATCCCGACTCCAACAACGAGTCAAACCGAGTCATACACAAAAAACAAACCATTAAAATGTTTCCATGTTAAGATTTTCCGGGATCATGAATGGTCAAGTACCAAACATGTGCATACAAATCCTAGGATAGAACAAATCATAATTTCATTTGTGTGAAAGCGACAAGACACCTCGAAGACGTGCGACGTGGCTCGCGCCTCTTTGAGCAGCCCAGGTGGCCACGTCGCTCAAAACTCACACAACCACTCATTTTCCTATAAATACCCCTCAAATGCCACCATTTGAGAACTTACGCTAGTGTCCGCCCCCTCTTTTCTCCCTTAAAATTCTCGACTCGACTTCCTAAGTCACAATCCGACACGTGTTTATGACCTACCGAACGTAAACATGAGCCTTACACATTGTTTGGTACCGTCATCGTGCATTAAATCACTTAACCGACCATCTCGACCACTACACCATCACAAAACTTAATAAAACACTCTTTTTACTTACTAAAACGGTTTTAAACCGAGTCTTTTCCGACCAAATGAGTTGATACACTTACGTCGGTTTCTCGCCATAAGCCAAGCATGTAAGCATGAGGGTGTAAAAATCTTCTTTTATCATGTTTTCACTTGTTTCATGACTATAACATGCTAAATCATGCATAACATGGTCCAAACATGGGAAGGATGAGCCAAAACCGGAATTTTTGGTTAAGGCAGAGGCTACTTACGTAGCACATAGGCTCGCGCCTAAAGCACCCTGCCCAGCCTTAATTCCAATCCGTGTTTGGTTTCTTCTTTTCCTCTTTTTTTCATTTTCGTATTTGTAATCGGTTTTTACCATTTCAAGTATTTTCAAACCATTTTTCACAAGTTTTAACCATAAAACATTTTTCACCCTTGGTTCTTAATACCATGACGGTTTAATCCGTGTTTTGGTGATAATATTTGGTTAATTACATTTAAAAAGTATTTTAAAGCCTTTAATTTCATTTCTTTACATTTTGGAAGGTATTTTAAAGCCTTTCATCATTTCTTTACATTTTCAAAATAAATGTATTAGTCACCAACACAAAGTCATCCTTGGTTCTACATACCATGTCGGATTTTAATCCGAGTACGATGATGAGTATCGACTAACGATATTCAAATGAACTTAAAACAATTAGTTCATAATCATTTTCAAAATTATTCATGTCAAGCTTGCAAAGTCGAACCCGACATCGAATACCGTCAAAACAATGACGATTATTAAAGTCTCATTCTTCAAATCAACACAAATTTGGCCTAAATGGCTTTTTCAAACCAAAACGGGTTCAAATACCCATTTTTCAGCGCGTTTTATAAACGTTTTTCAATGGTCAGAACACGTCATATACCGTTGACTGACCCGCGCCTAAACATGCCTTTTCTTTTCCTATTTTCAAACCAGGGGAGACCCCCGTACATCGCCAATAGGCTCGCGCCTCTTCTGGCTGCCTGATGCAGGGTCTGTTCCCCTTCCAGCATTGGTTTAGGACGATCCTGACTCCGGCTAACCCGGATATAGGACGGATCAGATGACTAATTTGCCCATTCAAAAATCATATTTGCAAAATGTCTTACTAAGACAAATGGATCACGTTATGCACCATGAACCTAACTAGGTAAATGGATGTTTAATTTCCGTCTTGCATGCAAATCAACCATAAATCCAACTCGACATCTTATACTTGATACTTGGATTAAATCAACCGACTTAAAAAGCTCTCACATGCTAGGTTTAAACAATTAGATGCGCATTCATGCATTTAAACTGTTTTATCAACTTTTGCATTCAACCAACCAAGATCGATCAGTAGAGGCCACTACCGCGAGCGGGATTGGGTGTCTGATTAAAGGGCTTCCCAATACGTACCTTCACCTCTAACTTAGAAACTTTGGATAGTGGATAGCCTAATCCAGGGCGTACGAGAGTCATTCTAGAGATAGGATGCTAAAGAGGGACGATTCCTTATCTTTAGTACCTATTTCAAACACTGCTTTGTGCTTCATTTGACCGAGGTATAAAGTGGATTCGAATGGGTTCCAAGCATCCCACAAATGCTTGGTGGCGGCTCCGAACATATCTAATCGTTTCGAGACCCTTGCCGAGATGAAACCGACCGATCTAAAACGATCCGGTCGAAAGGATACTTTTAAGCCGCCGAGCGTGGCTTTCAAAAGACCGCTATGCGTCCACGGATTGGCCTGGCGCGTAGGTGGCCATGTCCACATTTCCCTACTCATTATTGATTACATGGTTTTGTTGGTGATTAATTGTTGTGGTTGTATATGATATCGGTAATGGATTTGGAATTCGTGATTGTTGATAGTATAATGTAATTGTCGTATAACTGTCTGTGGTTTGCGAGGTGCGTCCTCGGCTGAGTGGAGTCACTTGCGGGAGTGGCTTCACGCCCTTGATTCTCCTTCTGTGGAACCCGCCACATAAGGGATGTGCACATTTAGGAACTTGGGTTTATCGCTCGGATGAGATGAGCGGGGCTTAGGTGGGAACAACTGTGGTCCCCCACTCGTGGCGTGGAATAGGTCTTGCAATGAGTATTCTGGCAGGACTACATACTTTTGTGTGTAGTCAGGTGTGTGGTGATATGATGGAGTTGGGTTGGTTTATAGTATTGTTTTATTGGAGCTGTTTGTTTTGTGCAATCAGTACTGACCCCGTTTAATTGTTTTAAAAAAATTGTGGTGATCCATTTAGGGATGGTGAGCAGTTATTGAGCAGGTATGAGTTGATGTGCATGGGATAGCTGAGATGAGTCATCATGAGCTGTTTAGAAGTCTTCCGCTGTGTCGAAACATTCTTTTACATTATTGTAGTTGGTTTGACAGTTTTGAGGAACGTTTGTATTTTACTTTATCAGTTTTGGGTTTTGAACTTTAATCGCTTTAAACTTATTTATTAAATTACGTTTCTTTATGGTCTATTTGACATTAATCGCCTCAGTTAACCGAGACGGTAGTATTCCCAAACCTTAAGTGGTTCTGGTAAGGCACTTGGAGTATGGGGGTGTTACAGTGGTGGTGTTAGTGGTGTTGGTCGTGAGTGACGAGGGTGTTTTGGAGGCTGTTTTAGGCGGTAAAGAGGGCTTGTCCACACGGATTTACTCGTGTGGTTTGGGAGTGTGTTTGCGGGTTTTGGATAGGATGTTAAGACGGGTTTTTAATTACTGTATTGACGGGTGTGAGTGAGTCGATATTTATTTATTAAATAATGGGTATGAGTCGGGATGTAAATTTAATTCTATAATTTTAATTTATTTAGATTAGTTAGTAATTAAATGTATTTAATTATTATATTTAGGTGACGGTTTTTGTGGAAGATTATTATTAGCCGGATTGCTTATGGAGATTTGCTAAAAGGTAGGTTTATCCTACTCAGTTTCAATATTGTGTTTATTTGCTAAATGAGTCATTTGTTATCAATTGCATTGAATAAGTCGGTAATTGGCATGTTATATTGTATACTGCATTTACTGTGTTGTCGTGTTTGTCGGTGGACATGGAGGTTTGATTAGTTACTTATTGTATAGAGACGGAAGGCGGTTGGGAGACTATTTTCCATTTGAGTCGCCTCTTGGAGCTTCCCACTCCAAGAGGGATGTGCACATTAATGGCTTGAGTTACAGAGGGACTCGTGTGGTTGAGACATAACGTCTGGCAGTGGATCCGGTTGGCTTCCGGCCCGGTACGTCTGGCATGTCCCGGTACCTGTTTGTGGTTGTTGGTATGTCTGGGCGTATCCCGGTACCCGTGTGGTTGTCGGTATGTCTGGGCATGTCCCGATACCGTGGTGGTGGTTGTTTGATAGCATGTCATTCATATTATAGTCATGTTGCATACTCACACACTTTGAGTTGAGTCACACTTTATTTATTTATTGAAACTGACGTTTGTCTGTCTGTGTAATTGTCACCTATTTCCGGGGTGGCCTGTGTCGATCCAGATGATATTTCCGATCATATAGGGAGCAGGTTAAGTACATATTTTGCTTGTTGACGTGATCGGGAATTCGGGCCGCGCTACGGACGAGTTGTATTTCATTTATTCATTAGTTTATGTTTGTAATAACTAAACTTGTTATTTATTTAATAAAGTTTCTTAATTGTAATTCTGATTTCACTGCTTTGGGAAACCGAGATGGTAATGCTCCAATTATCTTTGCCGGATAGTTGGAGTGTTACATCTATGGTCTTCACTACCGCATCATAAGCAAAGGAGCTTATAAAACCCAAGGTCAAGAAAGGGTAAAAGTGCTTCCTATGATGATATAACCCCGCCAAACCCAAGGTCTCAAAGATATATCTCACATTCACCTCTATCTTCAAGTCATCAAGAATGGCTGTGTCGATGCACCAAGTGGGTTTCATACGACGTTTCATCAACTCAACAACGGCTTCTCTTTTCTTAAAATCAGCAAATACTATGGTAGGATGCTCAGAAACCGGTGGAACATTAGGTCCCTGGCTCCCCTCTCCCACCTAAGGCTCGGTGGCTCTCGACCTCTTGCTCTGACGTGTCACAGTTGCGGCTCATGGCATCTGTTTCAACATGTTTTTAGTCAACGAATCAGATTCTTACTTGATCAAAATGAACTTTTCAAAGTACTCATAGATAGAGAAACAACAATTTAAAGTAAACCTTTTTAAGACAACCAAAAATTTTCCAAGTAACTTTTCTCTCATTCTTCATAAAAGACGGTTTCAAAATTTTCAAAACACCAAGTTTTAACAATTACTAGGAATATGGATCTTAATCCCTCAAAAATAACTTCACAAAAAGATTATTATTACAACATTTAGGGCGAAATTCAGTTTTTTGGGCACTTTTAAGATGGAGTTTTAAGACGAACCTTTCGGGTAAAATTAGCCAGAATCAACACCAAACATGATACCAATAACATCTCTTAGTCTATTTTCCCTTTTAGGCATGCAAAACATGAACAAAAATCAAATTTGTAGAGTAAACCCTAGATATTTCGGTCCAAACATACTCATAAATCGGTTTGATTTTGCAATTTCTAGCATCAACAACGATAATTTTAAATACTTATTACCAAAATACAACAAGTATTAAGCAAAAACTTGGGTGTAAAATGAATTTCCAGAAAAATCCCCAACTTCACATATACTAATTGATTAAAACAAAGAAAAAGGAGTAGCAACCTTACCTTGAATGAGTTTCAAATAGGTTGAGTGAATTAGCAAGAAAGATTCAAGAGGATTCAACCATAATTTACCCAAAAACTTTGAGAGAAAAAGGTTTAAGAGAGATATTAAAGTTTGAATGTTAAGAGAAATATGGAAAGAATGAATGAAATAGGGAATGTGAATCCCATTATAACCCGGGTACTGTAGCGACTTACTCGATCGAGTGACTTGGTTACTCGATTGAGTAGCCTCTATTCCATCAAGTTGAAGTTGCTCGATTGAGTTTCCGCTAGTAAATCCAACGATTTCGATCAAGTGACCCAACTAATAGCTTGGGTAAGGCCTACTCGGTCATGTAGGCACTCGTACTTGGTCGAATAAGATTAAAACAAGTCAAAGATTACGAATTCGGCGAACCGTTCCTGCAAAACAACAACTCGTTCCGAGCCTAGAGTATACTTGGAACTTGTCACTTATTATTTCCATCCGATTACTATCAATTAACACTTACTAGTATCTAGCACAGTTACCTCAACCGAACATTACACATCCTTTTCCACCATGTACCAAACAACTTTTAATGAAATCCAACCATGACATATTTTAACTTGCATGTATATATATAACAACAACGTTACTCTACTTTTACTTACGCAAACCCAAATTCCATCATCCAACATGTGCGTACAATTTTATTAAACATCATATTCAGCAAATCAATTAGCACTTATTACTCATATATACTCTATTGTTCGACATATCAAAACAATTCGACAATCACATGATATACTCACATTACTATACTTATTCACAAGGGTATACAACGTCATTCATCTATTAAATTCCACAGCACCACATGACAATTAGCATTATCTAAAGCACATATTGAGACTTGCATTTCATTATTAACTGTCACATTATCAGATATTCTTATGCAAACTTCTCACACACCCGCCATTCTTCATCAGACGTACACACATTCCCAGGTACACAACACTTACACATTCTTACGCTACCACTTGCACATAAAAGACATTACCTCAGACTCAAATACACCTATATCCACTTTATATACTACACACAACTACACACATGCACTTCCTGACGCAATATTCCCATTGGAAGTGGCTGGCTTAAACATATTGGGGCTAGGATTTTGGAATGAGGGCGCCTTCCCACCCAAAATCAAGCAATTGCTGGGGCTACCAATACACATACACTAGGTTCATTTTATTTCACTCACTACGTTCATTAGGCTCATTGGTTACAGGTTCCAAAATCGTCGTTCTGATACCACTTTGTACCACCCCCATCTGCCAAGGAGCCTTAACAAGACCTTTCCCAGAAGATAAGGGCGTTACCATCTTGGTTGCCCGAGGAGTAGTAAATATCAAATGCCAATAAAAGAACAATTAAGTTATTACAAGTTACTTAACAAAATAAAAAGGTACAACTGATGACATCTATCAACTACGTGAAACTATCTTTGCCATGACTCGTGGTAGACTCATCCCTCCAAAGCACCCAGCTAAGCTCCATATATCAACCTACTAAGACTGACTGCTCACCATAATTGATCACGATAGACACAACATAAGAAGAAACACAAACAACACCACACAAGGTCAGTAACTGAAGGAACACACTACACTAGATACAACAACATACACCCAACACCTCTTTCAATCCCTAACACACCTTTGACAGCCCGAAGGTCAAGTCCTACCAGATTACGGCTGTAACCAGTAATCCTCACTGCCAGTGGGGGACCGCAGTAGTTCCCACCTAAGCCCCGCTGATTAATACCGAGTGAAACCCATGTTCCTTAATGTGCACATCCCCTTTTGTGGTGGGTTCGACAAAGGGTGAATCAAGGGCGTGAAGCCACTCCCGTATGTGACTCCACTCAGCCGAGGACACACCTCGGGAACCATAGACAAACATACAACAACCAACTACAACCAATGAAAGTACTAGACCCCTAATTAGATACCTCTTTAGTTACTAAATTACTTAGTATTAATGATCTAGTTACATGCAAACGTATAAAATGACTTAAGATGATAAGAGTAAGTAATCCTTACAATGCTTAAGGAAAAAATTTGGGCACAACACATTCTTGTGCTAAAATACCCAAGGATGATCCTCCAATCTTCAAGTTTCCATAGTAGGAAACCTCCTCTATGTGGCACCCAAGATTAGCCCAAAAGAACTACTAATATTACTAACAACACATAATATTAGTAACTAACCTTGTATATTACGATAAATATTATTACTCTTATAATATTTGATGTATATTATTGTTTGTGAATTATTTTGATTAGATGATCAACAATTTGATCAAGTTTTTGATGAGAAAAAGATGAAGAAAAGAAGATGAATTTTTGTCTTCAATTTTCCATCATTTGCATGTGTAATATGAGGGGGTATTTATAGATGTTCAAATGTAAATAATTCATAGGAACATCCCATGTGTTTTATGCCAACAACATTTACAAGTGGAGGTCACAATTCCACTCTAAAAAACCAGTCCATATGGACTCAATTGGGTCCATTTCGATTTTTGACATTTGTCCCACAAATGCTTATAAGTCTTTTATTTAATTATATTATATAATTAAATATTAATTTGATTATTTAACACTTAAATAATACAAATTAACAACTAAGAACTACTTAACTATTAAGTAATTATTACACCATTTTATCAATATAAAATGTGTTTTATGGACCTTTATTAGCTAATTTTACAACCTCTTGTAAAATTAAATAGCTAATTACCTCCACCTCAAAACATACACACACATCGTATAAAATTAATTAATTAACTATTAATTAATAAATTCTAATTAATTTTTATTAATTAATTTTTACATAATTAAATAATAAATCCCCTTGGCCCGATTTCGTAACTTGTCATCAAAAATAAATTCACTTGACTTAATACAAGTCAATATATATACAAGATACTAATTATTTATATCTCATATAAATAATTAGTTTATCCATTTGGGCATCATCCTATATGTGTGACCTAAAGGGATCAGCTGATCACCACCGTCATACGACAGTAATGTCAAACTCTAGTCAGCCAATCATTACCGATTAACGTTGACCAGCTGACAAATATATGTAATATAAATCCCTGTTATTCCTTGTACGAGATTTAGTATGTAAACGCATTATTGTAGAGGACACTCACTCCAACAATCTCCCACTTGTCCGACACAAGTGTGCGCTACGAATTCTCTTGTCCTAAATTAACTCCCACTCAATGCAAGATGTCTTTCAGGTCGTTCTTGCACGTGATCAAATCATAAAGTGGTTTTCTCGATCAGGAGAATTGACTGTCTGACTGGATAATTTACTATATATCTCATCCGAGCGTGGCCACGCATTTGAAGTCACCTTTCCTCGAGTGGCCTTGAGATATAAAATGACATGGGTGGACAATCCCGTTGACCTATTTTCCTTGTTTGATATAGAGCACAATGACCCAGTAGATGCCCATTGGCCACCTTTTACGGCGCGAGAGCAAAAACCAAAGCCACCAGAAAACTGTACAAACTTAGACAAATAGTCGCCAGTCTAAAGAATTGAGTCGAAGGAATAAATAGAAATCCTTGCCACGACCAGGCAACATGAAGATTCTATAAATGGTCACTGTCCGACAAAATGTCTCTACATTCTTCCTATGTAATCAACCAGTCATCTCTATGACCCAATGGTGGTTGAACACATCATCAATCGACTTACAATATAATCACTCCGAGACGTCACCTCATTAAGCAACTAGGGACAAAATACAATGTTAATCCAGTTCACTTGAAAGGTTCAACATTGTCCCACAACCTTTTCAGATTTAACAAAGTAATATAATAATATCCAGTAAGTACTGGATATATCAGAGTTTAGAAAAACTCAAACGATAAATGCAATTATCATATATGTAAAATTGATACACTATCAGATTATTACACATTGTATAATCTACAGCAATTCAATTACCATGTGTTAACCACACTGAAACGACATGACTATCATGTTTAACCTTCAACAAGGTCTGGTTTAAAATCAATGACACTCATTTGATTAAACCAACAAATTTTTATTTCCCTTTGTTCCACATGACTACTTATATAACAAAATTGAGTACATATCAAAACTTAACTCTAGACTAAGATACCCTTACCTCAAAAATAGCTCCCACTGTCATCACAGTTTGTTAGAATAGGATATGCGGCTGCAGGAACTACTTCTAGTCCCTGCATTACTGTCGAATCCAAGCCACTTCCTTTTTGCAACATCAAATCTTACAATGTACTCAACTTTCGTTGTAAAATCTGCAATGTATAACTGCCTGGAACTCTTTCAGCAGATCAACTCCTCATAGCCAGTACGAAATTTCAAACAATCCCTATGTGTTTTAGAAAACTGGTATATGTGTAACTGTTTACACAAACTTCAACTACCATTCGTGTAACTCCTTACACAAATAAAAAAAATTAAAACACTACGTTTCACATCCTTAGTCCTTCTCAAGTACAAAAGGATAATCTATCTGACTATAATGTCACCTTCACTTAAATTCGATTAATAACAACTAGTAATACTGAAAGCATATGAATTGTTATAACAATAATACATCATAGCGTATTAAATTGATCCAGTAGTGGAAGCAATCGGAATCATTTCTTATGAGTTCAACTTGTTTGAACCAGTCAAGAATCTCATATATATATAAGACTCCTGATAAAAACGCCTATATCTCTCCTTGATTTATCAATATAAATCTGGATACTTAGGATGTATTAATATTATCCTAAGTCGTTCATCATTCCAAATGATTAATATGTCATTAACATAAAAGACTCATAATACCACCATACTCCCACTAAACTTCATGTATATACATAATTCCTCGACATCTCGAGAAATGTTTTATAACATGATCAAACACATATTCCAACTCCATGATGCTCTCTTAAGACTTCTTCTTATGTTAGCTACAATCTTATGATTATAAGGATCTATAAAACCCACAAGACGTGTCGAATTCACTTCCTTTTCTAGAATATAATTCAAGAAGATGGTTTTTTCATCCTACTGTCAAATCATACAATTATGAAATGCAACAATTGCCAATATAGTCCAAATTCATCGAAGCGTTGCAATTGGTGCAAACCCTTTGTCACCAATCAAGCTTTGAAAACATCTTTATTTTTTATCCAAGTCAATTATACCGAGGAGGTCTAACTTCTTCATGTAAATATACCAATTCATTTACTGACAATTACACTTGGAGTCCAATTCGGATCAAGATAACTCTAGACCATTGCATAGAGTTGAAACAAGAAAAATCCTTTTGTAAGTTACAAGTTTCGTCACTTTCTAAAAGTAGTACTATATCATCACCCCTGATGAGTGATGAATTTAACCTGACCTCGTAGATTTCGAAGAAACAAACACTTAATCTGATCAGGAGGAAATTTCCTGCGTTATATGCTAAGTTTGTGTCTCTTCAACATTTTCTCCCACTCTGTCTTTTAGAAATAAATCTTTTTCTATAAAGACAGCACCATGAGCCACAAACACTTTGTTCTCATGATTATGTAGGTTAAATGACCACATGATTTCTTTTAGACAACTTATAAATTAGGTACTCTACATCTCCATATCTAATACGGAGTGAATGCGATTGTTTGAATGGTACATTGATTTAGTGGGAAAAAAGAAATTAGCGGACAAAATAGAAAGACCCCAATTTAAAAATCAAGTGGCTCAATAAAACTTGACAAAGATCAAACCATATCGTATAGGTTTGATATCTCCATCCAACCACACCTTATCAAATAATGTGTGTTAGGGAAAGTTAACTTGTGATACTATATCATACTTCTTTTGGTGGAAAAACAAAAGTCATTACTTAGTTATTTCTTTCCACGATCGGATCGTGAAACTATGATCTTATAATCTTATTGGTTATCACATTTACTTTAAAAACTCTTTGAACTCATCAAAGGTTTCTCTTTATATCTCGTTTAGTAGATATACCAGTATCCACCTAAATCGATGATAAAAGAAAAGAAGTAATTATAACCTACTCTGGTTGAGATTGTTATTCGACCATACACACATCCACATGTGATTAGGATCAATAACTCACATGTTCGATCTCCTTTTTAACAAAAAGGCACGAGTCATCTTGCTTTGAATACAAGATTCGCATATATCATAAGATTCATAATCAAATGATTCATGGAGAACTAGGTAACACTAGTCCATGAATGCGTTTTCAATCCAGAACTAAGATTTGATCGGGGTCACCAAGATAATTTGAACCTTTTATATTCTATATGATATTTAAATTTATCTAGTTTAGGTCAAGAATAACCAATAATTGGATTGGTATAGTCATAGATCAAATAATGGCAAATTAGGGCACAACATATCACAAGAGTGAAACCATATGTGTCTTACATAAAACTTTTATCAAAGCACAATTCTAAACCCTAAAACTAGATTAAGTACATAATAACATTTATATGTCTCATAATGAAATGACAACTACTCTAATTCCAATTCCTATGTAAAGGTTGACATTAGTTTAAGGCTAATCTTCACACGATTATCATCCCATGTACCAAAGTATAATTATGATAACCACTATCAATATCAAATATTGATGAAGCGGTACAAGTATAACTAATGTCAATCATATAGATATATAGAGAAGAAGGACCTTTTAGGAGTCACACACTCAACTTTTTTATTCTCCAAAAAAAACTAGGGGTATTATATCTACTAATGTCCTACATATTTAAAAACAACAAGTTTGGTCAGGATGGCATCGTACTAAGGTTAGGTGCTGCTATTCACAATAGCGTAGCATTAACCTTTGCTTTGAGCTAATTCTTTAACAAAACCAAATTCTTTCTTGAACCTCATCCTAATCTTAACTATTAAGATATATACATCCCTCTTAGAGCTCCCACTCACTTCTAAGAAACTTTATGAAGTGAATGTGGTAATTGGTTAATCATGATTTCAAACAAATCATATTACCAATTCGTTCCAACACTGTTACGTACTCAAACAAATTAAGTATTTGTAATCATTTATCTCATGAGCAATAAGATTTTAGCATCGTTGTTGTAAATAAAATGATATTGCAAAATCAACACACTTTTGACTAAGCAAATATCCCGTTTATACACTTCACAAGAGACCCTTACAATGGACAATATGAGGATCAAAAGAATTGCAATTTTTTTTTGTCATTAGCTATGGTGGTAAAAAGGAGAAAGGATGAATAATCGAAAATTTAAGTTACCGTATACTCTTAGAAAACTATTTTCATGCATAACGGAATATCGATTCTAATTGAATATTAGCCATTGCGCGATATAAAATAGTAAAAAAAAAACGGAGTAATAGGGAAATTTAACATTCATCGTAAATAAATACTTGAAAAATAATTTTATCAAGTTTGAATACGCATTTATATAATGATCTCTCACCTAAATTATATAAATGATCCCGAGATCCGTCTCTAAATAAACCTCGGCCCGGTGAGGCCAGACATACGAGATCTAAATAAATTCGGTGAGTCAACCCTTTGACTGATTCTACATTTAGAACTCTCGATCGACAAATTTCTAGTAAATCCGTCTCCTATCCCCAGAACACAAAACTGGGCCCAGTGACGCCAGACATACCAATCTCGCAATTCCGTTGAGTCCAACCAACTTATACGTGTAATAACATTTATTACCCTACTTACCCGACGTAAAAAGAGAACACCACGGTGAGCCGTACCTGCCCCCTAATGAAGAAGGCATTTATAGGTGTTACTAATTGGAAGGGCTATCCTCAATATTTAAACAATGTGAGAGATCTTGTCAATTTATTATCAATTCCCTTTAAGTAAACTAAATCGGCGAATTCTTATAACTTTAACTGATAATAGTCCTAAAAATGAATAAAACGCATGTAATGGCGATTCGGCATGAATGCATAAATAAAATACATGTAAAAGACAATTTCTACTATGGCCTCCTAAACTAGTTAATCTAATTAACTGTTACAATTTCGGAAACCAACACCTGGGTCCCTTGAACTTCATTGGAATGCCTTCCAATATAGCTTGGTCTTTTGGAAACTCCGGTCTTCATCGGAACTCCTTTCCGAAAGGCTCCATCTTTAGGATTCCGCCGGTCTTTGTAACAATTAATTATAAGTATAAAAAGAATTACATAACAATTCCTATTATACATTTGTAAAATAAAAATGAAATAAATCTATTAATATTACAAACCAGTGATACGAGATCGCAAATAATTACAAACCAAATCAGGATTCCCTTACATTACGGGAAATACCTATTTCTAACTATGGCCATACTAGACAAATTACAATAATTAATTAATTACATAAATTTAAATGACATTCATTTAAAAAATGCAGAATATAATTCATATTTAAACATGCTCTCAATTGCCAAATCGCCCTATAAACCATCGGTTTGATATAAAGCTCGTAACTTTGGTTAATTAAGCGGTTTTTAACCATTAAAAACACAAATTAGTACTTAAATCAAGTTCAAGCACTAAATAACATCCCAACCTGTTTTGGGACTCAAAAATTAGTCTTCACTAATTTCATAATGATCTCATAACCTTTTATGAATTATTCCTAATTAAAACTTGTTTAATCAAAACCTTTATGAAATAAATCCAAATAAATAAACAAAATTATGCAAAATTTTGAAATAAAATTTTTGTTTATATTGTAACATTTCCAGGAACTCAAAACTTCAAAAAGATTTGTGCAAAAATATTTTGTATCAAATACACAATTTAAATCTTGTTTTCGCAATTATTAATGTATTAAATCCAAATTAAATAGAAAAATTTCGAAAAATTTGATTAAAATTTGAGAAAAATATGGTTACATTTTATCGGTTTTATCACAAAAAAAACCAAAATACATACAAAAATTAATGAATCAATTTTCCAAATTTACATCCAATGTATATAATATGAAAGTAACCTTAGATAAATTTCGCATGCCAAACTTTATATTTTAACAATATTTAACCAATATAATCATACTTTATTGATAATTAACTATTAAAAATCAATAATCAAGCACAATTAATCAAATTAATTTTCTAATTTTCACTTACTCTAAGTAACCCATGCATGTGAGAATATATTTAAATTTCATGGCCAGAATTATTATGCAAATGTTTTTAGTTAACTATTAACCAATTTTATGCATATTAAAACGGTCTTAAGACGAAAAAATCTATTAATTAGCAATAAAATTCCATAATTAACCAAATTTGACCAAAACCATTTTTAGGTCAAAATGTATACATGCAACAAAAATTTTCGTGCCAAACAAATTTGTACACAATAATTATGATTTTATAAAGTCATCTTATAACTCGATAAAATGGTCGAAAGTCGACATGCATACGACAACTGAGCACTGATACCATTTGAAGGTACTAGACCCCTAATTAGACACCTCTAATTACTTACTAAATTATTTATTAATTTAGTATTAATGATCTAGTTACATGCAATCTTATAAAATGACTTAAGATGATAAGAGTAAGTAATCATTATAATGCATAAGGAAAAAATTTGGGCACAACACAAAGATTCCTTCTTTGTGTTGTTCTTGTGCTAAAATACCCAAGGATGATCCTCCAATTTTCATGTTTCCATATTAGGAAACCTCCTCTTGGTCGCACCCAAGATTAGCCCAAAATAACTACTAATATTACTAACAATATAATATTAGTAATTAACCTTGTATATTACTATAAATATAATTACTCTAATAATATTTGATGTATATTATTGTTTGTGAATTATTTTGATTAGATGATCAACAATTTGATCAAGTTTTTGATGAGAAAAAGAGAAGAAAATAAGATGAATTTATGTCTTCAATTTTCCATCATTTGCATGTGTAATATGACGGAGTATTTATAGATGTTCAAATGTAAACAATTCATAGGAACATCTCATGTGTTTTATGCCAACAACATTTACAAGTGGAGGTCACAATTTCTCTCTAAAAAACCAGTCCATGTGGACTCAATCGGGTCCATTTCGATTTTTGAATTTGTCCCAAAAATGCTTATAAGTCTAATATTTAATTATCTTATATAAATAAATATTAATTTGATTATTTAACACTTAAATAATACAAATTAACAACTAATAACTACTTAACTATTAAGTGATTATTAGACCATTTTATCAATATAAAATGTGTCTTATGGACCTTTATTAGCTAGTTTTACAACCTCTTGTAAAATTAAATAGCTAATTACCTCCGCCTCAAAACATACACACATATCGTATAAAATTAATTAATTAACTAATAATTAATAAATTCTATTTAATATTTATTAATTAATTTTCACATAATTAAATAATAAATCCCCTTGGCCCGAGTTCGTAACTCGTCATCAAAAATAAATTCACTTGACTTAATACAATTCAATATATATACAAGATACTAATTATTTTATATCTCATATAAATAATTAGTCTATCCATTTGAGCATCATCCTATTGGTGTGACCTAAAGATATCAGCTGATCACCGCCGTCATACGACAGTAATATCAAACTCTAGTCAGCCAATCATTACCGATTAACGTTGACCAGCTGACAAATATATGTAATATAAATCCCTGATATTACTTGTACGAGATTTAGTATGTATACGCATTATTGTGGAGGACACTCACTCCAACAACCAATCCACACTACCAACCACACTACCAATCCAATCAGACACTACAATCAACATACTAAATAACCAACAGTACTGAGCAGGAAAACATATCTTTACAATCCGCAGCAATACCACATACGACCATAAGACGACAAGCAACCACCATAACCACCTATACAAACAGTAGGACAACTCTATTACTACTACCACAACCATAATCAAAACTAAGGAAGACGATGATGATAATGACGACATACCTAGGCATAGCGTTCCGGAGAAAAGACTGCTACCCGACTCATGCTTCCCTTCCCCATGGTGTCTAAACTTACAAAGGGCTCCAAAAGGATGAATATGGGTGAAGGAGAGAGATGTGACAGCAATTAGGTTTAGGAGAAATGGAAAGAAATGATTTTGGTTTCACGATTCCACGATTTATATTTTACCGCATAACTCCAGTTACTCGATCGAGTATGAGACTTACTCGATCGAGTGGCCTCTACTCGATCGAGTAGGCCCCGCAAGATCGAGCTTCCTAAACTCAAAGGGTTACTATGCTACAAGATTAAATTCGTAAAGCTTCCAAAGGTCTAGACATGGGTTTAAGGTCACTCAACGACGGTCAACGGGTCCCTAAAAGGACGGGTATTACAAATTCAGTCTGGCAGCTAGTGGCTACTTCATTTCCACATCGCCAACCTTTACTGCAAGCATTGGGTAAACTCAACGTGACACATGACTCTACTCATGACGATGTAGTCAACTTATTCCTCCAGGACTCAATCAACCTAAGTAACCCAGTTACTTTCTCAGATGAGGAGTTGCCATCTTTTGGCATCACTGATAATATAGCCTTGTACATCACTATCACGTGTCTTGAGAAGAATGTACCCATGACGCTAGTGGATGATGGCTCCGCAGTCAATGTTATACCACTAATAATGGCACATAATATAGGCATAAAGCAGTCAGATTAGACCCCAACTAATCAAGGTGAATGCGCATACGATGGGACGTGATGTAAAGTAATAGGCCTTATCAATCTTACTATAGCCACTGGGCTGATCGATAGAAAGGTCAACTTTCTGATAGTAGACATCGAGGCATCCTCCAACATACTTATAGGCAAGCCATGGATTCACGCTTCCAAAGCTGTGACATCCACGCTCCACCAAAAGATCAAAATCCCTTTTGATGGCCGAGTAGTGATGATCACTTCGTCACCCATTAAGGTAGTAATCGAGAAAATGTCCAATAATCAAGTTGTGTTAGATCTAGTGTACGAGCTAGGAGAATTCCATATCATCAATCTAATAGAAAGTGAATTGACTCCTTTATACTTCAACCCGTATTCTAACCTAGTGATCAACCACATTCTAAAATCCTAGGGATACTTCCCAGGAATGCCACTAAACCCAATCAGGAATAGTACTTTCTCATCTTTCAAAGAGGGTCACTCCCATAAGATACCATTAGGATTGGGATACAAGCCTACAAATACAGAGGCTTTCGAAATGCTTGCTCAAGTTTATAATTGCAAACATTAGGGTGTCCAAATACGACCGTATTACCCTACACTGAATGGGTATTTCGTCAAAGAGGGAGACCATGAATCGTTTCACGGATTTCTTAAACCTTAGATGTTCAAAGGCAACAAGCTAGCTGGAATCAAAGTGTTCTATAATTGCTACTTCATTCCTCAAGAAATGGTTCCTACAGTTAAAACCCGCCCGACACCTTGTCTTCATGAACAAGTTGTGAGCCTTTTGTTTGGGGAGGATCTATTCGTCAAGGAAAACCAAGATGAGATTATTACCATGATACTACAGGATGACCATTTTAACCCTGCAATGCTTATCACAGATGGAGATCCAACCAGTCAGGAGAAAAGATGGAGAAAATCAATCAAATGGACCAATAATCAAGGAAGGCTCTTTAAACTCACAACTAGAAAAAGAGAGATGTTCAAAGGAGAACCAGAAGATGACGAGCTCGAGTCTGAATCAGAGTCGGAGTCGGAAACCGAGTCTAAGTCTAAAGAAGTCACTAAAGAGTCTTCTCCTGTTGTCACTCCATATCCCGTCGTTTCTTCTACAATAACATCGTCTAGTAACAGTAACCTGGGGAATGTCCCAGCAACTGTCCCTCTGTCGCCAGTTACTACTATGCAGATAGCCTCTTTGTTTGAGTTATTTTCAAACATTAATATAAATAAATCCGATTCTGCTTACTCTTCGTGTTATCTTGATTATAATTCTGTTTATGATGATACTGAGGATGATCCTGGCCCAGACTCAATAGAACTACCTCTCTACATAATCAATGAAATAGCATAAGAGAGGAAGGGTCACCTGATATAAAGAACATTAAACCTATTAACGTAGGGACATATTTAGAACCCCAAGAACTTAGGATAGAGACAACCCTAAACTTAATTGAAAGGGCTCGCTTCATCGACGTTCTCCACGAGTTCAAAGACGTCTTCACTTGATCTTACAAGGATATGCCATGAATAGACAGAGATATCGCAGAACATCGAATTTCAATCAAACCAGGTGTCAAGCCTGTAAAGCAGAAGTTTCGCCGAATGAAAACAGGATGGGCTCATAAAATTAAGGAAGAAATAGACAAACAATTAAAATTCGGGTTCGTTAAAGTTTTCAAGTACTCAGACTGAGTGGCTAACATAGTCCCCGTACCCAAAAAGGATGGGCGAATCCATGTTTCTATTGATTTCAGAGATCTGAACAAGGCTAGTCTGAAAGACGACTTCCCACTGCCACACATCGACATACTAGTAGATAATGCAGCAAATCACGTGCTCCTTTCATTCATGGATGGGTACGCAGGATACAATCAGATCAAGATGGTTGAAAAAGCCATGCATAAAATGGTGTTTGTCACTCAATGGGGTGCCTACTGCTACACCATTATGCCATTCGGGTTAATTAATGTTGGAGCAACATATCAATGCACCGTAACACCCTGTTACAAGACATGATGCACAAGGAAGTATAAGTATATGTGGATGACATGATCGTTAAGTCCAAGGATAGGCAAGGTCACATCGTCAACCTTCACAAATTCTTTCTCACATTTTGCAAGTACAACATGAGACTTAATCCTCAGAAGTGCGCATTGGGAGTCAAGTCCGGCAAACTGTTGGGATATGTAGTCTGTCAAAAAGGGATAGAGATTGATCCATCCAAGATCAAGGCTCTAATCGAGATGCCTCAGCCGCAGATATAAAAGGAAGTTTGAGGCTTCCTAGGCAAGGTACAATATATAAGTCGCTTCATTTCAAAGCTTACTATTGTAGATACCTCGTTTCTGCACCTCCCGCCAAACACCCAGTGATGATTGGGCCGCATGTTTAGCATATGTTACGATTTTATGACGTTTCCTAAATTGGTTAATAAAAGGTAACTCGTACACTTGTCTCTACCCCTTGGTTGTCATCTAGGTGTCATTACGATCTTTTTTACTGTAATTAGAGTATATATGGAGTCTGGGACAAAAACTGTTTCCATTTTCTAAAACCATCAATCCCGAGTCAAAAATTAATGTGCTTGTCTACCTAAGGTTAGGATGTCATAAAATATTAGGATTATATCTCATTTAGGGTCTCATGTCACTTCTTTAGGCTAAAACTTAAGTTTACATTGCAAATTGTGCATTTCATTTAGCTAAAATGACAACCCGACCTTTAGGCCCATTTTACGAGGTGAAAGAATTTTTTGGGTTTGGCCTATTTCTAATAAAGTTCTAAATCTTTCTCTTATCTTTCCAACGCCACCGAACTCACCATAATCCCAGTCTTCTAGATAAAGTTATGCCTAAAATACGACAGGCTGTCAGACGCGGTTTCTTGCGCGGGAGGAAACCGCCCAAGGGAGTACGCAACATATGCCGCGCCTCTTCCAAAGGTGGCTTTTTACTGAAGCAAGCTCCGCATATACATTCTTGTTTGGAGAAGGGG
This sequence comes from Silene latifolia, assembly GCF_048544455.1. Lineage (NCBI taxonomy): Eukaryota > Viridiplantae > Streptophyta > Magnoliopsida > Caryophyllales > Caryophyllaceae > Silene > Silene latifolia. The sequence goes on from NC_133532.1 coordinate 29,390,444, forward strand.
CTATCTTAACTATTTCCTTCCATATTCCTTTCCTAAGCCCTACCTCGTGATTAGTGTAAATAGAGGCCTTCGCCTCACATATTTCTCACCCGAGTGTCCGCCATTCTCTTCTCCGTTTGTATTCTAAGACCGCGCTCATGCTTATCGACGCCTACGTGCTTGTTCTAAGTGACCACGTAAACCCAGATCATTCTGGGTACCAGTCACGTTGCATAGACCGACCAATTTGACCACTATATAATCATTAAATCAATCTTTTAAAATCCTTTTTCAAGGGCACTTTCATATTTGCATATATCTAGTCGAGTTACCACTAAAAACCGATTTAGTTAAATCTCGCGAAGCTAACATGTAAGTCTGAGGGTGTAAAATCCCACTTTAATCTTGTTTCATTTCTGTATTATAATTTATGGAAGAATTTATTTCATAAGCATGCTCAAAACTGTTTTTAAAATCACCTTTTTAAAACCTTTTGACGGAAACAGCAGAGATCTGACATGGGGAAGAATCGTATCAACTGATGCGCCTCCTGGAAAGGCCGCAGCTTCTGCTATGTCTCTTCCAGAGGCTTCCTTCAGCTGCTGCATTTCTTCTTCTTCCTCAGGTTTTTGTTTTTTCGTCTTTTATCTTCTTTATTCGTTCTTTCTCTTAATTCGTCTAATAATTCTCAAATTATTTTTTTATATAAATCTTTTTCAAACCCTTTTTTGACTTAGATCCCTTATAAATATTTGCGGGTTTTCGTCATTTTATTCAAACCCGGATTGTAAAGGTTCGATTCTCCCATATCGAGTCTTTAGAACTTGTCTTTTTTACATAGTTTCCTTATTTTTTCTAATTTTGTTACTTTAATTCTGTTTCCTAGATCGAATTTTTAACCTTTATAAAACCCGACATCGTAAGCCATCATAATTCTTAATTCTTTTTAATTCACTTTAATCTAACTTGCGACGATATTAGTATACATAAACATGCTAAATCACTTCTATTCACGTCATACACTAATAATCAATGTAAATTAACCAATGAACAATAGCAAACTGCGCGTCTGACTTTCATAGACAGAATCCAACTTCAGAACAGTGGCATAAACTGATGCATCTTTTCCAGAAGACGCGGTGTGTGCTGCGCCTGTTCTGAGATTGCTTCTGCCTCTGAACTCTTCTCGTTTTGACGTAGGTTTTCTAACTAAGATTCTAATCAACTATTATCTTTACTATTACCTCTAATTAGATACATCTTCATATTCCTATATTCCAATTCCAATTCATTTATTTTTTTTAATTTATTTTACTCCTTTATTTATTTTCTTTTTAAAACTTTTTTGAGTATATTTATGACGTATATTCAAATTAATCCATTGTAATTTATCGTATTTTCATATCGCTCTTGTATGATTTACTTCATTGGCATATTCACATGTAACAAATCTAATTCCATCTTTGACCCAATTAAGTGCTAAATTATTTGTTAACCGGCATAGTCTAATCTCACATGCTAAGATTAACCTGTAGATATTGTATCACATGCATACAACTGACAACATATCAAATATAAATAACTTCCCTGATCATTAGTAGCGGCTGCTATCGAGGCAGACGGGATTAGGTGTTCAAAGAAAGTGTAACACCCCCATACTCCAAGTGCCTTACCAGGACCACTTAAAGCATGAGAATGCTACCATCTCGATTACCCGAGGCAATGTATATCCAATAGACCATAAAAGAACGTAATTTAATAAATAAGTTTAAGTGATTACATAACAAAACCAACTGTAAAGTAAAGTACAACTGTTCTACAACCAAACTACAACCGAAGTAACAAAAGTATTGAGACAACACAGCGGAAGACTACTATCAGACTTGTGGCAACTCCATCCCCAGCTAATCCCGCGCGCATCCATCGTATACCTACTAGACAACTGCTCACCACCTCCGAAAGGATCACCACAGTTTTTAAAACAACTAACGGGGTCAGTACTGATTACATAAAACAACAGCTGCAACAAAACGATAATACAATCAAACAATCCCCAAACTCTATCTCATCTCCACACACCTGACTACACACTGAAGTGTGTAGTCCTGCCAGAGTACCCATCGCAACAAGTAATCCTCGCTGCCAGTGGGAGACCGCAGCCGTTTCCACCTAAGCCCCGCTCATCTCCTCCGAGCGATAAACCCATGTTCATTAATGTGCACATCCCTTCTGTGACGGGTTCCACAGAAGGCGAATCAAGGGTGTGAAGCCACTCTCGCAAGTGACTCCACTCAGCCAGGGACGCACCCCGAAGATCACAGACAGTTATACAACGATAATCAATTACACTACTAACAATCATCAATTCAGAATCCAATGCCAATACGATATACAACAACAACAACACTTATGTAACCAATACTGAGTAGGGAAACCCTACCTGGAATAGCAATCACAGACCGTCACAACAGCTAATCAATAACATTCCTCAACGAATCCTCCTCGTATAACACAAATGCATACAATTATCTCGTAATCAATACAATACAACCAAAACCCCCAAAACTACCCAATTAGGGTTTTAATCAAACTCAAAGAAATGCAATAAAAATTATACAAGAAGCTTACCCTTGACACGAAGATCACAACGGCCTAAAGAACAAGACAATCCGACGTTCCTAGCCCTTGGGATTTGCTCACAACGCGAAGAAGGAGAAAAACGTAACTCTTTTCTCTCTTGAAAGGTTTTAGAAAAGTAAAAATTGATTAAGAAAGGTGACGGAATCCTTTTATACTAATCACGCGTTATTAACAAAACCCGGCTAAAATAACCAGTAAGACTCACTTACTCGATCGAGTAAGTGACTTACTCGATCGAGTGCCACACGTACTCGATCTAGTACCCATCGGGCAGACTACTGTTTCGTATAAAAACATACTTACTCGACAGAGTAAGTCCCACTCGATAGAGTACCCATAGACATAGAAAACCGTAGTATTACAGTCTTCCCTCCTTAAAAAGAACTTTTTCCCCGAAGTTCAACCCATACTCAAAACAAACATACTAACTCGATCAAGACACAACAACGCAACTAAGAACGCAGAACAAAACCCCAACCTATAAAACATGAACTCTTAACACCAACTCCACCACTATGCCTACCTCCACAACACGGCTCATAATGTCGTATCAACTACATTATAGGCTAACTTCATACACTATCGAATACCATCCATAAACGCCGCTAGCTCCGTTTCATTAACATATTATCCACTAGAAAAACCCATATCAAGACACTCATAACATCAAACGGAATGTTATATTCTACCACCCTTAAGGAACTTCGTCCTCGAAGTTTACTCCCACTCATAACATCATCATCCAACTGTCAACACTATCGAACTCATAAACATCCTCACCCAACTGTCAACACTATTGAATAATTCTCACACTCCTGGACATCACACTACTACTAGCACGGCCATGGCCTTTCAACAACACCAACCACAATATATACATATCCATTCTTTATGCTACACCAAGACTCTACTTCGAATTATACTATGACATGCACAATCATCAAACTCTCTTTTATCGCATCCTACTCCTCTTAAGATAATTGTTACGTCCTCGTAACTCACTAATACTAGATCCTTAGCTATATCTTCTCATTATCCTCATCACCACCGCATGTCAAAGAAAATCTCCTATAACCTCAACACCTATAACCATTCCTATTTCCAAGGCTCTCTTACTCAAACAGTTCTCATACCTCAATTCATTCAACACACCACCTAACCTATACCAAAAAAATTCTTAGCATAACCAATACTACAATTCTTCCACATTACTGTAGAACGACATACTTCTCTATACAAAGCACCTATCTCCAAAAGCATAACTCAGGATCCACACTTATTAGGTACACTCACACTAGATCCTCAAGTTCTTTTCTTTCATTATCGCAAAACTCATACATAACTTAACATGACACTAATTCCGAACACCCTACACTCATTGTCCCAATATCTGATTATGAACCACCTGCAGCGTCCAGATAAGTACAACACATGTTCCACAAATCACTTGCCATTACTATGTCAACCAATGCCTTCTCTAATAGAACATCACAAGTACCCCAACAACCTCTCGTAACTGTGTTCCGTCAAAAGGATATCACTATACCATGACAACAATGAAAACATACCCAACTCTCTTCCATACCATACTCTACCCTCACTCTCAAACTGAAACTGGTAAGAAACATCAATAAACAAAACAACCGTCTATCTGTACGAACTGAAACTCACAGGAAGCAGCAGTAAACAAAACAACAATCTATGTATAGCTGGTATGTACTTTAGAAACGCGTATCGTAATCATCCCGCCTACTCCACCACAACCGGTGACGGCATCGCAACACTGCCACCAACAGTGGCGCCGCAGCGCGAAAATACCCGCATCACAACACGAAGTACCGTGCCCGGATCACAACCTGAGGCACCACTACCACATCGATAGACATCACAACTTACACAATCCCATAAACACTGACTCGGTATAATTTTCCGGACAAGAAAACTTATTCAAAACTTCTTTACTGGATCACAACAAGACATATTATACGGAATAAACAGATAAGAACCTCATGAATATCATCCATACGTTTTCACGGAATAAACATATATCATAAATACACATACAAGTATAACTAGCCATGCCAGATCACCCAAACTATCACTTTTGAACATCATTTCATTAGGTTACCGTATCCAACATATATTACAGAACATTCAGATAACAACTTTATAAATTTCACACCATACCACTTCTCGTAAGGTCAGAACCTCACATACAAATATTTATATACATCATAGACCCATAATCACATCCGAATAGTCAATCCTGATCACGTAAGTTACCACCTGATAAAGGTTACCTCTCGCCCGAGCTTAACTCCTATGCCCCACATAACACATTCTCCCATTCGCATAACCATCACCTCATGCCAAATATAATCATACCACTAATACTCAACTACTAGTAACCGTCTCCTATAACCACATCTTATACTTCCTCACAACGATACATATCAATCTGGTCTCTAAAAAATCAACCTCTTTAGAATGGCTATCTTTCCTGCTTATCGTCGCCCTTAACCACTAGTGACAACACCTCAACACTACCACCGTTCGTACATTAAACCTCTTAGATTCATCTCTAAACATCACGGTTTCTTTCCTATCTTTGGTTAACATCCTAAATAACGAACACCAAATCCATCAACAAAATTACCTCAACATTATTTCCAACTTCATCCTTAATTGGATCGTCACCCAACTCACCACCAAGATCTCATATCGTGTAAATTCTTTACCCAACTTTTTACTTTCCTTAATTCGTCGAAACTCATGATTAACATGTTGTCCTAGAACTCCTATATAACAATTAACTCAAATCCTCATGACAGTATTATACATCTCGACGATTCCTTACTTCTATATCACATAACTCCGGTAAACATTTTTCTAGTTTACTCCCCTCATTCTTTTCTTTTTACACTCGACAAAATCAAGTAACACTTCAACTCCTTATTACTTCTACCTAACTCTTTAGTGTTCCCGTTACCTTCTCATTGCTCCAAAACTCAAATCCCATTATTTCGTATTAGTACCATCTCACTTTTTCTTACCATGGGTTTTCTCTTATCATGCTAGCACTCACACTTATCACCAATCAGTTTCCTCTAGAATCCCAAAACTCATTTCATACCGTTAATTGCACAAGGAAATCACACATTAGTTTCACCTCTTGATAATACAAATTCCCAAACTCACTCACTATCTGCAAATCCACATCGCGACATGTCTCCATTAAGTTCACTATATACCACTCTTCTCCATCCCTCTACAACAACCTTTCATTACATATATCCTTAACCAACACAATTCATAACCATCTACCTCCATAATTCCTTACGCATCTCAAGTTGCTACTATCCACATCCTTCCTTTCAATCTTTTCATTCTCACGTTCCTTAGACTTACGTCATGTCTTGCCCACATTTACTTACTTTTACATTACTCAACACACAATCATATCACTCATCTCATCTAAAAAAACATGCTCCATGCCTCAATAAGCCTTACCAATCTTCCTTTTCTTTTTCCACTACCTATCACAACCACATATAACTCATGTCCTCCCCACCGAACTAATATTCAGCACAGGTGTCACTCCTTACATCACAAGATTGGGTAACTTACGTATTAGGACCAATACATACGTAAAACAATGCATAAGGAAGCAAAAGGACACCTTTGAATTAAACATAATAGGCAACATAGTCAAAAGAAAACATATGACCCAAAGCAGGGGTCACTAGATCGAGTACAGGTCACTCGATCGAGTAAATGAATTACTCGATCGAGTAGGTGAAGATCAGAGGCACGTAAAACAAATTACCAGCGCTCCTCTATCGAGTAAGGGTTACTCGATCGAGTAACAAGAGGTGCACTCGATCGAGTGGGGGCCACTCGATTGAGTACCGTACGCATTTCTCAGCACTGTCCATGTTTCGTAAAACGGTCATATCTCACTCGTTTCTTGGTCATTTTGGCCGTGTGACCTATCGTTAGAATTGTAACGGAACAAGCTATTATCTCCAATTGGAATAACATCAAAATCATACATACATCTCAAGTTATAACAGTTTAAAGACAACATCTCTATAATCGAAAAACACAACTACTTGATTTTTACTTCCAAACAACTTAAACAACAACAAGGTAAACAAAAACAACTCAATACTCATAAAACCAGTATTCTTAATCACATGTTACTATCTTCAAAAGCCAAGCAACCACATCCATCATGCACATATATTATTTAACTTGTCAATCATGTATTACCCACATGCTTTTATTCTATAACTTTTCGTACAACAATAACATAATATATGACGTAAAATCCCCTATTCACATGTTACTAACATAGAAAAAGTAGAAAATCCACTTCCATCACATAAACATGTTCTCCACATGAATTTTATATTCTCTTACAATTCCTTACTTCATCTTTTCAAATCAATTAATAGATTATATTCATACACGTATTCATACAATTTATTCATCCAATCATATGCATATAAACAATAGTAACTAGTAGCGATCCCATGACACCCCATAGTGACCGGTTTAAAGTTGTAGGACGAGTTTGCGACTTTAGGACGTCTCCCAAGTCTTTGCATTAGCTCCTAACAACTCGTACCCGGGTTCATTTTATTTTGACTTTCTAGATTCATTGGGTTCATTAGTTACAGGTTCCAAAATCGTCGCTCTGATACCACTTTGTAACACCCCTATACTTCAAGTGCCTTACCAGGACCACTTAAAGCATGAGAATGCTACCATATCGGTTACCCGAGGCAATGTATATCAAATAGACCATAAAAGAATGTACTTTAATAAATAAATTTAAGTGATAACATAACAAAACCAACTATAAAGTAAAGTACAACTGTTCTACAACCAAACTACAACTGAAGTAACAAAAGTATTAAGACAACACAGCGGAAGACTACTATCAGACTCCTGGCAACTCCATCCCCAGCAAATCCCACGCGCATCCATAGTATACCTGCTAGACAACTGCTCACCACCCCCGAATGGATCACCGCAGTTTTTAAAACAATTAACGGGGTCAGTACTGATTACACAAAACAACAGCTGCAACAAAACGATAATACAATCAAACAATCCCCAAACTCCATCTCATTTCCACACACCTGACTACACAGTGAAGTGCATAGTCCTGCCAGAGTACCCATTGCAACAAGTACTCCTCTCCCCTAGTGGGGGACCGCAGCCGTTCCCACCTAAGCCCCGCTCATCTGCTCCGAGCGATAAACCCATGTTCATTAATGTGCACATCCCTTCTGTGGCGGGTTCCATAGAAGGCGAATCAAGGGCGTGAAGCCACTCCCGCAAGTAACTCCACTCTGCCAGGGACACACCCCGAAGATCACAGACAGTTATACAACGATAATCAATTACACTACCAACAATCATCAATTCAAAATCCAATGCAAATACGATATACAACAACAACAACAACAACAAAAACAACACTTATGTAACCAATACTGAGTAGGGAAACCCTACCTGGAATAGCAATCACAGACCGTCACATCAGCTAATCAATAACGTTCCTCAACGAATCCTCCTCCTATAACACATATGCATACAATTATCTCCTATTAATACAATACACATGAAACCCCCAAAGCTACCCAATTAGGGTTTTAACCAAACTCAAAGAAATGCTATAAAAATTATACAAGAAGCTTACCCTTGACACGACGATCACAACGACGTAAAGAACAAGACAATCCGACGATCCTAGCCCTTGGGATTTGCTAACAACGCGAAGATGGAGAACAACGTAACTCTTTTCTCTCTTGAAAGGTTTTAGAAAAGTAAAAACTGATTAAGAAAGGTGACGGAATCCTTTTATACTAATCACGCGTTATTAACAAAGCCCAGCTAAATTAACCCGTAAGACTCACTTACTCGATTGAGTAAGTGACTTACTCGATCGAGTTCCCCTTACTCGATCGAGTGCCACACGTACTCGATCGAGTACCCATCAGGCAGACTACTATTTCGTATAAAAACATACTTACTCGACAGAGTAAGTCTCACTCGATAGAGTACCCATAGACATAGAAAACCGTAGTATTACAGAAAGATCTTCCTAATATGTACCCTCACCCCTTACTCAAGATCTCTATGAACATCCGTGTTCCTTGGCATTAGAGAGTCATTCTAGACATAGAATGCGAAGGGTAACGAATTTTTAGTTTTCATGTCACTACCTTGTGTCTTAACATGATGCGAACCAATTTTCCATAAAAATTTGTGGCGACTCAAAAAATACAGGCATGTCAAACCTTTCACCGGCTTCAATGCCTTTAAAATCGGCAATGGCCTACGACGTTCTTTGGCTCGCACAGGACTTCCGTGGGAGAAGTGTCGCCGCCTCGAAACCAATGCGCGTGTGGCTGTGTCCAGAACTATGTTCTGCGAGCCCATATTCATGAAGCTCAACAAGATGGACCACACTATGTGGGACGATGATTGTCAAAAGGCATTTGACGAAATCAAGGAGATCATGGCTAAGCCGCCTGTCTTGATGCCACCGCAGAAAGACCAGCCATTCTATCTGTACCTCACAAGAACAAAAACAGCCATGGGGGCTATGCTCGCACAGACCGTCGGGAAAGAAGAAAGAGCTATCTACTACCTTAGCAAGAAGTTCTTGGAATATGAGAATAAATACGTAAGACATTTCCACAATTGCTTGATCTTCGGGAACATGCAACACGTCCCACCATTTCTACTATACACGATGAAATGTCCTTGGCCATTTTCTACTTGGGGAATTGACATCATCGAGAAAATCACTCCAGTCGGAATGGGAGGTCATTGTTTCATTTCGGTGGCCATCGATTACTTCACAAAATCAGTGGAAGCAGCATCCTATATCGCCTTAACGTCCTAACATGTGGCTAAGTTCATACAAGCCAATATCATCTGTCGATATGGGTGTCCACATGAGGGAATAAGTGACAACGGATCCCATTTTCAAGCTGAAACTGAACAGTTAATGGCCAAGTATAAAATTAAGCATCATCATTCTTCACCCTATCGACCTCAAACTAATGGTGTGGTAGAAGCAGCAAACAAAAATGTTGTCATGATCCTCAAGAAAATGGTCGACAACTATCGTACCTGGCCCAACAAGATACCCTTTGCATTATGGGGATATCGACCTCCAATCAGGAGGCCCACTGGGCTATTCTTTTCCATTTAACATATGGTATAGAAGTCGCCCAACCAGCGGAGCTGGAAATCCCATCTTAGCGCATTCTACTCGAAAGTGAAATCCTGGAAGCAGAATCGAATAGGGATAGGCATGAAGAACACGTCCTCTTGGACAAACAAAGATTACGTGCCTTGCATAATGTCCAGACATATCAAGCACGAATTAGGAGAGCCTTCAACAAGAAAGTTAAAACCCGAAACATCAAAGAGGGGGACCTAGTGGTTAAATCCGTCAGAGCTCTTCTCTCAGTCGACCCAAGGGAAAAATTCAAGCCTAATTAGGCCGGTTCTTACCTAGTCAAGTCTATACTCATATGAGGTGCTGTTAGAATTACAGACATAGACGGGAATGAGTTTTTAAATCCGACAAATCTAGACCAACTTAAGCGATATTACCCTTAGAATAGACCTCAAAAATGCGCCACACGTGATCCACGTGTCACTCCTGTGACACGTAATACATGGCCCTTGCCGGCCTCGAAAGTTGTGTCACCTCGCTCTTGCGTTTTGACATTTTTCTATCCTCAGTATCGTCCAATAACTTAATTGCATTTTTTTAAGAGTAAGTAAAGCACCATGCTTATTCCCTACGTTCATTACAAGCTTGCTTCGAACATTTATTAATTTAAATTTTCTATTTCGAACAACGTTCTGGGTTTGATTTCATTTTCAATGAATACGTAGGCAATCTTTGACAGGATACAACCCGATTTATTTCTAAAAATGTAAATAGAAGGACATTTGCTTTGCCATTTGAAATTCGAAAGAATAAATAAAGGGATTTGCTTTGCCATCCCAACTAGAATAGCCAGTATATTCATTTATTAATAATACACCAAATAATACATCTAATGATAAATGCTTAAATAAATGCTAGACTAGGATTCTAAAAACCCTGCCGTTTATTACAAATAATAATAATAATAATAATAAATACTATTAAAGACTTAGGCTGTTTTATACTCTTTCACCTTGTAATACCCCGGCCCAAACCGGGTCGGGAGCGGTTACTTGTGATAGCTCACCAAGCTATGTACGTGGCCCACAAATCAACACGGGTCCTTTATTGCACATTTCGTCCTCACTCATGCGCATCGCGGGAACCTTCCCAGGAGGTCACCCATCCTAAGACTACTCCCAGCCAAGCACGCTTAACTTTGGAGTTATTTCGCTTGGATGACCATAAAAGAAAGTGCACTTTGTTGATATGAGTAGTAATTCCAATCCCTTTAAGCACTAGTCATTTAAGCCTATCACTGGACCTCTTTAATTAACGTGGGGTGTTACAATCACCCCCACTTGAAGAACGCAACGTCCTCGTTGCACCTAGGGGTATAACCGCTAGCCCAGAATCCTCCCCCGCTAGGTGGGTGATCACAATGGAGCATATAACAACTGCCTCCAGGAGCGTATAACAACTGCCTCCCATCACCACACGGTCACAGGGTTGCTCTGATACCACTTGTAACATACCGGCCCAACCCGAGTCGGGTTCCCCTTACCTTTGTCGTTTTTATCATACTTCTTGTCTCGACATCGAGGGGGGCGCTCTTGCGCTATCTATGACCTAATGACCAATGGCCTTTCTCAAGGCTTAGTCTTTCCATTCTGATCCACAACCATCTTCACAACAGGGGCAGTTTTTAACTTCTTATTTGGGCGGACGACTCGCCTCTTCTTCCTCTTCAGTCAAGAATTTCAAGTTCTCTTTCACTACATCCCGGATCTCGTAGTCAATCGGCTCATGCTTCCTTAGTTTCTCGCGCTCTTCCGAGGCGCCAGCCTTCGTTCACTTCAAATAAGAATATGACACCCACAACGAACCAACTGGGACAGGTATAAACACCATGTTTCTTTGGGCCTAACAAAGTGCCCGTTCGCGGCAAGACTCAAAGGTATGCGCAAGTGCTGTCTGCGGTATGGTGTCCAACTTTGGAATTTTCTACTTTAAGCCCACTTGCCTCATCAACCTCTCCGAAAATATGATGTCCATGAATTCCAAGCCACAGACACGAATAGATCGAGTAGGGTCAAGGGATGATACTCCCGTCAATGCTCTAAGATCCCACCAAGGGACGTTCCATCAAATCAAGGGACCTCCTTCGCTCATTACCTTCCATGTTCTCCCAATAGTTGCACACTCGAGCAAAATCCACCATGTATGGTCGGGTCTTCATCACGATCGATCGTGATCGATATCCAAGCATGTCAACTGGGGGCTCGATCATTCGCAGTCGCTCCATCAGTCAAATCTACAAAAGGTGACAAGTTTTAATACCCCTTCATCCTACGTGCTCACGGCCGGACCGTAAGAGAAAGGAAAACAAAAGGAAAGAGGAGAAACGGGATTGATTTACCTGTAAAATGATAGGATCTCTTAGATAGGGAAGCTCACGGTCGCTTTTCGGTTATCCAACCCTGAGATGGTCTCTTCTAATACCAAGCAAGATGGACTCTCGTGCAGCTCCATTTGCTCGATAATACCCAAAAATCGTAGATCACCTCTAATTTCCGCATCAACATGGCCTTTTATGACAAAGCAGTGGAGGAGGCAAAATACAAAGGCTCTACGCCTCGCCGCATAGGAAACGGAAGGGTCTTCTCTATCTATGAAACGGTCTACACAATCAAACATTCTTACACCCTTCGAAGTAACAAGTCGATCCACCTTAGCCTTGGTCAGTCCTAAAAGGTACCTGAATTTATTCTTATATCCTTGGGAGCGAGATGGTAAAGCTGAAAGGTTTTCTACGTCTCACCCTCCAATCGCAATAAATTCCTCGGGAAAATGACAAATTTCGCCTCCGAGAAAGGCAAATACATGATAATCGAGGTTCCAATATTCAAGACGAGCATCAAGGAATGGTCTTAAAACATTTACTTGCTAAAAACTGATGATTGTTCCAAAAATACCCATATCCTGCTTCTCTGCATTCGAAAACTCGTTAGTCCATCCTTTGAGTCGGGATTCAAAAGCATCCATTATTTTTCGGAAATATATTTTTGATAGAAATTGTGTGTATTTGAAGAGCTGCGGACTAATAGAAGAGAGAATTGTGTGAATAGAAGCTAACCCAAGGCCTCTATTTATACTATTCGACCTTTCCTAATTCTGCTCAAAAAGAGACAAGCTATAGAGACGACGTAACCCTGTTTCCTGCTAATTTGTGCGGTGGATCTTTCATATTCCCGCTTTAGTTAATATTCTATGAGAATTTATTTGGTAAATTCGGAAATTTTATTCCCTTACCAAAATTATACTGCTATTTTCGCTACGAAATCCTATTTCAATGTGGTTTCGCTTTTCGAGACGACGTCGTAATTTCACATTTCGGCACACAATCACACTTACTCATTTCATTTATTTTTTATTTTTTTAGGGAATCTTTTCGCTCCCTCCTCTTGCCACCTTTTTTTTCTATTTTCCCTTTTTATTCTATTTATTTTATTTTACACTTCCGAATTTCATTTATTTCTTTTTTTTAGGGGGAAGCACTCCCGTTGTCCGTCGCGCGTCGAGTCATTTTTGCTCACGTGTCGATTCATTGTTTCTTTTCCTTCTTTTTTTATTTTTTTATTTTTTATTTTTTTTTTCTACATTTTCGACTTGGTCAAGTTGCATTTTATGACGTTTAGGCCAATTTTAATTACTACATGTGTTTTGCTTGCGATTTCTACATGTATTTTGGCAGCATGACGACATAAACCGTCAATATGCCAAACTTGTTTCCAGGCTAACCTGCAGGTACAATAGATTTTATACCCAACAGTAGCAAAAGGCTCGCAAGCCTTCATATATACAAAAAAAATGAATATATACACCAAAATTTGAGCTCTTGCTCGAAGAAAAGTACTAGGAATGTACAAAACTAAAAATCTAGCTACGGCGATCAGCTAGACGATCCCTCAGCTCTACCACCATCGCCTCATGAATGGCGATGTCAGCATCCCGAACCTCCATCTCCCTCGACATGCGAGCCGTCTCCTCTCACGACTCCTGCAGCTCGCAATCTAGCTCACGCTCCCTCTGAAAAGAGAAAGTTGATAAATGACAAAGCGAAGAAAGGCAAATTCCCAAAAATACCTCAAAATGTTCACGCATATCATGGAAGAAAAAAGGGGAGGGTCCATACCTGCCATTTCGGGCCACCTGAAAGTGCCCCAACAGTCGTAGCTCATAGCCGGTTGGCCATCCTCCACAGCTCCACATGCCTCAATGGCGCCACCTGCATTTTTTCAAAACAAGGATTATTATCGCGATCATTTCAAAAGAGACAAGACAGCCAAAACTGGGGCTTACCCTCCTTAGGACGTGCTGCCACTCGTCGAGTCCACCTCCATGGGATCTGGCACCGAAGAAGAAGGCATACAAGGTCATTTAGTAGTCATTTTCAGGCCGTTTTCTCAAGCTATCCTTTCACTATTCCCGAGTAAATCGACAAATATGGTAAATTCGCATTCCTACGTGTCTAAATTAGGCTTAGTTGTGATTATGAGTCGAAATTTCTGCAGCATTTCTGATGAGACTGTCGTTGGGGCTCTCAATCAAACACATTTATATTCTCAACAAAAAAAATAGTTAGTGGTTAAGCCGAGGTCGATCCATGGGACGGTGTGCTTTGGGTTCTAAGTTTATCTATCTCAATTTATGCTAGTGTCACAATTTGTTAGGGTTTGTAGTTGTATTCTAGATTAATACAAGCAATAAAGTAAAACAAGCAATAAAAAGAAGGATGTAAACAAATGATTAAAAGTACTAGGATATCATGGGTTCATAGGGGATTCATGGGAGTTAACCATACAAACATGTTCACAAAGTTGCAAGCAATTAATGTTTTAAAGGAACCGAGTTGGTGTATATCTTACGGTTCTTAGGAAGTGTTAGGTCCCGGAGCCGAATCGAGTAGATTGTACAACGCCTACAAGTCGACATACTTTCCTCCTAATCACATCTATGCATGGTCTAACTAGACTCGAGTTGGTTAATATCTTACAAGTCAAGTTGAATACATAAGAGATGGTTGTAAATGCAAGGATTCATAGACTTAGCATTTCATCAAACATAACATGTGCATAAGTTGAGATCACAACAAGCAAGCAAATAAATTATGTGAACATATTAGATTAAGCATGAATCATCCTCATGTTGGTTTCCCCTAATTCCCCACTAATCCTAGTTTAGTAACTAATCACTTATTATCATGGTAAACATGTTATTAATGGTGTCAATCATCACAACAAGTATAAGCATGACAAGAGAATGAGGAAATAAACAATAAAGAGTAAAGAGTAAAAGAATTATACCAAACTTGAGATGATCTAAATAATAAAGCAAGAATAAAAGAAGAGAATTTGATTAATTAATGAAGGGTTGTCAATCCTCCAATAATAACCCAATAGTCTTCAATTACCCAATAATAAACTTGAACAATAATTAAGGAAAGATTAATGTGTGATTTATGGAAAGATTAAAGAGTAATTTATTCTAATCTACTCCTAATCTAATCTAAGAGAATTTCTTACTATCCAACCTCTCTCTATCCTCATTACAAAATGGGGTATTTATAGTGAGGATTAGGTACATAAATTAGGGTTACTAAGGGCTTAAATGATGATTAACACCCTTAAGAAAAGTTGAGGAAATAATGCTCCTCTCGAAGGAAGATGCTAGTCTCCTTTTTGCTAGTCTTTCAGAAATATGCGCATCCCGAGTGGAACAAGGAAGAGACGTGCTGTACTGGGCAGGAATCCGAGCGGCAAAGGGGTCGGGACGAGCGGACAGGGTGTTGGGACGATCGGATTGTGGAGGTCTTGGACGAGCGTCCCGAGGCTGCGACGGGCGGATTGTAGTCCAGCAAGCTTCTTCCTCTTTTCTTCTTTTCTTCTTCCAACAATCCTCAAGGATCTTGTCGGAGATGCAAGGATCTTCTTCATCATTGCCCATCTACTACATTATTTACATAGGCCTTCTAGTATTGTCTTCACTTTGATGCTTGGTCATTAGATTCGATCAATTTAGCTCCATTTTGCCATGAAAATGCAAGGTTTGCACTCCTCTCCTACTAAGGAAACAAAACCTCAAAGAATATGCAAAACAAAGGACTAAAAATAGTAAATTACCCAATTATGTACTATAAAGCATAGGAACGAGGCTAATTCGGGGACTAAATATGCTCAAATATTGGTCACATCAAATATCCCCAAACCGAACCTTTGCTCATCCCGAGTAAAGAGGTGACAAAACTAGGACCCTTATTTAAACTAACCTACTAATATAGCCAATATGAGACAATTAGCGGGTCTCACTCCGCCCTTCAACTCACAACAAGACAACCATGAGGTAGGATGCTTTCTTGCAAGGCAAGGTGGGGCTTGCCAAAATGGCGACACATCCAAGCATTAAAGCACACAAGATCAAGTAATGGATGCATCTACAAAAATGAATAGCCACTTTCCTCATATAAGTGGCGGAAATTATCTAAAGGGGAAGCAATTCAAGGGTACACATTCCATCAAGATACGGTTTCTTCAAACTACTAAGCCTAGAAGGATACCAATAAATCACCTCCAAGTTGTGTCAAGCTAGGGTACCTTTGTCCTCAATTGTTAAATGCTTTTGTCAAGAGTAGACTCTCTATGGTATTAGACACACTGGAGGATCGCGGAATTCCCCTTCTTGCCTAGACAAGAAGAAGAGTCGTCCCCTCTCTACCATGCACAAAAGTGGATACGATGGAAAAGGGATCAATAGTATTTGAGTTTAATTTTGGGAGTTTTCTTTTGTTGTTGTTTTCCCCCCAATTTCTTGTGGCATTTGACATTTGAGAAAGCTTTCTTTTTGCCATTTCTTTTGATGTTTGGCATTTCAACACTTGACACTTTCAACTTTTTCTTGCATTTCTTTTTGAACATTTTCAAAGCTACCCCATTTGTAGTGAGGGTGCTTATTTTTGAAGTATAGGAGTTTTCATTTTTGTTACTCCTTTTTTCTTTTCATGCAATTGCATACTTTTTCTTTCATTTCAATTCTAGAACTCAAATTTTGAACAATTTTTGTGCCCATTCCCTTTTTGATGACAAAACGTGGTAGAACATGGATGATGGTTGCATGGTTTCAAGGGTCACCTTGGAATAAACGGTAGCCAAGGAGTTATCACACCATAAGGTACTCTTGACTAGGCCTTAATCCATGGGTCAAAGGATACTAGCATGACACATCCTAGGGTGTTTTACAAGTATTCTAACAAGGAAAGTCTTAAGAAGAAAAAGTATCTACAAGTGCCTTATATACACTTGTCAAGCTTCCCAAATAGACGGTTTCACAAAATTTTTCTTAAATGCAACAATATGCCATGATGCAACTAACATTTATACAACCTAATGCATATGCTTCTACCAACTAGTATGCCAAATAATCTAAATGCAATCCTATAATCACATTGTTTATACCTCATCAATCAAAATAAAGCCACATAGTCATTAACATAAAGAGGAAAAAGGAGATTGGAAAGATCATACCATGCGGTCTTCATTATCCTCATGTCTCGGATGTGGTGTAGTCGATCAATGTGACAAAGGATAGACAAACATAATATATACAAACACAATATATACAAGACTACACTATAAAGGAAATGAACATGTTTTTGAATTTTTGCATTTTTCAAATTTTTATGGTTTTTATGATTATGAAATAAAAAGACATGTTTTTGTATTTTTCAAAAAATTTCAATTTTTATCATTTTTGGAATATAAATTTCCATCCCCCACTTTATTTTGGACATTGTCCTCAATGTACATGTAGGAGTAGGAATGAAAAAGAAATACATGTTTTTGGATTTTTAAAGTTTTATGGAAATGAAATACAAATGCAATGATATGAATGAATGCATGCTCTAACTAAATGCAATCCTATATGACATATATAACAAATGTATGCAATCTAAACTACACTAAATGATGCATGCTCTCTATTAAACTATGGTCACCTATGATCAAACCTCCCCAAACCGATTTAAACACTATTTCTAGTGTAGAAAAAAATAGGATTGGTCATTAGTGACTATGCATGAATTTTAGTCTATATGCAACTATCTACATGAGATATATTACAATGCAACTACACTATATGAACTAATTAATGTAAATGCAATATGGAATATAATACAAATGCAAGCTATATGTATATGTATATAATTAAATGCAAGTGTAAATGTAATACAAAGACAAATTAAAGGGTATCTTACAAATGGTGGTTTGAGGGAGGACTCCACCAAACTCATTCCTTGTTGCCATGGTTATTGATGTTGTCCATGTTGTTTAATGCTCTCAACAACCGGTCAAAGGCTTTTGAATGGGATTTATATAAGCACAAATAGAAGATTGGCGATGTCAAAACGTAGTTTAGCCGTCTTGGCTTGGAATAGAACTTGCCAAACACTCTCCCATTTGTTTTTCCCTTGGCACTTGGCTTCTTACAATGCTTCAAACCAACAAGCACATGATTCTTGTCAACACAATGTATGAAGTATTTCCCATATTCATCCGAAGGCTTCCACTCTCCACCATCTCGTTCAAATTCTATGATGATAGAGCATTGATTCATCAATCCTTCAATAGTGGAAGGAGAGTTCACATTTCCTTGATGAGGGGATAGTTGAAGGATAAGTTGTAGAGGAATCAACTTCTCACCATTGAGGTCATTCATGCTTTCATTTTCTTCACTTTCTTCTTGACCCTCCTTAGAACTTGAACCATTTCCAAAGAAAAGAGCTTCAATTTCTTCCAAACTATGATCAAGGATGCCAACATCATAGTTTTCCTCTTGGCCCCTCAATTCTCCAAAGATAGCAAGTTCAAATTCATCAACCTCTTCTTTCCAAGTTTTACCTTCACTCCCATAAGTGTCAAGGAAACACACTTCCTCTACATGGGTCATAGACAAAAATTGTGGTGGGAAGTCTTCCTCCTCCTCCTCCTCCTCATCATCATCATCATCATCATCATCATCATCATCATCATCATCATCATCATCATCATCATCATCATCATAATCATCATCATCATCATCAT
This sequence comes from Silene latifolia, assembly GCF_048544455.1. Classification (NCBI taxonomy): domain Eukaryota; kingdom Viridiplantae; phylum Streptophyta; class Magnoliopsida; order Caryophyllales; family Caryophyllaceae; genus Silene; species Silene latifolia. Next base: position 29,409,380 of record NC_133532.1, read on the forward strand.
CATCATAGGTATCCCAAATTGGAGAAGCAAGGCTAGTGTGGGAGCTAGATACATGAGGCAATTTAGACAAAGTGCTTGTCTCATAATTGGCCTCCAATTCATATTCACCATTGCTCTTCTCTCCAACTTCATCCAGCTTCAATTCATCATCCACTCTTGGTCCATAATCAATCAACCACTCCCCTTCCTTAATAGTTACATCTTTATATTCACATCCATCATGAATGTTTGTAAACACTACTACAAATCCAGGCAACTACAACGCCCCTTTAACAACGCTTATCCACGAAAATCACCATAAGACGTTGTAGAACGGATGGCGCGAATTTTACTAAAACTAATTACAACGGTTATGGTTCCATAACCGTTTTATAGTTTTAACAACGGGTCAAACATGCACAACCGTTGTTAATAATTTGGCGCAAAATTGGCGCAAAGTTAGTGAAAAGTAATTACAATGGTTATTTATAAACCCGTTGTTAATACTTTTTAACAACGGTTTACTATGGACCCGTTGTTAATATTTTCTGTAATGACAACGGGTTTATGTTTAACAACCGTTGTCAATACTTTCCACACTATAAACCACACAAACACAGATCAGCTACAGCCACACCACAAAAACCCTAACACAAACACAATAAACATACACAAACACAAACACAAACACACTTTCTCATCATCTCTTTCTCTCTTCCTCAACGTCGCTTTATCATCTCGCCGTCACTGTTGGTTTCATCGTCTATTACTTTCTCTAATTATCAGGTAAATATGCATGATTTAATTTAGGTTTTGTCATCTCAGTCATTATTTTCTTTCTCTAATTATTTCATTTGCATGTGTTTTTATCGATCATTATGTTCTTTCTCTAAGTATTATTCGCTTAATTGGTTTTGTCACTGTTGTTTTTCTGCGTTTATTAGCTTGTAAAACAAATAAAATAAAATAAAACAAAGAAGAAGCGAGATGATAGAGAGGAATGCATGATAAACTTAATTAATTAATTAATTAATTAATTAATATATATATATATATATATATATATATATATATATATATATATATATATATATATATATATATATACATAAATACATAAATTAAAAAACGAATTACATTGATAAAAATGCAATTCTTAGATATGCATAGAGAGTCTCATTCTCTTCTATGATATCCATCCTCTCCTCCTTAGCTATTTGGAGGGTTCGTTCGCCAGATTGCTATATCGTCATATAGCCGCAACAACCGCCGCGCTCTGTCAAGTCATTTTTTTTGGCGTCCTTGAGTGCGGTCCGAGCATCCTCAAGGTAGCTCTTGTACCTGTCCTCGATGTCTAGCAACTGGCGGATGAAACTCCTATTGTGCTCGGTCATAGTAACAGTCTTACGGATGGTATCATTCATTGTTGATGAAGTTTGGAGTTTGTTTGAAAGATTTAGGGTTTGGAGTTTGTTTTAGCAGTTAGGGTTTGGAGATATATAGTGAGATAATGGAATGGTGGTTGAGATAATGCATGTATTTATACTAAGTAATGTGTCTTTTGAGTTGTTTTTTAATTAATATATGTTTAGGAAGTTGTGCCATCATATCTCTGCTTCAAATCTTATAACCCTTCTTATTCCATATATTGTCCATTCATATGCAGGGATTGGCAGTAATAATGTATGCATCGGAATTATAATGGGCCGCCGTAATAATGCATGCATCTAGTAATATTTAATTTAATTTTTTTTTGGAGGTAAATAAACAACAACGGTTATTTAAAAAAAAACCGTTGTCTTTAGTTATAACAACGGTTTTTTATACTGTAACCGTTGCTATAACTTTCCCACCATAATTTAGTCACCCTTTCCACAACGGTTTTTTCTACTTTAAACCGTTGTTAATAGTTTTCACAACGGGTTTCTTAGAAAAACCAACCGTTGTTAAAACCTACTACAACGGACGCTTTAACAACGTCCGCTTTTTTATATAACAACGGTTTTTAACCGTTGTTATAGCCTGTATCAGTAGTAGTGAAAGTTGGGTACAAGTTGGAATATGGGATGTTCAATACTTATGAATTTAGGAGGTGGTGGGGGATTCACAAGAGTACCTTCATAATGCCATCCAAATTCTTCTTCACCCTCATTATCTTCCCTTTCTTCTTCTTTGAGCATTTGGGTGACTTCCATTTGGGCAATATGATTTGCCAACTTCTCACCATTAGCAACAATGTTTTTGAGAACATTGTCCCTAGCTTGGCTCTGTTTTAACATTTGCATGAAGAGATTTTGTTGGTCTCTTAGCATTTGGAGAACCACACTTTGCATGTAAAAATTATGCTCATTCTCTTGTTGTGGGTACATGGGATTTTGGTGGTATGGGTGTTCATTGTGGGATGACTTTTGACGGTGATTGTAAGTGGGTCTTGGGAGGTTGGTTGTTGTGGATGTTGGATGTGGGGCTTTGGTAAGAAACGTTGGGGTAGTGGTTAGGAATTTCATTGTATGAGTTGTAAGGTAGGTTTGTTTTGACTTTCGCCACAAACTCCCCATACCCATGGTAGTCATACTCAAACGATCCACCACATACTCCATGTGCCAAGCCTTCGGTCATCATCATAACTAGGACAAATATATAACTACAAACAAGGAAACTACAAGAAAACGGTAAAAACAACCTTGAGGAACAAGTTCCTCAAGGATAAAGCACAATTAAGAATAGACAAACAAGTAAGAACTTAATCACAAAACACCGTCCCCGGCAACGGCGCCATTTTGATGGGGAATGTCGTCGGGGCCCTCAATCAAACACATTTATATTCTCAACAAAACAACTACTTAGTGGTTAAATCGAGGTCGATCCATGGGACGGTGTGCTTTGGGTTCTTAGTCTATCTATCTCAATTTATGCTAGTGTCACAATTTGTTTGGGTTTGTAGTTGTATTCTAGAATAATACAAGCAATAAAGTAAAACAAGCAATAAAAGGAAGGACGTAAACAAATGATTAAAAGTACTAGAATATCATGGGTTCATAGGGGATTCATGGGATTTAACCATACAAACATGTTCACAAAGTTGCAAGCAATTAATGTTGTAAAGGAACCGAGTTGGTGTATATCTTACGGTTCTTAGGAAGAGTTAGGTCCCGGAGCCGAATCGAGTAGATTGTACAACGCCTACAAGTCGACTTACTTTCCTCCTAATCACTTCTATGCATGGTCTAACTAGACTCGAGTTGGTTTATATCTTACAAGTCAAGTTGAATAGATAAGAGATGGTTGTAAATTCAAGGATTCATAGGCTTAGCATTTCATCAAACATAACATGTGAATAAGTTAAGATCACAACAATCAAGCAAATAAATTATGTGAACACATTAGATTAAGCATGAATCATCCCCATGTTGGTTTCCCCTAATTCCCCACTAATCCTAGTTTAATAACTAATCACTTATTATCATGGTAAACATGTCATTAATGGTGTCAATCATCACAACGAGTATAAGCATGACAAGAGAATGAGGAAATAAACAATAAAGAGTAAAGGGTAATAGAATTATACCAAACTTGAAATGATCCAAATAATAAAGCAAGAATAAAAGAAGAGAACTTGATTTATTGATGAAGGGTTGTCAATTATCCAATAATAACCCAATAGTCTTCAATTACCCAATAATAAACTTGAACAATAATTAAGGAAAGATTAATGTGTGATTTATGGAAAGATTAAAGAGTAATTTATTCTAATCTACTCCTAATCTAATCTAAGAGAATTTCCTATTATCCAACCTCTCTCTATCCTCCTTACAAAAAGGGGTATTTATAGTGAGGGTTAGGTACATAAATTAGGGTTACTAAGGGCTTAAATGACGAATAAGACCCTTAAGAAAAGTAGAGGAAATGATCCTCTCGAAGGAAGATGCTAGTCTCCTTTTTGCTAGTCTTTCAGAAATATGCGCATCCCGAGTGGAACAAGGAAGAGACGTGCTATACTGGGCAGGAATCCGAGCGGCCAAGGGGTCAGGACGAGCGGATTGTGGTGGTGCAGGACGAGCGGACAGGGTGGTCGGACGCTCGGATTGTGGAGGTCTTGGACGAGCGTCCCGAGGCTGCGATGGGCGGATTGTAGTCCAGCAAGCTTCTTCCTCTTTTCTTCTTTCCTTCTTCCAACAATCCTCAAAGATCTTGTCGGAGATGCAAGGATCTTCTTCATCATTGCCCATCTACTACATTATTTACATGGGCCTTCTAGTCTTGTCTTCACTTTGATGCTTGGTCATTAGATTCGATCAATTTAGCTCCATTTTACCATGAAAATGCAAGGTTTGCACTCCTCTCCTACCAAGGAAACAAAACCTCAAAGAATATGCAAAACAAAGGACTAAAGATAGTAAATGACCCAATTATGCACTAAAAAGCATAGGAACGAGGTTAATTCGGGGACTAAATATGCTCAAATATTGGTCACATCAATTTCGCTACTATAGCCAAATCCCATGCAAAAAGCGTCCCGGAAGACCTATCATAAACTGAAATTACGAGATGATAGCAAGTTTACCATCACCCGATGGTTCCAAAACATCAAGTTTTATCAAAAACCGACTAGTATAAGGTCATGTTTGAGCCATTTTAAGTGGTTTATCAAAGATCATCTTATTTCGCTCTCGTTTCATGAATACTCAACGAAAATTCGAAATGGATACATGGTTATGCTCTTAGCATGTTCAATTACGCATTTATAATGTCAATTTCAAAGGACGAATTCATTTGGGACGAAACCCCCAAATTTTCGACATTTATGGGCATAAAACCTCAATTTTATACCTCTAATTCAAGCTACAAATGCAAATTAAAGCAAAGACAAGATGCATACCTGGATTTGTCATGATTTATGGAAAGTTTTGATTGAGTTTTGATGAAGTTTGGTTGGGATTTCGTATTGGAGAAGACGAAATGTTTTATGTTTGAATGAAACATAAACTCGCGCTGAGTTCTATTTTACTCGGGTTTAGGCAAGCTTGGGAGAAAATGCAGCATAAGCTGCGCCCTTTCCACAAGCCATTAGCCTGCATCGCCTCTTCTCCACCGTGTTTCACAGCAGCTCTTTCATTCAAGTCGTTACGAGTTCGTTATTTGCGGGCCCGGGCCCCATATTTCCTACCTTTTTTAGATATTTCCTCTAATACTTAGAGTATATTTACTCCGTATATTTCCTTCGGGTGTATTGTTTCGCCCAGCTGGTCTACATTTTCCCCAGCAGTTGCAATATTTTATTCCTCAGTGAGAGTTCATTCCCGCTATACAGCCCATGTATTTCTTAGCCAAAGTACGATTCACTTGAGACGACGCAAGTTGATTTTTTTTCGGCGGTTCTCGAAAAGTCATGCCTTCTACCAAGTTAATTATTATGCAGCAGTTCTCGGAAAATCCTGCCTTCTACCAAGTTAGTTATTATTCGGTGGTTTTCGGAAAGTCCAGATTTCTACAAAGTTGATTATTATCAAGCAGTTCTCAGAAAGGCTTGCCTTTTACAAATCGATTATTTTTCAGCAGTTCTAAGAAATACATGGCTTCTTCTCCAACAGTTCTCGGAAAGTCCTGCCTTCTATAAAGGTGATTATTATTCGGCGGTTCTCAGAAAGGCCTGCCTTTTTTCTGGCAGTTCTTAGAAATTCTTGCCTTTATTCAGTGGTTCTCAGAAAGCCATGCCTTTTTTCCGGTGGTTCACAGAAAGTCCCGCCTTTGTCCCAACAATTTCTTCTAACGTCCTACTGTCGACATTATATATTTCATCCATATGAAGTCCCAGTTCACCTACACCTCAGGTATGGTTTCTTCTAATGGCTAGCGAGCTTTCCCACATAGTCTAATGGACTTTAAACTACCCTCTTTGATAGTCGACAGACTCTAAAATGTTCCCGGCGACAGGTCCTTAACTCGGACCCCTTGAGCTACCTCGCGTCGCCATAGTCTTCAGGTTATAATCTTCGATTGACCTGAGGGATATACTTTGACTTTCGCCTTGTCCAAGCCTCAGTCAAAGTGGGGGCTCTGTAGATACCTCGTTTCTACACCTTCCACCAACCACCGAATGATGATTGGGCCGCATGTTTAATCCTGCGGAGAAATTGATGAGATTTCGTAAGTTCGTTGACACGTGATAGCTCAAACATTCGAGTCAACCTCGTAGTCACCATATACGCACCGATACAGTCGTTTTGGCACTAATTAGAGTACATTTGGAGTTCGGGATAAAAACTGTTTCCATTTTATAAAACCGTCTAAAGCCAAGTTAGAATGTTCTAGAATATTCTAGAGTTTTATTCCTAAATTTTATCTTTTATGATTAAATCTCGAAAAATAACTTCTTTACGAAATAAGAAAGCATACGTCTTCTTTACTTCCTAATTTAAACCGCGAAAATCTTTCTTGCAGAGAAGGAAACCACCTAAGAGAAAACGCAGCAGGAGTTGCGCCTCTTGGAAAGTCCGCAGTTGCTGTTGCGCCCCTTCCTGGGATGTTTTTCTTTAGTTTTCAGAATCTTTTCGGATTTCTTTTCTAATCCGACTTTTGCCTAAATTCCTCCTCGTGATTAGTTTAAATAGAGGCCCCCGCCTCACATATTTCTCACGCGAGTGTCCGCCCTTCTCTTCTCCCTTTGCATTCTAAGGCCACGCTCTTAATTTGTGACGCCTACGTGCTTTCTCTATGCGACCAAGTAAGCTCAGAGCATTGTGAGTACCAGTCACATTGCATTAACCGACCTGTTTGACCAACTCCTCCTAATCAATCTAATCAATTTTGTTTTAAATCCTTTTTTAAAGGGCACTTTCAATCATACATCGAGTCGAGCAATCAGTAACGACAACTTAGTTAATCTCGCTTCGTTAAACATGAAGTCTGAGGGTGAAAATCCCAATTTTATTCCTTTTATTTTCTGTATAATTATGTAACAATTTATATCATAAGCATGCTCAAAATCGTCTTTTAAAAACACTTTCTTAAAACCTTTTTAACGGAAATAGCGGAGATCTGACGTGGAGAAGAATCACATCAGCTGATGCGCCTTCTGGAAAGGCCGCAGCCTCTGTAGCATCTCTTCCAAAGGATGACTTCAATTGTTGCACTTCTTCTTCTTCCTCGGGTTTTCATCTCTTTCGTTTTTTATCTTCTTTATTCGTTTCTTTCTCTTATTTCGTCTAATAATTTTCAAATTAGTTTTTTTATGATTTCGTTTCAAACCTTTTTTTTTTACTTGGATCCCTTAAAATTTAATATTTGTGGGTTTTCATCATCTTATTCAAACCCGGTTTTAAAGGTTCGATCCTCCCATATCGAGTCTTTAGAATTCGTCTTTTGTACATAGTCTCTTTATCTTTTCCAGTTTCGTTTACCTAATTCTATTTTCTAGTTAAAAGTTTTAACCTTTATAAACCCGACATCATGTAATTATACTTATGTAAATCGCCTGATAATTTATTTAATTTGTTCTTTATTCTCACGTGCGATGATATTAGTATGCATAAACATGTTAAATCATTTCTACTCGAGTCATATATCAATAATCAACGTAAACTAACCACCTAAAAATAACTAACCCGCGGGTCTGACTTTTACAGTCAGAACCCAGCTCAAGAACAGTCGCAACAGGTGATGCGCCTATTCCAAAGGACGCACCAGATGTTGCATTTGTTCTGGGTTGGTTTATGCCTCTGGTCTCTCTCGTTTTGAAGTAGGCTTTCTATTAGGATTATAATCAACTATTTTCTTTATTATCACTCTTATTTTGACATATTTTCATAGTTTAATTCCCTTTTATTTTATTTCGTTTCAAATTCTTACTTTTTCAGAATATTTATGACGTATATTCCCGTTAATCCATTGTAATTTATATCATGTAATTTATGGTTTTTCTTTATTTATCGTTCTTGTATGATTTACTTACTTGGCATATTCACATGTAATTAATCTAATTCCAACTTCGACCAATTGAATGCTAAATTGCTTGTCAACCGACATAGTCTAATCTCACATGCAAGGATTAATTCGTGGATGTTGCATAGCATGCATACAACTGACAACATATCAAGTATAAATAACTTCCCTGATCATTAGTAGAGGTCGTTATCGAGGCGGGCGGGATTAGGTGTTCAAATAAAGAGCTTCCTAATCTGTACCCTCACCCCTTACTCAAGATCTTTGTGAACATCTGTGTTCATTGGCATCACGAGAGTCATTCTAGATATACAATGCTAAGGGTGATGAATTTCTTAGTGTTCATGTCACTACTTTGTGTATTGACATGACGCGAAGTATTCGAACGGTTCTAATTTTCCATAAAAATTGGTGGCGACGCCACAAATGTAGGCTTGTCAAACCTTTCACCGGCTTCAATGCCTTTCAAATTGGTAACGGCCCCTGACGTGCTTTGGCCCGCGCCGGAATTCCGTGGGAGAAGTGTCTCCGCCTTGTAGATACCCGGTATCTGTTGAATCCTCAATAAACACCCGATGATTATCGGACTACAACATTCCTAGGAATCGTACGTTTGATCGACAGTTAATATAACTATGCGTCGGAAAACTCAAAAACGATTTCGAAAACAAAAACATTTTTAAAATATTTCGAAAATACCTGGAGTGTTTCATGCACAACGACGGGGTCGCAATGACAATAACTAGAGTCAAAATCCACACCGGACCAAAAACTGACTCAAAATTCAAATCCCGACTCCAACAACGAGTCAAACAAAGTCAAACCAAAAAAGCAAACCCCATAATGCTTCCATGCTAAGTATACACAGGATAGAACTAGGATAGTACAAACCACAAATCCAAATCCAAATGCGTCAAGTACAACAATCATGTCCTACAAAACCTAGGATAGAACAAAGCACAAATCCAAATGCGTGATAGGACAAGACAACTCGAAGACCCGCGGACATGCTCGCGCCTCTTCAAGCAGCCTATATGGCCACGTCGCCCAAAACGCACACCGCCACACAATCCTCTAAAAATAACCTTCAAATGCCACCATTTGCAGGTACGCGAGAGTCCGCCCCTTCTTTTCTCCCTTAAAATTCTAGACCTCGACTTCCCGAGTCAACAAACGACACGTATTTTCGACCTACTTATTGAAAATACGAGCCTTACACATTGTTTGGGACCGTCATCGTGCATTAAATCCTTTGACTTACCACTTTGACCAACTACACCATCACTAAAGCAAAGCAACACTCCATATTTAAAAAAAAACATTTTTAAATTAAGTTTTCCGACTCGCGCGTTTTTACACTTTGTCGATTTCTCGTCAAGCAACCTAGCATGTAAGTATGAGGGTGTAACTAATCCTCTTCTTTCATGTTATTTGTATCTGTTTTTATGACTTTAACATGCTAAAACATGCATAACATGATCTAAAATACGGATTGATTGAGCCAAAATCGAGTTTTGACCTAAGGCAGAAGCTCCTAGTCACAATTAGGTGGCTCGCGCCTCTTATGGCACCCCAGGTCAGAACTCAAACGCGTTTGAGTCCATCTTTCCTGCATTTTCATTTCTTATTTACAATCGGTTTTTACCATTTCAAATATTTCAAACTATTTTTACAACAAGCATTTTTAATCATGAATTATATTCACCTTTGGTTCCCTATACCATGACGGTTTAATCCGTGACTCAGTGATAATATTTGGTAAATTACATTTTTAAAAGGTATTTTAAAGCCTTCTTTTCATTTGTTTACTTTTGCAAAAAGACCATATTAGTCATATACGAATAATCATCCTTGGTTGTACATATCAAGTCGGATTAACCCGAGTACAGTGATAAACATTGGCTAATTACAAAGCAATGAACTTAATATAATTACTTCATAACAAGCATTTTTTACACTTTAATTACAAAGCAATGAACTTAATATAATTAGTTCATAACAAGCATTTTTACATCCTTTTTCACAAAACTATTCATGTCAAGCTTGCAAAACCGAACCCGACATCGAATATTATCAAGACAATGATAATTATTCCGAGTCCCGTTCTTCATATTAGCACAAAAACGGTTTTAATGGCCTTTCCAACAAAAGCGGGTTTTAACACCCTTTTACAAACAATTTCACAAACATTTCTAAACAAACAGGAGAGGCTCCATATGTCGCCTGATGTCTCGCGCCCCAAGGTAGCTCCTACTTTCTACATTTCAAGTCTGGAAAGGCCTCTATACATCGCCTGATGGCTTGCGCCTCAAAAGGCTGCCTGCCACTGCTCTTGTTTTCTACATTCGAACGGTTTCCAGACATCCTATAATCGCTTGGTGGCGACTCGGGAGATCTTTAGCATCGTTTAAAGACCTTCACTGAGACAAAACCGACCGATCCAAAGCAATCCAGTCGAAAGCATTTCTACGCCGCCAAGCGTGGCTTTCCGACTGCTGCATGTCCACAGGATGGTGTGTAGGTGGCCCATGTCCACAGATTGGCGACTCCGCTGGGGAAAACTAGGACACTTTTGTCTTTGCGATCCCTAGATGGTGAAACTCGAATAAGGTCTTGGTTGAAGTGCATTAATTGATATTACGGTCATAAGTCGGGTTTCTTGTCCGGGCCCACAACCTAACCTTTATCGACCAATTGGCTCGTCCCGTCGGCATGAGCTTTCTCATCCCCGTGTTTCGAATCCCGATTGCGTGAAACATACCATTGGTGTTACACCATTTTGTTTCACCAAAGAGCTTTCACTTCCCACGTGCACAAGGCTAGGGCACCAACCTTACACAGTTTGTTTGGATTGGCATCCCTCTCGAAAATCAGGGATTGATCGCTTGGTGTGTAACCACCCTTATTAAGCCAAAACCCGTGTCAGGATTATGCATAATATAATGAAATGTGAGTGCTTACGTGATATGTGATCATAAGTCCTTCCGTGTCATTTCCAAACTTTCAAAACACCTTTTTGCGTCGTTATAATGGCCATTTCAAACCCCGGTCTTTTGCCGACCATTGCAAACCTTTTTCATGCCGTCGTAATGACGATTTTCAAACCCGGTTTTTACAACCGTTTCAGCACAAACATCTTTTTCATGTCGTCGTAATGATGGTTTTCAACCCGGTTTTTACAACCGTTTCAACAAAAACATCTTTTTCATGTCGTCGTAATGACGATTTTCAAACCCGGTTTTTACAACCATTTCAACAAAAACACCTTTTTTATGCCGTCATAATGACGATTTTCAAACCCGGTTTTTACAGCCGTTTCAACAAAAACACCTTTTTTATGCCCTTCAAACCCGGGCTTTTTACAAACGTTTCAATAAAAGCACCTTTTTCGTGCCGTCGTAATGACGATTTTGAAACATGGATTTTAAACCGTTTTGCACCGACATTATATCCCTTTCAACACCCGGAAATGACACACCATTTTTGAAGACTATCCAAATCCCGAGGACAATACATCGTTCTCGAAACCACAACAATTTCAACCAATTTTCAAATCTCGATTTTCAAAACACACGATTTTGAATTTCAAAAAAAAAAGTTCGGAAACAACGCATCGTTTTCAAAGCCGCCGCAACTTTAACTCAAACCATATTTTGAAAACAAACCTAAGACTACCCTTTTCAACTGGCCGACTCTTTAAAGATCCCTACTCTTCGAGAACCGTCTATAAAGCAACAAATATATCTTTTTAAAGAATTTTATTTTCGAAAATTTCAGTCCACCACCCCAATTCCGCTTCGTATCTACCGAGTCAAAGCAAACGTACTTATGGGTCTTTACTTATGAGTCGTCTCACCACGAGACTCGTTCAACGGTGTCACGCTATCATGTTGAACACGAGTCAAGGTCTAGTCAACACCGTCGCACCATCAATTAAGCTAGCACTGAGGCACCACACACGGTTGCCCTCGTCTCGTTCGGTCCAAAGTGTCTTTCCGTCCTTTGTGATGTTTGTGTTTAGTCGTTAAACTGTGTTAGGTTAGGATGTAACGTGAGCCGTTTTCTGCCTCAGAAACATGGCCCCATCTTCAGCTTCGTCCAACAAAAACGATGACAACAGGGATCTCAGAACTGCTTAGCTAGCTAGCCAACCTACTCGCAACCCTTAAGGTCACTCTGAACCGTGTCGAGACCCGTATCGACACTCTGGAAAGCAAGGAAACCGAAGAGTATAACACTCCACCATTAACCGAAACTGAAAAATGGCTTAAACTCTTGGAAGAGCAACTCTTGGCCCGTGGGAACAACATTCACCTCGAAAACAATCGAAGTTTCGAGCCCGTCGGTGATAAACTACCTGGCAACTTCACCTTGACTGATGTGCCTAAGTTCAAAGCAGTGGAGGACCCACTCAATCACATCCGGTCCATCAAGGATTGCATGTCCATCAAAGGGTTCAAACAAGAGCTCTTTACACGGATCTTTCCATCGTCCTTCAAACCAATTCCCCGTCAATGGTACTATTCCCTCGATCCAAAGAGCATCACCACTTGGGATGAAGTCGCCGTCGAATTCGCTACGCAATACGCCGAGAATGTCGAAATTCAAGCCAACACCCGCACCCTTGAGGTCCTAACCCAAAATGACAAAGAGGGATTCACCGAATTCCTAACCCGCTGAAGAAAGGTGAGCACCCAATTGGTCAGCAAACCAAGCGAATCAACCTTGGTGGAGAAATTTGTCATAAATCTTCATCCAGTTTATGTGAACCTGCTCAGGTACCAGAATATCAAAACCTTCCAGGATCTGCAGATCCTCGGGACCCGTATCGAGGATGAGATGCGCAAGGGCGTCTTGGCCAAAACCACAGATATAGGCTATTAGGGGTCTACATCAACTGGATCTCGTCCCTATGGTCAAGCAAAAAAAATTGACGAGGTCAACCTCCTCGAGCCAACTGCAATAAATGCCGAACATCCCCAGAGGGCATTCACCAACTTAGGATCGACATACGCTAGTACTCTACAGAGGCTCATAGAACAAGGAAAACTGCAACCAATCGGGCCCACTCCGGAGCCGCCTGAAGCAAACAAAACCCGCTTTTGAAACCCTAGCGCCTATTGCCAATATCACCAAGACAAGGGTCATGACACAGAAACTTGCTTCAAGCTGAAGCACACTATCCAGGACATCATCAAGAAATGAGAACTACCCCTACCTCCACCAGCAAAACCAAAAAACAAAACAAACCCTCTGGGAATTCACGCCATTTCAGATGATGAACCAACTTTGGATTGCTCGTGTCTCATCTTGCCTATTGAGGACGAGATCAATGCCTTGGGAAAGGACACCCCGGATGGATGTTCATGTTCAGCGACGCGTCCATGCTCGCCATGTTTCAGCAAGTCGAGAAAACCATAGCTAGTCTCTCGGAGAGGATCACCCAACTCGAGGATGCTTACCACCAACTAATATTGAACCCACCAACACCTGCACCACGTCCAAGGGAGACTCCCCTAAACACCCAAAAATCCTAATTCCAAAATGGACTGCTTCCGCGGCCATTCTGGCACGCACCTCGCAACATAAACCACAATAACTAAACTCACAATAATCACCTTCACAAAACTACCCGCACAAAAATTTCCCTCACAAAAACTATCCTCCGAGGAATACCCCTTCAAGGTACACTCACGACACTGAAATTAACGGCATTTAGAGATGACGTAGATGCCATCTACATTGTCTCGGAGAAGGGCAAGAAAACAAAGAGATTTATGACCTTACTCGATCTAGACGCCCTTACCAAAACCTGAACAACATAACAAACAATCCGCTAACAATCAAGGACCAAATCGTCCCAGACGTTAACCTTCGACGTAGGGTTCCCAAGAACTCAATTCCCAAGCAACTCCAAAAGGCCAAGACCGAAATATACATCTGGCAACTAATCGCTGCATCCTTTGAGCACCGACAGGCTTTGCTTCAAGCCTTAGGGAAGCTGACAGTGCCTTTCACCTCTGCGCCCGAAGAAGTGAAAGCCATATGACAAGGGACATCCTTGACTTGAACAACCCAATCATCGTCTCCGGCAAGGATATCCCTCCCTTTGAAACCAACCACAACTTGGCCCTATACATCACCGTGCAATGCTTGTAAAAGAGCATACCCATGCTCTTGGTGGATGACGGGTCTGCAGTCAACGTCATTCCTCTCAAAACAGCTCATAAACTTGGGATCAAGGAAACTGACCTAATTCCAACCAATCAAGGAGTCCACGTCTATGACGACACTCGTCATAAGGTCGCAGGTCTTATCACCCTAATCATCAAAACAGGACCCTTGGAGAGACAAGCCACTTTCCAAGTAGTCGATATCGAGACATCATTCAATATGCTTCTAGGGCGCCCTTGGATTCATGCTGCCGAAGCCGTCACATCTACCCCTTGCCCAAAAATTAGAGTCCCCTTCAACAGGAAAACAGTCACAATTTCTGCATCCCTAATCAAAGTTGTCATGAAAAAGGGGATAGCCTCTCAAGTCACTAAGGAGATCGACAACGAAATGTGGGGATTCCAAACTGTGAATGCCCTAACCGACGATCCAACACCTTTTCATTGTGATCCGTTCTGAAACCTCACGATCAACCGCATCTTGATGCACCAGGGGTACTTCCCGGGCATGCCTCTTAACCCACTAAAAAGCACCTTGCCTCCCCTGAAACAGGCTAAGGTCCCCAACATCCCTTTTGGACTAGGTTACGAGCTGACCGATGAAGACATCCAGGCGATGGGTCTCCTCGTGAAGAAGCGCAAAAGTCAAGGAGTCATCCTTTGCCCATATCACTTGACCCTCAACGGATATTTCGTCCTCGAAGGATAATATGAACTTTGCAACGGTTTTCCTTTGCCCATATAACTTGACCCTAGACAAGCAAGTTATGAGCCTCCTTTTTGGAAAAGACAACATCAAGCACCTCAACTACGGAGACATCATAAACATTGCTCTCAAAGACAACCAGTTCGCCCCTACTGCCTTGATCTTTGACGCTAACCCAAAGAAATCTATCCAAGCCAGGAGGAAGACTTTCAAGTGGACCGATCATCAAGGCCGCATTCGCAAGATCACAACTGGAGAAGGCCTCATGTTCAAGGAGAGAAGTGAAGACGAGACTGAGTCTGAGTTTGAGTCTGATGATAAGTCCGAGTCAGAGTCTGTCTTAGGTCCTAACACTCCCAACATCCCTGGCAAACTCCCTTTTCCACTGTTTTATCACAAGCTTGGGGCTGTCTCAAAGGCTTAGTCAACTAAAGTCACCCCTACTTCCACAGAAGGTAGCAACCTAGAGCTTGTCCTAGGGGCCACCTCCTCTACTACGTTGCCTCTGACTCCCCATGAGATGTATGTCCTATCCGAGCTTTTCGCTCAGATCGACTTAATGAATGCTAAGTTTGCCTATGACTCATCTCAATTTAACTGCAATGCAATTCTGAACGAATATAAGGAATTTGACTTGAGTGACTACCCACCTCACCTAGCAAAGGACTTGACAAACGTGAACATAGAACACCCATCATTGAGGAGACTGAATCCATCAACATAGGGACCGACAATGCACCTCAAGAACTTAGGATATGGACCAGCCTTGACCCCTCAGAAAGAAAACAATTCATCGACCTCTTGCACGAATAAAAGGACGTATTCGTATGGTGATACAAAGACATGCCTGGGATCGACAGAGAGATTGCGGATCACAGGATACCCATTAAGCCCGGAGCTAAACCCGTGAAGCAAGAATTGCGCCGCATGCGCCCTGAGTGGGCCTTGAAAATCAAGGAAGAGGTATACAATAAATTCAAAGCCGAATTCATCAAAGTTTCCGAATATTCTGACTGCGTGGCTAACATAGTCCCCGTACCCAAGAAAGATTGGAGAATTCGAATTTGCGTCGACTTCAGAGACCTGAACAAGGCAAGTCCAAAAGACGACTTCCCTCTACCGCACATTGACATCTTGGTAGACAACACTGGCGACCACGCCCTATTATCATTCATTGATGGGTATGATGGGTATACAACCAAATCAAATGGTTGAAGAAGACACACACAAAACTGCATTCACTACGCAGTGGGGTATGTAAAGCTACACTATCATGCCTTTCAGCCTAATCAACGCCGGAGCAAGCTATCAAAGAACCGCCACTACTCTTCTACATGACATCATACACAAGGAAGTGGAGGTATACGTTGATGGCATGATCGTCAAATCAAAAGAGCGAAATGGCCACATCAGCGCCCTTCGGAAATTTTTCGCTCGCCTTCGGAAATACATCATGAGACTAAGGCCTTGTTCTTTCTGGTTTTTTAGAGCCGAATCGAATCGAAGCCGAATCGAGTGGAGCCGAATCGAGCCGAATGAATGGAGCCGAGTGAATGAATGAATGGAGCCGAGTGAACTAAACTAAAGTGATTGAGTGAATTGAATGAAATAAATATTATTATTATTATTATTATTATTATTATTATTATTATTATTATTATTACTATTATTATTATTATTATTATTATTATTATTATTATTATTATTATTATTATTATTAATAATAATATTATTATTATTATTATTATTATTATTATTATTATTATTATTATTATTATTATTATTATTATTATTATTATTATTATTATTATTATTATTATTATTATTATTATTATTATTATTAGAAGAAGAAAAGAAGAAGAAGAAGAAGAAGAAGAAGAAGAAGAAGAAGAAGAAGAAGAAGAAGAAGAAGAAGAAGAAGAACATTAATAATAATGATAATAATATTAATACTACTAATTATACTAATTTGAATGATTAACTAGGTAGCGACCATGAACCACGGTTCACCATAATTCTAACTAGGTGAAATAATGTAGCACCGATTTGCTAGATTGATGTTCAAAGTTTAGCCGTTTATCATCCTAATTTGACTGATTAGGTAGCCATCACGAACCACCAACAATCCTAATTTAATTAGTTAGATAAATAAAAATTGACAAACCCTAATTTCATCTTTAACAAATAAATAAAATTTAGTTGACTAATTAAAACTCAACAAATAATATTAATAATTGATAACAAGTAAATTAATTTATTATTTGATAAATTAGAATCTATCTTGTACGTTTTAAGTCATTTGAGCAATTAAATTAAGTTTTAGGGAAAAATATTGATCTAAGAGTTCACTTGGTTCAGTTTTAGGTGAAAATGGTACAAAATAGACGTTATGAAAAAGTGTATGTGAAAGAGTAAAGTTTGTATATGAAAAAATAATTAGGTATTAATAATAGTAATATTAAAATTAACAATGTTATTAACAATATTATTATTAATTAATAATCATATTCATATTAATAATAATAATAATAGTAAATAGTATTAATTATATTAATATGAATATTATTGATTCTGATAACCATAATATTCATAATAATAATAATAATAATAATAATGAGGATAATTAATTAATAATAAATTGATGATGATGATGATGATGATGATGATGGTGGTGGTGGTGGTGGTGGTGGTGGTAGTAGTAGTAATAGTAGTAGTAGTAGTAGTAGTAGTAGCAGTAGCGAGCAATGATAGCGAAGAGTGATAGCGATAGCGATGGCGATAGCGAGCTTGATAGCGATAGCTTGATAGCTTGATAGCGATGAGCGATGGCATTAGACTAGTAATAGTACTAGTAATTATAATAGTAATAATAATAATAATAATAATAATAATAATAATAATAATAATAATAATAATAATAATAATAATAATAATAATAATAATAATAATAATAATAATAATAATAATAATAATAATAATAATAATAATAATAATAATAATAATAATAATAATAATAATAATAATAACGGGTTTTCTATCCTATGCCCAATAGGCATAGGTTAAGAAAGAAAAAATAGAAAGATTTAAATGTTTTCCTTGGGAAAAAAGTAAAAGTGATTGTATATTACAATTTCCCATAAAGACATCATTAAATTCTTTCTTTTTTTGGGTTTCTTAACATATGCCTAGTGGGCTAATAATAATAAATAATAAAAATAATAATAATAATAATAATAATAACAACAATAATAATAATAATAATAATAATAATAATAATAATAATAATATTAATAATATTAATAATATTAATAAGAACAATAACAATAATAATAATAATAATAATAATAATAATAATAATAATAACAATAATAATAATAATAATATTAATAATATTAATATTAATAATAATATTAATAATAAATATATAATATTAATAAAAACTTTTAAGTTTAAGAATCACAAAATTGAAATTAGCTGAATTTAGTGAAGTGAATCAAGTGAATGAGTTTGAATGAATGGAGTGAGCTAAGTGAATGAACTTAATAGAATTTGAGTGAATCGAATCGAGTGAATCGATTTGAATAGAGTGAGCTGAATCGAATCGACTCGAACTAAATGAATAGAGCCGAGTGAATCAAGTCGGTGAAAATAAGCCAGAAAGAACAGGGCCTGAATCCTTAGATGTGTACATTCGCGGTCACCTCTGGAAAACTCTTAGGACACGTCGTCAGCAAAAGACGCATCTAGATCGATCCCACCAAAATCAAACCTCTCCAACAAATGCCTCGGCCTAAGAATGATGGTCGGATGTTTACTAAATCTTTTCGGTAACTTGTCGTTAGGAGCACCTAGACCAAAACACAATTTATAACTTCACAAACAACTCTACAATTAGTAAAGAGGCAAGTAAAGGTCGGATCCCAAGGACGGGAGTTGAAATGAGATTTCTATTGAAACTAGTGGTGTCTTAGGGGTGTCACAATTTGGGTTGATGTAGAAGGTCACTAAACTAAATAGCAATGAAAGTAAATAAGCAAGATGAATTGAAAGGGTTGTAAACAATTGATAAAAAGCACTAGGGTATCATGGGGTCATAGGGGAATCATGGGAATTGATCATACAAAAATGTTCTCAAATTATAAGCAAGCAATTATTGTTGTGATGGATTGAGTTGGGTTATATCTTACAATCCTAGGAAAGTTTGGGTCCCGGAGCCGAATCGATTAGATTGTACAACACCTACAAGTCGACTTAGTCTTCCCTACTCAACAACATGCATGGTCTAATGAGACTCGAGTTGGTTTATGTCTTACAAGTCTCATTCAAAAGATAGGTGATGGGTAAAAAATGCAAGGATTCATAGGCTCGCATTTCATCAAACATAACATGTGCATGATTTGAGATCAAAACAAGCAAGCAAATAAACCATGAAAGCATATTAATTTAAGCATGAATCATTCCCCATGTTGGTTTCCCCTAATTACCCATTAACCCTAGCTAGGTCACTACTCACTCATTATCATGTTGATCATGCTAGCAAGGTTGTCAATCATACCAACAAAATGAAACATAATGAATAAATGAAAGTAATTAACAATAATTAAAAAGCAATTAAGAGAATTATACCTATTAATGATTCCAGTAATAAAGCAAAGAATAAAAGAAGTACTTGATGCTTGATTGAGAGGTTGTCAATCTCCCAATAATAACCCAAATAATCTTCAATTACCCAAAATAAAGGATGAACAAAAGAGAGATTAAGGAAATAAAACTTGTATTAAAACTTGATTAATTGTTGATTACAAAACTAAAGAGAGATTTAATTGATATTAACTACTCTAATAATTGATAAGAAGAACATGCTCTTCTAATTAGACTAATGGGGTATTTATAGTGGAAATTAGGTGGATGCATTAGGGTTAACTAAGGGCTAAACTAGTAATTACACTTTTGAGATTTGAGCAGGGAGACGCCGGTATTTTTCGAAGGAAGGGCTTCTTTCTTTGAAGCTTGAAGAAACGGATTTGTGCTGGACTGGAATCCGTGTGTCTTAGGCACGGGACGGCCGGATTCAGGAGTCTCTGCCCGGGCGTCTTTGGGAGAAGACGCACGTCTTCTGGTAGCTGCTGCCCGGGCGTCTTTGAAGGAAGACGCACGGATTGTGGTGCTGGGGACGGCCGGATTCAGGACAATCCGCACGGATTGCTCCTCAGTCTTGTTCCTTCTTCTTTTCTTCCCTTTTCTTCGTAAAATCCTTGGGGATTTCCTTGGGGATGCAAGGATCTTCCCTCAACATTGCTCATCTACTAAAATATGTACAAAGGCCTTCTAATCTTGTCTCTCCTTGATGCTTGGTCATTGAATTTAATCAATTTAGTCTCATTTTGCCATGAAAATGCAAGGTTTGCACTCCTTTCCTACCAAGGACACAAAACCTCAAAGAATATGCAAAACAAAGAACTAAAGACAATAAATGACCCAAATATGCACTAAAAAGCATGGGAACAAGGCTAATTCGGGGGCTAAATATGCGCTAATTATGGTCACATCAAATATCCCCAAACTGAACCTTTGCTCGTCCCGAGTAAAGAGGTGACAAAGACTAGAACCATTATTTAAACTAACCTAATAACATAGCCGATATGAGACGATTAGCGGGTCTCACTCCGCTCCTTCAACTCACAACAAGACAACCATGAGGTAGGATGCCTTCTTGCAAGTCAAGGTGGGTCTTGCCAAAATGGCGACACATCCAAACATTAAGCACACAAAATCAAATAATGGATGCATCTACAAAAGGAATAGCCACTTCCTCATCAAGTGGCGGAGGCAACTAAAAGAGAACAAATTTAAGAGCATATAATCCTCCACAATACTAGTTCAACAAATTACTAAGGCTAAGAGGATGGCACTAAATCACCTCCAAATGGTGTTAAACTAGACTACTTTCGTCCTCAATTTCCAAATGCTTTCATCATGAGCGATCGGATGGTATGGAATGATGATCCCTATGATGCTAGTAGCATATGACATGACAAGTCTCGAATTCTCTACAAAATTAAAGGTCATGGATCGTCCCAAGCTCGACAAAGTAGCTTGACAAAAAGGCTTTTTGGGAAGGAAATGCTCAAATCGTTATAAACAAAGGGTGGATATGAATAGTATTCAAAAATTGACCTCATTCAACTTTCACATTTCAAAAATTAGAGATGGGGTTTGTTCTTTCCGGGCTAATGTCCTTTGCTTTCGCCAACCGCTTATTAGGCAACCGGTTAACCTCTAGACAATAGCTTTTCGGGGTGATAGTCACTCTGTCTCTGGGCGGTTGAATTCACAACCGTGTGGGGGCCCAATTCAATGGATCCCTCTCCAAAGCACATCGAAGTGGTACGCCTCCATCAAAACAACTAAAATTCTCAACATTTCAACATTTCATAACATTTGAGGTTTCCTTAGCAATAAATTACTTCCACATAACATAATTTTTGAAATGAGCACTTCAAACTTATTGATAGAAAGTATTTTTGGGTTGCCTTACCACAAGGTCAATCAAGGTCACCTATACAAGTTAACCAAGTCCACATCGCATCACGGGGTTGGAATAGGTGACTCACATGCAAACCCTTGACTAGGCCTTGGGTCATGGGTCAAAAGACACTAGTATGACATAACCTAGGGTGTTTTACAACCATTCTAGTAGGCCTTAAGTTGAAAAAGTATTTTTAGTGGCTTAGTTGCTCTTGTCAAAGTTCTCAATTAGGCACTTTTCAAAATATTTCATCTAAATGCAACTATATGCCATGATGCAACTATTATATACATCCTAATGCAAGTGATTCTACCAACTAATATAACATATAAACTAAATGCAAGTCCTAAGTTCACATTGTTATACCGCATCAATCAAAATAAAGCCACATAGTCATTAACATAAAGAGGAAAAAGGAGATTGGAAAGATCATACCATGCGGTCTTCATGATCCTCATGTCTCGGATGTGGCGTAGTCAATGAATGTGAACAAGGATAGAACAAACACAATATATACATGACTACACTAAAAAGGAAATAAACATGTTTTTGGGTTTTTCAATTTTCAAATTTTTATGGTTTTTCGAAATTTTTCAATTTTTTTGGATTTTTGAATAAAAGTTAAGTTAGAATTCCCCATCCCCACACTAATATGGACATTGTCCTCAATGGCCAAAATGATGGGAAATTATGCAAACATGATGCATGATTTCTACATTAAATGCAAGCTACACTAATCTACACTATATGATGCATGGTTTTTGTTTATGACGAAGAGGATAATTTAGATTACCTCCCGTTGTGTATGCATGTACTTCCCCAAACCGACCTAGACATTATTGCTAATGTCCTAAGGTTGGGTGTAGTTCATGCACACACTATGCAATGCATGAAACTAATTTTGTCATTTTGGATTTTGAAAGGTGGGAACAATAAAATGAGAACACCTCAATGGGGCCGAGGTGTTAGTCCTCTATGGTGATAGGACTACTCCAACAATGATCAAGATTAATAAATAAAACAAAGAGAGAAATAGACAAACCTCAAGAGGGTAGGAGCCTCTAAAGCTTGCTAATCTTCCATCATATCATCACTATCATCATCTTCCTCACTAGAAGTGGACTAATCACCACTTTCTTCTTCACTTTCTTGTTCTCCTTGCTCATCATCCTCTTCTCCTTCTTCACTAGCTTCTTCATCAATGTTATCATCAACCTCTTCATTACCGACAACCTCATTATCACCCGGAACAACCCTAGATGCACTCGAAAAGAAGACTTCCCTATCCGCCCAACTAGGCAAAGGACATGAAGGGTCAAGTAGTCCTTGCCTAGCTAAGTGAAGGAGGGGTGGATATTGGGCCAAGTAAGCATTTTTTCGATCCTCGAAAGCTTGCTTGTGCATCTCTTGTATGAGAAGAGTCAAATAATCATTTCTTGCTTCAACGCCTTCGGGCTTGAACTCTCGGTACTCGAAAGGGTAGGGTGGTGTGACAATGGAAGAGGAGGGTATTTCAATTTCACCCTTTTGTTGTCGGATAATGTACTCGGCCTCTTTTGAAAGGGGAAGTAGATAGTTGGTCCGGTGGACACTTAAACGACAAATCTTCGAAGGCAAAGTGAAAGATCTAGCCTCACTAGTGAGCCATCCATTCTTGGTGTCAAGAGGGTTATGGGTAACCCACTTGTACTTGTATATCATAGTATTAATATCAATGAGATGACCACCCTCTTTCGCCTCATACTTGCTATCCTTGTTGAAGTTTGGATCAAAGTATTTAGCTAGGATAGTGACTAGGCCTCCATTCACAATAACGGTGGTGCCTTTCTTCCCACAATCAATATTTAGCCATCTATCCACCAAAATCCTTAGAGAGTTGAAAGGCTTGGTGAATTCCCTTCCAATGTTCAAGGCCGACTCAAGAAGAACAAAATCGAGTTTGGTGAAATGGTTGGTGTCTTTTCTTGCAATGATGGTGTTCCCTATGACCTTGTGCCACACTCTAATGCCCAGATGGTGGACTAATAGAGCGCGAGTAGCATGAAAGTCCTCAAATTTCCTTCCGGAAATCGCCTCCCAAAGAGGGTCGGGGTCATACTTGCCAACATTCTTAAAATAACTCGGTGAATCACTAAGACCCAAAGCTTTACCCATTTCCTCAAAGGAGATGCGCCTACTAACATTAGCTAAACGGAACTCGATGGTCTCTATGGTCTCAACCTTATTAACTTTCAAAGAACTCAAAAATTCTAAGGTAAGGGAAGGGTATGTCAATTCTTTTGATTCAAACAATTTCTCCAACCCCATGGCTCTAAAGAAGGCTCTAGTTTGCTCAAGGACACCCAACTTATCTAAGGTATCTTCACAAAGAAACTTGGTGGATAGAAATGATTTTCTAGAAAACTTGGCAAAAGTGTCCCTATGGGATTTGGAAATGAAAATTACCTCCGGATAATTCGAAAGTTGAGCAATTTCCGGAGTAGAGGATGTTGTTGTTCCCATGGGAGGTTGTTGTTGTTGCATTTCCAAGTTTGGGCTAGCTACCACCATAGCCAATGCTTTCTTTGCTTGAAGACTCTTTTGTCTTGATGAGAGTGCCTTTGCCTTTGGTGCCTTTTCCTTTGTTGCTTTTGTTGCTCCCTTAGTCCTTGCCATTAATGAATAAACCAAGAAAAGAGTGAAAATCTTCAATTTTTAGTGTACCCAAATCGATTTAAAGATGAAAGGCTTTGCCTTTATGAATTTAATAATCGACTCAAAGGTTGAAGATTTTGTGCTTGGTTTTGATTTTTGTTGAAAGAGGAGTGATTGATTTGTTGTTAAAAGGATGTTTTGATTTGATTTTGGTAAATGTTGTTGAGGAATCTTGTTTTTGTGATGGAGAGGATGAGGGTTTTGGAGTTATGGGGTTTCTGAGTAGTGTTATGAATGAAGGAATGAAGAAATGAATGTGGGAGGGGGTTTAGAAAACCCGAAAAATCTGAATGCAGGGGCAAGACGGGCGGTTTTTGCTCGGGACGCCCGGATTCGGCCTGTTCTGGATTGGGAAAAACTCGCCTAAAGACGGGCGTCTTTCAGTGAAGACGCTCAGATTTGCAAACGCGGGACGGGCGTCTTTCAGAGAAGACGGGCGGATTCCTTTACAGGGATTTTTCTTGTTTTTCTCAGCCAAGAAGACGGGCGTCTTTCCATTCAGGACGGGCGTCTTTTTGAAAACGGGCGGATTTTACTGCAGGACGCCCGGATTCTTTGACAGTCAGAAATTTCAAAAATTCAGCTCATTATGGACGGGCGTCTTCTACCCAATATGCCCGGATTGCCTGAAGACGGGCGGATTCTCCTGAATCCGCTCGGATTCTCCTGAATCCGCTCGGATTCGACCCCTTTTTACCCGGATTCAGTTCCATCCGTGTACTTTGCATATCCCTTATCATTTTTCCATTCTTCTTCATATCTCGTGTTCTTCATTGTGGGGGCATTACTAAGGCATGGATAGCCTAGGCAATTGCCATCCCCACACTAAGCTAAAGCACTACACGTCAATTGAAATCGTTAGTCCCTCCCTCACTTCTCTCAAACATGACAATTATCTTGATCAAAGTATAAAAATCCAAAAATGACAAAAATGCAATATAAGAATTGAAATGCGAGTTAGGGAGTTAGAAATATTTACAAATGGTGGTTTAGGGAGGACTCCACCAAACGCTCATTCTTGATGAGATGTCAAGGGGGCATATTCAAGGTGTTGTTGATGTTGCTCAACACCTTGAAAAAGTAATCAAAAGCTTGTTCATTGTCATGATAAAGGTCTTCAATAGACCTTGGCCCTTGTTGTCGGTCTTGATCGATGGCATTACCAATGTAGGGATTAAAAATCCCTTCAAATTCGTCGTCCCAAAGACCACAAACTTCATTAAGTTGATCATTGAAAATCTCTTGATTTGATGGAGACAACTTTCCCATTTCCTTTTCTTGGCCAATAAGGCCATCTTCTTCATTGCTTGACTTTGGTGAGCTTTGCAAGCTCTCTTTGTCACAATTCACTTGCTCTTTGAATGGAGCATCTTCAATTTTCTTCTTCCATTGGAGTTCCGACTTCTTCATATCATCCTTCCGACTATAATGATCGATCATAAAACACGGTTCATGTAAACGGGGAGCTCTCATAGTCTTGTCAAGATTAAAAGTTATACTCTCATCTCCCACTTCTAGAGTGAGCTCTCCATGTTTTACATCAATTACCGCACCCGCGGTGTGTAAGAAGGGTCTTCCTAAAATGATTGGAATGTTGGAATCTTCCTCCATATCAACAATGACAAAGCCACCGGGATGAAAAACTTCCCAATTCGTACGGGAACATCTTCTCATATCCCTAATGGTGTCTTCGTCGATCTATCGGCCATTTGGAGTGTGATATTGGTGCATTTAAGCTCTCCCATCCCCAACCTTTTACTCACCGAGTACGGCATAACACTCACACTAGCCCCTAGATCACACAAGGCTTTGTTGATCGTGGTGTCGCCAATGGTAC
Source organism: Silene latifolia (assembly GCF_048544455.1). Lineage (NCBI taxonomy): Eukaryota > Viridiplantae > Streptophyta > Magnoliopsida > Caryophyllales > Caryophyllaceae > Silene > Silene latifolia. The sequence continues at coordinate 29,435,239 of NC_133532.1, forward strand.
ACGGTATTGAGAAGTTTCCCGGATCTTTGAGTTTTGGAGGTGAACTCCCTTGAAGTATTGCACTACTCACCTTAGTGAAGGCGATAGTCTCAAGCTTCCGGATCGACTTCTTCTTTGTGAGGATGTCTTTCATGTATTTCGCATAGGCCGGCACGAGATTGATTAATTCCGTGAAAGGAATTGAGACTTCCAAATTCTTCACAATTTCCATAAACTTTCCAAGTTGGTCATCAAATTTGGGCTTGGCTTGACGACTTGGAAAAGGAAGTCTAATCACAATGGGCTCCTTCTCCTTGACCTTGTCTTCATTTTTCCTTGAAATTTCTTCTTTTGATGGTTCCCCATCCTTGGAGTTTTGCACAATTTCTTCCTTATCACTAGCTTCCACAACTTCATCCTCAACTTGCTTCTTCGGTGCTTCATACCTTGTACCACTTCTCAAGTGAATGGCACTAACCGTTTCATGTCTTGGGAGATTACATTGAGGTGGTAATTGCCCCTTTTGTCTTTGTGAGCTTGAAGATGCTAGTTGAGTCAATTGAGTTTCCAACATTTTGGTGTGAGCTAGAATGTTGTTGATGGTGGTTTCCTTTGCTTGACTATCTTTTTGCATTTGAGTGAAAAATTATTGTTGATTCTTTTACATTTGGAGGACCGCTTTTTGAACATCAAAACCTTGGTCATTTTGTTGATTGTATGGATTTTGATTTTGGTAACCTTGGTTTTGGTTGTAAAAGGGTCTTTGATTTTGGTTTCTCATGGGAGGTGGGGTGTATGTTGTTTGGGGGTTTTGAACATTTTGACTTTTGTATGAGAGATTTGGATGGAATTTGGTGTTTTCATTGTAATAGTTGGAATAAGGGGTACCACTCTTGTATGCTTGGAAAGCATTCACTTGTTCATTTGTTCCCCTACATTCACTTTGGTCATGTCCCAAAGTTCCACAATTCTCACATATCCCACTTGGGATTGATTGAGATGCCGTCATGGCATTAACATGATGCTTTGGTGATTTTGAGGCTTCTTCAAGTCTAGCCATAGCTTTTTCAAACTTCAAATTGATTGTGTCAATGTGAGCACTAAGTTGAGCACCCACTTGAGTAACGGAGTCCACTTCATGCTTTCCTCCTCTAGTAGCCTTGCGAGGTCTACTATATTGTGAGTTATGGACCGCCATTTCTTCAATTTTATTCCAAGTTTGATTGTCATCAACTTCGGTGAACATTCCATTTGATCCCATGTTGAGAATGTTCCTTGAATCTTCATATAGACCGTTCCAAAATTGTTGTACCAAGAACCACTCGCTAAGTCCATGGTGAGGACATGAGCGACAAATTCCCTTGAACCGCTCCCAAGCTTCATACAAAGATTCTTCATCCCTTTGCTTAAAACCCGTAATTTGAGCTCTTAGCATGTTAGTCTTTTCCGGTGGGTAGAATTTTTTGTAGAAAGCTAGAGCCAACTTCTTCCAAGAATCAATTCCGAGAGTGGCCTTATCAAGGCCCTTCAACCATTGTTTCGCGGTGCCAATTAGAGAAAAAGGAAATAAGACCCATCAAATTTGGTCTTAAGTTACACCGGTTTGAGAAATCGCATCACAATAGTCACAAAAGGTTTCCATATGAGAATGAGAGTCTTCACTAGGCATCCCCCCAAATTGGCTCCTTTCGACTAATTGGATAAAGGCGGATTTAGCAATAAAATTTCCGGTCAAATGTTGTGGTGTGGGAGTACCATTGGGTAGGTTCTCCTCGGTGGGTACGGAATGTGATGAAAACTTAGGCATTGTGGGTTGATTTTGTGTGGTATTTTGTGTTGGGTTCTCCTCACCTTCTCTTGCAAAAGGGTTGATGAACTCAATAGTTGGTTGAATATCTACAACCTTACTAATACCTCTCAAATTCCTCCTAGCATGTCTTCTATTGGTTGTCAAAGTTCTTTCAATTTCACGATCAAAAGGTAACAAATCACCTTGTGACCTTCTAGACATGCAAAATATCAAACAACTCGAAAACAATTAGAACAAACCTTGAGGAGTTTTACTTCCTCATGACAAAGAAAGACACAACTAATAACAATATAAGAAAATCTAAACCAAGTTAACACCGTCCCCGACAACGGCGCCATTTTTGGTCGGATGTTTACTAAATCTTTTCGGTAACTTATCGTTAGGAGCACCTAGACCAAAACACAATTTATAACTTCACAAACAACTCTACAATTAGTAAAGAGGCAAGTAAAGGTCGGATCCCAAGGGACGGGAATTGAGATGAGATTTCTATTGAAACTAGTGGTGTCTTAGGGGTGTCACAATTTGGGTTGATGCAGAAGGTCACTAAACTAAATAGCAATGAAAGTAAATAAGCAAGATGAATTGAAAGGGTTGTAAACAATTGATAAAAAGCACTAGGGTATCATGGGGTCATAGGGGAATCATGGCAATTGATCATACAAACATGTTCTCAAATTATAAGCAAGCAATTATTGTTGTGATGGATTGAGTTGGGTTATATCTTACAATCCTAGGAAAGTTTGGGTCCCGGAGCCGAATCGATTAGATTGTACAACACCTACAAGTCGACTTAGTCTTCCCTACTCAACAACATGCATGGTCTAATGAGACTCGAGTTGGTTTATGTCTTACAAGTCTCATTGAAAAGATAGGTGATGGGCAAAAAAATACAAGGATTCATAGGCTCGCATTTCATCAAACATAACATGTGCATGAGTTGAGATCAAAACAAGCAAACAAATAAACCATGAAAGCATATTAATTTAAGCATGAATCATTCCCCATGTTGGTTTCCCCTAATTACCCATTAACCCTAGCTAAGTCACTACTCACTCATTATCATGTTGATCATGCTAGGAAGGTTGTCAATCATACCAACAAAATGAAACATGATGAATAAATGAAAGTAATTAACAATAATTAAAAAGGGATTAAGAGAATTATACCTATTAATGATTCCAATAATAAAGCAAAGAATAAAAGAAGTACTTGATGCTTGATTGAGAGGTTGTCAATCTCCCAATAATAACCCAAATAATCTTCAATTACCCAAAATAAAGGATGAACAAAAGAGAGATTAAGGAAATAAAACTTGTATTAAAACTTGATTAATTGTTGAATACAAAACTAAAGAGAGATTTGATTGATATTAACTACTCTAATAATTGATAAGAAGAACATGCTCTTCTAATTAGACTAATGGGGTATTTATAGTGGAAATTAGGTGGATGCATTAGGGTTAACTAAGGGCTAAACTAATAATTACACTTTTGAGATTTGAGCAGGGAGACGCCGGTATTTTTCGAAGGAAGGGCTTCTTTCTTTGAAGCTTGAAGAAACGGATTTATGTTGGACTGGAATCCGTGCGTCTTAGGCACGGGACGGCCGGATTCAGGAGTCTCTGCCCGGGCGTCTTTGGGAGAAGACGCACGTCTTCTGGTAGCTGCTGCCCGGGCGTCTTTGAAGGAAGACGCACAGATTGTGGTGCTGGGAACGGCCGGATTCAAGACAATCCGCACGGATTGCTCCTCAGTCTTGTTCCTTCTTCTTTTCTTCCCTTTTCTTCGAAAAATCCGTGGGGATTTCCTTCGGGATGCAAGGATCTTTCCTCAACATTGCTCATCTACTAAAATATGTACAAAGGCCTTCTAATCTTGTCTCTCCTTGATGCTTGGTCATTGAATTCAATCAATTTAGTCTCATTTTGCCATGAAAATACAAGGTTTGCACTCCTTTCCTACCAGGGGCACAAAACCTCAAAGAATATGCAAAACAAAGAACTAAAGACAATAAATGACCCAAATATGCACTAAAAAGCATGGGAACAAGGCTAATTCGGGGGCTAAATATGCGTTAATTATGGTCACATCAAACGAGAAGGAAATTCGGGAATTTTTTGGTTTGGTCCAATACATCAGCCGCTTCATAGAAAAACTCACTATGATTTGCGAACCTATCTTCAAGAAGCTCCGCGCCACCGATCACACCGATTGGGACGACGATTGCCAAAAAGCTAGCCTTCGACAGGTTAAAGGAAATCCTATCCAAACCTCTTGTACTTATGCCATCTTAGGAGGGAATTCCCTTATCCTTATACCTGACCATCACCGACACGGCCATGGGAGAAATGCTAGTACAAACAGTCGACTGCAAACAACGAGCCATCTACTACATGAGAAAAAAGTTCATCGAATATGAAACCAAGTACACCCAACTGGAGAAAATATGTCTCTCCCTGGTTTTGTCAACAAAGAAGCTACGACATAATAAGCTCAGCTACACGGTTCAGATCTACTCCAAGATGGACCCCATCAAATACATCTTTGAATAGCCCGTGCTAAACGGAAGGCTGTCCAGGTGGACACTCATGCTAACCGAATTTGACCTCAAATTCGTACCCCTCAAGGTTATCAAGGGAAGGGCAGTCGCCAATTTCGTAGCATAAAATCCCGTCAACGAGAATTCAACAACCGACACATGGTCACTCCCTGATGAAGACATCCTTTGTGCCGACACTGACGCACGGGACCTATACTTCGACGGTGCATCAAACCTGAGAGGCTTCGGGGTAAGAATCTTTCTAATATAGCCAGAAGGGGGACACGTTCCGATCTCAGTCAAACTAGACTTCGCCGTCACCAAAAAAGTCACTGAATACGAAGCATGCCTTAATGTCCTACAAGCGGCCATAACACTTTGCAACAAGAGGTAGAGAGTCCACGGCAATTCCTCACTCATCATCAATCAAGCCTCCAGATCATGGAAAATCCAAAGTGACAACTTAACACCACACCCAGCAAAACTCAACTAGGAAGCTGATTTCCTCGACCAAATCGACTACTTCCACTTGTCGCGGGAAGAAAACTAAATCGTCAATGCCCTGGCAAAACTTGCCGCACTCGACAACATACCTGACAACATGACATCCATGCCCTTGTGTGTCAAAAGAAGGAGCGAGCCAAATCACATCCGCGCCATCAAAAACAACGATGAAAACCATGTCAAACCTTGGTACCAAGCCATCCTCAACTACAAAACCAAAAATGAATTCCCTCCTAGCTCTAATACAAGAGGACAAAGAGCCATTCGTTTACTTGCATCATAATTCATGATAAACCAAAAGCAACTATACAAAAAACACCCAAGGGGATCCTTCTCCTTTGCTTTGACCACAAAAAAGCTAAGAAAGTCATGGAAGAGGTCAACACGGAGAATGAGGCCCTCACATGAGCGCAATGATGCTAGCCCGTAAAATCATGCGGTTATGCTACTACTGGAGCACCATGGAAGCCGATTGCGGAAACTATATCAAACATTGCCCCAATTGCCAAATCTTCGCTAACATACAACACATACTACCATCCCTTTTAGAACAACATGATATCGCTCTGGCATTTCTCGACCTGTGGCATTGACATCATCGGCAAAGTCAATACGATAGGCACCAAAGGACATTGCTTTATCCTCAACGCAATCGACTACTTCATCAAATAGGTAGAAGCATAATCCTATGCAGTCTTTACCACCAAGCAAGTGGTCAAGTTCATCCAAGACAACATCACTTGCAGATACGGGGTACCCCAATGAAATCATCAGCGACCAAGGCTCCCACTTCCGGGCCGAAACACAAGCCATGTTGGACAAATACAAAATCAAACGACATCGTCCATCCCCCTATCGTCTCCAAACAACCGGAGCGGTAGAGGCATCATACAGAACACTCGTCACCATCATCAAAAACATGCAGGATAATTACCGCGATTGGCCGAGCAAACTCCCAATCGCACTCTGGGGATACCGAACCTCCATTCGAACACCAACACGAGAAACACCTTTCTACCTAGCATATGGTATGAAGGCAGTCTAACCAGTGGAGTTGGAAGTCCCATCTATACGCATCCTACTAGAAAGTTAAGTCCCTGAGACGGAATGGACCCCCCGAAGGTTCGAGCAACTCACCCTCCTAGATGAACGGTGACTCAACACATTACACAACATCCACCTATACCAACGACGTATACCACGGGCATTCAACAAAAAATTCAAACCCACAAACATCAAAGAAGGCAAATTGATCCTCAAGTCGGTCGAGCACCATTACTCGTCGATCCGAGGGGGAAATTCAAACCCAATTGGGCCTGACCATACCTGGTCCAAAAACTCCTTTCGGGGATCGCAGTGAGATTGAGTGACCTAGATGGGGAAGAATACATAAACCCCCAACTAACTTAGACCAACTCAAGAAATACTACCCTTGCACCTTAGTACCAGCAACCAACGACCTTTCCCTAGTTTCGCAACTAGTGACCGCAATCCCCCTTTCAAGTCAATTCCTGAAAAGATCTGATTTGAAATTGCATGTTTAATCGAGTCTAAGTTACGGCACCTTGCTATGTTTCCAGCAGCCTTTGATCTGTTAAAGGCACTATCCATTTGCACAAATCAAACAAAACACTTGAACTACGAGCATGGTTGGATTTCACCTCTTCAGGTGAATACATAGGCAGTCATTTCTTACGTGATGAGTCATAATTATATACATATTTATGCCTCCCCTTAACTACTTTTTATACGATTTCATGCTAAATTATATTATTTACATGCCTTTTATATTAGAATGTCGATACTACTGATAATTGATGTTTAATGGAGGTATGGTGCATTTGAGGAGCAAAGGAATGAAATGGGCATCACGGAGTGGGCATGAAGGAATACACGAATTATGGCACGGGAACCCATAAGAATGAAGAAAGAGAAGTTAAGAAGACAACACGGAGAAAGGAGCTGAAACAGGATGGTGCCTCGATCAACTATAGCCAAGCTCGATCAAGTAAGAGCAGGCTCGATTGAGGAACCACATATTTCCAGATTATCCGCAATTTTCCTTAAGTCGGTTATGTTTTATTATAAATACATATATCGTACCCTAGTTTGTTTGACGCTTTATTTTTACCTAGTTTCGTATAGCTACTCTAAAAACTCCCTTAGAATACTTTTAGTTTAGATTATTGTTCTTATTTCCGGATCTAAAATTGTTCTTCATTACTATTACGGTATTGTTTCTAATCTTTCTTCAATAATTATTATTCAAATCGTTATTCATCTTTTATTGTTTTCCATCATGTTCCTTATTATTGCTATTGTTGTTCTTCCCTTTAATATGAGTAGCTAATTCTCTTATCTAGGGTGAATGGGGATCTAGGTTGTTAGAAGGGGGATTATATTGATGAATTGATAGTTAAATTGCTCTTTTTTATTGTTCAGCTTGTTGGTTTGAATCTAGTTGATTAGCTTCTGCAGGGTTAACTAATTAGTATTCCATAAACTAGGATTTTCACCGATCGGGTTAAGACTAGTAAAGGCTAAGGCAGAATAGAACTAATTTAATGATAGCAATTGCATGTTAAATTACATCTAAAGGACATATTAGAATCGACCGGTCTTATGACCTTACACAGTATAAATTTCTCTATCAATAAGTTGAATCTCACCCCCGAATAACTACCTAGTGAACCTAATCCCTAGACCTTTTAATATTATTGAATTCGTCTTATTTATCTACACTGTTATTAGTTGTTAAAAATCAAACAATCAAACCCCCCCCCCCCCCAAAATTGTTACTTTAAGACAAACTTGGACATTAGCAAATTGATTATTACCGCCTCCATGTGGATACGATACCTTACTTATCGCTAGCTATTTGTTAGTAATATTATAGGATTTATTTTGATTGAGGTGATACGACTTTAACCTTATCAAATTCGGCGCTGTTGCCGGGGAGGCAAGAATTTTCTTGTTTATTTTTGTCTTTTGTCTCTGGGAGCATCAGTTCCTTGAGACATTTTGATCTTTTCTTGTTGTTTTCGTGTATGCCCAGGTCTCAAAGGTCGGAGATTGTACCTTTTGATCCCGAGCGAAAGAAGACTTTTCGGTACAGACAAAAATTCAAAGAGAAGTAAGTCAGGTGGAAGACTTGAGTACACTTGACTACGAGCGGTTTACTTTTGCAGAAAATTCGTCCTTTGAAGAGGACACACTAATTTCTGCACCAGTTACTCCTATAACGTTAAAGATGCCGACCTTGGCTAGTCATTCTGAACCCACGGTTGATTCTATTCCTAAAGGCTTCAAGTTCTCTACCACTTATAAGGGGACGTTTGAGATCAAGCCTTCCTATATAAGCCTAGTAGAGAGAAATATGTTTGGAGGAAAAGCTGGAGAGGACCCCGCAAAGCACATGGAGAAATTTGTTACATATTGTTGTTCTATTCCTTTGACAACTGGAGTGAGTCAAGATCAAGTCAAACAGACTTTATTTCCATTCTCTTTGAGAGATGATGCAGGTGAGTGGCTACGTGACTTGGATATGGGGACCGACGCAATTACTAACTGGACTTCACTAGCTCTTGCATTCTACAAGAGGTATTTTCTACCACAGAAAACTAATGATCTTAGAAGTCTGATTACGAGTTTTAACCAAGGTCCCACCAAAGACGTTAATAAAGCTTGGGTTCATTTCAAACGGCTAGTTCGGTCCGTCCCTCATCATGGCTTCTAGATTTGGTTCCTTTGCAACCAGTTTTACAACGGGTTATATGACAATCATAGAGCCTTACTTGATTCAGCTGCCAATGGAAGATTCCAGGATAATACTAATGACGATAATGCTTAGAAGTTGATTGATCAGATAGCTACTCACACAGCTGAGTATGGTAAACCCAGAGGTACTAAGAGAGGAAGTGGTTCAGATAACGCTATTGCGGCACAGCTGGAGGCTTTAACTGCTCAAATAGCTGAGTTGAAGACTACTCAGTCTTTAGGTAATAAGCAAGAGACAGTTCATATGGTTCAACAAGAAGTGTTTTGCGAGAGATGTGGGCTAGATAGCCACACTGCGGCCAAGTGTATGAGTACCATTGAGCAAGTTCATGCCTTCCAGTATTTCAAGCAAGGTACTCCTTACTCTAACTTCTTCCCTGAAAGGAGTCAAAATGCTTATGCTCAAGCCCCGCCACAGAATACTTACATTATTCCTCAAAATCGTGGTAACCAACCACAAGATAACTTTGTTCGGCAAAATCAAGGAGGTTTTCAACAGATGCAACCTCCTCCTCAAGGTCCATGTAATGAGATGGCAGAGAGCAAGGCCTTATTGCAACAGAGTTTGTTGATTGAACAAAGGAAAATGGCTCAGATCTCCGAACTAATTGCTCACAACAAGATGTTGGATACTCAAGTTGCTCAAATGGCGGCTCAAAATCTTTCAAAACAGTTCGGCCTTCCTCCTCAAGGTAAACAAGCATATGAGCAAGTTAATGCTATTTCTTTGAGGAGCGGTACTACTTATCAAAGTCCGGATGTGCCCATTAATGAAGATGAAGTTCCGTATATGCATCCTAAGGAGTTGGGAAATCTCGAGTTGAACGATGACGAGAAAGAAATTTGCAAATATCAAACGCGGGATAAGCGAAAAGACGAAAAAAGAAAGACTGACGAGAGTACTCGATCAAGCCAGCCCAGGATTGATCGAGGAACCAGCTTGCTCGATCAAAACTACACGGGCTCGATCGAGGCACCCCCTCCGATGAAAAAATTTCGCGTGTTTCAGCTACGACATTGGAAGAAAATAGGTTCCTTGATCGAGTAACCACTGGACTCGATCGAGGCACCCCTGTAACTGACGATAATAATTCCAAACCTACTCCTAAAGTTAAAGAAGTCGAGCCGATAAAAATTCAACTACCTTTTCCTCAAAGATTGCAAAAATCTAAACTTCAACAACAATTTGGGAGGTTCATGGAGGTAGTAAAGAATCTTCAAGTGACAGTGCCATTTACTGAATTGTTAACTCAAGTGTCGGCTTATGCTAAGTCTTTGAAACAGATCTTGTCAAAGAAGCGGTCTTTTGATGAAGTGGAGACTATCGTGTTCACTCATGAATACAACGCTGCATTGCAAGCCAATTCTCCACCTAAGCATAAGGATCCAGGGAGTTTTTTCTATTCCCTGTATTATAGGCCCTTTAACTATTGACAATGCTTTATGTGACATAGGAGCGAGCGTCAGTGTTATGCCATATAAAATTTGTAATCAATTAAACATGACTAAGCTTAAATGTACTAACATGACTCTACAAATGGCTGACAGGTCTATTAAGCTCCCTATGGGTATGTTAGAAGATGTTCCAGTTAGAATAGGGAAATTTTTCATTCCAGTCGACTTTGTAGTGATAGATATAGCTTTCTCTTGTTCCTATTATTCTAGGATGATCATTCTTGCATACAGCAGGGGCTGTTATAGATATTAGGCATGGGAGTCTTACGTTCAATATTGGAGATGATACTATCACTTTTGGTCTTGACAAAGCATCACGTCCTCCTGATTTAAAAGCTTCTTGCCATATGATTAATGCTCTTGCTCCTACTACTGATGATTCCTTTGTTTATTGTTTGGACAGGAATCAACTTGACGCCCCAGCTGCTGCGTCTTATCCATGGAGCAAGGAAGTGGATGAAATTGAAAAATTGATTTATGGAGATGAGCCTCCTCCTGAGATGGTTTACAGCTATGGTGAGAGTGTTTACTTGGAGGCCGAGTTGGATGCTTTGGAAGCGGAGATATTCAGAGAGGGGTCAATCAAAGTTTTTGATAAAGCTCCTATGACGGATGAAGTGCCTTATCTCCTTCCTCAAGATGATGACTTGAAGAACGATGAACATTGCTCATATTTTATATTAGACTTTGAGTTTAATGAACAAGAACTTTATTCGTCATTTATTTTATTTACTTGGACTATTTATTGGTGCTACTTATGCTTGTGTGTAGCACATGCACTACTTTTTTATTTACTGTTACGAGCTTTAAGTTGTAATGATTTTGATTTGTATGGCCATTTGTTTTAAATACAGAATATGTGCTCGCCATATGAGTACTCGATCGAGTAAGCATCGGCTCAATCGAGTACCCAAGATTTTGGGTTTAAACGTAGCCAGATGATGATAAGAATTATGCGGTTGATCTTTCTCCCCTGTTTTTGCAGCTGGTTTGGGGGAACTCATATGCTCTTACCCGGTATTCTCTTCCCTTGTATCTACTTTTATTATATTATCTCTTATTATTTCCCATTCCTTTTGTTAGGTGTGTCCTTTAGGTTGCCGGAAATTTTTGTGTGATTGTTATGCTGTAGGCGTCACAATGAGGACACTGTAACATTTAGGTTTGGGGGGAGGATATTTATTTATGTTGTGTGATTTATTTCTGTTGTGTGCAATTTATATCAAAAATCCATAAAAATTAAAAATTTATAAAATACAAAACATGTTTTTCCTTTATTTTAGGTCGAGTCTTGGTAAATTAAATAACAATAATGTTAAATTGCTCTGCTTTTGCATTTGAATCCCAAATAGTTGTCCTTGTACATTGTTTTGACCCGTTATTCATGAAAACAAAGCTCATAATTCAAGTCTTGACCGTATTTGACATGCCTTATATTGATTAGATTTGACAAATTATGTTGGTAAACTACTTCAATTCTGAGGCCTATAGAGCTTCCTAGGCCAGGAACATCAATAAACTGGTCTCATTGTTATTTAGGCTTGAGCGTGGTTTCTCCTTGTGGAATATGTAATATCAAACTGCATAAGTGTGACAATGATTTCTTGATACTTTTATTGCTTTCATTTGACTAAGTACGTGTGGATAGAGGATTCTTACCGTTCAAATAAGCCATACATTATCCTTTTTGTTACCCTGTTTGAACCCTTGTAGCCAATCTTAAATTATATCTTATGAGCTATAATCCAAGAATTTGCCTACCTTTTCAGGACAGTTACAGGTCCTTATTTTTCATCTCTATTTTGCTATTATGGTTGGGTTGGGACTTATTGTTGTCATGTGGGTATAGCAAAGTACTTATTAGCTATTAGGTTCTATCCTTGTGTTGGAAAAAGAAAAATATGAAGTAAAAGAAAAAAAAAGAGAGAGAAAAAAGAGAGAAAAGAAAAAAGGAGAATTGAAAAAGAAGGAAAAGAAATTGATTGCTTCATTTGGTTTGTCAATGATCAAAAGGATGGTCGTTAGAGTCTAATACATATTTGGAGAGTACTTCATTCGCTCTCATGTGTTCTAAAGTTGAGATTATTTCTCTAAGTTGGGTTCATTTGTTATTATAATATTTGGTTTTGGTTTAGCGTTGCGACTACCGTCTTAGCTCGCTCCACATATCCATAACGTGCTTTGGCACAAACCATTTCTATCCAATTAACCCATTTGCCACCCTTATTGTTCGTGATACATGTATTTTTGTCTACATTTTGTGATTGCATATTAGTTGGGGAAATCTCTATCACATTAGATTTCATGCATGTGTAGACACCTCAAAGTTGTCTACTAGCCTTAAGGGTACCCGATGATGAGGCTAATATTTAATGACTAAATGAAAATTGATAATGTTATAATTAAAGGCTCTTTACGCTTATTACCCGAAAAACCATTTAAAATGGCATAAAACCACCCTTAAACCTTCTATTTCCAATTAGCCCATTTTGACATATTGTTGGCATAAAACCAACACGGTTCCAAAATTTACCTGTTTTCTGAAGTTTAGAGTTACGTTAAGACTTGAATTAATGTAATTGGGCCAAATAAATGACATAAGGAGCATGCTAAGTAATTATAATTGGCCAAGAGTAATAAAAGCCTAGGAGATAGAGAGTTTGTTACAGGTAGTGCAGCAAGAGATTGTGGGTATGTAATCACGCATAATGTCCGAGTAAGACATGTATAATAACCACAATTCCTTGAGTGCTACACAACTATTGTAACTATGTACGTATTTTAATCGGAAATCACAGCTTAAAGTTTATCTTTAATCATGACCTCTTCAGATGCCAACTCAAAAACTACTATAAATAGCCAACTTCGTTTCGCAAATTGAGGACGGACGACAAACACAAATACAAAAACTCTATATTCCCATACACCGTCTTAAATCTATTATCCCAGTCCCAAAATCACTCATTCACATAAAATCGTCCCAGTTTTCCATATAAGCGCAGACAAAGTCGAAATTCATTAATAGTCAATATCCACGTAGGCCTGAGGGTACCAGATTCAAATAAGCTTTTCTCTACTCTTTCTTTTTATTTAGCTCTTTTATTTTGTCTTTTATTTTCTCTATTTTATTGTATTGACTAACCTAGTTAATTTGCCTTTGTCTAAAATTTATATCATCTTGTGTATAAAATTGTATAATTAACCTTTTTTATTGTTAGTTTCGTCAAATATATAATATTATAAATAAATAGTAGATTCCATCAGTTTGATGGGCGGTCCGGGTGCCTAACACCTTTCCCTGACCGTACCTTTACCTCCGAATCCTCAATCTTTGGTTAAGACAAAGTGACGGATCAGTCCCCATTCCAGGGATCAAAAGGGGCATTTTCCGTCAAACTTATTTTTGTATATTTTTTATAAAACCTACTGGCGACTCCATATTATTTATTTATTTCATATTGAACCATATACATTATATGTTTATGTTTTGATGATGTCAAGAGAACTTTATTTTTATACTCGTTGCGCGTAATTGTTTGTTTAGTCTCTTCAGATTAGACTTACTATTTGCAAAGCTTAAAGAATTGTGATAAAAGTATACAAGACTATATTGTGGTCAAGCCCTCATTTACGGATCAAGATGTCACAAGATAGTGGAAGAATTGTTCAAGCATCATGAGAAGATGAAGCTCATCTAAAGATTAATCAATCTTGAATGATGAAGTAGCCTATACTCCAAGATCTCCTAAGAAGATTAGAATAGTGTAGGTGATTATCTCGTAACGGTAACATAAGAATGGATTTCTTGTATTGGTAAAGTTATAGCTTGACAGCTATAATATTACTTGTGCAAGAGCTCAATGTTATAGCTCTTCTACTATAACATTGAGATGTTGAGCTTATATTATACACGACTTAAAGAGGTTTTCAAATTATTTTTGAAAAATATTTTTGGTTCTTTTAATTGTTTTAGCAAAAGTATTTATTTAATAAGGAAGCCCATATTCATATAAAGTGTGGTTTTATTTTAAACTTATAATTAGTAATTATGTTGGATCAACTTATGAGTTGAGCCATATTACTAATTAGGGTTTTTAACCAGGCATACTCTTAAACCCTAAAATCTAACCTAACTTCAAGCTACGGTTTTCACGAAAAATGAGGCATATGTGCCGTGTTTATTTCGTGTAAACTTAAGGTATAAAAGTTGTTATTGTTAAGATTTTATTCTCTAGAATTATCTTAAAATATCTTTTATATTTAGCTTGATATGGTTATTTATGATAAGGATATTCTTGTTATGGAAAATCTTATCATATCTTAAGATTTAAGGAAAGGATAATAGTAGAATAATTTATAAATTATCTTTTGGAATATTCTCTATTCTCTCTTAGGATTTTAAGGAAAGAAATAACAAGATATGATTTGTTTACATATCTAATATTTCGACCATTAGGGTTTCGTGTATACCAAGTGCTATGCTCCTTCCTTTCCTATAAATACTTTGCACTCTGCAACATTTAAAAGTAAAACCTTTAAGCATATTTTGATTTTATTTTAAGAGCAAAAACCGTGAGTTTCAAACCAGGAAATCGTTTTGCTATTTCCGAAAAAGGTCGTGTGTTTATAAACTTGTGCATTTGTTCTTTTGTTATCATTATAAGATAATAGTGCTCAATCGATTTCTTACTCGTTCATTAACGTGAACTTTTAGTAGAATCATTAGTGCTTTCTTATTAACGTAAGTTAGTCACTCGAGTATTTAGCGGTACTCACTTGAGTTACAACTAGGGTTAGTTGTACGAGTTGGGTTAGTAAATTTGTAATCCGTAGAAAGGTACTAAATTTATTAATCGAGAATAGTGGACGTAGATTTCAATTTATGAAACTGAACCACTTGAAAAATCCGTGGGTCTCTTTCTCTTTCGTTTATTTGCTTTGTTCTATTTTGTTATATAGTTAATTAGTTAAAGTTTAATCAATAAACTTTAAATAATTAATTATACAATTACAATTGAAAAAGTAGGTAAAAGTTTTAATTCTCAATTCACCCCCCCCCCCCCCTCCCCTCTTGACTATTTCGGATCGATAGACTTTTCAATTGGTATCAGAGCCTCGTGCTCTTGATTGCCTAACCGCAAAGAGGCTGATTTGTCTATCTTTATTTATCTTATCGTTTTATATTCCGCTGCCTATCACGTGATAAATGGATTCCCAATACCTCAAGTGTCCCGTCTTTGATGGGAAGAATTATGGGTTATGGAAAAACATGATGACTCACTATGTGAAAGGTCATGATTGGGAGTGCTGGAAGATTATCCAAAGTGGACCGTATAAAATCTTGGTTGCTTCCGCTGAAGGCACCACTTACAAGAAAAAGGAAGAGGACTATGTCGAGGCTGGCTTCAAGAAGGCCGAAAAGAATTCTAAAGCTATAAGTCTATTGCAGAATGGCATGACTACTACAGAATTCGATCAATTCTCTTCGTGCTCAACAGCCAAAGAAATATGGGACGGCCTTAAACTAGCTTATGAAGGTACTTCCATTGTTAGGAAACACCACATAGATCTGTTAGTGCAGAAATATGAGCTATTTAGTATGGAGCCAAATGAGTCCTTGGATAGTATGTCCGCACGTTTTTCAAGCATCATAAACGAATTGAAAAATTCTAGGAAGAAAGTTCAACACCGAGGACATTGCAAGGAAGGTTCTTAGGAGCCTAACTAAAAAGTGGCGTGCCAAGGTCACAGCAATGGAGGAATCGCGAGACCTTGAAAACCTATCCTACCAAGAACTCATTGGTGCTCTCATGGCCCATGAAATCACTCTAAATGTCGATGACGCAGAACCGAGTAGAGGTAAAAATATGGCCTTGAAAAGCGAAGATGTTAGCTCCGAAATAGAAGATGAGTCTGTATTGTTTGCACGTCGTTTTAAAAATAGAATCTTTCGAAACAAGAAAGCAAAATCTTCTTATAACAACAACAATAAGTCTTTTAACAAGAAAGCAACAGAATCAAAATCATCATTTGCTAACAGAGGTTGCTTCAAGTGTGGAGAATTTGATCACATGATCAAGGATTGTCCAACATGGGAGAAAATTAAAGATAAGGCAAAACGCAAAAAGACAAAGAAGGAGTACAAACAAGTAATGATGGCTTCGTGTTGGGGAGATCTTGACTCAGAAGATGATGAAGGATCCGAAGATGATGAAGTAGCCAATCTTTGTCCCAGCAGCGTCAGTCTTGACCTAATCTCTGACTGCGACGATGATAGCACGAATTCTCAATCAAATTATTGCTTTCTAGGAGAATCAGATGAAGATGACGATAATGAGGTAATTGGTGAAAGTAAACCAATGGTATCTTGACAGTGAATGCTCAAGACACATGACTGGAGATAAGAATCTGTTTCTTTCACTCAAACCCTTCAATGGTGGAAAAGTGACGTTTGGGGATAACAAGAAGGGTAAAGTAATTGGTGTGGGCAAAGTTGGAATCTCCAAATCTGATGCGAATATAAACCCAATAGAAGAGGTTGTGCTCAATTTAGAGGACCAAGCAAGACCAAGCCCAAATAATACTTTATTTATGTACAAAAATTGGATGGGCTCAAGTAAAGAAATGGAAATATGTGCGATTGAGAGTCAAGACCCGCGGGAACCTTGAAACCATGTGGAAACAAGGGGAGTGGCGACAAGGGGGAGGGATGTGGCGGCACCAACAAGTGGAGAGGAATTCCATTTTAGTTTTTTGCATTTTCAAACTAGGTTGAATAAAAAGTTGACAAAAGAGTCTAGGTTGTGAGTTCTATGTTTCCATTCATCCTAGAACTCACAAATTAGCATTAAATGCTTGCTTGGAGGCCAAGGCTTTTATCTTATATAAAGGACCTAGTCTCCTCATTTGTAATCATCCAAGTATTAAGAAAAACCCTTTAGAGAGAGAAACTTATGTTTCAATCTTTTCAAAGAATCGATGCTTTTGAGTCTTGCCTTGAACTAAGGACGTGCTCCGCAGTTTAAGTTGAATTACTTGACGCGTTTTCGAGTAATTCCCCATTGTTATCGTTATAGGTCTAGCGATAGCAAATATCCCATTGGTTCGATCTCTTCATAAGAAATCGAAGCAAATATCCCTTTTATTTCTACACAAAAAAAAAAACAAAAACAAAACAAAAGACTTCCGCTTCGCCCCAAAACGTCTCAAGTGGCACGATCAGGTCGGGTTGCACCTAGTGCATTCGGATCTTTCGCCTCACTTGAAGTCACAATTCAATCTTCCGCTGCGTATTCGCATCAAGTGGTATCAGAGCTTCAGCTCTTGATCACCCACAAAAAAATCCAGACGGTCCTGAGAAAGTCCAAATCAATTAGTAGTTGAATATCCAATCGCGATTGGTATTCAAAGGTTAAACTCAACGAGGTTGATGAGGTTTAATCGGTTGGATCTTAAAGGCACGGATTGAACAGAAAAAAAATACTGTTCACGCGGTACTGTTCACGGTACTATTCATCTCAAAAAAAAAAAAAAAAAAAAAGAAAAGAAAAGTCCGAAACTTCAAAACAAAATTAACAACATGAACTTCGATGATCCCAACTTTCTTAAGAATCTTCAAAAAGACTTGAAGAATTTACAAGAAGCCGATCCCAAGTGGGTGCCTAGACGAGAACGAACCGTGGAAGAGTTCAAAGTAAGTGAATTACCCGAGTTCACGGGAGGCACGGACCCCGAGGCTTATCTCAAATGGGAGAGGCAAATAGATCGGATGTTTGAATTTAAGGATTTCGATGATGAGCAATGCTGCAAGTACGCCATTTTGAAATTAAGAAATGGGGCTTCATTATGGTATGAAAGCATTAAGACCAGGAGAGTTCGAGCCGGAAAAGCAAAGATAACATCATGGCATGTGCTTAAACTCAAATTACCGAAAATATATGTCCCCGCAACACATAGGCTCATGACCTATCGTAAGATCACCGATCTTACCCAAGGAAGGCTAAGTGTCCTAGAATACATCAACGAATTTGAAAACTAGCCTTGGTGGGAGACTTGGTGGAGGATGAGGACATAAGAATGGCGCGGTTCCTACGCGGTCTAAACCGTAGCATTGCCCACGTCGTCAAGTTACAGAATTACTCAGATTTCGACACCTTGTGTAATATGTGCCTCGAGGTGGAGGCACAAGGAAAGACAAAGGTAACTTCCACCTACGGTGAGAGTAGCCGAAGTTGGAAGAACGAGAACAACTCAAGGGCAAGCCCAAAGGGCAATATCGCTGAGCCCAAAACAACTACCACCTCTAGCTCTTCTACTAAACCACCCGCCCCAAAGGAAAATAGCTACACACAAATTCGGGGTTTCAAATGCCAAGGGTTTGGGCATTTTAAAAATGCGTGCCCAAATCAGCGAACAATCACGCTAAGAGAGGTCGTGGATTGTCGTGACAAATTTTTTGAGGAGGAAGAGAGAACGAAAGACATTTTCAACCGAGAAGGAGAAGAGGAAGAGGTAAGAGTCGAGAATGCCGAGGATTACGTTGCTCCTAGCTTTGATTGTGCCTTGGTTCTCCGAACCTTGCAAGTCCAATCTACGCCCGTTGAGACGGAAGAAAGAAGTCAGATATTTCACACCAAATGCCAAGTAAAAGACAAATGGTGCAGCCTAATCATTGACGGAGGCAGTTGCACTAACGTCGCCTCCAAAGAAATGGTGGAGAAATTAAAACTACCCACAACGCCTCACCCAAAACCCTATGCCTTGCATTGGCTTGATGATGAAAACAAGGTGAAAATCACCAAGCAAGTAATAGTGGCATTAATGATGGGATCTTATAACGACGACATTTGGTGCGACGTCGTACCCATGGATGCTTGCCAGGTCCTATTAGGTCGACCTTCGCAGTATGACCGGGATGTGGTGCATCGCGGTCGAAGCAACGAATACGAGTTGGTGAGTAAGGGTAAAAGGATTATCTTTAAACCAATGGCGCCTAGTGAAGTGCGTTCCATGAGTGCCAAGCGTGGAAAGGCCGCTAGCATGACCATGCTTGCTGGTGAGAAAGAAGTGGACAAGGCCATTGTCAATGGCAACCAAGTTTACCTGATGGTGGTCAATGAGACTCCTAGAAATGGAGACAAAGATTAACGATTGACCTCGCCCTTGGAGGAGTTCCAGGATGTCTTCCCCGAAGAACTACCCGCTGGACTACCACCTATTCGTGGGATCGAACACCAAATCGATCTCCTACCCGGAGCTCCCTTGCCAAAAAAAGCCGCCTATCGGTGCAATCCAATGGAAACCAAGGAATTGCAACGAAAAATCGAGTAGTTAATGGAACGAGGCTATGTGCGCAAGAGCATAAGTCCATGTGCCTTCCCTATGCTACTTGTTCTAAAAAAGGATGGAACATGGCGAATGTGCATCGACAGTCGAGCTGTGAACAACATCACTATAAAGTATCGATTTCCAATCCCGAGGCTTGATGATATGCTCGATGAATTGCATGGATCCGAGATCTTCTCTAAAGTTGATTTGAGGAGTGGCTATCACCAAATTCGGATGAGAGAAGGGGACGAGTGGAAAATCGCGTTCAAGACTAAGCATGGATTATACGAGTAGACGGTTATGCCATTCGGCTTAACGAATGCTCCGAGTACCTTTATGCGACTCATGAACGAAATACTCTAGCCTTTCTTAGGCAGATTCGTGGTCATTTACTTGGACGATATTTTGATCTACAGCCGGAACAAGGATGATCATTTCAAACACCTTCGCGAGGTGTTCAACACGCTTCGAGAACAACAACTCTATGGCAAAAAGGAAAAGTGTTCGTTCTTGGTTGAAAGCGTTATCTTCCTTGGCTACAAGGTTTCTAAAGACGGAGTTTCAGTCGATCAATCCAAAATTGAAGCAATCATGTCATGGCCTATTCCTAAGACTGTCATTGAGGTCCGATCCTTTCATGGACTCGCATCATTCTATCGAAGGGTCATTCAGGACTTTAGCACTATCACTAGTCCTATCACCGAGTGTACAAAGAAGGGAACTTTCGTGTGGACCCCGGCTGCTCAAAGGGCGTTTGAGACGATTATTCAAAAACTTTGTGAGGCACCGCTATTAGCACTCCCGGATTTCACCCAACCGTTTGAGGTGGAATGTGACGCAAGCGGTGTTGGAATTGGAGCCATGCTGATACAAGGAAAGTGACCCATCCCTTACTTCTCCGAGAAACTGAACGGAGCCAGACTCAACTACACGACGTACGACAAATAATTCTATGCGATCGTGACAGCTCTTCAACATTTGAGTCACTATCTTCGGCCTAGTCATTTCATCCTACACTCAGACCACGAATCACTAAAGCACATCAATGGACAACAAAAGTTAAACCCGAGACATGCCAAGTGGGTGGAGTTCCTGCAATCCTTCCACTTTTCCTCAAAGTACGAAACTGGCAAAAGTAATGTGGTGGCCAATGCTCTCTCACGACGATACTCATTATTGAATGTGCTTAATGTCCGATTACTTGGATTTGAGGCATTAAAGGATTCCTACGAGCAGATCCCGACTTTGAAGGAACCTTCTAGATTTGCAAGTCCGGGACTCGTGATGAGTTCATTATTCAGGATGGCTTCCTCTTCAAAGGTAATAGACTTTGTGTTCCAAAACTTCCAACTCGAAAACTCCTTGTTCGAGAAGCTCATGGAGGTGGACTTGGAGGGCATTTCGGGGTAACCAAGACCATAGATATTGTCAAGGAACATTTTTATTGGCCGCAACTGCAAGGAGACGTACAGGAAGTGATACTAAAGTGTGTCACTTGCCACATGGCCAAAAGCAAGTTCCAACCCGGGGAATACACACCCTTGTCTGTCCAATGTCGACCTTGGGAAGATGTATCGATGGATTTCATTTTGGCATTACCTCGAACCCAGAGAGGTAAAGATGCGATCATGGTGGTGGTCGACCGATTTTCTAAGATGTCCCATTTTATTGTGTGTCACAAGACCGACGACGCCAGCAATGTGGCAGATTTGTACTTTCGAGAAATCATGCGCCTTCACGGAATCCCAATGACGATCGTCTCCGATCGAGATTCCAAGTTCTTAAGCTACTTCTGGAAAACGCTGTGGAAAAGAGTGGGAACCAAACTCTTGTTCAGCACCTCTCATCATCCTCAGATGGACGGACAAACGGAGGTAACAAATCGCACTCTTGGTACGATGTTCCGAAGTCTCGTGAGCAAAACTCAGAAAGATTGGGACTTAAAACTCGCCCACGCCGAGTTCGCATATAACCGTTCTCCGACGTATGCGACAAAGCACTCTCCATCTGAAGTCGTATATGGCATAAACCCGTACTTACCCCTAGACCTTATTCCCCTACCCAAGGATGAAATCATTCACAAGGATGCTGAGTCCAAATTAAAATCAATGATCAAGCTTCATGAACAAGTCCGAGCGAGAATCGAGAAAATTAATGAAGTATACAAGCGCAAGGCAAACAAGAATCGTCAACCAAGATCTTTCAACGAAGGAGACCTCGTGTGGTTGCAGCTAAGGAAGGACAGGTTTCCAAACAAGCGCAAAAACAAACTCATGCCACGTGCGGAAGGTCCTTACAGGGTAATATCAAAGGTAGGCGATAATGCGTACAAGATCGAGATACCCGGAGAATATGAAGTACACGCTATCTTCAACATTGGGGATCTATATCCTTACGTCGATGACGATGGAATCAAGGAATTAAGGACAATTCCTTTTCAAGAGGGAGGAGATGATGCGAATATAGACACAATAGAAGAGGTTGTGCTTAATTTAGAGGACCAAGCAAGACCAAGCCCAAGTAATACATTATTTATGCACAAAAATTGGATGGGCTCAAGTAAAGAAATATAAATATGTGCGATCGAGACTCAAGACCCGCGGGAACCTTGAAACCGTGTGGAAACAAGGGAAGTGGCGACAAGGGGGAGGGATGTGGCGGCACCAACAAGGGGAGAGGAATTCCATTTTAGTTTTTTGCATTTTCAAACTAGGTTGAATAAAAAGTTGACAAAAGGGTCAAGGTTGTGAGTTCTATATTTTCATTCATCCTAGAACTCAGAAATTAGCATTAAATGCTTGCTTAAAGGCCAAGGCTTTTGTCCTATATAAAGTACCTAGTCTCCTCATTTGTAATCATCCAAGTATTAAGAAAAACCCTTTAGAGAGAGAAACTTGTGTTTCAATTTTTCCAAAGAATCGATGCTCTCGAGTCTTGCCTTGAACTAAGGACGTGCTCCGCAGTTTAAGTTGAATTACTTGACGCGTTTTCGAGTAATTCCCCATTGTTATCGTTATAGGTCTAGCGATAGCAAATATCCTATTGGTTCGATCTCTTTATAAGAAATCGAAGCAAATATCCCTTTCATTTCTACACAAAAAAAACACAAAAACAAAACAAAAGACTTCCGCTTCGCCCCAAAACGTCTCAAGTGGCACGATCAGGTCGGGTTGCACCTAGTGCTTTCGGATCTTTTGCCTCACTTGAATTCACAATTCAATATTCCGCTGCGTATTTGCATCAAAATCACACTCAATCAGTGATGTATACCTAGTAGATGGTCTCAAGCATAATTTACTTAGCATATCTCAACTATGCGACAACGGTAACAAGCTTATTTTTCATATTGATGGTTGTCGCATTATAATTGAAGGAACAAGTAATGTTATTCTTGAAGACCATAGGAAAAGGAACGTGTATATGGTAGATTTAAATGTTGTGCCTACTAACTCTTTTATATGCATGAAAGTTACACTTGATGATCCTTGTTTATGGCACAAGCGGTTTGGTCACATTAGCTCACTAACCTTGAACAAACTCAAGTCATGGGACTTGGTTGAAGGACTACCTAAAATCAAGTTCAACCAAGAAAAGATGTCTGACACTTGTGCTAGATGCAAACATGTGAGATCATCATTCAAACCTAAAAGAGTGGTAAGCACAAATCATGCCTTGGAATTGGTACACATGGACTTATGTGGTCCTATGAAGGTAAGAAGTAGAGGAGGATCCAGGTATGTCTTTGTCCTCGTAGACGACTACTCAAGGTAAGTTTGGCCTGTCTTTCTTCATTCAAAAGATGAGACTTTTGATGGATTCGATTGTCTTATGAAACCTATTCAAAATAAATATAAGACTAATCTTATGTCTATTCGTACGGATCATGGCACTAAATTTGATAATCAAGGCTTTATAGAATATTGTAGAGTTAATGGAGTAGGATATATCTTTTCCGCACCAAGAGCTCGTCAACAAAACGGTGTCATTGAACCTATGAATAGAACACTAGAGGATATGGCTCGTACAATACTTCTGTGTAGTGGTCTGCCTCGTAATTTTTGGGCTAAACCTATTAGTACTTCATGTTATATCCATAATCGTGCTATGATAAGACCTATCCTAAAGAAAACCCCTTATGAACTTCTAAGAGGTTGTAAACCTAATATCTCTCATCTTCGTTGTTTTGGGAGTAAGTGTTTTGTTCATAATAATGGTAAAAATAGGTTAAGTAAATTCGGCCCTAGGAGTGATGAGGCGATTTTTATAGGATACTCGAATCATAGCAAAGTTTATAAGGTATTTAATAAAAGAACACTTTGCATCGAAGAAAGTATTCATGTTATTTTTGATGAAGATAATGTGTTTGATAAGCCCTTACAGGATGAGGAAGAAGATATGGATGAACCTGACTTTCGTCTTTCCAGAGACGATCCCCCAGAATTGGAAACTGTGGATAATGAGATTGAAGGAATAAATGATGAGCTTGTTCATTGTTCCAAAGATAAAAAAGAGAAAACTAAAGTTATAGTTTATGATACTATAACATTGTCTCAAGAAGAGGATTCCCAATCCAATGTTATAGATGATGTTACTATAACATTGAATCAAAATCAAGGTAATGAGTCCGAAGTTATACCCGACTTTACTACAACACCAGGATTGGATTCAGGGGGAACGTCCTCAAATTCTGAGCCAAATAATGTTGGATCAAGTTCTAATAATGAAGAACCAAGTACTTCAACAAAGTGGAAATACAAGAGCTCATATCCAATAGATAATATTTTCCGTAATATTAAGAAGGGAGTTCAAACGAGACGATCCTTGAATAATTTCTGTTCGTCTATTCGTTTCTATCTACAATAGAACCAACAAATATCAAGGAAGCTCTCGCAGTATCAGATTGGATTGTAGCTATGCAAGAAGAGCTTCAACAATTCGAACGGAACAAAGTTTGGCACTTAGTTCCTAGACCCAAGGACCGATCTGTTATAGGTACCAGATGGGTGTTCAGAAATAAACTAGATGACGCTGGGGTCATTGTTCGAAATAAGGCAAGATTGGTGGTACAAGGTTATAATCAACAAGAAGGAATAGACTGTGACGAGATCTTTGCACCTGTTGCTCGTCTTGAAGCGATAAGACTCTTGATAGCTTTCGCAGCTCATAAAGGTATGAAGCTCTTTCAAATGGAAGTCAAGACAGCGTTTCTAAATGGGTACCTACAGGAAGAAGTCTTCGTAGAACAACCTCCAGGATTTAAGGATAGAAAATTTGAAGACCATGTCTTTAAATTAGACAAAGCCATGTATGGATTGAAGCAAGCACCAAGGGCTTGGTATGATAGATTATTAAAATTTCTACTTGACAGTGGATTTAAGAGAGGATCTGTTGATAAAACCCTATTCCTAAAATCCGAGGATACTGACCTTTTGGTTGTTCAAATCTACATTGATGACTTCAGAATTTGAGATGAGTATAATGGGAGAATTGAAATTCTTCCTAGGACTTCAAATTCAACAAACTGAGGAAGGCATCAAAATTCATCAACAGAAATATATTAAGGAATTAATTCGAAAGTTCGGAATGGAAAATTCCCATGCTATGCCTACTCCAATGGTCGCAGACAAGAAGTTAACCTTAGATGAAGACGGTAAGCCAGTTGAAGAAATAACTTATCGAGGAATGTTTAGGTCATTGCTATATTTAACTGCAAGTATACCAGATATCATGTTCAGCGTATGTGTTTGTGCGAGATATCAATCATCTCCCAAAGAGTCGCATATGATGGTCGTAAAAAGAATTCTACGATATCTTATCAGCACGGCTAAACTCTATTTATGGTATCCGATGGAGTGCAATTTCGATCTGGTCGGATATTTAGATGTTGATTACGCAGGATGTTCATTAGACAGGAAAAGTACGTCAGGTGTTGCCACATTCCTTGGACCTTGCATTATCACGTGGGGTTCAAAGAAGCAGAATTCAGTTGCCCTTTCAACAGCAGAAGCCGAATATATTGCAGCAGGACTGGTATGTACTAAATTATTATGGCTTAAGCAACAATTACGTGATTATGGTGTTGATGTAGGTTGTATTCCTATTTTATGTGATAATACGAGTGCTATTATTATTTCCAAAACCCCTGATACCGTCGTCAAGTACCAAAAATAAAATACCTAGTTACACTAACAGAAGCTAGCAGTAAGTAGGGTCGATCTCCACAGGGAGGCGGTCACTATCTACTTTTCTATTCGGTCTGTCAAGGTCACAGTTGGGGGTTTTGAATTGTTTTGACTAAACTAATAAGATTAAGGCGAGAGAAATAGAGATAAGAGAAATTAAGCAGAGAGAAAGAAAACTAGGATGTCGGTTCATCAATGAATATCAATTAATTGCAGTTAAGGTCACAGATCGGCCGCATGTGTCGGTCTAAGGGGCAACGAATATCTCTTTCCGGTCTCAATTCGCCCTAAAATACTATTATCTTAGCTTCCGCCATCACTAAAGCATCCTATTGTTCACTGCGGGTCTCACCCCTTCCAACCTTCTGGTCTAGGTCAAGGCTCACCAAGGTTAAAAAGGCTAAATGCTTCGATTCAAATAGCTAGATAAAATTAAAGGAGTGATTAACAACATAGACAAAAACAACGACAATCTATAAACCTAATTAGCAATTAACATCGGTCCATCGAATCCCCTAATCCTAGCAGGGAGAATTAACTAGACATGAGTGAGAAAAGAGCAAGAACAAAGGGAAGAGAAATAATAAACATTAATTTAAGAGAGAAAAAGGAAAAAGAGAATTACAGAGAAAAGATCCGGAAAAAGAGAAGAAAGCAGTCAACGGTAGAAAAGAGAAAAGGAATTATGAAGTGTCAAGGAACAGTGTCCAAGATCCGGGGGAGAGAGTTACAAATGACGTCTCTCGTTCCTATTTATAAGAAATAGGATTATTTATTTGAGCTAATACGAAAAAGGATTAAGAAAAGCCCGAGCCCACAGCAAACCACTCGATCGAGTGATTTAAAACCACTCGATCGAGCAGAATTAAGCTCAAACAACTCGATCGACCAGAATAACTACTCGATCGAGTAGCCATTAAAATGAAACCATTCGATCGAGCAAGGAAAGCACTCGATCGAGGTCTTCTACCATTCAAAAGCATTCGATCAACCAGAAAACCACTCGATCAATTCACTTTGACTTCAGCAGCTCATAAATTTGTTAGTTTCAGCTTCGACTTGTCTTTATAGCTGCCGAAGTGGTTTCACGCATCCCAAGACAGCTACATTTTTGCTCCAAATTCACTCTTCCTCTAAATGCATGCAAAATGGACGGTAAAAGGCTTGATTTCACTACTTTCTGGTCCATTCCTGCAAATAGAACAAAACAAACCAAAGTAGCATATTCGGGGCATTTCGTAGCATAAAACTACGATAATAGCATAGAAATACGTGCATAAAAAGGCCTAAAAGGACTATATAAAATGCACGTATCAAATCTCCCCAAACCGAATCTTTACTCGTCCTCGAGTAAACTAAATGCAAACTAATGGAACGGAAAAGATAACTTAGAGCCAGCTACAAATACCCACTTAAACCAATTTAATGCAAGCAAACTAACACTTATAGCAAAGCAGTCAAATGCAAACGAGTTATAGGATGTTTATAAAATAGCTGAACCGTCGACCTTACAAGACCTTTAAAAATGGACTCTCAAGGGTCACTCTTCTCTCATGAAGCAAAGGGTGAACATATATATGTAAGAGAGAAAGAAAAATAGTCGCTCACCTAGACTACGACCCACATAAACATGCATGCAACTAATATGATAGACAATTCTAGCTACCGTACATACATTCCAACAAAACAAGGTCCTGTCACAGCCGAGGGCTTACAAAAATATGGTAAAGTGAGGTAATAGGTAAGAAAAGGCAAAACATTTATGGGAATGTGGAGGTATAGTCGGCCAAGCTAGTACCTAAACAAAACCATATAACAACATCCATTTCCAATTCAATTATGAATTAAGCACATATGCCCTTCATTTGGCACAAAACTCACCAAACCGAACTGAAATACTCCTCAATAAATGTAAATAAAGCATAGGAGCAGAAACCGTCTCTTCAAACAACATCTAATTATTTCTTTTTTTTCTATTTTTTTCGGTTTCTTTCTTTCATCATTTTTCGTCTTTTTCACGTTTTTTTTCTTTTTTTTTCATCCTCCTTTTCTTCATAAATTACCAACTCTGAATCAATATAAAACAAGCCAAACTTGGCACAACGAAACATGTACCGCAAAAACATACATTATACTAGCTTGACAAGGCATACTAAGTTTGGAATGTAGTTAAGGGCCAACATGCAAATTTGGCTAATATGGAGTTAAATGGGTAAAAATGAAAGAAAGGGAAATTGTAAGCACCTCCCTGCATGTGACACCAACCACTAACCCGAATGTATGTAGGCAAGAAGCAACTGAATTTCATATACGTGAAAATTAATGATACATGATATGCTAGGAGTAACTACTCACAATCGTACATGAAACTGGTCATAAATGACACCAGTTTATTAAGCTCTAGTTCCTTAGAATTTATAAGTAGGTTGCCAAAATTTTCAGGTCAAGTCTATTCGTTCAGCTAAATTTTAACATTAACTCGTAGATATGCAAAAGACAAAGCTAAAAAGATATTAATCTATGCAAGGCTTAAGCAAAAAGATAATTGCAGTGCAATTTCATCATCGAAATCGACCGTTCCGACTCAACCTACATGCTAAAATAAACGTGAAATTTTTTGAATTTTTTCTAATTTTTCAATTTTTATGAGATTTTTGAATTGTATAAAAATAAACAACAATGCATACAGAAATTAAACGTGATGACAGAAATGCAATAGAAACATAAATGCAGACACATATATGGATGCATAACCTCCCCAAACCAAACCGTACAATGCCCTCATTGTACCAAAACATGGAAAGGAAATGCAAACTAAAAGAGAAAGAGTGTAGATGCGGATAGCTTACAAGATTACGCAAATAAGGGACCTCCCCAAACCACCCATCAACATGGGAGGTCTGATGTGAACATTAAATGCACACATTTAGTCCCCTAATTGAGCCTATTTTGCATACTATTATAACATTTCATAGCCATTTTATCCGTCAAAACCTTCCTATTTGCTTTCCTAGCGCAGTTTGTATGTTTTGTAGGAAAGAAGACAATTAGGCGGAATTCCCCGTCTTTCTTGCATATTTGGAAGCTTATTGATGACATTAGATGGACTAGTATGAAGAGGTAGCAAGAACTAAAGACCAATCCTACAAGAATAAAAAGAAAGTGAAGAAAAGTATTCTGAAGCAGAACCCGAGCGGCCAAACAGGCAAGACGCCCGTCCAGAATGACAATCCGAGCGTCCAAGCAACAAAGACGCTCGGATTCCTCTACTACAATCCGAGCGGATTTTCAGAAAGACGCCCGTGCACCCCCTCAAGAATCCGAGCGTCTTCCCTTCCTGGACGGACGGACCGCAACGTCTTCAGCCGAGATGCTCATCCCTCCAAAAAGACTAGCATTTCCCTGCTTAAAACTCAAAAAAATGTAATTACTAATTTAGCCTTAGTTAACCTAATAAAGCTCTACTATATATATCCCATTTGTAAATAATCATGGAAGGGGAGTTTTAGATTAGATTAAGCCTCCACATTAGAAATTCCTTTTAGATTCAATTTGGAGTAGATTAGAATAGATTACTCTTTAATCTTTCCACAAATCTCACATTGATCTCTCCTTAATTATTGCTCAAGTTTGTTACTTTTGGGTAATTGAAGATTATTGGGTTATTATTGGAGGATTGACAACCCTTCATCAATCAATCAAGTTTCTTCTTTTATTCTTTGCATTATTATTTTGGAATCTCCATAGGTATAATTCTCTTAACCCTTGTTTTAATTATTGTTGATCTTTCTTACTTGTTCATCATGTTTTACCTTGTTAATATGATTGACAACCTTGTTAGCATGTTAAACTTGATAATGAGTGAGTAGTCTCTTAGCTAGGATTAGTGGGTAATTAGGGAAACCAACATGGGGGTTGATTCATGCTTAATCTAATGTGTTTTCATAATTAAATTGCTTGCTTGTTGTGATGTCAACTTTATGCACATGTTATGTTTGATGAAATGCTAAGCCTATGAATCCTCGCATTTACAACCATCTCTTATCTACTCAACTTGACTTGTAAGATATAAACCAACTCGAGTCTTGTTAGACCATGCATAGAAGTTGAATAGGAGGAAAGTAAGTCGACTTGTAGGTGTTGTACAATCTAATCGATTCGGCTCCGGGACCCAACTCTTCCTATGAACC
Source organism: Silene latifolia (assembly GCF_048544455.1). Lineage (NCBI taxonomy): Eukaryota > Viridiplantae > Streptophyta > Magnoliopsida > Caryophyllales > Caryophyllaceae > Silene > Silene latifolia. The sequence continues at coordinate 29,465,004 of NC_133532.1, forward strand.
GTAAGACATAAACCAACTCGGTTCCTTTACAACATTAATTGCTTGCAGCTTTGTAAACATGTTTGTATGATCAACACCATGAATCCCCTATGACCCCATGACATCCTAGTGCTTTTAATCAATTGTTTACATCCTTCCTTTTATTACTTGTTTTACCTTATTGTTTGCATTCGTCTAGACACAAATACAAACCCAAATCAATCGTGACACTAGCATAAATTGAGATAGATAGACTTAGAACCCAAAGCACACCGTCCCATGGACCGACCTCGACTTACCGCTAACTAGTTGTTTGTTGAGTATTATAAATGTGTTTGATTGGATGTGACCCGACGACATTACCATCAAAATGGCGCCGTTGCCGGGGACGGTGCTATGTGATTAAGTTCTTACTTGTTTGTCTATTTTGATTTTGCTTTAACCTTGAGGAACTTGTTCCTCAAGGATTGTTCTTACCATTTTTGTGTAGTTTCCATGCTTGTAGTTGTTTCCTTGTCTTAGCTATGATGGCTCAAGACTTGACATATGGAGTATGTGGTGGATCTTTTGAGTATGACTATGGGTATTGGGAGTTTGAGGAGCAAGTCAACACAAACCTACCTTACTATTTGTACAATGAAAATCCTAACCACTACCCCAATTTTTCCCACCAAAATCACCTCATGCAATATCCACAACAACCACCCACCCAATACCCACTTCATAATGAGTTTCAATTGCCACAATACAACCACTTTCACACCTACCCACAACAAGAATATAAACCCATTCAAACTGTGATTTTCCAAATGATAGGAGATCAACAAAACTTCTTCAAACAAATGCTAGAGGAGAGCCAAGAGAGGGACAATGTTCTTCGAGGCATTGTTGCCCAAGGTGAGGAATTGGAGATTCAAATCACCCAATTGAAAGAATCCCAAGCAACCACCCCACACCGTTCTTTGGACATTGATCATGAATGTGAATTTGAAGTAGTAACTTTTGACATGAAAAATGAAGAATGGGAAGAGCTAATCTCCGTGAGCTCTTGTGAGTATGAAAGTGTTGTGTTCGACGAGGGAGACATGAGGTTGAGTAAACCAAATACTCTTAGCCTTTGTGAGTATGAGGGTGTGTCCTTTGAAGTGAATGTTGAGACATTGGAGAAAGAGTTGAATGAAGCCCCCATTCATGATTCATATGAAGATAGCTACGATGATGATGAGCCTAAAGGATGGACTTGTAATATCACCTTGCTTGAGGAGCCTATCCTTGAGACATTTGAGATACCCTATAATGAAGAAGAACGTCCTTCCCCTATTCCTCATGAAGACTACTTGACACCTATCATGGAGCCAATGATCATTGAAGAGGATATGGTGGACCTTCTTCAAAAGGCCAAAGCATCGTACAAAAGCTACTTGGTGAAAAAGCTCAAAGAGAAACTTGCTTGTGAAGCTACTTGTGGAAGTTTGGTACCCACAATGACAACTTCTAAGGAACTCGATCATCAATGCCATGAGAATTCTCCTTCTACTCTTGAAGGATTGACAAATTCAAATGCTATCATCATTACCAAAATTGAAGAAGAAGTTGGTGAGTTGAAGTCTACGGATGAAAATGAACCATACTTCATGCCTAGTGTTGACAAGAATCATGGGCTTGTTTATTGGAAGCATTGGGAAAGCTCTAGTGCCGAGGACAAAGCGAAAGAAAGAACATATTACAAGCTTCCTTGGCCAAATTTCATGTTCAAATGGAGCAACCCATACTTGTGTTTATTTGGAGCTTATTCACAAGCTTTTGATCTCCTATTAAGAGCCTTGAGCTCTATGGACAAAAATTTCTACAATTTGAACTAGTTTGGTGGAGTCCTATCTCAAACCACCATTTGTAAGATATTTCTTGGATTTCTTACTTTGTATAATATTGTACATTTTTGCATTTGTATTTGATTTATTGCATGAGAGTAGTGAGAGAGAGTTTTCTTACATTTTTATTGAGCAAATTTCAGAAAAAGATAAGGAGGAATAACAAATCGGTAAAAGGGTATGATTGTGCAAGGAAAAGAAAGAAAAAGAAGGAAAGCAGCCAAAGACGGCCGTCCCGAGGGCTGGACGCTCGTCTAGGGCCCTCATCGCATTACTGTTTAGCACTGTCTCAGAATCCGAGCGGATTCAGCACAAGACGCCCGTCTTCTAAAAGACGCTCATATTCTCCACGGGACGCCCGTCTTGGAAGATACCTGAGACAAAGTTTTGAAACTGTCAGGAAATCCGAGCGGATTTTTGAGAAACCGCTCGTCCCGAGTAAGACACCCGTCCAAAGCAGAAAACGCCCATCTTCTGCCTGCTCCTGAAATTGCTGAGGTCCTGTCTCAAAATCCGAGCGGATTTTAAGAGAGACGCTCGGATTCTACAGGCTAAAGACGCCCGTCCCGCGTGAAAGACGCTCGGATTGGGGTCTTTTTCTCGAACCATCCGGCCAGGCCCCACTCTTACCCGCTCGGCTTCGCCTTTTCTTCTATAAAATCAACCCCTTTCTCCCTCATTTCTTCACCTTATCTAACCCTTAAACACTCATATTCATTCTGAAAAACACTCCTCTCACATCAAAAGCCAACAAAAACCCCATTTCCTCAACTTCAAGATGATGAACCTCAAGGGCAAGGCTAAGAAGTTTGTTGAATCCGCCGGAAGGAAACGCAGGGGATCATCCTCTTCAACCCCGCGAGAGGTAGTGCCACCAAGGAACTTCCATCCCATCATAAGAGGAGGAATAGAGCAACTTGAGTACTACCCAGAGGTACTTTTCGAATCTGATGCCCACCGCAAGAAGTTTGTCAAATTGCTAGGTAAGAACTATGAACCCACTCAATTCATAGATACTAAGGTGTTGGAAGTCCTTGGGATAAGGTACCACACCGAGATATTCTTTGATGGCTTAGGGATTGGAAAACTTTTCCATGCCCATGAGGAGACGTACCTTAGTCTCACCCTGGAATTTTTGAGTAGCCTTCGTATTGTCACGAATACTCGAACCAATGTGGGCATGGAGTTTAGGTTGTGTAACCTAGACCATAGCCTTACACTTGATCAATTTGCCCATATTTTCGGTCTTGTTGTGCCCACCGACTATACCGAAAAACCTGCTGATTTCGATGTGGACCTACTTTGGAAGGCTATTTCCAGGAGGGATTTTACCAATTTAAAGCAATGTTATACCTTCGCTATCCAACATCCGGTGATTCAGATCACCGAATGCTTTGTGGCCGGTACCATCAATGGGAGGTACGAACAAGATAGGTGTACTCTTATTGATTTAACATTTCTTGAGTCCTATTTAAATGTTCGGGGGACGATGCGCTATAACTTCAACACCCCCCTTGAGATACTTACAAGGTTTCATGATTTTGCTCAAGGGACCACCCAACTCAAGACCTTCGTAATGGGAGTTCTAGTTACTATTTTGGCCAACTACCTTTGCCCCGGGTTCAACTTCCGTGGGATTTATGCTCCTCTTGAGGGGCGTACTTTGATTGATGAACACGCCGTCTTCACCCACCATCAGTGGTGTAACTACACTCAAGAAGGGAGTGTAGAATGGCTCACAAAAGGGTGCACCTCCATCATCCTTTCGGGTTGGAATATACCGGGCACCGACCCAAGATTGAGCCCATATTCGCTGATGCGTGTCTTTTATATGATATTTTACATCCTATTTTCCACGCATTTCAGAGCTCATTTGTGTAGTCTATGCTACATTTCTCCCTATTTCCGTCTACTTCCGTATTTTTGTACATGATTGCAGAAATGTGAAGAATCCAGCGGAAATCGAGCTAAATCTGTCCCCGAGTACCTTGCATCACATTTGACGTGAAGGATTCACTTAAGGAACGAGCTTGGTGCGCATTTCAAGGCCCAAAAGACAAATACACGAGAAATTGGAAGTCAAGTGTCAGCTACTTCAGTCGATCGACCACTGCCTTTAGTCGATCGACCAACCCTCGGGCTCAAAAGCTATTGTACACTGCATCTCAGTCGATCGACCACCATGCTCAGTCGATCGACCACACCGCTACTTCAGACGAGAATTAAAAGATCGAGGAAAAGCAAGCCCATGATGTTTAGGTTTTGATAATAAGTGTTACGTATATTTTCTATATAACGTAACCTAGTTTCCAGAGATATGGATTCAAAAATTTACCTAATTTTACATTCAGTTCTTTAGACAATAATTAGGGTTTGGAATATTGGTTTGCATCGGATTTTCATTCGTACTTCTAATCATTCCTCTGCAATTTCGGTATTCTTTCTGTTCTATTTTCAGTTCATCTTTATCGCGTTGATAGTATAGAAATTGTTAGTTAGTTTCCAAAGCCAATATTATCGTTTTTGTTAATTGTTTGTTCTTTCGTTTTAAGCATGAATTCTTCTGTCTATTTCGTTAATCTCATTGTTGTTATCATCTCTAGTATGAGTAGCTAATTTATTCGTGCTAGGATGTAGGGGAATTATAGTGTAGGCGGCAATATAATGAACACGGCCTGATTCGCGTGTTGGTCGATCGAACGCCATACCTGGTCGATCGACTGACCACGTGAGGTTTTATTTTCGTTTTAATTGTTTTAATTCTTTATTCGACGAATCGAGTGCACACGACTAGTTGAATGTTTAGGATACGACTGACCCATTAGATCGAGAGATAGGGACAGTTGTTAGATCACCAATTAAAATGACTAAACTATGCTGAGATCGAAAGATAGGTAAAGTTTAGATTATAGGTCACTTTTCAGGACGAGAGTCAGTATTAGTGATATTAGGGACTTATAGCGAGATCGAAAGATGCTATCTGTTAAGAGTGGACCGAGAGGACCTCTTGTTTCCCGCCTCATGTGTTTGATTTAGACCGACTTAGTTTGCTGCCGCCGAAACTATAGTGAACCGACCATCCTAGTACCCCTTCTTTTATCTGTTTTATCTGTTTATTTAGTTTATTGTCTTTTATTGCCATTAGTATAGACCAAATCAAATCAACCCCCATTTTCGTTACCTTAGACTAAATTAGACAATTAGAAATTACATTCGCCTCCTTGTGGTTCGACCCTGTTACCACTAGCCTAGGTTAGTTTTAATAGGAAATTATAAATCTTATTTTTGGTACTCACAACGACGGGTATCAAATTTTGGCGCCGTTACCGGGGAGGCAATTGTTCTAATTTTTAGTTGTTTTTATTTAGTCTTTCTTAGTTTAAGGGACATCCGTTCCTTAAACTTTTCTTATATTCTTTTTGTATTTTCTTCTTATGCGCAGGTCACAGGTGGTGAACTAGTACCGTTCAATCCTGAGATTGAGAAATCCTTGCGCGAGTTGAGACGATCACAAACGGTATTACCGACAGAGGAAAAGCTGAGTACTCTGTCAAGTTACTACGAGAACGCTCTGTTCGAAGAAGATCCACCTACATCTCCTGCCTCTACTTCTTCGGCTGAGACAGTCACTTCTCCAGAAATTCCAGTCATGGCCTGAAGAAGCAACTATTGCTAGTCACTCAGAGCCGACAGCTGCGAATCTCTACAAAGGATTCGAACTACCTGGGGAGGCAAGAAAATTCGAGCCGAAGCCTTCCTATATTAACTTGGTTAAGAGAAACCAGTTCGGGGGAGCTGCAAATGAAGATGCAGCCAAGCATATGGAGATTTTTATCGATTATTGCTGCTCTATACCCCCGCCGACTGGCGTAACTCAAGACCAGATAAAGGAGACCATGTTCATTTTCTCTCTTCGTGATGCTGCGAGGGAGTGGTATAGAGATCTGGATCGAGCCGCTCATGGGATCACCGATTGGAATTCCTTGGCCTTGGCATTCTACAAGAAATACTTCTCTGCCTCGAAGACGAATGCCATTAGAGCTCAGATCACGAGTTTCAAACAGGGACCTGATGAGAACTTTCATGAAGCATGGGTCCGTTTCAAGAAGCTAGTGCGAACCATACCGCACCATGGGTTCGAAAAATGGAGTCTTTGCAATCAGTTCTATAACGGGCTGTATGACGATCAGAGGGCCATTTTGGATGCTGCAGCCAATGGCCGATTTGCTGAAAATATGGGAGAGACTAAGGGGTGGAAGATCATTGATGACTTAGCCACCCATAAAGCTGAATATGGGAATTCGAGAGGCAATCAGAGGAGGGCTGCTGAATCTTCTTCTGTAGCTGCACTAGAAGCTCTCACTGCAAGGTTTGACAAATACGAATTGGGAGGAGCTCCAAAAGGGGGGATGTACCATGTTAATCTTTGTTTTGAGATGGTCCTTTCGTCTCGTAGAAGATGTGGAGCTGAGGGGCATGTCTCAGAAAATTGTCCTAGTCCCTTCGAGTCTTGTGCTGCCTTTCAACATTATAGGCAGATAAACACGTACTATGAGCCGAATGTCCACCCCAACTTGAGGTGGAGTAGCCAGAATGTCCTGAATCCGACTCAACCTCCACAACAGCAGCAGCAGCAAGCCTATGTGCCCCCTCACAAACAACCATATCAGAAACCTCCCTATGTGCCGCAAAGCAAAGCAACAATCCCAAAATTCGAGTTTCTTTGAATTGAAGAATATGTTGCAAAAGGAGTCCCAAGCTAGAGAGGCCGGGATGAAACTACTAGAGAACCAAATTGCTCAATTGGCTAGCAAGAACACCACTCGAGCTCCGGGACACTTACCGACTCAAACTGACCAAAAGGAGACCCTTAATGCCATCACTTTGAGGAGCGGGTCTACCCTGGAGGGGCCTGCTATGATTGAGGATGCCCCTGAAAAAGATAAGCCGGAACCGAGTCAAAACAAAGCTGGAACGAACAAAGGAAAGAAAAAGGCGTCTACCAGGTACATCAGTCGATCGACTGACATACCCGGTCGATCGACTGAAGTGCGACAACTAGAAGCTACTGTTCCTGTACAAGTCAGTCGATCGACTGACCTCACTGGTCGATCGACTGAGATCGCTGCTGATAATGAGCCTTTTCGTCCTCCGATGCCCGATAACTTGAGGGATCACTTATTTCGGGGTACCACAGTCCCGAAAATATTAGGGCAAGACCCAAGTGCTGAAGGGTCAGTCCCGGTTCCGAAGTTCGTCCCGATGTCGATCAATGGTTCATATTTGAGACGGTCTGAAGAGGGGTCGAGCTTCAACAAGGAGAAGGTGGTGGACTTTCAGCCTAAGTCCACGGATGCCGGCATGCGTGATTTAGAGGAGAGGGCTAAGTTGCTTCTTACAGCCCCATATCCGGAAAGACTAGTGCCGATGAAGGAACGGGTATCTTTCAATAAATTTGAAAAAGTTATTCGTAGCCTGAATGTACAAGTGCTTTTCCTTGAGTTAGTTAATCAAGTGCCTGCTTACACTAAATTCATAAAACAACTCTTGTCTAAGAAAAAGTCACTTAAAACTGTGCATACTGTCGCATTAACCAAAGAGTCATGCTCTTATTTGTCTCATACTGCACCTCACAAACTAGAAGACCCGAGTAGTTTTTCTGTTCCTTGCAATATAGGTACCTTCTCAATTGAGAAGGCATTATGTGACCTAGGAGCTAGTATAAGTGTAATGCCCTTGAGTCTTGCTAGGAAGCTAAAATTGACTAGGTTTGCAGTCAAAGACATGACAGTGCAGATGGCTGACCGATCTGCGGTCCAGCCAATAGGAGTCTTAGAGGACATCCCCGTGCAAATAGGGAAGTTTTTCTTCCCTGTTGACTTCGTCGTACTTGACATGCCTGAGGATGCCCATATTCCCATTATTTTGGGTAGGCCATTTCTGCACACTGCTGGTGCAGTCATAGATGTTGGTTCGGGTACCTTGACCTTTAAAGTAGGGAAGCATTCCATTGTTTTTGCCCAACCTGCTAAGAAGAAAGACCCCATGTGGCCTGTAACTTGAAATACGGTTTCTGAAAAGAAATCTTATTTTATACTTCCCGATATGCCTGTCTCTATTTCTACTCCTGTTGTGACACCTCCGCCCCGAACTGGGAGCAAATTGGAGGAAGATTTGTCTATTTCTGATATTACAGGAACTGGTTTGGGGAAAGAAGAGCCGCAAGTTACTCCAGCTGTGAGGGAGCCGATCATTTCACTAGGCGGTCTTGGTTGCCTTAGCTATGGCACTGATGAGGAAGTTGATGACGAGCCGGTCAAAGTAAGAGACTCCGATTTGGATTCTGACGAGTCCGAAGAGATCATTGACTGGGGAGATATAGAGGCTGTTGACCCGTTGAGTTCGGCGGATGTTGAAGCTAAGAAGGGTGCAGCTGAGAAGATAAGCACCGTTGAAGCTACCTCTTGTAGCCAGAAGCCGACCAAGTGGGCCATACCATGGCCGTTCTTGATCAACTATTAGTTGATCAAATGCTTTATCAAACATTTACTTTATTGTTTTTAAGACTATTTACCGTATTTTGTGTGCGCGAGACTTCGCATTTATCTTTATTGCTTAGGATTTTAAGTACTTTAGACTTTGGTTTGGGTTTTGCGCAATTTTGGGCGCGTATTATTGTGCAATTGCAGGTTTTTAGACCCCATTAGCTCAAGTAATTGAGCAAATACGAAGAAATCAGGAAGTTACAGCAGCTTTCCCAATCGATCGACTGCCTTACATGGTCGATCGACTGAGTTGCGCATCTCAGGAGTTTCTGTTCCTGTTCACTTTGGTCGATCGACTGCCATCTATGGTCGATTGACCTCTGCCGCTGTTGTACCTGTTCACGACCTTTCCCCTACTGTGTTGGGTCGTTTTGCGGGATTAAGGGAGTTTTCTACTCTATTTTATTTCCCGACTCATTTCTGATTTCTTCCATTTTCGTAACTTTGCACATAATTACCGCTTCTTTATTGCTTTCTCGGTTTTATGCGTGGTACTTTGTTTGTCTTTTCAGGTACTTATTAGTAGCACTGCTGGCTACTGAAACCTCCTAGCTCATGCTGGTTTGGGGAGGTTTCCTTTTGCTGCGCTTAAAATCTGTGAGTTCCCGATTTCCACTTCATGTCATTTTCATTTGTTTCCGCGCAAATTCCCGTTTCTCTTTTCTTCATTACATGATTTTGCACAATGGGGACATTGTGCGATTTGGTTTGGGGAAGGGTTTTGCGTCGCATATCATTTGCTTGCATTCACGTTTACATTTTTGTTTTGCATTATTTATTTCATTTCTTATATATACAAAATTCCAAAAAAAATTGAAAAATTTCAAAAAAAATGCACGTTTATTTTAGCATATAGGTCGAGTCGGAACGGTAGTATTTCCATGATGACATTGCATTTGCGTCTATTTTTGCCTAAGCCTTGCTAATTGACATGTTATTAGTAGAATCGTATATGCATATCTACGAGTTTTCGTTAAATTATTTGCTGAGCTTTAGACTTGACTTTGATTTTTGGCAAACTACATCATATATCTGAGATTTAGAGCCTATAACTGGTGACATTCATGACCGGTTTATTTAGGAATGTGAGTAGTACTCCTTATGAGACATGTTACATAAATGTGCATAAATATGAACTTAATCTGCTTAATACCTGTATGCATTCGATTTGTGGTTAGTTGACACATGTGGTAGAGGTTTTCCTTTATTCATTTTTTCCCATAAGCTCCACACTGCCAAAAATAGCCTTTTTGTCCCATGACTACATCCTACATTTAGCCTGCCCTTGTCAAGCTAGTCGTCTATGTTCTTGGGATTGTTACTTAGTTTTTGGTAGCATATGCTCATGTTTTAGATGTTGTTGGGGAGATGAAAGGAAGGAAAGAAAGAAATTGAAAGAAAAAAAAAAGAGAAAAAAATGATTCGAAAAAGAAGAAAAAGAGTTCTGTACTGTTCAAAGCAGTCGATCGACTGCCAATTCTGGTCGATCGACTGGGATCTGAAAAAGAAATCAATTCGCATAATTCAAGCTTTTATCTTATGGCGATTTTTGCTCCCATGTTGCATTTGTATCTTATGGGGAGTTGATTAATTATTATGGAGATTGCGGGATTTGTGCTTGATAATTAGCACCCGTTTTATTGTTGATTTTTGAGCAAGAAGTTGGATGTTGTCATATGGTTTTATTTAGGTACTAGCTTGGTCACCTATACCTCCACATTCCCATAATTGTTTTGCCTCTTCTTACCCATTACCTCACATATCCCATATATACCTCGGCATGTGTCATGGTCATTTGTTGGTTGGAATGCATATGTACGGTCATAGAGATTACTTTCATATTATATTGCAGGCATGTTCTTATAGGTCGTAGTTAGGTGAGAGTCATTACAATACGAATTCTTTCTATCCTCTTATATATTCACCTGTACTTATGTGTGATATGAGCGACCCGTGAGAGTCCAATTTGATAAGTCTCTATAGTTGACGGTTCAGCAGTTTCTAACGACTTCATAACTCGTTTGCATGATTCACATTGCTAATTGATTGTTAGTTAATGCATTAAAATGGTTTAGGCTTTACAGTTTGCAATTCGCTCTGAGATTGAACTCGTTCCATTAGGTCATTAGATCGAGTCTAGTTCTTGCTTGGGGACAAGCAAGGGTTTGGTTTGGGAAAGTTTGATGCGTGTCTTTTATATGATATTTTACATCCTATTTTCCACGCATTTTAGAGCTCATTTTGTAGTCTATGCTACATTTCTCCCTATTTCCGTCTACTTCCGTATTTTTGTACATGATTGCAGAAATGTGAAGAATTCAGCGGAAATCGAGCTAAATCCATCCCCGACTACCTTGCATCGCATTTGAGGTGAGGGATTCACTTAAGGAATGAGCTTGGTGCGCATTTCAAGGCCCAAAAGACAAATACACGAGAAATTGGAAGTCAAGTGTCAGCTACTTCAGTCGATCGACCACTGCCTTCAGTCGATCGACCAACCCTCGGGCTCAAAAGCTGCTGTACACTGCATCTCAGTCGATCGACCACCATGCTCAGCCGATCGACCACACCGCTACTTCATACGAGAATTAAAAGATCGAGGAAAATCAAGCCCATGATATTTAGGTTTTGATAATAAGTGTTACGTATATTTTCTATATAACGTAACCTAGTTTCCAGAGATATGGATTCAAAAATTTACCTAGTTTTACATTCAGTTCTTTAGACAATAATTAGGGTTTGGAATATTGGTTTGCATCGGATTTTCATTCGTACTTCTAATCATTCCTCTGCAATTTCGGTATTCTTTCTGTTCTATTTTCAGTTCATCTTTATCGCGTTGATAGTATAGAAATTGTTAGTTAGTTTCCAAAGCCAATATTATCGTTTTTGTTAATTGCTTCTTCTTTCGTTTTAAGCATGAATTCTTCTGTCTATTTCGTTAATCTCATTGTTGTTATCATCTCTAGTATGAGTAGCTAATTTATTTGTGCTAGGATGTAGGGGAATTATAGTGTAGGCGGCAATATAATGAACACGGCCTGATTCGCGTGTTGGTCGATCGACCGCCATACCTGGTCGATCTACTGACCACGTGAGGTTTTATTTTCGTTTTAATTGTTTTAATTCTTTATTCGACGAATCGATTGCACACGACTAGTTGAATTTTTAGGATACGACTGACCCATTAGATCGAGAGATAGGGACAGTTGTTAGATCACCAATTAAAATGACTAAACTATGCTGAGATCGAAAGATAGGTAAAGTTTAGATTATAGGTCACTTTTCAGGACGAGAGTCAGTATTAGTGATATTAGGGACTTATAGCGAGATCGAAAGATGCTATCTGTTAAGAGTGGACCGAGAGGACCTCTTGTTTCCCGCCTCATGTGTTTGATTTAGACCGACTTAGTTTGCTGCCGCCGAAACTATAGTGAACCGACCATCCTAGTACCCCTTCTTTTATCTGTTTTCTCTGTTTATTTAGTTTATTGTCTTTTATTGCCATTAGTATAGACCAAATCAAATCAACCCCCATTTTCGTTACCTTAGACTAAATTAGACAATTAGAAATTACATTCGCCTCCTTGTGGTTTCACCCTGTTACCACTAGCCTAGGTTAGTTTTAATAGGAAATTATAAATCTTATTTTTGGTACTCACAACGACGGGTATCAAATTTTGGCGCCGTTGCCGGGGAGGCAATTGTTCTAATTTATAGTTGTTTTTATTTAGTCTTTCTTAGTTTAAGGGACATCCGTTCCTTGAACTTTTCTTATATTCTTTTTGTAGTTTCTTCTTATGCGCAGGTCACAGGGTGGTGAACTAGTACCGTTCAATCCTGCGATTGAGAAATCCTTGCGCGAGTTGAGACGATCACAAAGGGTATTACCGACAGAGGAAGAGCTGAGTACTCTGTCAAGTTACTACGAGAACGCTCTGTTCGAAGAAGATCCACCTACATCTCCTGCCTCTACTTCTTCAGCTGAGACAGTCACTTCTCCAGAAATTCCAGTCATGGCTGAAGAAGCAACTATTGCTAGTCACTCAGAGCCGACAGCTGCGAATCTCTACAAAGGATTCGAACTACCTGGGGAGGCAAGAAAATTCGAGCCGAAGCCTTCCTATATTAACTTGGTTAAGAGAAACCAGTTCGGGGGAGCTGCAAATGAAGATGCAGCCAAGCATATGGAGATTTTTATCGATTATTGCTGCTCTATACCCCCGCCGACTGGCGTAACTCAAGACCAGATAAAGGAGACCATGTTCATTTTCTCTCTTCGTGATGCTGCGAGGGAGTGGTATAGAGATCTGGATCGAGCCGCTCATGGGATCACCGATTGGAATTCTTTGGCCTTGGCATTCTACAAGAAATACTTCTCTGCCTCGAAGACGAATGCCATTAGAGCTCAGATCACGAGTTTCAAACAGGGACCTGATGAGAACTTTCATGAAGCATGGGTCCGTTTCAAGAAGCTAGTGCGAACCATACCGCACCATGGGTTCGAAAAATGGAGTCTTTGCAATCAGTTCTATAACGGGCTGTATGACGATCAGAGGGCCATTTTGGATGCTGCAGCCAATGGCCGATTTGCTGAAAATATGGGAGAGACTAAGGGGTGGAAGATCATTGATGACTTAGCCACCCATAAAGCTGAATATGGGAATTCGAGAGGCAATCAGAGGAGGGCTGCTGAATCTTCTTCTGTAGCTGCACTAGAAGCTCTCACTGCAAGGTTTGACAAATACGAATTGGGAGGAGCTCCAAAAGGGGGGATATACCATGTTAATGCTGTTTCAGACGGTCCTTTCGTCTGTAGAAGATGTGGAGCCGAGGGGCATGTCTCAGAAAATTGTCCTAGTCCCTTCGAGTCTTGTGCTGCCTTTCAACATTATAGGCAGACAAACACGTACTATGAGCCGAATGTCCACCCCAACTTGAGGTGGAGTAGCCAGAATGTCCTGAATCCGACTCAACCTCAACAACAGCAGCAGCAGCAAGCCTATGTGCCCCCTCACAAACAACCATATCAGAAACCTCCCTATGTGCCGCAGCAGCAACAATCCCAAAATTCTGAGTTTGCTGAATTGAAGAATATGTTGCAAAAAGAGTCCCAAGCTAGAGAGGCCGGGATGAAACTACTAGAGAACCAAATTGCTCAATTGGTTAGCAAGAACACCACTCGAGCTCCGGGACACTTACCGACTCAAACTGACCAAAAGGAGACCCTTAATGCCATCACTTTGAGGAGCGGGTCTACCCTGGAGGGGCTTGCTATGATTGAGGATGCCCCTGAAAAAGATAAGCCGGAACCGAGTCAAAACAAAGCTGGAACGAACAAAGGAAAGAAAAAGGCGTCTACCAGGTACATCAGTTGATCGACTGACATACCCGGTCGATCGACTGAAGTGCGACAACCAGAAGCTACTGTTCCTGTACAAGTCAGTCGATCGACTGACCTCACTGGTCGATCGACTGAGATCGCTGCTGATAATGAGCCTTTTCGTCCTCCGATGCCCGATAACTTGAGGGATCACTTATTTCGGGGTACCACAGTCCCGAAAATATCAGGGCAAGACCCAAGTGCTGAAGGGTCAGTCCCGGTTCCGAAGCTCGACCCGATGTCGATCAATGGTTCATATTTGAGATGGTCTGAAGAGGGGTCGAGCTTCAACAAGGAGAAGGTGGTGGACTTTCAGCCTAAGTCCACGGATGCCGGCATGCGTGATTTAGAGGAGAGGGCTAAGTTGCTTCTTACAGCCCCATATCCGGAAAGACTAGTGCCGATGAAGGAACGGGTATCTTTCAATAAATTTGAAAAAGTTATTCGTAGCCTGAATGTACAAGTGCCTTTCCTTGAGTTAGTTAATCAAGTGCCTGCTTACACTAAATTCATGAAACAACTCTTGTCTAAGAAAAAGTCACTTAAAACTGTGCATACTGTCGCATTAACCAAAGAGTCATGCTCTTATTTGTCTCATACTGCACCTCACAAACTAGAAGACCCGAGTAGTTTTTCTGTTCCTTGCAATATAGGTACCTTCTCAATTGAGAAGGCATTATGTGACCTAGGAGCTAGTATAAGGGTAATGCCCTTGAGTCTTGCTAGGAAGCTAAAATTGACTAGGTTTGCAGTCAAAGACATGACAGTGCAGATGGCTGACCGATCTGCGGTCCAGCCAATAGGAGTCTTAGAGGACATCCCCGTGCAAATAGGGAAGTTTTTCTTCCCTGTTGACTTCGTCGTACTTGACATGCCTGAGGATGCCCATATTTCCATTATTTTGGGTAGGCCATTTCTGCACACTGCTGGTGCAGTCATAGATGTTGGTTCGGGTACCTTGACCTTTAAAGTAGGGAAGCATTCCATTAATTTTGCCCAACCTGCTAAGAAGAAAGACCCCATGTGGCCTGTAACTTGAAATACGGTTTCTGAAAAGAAATCTTATTTTATACTTCCCGATATGCCTGTCTCTATTTCTACTCCTGTTGTGACACCTCCGCCCCGAACTGGGAGCAAATTGGAGGAAGATTTGTCTATTTCTGATATTACAGGAACTGGTTTGGGGAAAGAAGAGCCGCAAGTTACTCCAGCTGTGAGGGAGCCGATCATTTCACTAGGCGGTCTTGGTTGCCTTAGCTATGGCACTGATGAGGAAGTTGATGACGAGCCGGTCAAAGTAAGAGACTCCGATTTGGATTCTGACGAGTCCGAAGAGATCATTGACTGGGGAGATATAGAGGCTGTTGACCCGTTGAGTTCGGCGGATGTTGAAGCTAAGAAGGGTGCAGCTGAGAAGATAAGCACCGTTGAAGCTACCTCTTGTAGCCAGAAGCCGACCAAGTGGGCCATACCATGGCCGTTCTTGATCAACTATTAGTTGATCAAATGCTTTATCAAACATTTACTTTATTGTTTTTAAGACTATTTACCGTATTTTGTGTGCGCGAGACTTCGCATTTATCTTTATTGCTTAGGATTTTTAAGTACTTTAGACTTTGGTTTGGATTTTGCGCAATTTTGGGCGCGTATTATTGTGCAATTGCAGGTTTTTAGACCCCATTAGCTCAAGTAATTGAGCAAATACGAAGAAATCAGGAAGTTACAGCAGCTTTCCCAGTCGATCGACTGCCTTACATGGTCGATCGACTGAGTTGCGCATCTCAGGAGTTTCTGTTCCTGTTCACTTTGGTCGATCGACTGCCATCTATGGTCGATCGACCTCTGCCACTGCTGTACCTGTTCACGACCTTTCCCCTGCTGTGATGGGTCGTTTTGCGGGATTAAGGGAGTTTTCTACTCTATTTTATTTCCCGACTCATTTTTGATTTCTTCCATTTTCGTAACTTTGCACATAATTACCGCTTCTTTATTGCTTTCTCGGTTTTATGCGTGGTACTTTGTTTGTCTTTTCAGGTACTTATTAGTAGCACTACTGGCTACTGAAACCTCCTAGCTCATGCTGGTTTGGGGAGGTTTCCTTTTGCTGCGCTTAAAATCTGTGAGTTCCCCGATTTCCACTTCATGTCATTTTCATTTGTTTCCGCGCAAATTCCCGTTTCTCTTTTCTTCATTACATGATTTTGCACAATGGGGACATTGTGCGATTTGGTTTGGGGAAGGGTTTTGCGTCACATATCATTTGCTTGCATTCACGTTTACATTTTTGTTTTGCATTGTTTATTTCATTTCTTATATATACAAAATTCCAAAAAAAATTGAAAAATTTCAAAAATTTCAAAAAAATGCACGTTTATTTTAGCATATAGGTCGAGTCGGAACGGTAGTATTTCCATGATGACATTGCATTTGCGTCTATTTTTGCCTAAGCCTTGCTAATTGACATGTTATTAGTAGAATCGTATATGCATATCTACGAGTTTTCGTTAAATTATTTGCTGAGCTTTAGACTTGACTTTGATTTTTGGCAAACTACATCATATATCTGAGATTTAGAGCCTATAACTGGTGACATTCATGACCGGTTTATTTAGGAATGTGAGTAGTACTCCTTATGAGACATGTTACATAAATGTGCATAAATATGAACTTAATCTGCTTAATACCTGTATGCATTCGGTTTGTGGTTAGTTGACACATGTGGTAGAGGTTTTCCTTTATTCATTTTTGCCCATAAGCTCCACACTGCCAAAAATAGCCTTTTTGTCCCATGACTACATCCTACATTTAGCCTGCCCTTGTCAAGCTAGTAGTCTATGTTCTTGGGATTATTACTTAGTTTTTGGTAGCATATGCTCATGTTTGAGATGTTGTTGGGGAGATGAAAGGAAGGAAAGAAAGAAATTGAAAGAAAAAAAAGAGAAAAAAATGATTCGAAAAAGAAGAAAAAGAGTTCTGTAATGTTCAAAGCAGTCGATCGACTACCAATTCTGGTCGATCGACTGGGATCTGAAAAAGAAATCAATTCGCATAATTCAAGCTTTTATCTTATGGCGATTTTTGCTCCCATGTTGCATTTGTATCTTATGGGGAGTTGATTAATTATTATGCAGATTGCGGGATTTGTGCTTGATAATTAGCACCCGTTTTATTGTTGATTTTTGAGCAAGAAGTTGGATGTTATCATATGGTTTTATTTAGGTACTAGCTTGATCACATATACCTCCACATTCCCATAATTGTTTTGTCTCTTCTTACCCATTACCTCACATATCCCATATATACCTCGGCATGTGTCATGGTCATTTGTTGGTTGGAATGCATATGCACGGTCATAGAGATTACTTTCATATTATATTGCAGGCATGTTCTTATAGGTCGTAGTTAGGTGAGAGTCATTACAATACGAATTATTTCTATCCTCTTATATATTCACCTGTACTTATGTGTGATATGAGCGACCCGTGAGAGTCCAATTTGATAAGTCTCTATAGTTGACGGTTCAGCAGTTTCTAACGACTTCATAACTCGTTTGCATGATTCACATTGCTAATTGATTGTTAGTTAATGCATTAAAATGGTTTAGGCTTTACAGTTTGCAATTCGCTCTGAGATTGAACTCGTTCCATTAGGTCATTAGATCGAGTCTAGTTCTTGCTTGGAGACAAGCAAGGGTTTGGTTTGGGGAAGTTTGATGCGTGTCTTTTATATGATATTTTACATCCTATTTTCCACGCATTTCAGAGCTCATTTGTGTAGTTTATGCTACATTTCTCCCTATTTCCGTCTACTTCCGTATTTTTGTACATGATTGCAGAAATGTGAAGAATTCAGCGGAAATCGAGCTAAATCCGTCCCCGAGTACCTTGCATCGCATTTGAGGTGAAGGATTCACTTAAGGAACGAGCTTGGTGCGCATTTCAAGGCCCAAAAGAAAAATACACGAGAAATTAGAAGTCAAGTGTCAGCTACTTCAGTCGATCGACCACTGCCATCAGTCGATCGACCAACCCTCGGGCTCAGAAGCTACTGTACACTGCATCTCAGTCGATCGACCACCATGCTCAGCCGATCGACCACACCGCTACTTCAGACGAGAATTAAAAGATCGAGGAAAATCAAGCCTATGATGTTTAGGTTTTGATAATAAGTGTTACGTATATTTTCTATATAACGTAACCTAGTTTCCAGAGATATGGATTCAAAAATTTACCTAGTTTTACATTCAGTTCTTTAGACAATAATTAGGGTTTGGAATATTGGTTTGCGTCGGATTTTCATTCGTACTTCTAATCATTCCTCTGCAATTTCGGTATTCTTTCTGTTCTATTTTCAGTTCATCTTTATCGCGTTGATAGTATAGAAATTGTTAGTTAGTTTCCAAAGCCAATATTATCGTTTTTGTTAATTGTTTGTTCTTTCGTTTTAAGCATGAATTCTTCTGTCTATTTCGTTAATCTCATTGTTGTTATCATCTCTAGTATGAGTAGCTAATTTATTCGTGCTAGGATGTAGGGGAATTATAGTGTAGGCGGCAATATAATGAACACGGCCTGATTCGCGTGTTGGTCGATCGACCGCCATACCTGGTCGATCGACTGACCACGTGAGGTTTTATTTTCGTTTTAATTGTTTTAATTCTTTATTCGACGAATCGAGTGCACACGACTAGTTGAATGTTTAGGATACGACTGACCCATTAGATCGAGAGATAGGGACAGTTGTTAGATCACCAATTAAAATGACTAAACTATGCTGAGATCGAAAGATAGGTAAAGTTTAGATTATAGGTCACTTTTCAGGACGAGAGTCAGTATTAGTGATATTAGGGACTTATAGCGAGATCGAAAGATGCTATTCGTTAAGAGTGGACCGAGAGGACCTCTTGTTTCCCGCCTCATGTGTTTGATTTAGACCGACTTAGTTTGCTGCCGCCGAAACTATAGTGAACCGACCATCCTAGTACCCCTTCTTTTATCTGTTTTATCTGTTTATTTAGTTTATTATCTTTTATTGCCAATAGTATAGACCAAATCAAATCAACGCCCATTTTCGTTACCTTAGACTAAATTAAACAATTAGAAATTACATTCGCCTCCTTGTGGTTCGACCCTGTTACCACTAGCCTAGGTTAGTTTTAATAGGAAATTATAAATCTTATTTTTTGTACTCACAACGACGGGTATTATTCTCCTACACCAAGCTACCTCCTTGATCTCCAAATCCTCGACAATCCCCCTCAAAGGGAAGAGGCACCCCGCCAACAACAAGTACCTCGTGGGGTACCGGCAAGGTCTACTCACCCACCTTCCTATGTGCCTATCCCACCATACCCTACTCCTTATACCGAATTCCGACCGGAAATCCCCAATACCCCGGGTATTAAAGATTTGATGAAACTCATGAATAGAGTGGACCTCGGGATACATGAAGGGAGGGTCGACAACTACTTGGCCCTTTATCCCCAATACTATAACATGGCTCAACAAGGGTATATTGACCCCAATGGTCCTAAGCCCTCTTGGGCCCAACCACAACATTTTTCCCTAATCAAGGGGACCAAGCTTCGAATCTCGGTGGTGGAGGGTACTCGGGCCAAGGAGGAGGGTATGACCAAGGCGGGAGTTCTCACCGGTATGGTTACCCCCAAGATGAGGATGATGACGAGTGAAAGAGGCCTACCTCATCACCTCTATTTGTATGATACTCCTCTCTCCCTCTCTCTTTTGTATATACATTTAGCTTGCATTTGTATTATATTTCATATTGCATTTACATTAGTTAGTTCATATAGTATAGTTGCATTGTAATATATCTCACATGATTCATGTAGATAGTTGCATATAGACCAGAATTCATGCATAGTCACTAATGACCCATCCTATTCTTTTCTACGCTAGAGATAGTGTTTAAATCGGTTTGGGGAGGTTTGATCATAGGTGACCATAGTTTACTAGAAATCATGCATCATATAGTATAGTTTAGATTGCATTCATTTGTTATATATGACATATAGAATTGCATTTAGTTAGAGCATGCATTCATTCATATCATATCATTGCCTTTGTACTTAATTTCAAAAAATCAAAAATCCAAAAACATGTTTTCCTTTTTATTCCTACTCCTACATGTACATTGAGGACAATGTCCAAAATAAAGTGGGGGATGGGAATTTATATTCCAAAAATGCATAAAAAATGAAAAATTTCGAAAAATCACAAAAATATGTCTTTTAATTTCATAAAACAAAAATCCATAAAAATTTGAAAAATTGAAAAACCAAAAACATGTTCTTTAATTTAGTAGTGTAGAATTGTATATACTTGTGCTTTTGTTCTCTTCTCACGTAGATACAACACTACATTTGAGGCATTAGCAAGGGAAAATGAAGACCGCTTGGTATGATCGCTCTAATCTCTATTTCCCTTCCATTTCTTTTTCATTGTTCATATGAGGAGGATGGGCTTACATGTCAAGGAGAATGTGGTGTATTTTGTTGTTGCGGTTTGTGTATCCATGTGTTGTTAGGATTGCATTTAGTTTATATGACATATTAGTTGGTAGAATCATATGCATTAGGATGTATATATGTTAGTTGCATCATGGCATGTAGTTTGCATGTTAGAAAAAATTTTGAGAAACCGTCTATTTGGGATGCTTGACAAGTGTATATAAGCCCTAGTAGATGCTTTTTCTTCTTAAGATTTTGCTTGTTAGAATACTTGTAAAACACCCTAGGATGTGTCATGCTAGTATCCTTTGACCCATGGATTAAGGCCTAGTCCTCGGGAATCTTGTCGGAGATGTAGGGATCTTCTTCATCATTGACCATCTACAACAATATGTACAAAGGCCTTCTAGTCTTGTCTTCTATTTGATGCTTGGTCATTAGATTCGATCAATTTAGCTCTATTTTACCATGAAAATGCAAGGTTTGCACTCCTCTCCTACCAAGGAAACAAAACCTCAAAGAATATGCAAAACAAAGGACTAAAAATAGTAAATGACCCAAATATGCACTAAAAAGCATAGGAACGAGGCTAGTTCGAGGACTAAATATGCTCAAATATTGGTCACGTCAGTGTGGTAGACGGAAATTATCTTTGGGACTTGCTTTGTTTAAGTCTCTGAAATCAACACAAACTCGGATTCGCCCATCCTTTTTGGGTACGGGTACTATGTTACCCACCCAGTCTGAATACTCGGAAACTTTGATGAACCCGGCTTTGAATTGTTTATCGATTTCTTCTTTGATTTTAAGAGCCCATTCGGTCCTCATTCGACTAAGCTTCTGCTTTACGGGTTTGAAACCTGGTTTGATTGGAATTCTGTGTTCTGCAATATCCTTGTCGATCCCTGGCATATTTTTGTCCGACCAAGCGAAAACATCCTTCAACTCGTGTAGAAGGTCTATGAAATCGGCCCTTTCAGTTGAGTTTAAGGTTGTCCCTATCCTAAGTTCTTGGGGTTCTAATTCGGTTCCTACGTTGATGGGTTCAGTGTTCTCTATAACTGGTGCCCCTTCCCCCTCTTGTAATATTTCTTTAGCTATGTAGGGAGGTAGTTCGATTGAGTCTGGGTCAGGATCATCCTCATTATCATCGTAAATAGAATTGCATTCAGAATAACACAAAGAGTAAGCAGAATCTGATTTATTCATATTAAATTTTGAAAAGAGTTGAAACAAAGATGTCATCTGTTCACTAGTCAGTGGCGGTAAAGGGACAGCTGCTAGGGCATTTCCCGAGCTACTGTTACTACTCGATACTATGCTAGGAGAAACAAGGGGATTGGGAGTGACGACAGGAGGAGACTCTCTAGGGACTTCTCTAGGCTCAGACTCTGATTCCGACTCCGACTCTGACTCTGACTCGAATTCATTGTCTTCAGGTTCTCCTTTAAACATCTCTCCTTCTCCAGTGGTGACCTTGAAGAGCTTTCCTTGGTTGTTCGTCCACTTGATCGACTTTCTCCATCCTTTCTGCTGATTCGAACTGGTTTTGGTGATTAATGTTGTAGTGTTGAAATGGTCATCCTGAAGTATCATGGTAATGATCTCATCCTATGCAGCTCTAATAAATCAGTCCTCCCCAAACAGAAGACTAACAGCCTGTTCGTCTAAGCAAGGTGTTTGACGAGTTTTGACGGTAGAAACCGTTTCTGGAGGAATGAAGTAAAAATCGTGAAAGATCTTGATTCCAGCTAGTTGCGTTCCTTTATAGTCTAAAGGTTCGGGAAACCCGTGAAAGTATTCTTGATTACCTTCTCTAACGAAGTATCCATTTAGGGTAGGGAGGTAGGGTCGTATTTGGATTCCCTTGTTCTTACGATTTTGAAATTGTGTGAGCATCTCCAAAGCTTCTTCTTTCGTGGGTTTGTATCCCAATCCCAATGGTATCCTTTGGGAGTTTCCTTCTTTATAAGGTGCAAAGGTATTTTACTTGGCAGGATTTAGTGGTATTCCCGGGAAGTATCCCTGAGACTTGAGTATGTGGTTGACCACTAAATTGGAGTATGGATCGAAGTATAGAGGTGCCAGTTCACTCTCTACAGAGTTTATGCTATGAAAGCCCCCAAGCTCGTATACTGGATCTGTGACTACTTGGTTGCTTGACATCTTCTCTATCACTGCCTTGATAGGTGACGAAGTGATCGTCACTATTTTGCCATCTAGTGGGATCTTGATTTTCTGGTGCAAGGTGGATGTTACTGCTTTGGAAGCATGAATCCAAGGCCTTCCCAGAAGTATATTGAATGATGCTTCGATATCCAGTATTTGAAAGTTAACCTTTCGCTCAATCGGCCTTGTGGCTATGGTGAGGTTGTGACACCCTCAATTATTGCGAAAAAGTAAACACGTAATTCTACAGAAAAACTGACAGGATATGTTTGTAATAGGTTCAATTGGTAAAAACCTGTAATTTTTAAAACCTGAACCTGTTATAAAGATATCCAAAAGGGAAGGTGTCAAACATGCAAGGTCCAAAATAAATCTCAAGAATGAAACATCGCTAAAGTCGCGAAACAAAGTTATACAAACCAAATATGAGAAAGGGAGACATATGTCCCTAAAATGTATGTGACACAAAAAAGGTTTAAGGGTCACAATGAAATAAAACCAGTCTAGGTCCCAAGGTTACTTTGCTCGCTAGCTCGTCCATGTACCCCATATATGCATCACCTACCTGTCATTCGCATTTTATACAAATACGAAAGCCACAGTCAGTGGGGAGTAACTCCGAGTTCTCCCAGCCACGAAATGTCATAATTAATATAACATGTAATCATAAGAATATGAATACGAATCACACAATGCCTTAGCATATAGATGCTAGACAATCGTGCTTATCATGTGAACAACAATATAACACCACATAGTCCTAGCATGTGAATACTAGACCGACTCAAGCTACACTATCATGTGAGTCACATAACATCCAGGAATCCAAACTCTATCAACCATAGCCGGCTTGCATCTCACCTTCTATGATTCATAGAATCACCATACAAGAAAGGGCAATATATCAAAGACAGGCACAAGTTCTTAGTACGGTCATATGTCACATTGTAACTCGAGTCTATACCACGAGGTAGGGAAGGTAATCGAACCGGTATCTTGGCTCAGCGGTTACTATTAAGAAAACATGGCCAAGAGACAACACAACCCTAGCCTAAAATCTGCGCAGACCTAGACATGCGGATACACACCACCGCACCCAAGACCCACAATTGTATAAAACCATGTGAGTACCCTAAGGAGTCCACCAAAGGGTTGGCTAGTACTTAAGCTGACCACTTACTCTCAAAATAAGTAACGAGGTCATGCCCCAACTTGGATATAAACCCACCAAGTCAGGAACACAGAGGCTATTAAGCAGTGAACATACACTCGTCAAAGACTATAATGACCTATCTATGATGAAGGCCGAAATACTCACCTAGGACCTAGTCCCAGCTAGTCCCAGCTTGAATACTTTAGCCCACACCACACAAGACAAGTAGGATACCCAATTCAGCTGACAATCCAACAATATCTCCATTATCAATAATAATCCAAATTCCAGCTAACCGTTAATTTCATAATTCATGAGAACAAGCTAAAATGGCAAAGAGGCAACAAGATCAAGTATAAGCACCAATTCATCCAACAACCAACATGTGAAATGATAATTACAAATATCAAGACATAACATAAAATTTCCAATAACAACCAATCTCACCTCAAAGACAAACCCTCGACCCGAGTCCCGCGACGGGTCATCGGTCAAATCGAGGCTGACTGGTTTAAACCTAGTTTGACCAAACTCGTTCGGTCAACGGCCCAGCATTTCGTAGTCTTGGCCTCGCTTTGGCCCAAATCATAAAATTTATCACAATATAATTCTCATGCTATTTCTAATTTCTATCATGTGAAAAACGAAAGTAACACATTATCAATCACCTAAACACTTAACAAAAAACAGGCAAAACATTAACTACTAATGTGACATTAATTCGTCGAGTAACTCGGAATAGTTACCTTACGCTAGAAAGAGACAAGTAATAACTTGAGAAAGCTTCTAAAACCCAAAATTACTCTTCAACTTCAACCACATATGAGTCACCTAAAATAATTATGTGAAAGGACGATATTTAGCGGATTACTTAATATAAAATACGAGACGGAAATATAATTCATTCAAAAGAATCACATTTGCACAAAATAAACTCGACCCACGGCTCAAAGGGGCATTTGGATAGCTCCTATACGACCTCAAACGACCAGCCACCACCACAGTGCAAGACAGCCCAATTTTGGCCTCTCATAAACCCGATCTAAGCATTCATTTTAGCCATCTAAAGCAGCCTAGTCGAGTACCATCTAGCAGACCCAAAACAACTCATTTCTACCACCCTTTCACCATCCCAGAACAGTCCGCATTCCTGCCCAAACATGTCAGACCAGCCCCTATTCTGCCCAGAAACAAAGTCGAACATAACCCCTTCTTCCTATCCAAAACAGTGCCAAACCCTGCAATAGGACGAGTAACACCCCACATTCTAGTGCTAAAAGAAAGAGTAAAGGACAAATGTTCCCTGCATCTATTACCCAATAAGTTTATTATTGTCAATGTAATGAACTTAAGCACTAACCTATTTCTGGTTACCTAGTGTCGCAATTGTCTAACAAAGCCATCTTTATGTCATATGTGGATATAATGTGAATTATACAAACTATATAACAAGGACTTGGCAAACTGACCATATAAGGTCAACGTTGGTGATCAGCATAGCCATGTACCTTCTTTATAAAAAAAAAAAGATAGTGCTTCTCACAGAAAGGCTGTAAGGTGATAATTCACGACTTTAAACAGTCCTAAAATACATACAACCCATTGTAACAGTCCCAAAGATGTCCCGATTTTTGGCCTTAAAACAGTCCCAATTTCAACACCTATAATTTCCAGGGAAATGTGCCAAAACAGAAATCAAATACCCCATTTTCACTATTAAAGAAGCTCATTTGTGACCGTCTTAAGACGAAATTTTAAGCATTAAAATGATAGTATTCACCCAATTAAATTACCCAACATAATTACCCACTTCACCATGAATCCAAAGGTACTAACTTTTCTCAAAATTAATAAGTAAATCTAGTATAAGACCGTCACATACTACAATAATATGGAAATTTCATAAAGAATGAAACTTTAACACAAGTAAGCATCCAATATACAAACTAGCATACAAAATCGACTTAGTAACGAATAATCCTATCACCGTTACCTTAAACGCTCCTTATTCTTCGAATAAATGGTCCACAAGGCACGAGCCTCACCCCGGGTCTTCGAATCCTTCATAAAAGGGCAAGAAAACGGAATAAAGAAGCTAAAAGACGACACTTTTATAAGACGGCGAAAGACGAAACCACTACAAAAAGGAGACTTTTTTACCTTAAAAGAACGAGGAAGGAATGAGGAAGCTAAAGGTGTAAAAATTATTAAATTTGGTTGAGAAATGGGACGGGATCTGAGGTTGGGGGTGACGAAATGGTGCTTTGGTCCATTTTTGTGTTGTTGTAGGGATGTTGTTGTTGCTGACTTCGAATGAAGAAGAAGAAAAAATGGGAAAAAAATAAGGGGGTGGGGACGGTACATCAACAACAACAACAACAATAATAATAATAATAATAATAATAATAATAATAATAATAATAATAATAATAATAATAATAATAATAATAATAATAATAATAATAATAATAATAATAATAATAATAATAATAATAATAATAATAATAATAATAATAATAATAATAATAATAATAATAATAATAATAATAATAATGAGACACCAGCTAGCTTGCTAGCTTCTAATTATACGTACGTTTCTTCATTGTTAAGTAATTTCGCTCGTTTTTAAAACCGTCTCGAGTTAATAAAATCGGTTTTTAGTAAAAGTTTCATTAATAAAACGGAATTAATAATAAATAAATTTAATGAGTGAAAATAAAATAAACTCAGCTAGTTAACAGAAATAATACGCTATCAGCTTGAACCGGAATTATTAGCGATTTTTACGAAACTAACGGATATTAATAAAAATTGCTATTTTAGTGAAATAAGCTCAAAATAGCTAATTGGACGGTTTTGTTCCCAAAATCCATCTCGGGTTTACTTAAAACAACCTTCATAAGGACTCGTAAAGAAACGGAAATTATTAAATAAATAAACCCGAACTAACTTCAATAAATTCGAACTAACTTTAAATAAACTTATTAATGATTATTAAATTTAACGTAACGAATTATAATGAAATTAATTAATTAGCTGAGAAAAATAAATATATAAATCGTTAACCAACGTAATTAAATATAAAGTAACAATTAAAAGAATTTTATCCAACTTAATAAAATACGGGGTGTTACAGAGGTTGACTAGCCCTACCACTTTACGCCGTGTTCCATCGTATACTCGAACACCTTGGTTTGTAGGAGTCCAATCCGATTCTTTCATGCCCAATTTGTATGTTGTCTTTAATGGTATGACATTGACTGCGGAGCCATCGTCTACCAAAGTCATTGGCACGTTCTTCTTTAAGCATATGACGGTAATGTACAGAGCTAGGTTGTGACTGGCGCCGAAGGGAGGCAAATCCTCATCTGAGAAAGTAACCGGGTTACTTAGCTTAGTTGAATCTTGGAAGACCAAGTTGACTACGTCGTCAGGCGTAGAATTGTGCGCTACCTTCAATTTACCCAAGGCGTGCAGTAAAGCTTGGCGATGAGGAAATGAACTTGCCACTAGTTGCCAGACTGAAAGATCAGCCTTTGTTTTCTGTAGTTGCTTTAGCAAGTGGTCAGTAGATGTATCTTCGCCATCATTTGGTGTGATAACATTGGTGTTAGTAACTGGACCATTAGTTATAGGACCGTTTTGAGAAACATTTTGATATGGACGCCCTGAACGAGTAAGGTGGTCTATATCTTGATCTTTGCTAGCTTTGACTATATCCTCACTAACCTTGACTAGATAGTGTTCAGTGAGGTATTCATCTTCATCGTCATTGGCCCATATTTCGTTGACGTTAGTAAGCTCTCTCAATCTGATGAGCTCGGCTTCTAAACTGATTATTTAGTCGACTAGACTGTCAACTACGGCGACTACCTCTTGCATTGTAGAATTTTGAAACAGATTTAGTGGCACGCTCTCCTTGGGTATGGTGCTTGGATTACAGAGGGATGCTACAACATCTTCCAGTTCTGAAACATGCCTACTTACACTCTTTGCCCATGCAATAAAATCGGCGATGGTAGGAGAAATGATGGAGTAACTCCCCTCATCTTATAATGCATGAATCTCATCTTCGATTGGAGAAATGAGGTGTGAACAATCCAAGGTGGATTCTTCATCTGTAATCATCAGAACTCCAAGAGGATTCTGAGAATTGTTAGGCTTACCTCCAGGAGGTATAGGTAGACGACCATCTTCGATCATGTCCTGAAGGACATGTTTTAGCTTGAAGCATTTCTCTGTATCGTGTGCCTTACCTCTATGATATTCGCAGTATGCATTTTTGTCCCAGAACTTGGACTTCTTTTTTGGGTCAGGTGTAGGTCCTATGAGTTGGAGTTTACCCTGTTTCATCAACCTTTTCAGAGCATTGGAGTATGTATCGCCAATGTTCGTGAACTTCCTTTGTGGGTTATTCTTCTTTGATGATTCGATAAGGTTAACCTCATCAGTCTTGCTACTAAAGCCATAAGAACGACTCGTTGAGCCTTGATATCCACGACCTACCATTTTGGACAAGATCCCTTTACGGATGTCAACCTCAATTCTCGTCCCTAGCACGGTTAGATCTTTGAAGGTCTTAATGTTTTGGTACCTCAAATGGTTTGCATAAATGGGTCTTAAGTTATCCACGAATTTTTCCAGAAGGGTAGCTTTATCTGGACGTTCAACTAATTGTGTGCTAGTCTTCCTCCACCTACTTTGGAAGTCGGTGAAGCCTTCTTTTTCATTTTGGGTAAGAACCTCTAGAGTGCGCATGTTGACTTGGATTTCAGCATTATCTGTGTATTGTTTATTAAATTCAATTGCGGCGTCATCCCAAGTGGCAATCTTCTTGTGCTCAAAAGAGTAGAACCATTGCGTAGGAATGGTATCGAGAGATGAAGGAAATATCCTTAAGAACATCTCAGGTTTGATGCCTTTGATAGACATGTAGTCTTTGAAAGCACGAATGTGGTTCAAAGTGTTTTCATGCCCCTTGAATTTCGGGATGTCAGTCATGTTGAAGTTGGTTGGCAATTGAGCATTTACGACCTCATACTTGCGATTATTCTCCATATAGATGTCATCTCCCTTAAGGTACATTAGTTGCTCCTCCAAGTATTGGAGTCGCTTTTCAGCTTCAGTAAAACCTATTGGAGGGTTGGTTTCTTGTTGTCCAACAAAGGGTGGAAGGTTATCATCCACGACCTCGCTAGGAACCTCGCTTTCTGCATGAGGGAGTCTAGTTTCTACGGCAACAATTCGGCCTTCAATAGTGTTGAGGCGATCATAAACTTGGTCTTGGCTTGTTTGGAGACGCGCGAGCGCAGCTAAGATTTGATCATTACCATTTTGGGGTTGGCCACTCTGACTTGTGGTACTAGTTCCAGGCATCTTGGGAACTGGATAAGAGATTGACGATGAATCAAAACACGATCGACCATTCTAGCACACTTACTCAAAGAAAGACTCGACTTGTGAAGTGGGAGTGTGCCACTGTGTTAAGTGAGGTTTGAAAATGACAAAGGTTTGAAATGTTTGTCCTAGACAACTGTAGTGTAGTTGTAGGAGTGCTGACTCGAAGTGAGGTTTTGAAATGGGTTTGAGGCCCGAATTTTGACTGGACATTTGGACAGAGTTTTGACTCATTTTGCGCTATTTAGGCCATTTTTTAAAAATGTTTACATCTTGAAAAGGTTTTTTGTTTTACAAAATTTTGTCATGGTTTTGTTTACAAAAATGGTGATCACATATGATACAAGCATTCATACAGGCATTATAATGGTATGATGAGTGCATTTAGAAGGGTTTTGGCTTAAAATGGTGGGTTGCCATACCGAGCAATCAAACCCTGGTCTGTGGAGAGGTCCGTGCCAAACATGAGTAAGGTCGGTTCCTAGTCCATTTCCTCGAGTAGTGAAAGCTCTTGATACAAACATGAGTAAGCATCACGGTATGGTTGACGTCAATCGCTATCTATCCTTAGGCCCAGATAAGAATTTGGACAGTCCAGATGGGGCGATTGGTCGAATGGGTTGGGTTAGACCTAGGAAGGTCGACTAAAACGACCTAGGAAGGTCGAGTAATGAAAACCGACAACTGTCTCATATAAACTATTCCCTAACCTTATTCAAGTTTCACCCTTGGCAACACGTAAGTGTATTACTCCCCAGCGGAGTCGCCAAACTGTGGACACGGGGGCGCTTGGGAAACAAGCGTTTGCATTTGTGGAGTCGCCACCAATTTATTGTGGAAAATTGGAAATCGTTCGAATACCTCGCGTCATGTCAAGACACAAAGTAGTGACATGAACACTAAGAACTCGTTACCCTTAGCATTCTATGTCTAGAATGACTCTCGTGGATGCCAATGAACACGGATGTTCACAGAGATCTGGAGTAAGGGATGAGGGTATGTATTAGGAAGTCCTTTTAATGAACACTTAATCTCGCCCGCCTCGATAGCGGCCTCTACTAATGATTAGGGAAATCATTTGTACTCGATATGCTGTCGATTATATGCATGCAATGCAACATCCACAGATTAATCCTAGCATGTGAATTAATACTAAGTCGGTGAACATGTAATTTAGCATTCAATTACGTCGAATTAGGGTTCAGAATTAATTACATGTGAAAACAAATAAATAAATCATCCAATACAATAAATAAATAAATGCAATAATTAAAAATACAATAAATTCAACGAATTAATGATTTACGTCAAAAATATATTTAAGACGGACAATTTGAGAAAAACAAGAGAAAATGAAGTAAGAAGATACGGACAGATTAATGGCGATATTACGATTAATAGTCGATTAATACGTAAACTAATGAATTAGGTCAAAGCAAGAACGGAAGTTCAGAGACAGAAATTAACCCGGAACAGGCGCAGCAATGCTGCGTCTCTTGGAAGAGGCGCAGTGGTCACTGCGTCTGTTCCTGAGGTGAGTTCTGGCTGTGAAGTCAGAACTGCGAATTGTTAATGTTCGTTGGTGTGTTTAATGGTTGATTATGGATATTTGACTCGGATGAAAGTGATTTAGCATATTATTTACATATGAAACAGTCATAAAAGCGATAAAAAACGAATTAAAACGAATTAGAAGGAATTAAAACGGATTATAAACTAACTACAAATTAATTAGGTTAAACTATTAATTGAAAGGCGTGATAAACTGAAAATAAACGGTTAAAATATGTACAAAGGTCGAACTCCAGAGACTTGATATGAATGAATCGAGTCTCTAAAAATCCGAGTTTGATTTAATGACGAAAACCCGCAAATATCGATTATAAGGGATTTAAGTCGGAATTAAAGCGTGATATTTATTAAGAATACATATTAAAATTATTATATATGAATAAAAGAGAAGAAAATAAGAAAAAGAAAACAGAAGAAGACAGATTAACAGAGAGGCGAGGAAGAAGAAGAAAAGCAGGAATTATGGCAGCCTCTAGAAGAGGTGCAGCAGGTGCTGCGACTCTTCGAAGAGGCGTAGTAGTTGCTGCATTTCTTCTCGACGTCTGCCTACTGTTAATCCGTAAAAACAGTTTATCAAAAGGGTTTTAGAAATCGTTTTTAAGCATACTTTTGACGTAAATCTTACATTAATTGGTACAAAAATAAAATACAATAATAAAAGATGGGATTTACACCCTCAGACTTACATGTTTGACGAAATAAGATTAACTAAGTTAACGTATAGTGATTGCTCGAATCGAATGTATGATAAAAGTGCCCTCGTAAGAGGATTTAGATTAAATTGATTGATTAATTGAGGTGTAGTTGGTCAAATTCGTCGGTCATGCAACGTGACTGGTACTCAGAAGGATCCGAGCTTACGTGGTCGATTGATCAAGCACGTAGACGTCAATAAGCTTAGAGCACGGTCTTAGAATGCAAAGGGAGAAGAGAAGGGCGGACACTCGCGTGAGAAATATGAGGAACGAAGGTCCCTATTTATACTAGAAAATACGGAGAATTATGGATGACTCAAACTTTGGAAACAAATCTCGAAAAAAATCTGAAAATATACAGAAAAGAGCTGGGGAAGAGGCGCAGCAGCTACTGCGATCCTTCGAAGAGGCGCAGCAGGTGCTGCGTCCTTTCCCTAGAGGTTTCCTCCTGCCGAAGAAAGATTTCCACGTTTCTTTTATAGAATTGCGGTAGATCTCGACTTCCTTATTCCTTAAAATAAAATTTTCGGGATATATTTTACCAAAAGGATATAAAATTAAATTATGGAATAAATATCTGGAATATTCTAGGACATTCCGACTTGGCATTTTAAACGATTTATTAGAAAATGAAGCGGTTTTTGACCCCGGACTCCAAATGTACTCTAATTACTGTCAAAATGACCGTAATGGCGCGTAGATGACGACTAAGGGGTAGACACAAGTATTTGAGCTATCACTTGACGATAAACTTACGAACTATCATAAATCGTTCCGCGTACCAAACATGCGGCCCAATCATCATCAGGTGGCTTGCGGGAGGTGCACTAACGAGGTATCAACAAGTACTTTGATGAGGTTGGTTCCGAAAGTAGAAATATTGTGGTCCGTCCTCTCTCGGCAAAAATCAAGTTCTTTTTGAACTTTTTGTGGAATACCGTTGTGCCAAGAGGGGGTGGACGGGATAAAGTGTCAAGTTATGAGGCTATCATTGTGTATTCTTGGTTGGAGGGTCGGAAAATTAATTTGGCGAGTCTTGTGTTTAACCGTTACCAAGGAGAAACATAGCACTACTCTCGATCTTCCATATGGGATGTGGATATCAAGGTTGTTGGAGATTAAGAGAGTTATAGGTCGGGAGAGTTATGGTGTGAGTGCAAAAGACGGTATGTATGAACGTGTGATTAAGTTGATGGGTCTCGGGTTTGATGGACCCGAATTGGTCTTTGCTAAGAATGTTGAAAAGAGCACTAGTGATGTTGGATTGGTGGCTATGAAAGCCAAATTGGATATTTTTATGGGATCCTTAATGGCTAAGTTTGAGGAGCAAACCACGGCATTAGTTACGGCCATGTCTCCGGTTGGACCATCATGGTCCACGGATGGTGGCTTGGATAGTGCTCGGGTTTATGCGTGGATGGAAGGGGTTGATAAGAGGCTTACGGGTTTTGAGAGGGAATTGGTGGTAATTCGTGAAGAAGTGTTCCAACACGGTTATCGTCTCTCTTATCTTACTAGTCAAGGAGGTGTGTTGGTCATGGACGGAAAAGCAATGAAGGCCGATCAATCTCTTACTTTGGAGGCGACAAAGGCTTTGTCTTTGAAGGTTCTTAACTTTGAGAGAAGTCTTCAAGCTCAAGCAACACTTTTGCGGAGCTCATTTGATCGTGTTGATGCCTTGGAACATCGTACTCGTCCCGATTACGTTAACCCATACAAAACCCGTCAAATTTAGCCTTGCCTTACTCCTCCCCTGTTTTCGCACTTTCTTTTATTAGCCTTCATTTCTTTTCTTTACTAATGGTGTATTTTTCATCCTAAACTCTCTGCCATTCGGCCCATTTTGGCATGCTACTTGTGGCTATGGCCTAAGTAGTTCTAAACATGTTCTTCATTCGGCCTATTTGGCATAGACATGTTTTCTTTGATTTGTATGCTATCTTAATTCGTAGGTACTTATGTTTATCTATGGTTTATTAGTTTCTTATATCGTTCTTATCTCTTGTCTCGTCATGTATTATTCTAGTCATTTTATGTTTGTTCTTATCTTTTTGATGATGTCAAGAGGGGGAAAGAACGACCATGGTAAGCATTTACATAAGCTTGCTCCTTGTCAAGACCAATTGTCTCTTAGAGTTCTTTAAGTTTCGATCTTGTGTTAATCGTTTGATCTTGCGTTGATATTTATCTATAATGATGATGGTATTATATTGAGGGGGAACTATATACTTAGTCACAATTTTAGGAGACTTGCCATCATCAAAAAGGGGGAATTTGTTAAACCATATAGATTATATGTTTATGTTTTGATGATGTCAAGAGAACTTTATTTTTATACTCGTTGCGCGTAATTGTTTGTTTAATCTCTTCAGATTAGACTTACTATTTGCAAAGCTTAAAGAATTGTGATAAAAGTATACAAGACTATATTGTGGTCAAGCCCTCAATTACGGATCAAGATGTCACAAGATAGTGGAAGAATTGTTCAAGCATCATGAGAAGATGAAGCTCGTCTAAAGATTAATCAAGCTTGAATGATGAAGTAGACTATACTCGAAGATCTCCTAAGAAGATTATAATAGTGTAGGTGATTATCTCGTAATGGTAACATAAGAATGGATTTCTTGTATTTATAAAGTTATAGCTTGACAGCTATAACATTACTTGTGCAAGAGCTCAATGTTATAGCTCTTCTACTATAACATTGAGATGCTGAGCTTATATTATACACGACTTAAAGAGGTTTTCAAATTGTTTTTGAAAAATGTTTTTGGTTCTTTTAAATGTTTTAGCAAAAGTATTCATTTAATAAGGAAGCTCATATTCATATAGAGTGTGGTTTTATTTTAAACTTATAATTAGTAATTATGTTGGATCAACTTATAAGTTGAGCCATATTACTAATTAGGGTTTTTAACAAAGCATACTCTTAAACCCTAAAATCTAATCTAACTTCAAGTTAGGGTTTTCACGAAAAACGAGGCATGTGTGCCGTGTTTATTTCGTGTAACTTAAGGTATAAAAGTTGTTATTGTTAAGATTTTATTCTCTAGAATTATCTTAATATATCTTTTATATTTAGCTTGATATGGTTATTTATGATAAGGATATTCTTGTTATGGAAAATCTTATCATATCTTAAGATTTAAGGAAAGAATAATAGGAGAATAATTTATAAATTATCTATTGTAATATTCTCTATTATCTCTTAGGATTTTAACGAAAGAAATAACAAGATATGATTTGTTTACATATCTAATATTTAGGCCATTAGGGTTTCGTGTAAATCGAGTGCTATGCTCCTTCCTTTCCTATAAATACTTTGCACTTTGCAACATTTAAAAGTAAGACCTTTAAGCATATTTTGATTTTATTTTAAGAGCAAAAACCGTGAGTTTCAAACCAGAAAACCGTTTTGCTATTTCCGAAAAAGGTCATGTGTTTATAAACTTGTGCATTTGTTCTTTTGTTATCATTATAAGATAATAGTACTCAATCGATTTCTTACTCGTTCATTAACGTGAACTTTTAGTAGAATCATTAGTGTTTTCTTATTAGCGTAAGTTAGTCACTCGAGTATTTAGCGGTACTCACTTGAGTTACAACTAGGGTTAGTTGTACGAGTTGGGTTAGTAAATTTGTAGTCCGTAGAAAGGTACTAAATTTATTAATCGAGAATAGTGGACGTAGGTTTCGATTTGTGAAACTGAACCACTTCAAAAATCCGTGTGTCTCTTTCTCTTTCGTTTATTTGCTTTGTTCTATTTCGTTAATTAGTTAATTAGTTAAAGTTTAATCAATAAACTTTAAATAATTAATTACACAATTACAATTGAAAAAGTAAGTAAAAATTTTAATTCTCAATTCACCCCCCTCCCCCCTTGAGTATTTCGGATCGATAGACTCTTCATTTCAAAAAGAAGATTTTTTCAGGGATCTCACAATGACGACTCCGCTGGGGACTTGATAAGAGGGTAAGACTTAAAATTTATTTATATGATTATATTTTTGACGAAATTGGCTTGTCTTATGTTCCATAGAATGGACCGTATATTTGGTGCATGTCTGCATGATAATTAAACAAAATCCATCTTGCGTCATTAAAAGTGGTTCCATGTTGATGCCCACTAATTCCTCTGACTTTCGTTTTGAACGATAGAGGTATGTTGTTCTTGTTCTTATTCATGAGTTTAGTTAATTATTTTAATTGATTATGTGCGGTATAACATTGTTGTATTGACATAGTAATTGTTTTCTGCTCTAGATTAACTGCTTATTGTTGGTTGTCTTTTGTTTCAAACTTACAGCTAAGCTTAAAAAAAAGGTGTAGGCTCCCCGTTAGCCAATATTACGCCATTTAAGCTACCCTATTCACCCTCGGTAAAGTATGTTGTATACTTAGAAGGTCCATTCGACCGACTAGGCCTTACACATATTTTCCACCTCATGACGTCGCGTTTTGGCAACTCGTCTGGTCCATATGATCGGGGGAGCACAAAAGCGATTGATACCCTCGGGTATTTTAATGTTGTGAGTACCCAATTTCTAACCCACAAGCCTAACCATAGAGCCGGTAGATCCTTTGTTAGGCCATATTATAATTGTATGTCATATTTGTTAATGGTATTATTTTTTTTTTTTTAAAAATAAACCAAAGCGGTTTATCATATATTAATCAAATCCTGATCTGCAGCATTCACAAAAGGTTGCGGCAAACTATCCATCCAAAATATTCTACCTATGGTCCATGACGTAGCATGAGCTACTAAGTGAGCTAGCTTATTACACACCCGACGAGTATAATTAAAAATAACAGAAATAAAGAACGGAACTAAACTTAAAATCTCGTCGTAAATAAGAAATATGTCACCACGACCCTTCTTCCTTCCCTTTAAATCAGCAACCACATTAAGACAATCGCTCTCGATGATAATACTCCGCATCCCAGCACGCTTTGCCTCCTTCAAGCCAAGAAGAATAGCTTCCGCCTCAGCCGATTTCACACAACAAATGCCCGAGGTTTGAACTGACACAGCCCATGCCACCCGTCCATCACCATCTCGGCAGACCGCACCCAATCCTACACCCATCCCCTCCTTCACACCTGCATCGACATTTATCTTCCACATACCATCAGTCGGTCTAGCCCAGCTAACAACACTCGACGGCTCCTCTTCCCCCCTACCCTCATCAGCCCTATCCACTACCAAACTCGCCATCTCCCATACCATATCCGTGACCCTCCTCACAACTCCCTCCCCCGTCCACTCCCCGTTATCAAATAACAATTTATTTCTCTGCTCCCAAATCACCCAACACGCGGTCATAAAAAGAACAAGCTCCTCCTTCCCCAAACCACGCAACTCGCCCTCCGCCCACTCCCTTATGCGCATACTACTATTGCTCCTGAAGACCTCCAGACCGACCATCTCCCATACCTCCTCATTCCAACCGCAATCCCGAACAACATGGATACAAGACTTCTCAACAGCATGACACCTATGGCAAGACCCGTCAAAAGTCCGAGCCCGAGTTGCTATATTACCCTTAACCTGAAGCGCATCACTACACAGTTGCCACATGAACACTTTTATACGTGGTAACACCGGGGTACTCCAAATTACTTTCCAAAGCCAACATCCCATCGAATCGTCGGACTGCTCCCCCCCCCCCCCCCCCATCACTCTCCTCAGCAGCTAGCAGCCGGTATCCCTCTCGAACCGAGTATTCCCCGTCACGCGTGCCATCCCATGTCCAATAATCCTCATGTGCAAGCTAACTCAAACGTATATTCATGACCCTCTCCGCTTCAAAGGGTAGAAACATAGCCTCAACCTTTCCCCTATTCCACTTAGCCTCACCCGCCACCATTAGTTCTTCAACTCGCATCCCCAGATCGAAATCTCCTCGTGGCGAAATTACACACCTAGATGACGTCCCTGGTATCCACGGGTCCAACCACACCCTTGTCTCCCTCCCGTCACCAACTCTCCTTCGCGCTCCAAACCCCAACACATGCTTCGTATCACAAATACTCCTCCAAGTATAACTCGAATTATTGCCTACACCAGCATCCATGAAAGAGCAGTTCGGAAAGTATTTACCCTTTAGGACTCGGACCATCAAGCTGCCCTCGTTACACAGCAATCGCCAAGCTTGCTTCGCTAACAGAGCCAAATTAAAATTACCAATGTCCCTAAAACCCATACCCCCCTAGCCTTCGAACGACACATAGCCTCCCAAGCCACCCATGATATCTTCCGCTTCCCATTTTTAGATCCCCACCAAAACCTCGAGACAATAGAACGAAATTCGTCACAAAAGTTAACTGGTAACTTAAAAACACTCATCGCATATGTAGGAATAGATTGGGCAACTGCCTTTATCAAAGTTTCCCTACCAGCTCTGCTAAATAATTTACCACACTAACCCTGCATCTTATTATTCAATTTGTCCCTAACAATCTTATTGAGAACCTGCTTGGAATGTCCTATAACCGTTGGTAATCCTAAATATTTCCCTTGCTGTTGCACAACCTGTACTCCTAATATTGAGGACACCTTATCCCGTCGCCAAGCAGCTGTACCCTTACTAAAGGACACTGTCGTCTTCTCTTTGCTCACCAGCTGTCCAGAAGCTCTCTCATACTTACCCAATAAATCCATGACAACACGGGCCTGAACTTCGCTAACTTTAACAAAAATTATGCTATCGTCAGCGAAGAAAAGGTGAGAAATAAATGGTGATAACGGCGCCACCCGGATGCCATGTAGCACGCCCTCCTCCACTTTACGCCTAATCATACTTGACAGTACCTCTGCACAAAGAATAAATAAATAGGGAGATAACGGATCACCTTGACGCAAACCCCTACTCGGTACAAACGCTTCAGACGGAGACCCATTTATAAGCACTTCATACGACACAATTCGAACACATCTCATCACATTACCCACCCAATTCCCATCAAACCCCATGGATAGCAGCACCTTCTCCAAAAACACCCATTCAACCCTATCATACGCCTTCGCCATATCCAGCTTTAACGCCATATGCCCGCCCCCACTTCGAGCATTCTTCATGTAATGAAACATTTCGAATGCAATCAAAATATTATCTGAAATCAATCTTCCAGGAGTAAAAGCGCTTTGATTTTCCGAAACCAAACTTCCCAGAAATTGCTTCAGTCTGTTAGCGAGCACCTTAGCTACTAATTTATACAATACATTGCATAAACTTATTGGCCGATAGTCAGTGAACTTATCCGGTGCCTTCTTCTTTGGGATTAAAACAATGTGTGTGCTATTAATAATAGCAGGGCTCTCACTACCATTCAAAATACGAAGAACCAACCTTGTAACGGATGGGCCCACAATATGCCAATAAGTTTGATAAAAAAGAGCATTCATACCGTCAGACCCAGGTGCTTTCAGAGGATGCATTTGTTGTAACGCTTCAAACACTTCCACTTCCCTGTACTCGGCCTTAAAGCTTTTATTCATCGCCACCGTCACCCTATCCTTCACACCACTAAGCAGCTCCTCGAAATCACCCGGCTGCGAAGACGTAAATAATTCGCTAAAAAATTCGACAGCCGTGCCCTTAATTCCCGCATCCCCGGTCACAACCCGCTCACCGTCAACTACAACCCTCCCAATCCGATTCTTCTTCTTCCTCTGACCCGCCTTTCGATGATAATATTTGGTATTTCTATCCCCCTCCTTCAGCCATAATGCCCTCGATCTCTGCCTCCAAAAAATTTCCTCCTGTCAAAGTAAACTATTAATGTCTTTAATAACAGCCTTCCTCTCCCGCACATTTTCCACAGTTCGCTCATTCATATTCAGCCACTCCAACTGCTTTCTTTTGCGACTCAAGTCTCTCATAATCTTCCCTATACTCACCCCCTTCCATTTTTTCATTTCTCTCGCACACCTAGCTATTGTATCCACCACATTCCAGTCCTCTTCCTCCCATGTTTTCTTTATAGTATCTTCACACCCATCCTCCCCCATCCATATCTGTTCAAAACAGAACCTACGCATCCGGGTCCCATCAAGCCCCTCACAGCCATCCAACACAACTTTAATAGGTGAATGGTCTGACCACTCACGACTCATGTTGATCACCTTCGCATACGGAAACAACTCTCGCCAACCTTCATTACTAAAAGCTCGGTCCAAACGACATTGCCTATTATCCACTCCAGCTTGTCCGTTATCAAAAGTAAACCCGTACCCTTCAAACCCCAAGTCACTCAGCTCACAAACATCCACCGCATCCCGAAAGTTGTTCATTTGCCGCTGTGCCCTACTCCCCCCCTTCATCTCATTAGTAAAAAGCACCTCATTAAAAACCCCCACACATAGCCATGCACGGAGCTCGTGTATCCGCTGCAAGGGACCGGAGTAGCTCCCAAGATAAATGACGGTCCTGCACTGCCGGCCACCCATAAAACCCCGTACACCTCCATTCCAAATCATATGTCCGTATATCGAAATCCATAAAGTGAATAGAAGCAGCTCGAAACACCACATGAATATCTTTCTTCCACAAAAAAGCAAGACCTCCTGACCGCCCCACACTATCCAACGCCATACCAAAATAATCATCAAAACGTAACATAACCAACCTCATCTCCTCACTACTCAGCTTTGTCTCACACAAAAAGACCAAAGCTGGGGCCTCCCTCCGGACAAGATTCCGGAGCCCTCCAACTGCAACGGGATTGACCAGCCCTCTGCAGTTGAGACTCAAGAGATTTATTGGGCCCGGCGGGATTGACTCAGGTCAACCTCCGCCTCAGATATATACACATCCCTGTGACAAGCAACCCTCTTCTAAACACAACCAGTACCCTCAACATCATCAGCTCTCGTCCGTTTTTTATTTTCATTTATTATCACATTATCAGCTAGCTCAGACGAAACCAAACCTTCCCCACGCTCCACTCTCTCACAACGCTGCCACTTCTTCACACTAGGCTTTACCACAACCGTCTCCACCATGCTAGACTCCACACCAACCTCCTCAGTCAAAGACTCACTCGGCTGCCCC
This sequence comes from Silene latifolia, assembly GCF_048544455.1. Taxonomy (NCBI): domain Eukaryota; kingdom Viridiplantae; phylum Streptophyta; class Magnoliopsida; order Caryophyllales; family Caryophyllaceae; genus Silene; species Silene latifolia. The sequence continues at coordinate 29,505,294 of NC_133532.1, forward strand.
ATAACCAGCGAACAATCCTTCGCAGGCTCCCCCGTCATACTACCCCTACACACAGCACCCTTATCAACAACAACCGATCCTCCCTCCCTTCTGCCACCATCCCACCTCAGAGACCCCATACCTCCTAAATCACCCTCCTCCAATCCTCCCTGAGTACGCCCCTCCATCACACTCTGCAGCTCCATACAACCCGCAGATTTCTGAAACTTAACCTTGCTAGATAGTGCAATACGTTTCAGTTTCTCAATCATCTCCTCTTCACTCTGACGGAACTCCTCTTTAAACTCCGGTCTCAAATCTCTGCTAGTCTTCCGCCCCTCAGCAACACCCGCCCTACCACCCTTCCACGGCGAGGCACGCAGCTTCTCCCCATAACGCAGACAATGGTATTATTATTATTGTTGGTTTTGTATGGTTTTGACATCACTAACTAACCACCTAATTAGATATGCAAATAAAAAGAGAACAGATAAGAGTCGAACCGTCGTATACTAGTAATCCCGTGTTAGCTAACAGTAGACATAGTGCTCTTACATGGCCACGTAAAATAATAGTTTAGCTTAATGTTTGCATTTGATCTTTGTACATGTCATACACCACATAGATATTACATATTTTTAGTCTAGATAAAAATAAGCCCTAAATTAGTACATGCTTGCATTCACAATTAGCCATAATTGTATTAACATTAACGGAATTTATTTTCGCAGTACACATTTTACTCATTTCAGTACTTTTTGCACCAAAATTTCCATTTTTTACCCTTTACTGAAAAAAAATCAAAATTTATTCTCTCCATCTTCTCTCTATTGATGCATCCTTAACTTACTTAACCTTCCTTCCAATTATGACTAATTATTCGAATATAGAACAAGTATTTAATTCAGTAATCTATTATTTATCATCTAATTGATACCTTTTAATAGTTTTTTTAATTAGGATTTATATTCAAACTAAGTATTGTTAATTGGTGTGGATGGTGGGGATATTAGCGTAGTCGGATGTCCCCGACGACATGCAGCAGTTACCGCCGGCGATAAGGAACCACGTTTGTCGCCCGATTCTGTTCTGTATGCCGCCGGCGAGAAGGGAGAGGACGAGAGGCGGCGGAAAGAGAGATCTGGTGGTAGTCAGCGGGAAGGGACCTAGATATCCTTGGGGTGACTTTCATATGGCTTGATCGGCGATAGTGGTGGTCGGCGATTTCGGGTGGTAGTCGGCACAGATGGCCAATGATGGTGTTAATAGTGATATATACGTATGCTGTAGTACATAGCATAACTACATACTTTGATAGTTATTAGGTTTCTTTTTTCTTTTTTTCCAGTGTACTGTACACTGATTTTTCTTTTTTTTTTTCTTCGTTTTTTTCAATGTAGTACTTGGTACGGTTATGAATACGGTACATGTGTGAAAAAATTATTTCAACGAAGTACATAATTTATCAATGTTGTTCATAATGATTTTTGTTTTCAAAATAATTTATCATGCAGTACATGATTACATGTAGTGGGTTTATGGAATTAAAGAGAAATGAAATTTGAAATTAAATTAGTTAGAATTAGAGAGAATACATTATAGAGAAGTTAGAGAGAGAAAATGGGTGGAAAAATAAAAGGGGTAAAATTGTCAATAGTGTACTGCGATGAGTAAAATCTGTACTGCGAAAATCAGGACCCTAACATTAATCATAATACATATCATTTGCATAGTTTATTATTTTCAAAAAAAAAAATCTCTCTTTGCAAAATAAAAAAAATGGGTCTTATTTTTTATTTTCAATTTATTTATTTTTTTTTTTTAAAATAAAATTTCTTCTTTTTTTTTGAAAATTTTTCATTCTTTTTAACTGACAATTTTTCATTCTTTTTAACTCATTTGTAATCCATTATAGAATCGCAAAAGTGGTAATTAAGCCCCCTAACTTTGTTCAATTGTGAAATTAGGCCTCATAAGTTTTATTTGGAGCAATCAAGCCCCTTAAGTTTCACAAATGTGAAATTCAACCCCATTTTCTTAATTTTCTTAATTTTCACCAAATTCTTATATTAAAATCACTTTTAATAGAATTTATCAAATGTAAAATATTTTGTTTTATAATTTTAGAACTTTTATATATATATTAAATATTGAGATTTTTTCTGAATTTTATAGTATATAGACAATTTATTATATATGTACGAATACTATATAAATTATAAACAATTTACTAAATATGTATGTAAAAGTGTCATTCAATGATTAATAAATTATGTAGAAATTCGTAAAGTTGCAATTAGTAATTTTTAGTATTTAATAAAAAAGTTAATAGTAATATAAAATGTTTTTAATTAAAATTCTTGTGAAAATTTTAAAAATGTGGTTGAATTTCACTTTTGGTGAAACTTAAGGGGCTTGATTGCTCCAATTGAAACTTATGGCGCCTAATTTCACAATTGACCAAAGTTAAGGGGTTTAATTACCACTTTCCCGAGTATCGAAATCCATGTGTGTTATCTTCTACATCGAGTCTTTCCATCAATTTGAAAACAACTCCCCTGGTTTCTCCTTGTATGGTCATTGTCTACCGATTTAAAAAAAAAAAAAAAAAAAATGAGTAAGAAGGAGAAACTGCCCAAAAAATATGTCAAACTTTCCCACTCTCTTGTACAATTTTGAGTTATATTGCGTATACAAGTCGAAAAGATCAAGGGACAAGAAAACGTGTTTATAAGATCACAAAAGACCACGATCCCATCCGTCTTCTAACGTAGATGATTATGAAAGGCCTCATGAATATTTGTTTTTTAAGCTATTCTAGAACATCACTTTGCAAAACCAGGGAGTGTTCTACCGAACCACAAACAACGACAACGGAGTATACTCATGAGTCATTTTATCCAATAAGAAGTAGTTTATCGAAAATTGTTGGTAATTATCAACTGAGCACTGTTTATGTCAAATGTCTAAATTAAATTAGGACCATTCAAGTCCTTTTTCAGTTAAAAAAAAAAAAAAAAAAAAAAAAAAAAAGTATATGTTTTTTTTATTAGTCACTTGTTCTACTTTTTATCCTTAACTGGTAGAATAGACTTGAAATACTCTAGGGCGTATCCCTTTAGTGTAGATCAATTGACCTCTTAAAGTCAGCCTGAACGAGGGCGTGCATTTGACCATCTTTTCAACCTCTGTGGTGTAATAATTCCTTGATCGTCGTATCTCTAACTATGTGACCTCTAGGTTTGGAGACTCAATCTTTCTACCCGATTTGTCAAATTCTTCATATTTCATATGACTACCAATGCAAATGTGCAGAAATTTCTCTCTACCAGATTTGTCAATTTATCATATTCCATGTGACTACCAGATGAGCACAAATCTCATATAACCGATCAATATCCAAATCTTATCATCCACTATCATTGGGGCTATAAAACTAGCTCAAAAATATTCAAACCAGATTCTGAGTACACCCTTGTCCAAACATACCAAATAAGACACGGGAGCACGCACGTGGCCATTAGTCCCTTAAAATGAACTTAAAATGTGAGTCCAAGTACCAATACAAACTCAAAAACATCCAACCCAAATATTCACAAGTCAACAAAAATTCCAGTCAAATTTCCAATCAACTCCAATGTCAAAGTCAAAGACAAAAAAAAAAACATGATCTCAAATATGCAAATCCAGTCACAAAAGTCTCAAAAATTCACAAGACAAAAAAAATGATTTCTAATAGATACAAATCTAGTTTCGAAAGTATCAAAAATTCACAAGACAACAAAAATTCTGATCTCTAATAGATACAAATCTGGTGACAAAGTCTCAAAAAGTCAAAGACAAAAAATTATGATCTCAAATAGATACAATATCAAAAGTCTTAAAGCTCTCAAAATTTCACAAGACAAAACAATTCCAGTCAAGTTGCAATCAAATTGCAGAGTAATCATTTTCCCTTTCTCAGACGAGTCAATACTCAGTTACATTGTCTCCATTTCTCTTGGGACGATCCTTTCATTCATTTAGGTGAGTGAGAGAGGCACACAGGTCTCCAGTGTCTTCTAACACCATAGAACCTTCTACTCCATTCCATTTATCACCCTCGTTTAGCATCTAAGATTTGAGGGGATGTACACTAAACCTATACGGTCACAAAAGTATTTTGTTTCTAGGGTATTAGTTTTGCTTAATTAGCAGACCTTGTTACTTTAAATATGGCAAAACTCATTAAAGTATAACTCAAATTAACAAGTAAAATAAAAATGAAATACATTCTCCACACTAGAGAAATTGTGAATGTTACATTCAGAGTAAAAATGTCGAGTCAGTGTCCAGTCTTTCTACTTGGATCACATTTGGGTCAGACCCCATCTTTTCAAAATATTTTCAAAAAATAAAAATAATAACTTTTTCAATACTTATTTCAAAAAAAAAAAAAAAAACAGTTTTGCATTCATCATACATGTGTTATATCCAGGACATGCATTTGCATTTTAGGTGTCATATATTTGTCCTTAACTACTCCCAGTCGACTACTTTGTCATTCATCTTCCAGATTCATCCAAAGTGGGGACTTTCTCAAAAAGTCTCATCTCCTCGTAAAATAAAATTTTACAAGTTTCAAAGCCAATCAAAAATTTCAATTTGTCTTTCTGCGAAATAAAATTTTGCAACTTTCCATCCCTTATCGTGAAGTAAAATTTTACGATCCTCAAATCAGCTTCTTTTTCGAAATAAAATTTTGCAATTTTCAAATCCTTTGGTCGGCAGGCCCTTACATGCATTTGGGTTCTTAAAATAAAATTTTCTAAACTTGTCATTTTGCGAAATAAAATTTTGCAATTTTCAAATTAATTGGTCGGCAGGCCCTGACATGCATTTGAGTTCTTAAAATAAAATTTTCTGAACTTGCCATTTTTGCGAAATAAAATTTTGCAAATCCTAGTTTGTAAAATCAAATTTTACACTCTAATCCTTTTTCAAAATAAAATTTTGAATTCCTTGGTCGGCAGGCCCTGACATGCATTTTGAGTTCTTAAAATAAAAATTTTTGAACTTGCCTTTTTGCGAAATAAAATTTTGCAAGTCCCTGTTTGTAAAATCAGATTTTACATTATAATCCCTTTTCAAAATAAAATTTTGAATTCCTCGGTCGGCGGGCCCTGACACGCATTCGAGCTTGTGAAATGAAATTTTGCAGGTACACTCTTAAGTGAAACAAAGTTTCGCTCTATCAAATTCCAATCCAGCTAAACAAAGTTTAGCTATTCCAGATTCCAGACCAGCAAAACAAAGTTTTGCTTTACCAGATTCCCGACCGGCAAAACAAAGTTTTGCCATGCCAGTATCCAGATTGGTGAAACAAAGTTTTACCAGCTTCATTTCAGATTAGTAAAACAAAGTTTTGCTAAGCCAGATTCCAGCTACTCTAGACAGGTAATATAAGAGGCCCAGGTACATTTCTTATCCTTTATCTGACCCGACCGGACTACTTTGACCTTCGTCTTACTCAGACTCGGTCAAAGTGGGGGCTTCTGTAGACAGTTCAAAGTTTTCAACTAGCCTTAAGGGTACCCGATGATGAGGCTAATATTTAATGACTAAATGAAAATTGATAATGTTATAATTAAAGGCTATTTACGCTTGTTACCCGAAAAACCATTTAAAATGGCATAAAACCACCCTTAAACCTTCTATTTCCAATTAGCCCATTTTGACATATTGTTGGCATAAAACCAACACGGTTCCAAAATTTACCCGTTTTTTGAAGTTTAGAGTTTCGTTAAGACTTGATTTAATGTAATTGGGCCAAATAAATGACATAAGGAGCATGCTAAGTAATTATAATTGGCCAAGAGTAATAAAAGCCTAGGAGATGGAGAGTTTGTTACAGGTAGTGCAGCAAGAGATTGTGGGTACGTAATCACGCATAATGTCCGAGTAAGACATGTATAATAACCACAATTCCTTGAGTGCTATACAACTATTGTACGTATGTACGTATTTTAATCGGAAATCACAGCTTAAAGTTTATCTTTAATCATGACCTCTTCAGATGCCAACTTAAAAACTACTATAAATAGTCAACTTCGTTTCGCAAATTGAGGACGGACGACAGACACAAATACAAAAACTCTATATTCCCATACACCTTCTTAAATCTATTATCCCAGTCCCAAAATCACTCATTCACATAAAATCGTCTCAGTTTTTCATATAAGCGCATAAGAGCCGTTAATTTACAACAAAGTCGAAATTCATTAATAGTTAACATCCACATAGGCACCAGATTCAAATAAGCTTTTCCCTACTCTTTCTTTTTATTTAGCTCTTTTATTTTGTCTTTTATTTTCTCTATTTTATTGTATTGACTAACCTAGTTAATTTACCTTTGTCTAAAATTTATATCGTCTTGTGTATAAAATTGTATAATTAACCTTTTTATTGTTAGTTTCGTCAAATATATAATATTATAAATAAATAGTAGAGGCCATCAGTTTGATGGACGGTCTGGGTGCCTAACACCTTCCTTGTCCGTACCTTTACCCCCGAATCCGCAATCTTTGGTTCAAACCGGAGTGACGGATCAGTCCCCTTCCAGGGATCAAAAGGGGCATTTTCCGTCAAATTTATTTTTGTATGTTTTTTTATAAACCTACTGGCGACTCCATATTATTTATTTATTTCAAAAAGGAGATTTTTTCAGGGATCTCACAGCATGTTTCATAAGTTGAGTGAGTGTTTCTACTTCTTTCTATCTTCACATATAACTCACCCTTACATACTTATGAGTGCATGAGTGAATCCGCGAGAATCTGACTAATTTGTCTTGCAGGATCGAAAGGTATTTGGCATTTGTCTATAGTACGGTGACATTAGACTTGAGCTACGTTTTCTATTACGCGTACCTTTAAATTTGTTTTATTGGTACACTTTGGTCATTGCTTTGTTACAAGTTTTGGATAGCTTGGGATTTGTATGCATTAAACATTACCTCTGAGTTTTTTATTCGCCATTTGTATGATTGCCTTTTGTATTGTGTGTTGTTTGCTTGAGGACAAGCAAAGAGATGGTTTGGGGGAGTTTGATGAGTCATAATTATATACATATTTATGCTTCCCCTTAATTACTTTTGATACGGTTTCGTGCTAAATTATATTATTTACATGTCTTTTATGATAGAATGTCGATACTTCCGCTATTTGATGTTTAATGCAGGGATGGTGCATTTGAGGAACAAAAGAATGAAATGGGCATCGCGGAGTGGGCATGAAGGAATACACGAAGTATGCCACGAAAACCCATAAAAATGAAGGAAGAGAAGTTAAGAAGACAACACGAAGAAAGAAACTGAAACAGGATGGTGCCTCGATCAACTATAGCCAGGCTCGATCGAGGAACATGTGTACTCGATCGAGTAAGAGCAGGCTCGGTCGAGGAACCACATATTTCAAGATTTTTCGCAATTTTCCTTAAATTGGTTATGTTTTATTGTAATTACCTAAATCGTACCCTAGTTTATTTGACGCTTTATTTTTACCTAGTTTCGTATAGCTACTCTAAAAACTACCTTAGAATACTTTTAGTTTAGATTATTGTTCTTATTTCCGGATCTAAACTTGTTCTTCATTATTATTGCGGTATTGTTTCTAATCTTTCTTCAATAATTATTATTCAAATCGTTATTCATCTTTTATTGTTTTCCATTATGTTCCTTATTATTACTATTGTTGTTCTTCCCTTTAATATGAGTAGCTAATTCTCTTATCTAGGGTGAATGGGGATCTAGGTTGTTAGAAGGGGGATTATATTGGTGAATTGATAGTTAAATTGCTCTTTGTTGTTGTTGTTCAGCTTGTTGGTTTGAATCTAGTTGATTAGCTTCTGTAGGGTTAGTTAATTAGTATTGCATAAACTAGGATTTTCACCGATCGGGTTAAGACTAGTAAAGGTTACGACAGCTGAATAGAACTAATTTAATGATAGCAAATTCATGTTAAATTAGATCTAAAGGACATATTAGAATCGACAGATCTTATGACCTTAAACAATATAAATTGCTCTATCAATAAGTTGAATCTCACCCCCGAATAACTACCTAGTGAATCTAATCCCTAGACCTTTTAATATTATTGAATTCGTCTTGTTTATCTACATTGTTATTAGTTGTTAGAAATCAAACAATCAAAACCCCCAAAAATTGTTACTTTAAGATAAACTTGGACTTTAGCAAACTGATTATTACTGCCTCCCTGTGGATACGATACATTACTTACCGCTAGCTATTTGTTAGTAGTATTATAGGATTTATTTTGATTGAGGTGATACGACTTTAGCCTTATCATTACGCAAGAAGAATATAACCACAACACCCAAAGAAAAATGCACACCCCAACTCAAACAAAACACTTGAACTACGAGTATGGTTTGATTTCACATGTTCAGGTGAATACGTAGGCAATCCTTTCTTACACAAGAAGGATACAACCATCCCCACACACAAAAAACAACAACCCAAACAAACTTCAAAACACAAATTCCCTTTCCTCACAAAAAAAAAAACAAAAACAAAAAAGGCCTTTCTCCCTTTCCCACAAAAATCCCCTTTACATGTGCAATGTTTAGGACAATTCAAACCGAATTACCTTTACAAGATGGATGGAAGAAACAACAAATGTTCACAATATTTTTTTAGCACAAGCAATCCTCTTATTTAATTAATAGTAGGAAGGATTACAAACTTGACAACAATAAAGCTAAACAGGTCCACGACTTGCCAAGCTAGAGTGTCGACTAAGACATCATACATAATAAAACTAACACACACAAACACACAATACAAAACTAATAAAACATAATATGAACGCACACAAATGCTTTCGAGGTTGAGGCTCTTGACCATTTGACATAAGCGGGAGTCACCCATGTCGTTAAAGCGGGGTTCAGAATACACTCTCCTGGACGAGAGTATCTTGAGAGGGCACCTTTTGTTGACGGCCCATTTGCCGCATGACCCTTTCCGGATAGATGAAGGAAGCAACCTTCAAGCCCACAACCATCAACAAGCAAGAAGAAGCGGCCGGAGCGGGCAACCACGTAAAGGACCTCAAGTGCCACCACGGCACCACCCAACGGATGTAAGGACCACCTTCCTCCACAAATTTCGAGGTCCAATAGGCCTTGATATATGTAAAGCTATCCGCATACAACTTCTTCCTCATGGTAAGATGATGAAAGGAGTAAGAAGAAGCATCAACCAGGGGCTCAACATACCTTAGCCTCTCCATGAGCCATACTTGGAGGATACTAGGAGACCCAACCGAAGGAACTTCTCCACAAGAACCTTTCTTGTCCAACGCTTAGACAATCTCACCGAGCACTAACCACGATGTGTCCCACCCGTGCTCCATTTGCTCGACAACATGAATGAGGATTATACTACCATACAACCTTGGCCCCTCTCTCTTCAAAGCATCAACAAGAAGGTAAGCATGCACTAGATAAAAAGCAAGAGCCCTTCTCCTAGCCACCTCCGAAATATTGGCATCCAAGCGATTGGAAAAGATGTTGATAAGAGACAACATATCAACACCATGAGGAGCAAAAAGGAAGTTCACTTGGCTCGTCGACAAGCCTAACATAGAACGAAACTTCTCCTTGTAGCACAACCGAGTAGAAGTAAGAACCAAAGTACAACTTGGCCACCCTCCAATAACACCCACCTCTTCGGCAAGAGGGCAATTTTCATATTTCGGGAAGATGAAAACATGATGTTTTGCATCCCAAAAGCGAGAGCATGATTCAATGAACGAGGATTGCGCCTTGACTTGACGAAGCACCAACAATTAACCAACTCCCATTACAATGAGTTGATACTTCTCAGGAGGCGATAAATCCCGGCACCAATGTCACAACCTATCTTCGAAACTATCCATAAATTATTTTGTTGAAGTCGAAGAGAGGGTTCTCGTAGAGATATTTTGTGTTTCGGATGATGAAACAATGAAGCAAAAACCTCCCTATTTATACAAACCAATCAGCGCCTTTTTCTTAAAAAAGGGAGTCCCTTACATCGCCTAGGAGCTCGCGCCTCTTTGGGCTGCTTCTAAAAATCCGCACCTTGACTTGTACTTGTCAAGTTGTGCTTCTTTTTGACACCTCGCTTTTATCGCCTTAGAGCTCGCGCCTCTTTAGGCTTACCCATAAATTTTTGTGTTTTCTCACACTCACATTTCTTTGGATTCAGGTCTTACTAAATCCGACACGGTTTTCATGACTCAACTTTAAACATAGGGGTTTTTCTTCCATTTTTAGGGGGAAGGGCTAGTCACCCCGATCCGCGACGGATCGTTTCCATGTCAGCCGAAAATTTTTAATTTTTTTTCGCATTTCCGCAAAATTGATACTAACGTCAATTTTCTCAAATCGCTCTTGCAAAATTCGAGTCCTGATCTCGTAAACTTCAAAATCAACACAATCACAAAGTCCTTTTGAAATTCATTCATGGCGATTTGAGTTTTAATTCTTTTGTTCCAAATCAATTTTGGCAAAATTCGATGCGACTTAATTTAATTCAAACTCGAATTGATTTTTTCCCTCTCGAATAATTTCAAAACAATGTCATTTGAAGAATCCAAGCGTAAAGTCTTCTCGCAGAATTTTCAAAACCCATTTTCAAACAAATAATTTGAATCTTAGCCTCGAGTCATCGTGGTTTTTTTTTTCAACAAATACTTTGCATGGTTACGTATACGCGTATGTGCTACCTGTTGCCTGTTGCCTGTTTTCTACATTAACGACGCGGGCGCGAATGCCGAAGCAAATGGGGAATCAGTCGTTGAGCGTGCTTCTCCGAAACACAACACAAAAAAAGACAAGCACAAACAAACTACAAACCAAAAACAAATATATACAAACCGCCTCACGCAAAATACATCAACACACATTTGATACAAACGACTGACGATACAAACAGGATCTGGTGCAAAAACTTATCATACACACTGGCCTAAAACAATGAACTGGGGTCTATCTGCCACCTACCGAACTAAACACTCTCTATCCTTCTAACCAGAAAAGAAAGGGAACGACATGAAAAAAAAAAAAAAAAAAAGAGTAAAAGCAGAAGCAGAGGTGGTTACCATGACGATAACCCCTCTTTCTTACTCTATAACAAAAAAGGAGAAAGTGTCTGGCAGATTTTGGACGATGTAATGATCAGGAGCTATGTACACAGTGCATCGACCCGATGTTAAACCCCAATCATCAGAATTCAGCAATGAGTGAGAGCCACAAAATAGGATGCCACCCCGATGTTGAACCTCAATCATTAGAATTCAGTAATGATTGAAAGCCGCAACACAGCTTGACGCCCTGTTATTGAACCCCAATCATCAGACGTCCAACTCTCTGCAGACAATAGCAGATGATCAACACGTGATCAAAAGCCACCAGGAAGAAAGACAACTGGACGAAGACAAAACGACAGTCGTCTATCCTCCTCCCCGATCCTCCTCCTCCTTCAAGACCTCAGCCTCAGACCCAACAGGCCTAACAGTCCCCGAACACCCACCTTAAACCAAAACAAAAATAATGTCAGCCAAAATTTCGGCATTACGACGGCACAAAAAAGGCCAAGTTCTAAAAACAAAAATCACCTGAAAATACAAAACAAAAGCAAACAACAACAAGGGCAAACCAGCCCAATCCCATCCAGCACAAAAACTCACAAAAATGACGACTCACCTTTTGTTTTCAAGCAAAAGACGAGTCAAAACAACAGCAAAAAAACACAAACAAGGTCTGCAAAAAATAATGAACAACAAAAAAATATCCCCCCGTCACAACCGGCATTTTACAAAGTTCAAAAGGCAATTTTACGCCAAAATTGAGCGAAAACGGGTCAAAAATTTAAATTACGGCCACAACAATGCAACGTGACTCGATCACGCCTCGGGACGACCTAAACTACCATTGAGGTCTATTTTTAGCAAAATGGCTCAGTTCAAGCCCAAACAGAGCCCAAAGAGGCGCTTAATTCGTCGGCATAAGACTGTTTAATAAGGGCAAAATGTGAAATCTCGCCCCTAGTGCACAACAAAGGTCTGACCTAGCAAATATGGTCTTCCCCGACTACAATGCAACCTAGTGGGGCACACGCCTCAAGCAAACAAGCACGACATACGAAATAAGACGGTCTTTTTACACGTTTTTCGCGTTTTTTTGCACCGAGAGAGCTAGAACGGGGACCAAAATGCAAACTAAAAGCACCCCTATATTCCTAAAAAGATTTCTAACCTAATACAAGCATCAATTCCACTCGAAAATGGGCAAATTAAAAACGCACAAATCTATTTCAAGTGAATTAGGGTTTCGTCCCAATTCAATCAACAAAAAGGCAAACAAATTCAAATGGAATCAAGAGGATTTACATACTTTAAGATGATATAATGATTGTAGCACAAATCCAAGCAACAAACAAGATCAACAATGGCGATTTTGAGAGTTCTTTAGGTGATTTTGTCGAAGAAGACGGACTAAATAAAGAGCAAGCTGCTCTCGCGTCTTTTTGAGAAAATAAGGGGAGGCCCCTTGTATCACCTGATGGCTCGCGCCTCTTTGGGGTGATTTTGTCAATTTCAGCCAAGTTTTGGGCTTTGGCCCAAACACACGCAAATTCCTATTCTTCACAAATTCAAAATGGCGGAAATAAAAACCGTCATTTTCTTCACAAAATAGCAAATGGCGAAATTCAAATTTCTCTATTTCTCACAAAATTTCAAATAACGGAATTAAAAACCGTTATTTCAAAAAAAAATAGCAAATGGCGAAATTTTAAAATTGCTATTTCTCACAAAAATTTCAAATGGCGAAATTAAAAACCGTTATCTCAAACAAAAATAGCAAATAGAGAAATTTCAAAATCGTTTTTTGTCACAAAATTTCAAATGACGGAATTAAAAACCATTATTTCAAACAAAAATAGCAAATAGCGAAATTTCAAAATCGCTATTTCTCGCAAAATTTCAAATAACGAAATTAAAAACCGTTATTTCAAACAAAAATAGCAAATGGCGAAATTCAAACTCGCTATTTCTCACAAAATTTCAAATAACGGAATTAAAAACCTTTATTTCCAAACACAAAAGGCAAATAGCGAAAGTAAATTCGCTATTATCACAGCAAAAAGTTTCAACACAAAATAGCAAATGGCGAAATTCAAACTCGCTATTTCTCAAAAAACTTCAAATAACGGAATTAAAAACCGTTATTTTCAAACACGAATAGCAAATAGCGAAACTAAAATTCGTTATTATCACAACAAAAAATTTCGACACAAAATAGCAAACGGAGTACAATGTAAGGGGGATATCAATACGAGTGGGAAATCCCCGTGTATCAAGTCATATAGCACGGAGCCGTCTCAAAAGGCATCGTGGCATCGCCGTACCCACACTGCATATCAGCCTCCTCTAGAAATAAATTCTATAACCGGCCGTCCCAAAGTTAGTCAGACGATGGTCAATAGTTCCCGCAAGCATATGCATCAAGGTAGTCTGACAAAACCCAAATTGGCGTTGACACTGATGAGGTTGCTACGACTCTACAATATCAAGACATCTAATCAAGCGGGAGTAAAGCATTGTACGATATTGCCTATCGGGACGAAAGTCGTAAGGGGTCCACGCCACATGCTCTGCTCTAAGCCCTTCTAACCTCTGTCGATGTTGCTCCAACAAACGATGATTGCCCTTCAACTTAGACACATGTGACCAAGCCTCAACAAGTGATCTCCTCTGAACATAATATCCATTATGAGGTCGGAAAACAGAAAAATACTCATATATCCAAGCCTGAAGCAACGATAGATAACCTGATACACCACGAGCACCTGCTCGTGAAGCCGTATCTGACTGCCGATCAAATACGCCACTGTCGTGGCACCCCAAGCATACTCACTAATAACACAAAAATAATCAAATAACCCTAACATCTGAGCGATGACCCTATCACCAGACTTATCCATAAACAAAGGTTGTCCCAACAACATCATCATGTACACCCTAAGAGAATCATGATGAATACCTAACTGCACAACACTCCTCAACCTCTAGGTCAACAACCCACCACCCTTATAAATCGAGGGAACAATGGACATAATATCCACTCGTAGAAAAAGTAACCACCATAGCCTTCAAACTATCATCCTCCCTCCTAGAGCTCTCCTCCTCCTCAACGATACCATCCACAAACACTCCCTTACTATCAACTCGTATCCCAAGAATGTGATAAACATCATGCAACATGATACTAATATCTCTCAAAGCTAAGGCATATAGAAAGTGTTAATATCCGGCTGCCGCCTCTTTACAAAAACACTAATCAAATTCTCATCCAAGTTAGTGGTTATACAATGCCTCAAATGACCAAGTCCAATGACACTAACTCTTCGTACAACCACATCAGACAAATTAATCTCGTTTGTTTTCTCTAAACAACTCGGCCTCTCATAAAACTTAATCCACGATCTCGTGTGACTTGGATCAGTCCAACTACTAAAAGCAACGCGGCCACCAAAACTACGTAAAACATTAATATAAGAAGGTCCACCAAGAACCGGACCTCTACGCCACGATATATTCCCCTTCGTTTTCTTCCTCCCCGTGCTAGATGAACCCTCACTACACCTCACATATCGACCTCTACTACCCCATCTCATCCTCTTCGAAAGGGCTAATTTGGAGGCCTGGTTCTTTAAAAATCGATCGTCACTATCCTGTCCCACCCCCCCCCCCCCTCGCCCCCACCCCCCTCCTCCTCCTCCTCATCATCATCATCATCAGCTTCATGAAGGTGTGAATTGACATAGCCTTCTATTTCTCTAAGTATCTCTCTCTCTCCAAATTCCCGCTCTTATCAGGGGCGGGCCCAAAGCCGATAATGATGCCATGTGCCCTTTAACGAGGTGGCGGCCTTTACTGGTCCTGCCTTTTAGAAGCTGTGATGTTTCGCCCAACCGTACGATCCACAAGGCCCTTTTCTCTGTCTCTCATCTGCATTACTGCAATTAGGCATTTAAACAGCCAAAACAAGGTTTGAATTCCAAATAATTGTCCTACCCATACTTGGACTTTGAATTTCAACGTCCGTCACCATGGAGGACGAAGAAGTTCAACGTCCCTCCCATTATTGGCCGACCAGTTTCAACGTGTTCCTCCCCTTATCAGGATTCAAATTAACAAGTCGACATCCTATTTCATCAACAACTCAAATTAAATTAATAACCAAGGAAAAACAACGCAATAACAACGCAAAAAATCGATTCAAATCAAAAACCAAGGCAAACAATCAATCTTAACCTAATTAAAATCAAATAATACAAAAGACTAACTTAATTAAAATTAAGAAAAATATAAAATCAATGGGTTTATGCCAACTTACTTGTTCTTGGTCAACGACGAGGGCGGCATGCCGCGGGTTGCTGGCAGTGTGGTAGTTATGGTTACAAGGGGGAAAGAGAAGAGAGATAGATGTGGCAGTGGTGGTGCAGGCGGCGTGGTAGCAGTGGTGACAAGGTGCGACGGTGCGAGTGGTGGTTGTAGTGTAATAAAGAAAGAGAGAGTAAAAGAGGGAGAAGGATAAGGATAAGGATAAGTATCCTTTTTTTATGAAAAGCGTTGATTTTTTTGTTAAACGTGGACGATATTTTGAAATTCGGATTGTAAACTATCTAGTGGAACGGGGGGGAGTAACTTAAAACAATACGTATAAAAATTAAATGAACATCCTTGGTTGACTTGATGGGAGGTGGTGTGTGCCTAGTGATGCTGAGTTGAAGAAAGTAATAATGACGGGGGCTCATTGCACTCCTTATTCGGTGCATCTGGGAGGTGACAAGCTCTATAAGGACTTAAAGAAGACGTTTTGGTGGCTCGGAATGAAGAAAGAAGTAGCGGAGTTCGTGGCTACATGTTTGACTTGCCAGAGAGTCAAAGGGGAGCAGCAGAGACCGCAAGGTAAGATTCAGTCACTTGAGGTACCTAGTCACTTGAGATACCTGAGTGAAAATGAGACTCGATATCCATGGACTTTATTGTGGGGTTATTGAGGACTCGGCAAGATAATAATATGATATTGCTGATTGTCGATCGTCTGATAAAGTCAACTCATTTTATTCCAATGAAAGATACTTGGAGTAAGATTCAAGTGGCTAATGAATACAGGAAACATGTGGTCATCTTTTCTATTAATCTCCAGCACAAATTCCCTTCATAATTTCTTGATTGGCAACTTACATATCATTCCATCCATTATTTGTATACTAAATCCAAATCAATAAATATATAAGAATGATTAAAGCAATTAGTCTCACTATAGACGGATATATCCGTCTAAAGTGAAAGACGGATCAAATATACTTAAAATGGTGACATTATTTAACCTCGGCATGCAACTTGTTGCTTATCTTATGCTTAAAATGGATGGATATTTGGCTTGTCTATAACTATATACGTATATCTCCCGTTTATATTAATAACTAGGTTTGGTGCCCGGCTACGCCCGTGCTACCTTTATTTACCGTTAAAATTTTAATTTTTATGAAATCTGTTTCGCTAAATTTGATTAACACATACATTTACAATTTATATCTTGAAATTACGATGAGAGGTAAAATTAATTAACAAATTATGTGCTCACCACTCCCGCTGTCAGTATTATTACTTTTACTATATTCTCGGTTAATACTATTATCTTCACTACTTATTCGGTTACTGTTGTTTGTTTAACTACTCATGCTATTTTTACGGTTAACCCGTTAGTTTTGTCAAACTCATATATTTAAATAAATTAATATTTTCTTAAAATCGAATTGTTAGTTAATTTTTCATACTCTCTCCATTGTCCCTACTGTTAATTTCATTACATGTTTTGTGACTACTATAGTTCTATTATTTTCACTTCTCACGCCGTCATAATTTTTTCTTGGGTTATTCCACAACAATAATCCAACCTATGCCCTCTCTTTTCATTATAATATATCCTACGTTTTAACTAAGAATAATCTCGTCTTTGACCTCATTTAACTTGTATTAGACCAACCCCAAATTTGACCTGTTAGTACCGGTATCTAAACAGGTGACCTCATTTATGTTCTATTTTATCTTTATATCTTACATTATTAGATCTTTATCTTTATTTCTTCCATTTATCAGATCTTCATCTTCATTTCTATCATTTTCTTTTCTTCTTCTTCATTTCTTTCTTAAATTCTTCAGTTTACTCTCTCTCTCTCTCTCTCTCTCTCTCTCTCTCTCTCTCTCTCTCTCTCTCTCTCTCTCTCTCTCTCTCTCTCTCTCTCTCTCTCATTTCTTGTTCTGTCTTTTTATTCCTCCCTTCTTCAAATTAACTGAGGAATGAGTACTTTGTGTTCTTCAATAAAATCAAGGACAACCTCTGCCACGAAAAAGGTGTTGTGCAAACACAATATTCCGACGGTTGTGAGAACTGTGAAGTACGGTGTAGATGTGGGTAAGAGATTTTATGGTTGCTTTCTTTGGCTGGTAAGTTAATTTGAATCTTTAATTTTGATTTGGGTTATATTGTTTTAGGGTTTTACTGGGTTTATTATTTTAGGGTTTACCTGACATTATTAAGTTGTTATTTTGTAGGATAATGGTTGTAGGTGTTTTCAGTTTATAGATGAAGGCAACACGATATCAATTGATGTATATGAGAAGCATATTGTAGAAGAGAAGATGTTGAAATTGAAAATCAAGAATGAGAAATTGAAGAAGGAAATTCTGGAATTAAAATTACAAGTAGAAAAGCATTGTAAATGTGAAAAATATGGAATGATTATGTTAACTCTATCTTGGGTATTTTTTGCAATTTGTTGGATGGTTAAGAATGGTGTATGAAGTTAGTTTATGGATCCAATGTAATGAACAATTACCTGATTGACAAACTGAGTTTGAATCTGTAATAAATTCTGTAATGCCAAGTTCCAAATTTCATTCATGTCTTAATCATTGATCAAAATACACAAAATGTTTGCATCAGTGACAAACTAAGAGCTACAATGTTTGACAAAATGGTTGCATCAGTAACACTTACAACAGCAATGCTCATAACCTGATACATAAACTGGCATCACATTACATAACTATTGTCCTAAAGTTCAACATCAAATACATTAAAGAAGGAATCACAAATGGTTGCTTGAGACTTGTGTTGTTGGCTGGCTACTAGATTGAGTAACTGGCTGGTCAATCCTTCTAGGTCCTCTTGAATTGTTGGTGAAAGCATTCCCCTTCCCATCAAATAGAATTCCAAATCCTATTGGCACCCTTTCACCTCTGCCCCCTCCTCTTGAACCACCTCTGGCTCCTCCTCTTGAACCACCTCTGCCTCCCCTACTGATTACTCTGCCACCCCTACCAAGCCTTTAAGGTTGTGCAGTAGCTTCATTATGAACTGGCTACCTGTTGTTGTCAGGAGTGTTGAGCTTTCTTGGTCTGCCTCTACCTCTTTTAGAAACTGGTTCAGAGATAGTGGTTGTTCCTTTATTAGGACACTTCCTCTTGTTGTGCTCCTTAGACTTGCATAAAGAACAAGTCATTTGAAGCCCATGTTTAGTTAGCTTTCCACTTCTCTTAAGATCCTCATGTGGATCCCTTCTTATTTTTTTCCTAGGTCTTCCTGGACCAACCTTAATGGGTGGGGGAATAAGTGGTGCATCTACCTTAGGCCAACGCCTTTCTCCTGGACAGGGGCCTATGGGGAAGTTGTATGCCCTTAGATAGGTGTCTTTCCTATAAATCTCATGGACAAAGTCCTCTGCTTCATCATGAATGTCAAAAATAGCTGCTACAGCATGACTACAAAGTACTCAAGTGACATCCCATTTTCTGTAGGTGCATGTCCTATCTACAATATTTACTTTCTCCCCATCAACTTGATACAATGTTGGACTAGATGTCCTTATTCAACAACCCTGTTTTCAGCACCCACTTTACACATAACCTGGGTCCCTATATCATCTACAACTCTCTTTAACCCAATTCCAGGATTCATAAAGAAGATGACATCTACATCTCTTGTATAACACCCACACTTTTCAGCCTTCTCAACAATGGTAAACCAGCAAAATTCATCTACATCAAGAACAGCCGTCCTACTAAGTCTACCATTATACACAATACCAGATTCATCTTTACCAAATAACCCACCAAACATGAATTTTACAGTAACCATTTCCACAGTATCAACCTATATAAAAACGAAATTCTAGTTATCAATTTTTGGGGGAAAATAAAACCCTAATTTTATTTCTAATTCAGTGAAAAACGAGACATAAGTAACAAAAAGTAAAGAGAATTAGGGAGAATTAGGGAAACTCACAGTTGCCATGACAATGAAATTGCACTTGTTGATCAATTCGCACCAGAAATGAAAGGGGGAATCAGATTCCATTGCTTCAATCTAGGGTTTGCATTGATTATGAAATTGGAAAATTTGGGGGAAATGAAATTATGATTTTGAGGATAAGAAAGGAATAAGAAGGGAGTTAAAGGGTTAACAGGTTTATTAACACAAGGAATACCGGATCTTTAGGTATCCCTTCCACTGGTCTAATACAAGTTAAATGAGGTCAAAGATGAGATTATTCTCAGTTAAAACGTAGGATAGATTAATATGAGAAGAGAGGGTATAAGTTGGATTATTGTTGTGAAATAACCCTTTTTTCTTTCATTATTCTGTTATTTATTATTGTTAATTTCACTACTCCCATTGCTACTAGTATGACTTTCTCTACTCTGGTTGCTATTATTGTTGCTTTTACTACTCACATCATGGGTGGTTACTATCATACCATAGTAGTTGATTATCATCTAGTTGGATTAGAGTTATATATTTAAATAAATCTGAAATATTAGATTAGAATATTATTTAAGAACAATTATTATTATTATTTACTAATCAAATTACAAATCTAATGAATTATGGAATATTATATTTTTTTGGAATCCTTGATTTATTTATTTACCTTTTAATAGTTTTCAAAATATAAAATACTTATAATATATTATATTTGTGTATGTTAAATAATTAACACCTTTATACTAATTAATACCATAAATGGAGCATGTTATTTTAAGGAAAATCATCATATTATAGTGTTCTCTAAATTTATATTTCAACCAAAACTATATAATATTTACATTGAAGTCCCTTGGTTGAGTCCATCACACATAAATCCCTTGGTTTCTCTAATTAATATATAGTACTAGGCGGCTACGCCCGGGCTACCTTTATTTACCATTTAAATTTTATTTTCTATGAAATCTGTTTCGCTAAATTTGATAAACAAATACATTTACAACTTATATCTTGAAATTATGATGAGATGTAAAATTAATCAACAAATTATGTGACACGCTCACCACTTCCGCTGTCAATGTTATTACTTTCATTACATCCCATGTTAATACTATTATCTTCATTACTTCTTCGGTTACTGTTGTTGTTTGTTTAACTACTCTTGCTATTTTTACGGTTAACCTGTTCGTTTTGTCAAACTCGTATATTTAAATAAATTAATATTTTCTTAAAATCTAATTGTTAGTTAATTTTTCATACTCTCTCCGATGTTCCTACTGTTACTTTCATTACATGTTTTGTGACTAATATAGTACTATTACTTTCACTTCTCCCGCCGTCATAATTTCTCTATCACTACTCCCGCATTTATTATTGTTAATTTCACTACTCACATTGCTGCTAATATCACTCACTACTCAGGTTGCTATTATAGTTGCTTTTACTACTCACATGAGTGGTTACTATCATATCATAGTAGTTGATTATCTAGTTGTATTAGAGTTATATATTTAAATAAACCTGAAATATTAGATTAGAATATTATTTAAGAGCAATCATTATTATTTACTAATTAAATTACAAATCTAATGAATTATGGAATATTATATTTTTTGAAAATCTAGATTGATTTATTTACCGTTTAATAGTTTTCAAAATATAAAATACTTATATTATATTATATTCGCGTATGTTAAATAATTAACATCTTTATATAATTATTACCATAAGTGGGGCATGTTATTTTAAGGAAAATAATCATATTATAGGGTTCTCTAAATTTATATTTCAACCAAAACTATATAATATTTATATTGAAGTCCCTTGGTCGGGTCCATCACACAGTGCCATGATTAAAAACTATATAGTATAATTAATTTGTATAGATTTATTTAATTACATTGAAATCTCTTGGTTTTGAAATTAATCAATATATATATATATATATATATATATATATATATATATATATATATATATATATATATATATATATATATATATATATATATATATATATATATATATAATGAAGGAGGCTTTGTTTTTCTAGTTATACTATTAGCATTAGAATTAGGAGATAATTAAATTTACAGTTTTTCTATTGTAATTAGGAATATAATTTTTCTATTAGAAATGAGAATTAATTAATTATTTTACAATTTTCCTATTAGAAATAGGAAATAAATTAACAATTTATTAAGGCATTTTTTCCTAATTATACTATTAGAATTAGGAGATAATAATTATTTATAATTTTTCTATTATAATTAGGAATATAATTTTCCTATTAGAAATGAGAATTAATTAATTATTTTACAATTTTATTATTAGAAATAGGAAATAAATTAATTATCTACAATTTATTAATATTAAAAAATTATTCATTAGTATTTGTTCACTTTTTATTAAATTAGAAGGAAAAAAAACCTTTGATATATTTATAATATCCAATTTTATAACAACTTTCGATTAAAAAAATGAGGTATTATGAGTCTAAAAGGCCCTAGGCCGAACTGGGTTGTGACAAATGTGCATGCATAATATGTACTACATGGAATTTACTCATGCAAAGAGTAAAATGAACTCTGAAATATGCCCTACGTCTTTTGTTATTGCTAATGTCATATTTAATTATACATAATACGAAGTTTATTTTTCAAATGTCATATGTATTTCTCCTACTAATTTTAAAGTTATTTCCCTCACAATACACTTCAACTTCTATAAAAGTATATTATTCAAAAATTTAAATAAGATATTCACAAATTATTGATAAGTACAAAGGTTGATATCTATTTTTCAAGGAGTATTAAAAGATAAAGAAAGTTGCTGCTAATTTGCGAATCGAAATATCATATTATGACGAATGAGTAAATGTTTTGAAAAACTTTATTGTGCGATTGTTTTACTATTTAGAGTAAAAATGGTACCACGAGTAATAAAATAGATTTGAATGAGGCTTAAAGGTAAATTAGATACACTTATTATAGAAATATGTATAAGGTTAAGATTCAATTCAAGTAACGATCAACATTAAAAAAAAGTCATGAAAAACACATAAAAGGGTAAGAGTAGTCTTTCCCTAACATAGTGAAGACCGTCTCTCTCAAGCTTTTCTTCTGACAAATTTACATGCATAAAAAACAGTATTATTCAATTATATGGAGCAAACTAATTATTGTTGATGCTATATATAGTTTTTTGTGTAAATTGAGCACATCATCACTATAATTTAGGGAGAGATAGGAACTGAGGAAGGGTGAGACATATTCGTCATGCATAATACGATGCTTTAACCACCTTTAGGCAAAAATATAAAAATAAATGAAAAAATTTAAACCTAAAAGGGGGTCATCTACTTGTCAACTCTTCTATAAAAATAAGCTAATATTCTCATGAAGTTTATGACATTTATTTCATATTAATAAAAAAAATGATTATACTGCTTCGTACAATTTGTGATTTATAACTTTTAGCTAACTTATTTGAACTTGCTTAAATTTATATATTTTAAGTGAAGAATATTAATTATAAATATGATAAAGATAAAGTTTGATCTTTAATTTCCTCGGAGATTAAAAAAAACTCAATTTTTATTTTCTTACAATATACTAATTAAAGGTCATAATATAAAATAGAAAATTACACCATAATCTACTATTTCAATATGTCGATGATCAACACTCAAAATAGCACATTTGTTATTTAAATAGTGTAAAAACTCAAAAAATGCTAAAAAAAAAAAAAAATGTTCAATATGTCGTTATCAAACAAAACCTAAGTTTCTGCATTTTTTTTTGTCATGTTCAACTTAATATTTACGGGATGTAAAAATGATGAAGTTCAGAAAGTAGCGGTTAGTTTTCTGTTAGTTAGATGGACTTTTCAAGAGAGAGATGAAAGCTTTGCATTTTAGACCGTTTTATGTGTGAACCGAAGGGATTAAGTAGTGGGCTAAAGGTTGTTTCGAGTGGGAATGAGGTTGATTGCGACGAGTTGGTTGACTAAAGTTTTTCCTTACTAGATCTAGAAAGGGGATAATAATTATGAGATAATAAAATTTGAAGAAAAAAGGACAATAAAAATGAGATGGAGGTAGTAAGATTTATTTATGCAAAATGAAATAAATAGCAAAGTTCGTGTATATATATAATATTTAAACTTATTCAGTTTACAAACATAGTACCCAAACACTTTGTTTGAGTATTTGGAATAGAGGTAGGGGAAGGGACGAGAAAAAAAACTAGGAAGGGAAAGGGAGAAAGATAAGAGGGAAGATTACTTCTTAAATTTTCTTTGTTGAAGGAGAAATAAATTGTCTTCGATAAGGGAGACGAGGATCCATATCATCTGGAGTAAAGAATGGTGTTTCATGGAGGTGAATGTGATTTATGACTTCTTAGATGTAAAACGTGACAGAAAGGTAGTGATAGTGGTAGTGGATTGAAGGTTGTTTCAAATAGTAAGAACTAATCACAGTGGCTGATGTTTTATTTCGCGGTTAAATTAGTGGGGTGGAGGGAGGGTGCATTTGTAGAAGGTGATGAGTTTAACGAGGATAGTGATAATAAATAAGGTTATTTATCAGCAAAATATCGCTTGCGTTAAAACATATAGGTAAAATGAATAATAACAAGAAACCTCAAAAGTTCATACTGATAAACTTAATCTTGACCCCATCAATCCAAATTAAAGTAAATTCTTAATTTTAACAACATTGTCGAGAGCAACGGTTAGTTTCCATCGGATTATGGATTTTTCTAGAAGTGGGGTTTAGTTTTTCACTTGGTTGGATAAATTTGAGAGAAGTTTCAAAGACAAGGATCGATCTTTCAAGGGATGAGATTGTTTTAGATCATGTGTGTGAATATGGAAGAAAAATAGGGGTCTGCGTGAAGGATTTTATTTCAAATGAGAAGATGGAGGGCAAGACTATTGTTATAGGGGGTGTCATAAGCAGCCCCAGCCATGTAGTATTGCGTTGGAATTTGGTTCACATTCAAAGGTACGTATATAGTTTGACCGGGAGATATAACATTTTACTACCTGTAAATATTTTTACGTAACTACCATTTGACCCAACAATGATTAAATTATGGTTGTTATTCTAAAGAAGGAGATTTGTTGCATCATTGAGTTGATTATGCAAAGTAGATATTATTGTTTTCCTTGATCAATTGAAAAACAAACAGGTATTAATGAACAAAATCTAAAAACTCACAGTCCCAAGTATCATATATATAAACTTCATATTGATTTTATTTTCCTAAAAAAAGAACATTGTCGAGAGCAAGGGTTAGTTTCCATTGGATGGTGGATTTTTCTAGAAGTAGGGGTTTAGTTTTTCACTTAGTTGGATAAATTTGAGATAAGTTTCGGAGACAAGGATCGATCTTTCAAATGATGAGATTGTTTTGGATCATGTGTGTGAATAGGGAAGAAAAATAGGGGTCTGCGTGAAAGACTTTATTTATTTATTGAAACTGGCGTTTGTGTGTCTGTGTAATTGTCACCTATTTCCGGGGTGGCCTGTGTTGATCCATATGATCATATTTTTACGTAACTACCATTTGACCCAACAATGATTAAATTATGGTTGTTATTCTAAAGAAGGAGATTTGTTGCATCATTGAGTTGATTATGCAAAGTAGATATTATTGTTTTCCTTGACCAATTGAAAAACAAACAGGTATTAATAAACAAATTTTAAAAACTATCAGTCCAAGTATCATATATATAAACTTCATATTGGTTGTATTTTCCTAAAAAAAAAAAGTATTTTATTAATCAAACAATCTTTTATTCTTATGTCAATAATATGTTAACGAGAATTATTTGTTGTTCATGCGGCATACATAAAATCTTAGATATGAACGATGTACTATCTTATCTATATAAATATAAGAACATTTAAAGCAATTTTGTGAAGCCACGTCATCAATACATAAACCTTTTTTATTGGCCCACATTTACAACTGTCGTACGTTTTGTGTAATTAGTTTTTGGTACGTGTCGCTTAGCGTATACAAATTAGTAATTTATTATACCTATCTTAACCTCAAAAATATAAACATAGTAAAGGATAAGTAGGGTCGATCCCACGGAGAGACTGGAAAAACTAATTAACTATTGAGTACTTTTATTCACTAACTTACATATATACCATTTATTTACATATTTACGGCTATTAACATTATGTACGATTAGGGGGGAGTTTGTTTGTAGTTTTGAACTAAACTTAAAAGGACTAAATACTAAAGCTAGACGCGAAGTTAAATACCCCATTAAGCACATATTCTACTGGTAATTCTAGTTTGTCAACCGGTTATTGTTTATGTCAAATCTCCAGTTTATTTATAGATTAAATGCAGAATTCAAGATAACAAGAACTCCCTATCTTCTCTTAGATTACAATTGACCTGAACTAAGCCAAGATCAATTCTTAACTAACCGATCGTTGTAAGTTTGCCATACCCTACTAAAGACCTTATTAGGAGCATTATCGAACCTAGAAGATATCATTAATCCAATTAACCCTTCAGTGTCGTCACTACCTAAAGATTAGCTGACCAAATTTTACTCCTAGCTTAAACTAAACCTCAATTTGCAGAGATTTACCTAAACTAGTTGCTACTGGCATTATGCAACTCGAACTAAGCCTGAATTACACAATTAGCATGAGTATACAATTCCAATCATAATAAGATAACAAATTATAAACTGAAAATCGCAACTGTCAATCGAGAATGAGTAAAGCTTTGGATACAAATAACTGAAAGATTAACAATTAAACAATCAACGGTTTTCAAATACTAGAATTAATCAACGAAAATAGACCATAAATTGAATACAAGAGAGGTAGAGAGAACTTAATTACTGCCCGGAATTTGTAGTCGGAACTTCGGATGTCGCGCCTCAGAAACCACCTCAAATTCGCCCTTACTCGACCGTGTGCTAAGACTCCGCCCGAGTACGGTCTCCTACTGCTCTCACGACCCAATTAGGTCTCAAATCGTCACTCTATTTCGCTCAATATCTATAAATTATATATGGGTATTCTCCTCTTTTTCGCCTGACGAAGAAATCGGGTATTTATACTTAATCAAGGTTAAAGACTGAAGATAAATTTTGCAAGGAATAGGATAGATTTTGTGATTGAATTAAGGTTAGAGATAGAAATTGAATTTGAGATGAAGACGAAGTGTCCATGGATAATCTTTCGCTCAGCAGCTTGACCTTCGTCTGCTTCTTTGTTGAACTCCCAATCTCTCGCCCAATTTCCTAATTCATGGGCTGCCGAACTTGCGGAATTAATTAATAATTACGTACGTGCCTGCTTGCGTGCTTCTTTATTTCCTATGCTTCGTTCTTATTTTGTTCCTTGGTCCGTTTTACACATACTCGCGTCATATTTTGGATCCATTAAGCGCGTCATTCAGCCCATTCTCTTCCGTCTTGTAATCTGCTATACCAAAACACACTAAATAAGCCCATTACAATTAAAATAATAATATCAGTAATTAAATATCGAAATTAACGAATATATAATAATTTAGCTCAAATAATGCGAAAGACGACATTAACAATATAGGAATATGGGATAAAAACATATATAATTATGGGCTTATCAGTTTTACATAAATGATGATATTCTATTTTACAGAAATTTAATAATTATAGTACAAAATTTATAATTATTATCAAATTTAATAATTAAAATTTTAATAAAAGATGAGATTCCAATTTATAAATGGTCAAGGTACTCAGTACTTCAAATAAATTGGGAAAGCAGAGTAGTTTTGGGTCAATGTACAATTTCAGGAAATATTTTCCTTTAAAACGTGTAAAAGATTTTTATGAACAAGTGAAATGAAGGGAAAATCAGAATATGTTATTTTCAAGAAATAAAAAATGTCCCCGCCTGATGAAAATTAAGAAAAAAAACCAAAAGGGTAAAAAAAATGTTACAATCATTTACGGTAAAAATTAAGAGAATAAAAATTAGATATTGTTCATTTCCCAATACAAATTCAGGTTATATTTGCTGAAAAATTCAGAAAAATACATTTTTTAATTATTAAAAATCGAAAACATGAATATTTTTGTAAAGTAACAATGAATGTTTCAAATCTACAATTTCTTCAACTTGGGAAATGATCAACAAGATAAAAGAAAAAATTATTACCCATTTTCATTAGCAACTGTACGTTTCTCTGTAATTAATTTCTGGAAAACCTACATGTTTTGTAGGTAAATGTTTATGTTTATATTTTGTACGTAAATATAAATGAATAATGCATATTTTAAACTAAATAATAATAATTCAGTCCAAAGTTTTACTACGCTAATAAATTACAACTAATAATAAAGTACAATAAATTAAACCGGTTGACAAAAATTGATCAATTAAAAAAAATTTACAGTAAAAAACTGTGGACTTGAGGTTAGTGGAAGAATGAATCAATACAAAAACTAAATACAAGTTGTTTTTTTATATAAATAACATGTATTTAATTCAATATAGTTAATAACAATTTTAAGTAGCAAACCCGCGCAATTTTACGCGGGTTAAAACTAGTATGTCTATATTCCATTTTATTGTGAAATTTATCACACATTATTTTAATATCCGTGCAACGGGCAAGAAAACTACTCCCTCCATTCAACTCCACTTTACATGTTTCTCGCACACTATTCACAAGCGGACATTCAACTTCAATTTTCTCTCGATAGATAAGTTAAAATATATTCATGTGGGATCTTATTTGATTCGTCTTTAAGAGTACATTAAAAATATCTAATTTTTATAATTTTTGCAAATACGTAGTTAAAAGATATTTACCGCGTAAAAGTTACGTTGACAAACGTGATAAAGCAAACATGTAAAGTGGAATTGAATGAAGAGGGTAGTATATAATATTGATTGATTTGTGTGATTAAAGAAAGAACATAAGTTTACTGACAAGTTTTGCGAAACATCACCATCAATACTTGGACTCACAAGTCTCAACCATTAGGTCAATCAAACAAGCACCAAGTATTCGTCAGATTTTCTAACAATCATGAATTACTTGGTGTGCACGAGTATATAAATTATGATTAAATATTTCACTGGTACATAAAGTAAATACTTGGGCGCACCAATCCGGCTGCAACCCTGCAACTACCTCCTAGGTGATTGAAGTTTCTATAGATCTACAAATTCATTTGTCACTTAAGTAGAAAATATGGGTCGAACCCATCCCATAACGGAGCAATCAACTGGTTAACGTCAGCACCATCCTTCCCCGCATGTAATCGAATAACAAGGATGTACAGGTTGCACACCAAAGGGTTCTTAAGGAACGGTCTTATCGACTTATCGAGTTCGGTAATGCCAGAGAGTAGGCTCATCCCATCATCAATTCCTCCATATAAAATGCACTTTGAAACAGCATACAAGCCAAGAAGATTTCCATACAATGGCAGAAATGCATCCTTGTGATTGCACACACCACTGACCCAATCGGCTCCTCCAAGCTTCTCTAAATGGTCTCTAACAAAAGACATCAACTGATTAAAGAAACTTGTTCTCCAGATTATTAAAAGATTGCGAAATTCAGGTTGCTGGGCTTTTGACACCGGAATCGTGTCCGCGTGGGAACAGCAAATCTGACAGATCAGCAACTTCTCTTCATGATAGTTGTCAAGTTCCTTATCAAAAACCCGTCTCACCATATCACATTCAGGCACAACCCAGCTAGAAGCCTTTAGGACCCACTTTAAGAGATAATCAAAGTACTGATCCCAATGACCAAAGACTGAAGAAAGGAACTGAAAGCTTAGTTCAATCACTTTTTCCACCTGGGCAGGAACCAGACCTGCAAAAAAACGGCTTCTAAACTGCTCGGGGAAACATTTTTGCACATCTGAGGCTAGATCTTTTCTAATTGTAACATCCTCATCCTCCATCAACTTGATGCATGTAAACCAGAGATCCAGAATCAAAAAACCAAATGTGTTGAAGGAATCTTTTGAGTGCATATCAAATTGAGAAGATTCCGATAGAATCCCATTACTGAACACGCGAGAACCGATCAAGTCAGCTTGTTCTAACAGTCCTGATGCCAAAATTGATTCCGAAGCGGCCTTTCGTAGATTGACTTGCTGAGATGCATCACTATATTCTTTCATTAGGCAAACAAAATGTTTGATTCGATCATATAGCAGTGTGCATCTGATTAATTCATCAGACTCACGAGTAGGGAGGGAATCCAAAAGTGAAATCGCAAAGCATTTTATGCATAATCCAAAGCAGCAAATAAGTGTCTCCAGAGTCTTTGTGTGGCTTACACTCTCATGTATGGAAACCAGTTTATTCCAGAAGAGCAGGAGTGAATCAAGGTCCATAACTCCAATATATACAGTATCTTCACATATAATATCGCGTTTCTGGTATTGTGATAGGTTCCATGCAAAAATAATCCTCAGAATGTAATACACACATTTGTGGTGAGTTTCCTTTGATAAAAGTTCAATCAGTGTCACCTGGAGATTAGCCTTTGCCCAGTGTGCAATAGCTGCAATTCCATCATCGCCTCCTTTGGTTGAAGCAGCCTTAACGAATTGGAGAAGCCATTTGAATGTTGCATGACGAACTTCATACGACACATCCGACAGTAAGTCGACAAGCCTCTTCTCGACCTTGTCAAGTCGGTTCTTCGTCAAAGGTCTTGCCTTCGGCATATTATCAGAAGTAGAATATGGTAATGGAAGCATTTCTTCAGTATGTCCTTCGTAGAGATAGACACAGCGCAAATAAGATATCACTGCTTGCTTTCGAAGTTGAAAAGCTGTAGGGTCACTGAAGGTTGATCCATCAAAGGACTCAGCAGTTAGACACTCCGAACATAGCTCTGATAGCATACCACAAATGACATCATAATTTTTGATTCCTTGACATGTGCCAGCAATACTGAGCATGTGATCAAGCACCTCTAAGAATGATGTGTTAAGAGTAGGACATGGACATAATTTTGGGCTTCCAATCCATGAACACTTATTGAGTGTCTTCGTTAAATCCTCGAGAATCAAATCTTTTAACGAAAGCTCGATCAGGTTTCGACAATTAGTGTCTATAAGGGCACTTAGCTGTAATAATATCCCATGAATGGAATTGAAAGATGTAGAACGGCATGGACCTTGGAAATTTGTTTTCTTAGGTAACATAGAGGCAATATCAAGCAAAACAGAGTGCAATTTCTCATTTGAAACCAAACCCATCAGGGCTCTTGATGCAAGTTTGCGAATGCGCATATCGCTTTCAGTTGAGCACTTTTGTATAAATGGCATAAACACAAAAGGGTCTAACTGATCTCCAAGTTCACTGGCAATGGGTGAAGGCCTAAGCCTTGATAACAGGATCAACACGGGGCATAAACTCGGATGCACAATACTAGCCAGTGTGGATTTTGACTTTTCGTTAAACAAAAGCTCAGTGGCGACTTCCAATTCGTTGAATACAAAAGAATGCAGAGATGGATACCTGTAATAACACAGAACATCCAATCATGTAGAATAAGTACACAAAGGTGCAGTCAGATACAGAAAAACCTTGTTGCAATTGGCTATCAATAGAAGGAAAAAAAAAGAGATGGGGTTATATGATACGCCTATATTTTTTTCGGATTCTACAATATACCCTCAATTTTTCAAAAATCACACAAGATACCCCTAAACTCTACAAAATGTTCCTGCAAATACCCAAGATGTTCAAATTTTACAATTTTAAATGTTAGATTTTGGCAGTTTTAGTTGAGTTATTCAAATTACGGAGAGCTATTAATATAATACTTATTTACTCATCAATATACCAATTTTTGTGATAAATTTAATTCGTAAAGCACCCGAATCTTGATACTTGGGTATTTTAGTTTAGGCTATGTTAGATTTTCGTAAAAACCAAGGGTGTATATGTTGGCATTCGGGAAACTACAGGGTACCCGGTAGAAAATCCTGAAAAAGAAGACCAAAAAAGGCACAAGGATGAAAAATATCAATATTCATATAGCACCTAGAAACTGAACATTTTACGTTTTAACTAGAGCAAAATCAGAACAATAATAACCTATTGACTTCTACATCAACTACTATTTGCATGAACCTTTTACTCTATAATATAACCATTCTTTCCTACATACTAAATCGTCAAATTTTTTGAATCTATGTTCCTACACTCAAAAAGATAACCAAATACTTGCAAGCCGAAGGCAGACGTCTTGCAAACCACTGCAACATTTCCTTAAAAACGGCGACATTCAATCTCCACAACTTAAAAAGATAATCCTATCCAAGACAAATTGTCAAGACACTCACTAGTGAGCAAAATAAGAAGACTCGCATCCAAACTTATTATCCTAAGCGACTTCAAACCAGATGTGATGTTTTTAAGGGTAAAGAGATTTCAAGAGTGGGGTAGGGTTTTTGGATGGGAATTGGGATAGGGTTTTTTAGGGCTGAGAATGGTGGTTAGTTATGGAGGTGGGTTTGGGGTTTCAAATAAAGGACGGGGATGGTGAGCTAGTGTCAGGGCCTCAGGGGGTAGGGTCTGGTGGGGCACTGGCAGCAGGATGACTTAGTTGGCACCAGCAGCCATATTGGGTGGGTGGTGAGAGGTGTTCGTGGTAGGACAGAAAGTGGATGGAGGTTGATGCTTGGTTAATCGCTTTCATGAGTGCTGCCAAACAAAGAGGAGCATTAGCGAAAATCTGTTTCTTTCCTGTTCTAAGTCTTTCTTGATTCATTCCTCCACACCTTAACGAGAACTATACGTACCCTAAGTGAAATGTGATCCAACTTTTATTATAGACAAAACCTATGCAATTTTTCTCCAAAATTATTATAAATTTGGGTATAGCTTTAAAATATATGAAGTAAAAATAAGGGATATTCTACATGGTACCCCTCAATTTTTCGACTTTCTACATTGTACCCCTACACTTTTTAAAACATACATGGTACCCCTAATTGTTGTCATTATCACTAAGTATATCCTTAAACTTTATTTTCCGTCAATTAAACTCAATTTTAGGCGTTAAGTGATTACTTGGACGCGTAACCAAGCTTGTCATTTATCATCCCATGACATAAGGACTCTATTAGGCTCAATATCCATCTTTGGACGTGATAATTTGGCAAGGGATCAATAAATTTTCCGTCAAAAATTTATTAGCCCATTTAGCCCATATATATATATATATATCAATAAATATTAGGATCGAGATGGATATTGAGCCTAATAGAGTCCTTATGTCAAGGGATAATAAATGACAAGCTTGGTTACGCGTCAAAGTCATTACTTAACGCCTAAAACTGAGTTTAATTGACGGAAAAAAAAGTTTAGGGGTATACTTAGTGATAATGACAACAATTAGGGGTACCATGTATGTTTTAAAAAGTGTAGGAGTACCATGAAGAAAGTCGAACATTTGAGGGGTACGAGGTAGAATATCCCAAAATATAATAAACAAAAAAACATTTTGAGAAAAACAAAATGAGACATTTACAAAGAATTATTTAAATTTTTTTATTAGCACAACAGATATACAAATTTTACGGTTGTATACAAATTTACTTTATTTCAAAGATTAAGAAAACCATTTGTTTAAGGTATCCAACTTAAAATTGTTATCTAAACCTAAGTCACTCCCTCCTAGTCCAAGTAATCTTCCCTTTTCTTTTAGTTGCCAAAATTAGGAAAGTAACACAATTACTTTTCTACCTACCCATATTCTTCTTTCTCATCCCTCTCGCGTAATACCAAACCACCCATCCCATCACAAACCATGACCACAAGTCAACCACCAGAACTTAATCTCTGTCACCAATTCACCACCACCACTAGAACCTAGCCCTAACCATCACCAATCTAGCTAAAAACACGACAAAACCAAGCTCACATGTGGATAAGAGGAGGTGTGTGGTCAAGGGAGGAGGAGAGAAGGGAAAGAGGTAGGAAGTTTTACAAAAATCAGCAATAACAGCTTCAATCCGGTCAAATGAATCACTATATGTGACTAACTCTTAGGAGGAAAACCAAAGTAAATAGTGTAGAAGAAAGGGTAAAAGGGGAAAACAACGAAGGCGAGAAAGATAATAGGGGGAGGGGTAGTGGAGTAGGTGTGATGGAAAAAGATAAAATAAACTCAAGAGACCATCATACATTAGATTTGACCCTCCAACACTACCCTAGTGCCTCAATGGCTCCCACGCTCCCACGCTCAGATTGGTGGCATATCGCGTGTCTCACACTTGGGACTTGGGAGTATCCAACATGACACTTGGACACTTCATCTCTAACCAAAACAAAATTGAAAACATGTCAAAAATAAACGTATATGACACTATCGTGTGATATCACGAAGCAACATGGTCGAGAACTACATCGAAGCGCATGGACTTTAGAGAGCCATTTTAAATAGTGTCCTCTAGTTATAATTGTCCCTCCGCTCCAAGCTCGAAAGTTATAATTGCCTAATTCAAAGTAGAGGACCTTCTTGAAGACTTCTGGTTTCTTCCACAACACCTCACAATCCTATTACTTTTACTTGACACTTGAACCCCCTAAACAAGGGCATAGCTTACTCTCCTACAAAATCTGCTATAATCTATAAAATCTTATTAAAAGGCATGTTGAACATATTCTTAAAATGCCACCTAATCATTCTTAAATGCCACCTAAGTATTCTTAAAATGCCACCGAAGCAAAATTTCTACACCACTTCTTTGTCACGTTGCACCACAATAAAATTTTCTTCTCCTACTTTTTTGTACATCAAACCGTCAACCTGTCATTACTACAAATTAATTCTCAATGAATGATCTTAGATGCAAATTATGATCCACATTTGTTCACAATAACTACAAATGTTTATATTCATATCTCCATAATTGTTGTCATTTATACAACTCTAAAGCCTTTACGCTTTCCCTTATTTCATTTTATAAACCGTTACTCCACACAATGTGAACTTAACCATTTAAGCATTGAATTGTTGTTAATTGTATGGCAATACAATTCCCAACTCCCATTTACTACCAGTCCTTGTGCCTTCGTCTGCCTTCATATTATTCCCATAAATTAAACCGCATTTAATTATTTCACTTTAAATATAAGAAAAATTGTTTTGTGGTAGTTACCAAATTCACTGTTTCCTTTGTTGTCTCAATTTTCTCACTTTGTTTTCTTTACTGTCCCAATTTAACCCCATGTAATTCTTTGTTTTCTTTACAGTCCCAATTCTCACTTTCTAACCCTAATATTGTTGTCCTCTTTGCAGGTGAACATGGAAAGACCAAGAATTTGAGCAAAGCCCCAACAACCCTAAGTGGGATGAAAAAAGAGCAATAGTTGAAGCCAACGTAAGACAAGAATATACTGATGGTAATTGTCATCTACTTTACTTCAAATAAACGTAATATAAAGCCAAACCGCCTCTAAGACAATCTAAAGTCTAAATGATTGATTACCCAACATATCCATGTTCCACGTGTCTGTTCCGTATGCCCTATGCCCTCTCTGATGATATAATTGGATGTTTAGGAATGTGAAAAGGATTAATCATAAGGAAAAGAAGAGGTGGAAACTTTTGAGAGGTGAGACAATCAGAAATTCAGGATTTTTGAGGAGCTGGAAGAGGTTTAAGGGGAGCCGTAATAAGACTACTTCTTCTTAAGTTTAAGATTGGCTATCTCAAATTCGAATGAAAATATACCACACATATTGTTGTTCAATTTTCCACACTCTGGCTTCACTATTTATATTGCGAACAAAAATTATATTTTAAGCATTACAACCTTTTGTTCATGTTGTTTAATTCTTATATTCTAACTGTGATTGATGAGAAGTGGAGTTCGCAAGGGCAGGCTAGCAAGATGTAATGCAGCATACTCCAACATTATTCTTATGATGACCTAAAGTCCCGAAATAAACCATTGTTAATCACATAGATTTGGACAACGGTCTATTGGCTCTCCATGATGGTCATAATATTAGGGCCTAAGGAGTACTTACTCTAACATGTTTGATAGGAAGCAACTTATTTTCGTGGGAGAACTAAATGACTTCTTAATGTAGGGTTGTATGTTGCTTTGCTTTACGAGGGATCGAAAAAAGCTCTCAAGTTTTCCATTTGTTTATCTTCGGTTTATGTGAATGTTGTAAATCATGGAACTATTAAAATTTTCTGTTTTTCAAGTTTTGTAATCTATGACAACATTGGGGTACAAAGTTGTTTTACGATTGAATTTCTTAGTATAAATATTGAGGAGCAATCTTAAAATGTGTGCAATTGAATCTAATAAACCACTGAAATATTTTTTTTAAAAAAAAATATGCTGTGTAAGACGGTTTTACACTAATATAGTAGCAAAACAGATCCAAACACAATCCCGTTTTATGATAAATTTGTGTAAAATCGCCTTAAAAAATTATTTGTGTTTGTTTAGAGTGGCAAGTAATCTTGGGGAGTCCATTTATTGAGAAATTTTAAATACAATTAATTGGTATTATGAGAAATTGAATTAAAAAAAAAAGAAAGTATAAACATATCAGTGGGACATAGGAGTATATAATAATTTTTTAAAATTATTTCCTACAAAATAATAGTGTAATACTTTTGCAAGCATCTGAACATTAATTGGAGTACAAATATGGCCCGTGCAATGCACGGGTAATAAAACTAGTTGAATGATAATAAACATGCTAGTTGACGATTTCAAAAAATGACTTAGGACAAAAGGATGAATTAGTATTATATAGAAACCCATAAACTTTCAAGAAAAGGACCCCCAACGTCTACAGAATAAACTCAAGTAACAATTTTAACTAGGAAAAAACAGTGCTCATGTAAGTCTCAAAAGAGGGTAGAATGTGCTGAATGTATACATAGGCTTCTACACTAAGGGGGTGTTTGGTTCAACAAAGGGAAAGGGTATGGATGCAAGAAAGGGAAAGAAGGGGAAAAGAATGGGATGACCCCAAATTTATTCCTTGTTTGGTTGGATAGGAAGGAATGCCTTATTATTTGTCCACCGTCTATATTTACTAAATCACCACCAACCGCCACCACTGCAACTACACCACCGTCCACTTCTACCACATTCACCGTTCACCTGCACCACAAAGAGACGCGGGCTTAGACCTCATGCTGCCAGCGCCATTTTTACGCATCCCCATACCCATCGTCCCTCCAACCACCACCACTAGAAACACCATATTTGAACCGACAAAAACCTTCCCCAACACCCGAAACTCCCTCCCCCACCCACGGTGGTTTCGTGGATGGGGGAGGGGGTTTCAGGTCTTGAGGAAGGTTTTTATGGGTTTAAATATTGTGGTTTCTAGTGGTAGTGGTTGGAGTTTTACATGAGGGACGAATTGGTGGGCGTATGGCGGGGCAGCGGCTGGGATCGATGATGCTGGGGTGGGCCCCGGCGGTCGTCGTTGGAGTTGGTGGTATTGGATGTGACAGGTTGTTGAAAGTGATGTGGGGGATGGGGGAAAGGGTATGGGATACCTTCGGGATGAGAGGTAGGGATATAGAAGAGATTGGAGGTAAAGAAGGGGATCCCATTCCCTTTGGCTGGGTCAAACAAACATAAACAAAGAGAATTATTACCTTTAATTCCCTTTCCCTTTCTTTTAAACCCCTAACCAAACAGCCCCTAAATTCCATCCTAAAGACCTTAGTATAAGAGCCAAAGATATATGAACACCACAGCCAATTCACAGTAGTCATGAATCATCATCCGAATTCATCTAGGTTTGCATCCGTCAATACTGTCAAAGGGCAAAAAAAATTACAAAGAAGGAAAAAAACGTGTGTGTAAAAAATAAAGGGTAAGAGAAGCGTGAAAACCGAGAATTAAAGCGGCAAAATGGGTTTGTAAAACAAAAGAGTACAACTCATTTTAAAAACAAGTGTGTTTTAAAAAAATAAAGAGTAAGAAAAGCGTGACTGCCAAGATTAAAGCGGCAAAATGGGTTTGTAAAATAAAAGGAGTAAAAGTCAATTTAAAAATAAATACATAAATATTTACATAAAAGATAAAAGATGAGTAAATATCTAAAACTCAAACTAAATTTTCAACATGAATTGTTTCTCTTCACACTACCCTCTCCATGGCCATACACCATTGCAATAATAAAATTAGAATTTAAGAGAGCAGTAAAGAATAAGCACCATATTAATTTCATTTTCGATAGAAATAAATAAACAATTATCTAAGAGGACAGAAAGGGATAGCTAGAGCAACATTAAATTAGCAAGAATACGCGTAAAAGGAGTCCAGCTAATGTGACAGGAAAGCACAGTAAAAAGAACAAAGGAAAGCACAGTAAAAAGTAAAAAATGCAGGTAAAAGAGTGGTGGCAAACAACCTCCACTTTCCTTGCCACATTCCAGTTAAGAAATCAATTAGACCTTTAGTGCTTAAACAGTTAAACTTGAGATTTTTTTTGTACCTTTTAGAATTTGACAAGTGATTATTTACAATTTGACAGTTCAAAACAAGCCGGTCAAGTTCCCAAGTAACAATATAATTTAATTGATGAAAATGGAAGAATCTATAATACCAATTTGGTAATACCGTCATTTTTAATCCTATCAATTTGCATTGGGATATTCTTCAACAAAATTTATGTGATAAGCTTGGACAATTTCTTTGTGAAAATGTTCCGTATGCACAAAAAAGGACTGCACCAACAATTGTGTCAAGTTCTTATTATTCAGTTTAATTAATAAGATCAGCTAAGTCCCTGTTGGCTCAGGAGTAACAGTTCATGGTTATTATTGAGAAATCATTCACGAATAAGAAAAATGAGGTTTGAAACAAGTCAGATTAAACCCAGAGGGCTTGACATCAAATGCGTTATTCAAAATCATACCTGTGAAAGAATTCCAGACTTGTAAGAGCATGCCTAGTAGAGGCTCGTTTATGCACATTGAGAAACCCAATCATTCGGCGAAGCAAGGCAGTATACGCAAGGCACGCACTGTTACGGATCTCCCAATGTGGAGAGGAGAAAGCCCGTATTGAAATTATCATTGCTTCAGCAGAGAAGCCAGATGTATCGGTTGCTAAATTGGCGTCATTAAAAGCTGCTTTAAGAACATTGAATGCATGAACGGTTGGAATTACACCTTCCACGCGAATCTTTGAGGATTTTAAATCTGTGCTAGTTTCAGTTAATTTCCCAACGATCTGAACTACGTCGGGTTGACGGAGCAAAGATCCACCAGCTACTTTAATCAGCCAGCTTAGTGCCCGTGGAAGCAATTTCTTCGGTGCGCCTTGTGGTTCTGAGAGAAAGAAGGCACTAAATGCAGCAGGTATGCCTGCACTTCTTCTCAGCAAGTCGTCCACAGTTTGACCCTTGGATATTGTTCTTTCCATAAGCTGATCCATCCAAGATTCCACCAGCTGACAAAGTCTGCAGAAAAAGACATACACAGAAAAATTTCATGCAAAGCCAAATACATAAACTACAAAGGATAGTAACAAAAAATACTGTCAAGATTACAATAATATTTGCACTAAGGTTGCCTTAATTCAATCTGCATAGAACACATATGATACATGATATGGTTTTAATAGTGGCATATACATAAATTCCGACCAACTGACACACTTGAACTAATTCAAAAATTCATAGGGGTACAGCGAATCCTGTAACTCATATTTTGCGCAATGGTAAAACAAATATTCAATTTAAAAAACTTAACCCATCAAACCCAATAGTCTTTGAAGGGTGTGGGTGGTGAATGGAGAAAAAAGGAAATAATCTTGAATGAAATTTGGATATTACTTGCGTATTGATAATATTCAAACATAGCTATCATAAGGTAATGCAGATAGTGTTCTAAGTGCAATTAGATACAAGAGCAGATTATTTTCTCCAAATCATAATGTCAAAATTATACATTTGCTTTGGTCAAAATTATACATTTGCTTTTATCAACAGATGGACTAAAAGGAAATTTTCCAAGTTATAAGGGAGATACATATTGCCTTGGATGAATAACCTAATAGAGGAAGATTGGGGGGAGGGGTAGGGGGTGGAGACTGGAGGGGACTCAATTTTTTTTGGAGGACGTAAATTAAGAAAGGCTCATCATGGAAATCGTTCTTAAAAATCAACATAATAGACAAAAGAAGGAACATATTACACTCTGTCAACTTCATTCATAGTTTTGCACATTATTACAGTTTATAAGGAAAACAATTGAGCAAATCCAAGCTCATATCTCCATTCTAGTTTATTCTGAAATAAAAGTCCATACAGCATGTACAAAATCACTACACGGGCTACAGGCGTCTACTGCCATGTTCCATTTTAAGGCAAAGAGTAGCTCTGTAGGGAAAGGAGATGGACACAACCCAAACCTGAGCCAGCATATGAGGATTTCAACCCAATTTAAACATTACCCATATAAACATCTTTATTTGGGACCCATGACAAACCCTAGGACAAAAAATATTATGATTTCAATTAAGCAATTAGCAAAATCATAAACATAGAGATGGACACAGTACAAACATTAAGAAGCTTCAGCCATATTGTCCACTATTCCAAATGCAAGGGAGAATAATCTGGGCAGTCAAAATTCATTATAATGAAGTCAAAACTAGAGGGGACAGACTTTTCAATGGACGGAAAAAGATTTTAAAAAATAGGCAACAGCCAAACAAGTCTGAATACTTGGGAATGCAATTTTCACCCACTATGAGTAAAGTGTTTACAAACAACAATGGGTTAGATTAACATCAACGTTACCCCTCTACCTCAAGGGCTCCCGCAAATGACGCAATAAGCGCAGGATAGCTGTGCACAGCGTTACTCTTATGTTGTTAACACACGAAGGCAAAATGAAAATTGCATCGAGAAATGCATCAAGAATTGCATCACATACGCACGGGCGCCCGCACACACAGGCGCGACAACATTTTATTTTGTCCTAGCATAATCTAAAATAAGAAAATAATGAGTGTTTAGCTCAACTGGAAAAGAAAATTGTATTAGACTAAAATGATTCAAAAAGTAGTAGGTAGGGCAGCATACCTTGGATCATCAGAACATAGCAGACGGTTGCAAAGAGCAGTAAATCCTGCCCTGGTCTTATCAATAGCACCACTATGCTTCATTTTGAGGAGGACCTCCAAAAAGTGATTCCCAATAGCCTCCAATTGATTCATATCAAGTACTGCATCAGTTGTAGCATCACCAGGTTCATTGCCTAGGGAGCAAGTGGCCGTTGGCAAGGGAATTTTTCTGATAATGGTTCCAAGTAGAAGACTCACCTGGACAAAAAAAAAATCAAAATGAATCACTACAGCAAGAATTATAGGAATTCAGTTTGCAGAAAATCCAAGAAGCTTTATAATACTTCGCCTACTTTATCGCTTGCAGTACAGATGTTGGAGGGACGGAGGAGGGGAAGGATAGTTTCAAAGTGGCGAGAGAGGGAGATGGAAAAATAATACTCCGTATTGAAGTGGTCTCTGGCTACGTCAGTTTTGACACTTCTTAATCTTTACCATGCAAATATAATGGTTTTCGACTAAGCAGTCATTTAGAATAAGAACTACGGCCATATAAGTCTTTTCTAATAAGCACTCATTCGAACATATCTTGCATTCTGGACATATTACAGAATTTCTCTAGTTTCTGAGGAATAGTATCAGTAATTATCTGATTTCCTCAACATAGGCCCTATTCTTTTCGGCCGAAAAGTGTTGAGCTAAGCTGAACTTAATAGAGCTAAACAAAATGGAGCTGAGTTGAACTGAATTGAGCTGGAGTAAGAGTTAATTTGAAAAGAGCTAAGCTGAACTAAATGGAGCCGAGTTGAACTGAATGAGGCTTAGTTGAACTGAAATGAGGTGAACTAAGCCAGAAACAACAGAGCCTTAATTTGTAGTTTCTTCAAAAGATGGTTTTTCTGTGACCTTACATAGTTTTTTGTGATAATCATTTTTACCTTAACCAATAAGCTTTTGGGTGGGTAGAGGTTTTGACACCCAGCTTACCTTATTCTTTGCAGAAAAATAGTCACCTGAAGAAGTAAGTCTTTGTGCGACGGTACTCAACAATACGATTCGATCTTGCTACCCTTAGCAACACTCTATTAAACTAATCCTCGAAGAAAAGGAAAAAAATGTGTGCTATATAGTTTTTGACCTCCCTTTTCTTTTAAAAATAATCTATGTTACGAATTACAAGCATCTATGATGAAGCAATTCGAAATATAGTCTTACCAGGTTCAAAAGCGTTGATGCTCAAGGATGTATGGTTGTAAGGGTTACATTTCAAAATTACAGAAGTTACTTTTAGTGTCATGCAGGAATCCATAGTAATGTAAATTTTGTAAGAGGTTACCTCTTTCATGGCAAGCCAACAACCAACCATAACAATTTGCTCTGTTGGTCGAACATCTTGCTTCCCCTTTACCTCTCTTGCTTCATGTTCCAACGAAGATTCTGGAGTTCCAGTCTCGTCCGCAATTTCCAGGAAGCTATCTTCATCGATATCATCCATATCCTGAGGCAGATACCAAGCATCAGCAGAGACCACCCAGAGAGCCAATGAAGCTATCTGCATTACCAGATCCAAGAGCTTCCTTAATGCGCATTTCATTTCAGAAATACTTGATGCAGGTATATCAGAACTCCAATCTAATTCCTCAAATGCATATCTCAACGTAAGTAAGACACCATGAACAAAGCTATTCTTGCAGGCCTCCGTGAGATCCTTTTCTCCTTCTTGTACCGCAACTTGCAACCAATCTAATAACGAATTTATGTATTGCATAACTGGGATCTGGGATTTTAAAACTTTACCGTCTCCATTTGATAAACCAGACTCTGACTTATGAGATATAACACTTAATGAAGCTCCCGTGATCCAACCAAGCTGTAAAACATACTTTCGGAATACAAGCCGCAATGTTAAAGCCCCGGCATCACTTTCTCTGACACGTGGACTGCAAACTAACTTTTTCGCCCACAATATTAGTTCTTGCACCGTGTCTTCGCTTGACAATCCAGGTAGAGGCGTGGGGAAACTCAGTAGTATGCGGAAAGAGCTCTCTCTCAGCCTGTCCCAACTATCAATTATCGAGCCAACTAATAACATGGTTGAGTCCGGTCTAGTAAGTCCTTCACTGAAAGGATACAAATCTTGATCCGAATTCCCTGGCAAAGGAGGCACTATGGACCAAACACTTACCATTATCATAAGCAATTCCATTGCCATGATCTTTCTTTCATATGGAGCCGAAGGATAGCATGAGAAGAACAAAAAGCAACTCAGCCATTTCATAAATAGGTATAGCTCATTTGCTTGCTCGACAATTGTATCATCACCCTTTTGTACAGAACCATTACTAGTATATAAGCTATCAAATGGTTGCCATATGCCCTGTTTAATTTGCCTCTCCAAACACGTACGCACACGTGAGAAGAACTTACGAAATAAACTGGCCCACTTCATTTGAAAAGCTGTGGAGCTACATCTCATATTCAGAGGGACTGATAATCTCATCAGACTCAGTTCCATGGACGATGGGAGACTGGCCGTTTTAGGGTTCAAGAAAAGGGACTCGGCCGCATCAACTCTAAGTGATTCATCAACATGAGTCAATGCTAGTTCAAGCCACTCAGTAGGGATTTTCACCTGAATTCCCTTTATATAGATATCAGCATATTGTCTTCCTACCATGCAACCTCCTGAAGGAACTGGCACATGCTGTGTTGAGTTAATGTCCCCTTCAAACAGAGCAAGTGAACGAGACACTTTAAGCAAT
Organism: Silene latifolia; assembly: GCF_048544455.1. Classification (NCBI taxonomy): domain Eukaryota; kingdom Viridiplantae; phylum Streptophyta; class Magnoliopsida; order Caryophyllales; family Caryophyllaceae; genus Silene; species Silene latifolia. The sequence goes on from NC_133532.1 coordinate 29,548,499, forward strand.
GATACCAAAACAGCCACTTTCTGGTCAATACTGAAATCCATGTCCGAACAGCGAAGTTCGGGATATATCACATCGGTGTCTACACCAACACCTACTGAAAGGAAGGTGAACATAGGAAATATACTGTCCACATCCACTTCAAGTAAACTTGGCAAAGCATACGTATTCAAATTTGAGCGCCATTTCGAGTTTCCAGAAGCAAGCCCATGGAGAAAAGGAGGCAAACAATAACCACGATATATTTCATACCCTCTTTTAATACCATCACTGCCCCAACACTCATCACGCAAGCGCTCAAGGAAACATTTCAAAAATGATGTAGCTGCACAGCAGACATCGTCGTCAATGTATGCCTGTGCCACTTCAAAAAGTAGGTCTGAATTCATCTCAATAAGACTTTTTGCTCCGAGTCTCTTCATTATAGAGGCCAAGGGGACATACCTGCCCTTACATCTTGCACCGAGACAAAGAAGATCAGCTGCAATCTTCTGGAGAAACGAGCTCATAAGCATGCAATCATCTGCTCTATGGATAGTTGCTTTAATGTCTAAGAAGAGATCAAAAATAAGGTGAACTTGTTTCACAGTTTGGCTTAAAGTGTCTTCCAGATTATTCCATATTATTCTCATTAAACGTGTTCCTACATCTTCTGGAATTGGGTCAAAGCCAGTGTTCCAATCAACAAGATCAGACAGAATAGATGTTTTGATCTGTTGTAAGCAGATTTGCATCACAGTTAACGCATGAAAATTTAAATGGCTATCAGTTGGATTCTCACAATAATGACATAGTTCAAGCAATATACAATCGTACAATATACACTGCGAACATTTCTCATCATTTTCAGTGATAATTATAATGTTTGAAACTTCGGACTCTGCAACAAAATGAAAATTAAGTACTGTTCTCGAAACTGCAGTAAGAATCCCTCGAATCAAACAGAGTCTACTCAACAAAGCAAAATTGTTGAGCTCAAAGATCAAATCTCCTGTATATGGAACCCTACTTGCTGCATTGTTGTAATCATTATCAGCATCAGTAACCAACTTACATACTTTCCTTTGAAAAACAGCATGGATGATAAAATACGCAAGTTCCTCCGCACTGAGCAACGCCTGAAGAGCAGCACAGAAACTCACACCTGCTGCTACCAAACAATCCCTGGAGAAAGCAGTAGACTTCAAAATAGACAAAATAACAGTAAATGCCATCTCCTGAAGACTAGAACCATTGAAAACCAAGCCATTTTGAGAGTCAAGGATATCGACAAACTTAGAGGGGAAACGTTGCAACAAATAATACAAACAAGACAAGGCCTCCTGGCATTGCTCCATGACAATGGGCGAAGGCCGTGCCTTCTCATTGGTCTCATTAACCATATACCCTAACCCATTAATCACATCGAATGCGACCACAACACAACACTCGTCAACGACATCGATGAGATACCCCAACTTTGGGGTGCTCATCATGGACAATGCCGCCCTAGAAACACAAAAGCGCCTACCTTTCCCAGCAAACCCTCCATACTCCCCACACAAATCCCTAAAACAGCCACTAATTAAACCACAAAACTTTTGATTTTTGGAAAGAGCAGAGAGAAGAGTCCTATGTATAGGCAGTGAATTCTCAAGAAATAAAAGCTCTAAGTACAACCTCGATGAAGCCAATACCAAACCCTCATCATCAGTTTTACTGAGTACATCAATAAATGAGGAAGCCACATTCTTGACAAAACTAACTTGGGAATAAATGGAATTAAGGGAAGCAAGTTGTTTCAGAAAATTGGAAAATTTAAGAGATAAATCATCAGAGGGTAAAAGTGTTAAAGAATGAAGGTATGAGTGGGGGAAAATGACAGCGTTGTAGGTGTAACGATGGCGATGTTGCAAAGCTCGCCACTTAGCAGACATGTTTGTTTGTTAAGGGAACTGGAGATGAGGAAAGAGTTAATCTGGGTTCCCGTTTGTTTAATTCAGGGAATACAGAATACTCGGCAAAACCCTAGAAATGATGAGCAGCACCAGCAGAGTTAAGTTAAACCCTTCACCCTACCCTGCACAAAGTCTGCACACTTTGGCTCCTTTTTTTTTTTTTTTTTTTTTTTAAGGAAACTAGATTGGTGTAGGTACCTCATTTCTATACCTCCCGCCAACCACGTAGTGATGATTGGGCCGCATGTTTTATACGCGGAACGATTTATGACAGTCCGTAAGTTCATCGTCAAGTGATAGCTCAAACACTCGAGTCAGCCCCTTGATCGTCATCTACGCACCGATACGGTCGCTTTAACAGTAATTAGAGTTCATTTGAAGTCCGGGTCAAAAACCGCTTCATTTTCTAAAAACCGTTTAAATGCCGAGTCGGAATATTCCGGAATGTTCTAGAACTCTCTGGATATTTATTCCTAATTAAAATTAATATTTTTAACTAAATATCTACCGTAATATTGTGTTTTATGGAATAAGGAAGTGTATATCTACCGAAATTTCATAATAAAATGCGGAATTCTTTCTTACTGAGGAGGAAACCTCCGGGGAAATGACGCAGCAGGTGCCGCGCCTCTTCGAAGGATCGCAGTAGTTGTTGCGCCTCTTCTCCAACCCTCTTTTCGCATTTTTCAGAATATTTCCGTGATTTGTTTCCAAATCCGTGTCATTCCTAAACTCTTCCATATGTTTAGTATAAATAGAGGCCTCCGACCTCCATATTTGGCACGCGAGTGTTCCGCCCCTTCTTTCTCTCTCTTTGCATTTTAGACTACGCTATTGCCTTTCGACGCCTACGTGCTTGATCAATCGACCACGTAAGCTCAGATCATTCTGAGTCCCAGTCACGTTGCATAGACCTACCAATTTGACCAACTCCACCGTTTAATCAACCTAGTCAATCTACTAAATCCTCTAACGAGGGCACTTTCCACGCATATTAGAGTCGAGCAATCACTAAAACGATAACTTTAGTCAATCTCGTTTCGTCAAACATGTAAATCTAAGGGTGTAAATCCCATTTTTATTATTGTACTTTATTTTGTATCAATTAATGTAGATCTATATCAAAATCACGTTCAAAAACCGATCTAAAATCCATCTTTTAAAACCGTTTTTACGAAACAGCAAAGGTCAGACGTCGAGAAGAAACGCAGCAGCAGCTACGCCTCTTCGAAGGATCGCAGTTTTGTTGCGCCTCTTCCAGAGGCTGCTTGCTGCTCCTGCTCTTCTTCTTTTTCCTCAACTTCCTGCATATTTCTCTTTTTCTTACTTCTTTCGTTTTTCTTTGTTGCTTCAGTACATAAATCATGTTTTAACAATTCCTTTTTAATTACAATGTTTAATTCGTCCTTAATCCCGAGTAATTCAATACTTGCGGGTTTTCGCCGTTTTAATTCAAACCGATTCTTCGGGGTTTCAGCTTGTTCGCGTCGAGGTTCTGGAATCCTAATTTGATACATAAGTTTTCTTCCGGATCTTATTTGTCCAGTTTCATCTAAATCTAACCTCAAGTTTCGCCTTTTTTTGTATTTCCGACACGAGTTCATCGTATATCATAATCATGTAAACCGCTGTAATTTCTCGTTTTAATTCGTTTTATGACCTACCCAGATACATATAATCGGTTAAAACAATTCAAAACGAGTCTAATATCGATAATTCATCCTAAATCTACCAACGGACAATAACAGTGTTGTGGTTTTGACTTCACAACCAGAACCCAGCTCTAGAATAGACACATGAAAGGCTGCGCCTCTTCCAGAGGACGCAGCAGGTGCTGCGCCTATTCTGGGTTGGTTTCTGTCCCTGTACTCTTTCTCGCTTTGACGTAGCTCCTAATTACGGTTCAAATCAACTACTATTCGTATTATCATCTCTAATCTGACATATTTTCATATTTTATTTCCAATTTTATTTTTTCCTTTTATTTTCTTCTTCTAAATCTCGTTTTCGAGCGTGCTTTTGACGTAGATCAAATAAAGCCTTGTAATCTTTTGTAATTTTATTTATTGTAATTCATTTATCGTTACTATGTATGATTTAATTGTATGGCATTCACATGTATTGAATCTAACTTCCAACTTCGACCAAATTGTTTGCTAAAACACGTGTTAACCGACATAGTCTAATTTCACATGCTAGGATTAATCTATGTTTGTTGCATTGCATGCATTACATCGACGACATATCAAATATGAACAATTTCCCTAATCATTAGTAGAGGCCGCTATCGAGGAAGGCGGGATTAGGTGTTCGAATTAAAGAACTTTTTAATACGTATCCTCACCCCTTACTCAAAATCTCTGTGAACATCCGTATTCATTGGCATCACGAGAGTCATTCTAGACATAGAATGCTAAGGGTAACGAATTTCTTAGTGTTCATGTCACTACTTTGTGTCTTGACATGACGCGAAGTATTCGAACGATTCCAATTTTCCATAAAAATTGGTGGCAACTCCACAAATGCAGGCTTATTGAACCTTTCACCGGTTTCAATGCCTCACAAATCGGTAATGGCCCATGACGTGCTTTGGCAAACTAAGGTTCCGTGGGAGAAGTGTCGCCGCCTCGAAACCAACGAGCGGGTGCGCGCGGCGCGGGTGGCCCATGTCCACAGTTTGGCGACTCCGATGGGGATGATACACTTACGTGTTACCCATGGTGAAACTTGAACAAGGTTAGGGAATAGTTTATACGAGACAGTTGTCGATTTTTCATTACTCGGCCTTCTTAGGTCGTTTCATTTGGTCTTCCTAGGCCCTAAACCAACCCATTCGACCAATCGTCCCGTCCGGACGGTCCAAATTCCTATCTGGGCCTAAAGATGGATAGCGATTGACGTCAACCATATTGCGGTACATACTCATGTTTGTATCGAGAACTTTCACTACTCGAGGAAATGGACTAGGAACCGACCTTACTCATGTTTGGCATGGACCTCTCCACAGACCAGGGTTTGATTGCTTGGTATGGCAACCCACCTTTCTAAACCAAAACCCTTTAAATGCACTTAGCATACCGTTATAATGCCCATATGTATGTTTGTATCATATACGTGATCACCATTTGTAAACAAAACCATGACGAAATTTTGTAAAATAAAATCCATTTTCAAAATATAAACAATTTCCAAAAATGGCCTAAAACAGCGCAAAATAAGCCAAAACTCTGTCCAAATGTCGAGTCAAACTTCGGGCCTCAAACCCATTTCAAAATTCACTTCGAGTCAGCACTCTAAAACTACACTACAGTTGTCTAGGACAAACATTTCAAAATTTGTCATTTTCAAATCCCATTTGACACAGTGGCACACACCCACTTCACGAGTCGAGTCCTTTTTGAGTAAGTGTGCAAAAATGGTCGATCGTGTTTTGATTCGTCGTCGATTTCTTATCCTCAGTCCAAAATGGTGGGAACTAGTCAAGGAAGCGTTAATGGTCAACCCGAACAGCCCGCAAATGGTAATAATCAAATCCTAGCTGCACTCCTTCGTCTCCAGACAAGCCAAGACCAAGCTTATGCTCGTCTCAACGCTATCGGAGGCCGTATTGTCGCTGCGGAAGCTAGACTTCCTTCTACAGAGGGTCCCATTCCCGACGCGCTCATACACAATAATTCTCCACCCTTTGAACAACTAGAAGTCAATTTTCCACTAGGTCCTACTGACGCTGAAAAGCGACTCCAGTATTTGGAGGAGCAACTAATGTATCTCAAGGGAGATGACATCTATAGGGAAAACAGTTGCAAATATGAGGCAGTAAATGCTCAACTGCCAACTAACTTCAACATGACTGACATCCCGAAGTTTAAGGGGCATGAAAACCCTTTGAACCATATTCGTGCATTCAAAGATTATATGTCTATCAAAGGCATTAGGCCAGAGATGTTCTTAAGGATCTTTCCTTCATCTCTTGATACTATTCCTAAGCAATGGTTCTACTCCTTGGATCACAAGAAAATTGCTACTTGGGACGATGCTGCAATTGAGTTCACCAAACAGTACGCGGATAATGCTGAAATTCAAGTCAATATGCGCACTCTAGAGGTTCTTACCCAAAATGAGAAAGAAGGGTTCACCAACTTCCTAATTAGGTGGAGAAAGACTAGCACGCAACTCGTCGAACGCCCAGACGAAACTACTCTTGTTGAAAAGTTCGTGGACAACTTAAGGCCAAGTTATGCGAACCATCTAAGGTACCAAAACATAAAGTCTTTCAAAGACTTAACTGTGCTAGGAACAAGAATTGAAGACGACATCCATAAAGGACTCTTGTCCAAAACGATAGGTCGCAGATATTAAGGCACAACGAGTCGTTCTTATGGCTCCACTAGCAAGACCGACGAGGTCAACCTTTTCGAATAATCTACTAAGAAGAATAACCCGCAGACAAAGTTCACCAACATTGGTGACTCGTACTCCAATGCTCTAAAAAGATTGATGAAACAAGGCAAACTCCAACCCATAGGACCTATACCTAACCCAGAGAAGAAGTCTAGGTTCTGGGACGAGAATGCCTACTGCGAGTACCATAGAGGCAAAGGGCATGATACAGAGAATTGCTTCAAATTGAAGCATGCCATTCAGGATATGATTGAAGATGGGCGCTTACCTATACCTCCTGCAAGCAAGCCTAGCAATACTCAGAATCCTCTTGGAATTCTGATGATCACAGATGAGGAATCCACCTTGGATTGTTTACACCTCATTTCTCCAGCTGAAGATGAGGTCAATGCACTAGAAAATGAGGAGAGTTATTCCACCGTCTCCCCTACTATCGCTGATTTTGTCGCATGGGCAAAAGGTGTAAGTAGACAAGTTTCAGAGCTAGAAGCTACAGTGGCATCCCCGCGCAATCCAAGCACTATACCTAGGGGAGACATGCCAGTGGTTCCAATCTTATCTCAAGAATCCAAAATACAAGAAGTGATCGCAGTGACCGACAATCTAGTCGAGCAAATAATCAGCCTAAAAGCTGAAATCATAAGCTTGAGAGAGCTCAGTATCGTCAATGGAATATGGAAGGATGGCGATGAAGATGTTTACCTCAAAGAACATCCTCTAGTCAAGGCTAGTGAAGATCAAGATGTAGACCACCTTACTCGCTCGGGACGTCCATATCAAAATGTCACTCAAGGATAAACAAGTGGTCCAATTGCTACTAACACCAATATCATCACACTAAATGATGGTGAAGATACATCTGCTGACCATTTATTGAAGCAACTTCAAAAGACAAAGGCTGATCTTTCAGTCTGGAAACTAGTTGCAAGTTCATTTCTTCATCGCCAGGCTTTACTGCAAGCATTAGCTAAATTAAACGTACACACGACTTTACACCTAATGACGTCGTTAACCTAATATTCCAAGACTCAGTCAAGCTAAGTAACCCAGTTACTTTCTCAGATGAGGACTTGCCTCCCTTTGGCGTCACTCATAACCTTGCTCTATTGTAGATACCCAGTATCTATTGAGTCTCCAACAAACACCCGATGATTATCGGACTACAACGTGCTTAGGAATCGCAGCGTTTGATCGACAGTTTTGTACAACTATACGTCGGAAAACTTAAAACGATTTCGAAAATAAAACATTTCAAAACTTTTCAAAAGTACCTGGAGTGTTTAATGCATGACGACGGGGTCACAATGACACTAATTAGAGTCAAAACCGACACCGGACCAAAAACCGACTCGAAAATTCAAATCCCGACTCCAACAACGAGTCAAATCGAGTCAAACACAAAAAACAAACTTTTCAAATACTTCCATGTTAAGGTTTTCCGGAATCCTTAATGGTCAAGTACAAATCAAGTTCATCCAAAACCTAGGATAGAACAAATCATGATTAGACTTGCGTGATAGTGACAAGACACCTCGAAGACGCGCGAAATGGCTCGCGCCATTTCGCGCGTCTTCGAGGTGTCTTATCACTATCACGCAAGTGTAATCACGATTTGTTCTATCCTAGGTTTTGGATGAACTTGACCATTAAGGATTCCGGAAAACAGACACCGGGCCAAAAACCGACTCAGAAACCTGCAACTCGAGTCAACCTGAGTCAAACCGAGTCAAACCAAATCTCGAATGTCAAAAATAATGCCATGAATGTCTTTATCATGTCATTTCCATTAAAATGACCCTAATTAGAGTCAAAACCGACACCGAGCCAAAAACCGACTCGAAATTCAAATCTCGACTCACACGGGTCAAACCCGAGTCAAAGACACAAAATACCTACCCCAAATATCGCCCAAGAGGAAGCTTACATGGCTAAACAACCATCAAAGACCACAAATCACAACCAACAAAACATTGGTTAGAACAAATGGAAAATCCAAATTTGCGAAAAGGACAATACACCCATTTGTATCACAAGGTAGCTCACGCCTAAAGCAGGTGTCTGCTTAGCCTCTACGCAAACTCAACCGAACTACCTTCCCACATTTCTCTATAAATACCACCCTTCACACAACACAATCCTCACGTGAGAGTCCGCCCCCTCCTTCTCCCTTAAACTTCTAGACCCGACTTCCTAAAGCACAAAATCGACACGTGTTTACCACCTACCGATCGTAAACACAAGCCTTACACATTTTGTTTGGTACCGTCGCCGTGCATTCGACCGACCCATTTGACCAACTCAATTCATCAATCAACATGTTTTAATTAACACATTTTCAACATATTTTCAAAACAAAATCCTTTTTTAAGGCACTCTTTTAAACTTCTTTGATCGTGAGTAGTCGCCACGAGAAAACTGTCTCTAAAGTCGTCTACGTCGCAAACATCAATACACGTAAGTTTTAGGGTGTAAATATCTCATTTATTTCATGTCTTTACTGTTTTCATAACTTTATAAACATGAACAATGCACAACACGATTCAAACATAGGTTAGACGAGCCAAAACCGAGTTTTGGCCTGAGACAGAAGCCCCTTGCTATGCAAAGAGGCACGCGCCTCAATGGGGTGTCCAGGTCATACTCAAACGTGTTTGAGTTCGTCTTTCCTTCAACACTTTCTTTTATTTTTACTTCTTTACTTTACGGTTTTTACTGTTTTAATTCATTTTTATGACAAATGTTTTGACCATTACAAAAATCATCCTTGGTTCCTTATACCATGACGGTTTATTCCGTGACTCGATGATATTATTGGTTAATTACAAATTAAAGGGTATTTTAACCCCCTTTTATTTTACTTAGGATTTTTCTCATTTGTTTACATTTGTAAATATATTAGTCATAATTCATAGTCATCCTTGGTTCTTTATACCATGTCGGTTTAATCCGAGTATGATGATTAACTTGACTAATTACAAAGAAATGAACTTAACATAATTAGTTCAAATCAAACATTTTACATTTTTATTTGTAAACTATGCTTCTCAAATCCGACAACCAATATTACTAACATAATAGTAATTATTCCGAGTTATGCAAATCATACTTGCAAATCATTAATCACAAAAAACGGTTTTAAGCAACCTTTTTAACAACCAGGAGACACCCCTTGGGTCGGATCATGGCTCGCGCCCCAAAGCAGCTCCTGTTTTCTACATTTCAAAACCCGGGCAGAGCCCCTTCCCTCGCCAATAGGCTCGCGCCCCAATGGGGCTGCCTGGCACTGTTCTGTCTCGTTTTGGTATTTGTCTAAGACGATCCCGATTACGGTTAATCCGAATACATGACGGATCAGATTGACAAGTTTACGTATTTTTACACTTTGTCATTTGACACCCTTTTTCAAAACAATGGAATCGTGTTAAGCATCGTAATCCGAATTTGGTAAATGGATGTTTAATTTCCGTCTCACATGCAAATCAATCTAAATCCAACTTTGACACCAATTTCTTGGTACATGCATAAACAACTGACTTAGGAAATATTCACATGTTAGGTTAAGACTTTCGGATGTGCATTCATGCATTTACACCGTTTTATCAAATCTTGCACTTAAACAACCACGATCGATCAGTAGAGGCCGCTAACGCAGGCGGGATTGGGTGTTCAATTAAAGGGCTTCCCAATACATACCCTCACTCCTTAATCAGAACCTTTGGATAGTGGATGACCTTATCCAGGGCGTACGAGAGTCATTTTAGGCATAGAATGCTAAAAGGGGTACGAGTCCTTATCTTTAGTACCTATGTCAAATACCGCTTTTTGCCTTGATTGACTTAGGTATAAAGTGGATTCGAACGGGTACCAAGCATCCCACAAATGCTTGGTGGCGACTCTGAACATCTCAAACATCGTTTCGAGACCTTTGCCAAGACGAAACCGACCGATCTAAAGCGATCCGGTCGAAAGCATTTCAACGCCACCGAGCGTGGCTTTCAAGACCGTTGCATGTCCACAATTTGGCTTGGCGTACAGGTGGCCCGTGACTATGGACCGGCAGGCGGCATCGCACCCGCAGACCGGCCTGTGGCCCATGTCCACAGATTGGCGACTCCGCTGGGGAAAACTAGGACACTTGTGTCTTTGTGATCCTTAGAGGTGAAACTCGAACGAGGTCGTGGTTAAAGTGCATTAATTGATATTACGGTCATAAGTCGGGTTCCTTGTCCGGGCCCGCAACATAACCTTTATCGATTAATTGGCTCGTTCCATTGGCGTGAGTTTTCTCATCCCCGCGTTTTGAATCCCGATTGAGTCAAGCATACCATTGACGTTACACATTTCTGTTTCGTCAAAGAGCTTTTACTTCCTTCGTGCACGAGGCTAGGGCACCCTCCTTACACATTTTGTTTGGATTGGTATCCCTCTCGCAAATCGAGGTTTGATTGCTTGGTGTGTAACCCACCCTTTTAAGCCGAAACCCGTGTCAGCATTATGCATAATATAATAAACTGCGAGTGCTTATGTGTTATGTGATCATAAGTCGTTCTGTGTTATTTCAAACTTTCAAAACACCATTTTGCGCCGTTATAATGGCCGTTTCAAACCTCGGTCTTTCGCCGACCGTCGCAAACCCTTTTTATGCCGTCTTAATGACGACTTTGAAAACCGGTTTTCTGCAACCGTTTCAAAGCACCTTTTTGCGCCATTATAATGGCCATTTCAAACCGCGGTCTTTCACCGACCGTTGGAACCTTTTTTTTGCCGTCGTAATGACGATTTTCAAACCGGGGTTTTACACCGTTTCAAAGCACCTTTTTGCGTTGTTGTAATGATGATTTCAAACTCGGTTTTCACAAGCCATTTCAAAATACCATTTTACGTCGTCATAATGTCCGTTTCAATCCTCGGTCCCTCGCCGACCGTTGCATTCTCAAAGCGCCCTTTTACACCGTCATAATGACGAATTCTACCCTCGAATTTTCAAAATTCGAAATCAGTTTTCAAACCGTCGTAATGGCGATTTCAACCCGTGCAACTTTACAAATTTCAAATCTCGTTTTAAAATCAAATTTGGCTTTTCTAAGCCGTCGTAATGAGATTTCAATTCTCACACTTTTTGATTTGCATACCGTCTTTAAAGGGTTAAAACGATTTTCTAACCCGTCGTAATGACGAATTCAATCCTCATAATTTCCAAATTCAAATATTTGAAAACAAACTTAACCGTTTTCAAATTTCAAACCCAATTTCAAATCTTTGAAAACAACTTTAACCGTTTTCAAATTTCAAATTTAAAATCAAATCTTTGAAAACGAATTTAACCGTTTTCAAAATTTTAAATTCAAAATCAATCATTTGAAAACAACTTTGACCGTTTTCAAATTTCAAATTCAAAATCAATTCTGTGAAAACAAATTTAACCGTTTTCAAATTTCAAATTCAAAATCAATTCTTTGAAAACAAATTTAACCGTTTTCAAATTTCAATTCAAAATCAAATCTTTGAAAACCAACTTAACCGTTTTCAAATTTCAAATCCAATTTCAAATCATTTGGAAACAAATTTAACCGTTTTCAAATTTCAATTCAAAATCAAATAATTTGAAAACAAATTTAACCGTTTTCAAATTTTCAACCCAATTTTAAATCATTTGAAAACAAATTTAACCGTTTTCATGGCCATTGTGATGACGATTCCAAATTCTTCAGTTCTCGATTTTCAAATCCGTGATTCAGAATTTCAAAACCGGCTTCGGAAACAACACATTGTTTTCAGAGCCGCCGCAATCTCAACTCAAACCGTCTTTTGAAAACAAAGCTAAGACAACCCTTTCAACTGGCCGACCTTCTAAAGATCTTTACTCTTTGTAAGCCGTCCATAAAACGACAAATGAATCTTTTTTGAAAATTTCTATTTTCGAAAATTTCAGTCCACCTTTCTGTTTCAGCCTCGAGTCGATTAGAGTCCAGTCAATTTCAAGTTAAGTGGTCTAGATAACGTCGAGTCTCCGCCGAAGTTAGTACCTACCTTCTGGTCTAGGTCGTGTCGCCTTATTGTCGAGACATCTTCAATGGCGTTAGCAGAGTCAAAACCTCTCGGGTATTAAACCCGTATTTCCCCTACATTACGGGTCAAATGTCAAGTTGTGTACATGTCTAGCCTAACGGCGTCACGCAAGCAACAAACCTCCAAACTGAGTCATAAGTCGTCTGTCTAGGCATCACTATGCCAAAGTCGGCACTCGAGTCTAAGTTCAAAGTCGTGCACCTAGAGTTCAAACACAAGAGGTCATTCACGATCTTTAATGAACTCATAACCTAGTCACACCGTCGCTTCTCCACGACAAAACTGCCTTTTTTTACATATGTGTGTCGTACTTGCCTTTGTTTGTGCAATACCTTGCCAATACAAGTTATAACGCCCATCGTTATGTCAATTAGGAATCCCTTGGGTGCCATCAATCGCCAACCAGGAACTCAAGAAGCTGATCAACCTTCATCCGCCATGACTTCTGCTGAAACACACAACATGGTCCTTCGACTCCTAGCTGTCGTGGAAGACTTGAGCACTCGTATCTCACAGGTTGAGGACAAAATGATAACCGGGAATTTTCCCTCTTCTGATATTGAGCAAAGGGTTTAGCTCCTTGAAAGCCGACTACTTGCCAACAACAAAACCAACCCCAGTGGGAGGGCTACCAAAACCATTGGAGCCAATTCCTTAGGTGCTCCACCAACCAAAACCAGACGACCTCATAGGTCCTTCCCTGATTTGGGATCCCTTATGCCACAGCTTTGGAAAGGCTAATCTCCAAAGGAAAGCTCAAACCGACTGGTCCAACTCCAGACCCTCTACCAAACAAGCGAGGACGTAGATGGGATAGAAAACGGTTTTGTCAATATCACCAAGGTCGCGGACATGACACTGAAACGTGTCTCCCTCTGAAAGGTGTCATCCATGATATGATTGAAAAGGGCGAATTACCACAACCTCTCTCAACAAACAACAAAAACAACCCTCCAGAAAACCCTATTGGACACAGTCAGGAATCTTCCCTAGACTGCTCTCATCTCATCTCTATTGACGACGAGAAAATCCATGCAATTAATGAGGATGGCATACAAAGCGCTATAATGATGCTCTCTGTCTCCATCAACAACATATTCTCAAAGTTGTAAGTTGATATCGATGACTTGAATACCCGGATGGCTAATTTGAAGAAGAGGTTCGGTACTTTACCGAAAATGAACCTGACCATCAAGAAAACCAACCCTTGGTTCACCAACCAACAGTTGTTGAAAATGAGGAATCATCTAATTGTTCGGACACCCATGAACCCACCAACAAAGAAATTGCCTCACCAAACTCCCCATCAAAATACCAAGCAATTTCCTCAAAACTGTCCATTGACAATGAGTAAGTCCTGTTTCCACCCAGGATTGCCAAAATCAAAAACAAAAACAAAACTCACAAAAACATACCAAAAAATACCAATGTTAGAACCATAGGAAAACATCAAAGAGTATTCACAGATCTGGGAATAACATATGGCACCGCTCTGGGATACTTGCTTCAGAAGGAATGCTTCAACCCATTCTTCCGACTCCGGACAAACCCGAACACAAAAGAGCCTGATCGTGGGATGACAATGCCTATTTCCAATACCATCAAGGCAAGGGCCATGACACCAAAACCTATTTCAAACTCAAACATGCCATTCAAGATATGATTGAAGCTGGAAAAATCATAATTGCACCTCTCAGTCAAGACAATCCTCTCGGATGTCTCAAGTCAAACAGCAAGGTTGAAAGTTCTCAAAGGACATTCACTAGACTCAACACAACCTATGCCGCAACTCTTCAAAAGCTCATGACTGAAGGGAAGCTACAACCGATCGGACCCACCCCGGATCCGTCTGATGCTAAGAAATCCTGTTTCTGGGACGGCAATGCCTATTGCCAATATCATCAAGGAAAAGGTCATGACACTGAAACATGCTTCAAATTGAAACATGCTATTCAAGATATGATCAACAACCATCGACTGATAGCTTCATCCCTATGCCAATCAAGCGATGAAAACAACCCTAATGAACATCTCTTTCTGCAAGGAGATGAAAGCCTCATCGACTATTGTCCTCATATCATCCCCAACAACGAGAGTGAAGTGCTCAAGTGGGTCAATCCTCAAGACCAGACATTCAAGCTGCTGGATGCTGCGAAAGAGACCTTCGAGGAGAAACATGATGATTAGGAGTTCGTATCTACAATTGAGTCCGAGTCCGATTCAGAGTCTTAGGCTTTCTCATATCTATCCTAGCGTCTGTCCTTTTATTCCTAAGTGACAAACCGGGGGCTGTCCCTACGAGTCACATGTATTCATGTAGATACCCAGTATCTGCCGAGACTCCAACAAACACTCGATGATTATCGGACTATAACATGCTTTGGAATCGTGGCGTTTGATCGACAATTTGTGTACAACTTTACGTCGGAAAACTTAAAACGATTTCAAAAATAAAATATTTCAAAACATTTCAAAAATACCTGGAGTGTTTAATACACGACGACGGGGTCGCAATGACATTAACTAGAGTCAAAACCGACACCGGACCAAAAACCGACTCAAAAATTCAAATCCCGACTCCAACAACGAGTCAAACCGAGTCAACCATAAAAAACAAACCTTTTCAAATCTTCATGTTAAGGTTTCCCGGAATCTTACATAGTCAAGTACCAAACATTCTCATCCAAATCCTAGGATAGAACAAATCATGATTGCTCTTGTGTGAAAGCGACAAGACAACTCGAAGACCCGCGACGTGGCTCGCGCCTCTTTGAGCAGCCTAGGTGGCCACGTCGCTCAAAACTCACACAACCACTCATTTTCCTATAAATACCCCTCAAAGGCCCCCACTTGAGAACTTACGCGAGTGTCCGCCCCCTCTTTTCTCCTTTAAAATTCTCGACTCGACTTCTTAAGTCACAATTCGACGCGTATTTACGACCTACCGATCGTAAATATAAGCCTTACACATTGTTTGGTACGGTCATCGTGCATTAAATCACTTGTCCGACCACTTCGACCACTACACCGTCACTAATCTTAAAACACTCTTTTTACTTACCAAAACGGTTTTAAACCGAGTTTTTTCCGACCAAACGAGTTGTTACACTTACGTCGGTCACTCGCCATAACCAAACATGTAAGTATAAGGGTGTAAAAATCCTTCTTTTATCATGTTTTTTATTTGTTTCATGACTATAACATGCTAAAACTTGCATAATATGATCCAAAACATGGGATAAACGAGCCAAAACTGATTTTTGGCCTGAAACAGAAGCCCCTTGGTTCGCCGGCTTGCCCGCGCCTAAAGGGGGTGTCCAGGTCAGAATTCAACCGTGTTTGTTCTCGTCTTTCCCCTTTAATTCATTTTCCTATTTGTAATCGGTTTTTAGCATTTCAAATATTTTCAAACCCCTTTTGTTTTATTTCATTTGTTTTAACCATAAAACATTTTTCACTCTTGGTTCCTCATACCATGACGGTTAAATCCGTGTTTCGGTGATAATAATTGGTTAATGACATTTAAAAGGTATTTAAACCCTTTTATTTCATTTCTTTATATTTTAGGAGGTATTTTAAAGCCTTTTATCATTTCTTTACATTTTCAAAATAAACATATTAGTCACCAACACAAAGTCATCCTTGCTTCTACATACCATGCCGGATTTTAACCCGGGAACGATGACGAGTATCGACTAATTATATTCAAATGAACTTAAAACAATTAGTTCATAATTGTTTTCAAAACTATTCATGTCAAGCTTGTCAAGCCGAACACGACACCGAATATTATCAAAATAATGATGATTATTTGAGTCTAGTTCTTCAAATCAACAAATGCGGTCTAAACGACCTTTTCAAATCAAATCGGGTTCAAACATCCATTTTTCAACACGTTTTACAACGTTTTTCAAATGGCCAGAATATGGCTTATAACCGTAGGTTGACCCGCGCCTAAAACAGGCCTTTAAATTCTCATTTTCAAAACCAGGGGAGGCCCCTTGTACCGCCGGCTGGCTCGCGCCTCATGTAGCCGTCTGGTACAGGGCCTGTTCCCTTTTCCAGCATTAGTCTAGGACGATCCCGACTCCGATTAGCCTGGATATAGGACGGGTCAGATGACTATTTGCTTATTCAAAATCACATTTGCAAAATGCCTTACTAAGACAAATGGATCACGTTATGTACCATAAACCTAATTTGGTAAATGGATGTTTAATTTCCGTCTTGCATGCAAATCAATCATTAATCCAACTCGACATCTTATACTTGGTACTTGGATTAAATAAACCGACGTAGAAAGCTCTCACATGTTAGGTTTAAATTATTGGATGCGCATTCATGCATTTAAACCGTTTTATCAACTTTTGCATTCAACCGACCAAGATCGATCAGTAGAGGCCGCTACCGCGGGCGGGATTGGGTGTCTGATTAAAGGGCTTCCCAATACGTACCTTTACTTCTTACTCAGAAACTTTGGATAGTGGACGCCCTTATCCAGGGCGTACGAGAGTCATTCTAGAGATAGGATGCTAAAGAGGGACGATTTCCTTATCTTTAGTACCTATGCCAAACGCTGCTTTGTGCTTCGATTTGACCGAGGTATAAAGTGGATTTCGAACGGGTTCCAAGCATCCCACAAATGCTTGGTGGCGACTCCGAACATCTCTAATCGTTTCGAGACCCTTACCGAGACGAAACCGACCGATCTAAAACGATCCGGTCGAAAGCATCTTTACGCCGCCGAGCGTGGCTTTCAAACAGACCGCTGCCATTGTCCACAGATCGGCTGGGCATACGCAGGTGGGCCATGTCCACATATTGGCGACTCCGCTGGGGAACACTAGGACACTTACGTCATTGTGATCCCTAGATGGTGAGACTCGAATGAGGTCTTGGTTGGAATGCATTAATTGATATTACGGTCACGGTCGGGTTCCTTGTCCGGGCCCATATCCTAACCCTTTTCGACCAATTGGCTCGTCTCGTCGGCGTGAGTTTTCTCATCCCTGCGTTTCGAATCCCGATTGAGTCAAGCATACCATTAACGTTACACATTTCTGTTTCGTCAAAGAGCTTTCATCACTTTCCAGCACGAGGCTAGGGCACCCTCCTTACACATTTTGTTTGGATTGGTATCTCTCTCGCAAATCGGGGTTTGATTGCTTGGTGTGTAACCCACCCTTTTTAGCCAAAACCCGTGTCAGCATAATGCATAATATAATGAAACTGTGAGTGCTTATGTGCTACTTGATCATAAGTCCTTCCGTGTCATTTTCAAAACTTTCAAAATCACCTTTTTGCGCCGTTATAATGGCCATTTCAAACCTCGGTCTTTCGCCGACCGTCGCACGCCTTTCTAGGCCATCGTAATGACGATATTCAAACCCGGTTTTTATAACCATTTCAACACGCCTTTCTAGGCCGTCGTAATGACGATTTCCAAACCCGGTTTTTATAACCATTTCAACACGCCTTTCTAGGCCGTCGTAATGACGATTTTCAAACCCGGTTTTTATAACCATTTCAACACGCCTTTCTAGGTGATGCGTGTCTCTTATATGATGTTTTACATCCTGTTTTACACGCATTTCAGAGCTCATTTGTGTAGTTTAAGCTACCATTTCCCCTATTTCCGTCTACTTTCGTGTTTTTGTACATTATTGCAGAAATGTGAAGAATTCAGCGGAAATTAAGCTAAATCCGTCCCCGAGTACCTTGCATTTAATTTGACGTGAAGAATTCACTTAAGGAACGAGCTCCGTGCGCATTCCAAGGCCCAAAAGACAAATCCACGAGAAGTTAAAAACGGATTACCAGCTAAAGCAGTCGATCGACTGGCCTCCTTAGTCGATCGACCAACCCTCGGGCTCCAGTAGCTCTTTGTTCAAAGCATAGACCGTCGATCGACCGATACAAGTGATCGATCGACCAAGCCGCTGTCTCAGACGTGAATTAGAAGGTCGATAAACTCGAAGCCCATGAGAGATTAGGTTTAGGAATAATAGCTGCGTACTTTTCCTTTATAACGTAGCTTTAACATTAAGAATTAGAGGGAAGTTTTATCCAGTGACATTAGGGTTTATCATTCAGTTCAAAACAAAATTCTACATTGATAGTTTAGTTGTTCTTTAATAAAGTTTTCTTTCTTGCAAACGGTTTCGGATCCTTTCTCTGCAATTTCTACTGGTATTCTTTCGTTTCATAATTTCAGTCTTATTATCATTCGTAATATAGAAATTGCTAGCTAGTTTCCCAAAGCCGATATTGTTGTTTTATGTTGTCTATTTGTTTAATTGTTTTAATCATGAATTCCGTAGATTTAATGATCAATCTTACTGTTGTTTTCACTGTAGTTATGAGTAGCTAAATTGCTTGTGCTACGATGTAGGGGAATTATAGTGTAGGCGGCATAGAATAAACACGGACTGAATCACGTGTCAGTCGATCGACTGACATACTTGGTCGATCGACTGACCTCGTGAGGTTTTACTTTCGTTTTAATTGTTTTAATTCTTCATTCGACGAATCGAGTGCACACGACTAGTTGAATGTTTAGGATATGACTGACCCATTAGATCGAGAGATAGGGACAGTTGATTGATCACCAATTAAAATGACTAAACTACGCTGAGATCGAAAGATAGGTAAAGTTTAGATTATTAGTCACTTTTCAGGACGAGAGTCAGTATTAGTGATATTAGGGACTTATAGCGAGATCGAAAGATGCTATCTGTTAAGAGTGGACCGAGAGGACCTCTTGTTTCCCGCCTCATGTGTTTGATTTAGACCTGCTTAGTATGCTGCCGCCGAAACTATAGTGAACCGACCATCCTAGTACTTCTTTTATATCTGTTTTTTATCTGTTTATTTAGTTTATTGTCTTTTATTGCTATTAGTATAGACCAAATCAAATCAACCCCCACTTTCGTTATCTTAGACTAAATTAGACAATTAAAAATTACATTCGCCTCCTTGTGGTTCGACCCTGTTACCACTAGCCTAGGTTAGTTTTAATAGGAAATTATAAATCTTATTTTTTGTACTCACAACGACGGGTATCAAATTTTGGCGCCGTTGCCGGGGAGGCAATTGTTCTAATTTTTAGTTGTTTTTATTTAGTCTTTCTTAGTTTAAGGGACATCTGTTCCTTAAACTTTTCTTATATTCTTTTTGTAGTTTCTTCTTATGCGCAGGTCACAGGGTGGTGAACTAGTACCGTTCAATCCTGAGATTGAGAAATCCTTGCGCGAGTTGAGAAGATCATCAAGGGTATTGCCGACAGAGGAAGAGCTGAGTACTCTGTCCAGTTACTACGAGAACGAGCTGTTCGAAGAAGATCCACCAACATCTCCTGCTTCTACTTCTTCAGCTGAGACAGTCACTTCTCCAGAAATTCCAGTCATGGCTGAAGAAGCAACTATTGCCAGTCACTCAGAGCCGACAGCTGCGAATCTCTACAAAGGATTCGAACTACCAGGGGAGGCGAGAAAGTTCGAGCCGAAGCCTTCCTATATTAACTTGGTTGAGAGAAACCAGTTCGGGGGAGCTGCAAATGAAGATGCAGCCAAGCATATGGAGATTTTTATCGATTATTGCTGCTCTATACCTCCGCCAACTGGCGTGACTCAGGACCATATAAAGGAGACCATGTTCATTTTCTCTCTTCGTGATGCTGCGAGGGAGTGGTATAGAGATCTGGATCGAGCCGCTCATGGGATCACCGATTGGAATTCCTTGGCCTTGGCATTCTACAAGAAATACTTCTCTGCCTCGAAGACGAATGCCATTAGAGCTCAGATCACGAGCTTTAAACAGGGACCGGATGAGAACTTTCATGAAGCATGGGTCCGTTTCAAGAAGCTGGTGCAAACCATACCGCACCATGGGTTCGAAAAATGGAGTCTTTGCAATCAGTTCTATAACGGGCTGTATGACGATCATAGGGCTATCTTGGATGCTTCAGCCAATGGCCGATTTGCTGAGAATATGGGAGAGACTAAGGGGTGGAAGAACATTGATGACTTAGCCACCCATAAAGCTGAATATGGGAATTCCAGAGGCAATCAAAGGAGAGCTGCTGAATCTTCTTCTGTAGCTGCACTAGAAGCTCTCACTGCAAGGTTTGACAAATACGAATTGGGAGGAGTTTCAAAAGGAGGGATGTACCATGTTAATGCTGTTTCAGACGGTCCTTTCGTCTGTAGAAGATGTGGAGCCGAGGGGCATGTTTCAGAAAATTGTCCTAGTCCCTTCGAGTCTTGTGCTGCCTTCCAACATTATAGGCAAACGAACACCTACTATGAGCCGAATGTCCACCCCAACTTGAGGTGGAGTAGCCAAAATGTCCTGAATCCGACTCAACCTCCACAACAGCAGCAACAACAAACTTATGTGCCTCCTCATAAGCAACAACAATATCAAAAACCTCTCTATGTGCCGCAACAGCAACAAACCCAAAATTCCGAGTTTGCTGAATTGAAGAATATGCTGCAAAAGGAGTCCCAAGCTAGAGAGGCCGGGATGAAATTGCTAGAAAGCCAAATTGCTCAATTGGCTAGCAAGAACACAACTCGAGCTCCGGGACACTTACCGACTCAGACGGACCAAAAAGAGACTCTTAATGCCATCACTTTGAGGAGCGGGTCCACCCTGGAGGGGCCTGTTATGGTCGAGGACAATGCTGAAAAACATGGGGCGAAGCCGAGTCAAAACAAAGCTGGAACGAACAAAGGAAAGAAAAAAGCGTCTACCAGGTATATCAGTCGATCGACTGACATACCCGGTCGATCGACTGAAGTGCGAGTAACAGAAGCTTCTGGTCCTGTTCAAGTCAGTCGATCGACTGACCTCACTGGTCGATCGACTGAGATCGCTGCTGATAGTGAGCCTTTTTGTCCTCCGATGCCCGATAACTTGAGGGATCACTTATTTTGGGGTACGACAGTCCCGAAAATATTAGGACAAGACCCAATTGCTGAAGGGTCAGTCCCGGTTCTAAAGTTCGACCCAATGTCGATCAATGGCTCATATTTGAGACGGTCTGAAGAGGGGTCAAGCTTCAACAAGGAGAAGGTGGTGGACTTTCAACCCAAGTCCACGGATGCCGGCGTGAGGGATTTAGAGGAAAGGGCTAAGCTACTTCTTACAGCCCCCTATCCAGAGAGATTAGTGCCGACGAAGGAACAGGTATCTTTCAATAAATTTGAAAAAGTTATTCGTAGCTTGAATGTACAAGTTCCTTTTCTCGAATTAGTAAACCAAGTGCCTGCTTATACTAAATTCATGAAACAACTTTTATCTAAAAAGCGGTCACTTGAAACTGTGCATACTGTCGCACTTACTAAAGAGTCGTGTTCTTATCTGACCCACACTGCACCTCACAAACTAGAAGACCCAGGTAGCTTCTCCGTTCCCTGTAGCATTGGTACCTTTTCTATTGAGAAGGCATTATGTGACTTAGGAGCCAGTATAAGTGTAATGCCCTTAAGTCTTGCTAGGAAGCTAAAATTGACTAGGTTTGCAGTCACAGACATGACAGTGCAGATGGCTGACCGATCTGCGGTCCAGCCAATAGGAGTCTTAGAGGTCATCCCCGTGCAAATAGGGAAGTTCTTCTTCCCTGTCGACTTTGTGGTGCTCGATATGCCCGAAGATGCCCATATTCCCATTATTTTGGGTAGACCATTTCTGCACACTGCTTGTGCAGTCATTGATGTTGGTTCAGGTACTTTGACCTTTAAAGTAGGGAAGCATTCCATTGTTTTTGCCCAACCTGCTAAGAAGAAAGACCCCATGTGGCCTGTAACTTGTAATACGGTTTTTGAAAAGAAATCTTATTTTATACTTTCTGATATGTCTGTCTCTATTTCTACTCCTGTTGTGACACCTCCGCCCCAGACTGGGAGCAAATTGGAGGGAGATTCGTCTATTTCTGATATTGCAGGAGCTGGTTTGGGGAAGGAAGAGCTGCAAGTTACTCCAGCTGCGAAGGAGTCAATCATTTCACGAGGCGGTCTTGGTTGCCTTAGCTATGGAACTGATGAGGAAGTTGATGACGAGCCGGTCAAAGTAAGAGAGTCCGATTTGGATTCTGACGAGTCCGAAGAGATCATTGACTAGGGAGATATAGAAGCTGTTGATCCGTTGGGTTCGGCGGATGTTGAAGCTAAGAAGGGTGCAGCTGAGAAGATAAGCACCGTTGAGGCTACCTCCTGTAGCCAGAAGCCGACGAAGTGGGCCATACCGTGGCCGTTCTTGATCAACTATTAGTTGATCACCTGCTTTACAAACATTTTATTGCTTTTAGACTCTCTTTTTATTGCTTTTGTGTGCGCGAGACTTCACATTTATTTCGTTTCTTAGGATTTTTAAGTACTTTAGACTTTGGTTTGGGTTTTGCGCAATTTTAGGCGCGTATTATTATGCAATTGCAGGTTTTTAGACCCCATTAGCTTAAGTAATTGAGCAAATACGAAGAAATCGAAAGTTCTGACTTTCGGTCGATCGTTGCCTTCCATGGTCGATCGACCGAGTTGCGCATCTCGGGAGTTTGTTCTGTTCACTTTGGTCGATCGACTGCCATCTATGGTCGATCGACCACTGCCGCTGCTGTACCTGTTCACGACCTTTCCCCTGCTGTGTTGGGTCGTTTTGCGGGATTAAGGGAGTTTTCTACTCTATTTTATTTCCCGACTCATTTCTGATTTCTTCCATTTTCGTAACTTTGCACATAATTACCGCTTCTTTATTGCTTTCTCGGTTTTATGCGTGGTACTTTGTTTGCCTTTTCAGGTACTTATTAGTAGCATGCTGCTGCTCATGAAACCTCCTAGCTTATGCTGGTTTGGGGAGGTTTCCTTTGCTGCGCTTAAAATCTTGTGAGTTCCCGATTTCCACTTCATGTTGTATTTGTTTATTTTCTCGCAAATTCCCATTTCTCTTTTCTTCATTACATGATTTTGCATAATGGGGACATTGTGCGATTTGGTTTGGGGAAGGGTTTTGCGTCGCATATCATTTGCTTGCATTCACGTTTACATTTTGTTTTGCATTGTTTATTTCATTTCCTATATATACAAAATACCAAAAAAATTGAAAAATTTCGAAAATTTCAAAAAAATGCATGTTTATTTTAGCATATAGGTCGAGTCGGAACGATAGTATTTCAATGATGACATTGCATTTGCATCTGTTTATGCCTAAGCCTTGCTAAATTGACATGTTATTAGTAGAATCGTATATGCATCGTCTACGAGTTTTCGTTACATTCTTGCTGAGCTTGAGACTTGACTTTGATTGGCAAACTACATTATATTCTGAGCTTTAGAGTTTACAACTGGTGACATTCATGACCAGTTCATCTAAGATGTGAGTAGTTACTCCTTATGAGACATGTCACATAAATGTGCATAAATATGAACTTAATCTGCTTAATACCAGTATGCATTCGGTTTGTGGTTTGTTGACACATGTGGTAGAGGTTTCCCTTTTCTCATTATGCCCATAAGCTCCACACTGCCAAAAACAGCCTTCTTGTCCCATTACTACATCCTACATTTAGCATGCCCTTGTCAAGCTAGTAGTCTATGTTCTTGGGGTTGTTACTTAGTTTTTGGTGGCATATGCTCTTTTGAGATATTGATGGGAAGATGAAAAAGGAGGGAAAGGAAAGTTGAAAGAAAGAAAAAAAAAAAAATAAAGAAAGAAAAAAAAAATGATGATTCGAAAAAGAAAAAAGAGTTATGTACTGTTCAAAGCAGTCAATCGACTGCCAATTCTGGTCGATCGACTGGGGTCCGAAAAAGAAAATCAATTCGCATAATTCAAGCTTTTATCTTATGGCGATTTTTGCTCCCGTGTTGCATTAGTATCTTATGGGGAGTTGGTTGATTACTATTATACTAGAGATTGTGAGTTGTGTGCTTGCTATAGCACCGTGCCAATTGATTTTGAGCAAGAAGTTGGATATTGTCATATGGTTCCGTTTTGGTACTAGCTTGATCACCTGTACCTCCACTTTTCCATAAATGTTTTGCCTCTTCTTACCCATTACCTCACATTTCCATATATATACACCTCGGCATGTGTCATGGTCATTTGTTGGTTGGAATGCATATGTACGGTTATAGAGATTACTTTCATATTATATTGCAGGCATGTTCTTATAGGTCGTAGTTAGGTGAGAGTCATTACAATACGAATTCTTTCTATCCTCTTATATATTCACCTGTGCTTATGAGTGATTTGAGCGACCCGTGAGAGTCCAATTTGATAAGTCTCTATGGTTGACGGTTCAGCAGTTTTTAACGACTTCATAATTCGTTTGCATGATTCACATTACTAATTGATTGTTAGTTATTGCATTAAATGGTTTAGGCTTCACAGTTTGCAATTCGCTCTGAGATTGAACTCGTTCCATTAGGTCATTAGATAGAGTCTAGTTCTTGCTTGGGGACAAGCAAGGGTTTGGTTTGGGGAAGTTTGATGCGTGTCTCTTATATGATGTTTTACATCCTGTTTTACACGCATTTCAGAGCTCATTTGTGTAGATTAAGCTACCATTTCCCCTATTTCCGTCTACTTTCGTGTTTTTGTACATTATTGCAGAAATGTGAAGAATTCAGCGGAAATTAAGCTAAATCCGTCCCCGAGTACCTTGCATTTCATTTGACGTGAAGAATTCACTTAAGGAACGAGCTCAGTGCGCATTCCAAGGCCCAAAAGATAAATCCACGAGAAGTTAAAAGCGGATAACCAGCTAAAGCAGTCGATCGACTGGCCTCCTTAGTCGATCGACCAACCCTCGGGCTCCAGTAGCTACTGTTCAGCATAGACCAGTCGATCGACCAGTACCAGCAGTCGATCGACCAAGCCGCTGTCTCAGACGTGAATTAGAAGGTCGAGAAACTCGAAGCCCATGAGAGATTAGGTTTAAGAATAATAGCTGCGTACTTTTCCTTTATAACGTAGCTTTAGCATTAAGAATTAGAGGGAAGTTTTATCCAGTGACATTAGGGTTTATCATTCAGTTCAAAACAAAATTCTACATTGATAGTTTAGTTGTTCTTTAATAAAGTTTACTTTCTTGCAAACGGTTTCGGATCCTTTGTCTGCAATTTCTACTGGTATTCTTTCGTTTCATAATTTCAGTCTTATTATCATTCGTAATATAGAAATTGCTAGCTAGTTTCCCAAAGCGATATTGTTGTTTTATGTTGTCTATTTGTTTAATCGTTTTAATCATGAATTCCGTAGATTTAATGATCAATCTTACTGTTGTTTTTACTGTAGTTATGAGTAGCTAAATTGCTTGTGCTAGGATGTAGGGGAATTATAGTGTAGGCGGCATAGAATAAACACGGACTGAATCGCGTGTCAGTCGATCGACAGACATACTTGGTCGATCGACTGACCTCGTGAGGTTTTACTTTCGTTTTAATTGTTTTAATTCTTTATTCAACGAATCGAGTGCACACGACTAGTTGAATGTTTAGGATATGACTGACCCATTAGATCGAGAGATAGGGACAGTTGATTGACCACCAATTAAAATGACTAAACTACGCTGAGATTGAAAGATAGGTAAAGTTTAGATTATTAGTCACTTTTCAGGACGAGAGTCAGTATTAGTGATATTAGGGACTTATAGCGAGATCGAAAGATGTTATCTGTTAAGAGTGGACCGAGAGGACCTCTTGTTTCCTGCCTCATGTGTTTGATTTAGACCTGCTTAGTATGCTGCCGCCGAAACTATAGTGAACCGACCATCCTAGTACTTCTTTTATATCTGTTTTTTATCTGTTTATTTAGTTTATTGTCTTTTATTGCTATTAGTATAGACCAAATCAAATCAACCCCCACTTTCGTTACCTTAGACTAAATTAGACAATTAAAAATTACATTCGCCTCCTTGTGGTTCGACCCTGTTACCACTAGCCTAGGTTAGTTTTAATAGGAAATTATAAATCTTATTTTTGGTACTCACAACGACGGGTATCACCAGGCCGTCATAATGACGATTTTCAAACCCGGTTTTTCATAACCATTTCAACACGCCTTTCTAGGCCGTCGTAATGACAATTTTCAAAACCGGTATTCTACAACCATTTCAAATCACCTTTTCACGCCGTTATAATCGCCGCATCTAGACACGGATTTTAACCCGTCTCGCGCCGACAATGACTCTTTCAAAACCCGAGAAAAGCACACACCCTTTTCTCGAGACACTTTCGAGATCCCGAGGACTATGCACCGTCCCCGAGACCTCTTCAAACATTTCAAACTCGATTTTCAAAACATACAATTTTGAATTTCAAAACCGTCTTAGGAGGCAATACACTGTTTTCCGAGCCGATTCAAACTCAAAACCGTCTTTTGCAAATAAACTTAAGACAACCCTTTCAACTGACCGACTTGCGGAGATTTCTATCTTCGGAAGCCGTCCGCAAAGCGATAAATGAATCTTTTGAAAATTTCTATTTTCGAAAACTTCAGTCCACCATTCCAATTCCGCCTCGTGTCTACCGAGTCGAAGCAAACGTACTTATGGGTCTTTACTTATGAGTCGTCTCACCACGAGACCCGTCCAATGGCGTCACGCCGTTATGTTGGACTCGTGTCAAAAGTTCGGTCAACACCGTCACGTCATAAATCGAGTCAGCACTGAGGAACTACACACGGTCACCCTCGTCTTGTTGAGTCTGATCTTTGTCTCATCCCTTGTGTTGTCTGCGTTCAGTCTTTGAACCGTGTCGGATTGAGTTGTAATGTGAGCCGTTTTTCTGCTTCAGAACCATGGCCCCGTCTTCAACTTCGTCTATCAACAACAACAACAATGATAACAACAGAGATGTCACGACTGATCAGCTAGCCAGCCTGCTCACCGCTCTTAAGGTCACTCTGGATCGCGTCGAGACTCGCATCGACGCCCTGGAAAACAAGGAAACTGGAGAACATAATACTCCACCTCTGACTGAAACTGAGAAGAGGCTAAAGCTCTTGGAAGAACAGCTCCTAGCCCGGGGTAACAATATCCATCTTGAGAACAACCGAAGGTTTGAACCTATTGGGCATCAATTACCTGACAACTTTACCTTAACCGATGTACCTAAGTTCAAAGGAGTGGAGGACCCGCTCAATCATATCCGTGCCTTCAAAGACTATATGGCCATTAAGGGGGTCAAACAGGAACTTTTCACCCGGATATTTCCGTCCTCTTTGGAACCGATCCCTCGCCAGTGGTACTACTCTCTTGAGCCGAAAAACCTTACTACTTGGGATGAGGTCGCGGTTGAATTCGCTAAGCAATATGCTGACAATGTTGAAATCTAAGCCAATACCCGTACCCTTGAGGTCCTAACCCAGAACGACAAGGAGGGGTTCACCGAGTTCTTAACCCGTTGGAGGAGAGTGAGTACTCAGTTGGTCAGTAAGCCGAGTGAATCAACTTTGGTGGAAAAGTTCGTCAACAATCTCCGCCCAGTGTACGCCAACTTACTGAGGTATCAAAATATCAAGACCTTCCAGGATCTGCAAATTCTGGGGACACGCATTGAAGATGACCTCCGGAAAGGCGTCTTGGCCAAGACCACTGGCAGAGGCTACCAGGGATCCGCCTCAACCGGGTCCCGTCCCTATGGTCAAACGAACAAAATTGATGAAGTCAACCTCGTTGAACCATCTGCTAAGAGAGCCGAGCGCCCCCAGAGAGTGTTCACTAATATAGGGTCGACTTATGCAAGTGCTTTGAAGAGGCTCATGGACCAGGGGAAGTTACAACCAATCAGACCCACCCCGGATCCGACCGATGCTAAGAAATCCCGCTTCTGGAACCCCAACGCCTATTGTCAGTACCATCAAGGGAAGGGACATGATACTGAAACCTGCTTCAAACTCAAACACATTATCCAAGACATGATTGATAAAGAGGAATTGCCTTTACCCCCGCCGACTAAGCCAAACAACAAAATAAATCCTCTGGGAATCCACGCCATCTACAACGATGAGCCAACTCTGGACTGCTCACACCTCATCCTGCCAGTTGATGACGAGGTGAACGCCTTGGAAAAAGATCCATCAGACGGGGTATTTGTGTTCAGTGCTACCACTATGCTCACTATGTTCCAACAGGTTGAGGAAGCCATAACCAGTCTCTCCGAAAGGATCACCCGACTTGACGATGCCTACCGTCGACTTATCTTCAATCCTCCGCCACCACGCCCGAGGGAGAGTCCCCCGAGCGCCCAAAACTACCCTCACCAGGACGGATTGCTCCCGCGACCATTCTGGCATGCACCTCACAATAATTACCCTCACAATAATCACCCCCATAAAAACTACCCTCACACAAATATCCCTCACAAAAACTGCCCGCCGAGGAATACCCCTCCAAGGTCCCTTTGAGATCCTGAAATCAATGGCATCTGGAGAGATGATGTTGAAGATGTATACCTTATCCCAGAGAAAGAGAAACGGGCGAAAGAGATCGGTCATCTTACCCAGTCCGGACGCCCCTATCAGAGTCCGAACAATCCAACGGTCGTTCAAACAACAAACGACCAAGTCGTCCTGGACGTAGACACTCAACCAAGAGCTCCTGAGAATTCAATCCTCAAACAGCTTCAGAAGGCAAAAGCCGAAATCTCAATTTGGTAACTTATCGCGACATGTTTTGAGCATCGACAGGCTTTGCTGCAAGCCTTAGGAAAATTAACCGTGCCCTCCACCTCTTCCCCTGAAGAAATAGTGGCGCACATGACGAGGGACGCCCCTGATTTGAACAACCCAGTCGTCTTCTCCGACGAAGATATCCCTCCCTTCGAAGCCAACCATAACCTTGCCCTGTACATTACCGTACAATGTCTCAGGAAGAATGTGCCCATGGTCCTTGTAGATGATGGGTCCGCGGTGAATGTCATTCCCCTCAAGACTGCTCACAAGCTGGGCATTAAGGAAGCTGATTTGGTCCCAACAAATCAAGGAGTATGCGCCTACGACGGCACTCGCCGCAAGGTCACGGGGCTTATCACTCTGGCCGTCGCAACCGGACCACTGGAAAGACAAACCAGTTTTCAGGTGGTCGACATCGACGCCTCTTTCAATATGCTCCTGGGACGTCCCTGGATTCACGCCGTTAAAGCAGTTACCTCAACTCTCCACCAGAAAATCAGGGTCCCCTTCGAGGGGAAAACAATCACGATTCCTGCTTCCCCGATCAAAGCCGTCATGAGAAAGGGAATAGCCTCCCAAGCCATCGAGGAGGATGACAATGAAATGTGGGGATTCCAAGCCGTGAATGCCATAACTGATGAATCAACACCCTTTGATTGTGACCCATTTTCTAATCTCACAGTCAACCATATCATAATGCGCCAGGGTTACTTCCCGGGTTTACCCCTCAATCCACTAAAGAGCACCTTACCTCCCTTGAAACAGGCTAAGGTCCCCAACATTCCCTTCGGACTGGGATATGAGCCTACCGATGAAGATATCCAGGAGATGAACCTCCTAATTCAAAAACGCAAGAAGCACGGAGTTATCCTCCGTCCCTATCATCTGACCCTCAATGGATACTTTGTCCCCGAGGGAGAACCAGAGCTCTACCATGGCTTTCCGGAGCCGATCTATGACCCTGTGGCCAAGGCCAGGTACCCGGGTGTGGAAGTCTTCCAGGATTGCTACTTCATCCCCGACAACACCGAAGCTGCTTCAACCGAGTCTAAGCCGTCGTCATGCCTCGACGAACAAGCTGTCACTCTCCTCTTCGGAGAAGATAACATCAAGCACCTCGACTATGAGGACATCATCAACATCGCCCTGAAGGACAATCAGTTTGACCCAACTGCCTTGATCTCCGACACTGACCCGGAGAAGGCTACACAAGGCTGGAGGAAAACCGTCAAGTGGACCGATCGCCAAGGCCGTATTCTCAAGATCACAACTGGAGAAGGCCCTATGTTCAAGGAAGGAAGTGGAGAAGAATCTGAATCTGAGTCGGAGTCAAAGTCTGTCATAGCTCCTAACACTCCTAATGCCCCAGTCAAGGTCCCCTTCCCACTGTTTTATCACAAGGTCATGGCTGATTCAGAGGCTGAGTCTACAAAGGTCACCCCCACTCCCATGAAAGGTGACAACCTGGAGCCTGTTCTAGGGGCCACCTCCTCTGCTGTGTCGCCTCTGACCGACCATGAGATGTATGTCCTCTCCGAGCTTTTCGCTCGTGTTAATTTAATGAACGCTAAGTTTGCTTATGACTCATCTCAATTTAACTGCAATGCAATTCTGAATGACTATGAGGAATTTGACTTAAGTGACTACCCACCTCACCTAGCCAAAGAACTTGACAAACGGGAAACCAGAACCCCCATCATTGAGGAGACCTTAACGTGGGAACCGACAATACACCTCAAGAACTTAGGATAGGGACAACCCTGGACCCCTCGGAAAGACAATAGTTCATTGACCTCCTTCACGAATACAAGGGCGTATTCGCCTGGTCCTACAAAGATATGCCTGGGATTAACAGAGAAATTGCTGAGCACTGGATACCCATTAAGCCCGGAGCTAAACCTGTGAAGTAGTAAGCTACGCCGAATGCGTCCTGAATGGGCCCTGAAAATCAAGGAAGAAGTGGACAAACAGTTCAAGGCTGGGTTCATTAAAGTGTCTGAATACTCCGACTGGGTGGCCAACATTGTTCCTGTACCAAAGAAAGACGGAAGAATTCGGGTTTGCGTCGACTTAAGGGATCTGAACAGGGCGAGTCCAAAAGACGACTTCCCTTTGCCACATGTTGACATCCTGGTGGACAATACTACCGAGCATGCTCTCCTATAATTCATCGACGGGTATGCTGGGTACAACCAGATTAAAATGGCCGAGGAAGACATGCACAAGACTGCATTCACTACACAGTGGGGTACATATTGCTATACGGTCATGCCCTTCGGCCTCATCAACGCCGAGGCAACCTATCAAAGAACCGCTACCACTCTCCTACATGATATGATGCACAAGGAGGTAGAGGTATATGTCGATGACATGATCGTCAAATTAAGAGAACGGGACGGCCACATCAATGCCCTCCGGAAATTCTTCGCTCGTCTGCGGAAATATAACATGAGACTAAATCCTCAGAAGTGTGCATTCGGGGTCACCTCCGGAATACTCTTGGGACATGTTGTCAGCAAAAGAGGCATTGAGATTGATCCAACCAAAATCAAAGCCCTTCAGCAAATGCCTCGGCCTAGGAACGAGAAGGAGATTCGAGGATTTCTCGGTCAGGTCCAATACATCAGCCGCTTCATTGCCAAGCTCACCATGATTTGTGAACCGATATTCAAGAAGCTTCGCGCCTCCGATCACACCGATTGGGACGACGACTGCCAAAAAGCCTTCAACAGGATAAAGGAAATCCTATCCAAACCTCATGTCCTCACGCCACCTCAACCAGGGATCCCTTTATCCCTGTACTTGACTGTTACCGACACAGCCATGGGAGCTATGCTAGCACAAACAGTCGATGGCGAAGAACGAGCCATCTACTACATCAGCAAAAAGTTCATTGAGTACGAGACAAGGTACACCCAATTGGAAAAGACATGCCTTGCCCTAGTATGGTCAACAAGGAAGCTGCGGCATTACATGCTCAGCTACACGGTCCACATCTACTCCAAGATGGACTCGGTCAAATACATCTTCGAAAAACCCGTACTAAACGAAGGCTGTCTAGGTGGACGCTCATGCTGTCCGAGTTCGATCTCAAGTTTGTACCCCTCAAGGTTATCAAGGGAAGAGCAGTTGCCGATTTCCTAGCAGAGAATCCCGTCAACGAGGATCCAACGACTGATACATGGTCACTTCCTGACGAAGACATCCTTTGTGCCGATTCTGACGCATGGGACCTATACTTCGAAGGTGCATCTAATCTGAGAGGCTTTGGGGTAGGAATCCTTCTAATATCCCCAGAGGGAGAACATGTTCTGATCTCAGTCAAGCTAGACTTCGCCGTCACCAACAATGCCGCTGAATATAAAGCATGTGTCATCGGCCTACAAGAAGCCATCACACTGGGCATCAAGAGATTGTGGGTCAACGACGATTCCTCACTCATCATCAATCAGGTGTCCGGATCATGGAAAATTCGATCTGACAGCTTAGCTCCCTACCGAGCAAAGATCAATCAAGAGGCCGAATTTTTCGACCAAATCGACTACTTCCACTTGCCGCGAGAGGAAAATCAATTTGCTGATGCCCTGGCAAAACTTGTCGCGCTCGTTAACATACCTGACGACATGACATCAATTCCCCTATGTGTCGAGAGAAGGAGCGAGCCAGCCCACATTTGTGCCATCGACGACGATGAGGAAAGCCATGATGAACCTTGGTACCAAGCCATCCTCAACTACAAAACCAAAAACGAATTCCCTCCCAACTCTGATCAAAGAGGACAAAGTGCCATCCGTTTACTTGCATCACAAGTCGTGATAAACCAAAATCAACTATACAAAAGAACACCCCAAGGAATTCTCCTCCTTTTCATTGACCATCACAAAGCCAAAAATGTCATGGGAGGGGTTCACGACGGAGAATGTGGCCCTCACATGAGCGCAATAATGCTTACCAGAAAAATCATGCGGCTAGGTTACTACTGGACCACCATGGAAGCCGATTGCCGTAACTACGTCAAACATTGCCACAATTGCCAAATATTCGCCAACATACAACACATACCACCATCCCTTTTATACACCATGACCTCACCCTGACATTTCTCAACCTGGGGCATCGACATCATCGGGAAAGTCAACCCGGTAGGCACCAAGGGGCATTGTTTCGTCCTCGTCGCCATCGACTACTTTACTAAATGGATAGAAGCGCAGTCATATGCAATCTTGACCGCCAAACAAGTGGCCAAGTTCATCCAAAACAACATCATCTGCCGATATGGGGTACCCCATGAAATCATCAGCGATCAAGGCTCTCACTTCCGGGCGGAAACTCGGGCCTTGCTGGACAAATATAAGATCAAACGACATCGATCATCCCCTTACCGTCCCCAAACCAATGGAGCGGTCGAGGCAGCCAACAAAACCCTTGTCACCATTATCAAGAAAATGCAAGACAACTACCGCGATTGGCCGAGCAAACTCCCATTCGCACTCTGGGGATACCGAACCTCCATTCGAACACCGACAGGCGCCACACCCTTATACCTAGCATACGGTATGGAGGCAGTTCATCCGGTAGAGTTAGAGGTCCCTTCTCTACGCATCCTACTGGAGAGTCAAGTCCCTGAGGCGGAATGGACCCGTCGAAGGTACGAGCAACTCACTCTTATAGATGAACGACGACTCAACGCCTTGCACAATGTCCAGCTATACCAACGACGTATACAACGGGCGTTCAACAAGAAGGTCAAACCCAAGAACATCAAGGAGGGCGACTTGGTCCTCAAGTCAGTTCGAGCACCGCTACCCGTCGATCGGAGGGGAAAATTCAAACCCAACTGGGTCGGGCTATACCTGGTCAAGAAAATACTTTCAGGGGGCGTAGTGAGACTGAGTGACTTAGATGGGGAGGATTTTACAAACTCGACCAACCTGGACCAACTCAAGAAATACTACCCTTGAACCATAACAACCAACAACCTAAGCCTAGTTCTACCACTAGCAACCGCCTTCACCCCTTTTCAAGTCAAGTTCATCAACGTGTTCTGGTTTGATATTGCATGTTTTATCGAGTCTAAGTTGCGGCACCTTGCCCGTTTCAAAGGTCCTTTGATCCGTCAAAGGCAACATCCATTTGCACTAAAATAAAAAACACCCTGAACTACGAGCATTGTTTGATTTCACCTCTTCAGGTGGATACGTAGGCAGTCCCTCTTATGCAGGAGGGATACAACCACAAAACCCAATCAAAATTTACAAAACATTTCGAACTACGATCATGGTTTGATTTCACCTCTTCAGGTGAATACGTAGGCAGTCCTTTTTTACACAAGAAGGATACAACCATCCCCACAATCGAAAACAACCATCCCCATAATAAAAAAAAAACACATCCCCACATACAAAAAAAACATCCCCATCAAAAAAAGAAAAGGGAAAACCATTCCCTTTCTCCACAAAATACAAAAATAAGCCTTTCTCCCTTCCTACAAAAATCCCACTTTCCCAAGTGCAAACATTTAGGACGATTCAAGTCAAATTGCCCTTACAAAATGGATGGAAGAAACAAGCGTTCACAATTTTCGACACGAGCAATCCTCTTATTTAATTAATAATGGGAGGGATTACAATTTCAACAACAAATAAAGCTCGACGAGTCTACAACTTGTCAAAGCTAAGGTGTCAACTAAAACACCTCACATAATAAAACTAGCACAAAACACACAATAACTAGCTAGTACAACATAATAAAAACTCACAACACTAATACAACATAATAATAAAACGGGTAATAAAGGTCTTCACTCTTCCATTATACCCTTGCCTTTTCCCTCGGGGTACATCTTCCCCTTGTTCTTCTTGTTGGCCCGCCTAGCATGGACTTCCTCCTCGGAACGGATCCTCAACGGATCTACAACGGCAACGGCCTCCGGTCTAGCACAAGACCCCATGTTCGACCCGAAATGAGCCAATGCACGGCTCACTGTATTCTTGGGGCCGGAACCCCTCCTCTTCGGTGGTCTTATCACATCGGGGGTAGCTCCATCAACATACTCCTCAAAGAAGCCACGGTTGGACTTGCCAACCTCTCGATACTTCAAGTCGACGACCTCGTCCTTACGAAATTTGGACCTCTCTTCCAAGGACGGAGCACGTGACCACTTGACATAAGCGGGAGTCACCCATGTCGTGGCAACGGGGTTTGGTACCTCCCAAAGCGGCCGAGTGGCCCACCATCTCTCGAAGAACTCTACAAGCTCGGAGTTACGGAAAACATTCTCTTGGACAAGAGTATCTTGAGCGGGCACCTTTTGTTGACGCCCCATTTGCCTCATGAGCCTCTCGGGATAGATGAAGGAAGCAACCTTCAAACCCACCACCATCAAAGAATGAGGACTAGCACCCGAAGCGGGCAACCCCGTGAAGGACCTCAAGAGCCACCATGGCACCACCCAACGGATGTGAGGACCACCCTCCTCCGCCAATCTTGCGGCCCAATAAGCCTCGGTAGAAGCAAAACTATCCGGGTACAACTTCTTCCTCATGGTAAGGTGACGGAAGGACTAAGAAAAAGAATCAACTGGAGGCTCTACATACCTTAGCCTCTCCAATAGCCACACTTGGAGGATCCTTGGGGATCCGAAGGAGGGAGCTTCTCCACAAGAGCCTTCCTTGTCCAAAGCTTGGATGATTTCTCCAAGCACCAACCATGATGGATCTCTACCATGCTCCATTTGCTCGACCACGTGGATAAGGGTCATGCTACCATAGCAATTTGGCCCCTCCTTCTTTGAAACATCAACAAAGAGGTACGCATGGACAAGGCAAAAGGCAAGAGCCCTTTTCCTAGCCACCTCCGAGACATTGGCATCTAATCGGTTTGAAAAGATGTTGATAAGAGCCAACATATCCACACCATGTGGAGCAAGAAGAAAGTTGACTTGACTTGTCGACAAACCCAACATAGAACGAAATTTCTCCTTGTAACACAACCGAGTCGGAGGAAGCACCGGAACACAACCCGGCCACCCACCAATGGCTCCAACTTCTTTGGCAAGAGGACAAATTTCACCTTTCGGGAAAACGAAAACATGGTGTTTCGAATCCCAAAACCGAGAACATGCTTCAAGAAATGAAGGTTGCACCTTGACTTGACGGATCACCAACAATTGACCAATTCCCATGCAAACGAGTTGATACTTTTCGGGAGGCGACAAATCCCGGCACCATTGTCGCAATGCTTTCTCAAAAGCATCCATGAAATATTTTTGTGGAAGAAGAAGAAGAAGTTTTGTAGAGATGTTTTTTGTGTTTCGGATGATGAAACAATGAAGCACAAACATCACTATTTATACAAAAATGATCAGCGCATTTTTCAGAAAAATGGGAGAGCTGGCTTCCATCGCCAGGCAGCTCGCGCCTCTTTGGGCCTTCCCCAGGATTCGCGCTGTTGACTTGTCTCTTTCAACTTGTGTTTTCTCCTGACACCTCAAACCTCCCGCCAGGACGCTCGCGCCTCTTCGGGATGATCCAGGACATTTTGTGTTTCCTCACACTCACATTTCCTTGCTTTCGCGTTTTACGAAATTCGACAAGGTTTCCATGACGCAGCTTTAAACATACGGATTTTTCTATCTTTTTTTTAAGGGGGGAAGGGCTAGTCGCCCCGATCCGCGACGGATTGTTTCCATGTCAGTCGAAATTCCGAAATTTTTTTGCTTTTTCACAATTTTCCATCAAAATAAAAATCGAAAATTGATAACACGACATCAGTTTTCCTCCAAAATTCAAGCACTCACAAATTCGAGTCTTAACCTCAAAAATCAAATACACTCGTAAAAATTATCTTCTAAAATTCATTCCCTGACGGTTTGAGTTTGATTTTTCGAGTCACAAATCAATTTCAATAATTTCCGATGCAATTTAATTCAAGACACGAGTTAATTGCTCAATTTTCAAATCAATTCCTTTTTTGGGAATCCTAAACGTGACGACTTGTTACAAAATTATTTTCAAAATTCATTTCAAATTCCAAAAATCAATTTTTAACTTCGAGTCATCTTGGTTAAATTTTGTTTTCAATCAAATGCTTTTACGTGTTTACGTTTATATATATGCGCTATCTGTTGCCTGTTTTTGTTGGAGCTTGTGTCCTCCACAGTTAGTGTGATAACATATATAAATCTCTTATAGGTTCACAAGGGTATACTTCGTATTTTATCAGTTGATTAACGTTTACTTAATAACGGCTGGCTTGCTAGAAGTTTGACGTTATTATCATTCTGATGGCGGTGATCAACTGGTCCCTAAAAGTCGCACCTAAAGGATGTGTTTGAGAGATGTGATTATATGAAAATATAATCACATTGATGCCTGACTAAAAGGTTAGTCTATGTATTTGACTAAACAGTTAGTCAATGTGATGATGAGACGATTATTTAATACAATTAAATAATATTAGCTGAGACGAATTAACCGTTAATTCGTAAATTGAATATAAACTGTTATATTTAATTAATGTATATAATGTTAGCTTAAACGAATTAAGATCTTAATTCGTAATTAAACGTAACCAGTTATATTTAATTAGCGAATTATAAATATGTTATATTTATAGTTAATGTATATATTATGCGATATTGTCATAATAAAATGTTGAAAGACCGGTATTAATAAATCGACTACAAACTATTGTGTGTAGACTTATTAATACTTATCGACATAAATATGACAATTGAAATAAAATACACATTATATACATTTAGAGAATAACCAAAAATAAGAAGATTTTTCTCCTTATTTTTGGGTTGGTGAAACCGAAATTAAGAGGTAAAAGAGGAAAAAAAAAATCTTCCCCTTATTTCCTCCCATTTTGACGGTTTTAAAGAGAAAAAAGAGAGATCATTTTCTCTTATTCTTTTGACCTAATATTCTCACATCACAAAACGAAAAACCCTAAAAATTAATTAACAATTTTGGGGATCTATTCTAGCAAGAACAAGGGCATTTCTCATAACATTTTGGGTGCAACAATTAGGAGAATATCGATTTCGATATTGTTTCTTAGGTCAAATTTGCTAGGACCAAAGGTTGATTCATATCTCTATACTTTTGTTTATGTAATTTCAATTATGACTCGTTTTTCATAATTATAATTTCGTTATAATCCGAAAATTTATAGAGGAAGTATACCGATATTTCCCACAAATGGTATCAGAGCATAGGCCACGAAATTATTTTGTATGATTTTCATAAATGGATTGAAACATAAATTTTTGAAAAAGAGAAAAAAAAAACAATCGGCCGATTTTTTTTTTTTTTGCCGAATCATTTTTTTTTGTGCCGAGTTGATTTTTCGGTTTTGATGTTCTTGTTTCCATTTTGATTTATTCATATTGTTGTTTTAATTAGTTAAGATGATAATGTGATAAATTTGTAGATGTTTTGATTTAATTAGAATTAAATTGAAATGTAAATGGAAATTGTTTTTGATTAATGATGATTATTTGTTTTTGCTATATAGATTTTGGCACACATGATTAATAAATTATTGTTTAAGGTCATGTTTGATTAATTTAAATGTTGATGATTATGCCAATCTTGTTCTAGTAGCAACATTAAACAAATTTGTTCATTATCAAAGGTTGTTTGTTTTTCTTTTTGGGCATGAATGCCGAGAGAAAGAAAAAAAAAACTGTTTTTGTTGATTTTAGGGCATGTATGCCGTGAGCAGAAAAAAAAGGCTGTTTTTTTTATTTTTGGAAAATGCCGAGAGAAAAAGAAAAAAAAAAGAATTTCTGTTTTTTTTTTTTTTTTTTCGTTGTTTGTGGATATGCCGAGAGATATGAAAAAAAAATTCTGTTTTTTTTTTTCCGTTTTTGTGCAAATGCCGAGAGCATTGGAATTTTTTTTTTTTTGTTTTGGCCATTAATAATTATACATTAAATTTATAATGTTTGATTATTTGTTGTGAAAAAGTTCACAAATTAAAGATACCTAATTATTTTAAAGAGGTTTAAAATAATGTTGGATTAATTCATATTATAAGTTAATATGTATTTAGATTGAAATGATTGTGAGTAATTGAAGAATTGTCACATAATTTGATCATTTAAATAGGTGGTTTGGATAAATTACTCTACATAATTAAGGAATTATGTCTTGAATGTTTAATTTATAGTTGATGCATTTTTTATTTAGTTGAATGTTTTGTTGAATGGTTTATTTACGTATTTTTGCAATCGGTTGTAATTTGTAATACCTAGTGTGGCCTTAGTTAATTATGTCTTCGTAATGATGGAAACATAATTTTAATGTAATTATGAGATCTCGTATCTCCTTTTGGTTTTCTTTAAGTATTATGGTTTTGAAATTAGAATGTAAATAGGTTCTTTTTGTAAACTTTTAATTGTAATTTTGAGAAGACTAAAGATGGAGATTGGATTGCTCACTCCCGCTACATGGACCAAGATGGAACATCAAAACAAGCTTCTCGGGTCCTAGGAAGGATTCCAAAGTTGTATTTATGTTCATTTTGGTAGATAAGCCACACTAGGACTTTGTTTTTGTTTTACGTTTTTCCATTCCTATTGCTTTTATTCACATGATAATTAGTGCATCATATTCTGCCTAAACCAAACCACCTACTTATTTGCATGAAAATTGACTCATATAGATTGTATGTTAGTTATCATGGACATAAAGATGTCACACAATTTTAAGCCATCATCTTAGTTTATTCATTATCGCATGCTAGATATTAGTTCACTTAAAATGAATTAAAATAAAGTTGATGGGATCTTTCTCTAAAACTGAAATTGAGACTAGTCTTTATAGGCCAAACAGATATGAATCCCTTCTTCGTCGGTAGGCATATAGGACCTTACTCTCCATATGACCCCTTCTACGTTGGGTAAGTAGTTTGTGTTGACTTAGTTTACCTCAACATTATAATCCGAAGAGTTTCTCGAGATTATGATGGACTATAGATAGAATTTACAGAAATTTATCGACCAAGAATTCTAATAGTAGAATTAGCCAAGAGGTTGGCTTATCAATTTACAGATAATTGAGTCTTGGGATCATTCATATAATTCTTGAGGGAGGTCCATTGTATAAATGCTTGAGTCTTCGCGTTATAACAGTATTGCATTAGTCTTAAATCATAACGATGAGTATGCTTATTATATTTTATTCTTCTTTCGTAGTGTAGAATTCGTTTTATATTGATAATACTGCTTACAACAATGGCTGGAAATAATGATATCCCTATGCCAAGTGCCACACTTGGACGCGAGTCCTGGCTAAAAGCTTTCATGGACCACATGAATCAGTTCACACGACTGAAAAATGACGGGTCCAACTTTGCGGACTGGGAGGCATCATTACGGAATGCCGCCATTGCTGACGATAAGCTCAAGTACTTAACTGAGCCAATACCGCCAAACCCAGGCCCCAATGCAAGAGCTAACGAGTCAATTGCTTATAGTGACTTCGTTATGGAAGCGGGTGCGATAAAGAACGTACTCATTTTTACAATGGAAACCAATTTGCAAAGACGCTTCATTGCCCAAGGTGCAAACAAGATTTTCACCACGCTCACTAATGAGTTCTCAAAAGCACCGAGAATCATTACTTATGAGCATACTTGTCGCTTCTTTGATGCGAAACTCCAGAAGGGCCAACCGGTTAGCCCACACATTCTTAACATGATTGAGAATGTCGAGAAGCTGGAGGCACTTGATTGCAAAATCAGTGAGAGCATAGTCATTGACCGTATGCTTCATTCACTTCATGATGGTTTTGCCCTCTTCAGGGCAAATTACTACATGAATGACATGAAGAAAAGTCCTCATGAGCTACACTCACTTCTCGTACAGACCGAGAAGGATATAAAATTGAGTGGGAGCATGAAGCAAGATGTTCTCATGATTTCCAACAAGAATAAGGGTAAGGGCAAAGCTCACGACGACCTAACTGTAGGAAAGCCGAAGTTTAAAAAGTCAGGAAATGGTAAGAGTGGGCCTGGTGAGACTAGTGGCTCACAAGGCAAGGCAAAGAGCAAGGGCGGTGACATTGAGTGCCACCATTGTCACAAGACTGGACATTGGAGGAGGAACGGTCCCGTGTACCGTGAGGACATAAAAGCAGACCGCGTCACTCCTGTTGGTATGTCATCTTATATTCATATGATTGAGATTAACCATGCAAGTTTCGGAACTTGGGTACTTGATACTGGTTGTGGTTCTCATCTGTGTAATCATTTGCAGGGCCTAAAAAACATCACACCTCTCGCAAAGGGTGATGTGGACCTGCGAGTCGGGAATGGAGCTAGAGTTGCTGCAGTCTCAAAGGGAACATACGTAATCCAAATCCCAAGTGGTTTTGAGTTATATTTATATAACTGTTACTATGTACCCAATTTATCTAAGAACATTATTTCTGTTTCCGTACTTGATAAAGACGGCTTTTCATTTTCAATAAAGGATAATAGCTGTATTTTCTCTTTGAATGAAATGGTTTATGACAAAGCAGTTTCCATGAATGGAATTTATATCTTAAATCAAACCACATATATATTACATGTGAATAATAAGAAATTAAAGGTTGGTGACAAAGATCAAACTTATCTATGGCATTGTCGAATGGGACACATAAATGAAAAACATGTAAAGAAACTTATCGAGAATGGGACTATTCCCGCATTCGATTTTTCTACATTTGGCACGTGTGAATCATGTCTTATCGACAAAATGACTCGAATTTCCTTCAAAGGTGTTGGAATGCGCTCTAGTGACCTATTAGGACTCATACATACTGATGTATGTGGATCTATGTCAATTACCGCTAGAGATGGTTATAGATATTTTATCACTTTCACGGACGATTTGAGTAGATACGGATATGTATACTTAATGAAGCATAAAAGTGAGCCCTTTGAGAAATTCAAGGAATACCAGAATAAGGTTGAGAACCAACTGGGAAGAAAGGTTAAAGCACTCCGTTCAGATCGGGGTGGCAAATATCCTTCAAATGAGTTTGATCAACGCCTTAAAGACCGTGGGATAGTTTTACAGTTAACTCCACACCTCAATTAAATGGTGTGTCCGAACGGAGAAATCGAACATTACTTGATATGGTTCGATCCATGATGAGTCACACAGTAGTACCTGATTCATTATGGGGCGTTGCTCTTTTGTCAGCTGCTCTTATACTTAACCGAAGTCCGTCTAAAGCTGTCGACAAGACTCCATATGAA
This sequence comes from Silene latifolia, assembly GCF_048544455.1. NCBI lineage: Eukaryota > Viridiplantae > Streptophyta > Magnoliopsida > Caryophyllales > Caryophyllaceae > Silene > Silene latifolia. The sequence goes on from NC_133532.1 coordinate 29,590,831, forward strand.
ATGTGGAAGGGAACGGTCCCTAACTTGTCCTTTATTCGGGTTTGGGGCTGCGAGGCTTATGTCAAGTGGAGACACGAGGATAAGCTCGGCCCGCGATCGGTCAAGACATACTTTATTGGTTATCCAAAAGGAATGTTTGGTCATTACTTCTATTCGCCTACCGAACATCGAGTTTTTGTTGCAACTAGTGCAAAGTTCTTAGAGAAAGAATTTCTCGAGAACAAGTCAAGTAATAGAACCTTCGAGCTGTCGGAGATTCAAGAACCAACAACCGAGGAACAGATGGAGGAAGTTGTTCCTTCAACTGATGATACGGTTAATATTCCTCAGGAACCTAGGAGGTCGGGTAGAGTCTCTAATCCTCCAGACAGATACATTGGTATGGTCGAGGAGAATGACGTTTTGCTCCTAGAGAGTAATGAACCTGCTACCTATAAAGGTGCCATGACCTGTTCCGACTCAAAGCTATGGTTTGAAGCCATGAAATCCGAGATGGACTCCATGTATGAAATGACGTATGGGATCTTGTTGATTTACCTAACAAGGTACGACCTCTTCAGTGCAAATGGCTTTACAAAATAAAGCATTCTATAGAGGGGCAACCAGATACCTATAAGGCACGACTAGTGGCAAAAGGTTTCACTCAAGTGCACGGATTGCATTATGATGAAATTTTTGCACCCGTAGTTATGCTGCGTTCCATTCGGATAATCTTAGCAATTGCCGCTTTTCATGACTATGAAATTTGGCAGATGGATGTGAAAACCGCCTTCTTAAACGGTTATTTAGAGGAGGAGTTGTACATGGTGCAACCCAAAGGTTTCATAGATCCTGAAAATCCTAAGAAAGTGTGCAAACTTAAGCGTTCCATTTATGGACTTAAGCAAGCTTCTCGGAGTTAGAATCATCGTTTCAACCAGGTGATAAAAGAGTATGGTTTCACTCGATCGGTCGAGGAACCATGCTTATATGTCAAGTCGAGTGGGAGTAAGATTTCTTTCTTGATATTGTATGCTGATGACATACTCTTGATTGGGAATGACATTCCTCTCTTATCTTCGGTAAAAGGATGGTTGAAGAACCATTTCCAGATGAAAGATCTGGGTGAGGCACAACGCATATTTGGAATCCGTATCTATCGAGATAGATCACGACGGATGTTATCACTAAGTCAGGAGTCTTATTTGGATAAGATTCTTGAGAGGTTCAGCATGACCAACTCCAAGAAGGGGAACCTTCCAATGACGTCTGGGATGCATTTGAGCAAGTCTCAGTCACCCACGACACCTGAAGGGGTTGAACGCATGAGTCGTGTTCCTTAAGCATCTGCAATAGGATCAATCATGTATGCCATGATATGCACACGTCCAGACGTGGCATATGCATTGAGTATGACGAGTCGGTACCAAAAGAATCCAGGTGAAACACACTGGATAGCTGTTAAAAACATCCTTAAGTACCTACGGAGGACTAAGGATTGGGTATTGACTTATGGAGGAGATACTAAGCTATGTGCAATCGGTTACGCAGATGCTAGCTTCCAAACAGACCGAGATGATTCGAAATCTCAGTCTGGATTCGTCTTTACTCTTAATGGTGCTGCGGTCAGCTGGAAGAGTTCCAAACAGGATGTTGTAGCAGATTCTACTACTGAATCCGAGTACTATGCCGCTTCGAAAGCAGGAAAGGAAGCTATATGGATGCGTCAATTCTTACAAGGACTATCCATAGTTCCTAGTTCGAATGACCCAATCACCATCTATTGTGACAATAGAGGTGCCATCTTCCAGGCTAAGGAGCCTAAGTCTAGCAACAAGTCTAGACATGTACATCGGAAGGCTCACCTGATCCATGATTACGTGGAGCAAGAGGAGATAGTGATTGACAAGATAGCTTCGGATGATAACATCGCGGATCCTCTCACAAAACCATTGTCATATGATAAGCATGAAGGGCACGTTATTTCCATGGGAATTAAACGTGTTCCTGAGTTGTAGTAGTTGATTATGGATTCGATACATTATATTTTTCATATACTATTTATAACTTCATCGTATGATTTCATATTTTGTTTTTCATGTGGATTGTACGACAACATTGAACGCCACAAAGTGAACTGAATTACATTACATTTGTTTTGGTCCGTAATCGCCTACATGAGCTGATAACTCTGCTATTATTTTGTGAAGTCGATTGATGGTGGGTTCAACGAGCCATACGTCAAACAGTTGGCTGATCGATCACAGATACGAGTTATAACGATACCTCGTAGGACACAATGTGACAACGTAATGGAGTCCTAAATGTTCAAAAATATTCGGTGCCAGGTCGTGGATTGGACATCCATTGTGTTCCTAGAGTCGATTCTTTTGACTATCGACTGTCTCTTGAGATTAGGGCAGTTTTTGGGTGACTTTGGTTTCTTTCTCATGGTCGATCGTAACAGAAGGCTAAGCAAATTTTTTCTGGGTCATTTCATACTGTGCTTATATCTGCAGGATTCGAGTTGAAGAAAATATCCAACCTTTATCAGGTTTAGTTATTTCTCAGGGCCACTCGAGGAGTTGTAACTGAAATGCATGGCCATGCTCGAATGATGATTCGTTTATCAGTTAAGTTACTCTCTAGTCGGGAAAACCACTCTTGATATTGATCGCTTGTAAAATACGACCTTTGTGAATACGGATTTTGCAAATTGTTTTACATTGAGTGGGAGAAATTTTAGGATATGAGAATCGGTTATCGCACACACACTTGTGAGGACAAGTGGGAGTTTGTTGGAGCTTGTGTCCTCCACAGTTAGTGTGATAACATATATAAATCTCTTATAGGTTCACAAGGGTATACTTCGTATTTTATCAGTTGATTAACGTTTACTTAATAACGGTTGGCTTGCTAGAAGTTTGACGTTATTATCATTCTGATGGCGGTGATCAACTGGTCCCTAAAAGTCACACCTAAAGGATGTGTTTGAGAGAAGTGATTATATGAAAATATAATCACATTGATGCCTGACTAAAAGGTTAGTCTTTGTATTTGACTAAACAGTTAGTCAATGTGATGATGAGACGATTATTTAATACAAGTAAATAATATTAGCTGAGACGAATTAACCGTTAATTCGTAAATTGAATATAAACTGTTATATTTAATTAATGTATATAATGTTAGCTTAAACGAATTAAGATGTTAATTCATAATTAAACGTAACCAGTTATATTTAATTAGCGAATTATAAATATGTTATATTTATAGTTAATGTATATATTATGCAATATTTTCATAATAAAATGTTGACAGATCGGTATTAATAAATCGACTACAAACTGTTGTGTGTAGACTTATTAATACATGTCGACATAAATATGACAATTGAAATAAAATACACATTATATACATTTAGAGAATAACCAAAAATAAGAAGATTTTTCTCCTTATTTTTGGGTTGGTGAAACCGAAATTAAGAGGTAAAAGAGGAAAAAAAATCTTCCCTTTATTTCCTCTCATTTTGACGGTTTTAAAGAAAAAAAAGAGAGATCATTTTCTCTTATTCTTTTGACCTAATATTCTTACATCACAAAACGAAAAACCCTAAAAATTAATTAACAATTTTGGGGATCTATTCTAGCAAGAACAAGGGCATTTCTCATAACATTTTGGGTGCAACAATTAGGAGAATATCGATTTCGATATTGTTTCTTAGGCCAAATTTGCTAGGACCAAAGGTTGATTCATATCTCTATACTTTTGTTTATGTAATTTCATTTATGACTTGTTTTTCATAATTATAATTTCGTTATAATCCGAAAATTTATAGAGGAAGTATACCGATATTTCCCACAGTTTTCTACACTAACGATGCAGGGACTATTACGAAACAGAAGGAGAATTGACAGCCGACAGCGCTCCTCCGAAACACAACACAAAAAAGCCAAAAATCACAAAATGAGCTACAATCCAAAAACACATATATACAAACCGCCTCACGCAAAATGCATCGACACACGTTTGATACGGACAACTGACCGTACAAACAGGATCCAGTACAGACATCTATCATACAAACACTGGCCTAAAACAACTATCTATCATACATACACTGGCCTAAGACAACGAATTGGAGGTTATCCGCCACCTACCGAACTAAGCACTCTCTATCCTCTCAAACAGAAAAGAAAGGGAGCAACACAAGAAACAGGGGAGCAACAACGAAAGCAGAGGTGGTTACCATGACGGTAATACCTCGTTCCTGCTCCACGACAAAAATGAAGAAAGTGTCTGGCAGACTTCGGATGATAGGGATGCTAAGGACCATGATGCGATGCACCACCCCAGTGCTGACCCCCAATCATCAGCCATCCTGTCTATGAGCGACAATGAAAAGGACAAGCCGGCCACATCAGCCGCCTCTCCTCCTCTACGGAAGCATCCTCCACCACCGCCTCGAATCCGGCAGCCTCCTCGGTCACTGCAGCTCCTCCGGGATCATCCTCCTCTTCCGAAACCTCAACAACGGACCCCATAGGTCCCAAATGGTACCCTGCGATCAAAAGAATGAACAAAAAAACGTCAGCCGAAATTCCGCATTATGACGGCGTAAAATGGACAAATCCAAAAAAAAAACACAACCTGCAAAGCAAAACAAGGGCAATCCCGCCCAAACCCAACCAAACAAAACAAAAACAATTCACAAAAACGCACAAAAAACGACTCGCCCTTCTTTTCAAGCAAAAGACGAGTCAAAACAACCACAGCAAACGAAAATGGCATCTCAAGACCCACACAGGGTCCGCCAACAACCCAAAATACGTTCCCAATGCAATGAGGAATTTTTCTACGGCTCAAAAAGGCAATTCATACGCCAATTTGAGTGCAAACCGGTCAAAAATTCAAAAACGACCGCAAAGAGGCCAACGTGATTTTATCACGCCTCAAGGTGACCTAAATTACCAATAAGGTTCATTTCAAGGCAGACTGACTCAATTCAAGCCCAAACAGGCACTTATTTTGTCAGACATAAGACCGTTACAAAAGGCAAAAATTCCAATTTTGCCTACAATACCCAACAAAGGTCCATAATGGCAAATATGATCTTTCCCGACTACAATGCAACCTAGTGGGACCCACTACCCAAGCAAATAAACTTGGCCTTGCGAGATGAGACGGTTTCTCACCTCACTCACATGTTTCGAGCATAGGGAGCGGGAACGAGGACCAAAATGCAAACTAGAAGCACCCCTATACTCCTAAACAGGTTTCTAACCTAGTGCAATCACCAATTTCACTCGAAATGGGCTCAATCAAAAACGCCCAAATCGATTTTTCTAGGGTAAAACTTCGCCCTAATTTAATTAAGCTAAAGACCAACAAATTCAAATGGATTCAAGAGGAAATACATACCTTGAGATGACATTATGGTTGATAGCACGAATAGAAGTGAGCAAAGGGCCAACAATGGCGATTTTTGTGGGATTTTCTTGTCGAAGGTTGAAGATGAATGAGGAATGGAATGCAGCCAAGCCTCGCGTCTTTTACACAAAAATAGGGAAGCCCCTTTGGTTCGCAAGGTGGCTCGCGCCTCAATCAGGCCTCCCCTTGCTTTTTCACCGAAATTTGGGCTTTGGCCCAATCTCCCATATTAAACTTCGAGTTTTCGTTGACGACATTAAGGACCGTCATTTTTCAAATACAAAAACAAATAGCGACATTCCAAAATTCACTATTTCTTCAAATTTCAAAAATAATAGTGAAAATTCAAAATTCACTATTTCGTCAAATCTCAAAAATAATAACGAAAATTCAAATCCGCTATTTCTTCAAATTTCAACGACGGTAATTAAAACCGTCAAATTTCAAAATAATAGTGAAATCAAAATTCACTATTTCCTCAAAATTCGAGCAACGACAATTAAAACCGTCAATTTCAAAATAATATTGAAATCAAAATTCACTATTTCCTCAAAATTCGAGCGACGACAATTAAAACTGTCAATTTCAAAAAATAATAGTGAAATCAAAATTCACTATTTTCCTTCAAAATTTTCAAAAATAATAGCAAAAATTCAATTTCGCTATTTCCTACAAATGTCAACGACGGCACATAAACCGTCACTTCAATTAATAGTGAAGATTCCAAATTCGCTATTTCCTACACATGTCAACGACGGCACATAAACCGTCACTTCAATTAATAGTGAAGATTCCAAATTCGTTATTTCCTTCACATGTCAACGACGGTACATAAACCGTTACTCCAATTAATAGTGGAGATTCCAAATTCACTATTTACATCACATGTCAACGGCGGCACATAAACCGTCACTCCAAACGTGATAGCAAAATTTAAAATTTGCTATTTCCCTCAAATTCAAAAAAGAACAGCGAATGGTGAAGATTCCAAATTCACTATTCTTTCAAATACCGACAGGGGGATTCCTCGCGGAACCCGCTCATTTAAAAAAAAAGTGATAGTGAAGATTCGAATTCACTATTTCCACGGCGGCATCATGAGTTCGCTACTTTCAAAACAAGCCTATTTGACGCGGCTATTCTCACGGTCCATTAACCGACCGCCCCATGGCTGGCGAGCCTTACTAGGCACCATGGCAGGTGAGCCTTACTACGCACCATGGCTGGCGAGCCTTACTACGCACCATGGCTGGCGAGCCTTACTACGCACCATGACTGGCGAGCCTTACTACGCACCATGGCTGGCGAGCCTTACTACGCACCATAGCTGGCGAGCCTTACTACGCACCATGGCCGGCGAGCCTTACCACGAACTGCGGCTGGCGAGCCCTCCTCAGGTACGCACCATGGCTGGCGAGCCTTACTATGCACTGCGGCTGGCGAGCCCTCCTCAGGTACGCACCATGGCTGGCGAGCCTTACTACGCATCGCGGCTGGCAAGCCCTCCTCATATACGCACCATGGCTGGCGAGCCTTTATCCGTAAACATGCAAGGACATATCCGAAGATGCCTCAGGTATGACTCCTTCTTATGGTTGGCGAGCCTTTATATTTAGTCTAACGGACTTTAAACGACCCGCACGGACAGTCGACAGACTCTAAACTGTTCCCGACGACAGGCCCTTGGATCGTACCCTCGAGTCGCCTTGGCGTCGCCCTTCCCGGCGGCAGGTCCTTGGCACGAATCCTTTCGAGCTGCCTTGACGTCGCTTGGGTCTCCAGGTTGTAATCTTCGATTGACCTGGGGGCTCTACTTTGACTTTCGCCCTGTCAAAGCCTCAGTCAAAGTGGGGGCTCTGTAGATACCCAGTATCTGCTGAGACTCCAACAAACACCCGATGATTATCGGACTATAACATGCTTTGGAATCGCGGCGTTTGATCAATAATTTGTGTACAACTTTACGTCGAAAAACTTAAAACGATTTCAAAAATAAAATATTTCAAAACATTTCAAAAATACCTGGAGTGTTTAATGCACGACGACGGGGTCGCAATGACACTAACTAGAGTCAAAACCGACACCGGACCAAAAACCGACTCAAAAATTCAAATCTCGACTCCAACAACGAGTCAAACCGAGTCAACCACAAAAAACAAACCTTTTCAAATCTTCTATGTTAAGATTTCCCGGAATCTTACATAGTCAAGTACCAAACATGTTCATCCAAATCCTAGGATAGAACAAATCATGATTGCTCTTGTGTGAAAGCGACAAGACAACTCGAAGACCCGCGACGTGGCTCGCGCCTCTTTGAGCAGCCTAGGTGGCCACGTCGCTCAAAACTCACACAACCACTCATTTTCCTATAAATACCCCTCAAATGCCCCCATTTGAGAACTTACGCGAGTGTCCGCCCCCTCTTTTCTCCCTTAAAATTCTCGACTCGACTTCTTAAGTCACAATCCGACGCGTATTTACGACCTACCGATCGTAAATACAAGCCTTACACATTGTTTGGTACCGTCATCGTGCATTAAATCACTTGTCCGACCACTTCGACCACTACACCGTCACTAATCTTAAAACACTCTTTTTACTTACCAAAACGGTTTAAACCGAGTTTTTTCTGACCAAACGAGTTGTTACACTTACGTCGGTCACTCGCCATAACCAAACATGTAAGTATGAGGGTGTAAAAATCCTTCTTTTATCATGTTTTTAATTTTTTGATGACTATAACATGCTAAAACTTGCATAATATGATCCAAAACATGGGATAAACGAGCCAAAACTGATTTTTGGCCTGAGACAGAAGCCCCTTGGTTCGCCGGCTTGCCCGCGCCTAAATGGGGTGTCCAGGTCAGAATTCAACCGTGTTTGTTCTTGTCTTTCTCCTTTAATTCATTTTCATATTTGTAATTGGTTTTTACCATTTCAAATATTTTCAAACGCCTTTTATTTTATTTCATTTGTTTTAACCATAAAACATTTTTCACCCTTGGTTCCTCATACCATGACGGTTAAATCCGTGTTTCGGTGATAATATTTGGTTAATGACATTTAAAAGGTATTTAAACCCTTTTATTTCGTTTCTTTACATTTTGGGAGGTATTTTAAAGCCTTTCATCATTTCTTTACATTTTCAAAATAAACATATTAGTCACCAACACAAAGTCATCCTTGGTTCTACATACCATGCCGGATTTTAACCCGGGTACGATAACGAGTATCGACTAATTACATTCAAATGAACTTAAAACAATTAGTTCATAATTGTTTTCAAAACTATTCATTTCAAGCTTGTCAAGCCGAACTCGACTGCGAATATTATCAAAATAATGATGATTATTCGAGTCTAGTTCTTCAAATCAACAAATGCGGTCTAAACGACCCTTTCAAATCAAATCGGGTTCAAACACCCATTTTTCAACACTTTTTATAACGTTTTTCAAATGGCCAGAATACGGCATATAACCGTAGGTTGACCCGCGCCTAAAACAGGCCTTTCAATTCTCATTTTCAAAACCAGGGGAGGCCCCTTGTACCGCCGGCTGGCTCGCGCCTCATGTAGCCGTCTGGTACAGGGCCTGTTCCCTTTTCCCGCATTAGTCTAGGACGATCCCGACTCCGATTAGCCTGGATATAGGACGGGTTAGATGACTATTTGCTTATTCAAAATCACATTTGCAAAATGCCTTAGTAAGACAAATGGATCACGTTATGCACCATAAACCTAATTTGGTAAATGGATGTTTAATTTCCGTCTTGCATGCAAACCAATCATTAATCCAACTCGACATCTTATACTTGATACTTGGATTAAATCAACCGACTTAGAAAACTCTCACATGTTAGGTTTAAATTATTGGATGCGCATTCATGCATTTAAACCGTTTTATCAACTTTTACATTCAACCGACCAAGATCGATCAGTAGAGGCCGCTACTACGGGCGGGATTGGGTGTCTGATTAAAGGGCTTCCCAATACGTACCTTCACCTCTTACTCAGAAACTTTGGATAGTGGACGACCTTATCCAGGGCGTACGAGAGTCATTCTAGAGATAGGATGCTAAAGAGGGACGATTTCCTTATCTTTAGTACCTATGTCAAACGCTGCTTTATGCTTCGATTTGACCGAGGTATAAAGTGGATTTCGAACGGGTTCCAAGCATCCCACAAATGCTTGGTGGCGACTCCGAACATCTCTAATCGTTTCGAGACCCTTACCGAGACGAAACCGGCCGATCTAAAACGATCCGGTCGAAAGCATCTTTACGCCGCCGAGCGTGGTTTTCAAAAATACCGCTGCCATTGTCCACAGATCGGTTGGGCATACGCAGGTGGGCCATGTCCATAATTCATCGAGTATGTGCTAACCTCTTATTTATCTAAATAAAAGCACGATTTTCAACTATCATATATTCTCCCCTTTACCATTTCCCGTTGACAACGAGAATTGATTTAAAACAAACAATATGTTCCAATTCAATGTGAATACACTTGAGTGACGTTCCGTACCAAGTTAGCATAGGACTCGAAACTCCGTGTCATTCTCTTTACCTATTCCATGTCTGGCAATAGAAACCTTTCATCAGCACCCAATTTAGAACGAGCTTTTATCGAAGTAATTCTACGATGAACCCAGATAACCAGAACATCTCCTTGTTCATGATCAATGACGGAAGGCAAGCCCATTCCCCACAAAAACATCCCATCACCAAGTATCAACCTCTCACCAACGGGTACATCCCCGTCTGAACCTCTACCTTCCTCGAACGAAGGACGGCAAAAAACCAATATATCTAAAGCAAAACCAAAGCGAAAGGCCAAAATCAAAGGCCCAAGCCAATAGGCATTCACCCAAAGCCAAAGCGAAAGGCCAAAATCAAAGGCCCAAGCCAATAGCCATTCACCCGAAAGCGAAAGGCCAAAATCAAAGGCCCAAGCCAATATCCATTCACCTAAAGCCAAAGCTCAAGACCAAAGAAGAAACCAAAGCCAAAAATAATTCACTCAAGGCCAAAGCCAAAGTCAAAGCAAAAACCAAAGTCAATTCACTCAAAGCAAAAGTCAAAGCCAAAGGCTACTCACCCAACGTCAAGGCCAAGACCCAATCCAAAATCAAAGCAAAACAAGATTGAAACCCTTTTCTCAAAAAGGCCAAAATCCAAAGAAAGCATCCAACACACAAAATCCTGGACAAATGAGTCCAAAATACAAAGTCCAGGACAAACAAGTCCAAAGCCTAGGACCAACGAGTCCAACACACCAAATCCTGGACCGACAAGTCCAAAACACCAAACACTAAAACCTCAACCAAAACTGCTTTACCCCTAAGTTCTTCTAGAGACTGTTACAGGGAGACCTATCTAGGATCCTGGAGATTCCCCTAAAGATCATAATCAAAACTGCTTTACCCCTAAGTCCTTCTAGAGATTGCTACAGGGAGATATATCTAGGCTTCTGAGGATTCCCTTCAAGCTCGTAATATCACACCTTAACCTTTAAGGTCCAGACATGGGATTGTGATCCCACATTGTTTGCCAACTATTTCGTGCTTAGGCCAAATCAAGCCTGAGACCCCATCCCGTACCACTTTATAAGCCGTAACCCATCGGCTTAAACACAATGAATACAAGCTCCAGATTTTTATCTGTAAAACAAACCTTTTATGTAATACTACGGTTTTATGAGTCTCTGGGTACTCTATTGAGTGGGGCTTACTCTGTCGAGTAAGCATGTTTTGATTTACGAAACAGTGTTCTGCCTGTAGGGTACTCGATTGAGTAGCCTTGGTACCCGATCGAGTAAGTGGCACTCGATCGAGTATGTTAGTTACTCGATCGAGTAAGTCGGTTAACGGGTTATATTTCAGGTAGGGGTTTCCCTACTCAGTATTAGTTATATGATATGTGTGTTGATTATGCTGTAGTTAGTATTGTTGATTGTTTCAGACGATTGTTGAGTTGTATTGTGATTGCTGATTGTCTGTCTGTGTTCTTCGGGGCGTGTCCCTGGATGAGTGGAGTCACTTGCGGGAGTGGCTTCAAGCCCATGATTCGCCTTCTGGGGAACCCGCCATAGAAGGGATGTGCACATTAATGGACGTGGGTTTATCGCTCGATGGAGATGAGCGGGGATTTGGTGGGTAAGGCTGCGGTCCCCAAATGGCGGTGTTGAGTATCTGTTGCGATGGTTACTCTGGCAGGGCTACACACTTTAGTGTGTAGTCAGTTACGTGGTGATTGCTTATGGAGACCGGGGTTTGATGTGACGATTGTGCTGTTTGGTAATTGCTGTTTTGTATCTTGCTTTTGTGTAATTAGTTTTGACCCCGTTTAATTGTTTTAAAAACTGTGGTGATCCATTCAGGGGTGGTGAGCAGTTATTGAGCAGGTATAATATGACGCGTATGGGGTAGCTGGTATGAGTCATCACGTGGCAGTTAGAAGTCTTCCTCTGTGTCAGACGATATTTTATAACTTTGATAGTTTTATCTGTAGATCGCCTGAGGACCTTGTATTTCAGTTTAACAGTTTTGGTTTTGAACATATAATCACTTTAAACTATATTGTTATTTAAATTATGTTTCTTCATTGTCATTTGGTTATCATTGCCTCGGGTAACCGAGATGGTGACGTTCTCATACCTTAGGTGGTCCTGGTAAGGCACTTGGAGTATGGGGGTGTCACGAGTGAATTTAATTATGAAAGTTGTTTAAGTAAGAGAGCCTTAGATATATGCATGGCGAGTGTTTAGATTATAGGTGGTTATCTTTGACATGCGGTGGTGATGAGGATAATGAGAAGATATAGCTAGGATTTAGTATAGTGAGTTACGAGGACGTAACATTTATCTTAAGAAGAGTAGGATGAGATACAAGAGATTTTGATGGTTGTGCATATGGTAGTATAATTGGAAGTAGAGTGTTGATGTAGCATAATGAATGGACTTGTATATATCGTGGTTGATATTGTTAAAAGGGCCATGGCCGTGCTTGTAGTAGTGTGATGCTTAGGAGTGTGAGAATATTTCGATAGTGTTGACAGTTGGATGATGATGATTATGAGTTCCATAGTTTTGGCAGTTGGGTGATGATGTTTATAAGTGTGAGTAAACTTTAAGGACAAAGTTCCTTTTAAGGGTGGTAGAATGTAATATTCCGTTTGATGTTTATGGGTGTCTTGATTTTGGATTTTCTGGTGGATAATATGTTAGTGAAACGGAGCTAGCAACATTTGTGGATGGTAGTTACTAGTGTATGGAGTTAGTGTCGAGAGAGGCTATAATGTGGTGGATATGATATCGTGAGTCATGTTGTGGATATAGGAATAGTTGGTGGAATTGGTGTTACGAGTTCATGTCTTGTAGGTTGGAGTTTTGTTTTGAGTTCTTAGTTGCGTGGTTGTGTCTTGATCGAGTTAGTATGATTGTTTTTTAGTATGGGTTGAACTTCGGGGACGAAGTTCCTTTTAAGGAGGGAAGACTGTAATACTACGCTTTTATGAGTCTCTGGGTACTCTATCGAGTGGGGCTTACTCTGTCGAGTAAGCATGTTTTGATTTACGAAACAGTGTTCTGCCTGTAGGGTACTCGATCGAGTAGCCTTGGTACTCGATCGAGTAAGTGGCACTCGATCGAGTATGTTAGTTACTCGATCGAGTAACTCGGTTAACGGGTTATATCTCGACGGGTTTTGTTAATAATGCGAATTAGTATTTATATTACGCCGTCATCTTTCATAAACACTTTTTATAAACCTAATACACTCAAAAGAGATTGCAAACTATGTTGTGCTTCCTATTCGCATTATTGGCAAATCCCGGAGCTAGAGAGGTCGGATTTCATCGTTCTTTGTATCATGTGATCCTTGCGTCAAAGGTAAGTCCTACATACCATTTTTATAGCATTTGGTTAAGGTTGTTGAAACCCTAATTTTGGGATTGGGGGTTTTCTATGTTTATGTTGATGTGGTAGTGATTGTATGATTATGTGAATAGGAGGAGGATTCATAGAAGAGCGTTTTTGAGATAGCTGTTAGATCGTCTGCCGCTTGTGATTGCATTTCAGGTAGGGTTTTCCCTACACAGTATTAGTTACATGATATGTGTGGTGAATTGTGCTGTAGTTAGTATTGTTGATTGTTTCAGACGATTGTTGAGTTGTATTGTGATTGCTGATTGTCTGTCTGTGTTCTTCGGGGCGTGTCCCTGGCTGAGTGAAGTCACTTGCGGGAGTGGCTTCACGCCCATGATTCGCCTTCTGTGGAACCCGCCACAGAAGGGATGTGCACATTAGTGGACGTGGGTTTATCGCTCGATGGAGATGAGCGGGGATTTGGTGGGTACGGCTGCGGTCCCCCACCGGCGGTGTGGAGTATCTGTTGCGATGGGTACTCTGGCAGGGCTACACACTTTAGTGTGTAGTCAGTTACGTGGTGATTGCTTATGGAGACCAGGGTTTTATGTGACGATTACGCTGTTTGGTAATTGCTGCTTTGTATCTTGCTTTTGTGTAATTAGTACTGACCCCGTTTAATTATTTTAAAAACTGTGGTGATCCATTCGGAGGTGGTGAGCAGTTATTGAGCAGGTATGATATGACGCGTATGGGATAGCCGGGATGAGTCATCACGTGGCAGTTAGAAGTCTTCCGCTGTGTCAGACGATGTTTTATAGCTTTGATAGTTTTATCAGTAGATCATCTGAGGACCTTGTATTTCAGTTTAACAGTTTTGGTTTTGAACATGTAATCACTTTAAACTATATTGTTATTTAAATTATGTTTCTTCATTGTCATTTCGTTATCATTGCCTCGGGTAACCGAGATGGTGACGTTCTCATACCTTAGGTGGTCCTGGTAAGGCACTTGGAGTATGGGGGTGTCACATTTTATTACCAGGCTCCACATTTCATAATGTCGAAGCCATTTTCACCTTGACCCGGATACAGAGTCTTTAAAAAAACATTGCTCCCTGGAACGGGACATGCACATTTCATACTTAGAGACCACTTTTTAGTGTGCTCACGTAACAAGAAACCTTTTCACAAATTATGCCTCTTCGATTCATGATCAAGAGGGATTTCTATCCAATCAACCTTCGAGTCACCAAACGGAATTCACCGTCGTGACCCTCAGCTCCAGATTTTTATTTGTCAAACGAACCTATTATTACCGAGCTCCACATTCCATAATGTCGAAGCCATTTTCACCTTGACCCAGATACGGAGTCCTCGAATGCTTTGCTACCGAGAATGGGATATACCTATTCTACCCTTAGGGTCCACTTTTTAGTGTGCTCACATGATAAGGAACATTTTCACAAATTACACCTCTTCGATTCATGATCAAGGAGGAATTATCTCAAATCAATTTCTCGAGTCACCAAACGGAGTTTACCGTCGTGACCCTCACACTTTAAGGTCCTAACAACTCGCTTAGGCACACATTCAGATGAGTCGCCAAACGGAATTTACCGTCGTGACCCTCACACTTTAAGGTCCTAACAACTCTCTTAGGCACACATTCAGAACTACGATCTGGTTTGATTTCACTTCACGTGAATACGTAGGCAGTCCTTCAAGGACACAACCATACACCTCAAAATCACTTCAAGGTCCTAACAGTTAGCTTAGGCACACACACGCATTTAGAACTACGATCTGGTTTGATTTCACTTCACGTGAATACGTAGGCAGTCCTATTACAAGGGTACAACCACACCCCCACACACATTCAATTTTCAAAGCTTCAAATTGCAATCCATTGCACACACACGCAGAACTACGATCTGGTTTGATTTCGCAAACACGCGAATACCTAGGCAGTCCTATTACAAGGGCACAACCGCATACTCCTTTCACAACATTTATAATTTTTAATCCTCAATAACCAGCTCAGAACTACGATCTGGTTTGATTTCGCAAACACACGAATACGTAGGCAGTCCCCTCCAATAAGTACACAACCGCATACCTCTTTCAATCTCAACCATCAACATCAATCCTCAAAAGCAGCCCACCCAGCTGCAAAAATTAATACCTCTTTACCGGGGGCTTCTTGCTTAAGACGTCGTCCATTCCTTATTTTGTCAAATTCCCACCTCCTCACTCTAGGGGCTTCTCTTTCGAGACGCCACCTGTCCTTTATCCCCAAACATCTTTTTGAGTCTCAACTACAGTCCAAAATAAAACCGCCCATGGCCTAGTGCTCGGTTCGGACGATGACGAAGTCTTGGTTCCGCTCTCCGAATCATCAAAACTCGAGAAGGCATCTCCAAACAAGCAAACATAGGCAAAGATGTCTAGAGAAGATAATCGATTCATATTCCCCAGCTAAGCGGACCGTCTACTCCAAGGATTTGATGCACGTTGTCACCCTTTCTTGGCTAAGGAGTTGCACTTATATGTGCAAAGTCTGTCAGAGTCACCCCCGTGTCGTGTCGATACCAAGTTTGTATCACGTTAACGACCTTCTGTTTGTCAGTCTGTCAGTATGCGTCCGTATGAGTCAATGTCGCAACGGTCACGTGTCTCCAATTTATCAAATCACAGATCTACGAGTAACAAGACTCGCCTTTAAGCTTCACAACATTCAAAACTTCTATCTCCCTTCGCGTGAGACATTACATGTTAGTTGCTTATATGCTAACTGCTCACATACTTATGTGCTTATATGCTAGTTGCTTATATGCTAACTGCTCACATGCTTATGTGCTTACGTGCTTATATGCTTGCATTCAACGTGCTTGTCTATGCGACTGCGGATTTGTGTGGCCACTAACCATGCAGATAATCTTGAGAAGACAAACTCACTCCAACTGAGTACTGGGTTCTTCCCAACAAACGGCGACCCGTCAAGTCCAAGGGCTTTAACTGCATCTATTACATGGCATACGCTACCTCCCAATGAGCAGCATTTTATATCCCCGTCGAGTCCTGAGAAGTTTCTAACTCCCCAGCGAGTGCTGATTTTCAAATGGAAGTCACACAGGTCTTTCAAAGATCTCTGCAACATCATTAACGATCCCGACGCAAAGCTCTCCCTAAATGGTTTTCCAGAGAGCCTTGCTCAGATGATTTATCCCCACGGATTTCATTTAGGACCCCATCAAGTTGAAGTTCATTGCTCCCTAGCCGAACCTATCAATGTCAACCTGGTTGGAAGTCATTAGAAGAAAATATCTTGAAATACGCCGGATGTTTCAGGCTATTTCCCAGAGTCGATCTTTCGACCATCGATGGCTGGTGATCCTAAAAACGCACCTTCAACATGGTTGGCGAGCCTCAAAACATACCATCAACATAGCTGGCGAGCCTTTGCACGCACACAAGAAAAAAATCATGGACATATCTCGAAGATGCCTAAGGTATGACTTCTTTCTATGGCTGACAAGCCTCAAAACGCACCACCTTCAACACCGGCTGGCGAGCCTTTGCGCGCAAAAGATTCAAGGACATATCCCGAAGATGCCTCAGGTATGACTCCTTCTTATGGCTGGCGAGCCTTTATACTTAGTCTAATGGACTTTAAACGAACCGAATCGAAAGTCGATAGACTCTAAAATATTCCCGACGGCAGGTCCTTGACTCGAATCCCCGAGTCGCCTTGACGTCGCCCTTCCCGACGGCAGATCCTTGGCTCAAACCCTTTTGAGTCGCCTCGACATCGCAATGGTCTTCAGGTTGTAATATTCGATTGACCTGGAGATCATACTTTAACTTTCGCCCTGTCCAAGCCTCAGTCAAAGTGGGGGCTCTGTAGATACCCAGTATCTGCACCTCCCAAAAACCTCCCGATGATGATCGGACTATAACGTGTTTTTGATATGCGTGCGTGGATTGGCTATGCATGAGACGGTTTAATGCACTACTCGGATATGAAAAATGATTTCAAAAGTTTTCTAACTTCATTTGCATTAAAATAACACTATTTAGAGTTAAAACCGTCTTTGGATCCAAAACCGACTCAGAAACCCGCAACTCGAGTCAACCTTAGTCAACCCGAGTCAACCCAAATCCCGAATGTAAAAAATGATGCCATGAATGCCTTTATCATGTCATTTCCATTAAAATGACCCTAATTAGAGTCAAAACCGACACCGGGCCAAAAACCAACTCAGAAACCCGCAACTCGAGTCAACCTGAGTCAAACCGAGTCAAACCAAATCTCGAATTTAAAAAATAATGCCATGAATGTCTTTATCATGTCATTTCATTTAAAATGACCCTAATTAGAGTCAAAATCGACACCGAGCCAAAAACGACTCGAAATTCAAATCCCGACTCACACGGGTCAAACCCGAGTCAAAGACACAAAATACCTACCCCAAATATCACCCAAGAGGAAGCTTACACGGCTAAGAAACCATCAAAGACCACAAATCACAACCAACAAAACATTGGTTAGAACAAATGGAAAATCCAAATTTGCGAAAAGGACAATACACCCATTTGTATCACAAGGTAGCTCGCGCCTAAAGCAGGTGTCTGCTTAGCCTCTACGCAAACTCAACCGACATACCTCCCCACATTTCTCTATAAATACCACCCTTCACACAACACAATCCTCACGCGAGAGTCCGCCCCCTCCTTCTCCCTTAAACTTCTAGACCCGACTTCCTAAGTCACAAAATCGACACGTGTTTACCACCTACCGATCGTAAACACAAGCCTTACACATTTTGTTTGGTACCGTCGCCGTGCATTCGACCGACCCATTTGACCAACTCAATTCATCAATCAACATGTTTTAATTAACATATTTTCAACATATTTTCAAAACAAAATCCTTTTTTAAGGCACTCTTTTAAACTTCTTTGATCGTGATTAGTCGCTACGAGAAAACCGTCTCTAAAGTCGTCTACGTCGCAAACATCAATACACGTAAGTTTGAGGGTGTAAATATCTCATTTATTTCATGTGTTTACTTTTTTCATAACTTTATAAACATGAACAATGCACAACACGATTCAAACATAGGTTAGACGAGCCAAAACCGAGTTTTGGCCTGAGACAGAAGCCCCTTGCTATGCAAAGAGGCTCGCGCCTCAATGGGGTGTCCAGGTCAGACTCAAACGTGTTTGAGTTCGTCTTTCCTTCAACACT
Source organism: Silene latifolia (assembly GCF_048544455.1). Lineage (NCBI taxonomy): Eukaryota > Viridiplantae > Streptophyta > Magnoliopsida > Caryophyllales > Caryophyllaceae > Silene > Silene latifolia. The sequence continues at coordinate 29,609,350 of NC_133532.1, forward strand.
TTCTTTTATTTTTACTTCTTTACTTTACGGTTTTTACCATTTTAATTCATTTTTATGACAAATATTTTGACCATTACAAAAATCATCCTTGGTTCCTTATACCATGACGGTTTATTCCGTGACTCGATGATATTATTGGTTAATTACAAATTAAAGGGTATTTTAACCTCCTTTTATTTTACTTAGCATTTTTCTCATTTGTTTACATTTGTAAATATATTAGTCATAATTCATAGTCATCCTTGGTTCTTTATACCATGTCGGTTTAATCCGAGTACGATGATTAACTTGACTAATTACAAAGAAATGAACTTAACATAATTAGTTTAAATCAAACATTTTACATTTTTATTTGTAAACTATGCTTTTCAAACATGCAAATCCGACAACCAATATTACTAACATAATAGTAATTATTCCGAGTCATGCAAATCATACTTGCAAATCATTAATCATAAAAAACGGTTTTAAACAACCTTTTTAACAACCAGGAGACGCCCCTTGGGTTGGCTCATGGCTCGCGCCCCAAGGCAGCTCTTATTTTCTACATTTCAAAACCCGGGCAGAACCCCTTCCCTCGCCAATAGGCTCGCGCCCCAATGGGGCTGCCTGTCACTGTTCTGTCTCGTTTTGGTATTTGTCTAGGACGATCCCGATTACGGTTAATCCGAATACATGACGGATCAGATTGACAAGTTTACATGTTTTTACACTTTGTCATTTGACACCCTTTTTCAAAACAATGGAATCGTGTTAAGCATCGTAATCCGAATTTGGTAAATGGATGTTTAATTTCCGTCTCACATGCAAATCAATCTAAAACCAACTTTGACACCAATTTCTTGGTACATGCATAAACAACTGACTTAAGAAATATTCACATGTTAGGTTAAGACTTTTGGATGTGCATTCATGCATTTACACCGTTTTATCAACTCTTGCACTTAAACAACCACGATCGATCAGTAGAGGCCGCTAACGCGGGCGGGATTTGGTGTCCGATTAAAGGGCTTCCCAATACGTACCCTCACCCCTTACTCAGAACCTTTGGATAATGGATGGCCTTATCCAGGGCGTACGAGAGTCATTTTAGGCATAGAATGCTAAAAGGGGGACGAGTCCTTATCTTTAGCACCTATGTCAAATACCGCTTTTTGCCTTGATTGACTTAGGTATAAAGTGGATTCGAACGGGTTCCAAGCATTCCATAAATGCTTGGTGGCGACTCTGAACATCTCAAACATCGTTTCGAGACCTTTGCCAAGACGAAACCGACCTATCTAAAGCGATCCGGTCGAAAGCATTTCAACGCCACCGAGCGTGGCTTTCAAGACCGCTGCATGTCCACAATTTGGCTTGGTGTGCAGGTGGCCCGTGACTACAGACCGGCAGGCGGCATCGCCCCCGCAGACTGGCCTATGGCCCATGTCCACACCCATGCGGCTACGTCGTTCAAAACGCACACAACCACCCATTTTCCTATAAATACCCCTCAAATGCCACCATTTGGGAGTTACGCGAGTGCCCGCCCCCTCACCTCTCTCTTAAAATTCTAGACTCGACTTCTCAAGTCACAAACCAACACGTGTTTTTGACTTACCGTTCGAAAACACAAGCCTTACACATTGTTTGGTACCGTCATCGTGCATTAAACCACTTGACCGACCACTACACCATCACTAAACTTAAAACACTCTTTTACATTGCTAAAACGGTTTTCAAACTGAGTTTTCCGACCAAACAAGTTGATACACTTTCGTCGATTTCTCGTCTCAAGCCTAGCATGTAAGTATGAGGGTGTAAAAATCTTCTTCTATCATGTTTTTCATTTGTTTTATGACTATAACATGCTAAAACATGCATAACATGGTCCAAATATGGGATAAATGAGCCAAAACCGGATTTTTGGTTGAGGTAGGGGCAGCTTGTATAGCAACCAGGCTCGCGCCTAAACCGCCCCCTCAGCCTAAATCCAACCGTGTTTGGTCTCTTCTTCCTCTTTTATTTTCATTTCATATTTGTAATCGGTTTTTACCATTTCAAATATTTCAAACCATTTTTCATGACAAATTTTTAACCATAAAACATTTTTCACCCTTGATTCCTAATACCATGACGGTTTAATCCGTGTTTCGGTGATAATATTTGGTTAATTACATTATAAAAGGTATTTTAAAACCTTTTATTTCATTTCTTTACATTTTGAGAGGTATTTTAAAACCTTTCTCATTTTTTTACATTTTCAAAACAAATGTATTAGTCACCAACACAAAATCATCCTTGGTTCTACATACCATGTCAGATTTTAACCCGAGTACGATGATAAAACGTTGACTAATTACAAACAAATGAACTTAAAACAATTAGTTCATAATTATTTTCAAAACTATTCATGTCAAGCTTGCAAAACCGAACCCGACATCGAATATTGTCAAAACAATGACGATTATTCAAGTCTCGTTCTTCACATCAACACAAAAGTGGCCTAAACGGTCTTTTCAAATCAAGACGGGTTTAAACACCCTCTTTTCAATATATTTTACGAACTTTTTCAATGGTCAGAAGAAGTTCTTCCATCGTCTATTGACCCGCGCCTAAACAGGCCACTCATTTTTCCAGTTTTCAAACCAGGGCAGACCCACTTGCATCGCCTAATGGCTCGCGCCTATACTGGCTGCCTGATGCAGGGTCTGTTTCCTTCCAGCACTTGTCTAGGACGATCCCGACTTCGGTTAACCCGAATACAGGACGGATTAGATGACAAATCTGCCCATTTTACATCATATTTACAAAACGCCTTACTAAGACAAATGGATCACGTTATGCACCATGAACCTAACTCGCTAAATCGATGTTTAATTTCCGTCTTGCATGCAAATCAACATTAAATCCAACTTGACATAAAATACTTGATACTTGGATTAAACAACCGACATAGAAATCTCACATGTTAGGTTCAAACTCGTGGATGCGCATTCATGCATTTACCCGTTTTATCAACTTTTGCATTTAACCAACCAAGATCGATTAGTAGAGGCCGCTACCGCGGGCGGGATTGGGTGTCCGATTAAAGGGCTTCCCAATTCGTACCTTCACCTCTTACTCAGAAATTTTGGATAGTGGACGACCTTATCCAGGGCGTACGAGAGTCATTCTAGAGATAAGATGCTAAAGAGGGACGATTCCTTATCTTTAGTACCTATGTCAAACACCGCTTTTTGCCTTGGTTGACCTAGGTATAAAGTGGATTCGAACGGGTTCCAAGCATCCCACAAATGCTTGGTGGCGACTCCGAACATCTCTCGCATCGTTTCGAGACCCTTGCCGAGACGAAACCGACCGATCTAAAATGATCCGGTCGAAAGCATCTTTACGCCGACGAGCGTGGCTTTCAAAATACCGCTGCCATGCCCACAGATCGGCTGGGCGTCGCAGGTGGGCCATGTCCACAGATTGGCGACTCCGCTGGGGATAACTAGGACACTTGTGTCTTTGTGATCCCTAGATGGTGAGACTCGAACGAGGTCTTGGTTGAAATACATTAATTGATATTACGGTCATAGTCTGGTTCCTTGTCCAGGCCCACAGCCTAACCCTTTTCGGCCAATTGGCTCGTCTCGTTGGCGTGAGTTTTCTCATCCCCGCATTTCGAATCCCGATTGAGTCAAGCATGCCATTGACGTTACACATTTCTGTTTCATCAAAGAGCTTTCATCACCTTCGAGCACGAGGCTAGGGCACCCTCCTTACACATTTTGTTTGGATTGGTATCCCTCTCAAAAATCGGGGTTTGATTGCTTGGTGTGTAACCCACCCTTTAAGCTAAAACCCATGTCAACATTATGCATAATATAATAAAACTGCGAGTGCTTATGTGTTACGTGATCATAAGTCTTTTCTTGTCATTTTAAAAACACCCTTTTGCGCCGTTATAATGGCCATTCCAAACCTCGATCTTTCGCCGACCGTTGCACTTCAAAACAACACGCCTTTCTAGGCCGTCGTAATGACAATTTTCGAACCCGGTTTTTTACAACCATTTCAACATGCCTTTCTAGGCCATCATAATTAGGGCTGTTCAAAAAATGACCCGACCCGGTGAACCGGACCAAACCGGACCGCCCGGTCTAGACCGGACCGGACCTATTCTCATCCGGGTCAGTCCTCGGTCCTTCATTATAGGCAAATCCGGTCCCCGGTTCAGGCCGGTCTAAAAACGGAAAAACCCGGAAATAGACCGAAGACCGGCTATAACTTAAATAGGCGGTTGATATTGAGGCTGACCCACAAAAAAGTGTCAAAAAGTCAGCAAACAAGTGAATGGCGCATGTTTGACAGTTGGCCATTAATTGCATTTACACCTTTCCTTTCCTAAAAATAATACTCCTCGGTCCATTAATATTCTTGTTCCTCTCTTTACTACTCATTATTCTCTAGTTTCTATTCTGAAAATATCCTTACTCCTCAGTCCTCCCTAACTTAAAGCATTAGATGAACATTGAAAAGGCATGCAGATCTTCACAGCAAGACAATAGGTATTACTTTCTATATTTTCATCAATTTTAAATCATTTATTTTCGGAAATAAATTTCATTTTAAGCCACACTATTAATTTTAAGATATTTTATTTTCTTTCTTCTTTTAGATTTTGAGTTCATCGATATTAAAGCAAATATTTTATTTTCTATATTTTATTTCGGTTTTAAATCATTTTTTATAGTTCAATCATATTATTTTATATTTTTTTGATTTATTTTGTTTGTAAAGTAAGATTTATAGTTCAATCATATTATTTCTTCTACAGATAACGATAGACGATACGATTTCTATGGAGTATACGAAGATCTTGTTATATTTGAAGTAATTGAAGATTGAAGAGGGAGTTAGAATTATTCAAACCAATTTAACAATGTACTGTATAATTTAAAAGTTGCAAAATAATTGACATTTGGTGAATTTGTATAGATTGGCGTTTTTAACTTTTATTCCCACCGTTTACTTAGCTAGAATTAAATCACTAAACAAACTAAACCGGGTCAACAGGTCCGGTTCCGGTTCTGGACCGGATATACCGGGTAGGTCCAGGTCCGGACCTTCTCCGACCGGGTCGGTCTTCGGGTCTCACTTAAACCATTTCCCGGTCTCCGGTCCATCGCGGTTCGGTCCGGGTCGGTCCGGTTTTGGACCGTTGAGCAGCCCTAATCATAATGACGATTTTCAAACCCGGTTTTCTACAACCATTTCAACACGCCTTTCTAGGCCGTCGTAATGACAATTTTCAAACCCGGTTTTCTACAACCATTTCAACACGCCTTTCTAGGCCGTCGTAATGACGATTTTCAAACCCGGTTTTCTACAACCATTTCAACATGCCTTTCTAGGCCGTCATAATGACGATTTTCAAACCCGGTTTTTTACCACCATTTCAACACGCCTTTCTAGGCCGTCATAATGACAATTTTCAAACCCGGTTTCTTACAACCATTTCAACACGCCTTTCTAAGCCGTTGTAATGACGATTTTCAAACTCGGTTTTCTACAACCATTTCAACATGCCTTTCAAGGCCGTCGTAATGACGATTTTTAAACCCGGTTTTCTACAACCGTTTCAAAAATATCTTTTTATGCCATTATAATCGCCGCGTCAAGACATGGATTTTTACCCGTCTCGCGACGACAATGGCTCTTTCAAAACCCGAGAAAGGCACACACCCCTGTTTTGAGACATTTCCAAAAACCCGAGGACCATACACCGTCCCCGAGACCTTGTCAATCATTTCAAAACTTGATTTTCAGAACATACAATTTTGAATTTCAAAAATCGTCTCTGGAAATAGTACATTGTTTTACGAGCCGACTCAAACTCAAACCGTCTTTTGAAAACAAACTTAAGACAACTCTTCAACTAACCGACTTTCGGAGATCCCTATTCTTCGGAAGCTGTCCATAAAGCGACAAACAAATCTTTTTAAAAATCTCTATTTTCAAAAACTTCAGTCCACTATTCCAATTCCGCCTCGTGTCTATCGAGTCGAAGCAAGCGTACTTATGGGTCTTTAATTATGAGTCGTCTCACCACGAGACCCGTCCAACCACGTCGCGCCACTACGTTGGAGGCGAGTCAAAGCTCGGTCAACACCGTCACGTTATAAATCGAGTCGGGACCGAGGTACCATACACGGAATACCTCGTCTTGTTGAGTCTCATCTTTGTTCCGTCCTTTGTGTTGTCTGCGTTTAGTCTTTGGACCATGTCGGATTAAGATGTAATGTGAGCCGTTTTTCTGCCTCAGAACCATGGCTCCGTCCTCAACTTCATCCAATAACAACAATGACAACAAATATGTTACGACTACCCAGCTAGCCAGCCTGCTCACTGCCCTCAAGGTCACCCTGGACTGTATCGAGACCCGTATCGACACCCTGGAAAACAAGGAAATTGGAGAAAACAACACTCCGCCTTTGCTGAAACTAAAAAAAGGCTTAAAGTCTTGGAAGAACAACTCCTAGCCAGGGGTAACAACATCCACCTCGAAAACAATCGAAGATTCATGCCCGTTGGGGATCAACTACCCGACAACTTTACCTTGACTGATGTACCCAAATTCAAGGGAGTGGAGGACCCACTCAATCACATTCGATCCTTCAAAGACTACATGGCCATAAAGGGAGTCAAACAGCAACTCTTCACCCGGATCTTTCCATCATCCCTGGAGCCGATCCCTCGCTAATGGTACTACTCCCTCGACCCGAAGAACCTCACTACCTGGGACGAGGTCGCAGTTGAGTTTGCTAAGCAGTATGCCAACAATGTCGAAATCCAGGCCAACACCCGTACTCTCGGGGTCCTGACTCAAAATGATAAGGAAGGATTCACGGAATTCCTAACCTGTTGGAGGAGGGTAAGCACCCAATTGGTCAGTAAGCCGAGTGAATCAACTTTGGTAGAGAAATTTGTCAACAACCTCCGCCCGATGTATGCCAACTTACTGAGATAAAGAAACATCAAGACATTCTAAGATCTACAAATCCTTGGAACCCGCATCGAAGACGACCTCCGAAAGGGTGTCCTAGCCAAAACCACCGGTAGAGGCTATCAGGGATCTACATCATCCGGATCTCGCCCCTATGGTCAAACAAACAAAATTGATGAGGTCAACCTCCTCGAGCCAACAACGAAAAGAGCTGAGCGCCCTCAAAGAGTATTCATCAACCTATGGTCAACTTATGCAAGCGCCCTAAAAAGGCTTATGGACCAAGGGAAACTACAGATCCATCTGAGGCTAAGAAGACCCGTTTCTGGAATCCCAATGCCTAATGCCAATACCACCAAGGGAAAGGTCATGACACAGAAGCCTGCTTTAAGCTCTAACACATCATTCAAGACATGATCGAGAAAGGGGAATTACTTTTGCCTCCACCAACAAAACCAAACAACAAGACAAACCCTTTGGGAGTCTATGCTATCTCCGATGACGAGCCAACCTTGGATTGCTCACACCTCATCTTACCAATTAATGACAAGGTGAATGCCTTGGAGAAGGATGCGTCGGACGGGGTATTCATATTCAGCGCCGCAACCATGCTTGCCATGTTCCAACAAGTTGAGGAGGCTATAGCCAGTCTCTCAGAAAGGATTACTCGGCTTGACGACGCTTACCGCCGATTGATTTTCAATCCTCTAACACCACGCCCGAGGGAGGGTCCTCCAAGACCCCAAAACCACCCTCACCAGGAAGGACTGCTCCCGCGACCATTCTGGCACGCACCCCACCAAAATTACCCCCACAATAATAAATCTCACAAAAATTACCCCCACAATAATCAACCTCACAAAAATTACCCCCATAAAAACTTCCCTCACAAAAACTACCCTCCAAGGAATACCCCTCCAAGATACTCTCCAGATCCCGAAGTCAATGGTATCTGGAGAGACGAAGCGGAGGATGTCTATATGGTTCCGGGAAAGGGGAAACAGGCAAAAGAGGTCGGTCATCTTACCCGGTCCGGACGCCCCTATCAAAATCCGAACAATTCAACAGTCATTCCAACAACGAATGACCAGGTTATCCCGGACGCGGACATTCAACCTAAGATTCCCGAAAATTTGATCCTTAAACAAATGCAAAAAGCAAAAGCCGAGATTTCAATTTGGCAACTAATTGCTACATCCTTCGAACATCGACAAGCTCTGCAACAAGCCTTGGGAAAGTTGACAGTTCCCTTTACCTCCTCTCCTGAAGAAGTGGTAGCACACATCACAAGGGACGTCCCCGACCTGAACAACCCGGTCATCTTCTCTGATGAAGATATCCCTCCATTCAGAGCCAATCATAACCTGGCCCTATACATCACCGTACAATGACTCAAAAAGAATGTGCTTATGGTTCTAGTGGATGATGGATCTGCGGTTAATGTCATTCCCCTTAAGACGGCTTATAAACTGGGTATCAAAGAAGTTAATTTGGTCCCAACCAATCAAGGGGTACGCGCCTATGACGGCACTCGTCGTAAGGTTGTGGGGCTTATCACCCTAACCATTAAAACTGGACCCTTGGAAAGACAAACCAGTTTTCAAGTGGTCGACATTGACGCCTTCTTCAACATGCTTCTGGGACGCCCCTGGATTCTTGCCGTCAAGGCCGTTACCTCAACCCTCCATCAGAAAATCAGAGTCCTTTTTAACGGGAAGACATTCACAATTCTCGCTTCACCGATAAAGGCTGCCAAGAAAAAGGGAATAGCCGCCCAAGTTATTGAAGAGGACGACAGCGAAATGTGGGGATTCGAGGCTGTGAATGCCCTAACCAATGAATCAGCGCCTTTTAATTGTGACCTGTTCTCCAACCTCACAGTCAACCGCATTCTGATGCGCTGGGGTTATTTTTCGGGCCTACCCCTCAATCCACTGAAGAGCACCTTGCCTCCCTTGAAACAGGCTAAGGTCCCCAACATCCTCTTCGGGCTAGGTTATGAACCTACCGACGAAGACATCTAGGAAAAGAACCTCCTAATACGGAAGCGCAAGAAGCACGGAGTTATTCTCCGTCCCTATCATTTGAATCTCAATGGATACTTCGTCCCCGAGGGAGAATCCGAGCTCTACCACGGCTTTCCTGAGCCGATCTATGATTCCGTAGCCAAGGTCAGACACCCGGGGGTAGAAGTCTTTCAGGACTGCTACTTCATTCCCGACAACACCAAAGCTGCGTCGACCAAGTCTGAGTCAATCCCATGCCTCGACGGATAAACTGTCAGCCTCCTCTTCGGGGAAGACAACATCAAGCACCTCGGCTATGAGGACATCATCAACATTGCTCTAAAGGACAACTAGTTTGACCCCACCGCCTTAATCTCTGGTACTGACCCAGAGAAAGCCACACAAGGCCGGAGGAAAACTGTCAAATGGAACGATCGTCAAGGCCGCATTCTCAAGATTACAACTGGAGAAGGCCCTATGTTCAAAAAGGGAAGTGAAGAAGTGTCTAAGTCTGAGTCGGAGTCAGAGTCTGTCCTAGCTCCTAACACTCCTGATGTCCCAGTTAGAGTCCCTTTCCCACTGTTCTATCACAAAATTGTGGTTGCTTCAGAGGCTGAACCAACTAAGGTCATCCCCACTCCCACGGAAAGTGGCAACTTGGAGCTTATTCTAGGGGCCACCTCCTCTATTGTGTCGCCTCTGACTGCCCATGAGATGTCTGTCCTATCTGAGCTTTTCGCTCGAGTCGACTTAATGAATGCTAAGTTTGCTTATGACTCGTCTCAATTTAAATGCAATGCAATTCTGAACGACTATAAGGAATTTGACTTGCGTGACTACCCACCTCACCTAGCCAAAGAACTTGACAAACAAGAAACTAGGACCCCCATCATTTAGGAGACCGAGCCTATTAACGTAGGAACCAACAACACACCACAAGAACTTAGGATAGGGACAACCCTTGACCCCTCGGAAAGACAACAATTCATTAACCTCCTACACGAATACAAGGACGTATTCACCTGGTCCTATAGAGACATGCCTGGGATCGATAGAGAGATTGCAGAGCACATGATACCCATTAAATCCGAAGCTAAACCCGTAAAGCAAAAGTTGCGCCGAATGCGCCCTAAAATCAAGGAAGAGGTGGACAAACAGTTCAAAGCTGAGTTGATCAAAGTGTCCGAATACTCTGACTGGGTGGCTAACATCGTGCCTGTACCCAAGAAAGACGGCAGAATTCGGGTTTGCGTCGACTTCAGGGATCTGAACAAAACAAGTCCAAAAGACGACTTCCCTTTGCCACATGTTGACATCCTGGTGGACAATACCGCCGAGCACGCCCTCCTATTGTTCATGGATGGGTATGTTGCGTACAACCAGATTAAAATGGCTGAAGAAGACATGCACAAAACTGCATTCACTACACAGTAGGGTACATACTTCTACACGGTCATGCCCTTCGGTCTAATCAACGCTAGAGCAACCTATCAAAGAACTGCTACCACTCTCCTACATGATATGATGCACAAAGAGGTAGAGGTATATGTCGATATCATGATCGTCAAGTCAAAAGAACGGGACGGTCACATCAGTGCCCTTCGGAAATTCTTCGCTCGTCTGTGGATATATAACATGAGACTGAATCCTCAGAAGTGTGCATTTGGGGTCACCTCCGGAAAACTCCTGGGACACGTCGTCAGCAAGAGAAACATTGAGATTGATCCAACCAAAATCAAAGCCCTCCAACAAATGCCTCGGCCTAAGAACGAGAAGGAGATTCGGGGATTTATCGGTCAAGTTTAATACATCAGCCGCTTCATAGCCAAGATCACCATGATTTGTGAACCAATCTTCAAGAAGCTTCGCACCTCCGATCACAACCAATTGGGACGACGACTGTCAAAAGGCTTTTGACAGGATAAAGGAAATCCTATCCAAGCCTCCTGTCTTCATGCCACCTCACCAAGGAATTCCTTTATCTCTATACCTGACTGTCACCGACACAACCATGGGAGCAATGCTAGCACAAACTGTCAACGGCGAAGAACGAGCCATCTACTACATCAGCAAAAAGTTGATAGAGTATGAGACAAGGTACACCCAACTGGAAAAGATATGCCTTACCCTAGTATGGTCAACAAAGAAGCTGCGACACTACTGTTGGAGCTTGTGTCCTCCACAATTAGTGTGATAACATTTATAAATCTCTTATAGGTTCACAAGGGTATACTTAGTATTTTATCAATTGATTAACGATTACCAAATAATGGTTGGCTTGCTGGAAAGTTTGACGTTATTATCATACTGATAGCGGTGATCAACTGGTCCCTAAAAGTCATACCTAAAGGATGTGTTTGAGAGATGTGATTATGGAAATGTAATCACATTGATGCCTTATATGACTAAAAGGTTAGTTCATGTATTTGACTAAACAGTTAGTCAATGTGATGATGAGACGATTATTTAATACAATTAAATAATATTAGCTGAGACGAATTAACTGTCAATTCGTAAATTGAATATAATATGTTATATTTAATTAATGTATATAATGTTAGCTTAAACGAATTAAGATGTTAATTCGTGATTGAACGTAACCAGTTAATTTAATTAGCAAATTATAAATATGTGATATTTATAGTTAAAGTATATTTTATACGAGATTGTTATAATAAATGTTGTCAGGCCGGAATTAATAAATCGACTGCAAACGGTTGTATGTGGAATTATTAATACGGACAATATATATGACAATTGATAAAATGTACATATTTTATACATTAAAATAACTACCAAAAATAAGGAGATTTCTCTCCTCATTTTGGTAGTCTCGGTCAAACAAGAAAAAGGAAGACAAAAATATCTCCCCTTTTTCCTCTCCTATTTAGGTTATATAGGGAGAAGGGAGATCATTTTTCTTAACCTAATTTTGACCTAATATTCTCTCATCAAACAAAACACAAAAAAAACCTAAATTAATTAGGGAATTTGGGGATCTCATTCTAGCAATTTGAGGGGCATTTCTCGGAGCATCTTGGGTGCAACAATTAGGAGAATATCATTTTGATATTGTTCTTAGGCCGAATTTGCTAGGACCAAAGGTTGATTCTTAATCTTTTCTATTTTGTTTATGCAATTTCATTTATGACTAGTATTCATAATCATAATTTCGTTATAATCCTAATAATCTTAAAGGAAGTATACCGATATTTCTTATAAGTGGTATCAGAGCCAAGGCCACGAAATTATTTTTGATGTTTTTCATAAATGGATTTAAACAAATTTGAAGAAAAAAAAAGGGTCTCGGCTGTTTTTAAAAAAAATTTGCCGTATGAAATTTTTTTTAGGCCGTGAGTTTTTTTTGTTTTGTTGTTCTTATTTCCATTTTGATTTATTAATATTGTTGTTTTAATAAGTTAAAATGATAATATGATGAATTTGTAGTTGTTTTGATTTAATGAGGATTAAATTAAAATGTAAATGGAAATCGTTTTGATTGTTGATAATTTGTTTTTGCTATATAATTTTGGCATAGAAGTTTATTTAATCATGTTCAAATCAATTGTGATGAATCATATATACGGATAATCGATTTTGTCATAATTTGGATATTCATTTTAAGAGGTTAAATTGAATCATGAAGTTTGAACCTATGTTTTGATTAAAAGATGATGTTCATGTCGATCTTGTTATATTAGCAACATTAACTTTTTGTCCACATAATTTTTTTTTTCTGACAAAAGTCAGTATAAACGGCTGAAAGCCGTGAGCTTAAGAAAAAAAAAACTGTTTTTTTTTGGGTTTTAGGGCTTAATGCCGAGTAAAAAAAAAGTTTCTGTTTTTTTTTTCGGTTTTGTGATTTTGCCGAGAAGAATTTTTTTTGTTTTTTTTCATTTTTGGGCTGTTTTGCAGCGACCATAAATTAAAATAAAAAAAAAAAATTCTGTTTTGTTTCGGTTTTTGCAGAAATGCCGAGAGAAAAAAAAGGGTTTTTGTTTTTGTTTTTTTTTTTGGTTTGAAGAAGAAAAAAAAAACCAAAAGAAAAATTTTTTTTGGGCATATATGCCGAGTGCAGCCGAGTATAACAAAAAATAATTTCTGTTTTTTTGTTTTTGCCAATGTTAATTATTATACATCATTTCTATTTTTTGTATAATTGTTTGTTGTGAAAAGGTTCACAAATTAAAGATACCCAATTATTTTAAAGAGGTTTAAAATAATGTTGGATTAATTCATATTACAAGATTAATATGTATTAAGATTAAAATTATTGTGAGTAATTGAGGAATTGTCACATAATTTGATCATTTAAATAGGTGGTTTGGATAAATTACTCTACATAATTAAGGAATTATGTCTTGAATGTTTAATTTATTAGTTGATGCATTTTTATTTAGTTGAATGTTTTGTTGAATGGTTTATTTACGTATTTTTTGCAATCAGTTGTAATTTGTAATACCTAGTGTGGCCTTAGTTAAATTATGTTTTCGTAATGATGGAAACATAATTTTTAATATAATTTTGAGATCTCGTATCTCCTTTTGGTTTTCTTTAAGTATTACGGTTTTGAAATTAGAATGTAAATAGGTTTATTTTGTAATTTATTAATTGTAATTTTGAGAAAACTAAAGATGGAGATTGGATTGCTCACTCCCGCTACACGGACCAAGATGGAACATCAAGACAAGCTTCTCGGGTCCAAGAATGGATTCCAAAGTTGTATTTATGTTCATTTTGGTAGATAGGCCACACTAGGACTTTATTTTTGTTTTACGTTTTACCATTCTTATTGCTTTTCACTCACATGATAGTTAGTGCATCATATTCCGCCTAAACCAAACCATCTAATATGCATGAAAATTGACTCATATAGATTGAATGTTAATTTTCATAGACATACAGATGTCACACATTTTAAGCCATCATCTTAGTTTATTCATTCACGCATGCTAGATATTAGTTCACTTAAAATGAATTAAAATAAAGTTGATGGGATCTTCCTCTAAAACTGAAATTGAGAATAGTCTTTATAAGGGCAAACAACTATGAATCCCTTCTTCGTCGGTAGGCATATAGGACCTTACTCTCCATATGACCCCTTCTACGTTGGGTAAGTAGTTTGTGTTGACTTAGTTTACCTCAACATTATAATCCGAAGAGTTTCTCGTGATTATGATGGACTATAGATAGAATTTACAGAAATTTATCGACCAAGAATTCTAATAGTAGAATTAGCCAAGAGGTTGGCTTTTCAATTTACAGATAATTGAGTCTTGGAATCATTTATATAATTCTTGAGGGAGGTCAATTGTATAAATGCTTGAGTCTTCGCGTTATAACAATATTGCATTAGACTTAAATCATAACGATGAGAATGCTTATTATATTTTTCTTCTTTTTGCAGTGTAGAATACGTTTTATTTTGATAATACTGTTATAACAAATGGCTGGAAATAACGAAATCCCAATGCCAAGTGCCACACTTGGACGTGAGTCCTGGCTGAAAGCTTTCATGGACCACATGAATCAGTTCACTCGACTGAAGAATGATGGGTCCAACTTTGCGGACTGGGAGGCATCATTATGGAATGCCTTTTTGCGACGGTAAGCTCAAGTACTTAACTGAGCCAATACCGGTAAACCCAGGCCCCAATGCAGGAGTTAACGAGTCACTTGCTTATAGTGACTTCGTCATGGAAGCGGGTGCGATAAAGAACGTACTCATTTTTGCAATGGAAACCAATTTGCAAAGACGCTTCATTGGCCAAGGTGCAAACAAGATTTTCACCACACTCACTAATGAGTTCTCAAAAGCACCGAGAATCATTACTTATGAGCATACCTGTCGCTTCTTTGATGCGAGACTCCAGAAGGGCCAAACGGTTAGCCTACACATTCTTAACATGACTGAGAATGTCGAGAAATTGGAGACACTTGATTGCAAAATCAGTGAGAGCATAGTCATTGACCGTATGCTTCATTCACTTCATGATGGTTTTGCCCTCTTCAGGGCAAATTACTACATGAATGACATGAAGAAAAGTCCTCATGAGCTACACTCACTTCTCATACAGACCGAGAAGGATATGAAATTGAGTGGGAGCATGAAGCAAGATGTTCTCATGATTTCCAACAAGAATGAGGGTAAGGGCAAAGCTCCCGGCGACCTAACTATAGGAAAGCCAAAGTTTAAGAAGCCAGGAAACGGTAAGAGTGGGCCTGGTGAGACTAGTGGCTCACAAGGCAAGGCAAAGAGCAAGAGTGGTGACATTGAGTGCCACCATTGTCACAAGACTGGACATTGGAGGAGGAACTGTCCCGTGTACCGTGAGGACATAAAAGCAGGCCGCGTCACTCCTGTTGGTAAGTCATCTTATATTCATATGATTGAGATTAACCATGCAAGTTTCGGAACTTGGGTACTTGATACTGGTTGTGGTTCTCATCTGTGTAATCATTTGCAGGGCCTAAGAAACATCAAACCTCTCGCAAAGGGTGATGTGGACCTGAGAGTTGGGAATGGAGCACGAGTTGCTGCAGTCTCAATGGGAACATATGTAATCCAGCTCCCTAGTGGTTTTGAGTTATATTTATATAACTGTTACTATATACCCAGTTTATCTAAGAACATTATTTCTGTTTCCGTACTCGATAAAGACGGTTTTGCATTTTCAATAAAGGATAATAGCTGTATTTTCTCTTTTAATGAAATGCTTTATGGCGAAGCAGTTTCCATGAATGAAATTTACATCTTAGATCAAACCACGGATATATTACACGTGAATAATAAAAAATTAAAGGTTGGTGACAAAGATCAAACTTATCTATGGCATTGTCGAATGGAACACATAAATGAAAAATGTGTAAAGAAACTCGTTGAGAATGGGACTATTCCCGCATTCGATTTTTCTACATTTGGCACGTGTGAATCATGTCTCATTGGCAAAATGACTCGAATTTCCTTCAAAGGTGTTGGAATGCGCGCTAGTGACCTATTAGGACTCATACATACTAATGTATGTGGACCTATGTCAATTACCGCTAGAGATGGCTATAGATATTTTATCACTTTCACGGACGATTTGAGTAGATACGGATATGTCTACTTAATGAAGCATAAAAGTGAGTCCTTTGAAAAATTCAAGGAATACAAGATTAAGGTTGAGAACCAACTGGGAAGAAAGGTTAAAGCACTCCGTTCAGATCGGGGTGGCGAATATCTTTCAAATGAGTTTGATCAACACCTTAAAGACCGTGGAATCGTTTTACAGTTAACTCCACCTGGAACACCTCAATTAAATGGTGTGTCCGAACGGAGAAATAGAACACTACTTGATATGGTTCGATCCATGATGAGTCACACGGTAGTACCTGATTCATTATGGGGTTTTGCTCTTTGTTCAGCTGCTCTTATACTTAACCGAAGTCCGTCTAAAGCTGTCGACAAGACTCCATATGAAATGTGGAAGGGAACGGTACCTAACTTGTCCTTTATTCGGGTTTGGGGCTGCGAGGCTTATGTCAAGTGGAGACACGAGGATAAGCTCGGCCCACGATCGGTCAAGACATACTTTATTGGTTATCCAAAAGGAATGTTTGGTCATTACTTCTATTCGCCTACCGAACATCGAGTTTTTGTTGCGGCTAGTGCGAAGTTCTTAGAGAAAGAATTTCTCAAGAACAAGTCAGGTAATATAACCTTCGAGCTGTCGGAGATTCAAGAACCAACAACCGAGGAACAGATGGAGGAAGTTGTTCCTTCAACTGATGATACGGTTAATATTCCTCAGGAACCTAGGAGGTCGGGTAGAGTCTCTAATCCTCCAGACAGATACATTGGTATGGTCGAGGAGAATGACGTTTTGCTCCAAGAGAGTAATGAACCCGCTACCTATAAAGGTGCCATGACCTGTTCTGACTCAAAGCTATGGCTTGAAGCCATGCAATCCGAGATGGACTCCATGTATGAGAATGACGTATGGGATCTTGTTGATTTACCTAATAAGGTAAAACCTCTATAGTGCAAATGGCTTTACAAAATAAAGCATTCTATAGACGGGCAATCAGATACCTATAAAGCGCGACTAGTGGCAAAAGGTTTCACTCAAGTGCACGGATTGCATTATGATGAAATTTTTGCACCCGTAGTTATGCTACGTTCCATTCGGATAATCTTAGCGATTGCCGCTTTTCATGACTATGAAATTTGGCAAATGGTTGTGAAAACCGCCTTCTTAAACGGTTATTTGGAGGAAGAGTTATACATGGTACAACCCGAAGGTTTCATAGATCCTGAAAATCCTAAGAAAGTGTGCAAGCTTAAGCGTTCCATTTATGGACTTAAGCAAGCTTCTCGGAGTTGAAATCATCGTTTCGACCAGGTGATAAAAGTTTATGGTTTCACTCGATTGGTCGAGGAACCATGCTTATATATCAAGTCGAGTGGGAGCAAGATTGTTTTCTTGATATTGTATGTCGATGACATACTCTTGATTGGGAATGACATTCCTCTCTTATCTTCGGTTAAAGGATGGTTGAAGAAGCATTTCCAGATGAAAGATTTGGGTGAGGCACAACGCATATTGGGAATCCGTATCTACCGAGATAAATCACGACGGATGTTATCACTGAGTCAGGAGTCTTATTTGGATAAGATTCTTGAAAGGTTCAGCATGACCAACTCCAAGAAGGGGAACCTTCCAATGACATCTGGGATGCATTTGAGCAAGTCTCAGTCACCCATGACATCTGAAGGGATTGAGCGCATGAGTCGTGTTCCTTATGCATCAGCCATAAGATCAATCATGTATGCCATGATATGCACACGTCCAGACGTTGCATATGCATTGAGTATGAGGAGTCGGTACCAAAAGAATCCAAGTGAAACACACTGGATAGCTGATAAAAACATCCTTAAGTACCTACGGAGGACTAAGGATTGGGTATTGACTTATGGAGGAGATACTAAGCTATGCGTAATCGGTTACGCAGATGCTAGCTTCCAAACAGATCGAGATGATTCGAAATCTCAATTTGGATTCGTCTTCACTCTTAATGGTACTGCGGTCAGCTGGAAGAGTTCCATACAGGATGTTGTAGCAGATTCTACTACTGAATCCGAGTACTATGCCGCTTCGGAAGCAGCAAAGGAAGCTATATGGATGCGTCAATTCTTACAAGGACTATCCATAGTTCCTAGTTCGAATGACCCAATCACCATCTATTGTGACAATAGAGGTGCCATCTTCCAAGCTAAGGAGCCTAAGTCTAGCAACAAGTCTAGACATGTACATCGGAAGGCTCACCTGATCCGTGATTACGTGGAGCAAGAGGAGATAGTGATTGACAAGATAGCTTCGGATGACAACATCGTGGACCCTCTCACTAAACCGTTGAATTATGATAAGCATGAAGGGCACGTTATTTCCATGGGAATTAAATGTGTTCCTGAGTTGTAGTAGTTGATTATGGATTCGATACATTATTTTTTTCATATACTATTTATAACTTCGTTGTTTTATTTTATATTTTGTTTTTCATGTGGATTGTACTGACAACATTGAATGCCACAAAGTGAACTGAATTACATTATATTTGTTTTGGTCCGTAATCGCCTACATGAGCTGATAACTCTGGCTATTATATTGTGCAGTCGATTGATGGTGGGTTCAACGAGCCATATGTCAAACAGTTGGCTGATCGATCACAGATGCGAGTTATAACGATACCTCGTAGGAAAAATTGAGACAACGTAATGGAGTCCTAAATGTTTAAAAACATTCAGTTCCAGGTCGTGGATTGGACGTCCATTGTGTTCCTAGAGTCGATTCTTTTGACTATCGACTGTCTCTTGAGATTAAGGCAGTTTTTGGGTGACTTTGGTTTCTTTCTCATGGTCTGCCGTAACAAGAGGCTAAGCAGATTTTTTCTGGGTCATTTCATACTGTGCTTATATCTGCAGGATTCGAGTTGAAGAAAATATCCAACCTTTATCAGGTTTAGTTATTTCTCAGGGCCACTCGAGGAGTTGTAACTGAAATGCATGGCCATGCTCGAATGATGCTTCGTTTATCAGTTAAGTTACTCTCTAGTCGAGGAAACCACTCTTGATATTGATCACTTGTAAAATACGACCTTTGTGAATACGAATTTTGCAAATTGTTTTACATTGAGTGGGAGAAATTTTAGGATATGAGAAACAGTTATCGCACATACACTTGTGAGGATAAGTGGGAGATTGTTGGAGCTTGTGTCCTCCACAATTAGTGTGATAACATTTATAAATCTCTTATAGGTTCACAAGGGTATACTTAGTATTTTATCAGTTGATTAACGATTACCTAATAACGGTTGGCTTGCTGGAAAGCTTGACGTTATAATCATACTGATGGCGGTGATCAACTGGTCCCTAAAAGTCACACCTAAAGGATGTGTTTGAGAGATGTGATTATGGAAATGTAATCACATTGATGCCTTATATGACTAAAAGGTTAGTTCATGTATTTGACTAAACAGTTAGTCAATGTGATGATGAGACGATTATTTAATACAATTAAATAATATTAGCTGAGACGAATTAACTGTCAATTCGTAAATTGAATATAATATGTTATATTTAATTAATGTATATAATGTTAGCTTAAACGAATTAAGATGTTAATTCGTGATTCAACGTAACGAGTTATATTTAACTAGCAATTTATAAATATGCGATATTTATAGTTAAAGTATATTTTATACGAGATTGTTATAATAAATGTTGTCAGGCCGGAATTAATAAATCGACTGCAAACGGTTGTATGTGGAATTATTAATACGGACAATATATATGACAATTGATAAAATGTACATATTTTATACATTAAAATAACTACCAAAAATAAGGAGATTTCTCTCCTCATTTTGGTAGTCTCGGTCAAACAAGAAAAAGGAAGAAAAAAATATCTCCCCTTTTTCCTCTCCTATTTCGGTTATATAGGGAGAAGGGAGATCATTTTTCTTAACCTAATTTTGACCTAATATTCTCTCATCAAACAAAACACAAAAAAAACCTAAATTAATTAGGGAATTTGGGGATCTCATTCTAGCAATTTGAGGGGCATTTTTCGGAGCATCTTGGGTGCAACAATTAGGTGAATATCATTTTGATATTATTGTTAGGCCTAATTTGCGAGGACCAAAGGTTGATTCTTAATCTTTTCTATTTTGTTTATGCAATTTCATTTATGACTAGTATTCATAATCATAATTTCGTTATAATCCTAATAATCTTAAAGGAAGTATACCGATATTTCCTATAACTACATGCTCAGCTACACGGTTCACATCTACTCCAAGATGGACCCGGTCGAATACATCTTTGAAAAACCCGTACTAAACGGAAGGCTATCTAGATGGACGCTCATGCTATCCGAATTTAATCTCAAGTTCGTACCCCTCAAGGTTATCAAGAGAAGGGCAGTCGCCGATTTCCTAGCAGAAAATCCCGTCAACGAGGATCCAACAACCGATACATGGTCACTTCCTGACGAAGACATCCTTTGTGCCGACTCCAACGCATGGGACCTATACTTCGATGGTGCATTGAATCTAAGAGGATTAGGGGTAGGAATCCTTCTAATATCACCAGAAGGAGAACATGTCCTGATCTCGGTCAAACTAGACTTCGCCGTCACCAACAATGCCGCCGAATATGAAGCATGCCTCATCGGCCTACAAGCATCCATGACACTTGGCATCAAGAGACTGAGGGTCCACGGTGATTCCTCGCTCATCATCAATCAGGTGTCCGGATCATGGAAAATCCTAAGCGACAGCTTAGCACCCTACCAAGCAAAGATCAATCAAGAGGCCGAGTTCTTCGACCAAGTCGACTACTTCCACTTGCCACGAGAGGAAAATCAATTTGCGGATGCCCTGGCAAAACTTGCCGCGCTCGTCAACATACCCGACAACATGACATCGATGCCTCTATGTGTCGAGAGAAGGAGCGAGCCAGCTCACATCCGCGCCATCAATAACGACGATGAAAACCATGTCGAACCTTGGTACCAAGGCATCCTCAACTACAAAACCAAAAACGAATTCCCTCCCAACTCCGATACAAGAGGACAAAGAGCCATCCGTTTACTAGCATCACAATTCATGATAAACCAAGAACAACTATACAAAAGAACACCCCAAGGGATTCTTCTCCTTTGCATTGACCATCACAAAGCCAAAAAAGTCATTGGAGAGGTCCACGACGGAGAATGTGACCCTCACATGAGTGCAATGATGTTGACCCGAAAAATCATGCGGTTAGGCTATTACTGGACCACCATGGAAGCCGATTGCCGCAACTACGTCAAACATTGCCACAATTGCCAAATCTTCGCCAACATACAACACATACCACCATCCCTTTTATACACCATGACATTACCTTGGCCTTTCTCGACCTGGGCATCGACATCATCGGGAAAGTCAACTCGATAGGCACTAAGAGGCATTGCTTCGTCCTCATCGCCATCGACTACTTCACCAAATGGGTAGAAGCACAGTCCTATGCAGTCTTGACCGCTAAACAAGTGGCCAAGTTCATCTAGAACAACATCATCTACAGATATGGGGTACCCCATGAGATCATCAGCCACCAAGGCTCTCACTTCCGGGTGGAAACACAAGCCTTGCTGGACAAATAAAAAATCAAGAGACATCGATCATCCCCCTATCGTCCCCAAACCAACGGAGCGGTAAAGGCAGCAAACAAAACTCTTGTCACCATTATCAAAAAGATGCAAGATAATTACCGCGATTGGCCGAGCAAACTCCCATTCGCACTCTGGAGATACCGAACCTCCATTTGAACACCCACGTGCGCCACACCCTTCTACCAAGCATAGGACATGGAGACAGTTTAGCCGGTAGAGTTGGAAGTCCCATCTCTACGCATCCTACTGGAGAGTCAAGTTCCTGAGGTGGAATATACCCGTCGAAGGTTCGAACAACTCACGCTCCTAGACGAACGACGACTCAACGCCTTACACAACGTCCAGCTATAACAACGACGTATACAACGGGCATTCAACAAAAAAGTTAAACCCAGGAATATCAAAGAAGGCGACTTGGTCCTCAAGTCGGTTCGAGCACCATTACCCGTCGATCCGAGGGGGAAATTCAAACCCAATTGGGCCGGGCCATATCTGGTCAAGAAAATACTTTCGGGGTGCGTAGTGAGACTGAGTGACCTAGACGGGGAGGATTTTACAAACCCGACCAACCTAGAACAACTCAAGAAATACTATCCTTGAACCCTAGCGACCAACAACCTCACCCTAGTTCTACAACTAGCGACCATCTTACCCCTTTCAAGTTAAGTTCGTCAAGGCGTCCTGATTTGAAATTGCATGTTTTATCGAGTCTAAGTTACGGCACCTTGCCTGTTCAAATGTCCTTTGATCTGTCAAAGGCAACATCCATTTGCACTTAAACCAAAACATCTGAACTACGAGCATGGTTTGATTTCACCTTTTCAGGTGGATACGTAGGCAGTCCTTTCTTACACAAGAGGGATACAACCACAAAACCCAAATAAATTTACAAAATACCTGAACTATGAGCATGGTTTGATTTCACCTTTTCAGATGGATACGTAGGCAGTCCTTTCTTACGCAAGAAGGATACAACCATCCCCATAATCAAAAAAATACAACCATCCCCATAATAAAAAAAAAAAACATATCGCCACAAAAAAACTCACCCATATCAACTTAAAAAAAAAAGAAACGGAAAAACATTACCTTTTCCACAAAAAATACAAAAAAGGAAGCCTTTCTCCCTTCCCAGAAAAATCCCACTTTCCAACTGTAATGTATAGGATAATTCAAACCAAATTGCCTTTACAAAATGGATGGAAGAAACAAGCGCTCACAACTCTTTTAACACAAGCAATCCTGTTATTTAATTAATAATGAGAAGGATTATAAATTCGACAACAAATAAAGCTCGGCAAGTCTACAACTCGTCAAAGCTAAGGTGTCGACTAAGACACCTCACATAGTAAAACTAGCACAAAACACACAATACATAGCTAGTACAACATAATAAAAATCACAACTTTAATACAACATAATAATAAGATGGGTAATGGAGATCTTAATTCTTCCATTCTACCTTTGCCTTTTCCCTCGAGGTACATCTTCCCCTTGTTCTTCTTGTTGGCCCGCCTAGCATGAAATTCCTCTTCGGAACGGATCCTCAACGGCGACGGCCTCCGGTCTCTTTCATGACCCCATACTCGGTCCAAGGCGAGCCCATACATGGCCCACTACATCTCTGGGACCCGAGCTTCTCCTCTTTAGTGGCCTCATCACATCCGGGCTAGCTCCATCAACAAAGTCGTCAAAGAAGGCAGATATGGTCTTGCCAACCTCTCTATACTTCAAATCAACAACCTCGTCCTTACGAGATTTGGACCTTTCCTCCAAGGTTTGAGCTCTTGACACCTTGACATAAGCGGGAGTCACCAACGTCGTGGCAACAGGGTTTGGTACCTCCCAAAGCGGCCGAGTGGACCACCATCTTTCTAAGACCTCCACAAGCTCGGAGTTTCGAAAAACACTCTCTTGGACAAGAGTATCTTGAGCGGGCACCTTTTCTTGACGCTCTATTTGCCTCATGAGCCTTTTGGGATAAATAGAGGAAGCAACCTTCAAACCCACCACCATCAAAGAGCAAGAACTAGCAACCGAAGCGGGCAACTGTTGGAAAATGTGTCCTCAACAATAGTGTGATCACATGATTTAATATCATAATTAAATCTCATATTAAGAATACGTGAGGGATGATTTATTATATAATCAACTGATCGTCATTAATCGGTAATGATTGGCTGACTAGAGTTTGACATTACTGTCGTATGACGGTGGTGGTCAGTTGATCCCTTAAGGTCACACCTAAAGGACAACTCCCTTAATAGATCAATTTGTATGACGATATAAGGTAATCAATTCCTTAAAACTGAACAATTCACTTATGAGAGAGAATATTGATATCTTATTGTAATGGGATAAATAAGATTTATTTTAGTAATAAAAATGCTTTATTACTAAAATTTCTTATTGTTTGAGAAACAATAGAGATAAGAATGAATGATTAATTATAATTACAAGATGTTGTGAATTATAATTTTATGACTCATTTTATTTATGTGATCAAGTATCACTAGTCAATTTGTTGTATGTAATTTAATTAATTTATAAAATGATATTTATGTGATAAATATGTAAATTAATTAATAACAGGTAAAATACTACATGTGACATATTGTGTAACAAATGACAAATTCACAAAATAAAATGATAGTCCATTTTATGGTACATGGACCGAAATGGAGGGAGTCATGGTGGTGTGTATGGTTAATTATTTTATGTGATAAAATAGTATGTAATCATACCCTACATACTAGCCTTCTTACCTAATGCATTGTGAAGACAAAAAGCAAAAGGCAAAGATGCCAATTTTGGCCTCTTCCCACCGGTTGCATGCTCTCTATATGAGAACATTTTGTTCTCATTTTACACTCATTCATTCACATCTCACACATGCAAACATACTCCTTCTCTCCCATATCTTTCTAAAACAAGTTTTTAGATACACAAGCTTTTGTTCATCCATTCTAATATCAAGTTAAGATTACTAGTGTAGTAATAGTGATAATATTAGAATTAATTTTAAGGGTACTAGTATTATAATCTAGTTAATTAATATACTAGTTTAAGGGTAAGTCTTGGGTGCAATCTAAGGAGTGGCTTCTATACTTGGAGTCTTTGGAGGATCATCCAACACATTAAGCTCAAGAACAAGTGAAGGAACGTGACCTTACTTGTGCTCTATATTTTGAACCAACCTACAATGTAAGGAACATTGTTTTTCTCATAAATCTTTTATTTTGTTATGCATGCACTAGATCTAAAGAACAAATAATTAAAAAGTTAATTAGTTCACTATTAGAGGAGTTTAATAATAGGTATATGAACCGAACAAGTGGTATCAGAGCATAAGGATGTTGCATGCATAATCGGTTATTGTTTTTCCGAGTTAAAATGTTAATGAGTAAGCCACGAAATAATTATGCATGTTGTACATTATGGTCCTAAAATTTGTTGAGGTCATTTTTATGATTTATGGAAATTTATAGCTCATTATAATGATTTTTAGTGATTTTATTACATTTTTATGAGTAAAATGAACTTTTATTCACTAAAATAAGTTAACCTTCACTACTGGCCGTGATATTTTAGTATGACCTCACATGAATATTTTATGTATTTCATGTAAAATATCATATTAATGTGATTAATATTTCATGATTTATGAATTTTTAGTGTAAAAATGGCATATGGAGGTTAAAATGACTAAAAATGGTTAAACTTACTCTCTAACCTTGAAAATTTTATTTGACCTCACGTACATATTTTACAAGTTGTGTGTAAAACCTAGTATTTATTGGATTAATATTGCATGATTTATGATTTTTATGAGATAAAAATGGATTAAAAGAGGTAAAATGGTTAGAAATAGTTAAATTTCAAATTGGGCCATGAAACTTTAATATGTTATCACATGCATAATTTAACGAGTATATGTAAATTTCTAGATTAGATGATCTCATTTAGCATGATTTATGAATTTTTAGTGTAAAAATGGCATAAATAGTGACTATTTTAGCATAAATTGCTAAAACGAATTGCATGACATGATAAAATTATTTTAGGTTGAATAAATATCCCACTAATCAGATCTAAGGTTGTAAAATTGATTGGATTAATTTTTGGATACTTTAGATGTTTTATGAGATAAAACCGATTAAATGCAACTATATTTTCTTAAAATTAATTCGAAAATTTTAACCATGATTTTTTACATTATGAGTGTCATGAAAATATTTCAGAATGTTTAAAAAATTTAAAATTCAAATTTTGAAATTATTATGATTTAATTTGGATTTATTTCATATAAATGATAATTTTAAGGTCAAATATGAGCATAAAAATTAAATCAAGTTGAATTATTGTCAAAAATTGAGTGATGACTAATTTTTGAGTCCTAAAAGGTGTTAGGATAATTAACTTGAGATTAGATGTGATTTAAGTGTTAATTAGTGATTTTAAAAGGTTATTATCACGCATTTCCATAAAACCGGGTTATATGTACGACATAAGTTAAATAGGGCGATTTGGCACATAATTTGGCATTATAGGTAGATATTATAATGCTGCATATGTCAATTGTTGAATGTTTTTATTTATATAATTTTGAATTATGTAATTTTCTCTTAGTATTACCTTAGTTTTAATCGATATTACCCGTAATGAAAGGGAATATTGATTTGGTTGTAATTTAATGTGATCTCGTATCACTTTTATTTCATTAGTTTTTCCATTTTTACGAATCATTTTTACAAATGTATAATAGGAATAGCTTTGTATTTTTATTATGATTTGTAATTATGGAGCATCTTCAAAGACGGTGCCATTCGGAAAGGTGATCCGACGAAGACGGAGTTCTTGGAAGGCACGCCACTTGAAGATTCAAGGGACCAAAGGAGTTGGTTTCCGAATATGTAATAGATTATTAGATTTTCTATTTTAGGAAGGCCATACTTGGAATTTTATTTATTGCTTTGCATTTCTTTTAATATGTTACATGCATTGCCAAATCGCCATAAACAACAACATGCATATCAAATCGAGTCATCGACCGTGTCAATTATAATTATCGTAGTTCACCGCTTTAGTTCACATAAAACGTGATAGATAATAAATTGACAAGACCTCTCACTTATAATAATTGAGAAATAGCCTTACCAAATAGTAGAAACCATGAATCCCAATTTCATAAGGGAGTTAATCCGGCTTCACCGTAATACAAACCTTGTTACGTTGGGTAAGTGGGTAATAAAATGTTATTACATCGAAATTTGGATTGAGCTCAACGGAAGTATTCGTGACCGTAGTCGCATGTGTTCCGGGTTAAAGATGAAAATTAGAGTAATTTTTATCAATCGAGAGTTCTAGAAGTAGAATCGATTAAGAGGTTAATCCACCAAGTTATATTAATAAGGGATGACTCGGCTCACCGTACCCGTATTAATATGAATTTGGATCTCGGAATCATTTATGATCTTTGGGTAGAGGCCACTACATAAATGCTCAATAACTTGTTTAAAATGTTTACAAGTATTGTCAAAACGATAGATGTTCATTAATTCCTTCACTTCCTATTTTGTAGTCAAAATCGTTTTCTCAACTGCAATGGCAACTCCAATCACGTCCGCAACAACTAGTTCCAACACGCTCACCAATGTGTCATGGCTCCGATCCTTCATGGATCGATGTAAGTTAGAAAAGAATGGGTCCAATTTCGCCGATTGGGACGCGCAACTTCGCTTGGCCGCGGAGGGTGACGACAAGCTTCGTTATCTTACCGAGGCATCTCCCACCGAACCTAATGCTAGGTCAACCATCGCCGCTAGGCAAGCCTATGAGGTTTACCAAAAGGAGTCGGCCGTGATCAAAAATGTGTTGATCTTTGCTATGGAGGCCGAATTCCAAAGAAGTGCTATAAATATTAGAACCGCTCATGAGATCTATACGAAACTTGTGACCATGTTTTCACGAGCTCAGAGGATCATTCAATATGAGGCGGCATCCGCATTCTTCAATCTCAACATTAAGGAGGGCCAAAAAGTTAGCCCTCATGTGCTCAAGTTGATGGAGCATGTTGAGACCTTGAAAATGCATAAGGTGGAAATTCCCGATGAACTCGGGATTGATCGGATTCTTCATTCCCTAAACAAAGTTAAGGCATATGTTCAATTCAGGGTGAATTTTAATATGCAAAACAAGAAAGTTTCCCTTGATGAGTTGCACAAAATGCTTGTGCAAGCCGAAAGGGACATGAGGCTAAGTGTTAGCACCACCAAGGATGTGCTCAATGTCAATCATAAGAGCAAGGGAACCTTCAAGAAAAGCAGGAAAAAGGAAAAGAAGCGAACTCCCAATAGGAAGAAAGATAAAACTTGTGAAGCTAGTTCCTCCAAGCCCAAGTACAGTGCCTCCTCCGGGGATAAGTGCCACTATTGTTGTGGAGTTGGGCATTGGAAGAGAAACTGTTCAAAATATCTTGGCGATATCAAAACTGGAAAGGTTATTCCAGTAGGTATATAACTATCCCTATCTTTTATGTTTCGATCTCAACTTTGGTATGTTGATACAAGTTGTGATGATTACCCCTTTTTACTGTAAATAGGCCTCCTAGCAAGGACAAAGGCAAGGAGAAGCAAGCTTAGAGGATCATATAGGAAGCTAGAGTAGCCGACCGTGGTGATGGATCAATGGAAGCTTGGCTTTATGTTTCTTTGTCTTTATTTTCATGTTGAACTTTGAAATTTCAGAACTATTTTTATTTCCTTGTGTGACTTGGAAATTTGTTTATATTCTTTAAACACGGGTTGTATTTTGGATATTGGTGACTTGGTTTGCAACCCAAGTCACTTGCTTTATTGTATCGTTTGTTCTAAAATTTATCTTTATGCACTACTTGCATAGTGAAACATTAGATTAACAACTCAAATTGATCAAATAGACGATTATGATGATTGGATCATTATATGTCCATAAGCTATGAATTTGATTCTCCTTATGTCATTGTTACTAAAAGTAACAACTTACTTATGTAAGATCAATTATAAAGTTGTGATGAGCTATTGAACTCATAAAGTAGGGATTTACGATACCATACGGACACATAATTCTAAACGGATGGTCAACCATGAGATACCTAGAATAGAGAGTATTTTAAACAGATGACATGAATAAGACTCGCATATCACATGAATCAAGCTGCCATGATAGGGATGGCCCTTTTGAAAACTAATGCATAGTCTAGATAAACTCCTAATAGTCCACCATATATATGTTTGTAACTTGTTTAGGTATTTTTTACCGAATTGATTGATTAGGGTCAATGCGGTCTTACTCGTTGGTTGGTCGTATGATTGTTCGTATGTTGATAAGTAAATAGAGAAATAAAGTACGTAATGTAAACTGACACGTAAGATTTGGTGACGCGGAAAACCCAATGTGGGAACAACCGCGGGAGGGACGGTACCCTGCCAAATATCGCACTATACTTGAATAGGAGGATGATTACAATTCAAACGTAAAGCTAATCCTGCTGGCGCGAGGTGTCAGGCCTGCAAGATCTTGGACGGATGTATATTTGGGTATAAGAATGTGATGAGGTCTTTACGTTAATGTGTGAATATGTGGATGTGTTGAATGTCCTTCTTGATTTGCTTCCTTGGCTATTTATAGGGTGAGAACCCTAGATATGTCCTACTTTGATTATGGAAAGGAGATATAATTTCCATAAGAACTCTTTCCATACTTGGCCGCCTTCCCCGATTCTCCCTGATCTCCCCAACTTCTCCCTAACTTCTCCCTAATGTGTCTTTCCTTAATCCGGATGTCTCCTCTGTTGGCTCCCCTGGTCTTCTTTTAGCCCGTTCCCCCTTTTCCTAATCACGGGCTTCCTTCCTCCTTATCACTCCTCCCATAGCCTTTTATTTTATTAAATGGGCCTTCCTTATTATGCTATTTTTAGCCCAAACAGTTTGCCCCAAATTTCTTGTGACATACGCTTCGAGGTGTCGAGCAAGGAATTTACGTAATCGAATGCTAAAAACCCTAAGCCATCATTTGCACTTCTTTTCATGCAACTCCATCATTTCAGCCGCCCATTTCCTCTTTACTCGCACCCTACTCCCTCTCTCTTCCTTTATAATCTCAACCTCCACCTTCCACTTCCATTAATCCCAAATTATTTCAAAAACTCTCCCTCTCTCTAAACCCTCAGCTTCCCTCCTCTTTCATCCTGCCGGCTTCACTGTTCCACTCCTCCAGGTATTCTTCCCCTTTTCTCCTTTAATTTCCATTTTCTCTTTTCCACCATGGGTAAAACTCGATCAACCTCCACACCCGCTGACCGCAACCTTGACCCAACCTTTCCTTCTCGGGGACTCTTTAAGTATCCCCACGACTGCGACTCTGCTTTGACTGCTGCTGACATTCCCATGATCAAGGGTTTGCTTGGTCTTGGTGACGGGGTGGATATTGTCATCCCTGAACCGGTTCAGAAAGCCGACGCCCTTCGTCCCGGATGGGTCTATTTTTATTTGTACCCGTTTAAATATGGCCTTCGTTTTCCTTTTCCCAAACTCATCCAAGACTTCATCTTTACGAATAATTTTGCCATGGCACAAATTTCTGCTGCCATCTGGAGGGTTCTTCTTTACTCCCTGGCCGCCGGTCAGAACACTGGTAACTCTATCACTCTGGGCGATCTAGCCCATATGTACAACATCAGGTCCCTGGGTAGGGGTCAATGCTCATTCTGGGGCCGTGGAGAGGCTCCCTTCAGACACGTGTCCAAATCCCGTGATGAGAAATGGTTTGAGGACTTCTTTTTTGTGAGGAAGGACTCCATCCAGCCTCCTGGCGATTACATCTTCGAGAAATGGGTTATAACTTCGAGTAGGTAGCCTTCCTGTCACCTGATTTATTTTATCTCGCTGCTTACTAGCTTACTTCATCGTCTTCATGCAGGCCCATGTGACCTGACCCGCATTGGTGCCAAGATCCCCACTGCAAAGATATTGTTCAAGTATCTCGAATGCGAGAGAAAGTTCCCAGACCTGCTCCCTGGTTTTTCACCTGCTTCCTCTTCCAACCCTCTTCAATCAGCTCACAGCATGTCTTCTGGTGAGCTTACCACAATGGTTTCAGTTGGCAGCTTTTATTAATGCCTTAGTTGTCCTGACGCCTGGGACTACATCTGCTTGCAGGTTCAAAAGTTGATCCTTTAGAAATCATCCTCCAAACCGCCAAAAGGAAGAGACCTTCCGCCAGTCCTAACGTGGCCTCTGCCTCCAAGAGGAGTGCTCCTGCTGCTTCCTTCCAAACTCCTCCTACGTTTTCCAGTTCAGCTGCACCCGAGCCCTTAGAGGTTGACTCGTTGTCTCGTCATCCACCTACACCTCCTGTCAGTCCCTGTGCTTCATCCAGCGGAGGTATTACTGCTCATTTCCCAGAGGGTTTTGGGAATGTGGACAAGGTGCCATACTGGCCGGAGATCTACCAACTGCTCTTCCCTCCTCTGAAGGAGACATTCTCGGAGTTCTCCCCAGAGGAGATGGCTGAGAACGACGTGCACAACGCCTTCGTGGTAAATTCTCTTCATCTTCTACATGTTTGTTTGCTTTTGTTTGGATTTCTCTTGCTGACTTCTGACTTTCTTACCCCAGACCCTCCAGTCTGCACTTTATAATAGGAAAATGATCAACATAGTGCAGACCACCAGCCGTGCTACCAACGTAAAAAAACCAGGAGCCGAAGGGGACTATTGCCGACTAAGCGCAGCAGCGGTCTGATCTGAAGGAGCGTGTGGAGGAATTGAAGACTGAGCTTGCTGTCACCAAGAAGAAGCTGAAGGAAGGGACTGATCAGCTGGCTCGCACTCAAGAGGTGTGCAGCACTTTCTCTGACTCCCTCAAGCGCTCTGATGAGAAGATCAGCGAGCTAATCTCCTTGGTCACCAATGTTGTTGCTTATGCCACCTGGCGGGGAAAAATCAGCGGGATGCGTGCTGCTTTTGAGGAGGCTCCCACCCAGCAAGCTATAGAGGAGGAGGAGAAACAGCTGGAGATGCTCTACCCCACCCAACCCGATCTGAGTGTGCTGATGCCTGATGTTGGGGAGGTGAATTCTCCTGCATTGGCTGAGCAAGCTGCTGGAGGAGATGTTGGAGTGGCCCAGGATGCTGCTGACGGAGCTTTGGATACTAAGGCGGCTGGGGGTGTGCAAGATGGTGCGGTACCTGAAACAGGAGGTCAGCAGGCAGAAGAGGTGCCAGAGGTGGAGGTCATTAATGTGACCGATAATTAAGTTGTTTTTTTTTATCAATGAACATTTTGGCAGTATGGCCCAGAGGTGGCAGACTTGTAAGTTTTAAACTTTTTCTGGCTGTTTCGCCAAGGTGACGGTTAAAACTCAGGGGCCGTATTTTGGCCATATTTTGGAATATCCTTGCCGCGGTTTTGTCAAGGTTTAACTTATATCTTGTGCTCAGTTTCTTAGATTTTCTTAGTTTAGGGAGTTGCAGTGTCAGCCTATTTGGCTGATTTAGGCGAGTCATGTCATCCTGAAAAGGGTGACGTTCTGACTCAGCTAGCTGCCGTGTCAGCCTGATGGCTGATTTAGGCGTATGCCGCAATGTAAGGAGGAGTGGCCGTGTCAACCTAAGAGGCTGATTTAGACCAGCCTGGTCATCCTGAAGAGGCTGATCTAGACTAAGCTAGGCGACGTGTCACCGCTTGGCGATTTGGCGTATCTGTGATTTTGGACTATTTAACCTTGTTCATGACGCAAGGTGTGTTCATCACGTTTAAAGCCAACAGGGGCGTAGTTTAGGCAAGTTTATAGTCATTCTAGGACCGATGGGACGCTGCAGGATTCTGGTAGCGCAGATATCCCTACGTTCCATGTTCGTGTGCGTGCATGCTGGGGCCCTGATTAATTGCGATTAGTGCGAGCTACGTCCAGGGGGTGGTATCAGGGGTAGCTGGGTAAGTGTGTTTAGCTGTCAACCAGGCTCCCTTTCGTATGTTCCACAGTCCGCCTGGTGAAGGTGCTCCTTGTGGAGAAAGTAGGTTAGGCATGTTGGAGTGCCATGTGCCTTGTCACCCCGTGTTGGCAGTTGACAGTCCTTCTAGATACCCTTTCAAAGTACCATAGACACTAGGATTCAGAGTGATGTACCTAGAGAATACTGAAAATGGGAAAATCTATTAAAATGAAGTGAAGTACCTGTCGCCATCTCATGGGGTACCAGAGCAATTGTGGTCCCAGGACGCTGCCAGACCACACCATCTAATAGTAGTTTAAAGTCTTTAAATGAGCTAGAGACACCATAAATAAAAGTGTAATTGACAGTATGCCTACTACCGGATTTTTTTTTTAACTTTTAAAAATGATTTGGCTTTTCATAGTACATCATTCTGAAGGCTAAAGTCTACTTATTATTAAAAGTAATATTTCTTCAGGTGAAGTATGTTCCATGGGCGTTGTATAATTTGACCGTCCATAGTCATCAGTCTGTATGCACCATGGCCAACAACTCCTTCTACCTGGTATGGTCCTTCCCATTTGCAGGCGAATTTGCCTGCTTTTCGATTCTTGGTGTTTTGAAACACCTCTCGGAGAACCAGGTCTCCTACCTCCAGGAGCCTGATTTTCACATTCTTGTTATAACTCCTGGCCACTGACTGTTTGTAGGCAGCCGGACGGATTTTTGCGCTTGCTCGCGGCTCGTCGGTGTGTCCAGGCTTCTGATCATCTCTGCACTGTTCAGTTCCCTTGTCATATTTTCATACCTGTGAGTGGGAACTAAAACTTCTGATGGAATGACTGCTTCTGCGCCAAACACCAGGCTGAAGGGTGTTTGACCTGTTGCTATCTTTGGTGTCGTTCTGTCCGACCATAGTACTAGTGGCAATTCATCTGCCCACTTTCCTCCTAACTCCTGTAACCTCCTTCTCAGATTGTCCATCATGATTTTGTTGCTGGATTCAGCTTGCCCGTTGGACTTCGGGGTCCTGGGTGCTGACTTTTTTAGGGTGATGTTCCACCTGGCATAGTATCCTTCGGTATCGTTGGAGATGAATTGTGAGCCATTGTCACATATGATTTCTGATGGGATACCAAACCTGCAAATGATGTTTCATTTTATAAATGAAATGACCTGTTTATCTTTTACTTCTGTGAATGCTTATGCCTCTATCCACTTGGAGAAGTAATCTGTCATTGCTAGTATCCAAGTTCTGTTTCCTGCGGCTAGTGGCAGAGGTCCTACTATGTCCATGCCCCATACCATGAATGGCCATGGAGAAATGATAGGGTGCAAGGGTTCTGCCGGCTGATGAATCATTGGTGCTGAGCGCTGGCAGGCGTCACATTTGTGTGCGTACTCTGCTGCATCTACCTTCATTGTAGGCCAGTAGTATCCCTGCCCGAGGGCTTTATTTGCTGGACTCCTGCCCCTGCATGGTTTCCACATTCACCACTGTGGAGAGCATGCAACACATTTTGTGCTTCTTCCTTTTCCTGGCACCGTAAGTAGGGTCCTGCCAGTGATTTTATGAATAGTATATTGTCAATAAGTATGAACATGGAGGCCTTCACTCTGAAAGCTCTCACTTCTTTCTTGTCATCTGGCAGCTTGTTATGACGCAGCCAGTCTAGGTAAGGTGTGCGTCAATCCCTGTCGCCTGCTTGTTCGGCGGTCTGGTCAGGCGGCTGCCTGGTTGGCTGGGAGTTCTCACATTCCTCTGTAACTGTCTGGATTCCTTCCCCATTCTGTGAATCCTCCAGTTCTCCCTTATCTACTTCATCTACCTTCTGGAGGGAAGGCTCCAGCATGTATGCTATTGGAATGCTGGATAGTTCTGTCAGTTTAAATGTTGCCCCAAGAGTTGCCAAGGCATCTGCTTCCACATTCTGATCTCTGGGGATCTGCTTAAGCTTGCAAGTTCCGAATTTTTGTTTTAATTCCTTCGCTATTTTCAAGTACGCAATCATCTTTGAGTCTCTGGCTATAAAATCATCATTCATGTGATTAACTATTAGTAGAGAGTCAATGGATATGCACAGGTGTCTAACTCCTAACTCCAGAGCTAACTGCATTCCCAATATCAAGGCCTCATACTCTGTTTCATTGTTTGTTGCCTTGAATTCGCATCTTACTGCTTGTGCTATCAGGTCTCCCTGTGGTGATCGCAGGATTAATCCCACACCTGTCCCCCTTTTGTTAGAGGCTCCGTCAATGTGCATCTGCCAAACCACTGTCTCCTTGCTCTCCTTTAAGGTGAGGATTTCCGCATATGCCAAATTCTGGATAGCTGGGCTGAAGTCTGACACGAAGTCGGCTAGTGCTTGCGATTTGATTGCTGTTCTGAGGTCATACTGGATATCGTACCCGCTGAGGTGTACCGACCATTTTGACATTCTGCCTGATAGTTCAGGCTTCCTCATGATAGATTTTAGCGGGTAGTTGGTCACGACAGGTATTATGTGGGACTCAAAATAGGGGCGCAGTTTGCGAGATGCTACTACCAATGCTAGTACTAACTTTTCAAGAGATGTGTACCTGGTCTCTGCCGGCAGAAGAGACTTGCTCACGTAGTATACTGGACTCTGCTCCTTTTCTTGCTCTCTGACCAGAACAGCACTCACTGCCACCTCCGTGACGGCCAGGTTTAGGAATAGGGGTTCTCCTGGCTCCGGCTTCGACAGCAATGGCGGGCTTCTGAGGCAATGTTTCAGTTCTCTGAAGGCTTGCTCGTGATCCGAGGTCCATTCAAATTTCTGGCTTTTCCTCAGGACGTCGTAAAACAGCCTGCATTTATCTGAAGATCTTGAAATGAACCTGTTCAGGGCTGCTACCTTTCCAGCTAGTCTTTGAACGTCTTTAGGCTTCTCAGGTGACTCTAGTTGCAAGACAGCTTTGATCTGCTCGATGCTGGCTTCTATCCCTCTTTGAGTTACAGTATAGCCTAAGAATTTGCTAGAAGATACTCCGAAGGTGCATTTAGATGGGTTTAGCTTCATTTTGTATTCCCGAGGGTCTTTGAATGTTTCGCCGGGTGCCGCATGTGATCTTTGGCTTTTTCTGATTTCACCAGCATGTCATCAATATACACCTCCATAGTTCTTCCTATCTGCTCTTTGAACATGCGGTTAACCAGTCTTTGATACGTGGAGCCTGCGTTCTTTAGGCCGAATGGCATGACGTTGTAGCAATATATTCCTCTTTCGGACATGAATGCCGTCTTCTCTTGATCTGCAGGATCCATTTTAATCTGATTGTATCCACTCCATGCGTCCAGGAATGTTAACATCTCATGTCCAGCTGTCGCATCTACCATTGCGTCGATATGAGGCATCGGGAAAGGATTTTTTGGGCATGCCTTGTTGAGGTCGGCGAAGTCCACACATACTCTCCACTTCCCATTTTTTTTAGGTACCACCACTACATTACAGCCATTCTGGATATTTTACTTCTCTTATTTTCTTTGCTGCCAACAAACTATCTACCTCTTGATTGATCACCTTGTTTCTTTCCGGTGCAAACTCTTTTCTTCTCTGCTGGATGGGTTTACACTTTGGGTCCACGCTAAGCTTATGCGTTATGATGGATGGGTCTATTCCTATCACGTCATCGTGTGACCATGCAAAACAATCCATGTTATCCTGTAGGAACTTGATTAGTTGCTGTCTCAAGCTTCCTGTGCATCCTGCTCCAATGAGCACAATTCTTTCTGGGTGCAGCTTGTCCAGGTTGATTTGATCCAGCTCTTCTGCTAGGGGCTCAATGTATTCATCCTGGACAGGCTGCTTCTGTAATTGCTATGCGGGAGGGCCGACAGTGCATTTAAGTGCCTTCTTATAGCAGCCTCTAGCTTCCTCCTGATCTCCTCTTATTGTTTCTACTCCCCATGGTGTGGGGAAATTTATGCACTGGTGATATGTTGAGGGGACTGCTTTCATCTGGTGCAGCCATGGTCTTCCCAAGATGACATTGTAGGTGGAGGGGCCGTCTATAACCAGGTACCTGACTTGCTTGTTGACTCCTCCCACATAGGTTGGGATGACTATCTCGCCCAATGAGTTGGCTGTTTCCCCACTGAAGCCTACTAGAGGAATAGTCTTCTTCTGCAAATCCTTCTCGCTGAATCCCATGTTTTCTATGGTTTTCAGCATGATTAGGTTGACCGAGCTTTCTGTATCTACCAAGACCTTCTTAACTGTGCAATTGGCCATTGATAAGGTGATAATAAGTGCGTCATGATGTTCTCGTTCGTCGTATGTATATCCTTCATCAAAGATGACCGCTGGTAGGTCGCTGTGAGAAATTCTGCAAGAATTAGCTGGCCTGTCTCCTTTGGTCTCGGTGGCGCGTCTCTTGGCTGCTGAGTATGTTAGCCCGCTTAAGTCTGAGCCGCCTGTTATCACGTTTATGATTTTGGTGCATGTGGGTGGGTTTGCAAGCTTGGCGGAGCCTACCTTATCCTGCTGCTTGCCCCCACGTGGTAATAGGTGGCTCAGCTTTCCTTGCTCATACAGGCGCTTGATCTCTCTTCTTAATGTGTAGCAATCCTCAGTGTTATGCCCAATATCACGGTAGAACTCACACTTCTTCTTGCTATCCTTTCCATGCTTGCTCTCCCACTTGTAGGTTGGGCCACCTGACTCTATCTCCCATCTCCCTGAGTGCCTTCAAGATTCCTCTAATACTTGTAGTGAATCCATATTCTGCCAGAGTAGGGAGTTGCTGATTTTCCTCAATTCTGTTGACTCCCCTTCCATATGGCTTGTACCTCTCGTCCTTCTTGCTGGTGGTTTTCTTTCTTCCCGATTTCTCCACGGCTGAGGTACTAGAAATACTTGGCGTGCTAAGTAAGCTGGCTCTGGCTAGGATATCTTCCTCCAATCTGATTGCGGCAGCTGCCTTCTCCTGCACTGCCTCGAAACTATGGCAGGGATGCATAGTTAGGTGCTTGTATAGGTCGGAGTCATGGTTGAGGCCTCTTCTGAAGGCTTCTACTACTGTTGAAACATCGCACTCTCGTACTGCTACTTTCTCATTGTTGAATCTAGTATTGTACTCTCCAATGGTCTCTCCTACCCCTTGGACGATCCTGTTCAGGTCTCCTGCGTGCTTCTGTGGTTTTCTGCTGCTTGCGAACTGTTGAGTAAATGCGTTCACCAATTCAGAAAATGTAGATATCGACCTGTTAGGCAGGCTCACAAACCATCAAAGTGCCGGTCCTGCTAGGGTGGACCCAAATCCTTTGCACATGCAAGCCTCCTTGACTTTCCCTACAACTGTTACTGTCATCATCTTCTGCTTGTACTGGCTTATATGATCAAAGGGATCTGCTGTGCTGTCGAAGAGGGGCATATTTGGATTCGTGAATCCCTTTGGCATGGCTGTGATGGATATGGTGTCCACGAATGGTGAGTCGGTATAGGTTTGTCTAGTCTTTGCTTTCTCGAGTGGGGGTGGCAACCCGGGACCTGCTCGTATTTCTTTTAACTCAATCTCTTTGATTTGTTATCTTTGCTGAGTCGGGGTCCGTCTATCACCGCCTCTTGATTCAATATCTTTGCCTCCGATCCGAGCACTTGAAGGTTACGATGTGTTCAGTTCTGCTAGAGGAGTTATTGTAACGATTTGTCCCTATTTGTCGTTTACTTGTTGGTTTGACTCGGATCCTGCTCCAGGTGTCTGATCGATCGTGGCGGGGCTGCTGACGGGGATGCCACCTGCTCGTGCTTCTACACAGCTGGCCGCAGGCCAGTTACCCGGTGTGAGGTATCCCAACCCTTGTGGGGTTATCCTTCCATATGATGGTATTGTGGACAGATCCAATCTGGTTATCAGTTCAGCCGGTATCTGCCGAAGTGGATTCCTGCTGCCTGATGCCCCCTGCGTCAGATCTACTAGTGGAGACCTTCCCACGTATGCTCTGCTCGCTCAGGTGGCAGACTGCTGTTTCAAGATGTCTATCTGTGCCCAGAGCTCTCTGTCCCTCTTCCTTGCTTCAGCTTTCTTCTGGTCTTCTCTCATGTTTTCCATGGCTTTCTGGAGATTCTCTATGCCAGTGAGCAAGATTTGTTTGGGACTAGGTGGCGGGGCGATGCCTGAGCTCGACGTTCCTTTATCTGATCTGGCCTGGGTTGCGACAGCAGGATTCCTAGGAGGTAGAGAAGTTTTTGCTGTAGGTATGATTCTTGAGATGTGTCCGGGAGCCTGTGTAGCCACTGTTGATGTTGGATTTTGAGTAGAGGGCGGTGGTGGCGATGGTTGTCTGCTCCCTGACACGGCGTTTGATGCTTGCTTATCCATTGTGTATCTAGAGTATCAACGATTAACGACCACAATGCCCCACGGTGGGCGCCAAACTGTTTAGGTATTTTTTTACCGAATTGATTGATTAGGGTCAATGCGGTCTTACTCGTTAGTTGGTCGTATGATTGTTCGTATGTTGATAAGTAAATAGAGAAATAAAGTACGTAATGTAAACTGACACGTAAGATTTGGTGACGCGGAAAACCCAATGTGGGAACAACCGCGGGAGGGACGGTACCCTGCCAAATATCGTACTATATTTGAATAGGAGGATGATTACAATTGAAACGTAAAGCTAATCCTGCTGGCGCGAGGTGTCAGGCCTGCAAGATCTTGGACGGATGTATATTTTGGTATAAGAATGTGATGAGGTCTTTACGTTAATGTGTGAATATGTGGATGTGTTGAATGTCCTTCTTGATTTGCTTCCTTGGCTATTTATAGGGTGAGAACCCTAGATATGTCCTACTTTGATTATGGAAAGGAGATATAATTTCCATAAGAACTCTTTCCATACTTGGCCACCTTCCCCGATTCTCCCTAACTTCTCCCTAACGTGTCTTTCCTTAATCCGGACGTCTCCTCTGTTGGGCCCCCTGGTATTCTTTCAGCCCGTTCCCCCTTTTCCTAATCACGGGCTTCCTTCCTCCTTGTCACTCCTCCCATAGCCTTTTATTTTATTAAATGGGCCTTCCTTATTATGCTATTTTTAGCCCAAACATAACTCACAAAGCTATCTCTCAAAAACATAAACGTATTTCTGAGAGATAGAGTGGGAGTAGATTGGATCGTTACAAACATGTCTTATAGTGTTACTTTGTGAAAGTAATGGAACTATAAAATGGGAGTATAGTTGAACTACAATCTATAAAGATAGAGTAGGAGCATAGTTCAGTGGGAGTTTATCGCACATGTCTTATTGGATAAAATATTGCTTTGAGAAAGTGATAGTAATATGACCTTGTTACATACTAGCTGTAGCATTACAATCCGAAAATTGTTACTCAAGAGTAGATTTACTTTAAAGCGAGAGTCTCTTTAAAGGTAAATAGAGCTTTAGAGTACTCAAATGCATAGATTGACATGAAGATGTTGATAAAAAATAGTCATGTTAGGAAGTGCCGCATTTCAATGAACAATGGCAAATGATAATTAAAATTCACCTTTCTAAAATGGGAATTTAGAGAAGGATGTGTTTGGAACACAAAATTTTAGATAAAGATCTAAGAGTCCTAACATCTTATGCGTAGCTTTCTTAAATGATCCTAGAATGGTCTTAAGCAAGCATTAAAGGATTATACATGAAGTTAAGTGGGAGCTAGAATTGTTTCTCCATGTCTTATATGTTGATAACATATTACTTATTGAGAATAATGTACCAATGCTCTCTTCTGTAAAAGAGTGATTGGAGACTTGGAAAGGGATGCAAAGTATTCTAGATTTTGAATCTATGAGATAGAATATTGGCATAGAGTTGAGAGTCTTATGAGGATAACATCTTTCGTATCTGTTGTACATCAACAAAGTTGAATAGGCTATTCATGATGATGGAAGTGGAATTACTATGATGGAGTCATAGTCATTCACTGAACCTATTAAGTTGTTGATTACATGAGATCGATTTCTAATGTTTCATCATTAGAATGATCATGTATGCCAACAGACGCACATGCCATGATGTGATATATGCTAAGAGCATGATAAGTCAATAACAAGATAATTCCCATGATATGGCTTGTGAAAGCCTTAAAGAACATCCTTGAGATTCTTGAGAAGAAATAAGGATTCGTTCATATGTTTGGATGATAAACTAAGCTATGTGTTGAAGGGTTACACAAACTTTAGTTTCCAAACCAAAAAGGATTTGTTGAAATCCTAGGATATCTTATTGACTAAGGAGTAAGAGACTAAAAAAAAAAAAGGTGTTTTAAGTTTCGTGCATTGCAGATTCTACAAAAGGAATCTAAGTAAATTGTGATAAAATGGTCAATGTAGGGATTAAGGGTGAATCCCTCTACAAATGACTTTATCGCAAGTTATGAGATAACAGTGGGAGCATCTTTCAAGTTAAAGAGCCCAAGTCTAGT
The DNA here is from genome assembly GCF_048544455.1 of Silene latifolia. Lineage (NCBI taxonomy): Eukaryota > Viridiplantae > Streptophyta > Magnoliopsida > Caryophyllales > Caryophyllaceae > Silene > Silene latifolia. The sequence goes on from NC_133532.1 coordinate 29,650,431, forward strand.
AAGAAGACCAGACAAATACTTAGAGATAAATTCAAGTTATTAGAAATAACATTGAATAGAAGGAAATAGCAATTGACAAAGTTCGAATACATGAATATAGGGTATATCCACTTACCAAGCTTTTATTGCATTTCGACTGGTCTAAATGGTACACTAAAGATTATAAGATATGAAGTCGTAATAGTGTATTGACTATTCATATGTGATAATCGCATTTATCGTTTGAGTTTCATTAAACTCACCCGTTACCTTGTTGTATCCAAATGGGTTGTAGAGACAAATTGAACCCCATTAAAGTTGTAATACCCCGTATTTTAATAATAAGTTATGAGAATAGTTTATGTAATTTAATAATTAATTAAAGGCATTTCTAATAATGAATTACAAATAAGACGATAATTAAATAATAAAATAAGTAAAACAAGTCGGGAATTGGGCTTAGCTAATAATCGAGTATTGGACCATGTGCCATTAAGTAATTGGACTGAAATTTAGTATAATAAGGTTAGAGTATAATCGGGATTTGCATCGGAAAGTAATTATAATATAATATGGAAAGGTAGTAATTATATTAATACTAAACAATAATTTATGACAATAATAAATTAGTAAAAATAAAATAAGGGAATCCTACCTATGATATATGTAATAATAATAATATAATTGTGATAATAATAATATAATGATAATTATAATAATAGTAAATCCTATATTAATTGGAATAGGTAAATTAAGATAGTTTCCTAATCGAACTCGCTTTCTCTATAATCTTACGCTATAAATACCACCTTAAATCTGATAAATAAATTACAAATAAAAAGAAGAATCTTTAGGAGGCGGAAAGAAAGAAGAATTAACAAAATCAATTGGTCGACTTGAGGTAATTAACTCAGCTTAAAGCGGTTTATATTATTTTCATACAAGCATCTTTAGATCGATAGTATGACTTCTATAGAGCATCATAGGACTCGAAAATTGGACCTATAGCGACATTGGACTGCAAAGTTTCTGACCTAACCATTGTTGGTTGTCGTTGACCACCGTTGACCATCCAATCGAAGGACAAAAGGGGAGGTATCTGGTTATTATTAGGGTTAGGGTTAGGGTTGGTTTTGCGTTATTTGACCCACTTAGCGTGACCCATACAACCTAGGGTTGTGGGTGGTGGCTTATGGGTGTTAGTCGGTCCTAATGGCGGTGTTAGGGTGGTGTGTGGTGGTTAAAGGTGGCTGGTTTAACCGGGTTTAATTGATTATGCGAAACAGGGGTGTTTGGGGGGAGTTTCGACCCGAATTGAGACCCGTTAGGGTCGTGTCGTGGTATGAGGCTGGTAGGGTTGACACATAGGGGTTGATTCGACCTCCGTGGTGGTTTTGGGGTGGCCGGATATGGAGGTTCGTGGTAGTGGTGGCTGGTAAGTCGCGTAACAGGGGGGAGGGGTGTTTATTGTTGATGTTGGTGTTGGCCTGTTGTCATGTGAGGTTGTGAGAGGTGGTGGACCACCTAATATTGCATAATTCTTTCGATTTGATTTAATGCATATATGTAATATATTTATATAAATATATAATCCTCTTAAAGTAATTTCGCCAGTAAAGAAAAGAATTGTAGTAACATTGGATATAGTTATATGATATTACGTAGTAATCACTCATTTGAATAGTAAAAGTAATAATATTTTCAGCGAGATTAGTGAGAGTGGTAGAAACAACAACGAAAGTAGTGAAATAATCAATATTAATGCGGCAATAGTGAAAGTAACAATAATTACGGCGGGAGTAGTGAAATTATGAATATTAATGCGACAGCAGTGACAGTAACAATAATTACGGCGGGAGTAGTAAATGTAACAATGATTACGGGCAAGTAGTGAAATGTTATTACTATTATTTCATTAATAAGAGTAAAATATTAATAGCGGGAGTAGTAAATTTGTCTCAAACATTTTCATTGTAATTTAAGGATATGTCATAGAAAAATATATTAATGATAAATTTATGTGTTATGCACTTTAAGTAATTTTATTTAATGAAAAAAAAAATTAATGGTAAATAGAGGTAGCCCAGGCGAAGCCAGACACCAATACTAGTTAAACAACGATCTTAACCGGCCCGATGAGATGGGGATGAAGATGGGTCAAGTTGTGAGAAAGAGCGGCCCAGAACTCGAGTCATTCTAGCTCACTAATACCTACGCTTGAAACATAACTAAATTCGAATTGACGAGTTTCGGGCTTTTTGATTTCATAGACTTAAGAAAGAGTATTGTCGTCAAAAATAGATAAAAAAATACAAAATTTTATAAATTGAATTTTGACCAATTTTTCATGCCCACATGGCATTCTTTTACCAGTTTTTTCATCAATTTTTATTTTTCTTTACCAATTAGTCACAAATGAAAGTTTTTTTTTTTTACCAATTTAGAAATCAGCGAAACTCCATTTTTTTTACTAGTATTGATAGTTTGGCCCTATTATTATCAAACACTTAACGTACTCGTGATCATTCATTGATAGAAAAGGATCACTATTTCCCAATTATCGTTATTATTGTACTAGTATAGATCATGTACAATGAATGCATGGTATATATAGGGTTTTACGTTTTAACTTTTTACTTGTGAATATTAAATTGACACCGCGTTAATTTTTCATATTTCATTTCATTATATTTTTATTTGAGAAAAAAAAAATTAAACAGCAAAAACTAATTAAGATAATTGAGTAATGTCAATAAATGTGCATTGTAATGATATATTTTTTTACCTTAAACTAAGGACTTCATTTATAACTTTCCTAAACAAAATTTTATGAATTTTTTCGTCATGGAACTAAATAACAACTTATATTAGTTTTGTTTTATAAAGAGTATGTATGTGCCTGGTGATTCTCGTCGGATATTGATTTTCGTAATACACATTTTACTCATTACAGTACATATTTGACCACTCTACCCCTCTCATTTCCTACCATTACGTACAAGAAATAATTATTTCGGGAAAAAAAATCACGTCATCACATAGTACACACCACCCCTACCACCCTTACAAGCCCATCCCTTCTCCTGTGAACACCACCACAACGTCCACTAAACACTGCCCCGCCGCCACCCGTAATTATTACAATTAGCCTACCACAATCCCTAAATAAAACCCCTACAACATGCCTCATTCAACTTGCCGCCGCCATCTCGCGCGTCGCTGATGCTAGGCCACCACCAAACTCGCCTGTCGCCCCTTTCCTACCCCGCCACCCCTCATCAACGACCAAAAGCCCACTAGCCCACCTTATACAGTAAGAAATCCCAAAATATGAGAAAGAAAATTAACCCTAAACAAACAAGCTAAGTAACATCGACAAAGTGAACTAAACAATAATTACATTTATTGATCATTGATGAATAATCAAATAATATTGTTTTCCAAATGGAATTATAATACACAATTAAAAAAAATGATGGAATAAAGAGGTATATGGATTTAGTTTAAAAGGAATTGTGTCTCTTGTTTTTTAAGCAAAGGGTATATAATGGAAAGTTTTGAGAAAAATGTACTGAGTTGAGGAAAAATCATATTGCGAAAACAAACTACGTTCTCTATTTATAGAACCAATAAAAGTTGTAGCAATTTATTATTGCTCCTCCCCTCCCGGTAAAGTGTACCTAGGTGGGAGAGAGGTTTCGTGGATGGGAAGGGTTTAGACGTGGTGTTTTAGGTTGATGGGTGGCTTTTTTAAGATGGTTGCGGTATGCATTCGACGGAGGTGCCGCTGTCACAAGGTAGGGTCGACGGCGGGGGTGTAGATCAAGCGACGATGGTTGTTAATTTCGCAGAAGGTAACAAATTTTAGACACCTCCGTCCCAGTCAATAGTTTATAATTTGCTTTATACACGATTATTAAGCTAAGAAGAGATGAATGAGTTTACAATTATTAAAATAATCAAAAGTAACTTGAAATGAAGAAGAAATGTGATGGTCCCCGCTAACATGAGTTGATTTATTTACTTAAAAAATAAAGTATAAACTATTGACCGGGACGGACTAACGGAGTAAGCCACTAATAATTTACGTTGAAAACTTCCTCGAAATTTATTTCTTACATACTCCCTCTTATTCTCATTCTCATTCTCATTCTCAGTAACTTTGCCTATTTCTTTTTCCGTTTATTCACAATACTTTGTCTATTTGTATTTTTGGAAAATGTTAGTGTGGTCCAAATTTAATTATATGGCGGAGGTAATGTTTGGCTCTATTTGGTAAAACTAACTGAAAATGTAGCTGAAAACTGAAAAGCCAACCGAAACCTGAAAAGGTAACTGGAAATTAGGAGCTGATAAGGTAACTGATTATATAAAAAAAAAATGTTGCCAAAATAACTTAAAATGTAACTGATTTTGGTGAAATGACGTTGATGTGTCCATTTTATATAGGATTTTACTCCTTATATTAGCTCGGTTTTGATTAAACATCACACTTTTATAAGTGTATATGTGTGCTAATTCCGTGTTCTAGTGTCTTTGCTTGTTTTTATTATATTTTGTTGGAAATGAAGCTTTCATAGCTTTTTCCGGTCATATGTGCAAGCACTAAAGAAGTCACGAGGCTAAAGCAAGCAAGACATGCAAAAGGAGGGACATTTTGGAGAAGACCGAGTAAAGGAATCCCGACCATGAAGAAATGAACAATGGGTTGAATCAAAACAAAGAAATAAAAGACAAGCCCAAAAGGAAGTTCAAATACCAAGTCAATTGGGAAGCTTGGGATGTCAAATGATGCAAGTAATCGGGTGAATTAAGGAGCTTAATGACGTAACATTGGATCCCCTTAGCATTTAATCCAGAATTTAGTGAAATATGGCCGGATATCCACGACCCCGATCGGGGTGGCCTAGCCTCGATTGGGGCTAGCTTGTTCTATGATCTTTAGGTTATGCCTCTATTTCACTATAAATAGGTGTGACACCCCTACATACCAAGGTGCCTTACCAGGACCACCCTAGCATATGGGATCGTCACCATCTCGGTTTTCCGAGGCTAGTATATCAAAGTTACCATTCCAAAACAACATTTATTAAAGTATAAAGAATTAAAGATTACATGTACCAAAACCAAATCCAAAACAAATGTTTGCTAGTGTTTAACAACTGAAATTAAAACTATAAATCTCATAACAGCGGAAGCTAGACTCGAAGTGATGACTCCTATCTCATCCCCAAAGCTAAAGACCATCATCACCTGTCACAATCTACTCACCATCCCCGAATGGATCACCAAACATTAACAAAACAACAACGGGGTCAGTTTATTGCATAATCAAAATAAGACAAAGTACGATAAGACTGTAGATACCTAATTTCTGCACCTCCCGCAAACCACCCGGTGATGATTGGGCCGCATGTTTGGTACGCGGAACGATTTGTGACAATTCGTAAGATTATCATCAAGTGATTGCTCAAATATTAATGTCTACCTCTTAGTTGTCATCTACGTCCCGATACGGTCGTTTTGACAGTAATTACAGTATATTCGGAGTCCGGGCCTAAAACCGTCTCCATTTTCTGATAACCGTTAAATCCCGAGTCAGAATGTTCTGGAATGTTCTGGATACTTCTATTCCATATTTCATAAATTTTATCTTTTAGTAAACAATTTCCCGTAATATTCACATAAGATATTAAGGAAAACCGAATTATTTCCGTCCTACCATAACTCAAACACGGAAATCTTTCTTCTGTAGGAGGAAACCCCTTGGGAATAGACGCAGCAGGTGCTGCGCCTCTTCCAAGAGACGCGAGCTGTCGCCGCGCCTCTTCCCGTGCCCTTTCGCGTATTTCTCGTATCTTTTTCATATCTTTCCGAGATTCACTTCCAAAGAGTCTCCAAAACCCTAATTCTTTCACGTGATTAGTATAAATAGGAGCCTTCGCTCCTCATATTTCTCACGCGAGTGTCCGCCCTTCTCTTCTCCCTTTGCATTCTAGACTTTGTTCTTACTTTTTGGCGACTACGTGCTTGAACTTTCGACCACGTAAGCTCGGATCCTTCTGAGTACCAGCCTCCCCGTTTGCATGACCGACCAATTTGACCAACTCCATTATCAATCAACTTAATTAACTTAATCGTTTTCCTCTTACGAGGGCACTTTCTTGGCATTCGCGCCGAGCATCACTAATCGATATCTTAGTCCTTCTCGTTTCGTCAACATGTAAGTCTGAGGGTGTAATCTCTCTTTTTATTTATTGTATTTTATTTATTGCATCATCAATTGTAAGGTTTACGTCGAAAATACCATTAAAACTGATTTCTAAAACCATGCTTTAAAACCTCTTTTTACGGATTTCCAGTAGATAACCGTCGAGAAAGGACGCAGCAACTGCTGCGCCTCTTCGAAGGAGTGCAGTTCCTGCTGCGCCTCTTCGTAAGGCTGCCGCAGTTCCTGCTTCCTTTCTTCTTCGTTCGTCTTCTGTTATTCGTCCCAAAATCCTTTCTTTTGTTTCGTTTGTGTGTTAATTCTTCATCGTAGCATATAATTCACATGTATATTATAATCATCATCATTAATATGTTTTAATCATCATAAATCCGACTTAAATCCCTAATAATCCAATATTTGCGGGTTTTCGTCATTAAATTCAATCCCGGGTTGTAGAGATTCAATTCATCAATAGTGGATTTCTGGAATTCGTCTTTGATATAGTTTTCATCCGTCTTTCGTTGTATTCATCGCATATTTGTCATTAATCCATCATATCTAACCTAATTAATTGAATTAATTCGTTTGACTCATTAATATTTTTCACTTCTATCATTATTCTGTCTTATGTTAATTCGTTCAAATCTGTCTTATTCATGTTTTAATGTTTTCATGACCCATTCATATGTTAAATAACATGTTAATCACTTCCATCCGAGTAAATAATACCAATTGATCAAATTCACCAATTAACATTAACGGCTTGCAATTACGGCTTCACAGCCAGAACTGAGCCAAGGAACAGACGCAGCGTCTGCTGCGCCTATTCCAAAGGGCGGCTCTCATTGCTTTGTTTTCAGCTTCGCCGAGTTCGTCCCTGAACTCCGTTTCTGCCTTGACCTAGTTTAATTAGTTTACGTATTAACTAACTATTATCCGTAAGATCGCGCTAATTCCTTTTTGTTAATTTATTTGATTCTTTCTTTTTTATTCTTTTTCTCAAATTATCCGTTTTAAAGGTATTTTCGACGTAAATCGCCTATTCCTTTGTAATTAATGTAATTTTCATTATTGTAATTTATAATTATTGTATTTCTTTTATTGCTTGTATGTTTTCACATGTAAATGAGCATTAAATCCAACCTCGACATTAATTGTTTGCTAATTATGTGTCAACCGACTTAGTATTAATTCTCACATGCTAGGATTAAAACTTGGATGTTGCATTGCATGCATATAGCTGACGATATATCAAGTACGAATAACTTCCCTAATCATTAGTAGAGGCCGCTATCGAGGCGGGCGGGATTAGGTGTTCGATCAAAAGAGCTTCCTAATACGTACCCTCATCCCTTACTCCAGATATCTGTGAACACCCGTGTTCATTGGCATCCACGAGAGTCATTCTAGACATAGAATGCTAAGGGTAACGATTGCTTAGTGTTGATGTCTCTACTTTGTGTCTTGACATGACACAAGGTATTCGAACGGTTCCAATTTCCCATAAAAATTGGTGGCGACTCCATACAAAAATGCAAACGCTTGTTCACCAAGCGCCCCCGTGGCCCATTGTCCACAGTTTGGCGACTCCGCTGGGGATAATACACTTACGTGTAGCCAAGGGTGAAACTTGAACAAGGTTAGGGAATAGTTTGTACAAGACAATTGTCGGTTTTCATAACTCGGTCTTCCTAGACCGTTTTATTCGGCCTTCCTAGGCCCAACCCAACCCATTCGACCAATCGTCCCGTCTAAACGGTCCTAATTCTTATTTGGGCTTAAGGATGGATAGCGATTGACGTCATCCATACCATGATGCTTACTCTTGTTTGTATCAAGGGCGTTCACTACTTGAGGGAATGGACTAGGAATCGGCCTTACTCTTGTTTGGCACGAGCCTCTCAACAGACTTCGGGTTTGATGGTTCGGTATGGCAACCCACCCTTTAAACCAAAACCCTTTTAAATGCACTCAGCATCCTGTTATAATGCTTGTATAAATGTGTATACCATACGTGATCACCACTTCTAAACAAAACCATGACGATTTTTCAAAAATCAAGACCCATTTTTTTTAAAAAAAAAAACAAAAAATTTCGAAATAGGCTCTTAATTAGCGCAAAATCCGGTCAAAACTCTATCCGCTTGTCGTGTCAAAATTCGGGCCACAAGCCCATTTCAAAACCTCACTTCGAGTCCACTCCTACAACTACACTATAGTTGACTAGGACACACATTTTCAAAAAACCTTGTCTTTCTTCAAAGTTCACTCAACACAAGTGGCACACACCCACTTCACGAGTCAAAACATTTCTTCTTTTAGCCAGTGTGTTAGAATGGTCGGTCGTGTTTTGATTCGCCGCCGATCTCTTATCCAGTTTCCAAGATGCCCGGATCAAGTGATGAAACGAATCTCCACCAACTTCAAGATGGTAATGATCGAATCCTAGCCGCACTAGCCCAAATGCAAGCTACTCAAGAACAAACCTATGACCGCCTTGAGCTCATCGAGGGCCGTATCTATGCCGTAGAGGGAAGGTTGCCTCCTCATGAAAGTGAAGTACTACGTGACTCTGACAACGAATCCAAGGATGAAAATCCTCTCATGGGGATGACTGTAGCTGAGAAAAGACTCCAATACCTAGAGGAGCAATTGATGTACCTTAAGGGGGATGACATTTATAGGGAGAACAATCGCAAGTATGAGGCCGTCAATTCAAAATTGCCAACTAACTTTAGTATGACGGATATCCCTAAGTTCAAGGGACACGAGAACCCTTTGAACCACATCCGTGCCTTCAAGGATTACATGTCTATCAAATGCATCAAACCCGAGATGTTCTTAAGGATCTTTCCTTCATCTCTTGATACCATCCCGAGGTAATGGTTCTACTCTTTAGACCACAAAAAGGTCGCTACTTGGGAAGATGCCGCAATCGAGTTCTCTAAACAATATGCGGATAATGCCGAGATCCAAGTCAACATGCGTACTCTAGAGGTTCTTACCCAAAACGACAAAGAAGGATTCACCGACTTCCTAAGTAGGTGGAGGAAGACTAGCACTCAACTAGTTGAACGCCCAGATGAGGCTACTCTTGTGGAGAAGTTTGTGGATAATCTCAAACCCATCTATGCCAATCATTTGAGATACCAAAACATCAAAACTTTCAAGGACTTGACCGTACTAGGGACAAGGATTGAAGATGACATCCGTAAAGGACTCTTGTCCAAAACGGTAGGCCGAGGATATCAAGGGTCAACAAGTCGTTCATACGGCTCCACTAGCAAGACCGATGAAGTTAACCTTCTCGAGCCATCCAAGAAAAATACCCCACCAAGGAAATTCACAAACCTTGGGGACACTTACTCCAACGCTCTAAAAAGGTTAATGAAGCAAGGTAAACTCCAACCCATTGGACCTACTCCCGAACCCGAAAGGAAGTCCAAGTTCTGGGACGAGAATTCATACTGTGAATACCATAGGGGTAAGGGGCACGACACAGAAAAATGCTACAAGTTGAAAAACGTGCTTCAAGACATGATTGAAGATGGTCGACTACCAATACCACCGGGAGGTAAACCCAACAACACTCAGAATCCTCTTGGAGTTCTAGTGATCACAAGTGATGAATCTACCTTAGATTGCTCACACCTCATTTCTCCAATCGAAAATGAAATTCATGCAATCGAGAATGAAGGGTTCTACTCCACCATCTCCCCTACCATTTCCGACTTCATCACATGGGCAAAGAGTGTAGATAGGCAAGTTTGGGGATTAGAAAATGTGGTAACAACTTTACGCAATCCCAACGCAACACCCGAAGAACATGTGCCACTAATCTTCTCTCAAAACGCTACTATGCAAGAAATAATCACCGTGGTTGATAAACTAGTCGATCAAATCATACGACTAGAAGATGATATCATGAGAATGAGGGAATTAGCTACAATCAATGGAGTTTGGGCCGACGATGATGAGGACGAGTATCTCATTGAAAACTCCCTAGTCAAAGAAATAGTCCAAAATGGTGAAGACCAAGACGTGGACCACCTAACTCGTTCGGGTCGTCCATATCAAAGCACTACTCAAAATGGACCAACCAACGTCATCATACCAAATGACAACGAAGATGACTCCACTGATCATTTGCTCAAGCAATTACAGAAAACAAAAGCTGGTCTTTCAGTCTGGCAATTAATAGCAAGCTCATTCCCACATCGCCAAGCTTTACTGCAAGCTTTGGCCAAGCTAAATGTAGCACATAACTCCACTCCTGAAGATGTAGTCAACTTGGTCTTCCTAGAATCACCAAAACTAAGTAATCCTATTACTTTCTCGGACGAAGATTTGCCACCTTTCGGCGCTAGTCACAACCATGCTCTATACATCACTGTCATTTGTCTAAAGAAGAATGTGCCAATGACCTTGTTGGATGATGGCTCCGCGGTCAACGTCATACCCCTCAAAACGGCATACAAACTAGGCATGAAAGAGTCGGATTGGACCCCTACCAATCAAGGTGTGCGTGCATATGACGGTACACGACGAAAGGTGGTGGGACTTGTCAACCTAACCATAGCCACGGGACCAATCGAACGAAAGGTTAACTTCCAAATAGTGGACATTGAAGCTTCATTCAACATACTTCTGGGAAGGCCTTGGATTCACGCTTCCAAAGCGGTGACATCCACCCTTCATCAAAATATCAAGATCCCACTAAACGGCAAAGTGGTGACGATCACTTCGTCACCCATCAAGGCAATAATAGAAAAGCAATCGAACAATCAAGTCCTTGCGGATCCCGTATACGAACTTGGGGGCTTCCAAAGTGTAAGTGTCATAGAAAGTGAGTTGGCACCCTTATACTATAATCCCTACTCTAACTTGGTGGTCAACCACATACTCAAATCCCAGGGATACTTCCCTGGAATGCCTTTGAACCCTATTCGGAAGAATACCTTTGAACCATACAAGGAAGGCAACTCAACGAGGATACCACTTGGACTAGGGTACAAACCCACAAAAGAGGAGGTTCTCGAAATGCTTGCCCAAGTCCAAAACCGCAAGCACGTAGGAGTCCAAATGCGGCCCTATCTCCCTACTTTAAATGGGTACTTTGTTCAAGAGGGGAGTCTAGAGCTCTTCCACGGATTTCCCGAACCTTGGCATTATCTCGAGAGGAAGCTAGCCGGAATCGAGATCTTTCACGATTGCTACTTTATCCCTCCAGAAACGGTTCCTACCGTCAAAACCCGTCAAGCACCTTGCTTAGACGCAGAAGCCGTTAACCTATTGTTTGGAGAAGATCGATTCGTTAGGGCCGCGCAGGATGAGATCATTACCATGATACTACAAGACGATCGCTTCAACCCCACCGCGTTAATCACAGAAACCGACGCAAGACAGCAGAAAGGATGGAGAAAATCAATCAAGTGGACCAACAATCAAGGAAGAATCTTCAAGCTCACCACTGGAGAAGGAGAGATGTTCAAAGGAGAACCAGAAGACGATGAGTTCGAGTCGGAGTCGGAGTCTAGAGAAGTCATTAGAGAGTCTACTCCTGTCGTTATCCCCACTCCCTTTGTTTCTCCTAGCTTAGTCTCGAGTAGTCACAGTAGTTCGGGAAATGCCCCAACCACTGTCCCTTTACCGCCACTGACCATGGATCAGTTGGCTTCTCTGTTTCAACTTTACTCAAATTTCAATATGAATAAATCAGGTTCTACTTACTCTTCGTGTTATCTTGAGTGCAATTCTGTTTATGATGATACTGAGGATGACCAAGACCCAGACTCGATCGAAATACCTCCCTACGTAGCCAAAGAAATACTACAGGAAGGGGAAGGGGGACCAGTAATAGAGGACACCGAACCCATCAATGTAGGAACCGAACTAGAACCCCAAGAACTTAGGATAGGGACTACCTTGAGCTCTACCGAAAGGGCCGATTTCATAGACCTCCTAAATGAATTCAAAGACGTTTTCGCTTGGTCCTACATAGACATGCCAGGGATCGACAGGGATATCGCTGAACATAGGATTCCGATTAAGCCAGGTTTCAAACCTGTAAAACAGAAGCTTCGACGAATGAGAACAGAATGGGCTCTTAAGATTAAGGAAGAAGTTGACAAGCAATTCAAAGCCGGGTTCATCAAAGTTTCCGAGTATTCTGACTGGGTAGCTAACATAGTACCCGTACCCAAAAAGGATGGGAGAATCCGCGTTTGTGTTGTCTTTAGGGACTTAAATAAAGCAAGTCCAAAAGATGACTTCCCTCTACCTCACATCGACATATTGGTGGACAATACCGCAGACCATGCATTACTATCCTTCATGGATGGGTATGCGGGTTATAATCAAATCAAGATGGCCATGGAAGATATGCATAAGACCGCATTCGTCACCCAATGGGGAACCTATTGCTATACGGTAATGCCGTTCGGATTGATCAACGCCGGAGCTACATATCAACGCACCGCAACTACTCTCCTACATGACATGATGCACAAAGAAGTTGAGGTATACGTAGATGACATGATTGTCAAATCCAAGGAAAGAAAAGGACATATTGCGAACCTTCGCAAGTTCTTCGCAAGGCTACGAAAGTACAACATGAGGCTCAATCCTCAGAAATGCGCATTCGGGGTAACATCTGGCAAACTCTTGGGATACGTCGTTAGCCAATGAGGTATAGGAATAGATCCTTCCAAGATCAAAGCTCTGATCGAAATGCCACAACCTCAAACAGAAAAAGAAGTCAGAGGATTCCTGGGAAAGGTGCAGTATATAAGTCGATTCATATCGAAACTTACGATGATCTGTGAGCCTATCTTCAAGAAACTCAAGAAAACAGACCACACCATGTGGGATGATGATTGTCAAAAGGCATTCGATCGAATCAAGGAGATATTGGCTAAACCACCAGTGCTCATGCCACCACAACGAGATCAACCTCTTGGTTTATATCTCACAAGAATCAAGAAACGGCCATGGGTGCCATCTTTGGCTCAAATCGTAGGAAGTGAAGAAAGAGCTATCTACTATCTTAGTAAGAAGTTCTTGGAGTACGAGTGCAAATACTCACAACTCAAAAAGACATGCCTCGCTCTTGTGTGGGCAACGAAGAAGCTACGCCATTACATGCTTAGCTACTCCGTCAAAATATACTCCAAAATGGATCCAGTTAAATACCTCTTCGAGAAACCCGTCCTCAACGAACGTCTAGCAAGATGGACCCTGATGCTCTCAGAATTCAACCTCAAATACGTGCCACTAAAAGTTATAAAAGGTCGCGCCGTCGCCGAATTTTTCGCAGAAAATCCTATCAATGACGCACAAACAATAGATACTTGGTCATTTCCAGACGAGGATATACTCCAAACTGATGTAGACTCCTGGGACCTATACTTTGATGGAGCATCGAACTTAAGAGGATTCGGAATAGGAGTGTTGCTCATTTCTCCTGAAGGCGAGCATACACCAATTGCTGTCAAACTCGACTTCGAGGTGACAAACAATCTTTGCGAATACGAAGCTTGTCTCATTGGACTACAAGCGGCAATGAGTTTAGGCATTAAAAACCTCCGAGTACATGGGGATTCATCACTGATCATCAACCAAGTTACAGGATCTTGGAAAATCCGAAGCGAAAGCCTCGCACCTTACCAGGCTAGAATAGACCAAGTCGCTCAATTCTTTGATCACGTAACCTACCTACACCTACCTCGTGAAGAAAATCAATTTGCAGACGCTCTTGTGAAACTTGCATCTTTGATCAATATGCCAGATCACATGATGGAAATGCCTTTGTGCATCGAACGACGGTCAGAGCCGGCTTATGTCCACCAAATCACCGATGAAGAGGAAATCGCACAGGAACCCTGGTTCCAAGCAATCCTGAATTTTAAGCTTAATGGTACATATCCACCGGATATGGACAAGAGGGGACAACGTGCTATACGCCTACTAGCTTCCCAATACGTTCTCATGCAAGGAGAATTATACAAAAGAACACCTCTTGGTGTAATCCTACGTTGCCTTGATCATTCACAGGCACGAAAGGTGATGGAAGAAGTCCACGACGGAGAATGCGGTCCTCACATGAGTGGACCCATGATGGCAAAGAAAATCACGCGTTTGGGATACTATTGGACCACAATGGAATCCGATTGCATCAAATACGTAAGATATTGCCACAATTGCCAAATCTTCGGGAATGTGCAACACGTCCCTGTAACACCCCCATACTCCAAGTGCCTTACCCGGACCACTCAGGTATAAGGATACTACCATCTCGGTTGCCCGAGGTACTGAATATCATAAGACAATAAAGAAACGTACTTTTAAAGTAATTATAGATTAAGTGATTACATGTTCAAACCAAAACTAATAAAAGGAATTACAAGGTTCTCATACGGTCTACAGCTAAAACTATCAAAGCTACTAGACTTCGTCGACACAAACGGAAGACTTCTAACCGCCACGTGATGACTCATCCGGCTATCCCATACGCGTCATATCACACCGCTCAATAATCGCTCACCACCCCGAATGGATCACCACGTTTTTAAAACATTTAAACGGGGTCGTACTAATCACACAATCCAATACATATATCAACAATAAGATAAAAGCATAGGTGAACCGACACACACACACACACACCACCAACTCCCATCATCTCAATATTGACCGTCCCTTTGGACCGACCACCGCGATGGGGGACGCGCCGTTCCCACCTAAGCCCCGCTCATCATACGAGCGATAACCCTGTCCCATTAATGTGCACATCCCCTTTCGTGGCGGGTTCCACGAAGGGCGAAACTAGGGCGTGAGATCACTCCCGCAAGTGACCCCACTCAGCCGCGAACGCATCTCGAGAACCATCAACAAACACAACCACAATCACAATCACAATCACAATCACAATC
Source organism: Silene latifolia (assembly GCF_048544455.1). NCBI lineage: Eukaryota > Viridiplantae > Streptophyta > Magnoliopsida > Caryophyllales > Caryophyllaceae > Silene > Silene latifolia. The sequence goes on from NC_133532.1 coordinate 29,665,551, forward strand.
ATCATATCAAACAACTAACTACAGCACATCACCAATATCCCATTATGGGACTAATACTGAGTAGGAAATCCTACCTGGAAAGCACAACAGTCAGACGGTATCAACAGCTGTATCAAAAAGTCTCTTCTACGAACCCTCCTCCTATCATATAACACATAGAGGCTACACATCACAAACTACACACAAAACCCCCAATCTCTAAATTAGGGTTTAACCAAACTTAACAAAACATTATAAAAATTATATTAAAAGCTTACCCTCGACGCAGGGAACTCAACGATACGAATAACGACAAGAACCGACCGATCGAACTCCGGAATTGCTAAGGATGCGATTAGGAAGATGAGCTGGTTGCTTTCTCTCTTAAACAGGGTTTTAGGTTTTGTAAAAGTGATTTAAAACAATGACGACTATGTTTAAATACCTTAATCGCATAATTAACAAAACCCGAGAAAACTCCCCGTAAAACCGGACACTCGATCGAGTACCCAAGGTACTCGATCGAGTACCCCCTTACTCGATCGAGTACCCCAGCTACTCGATCGAGTACCCAACAGGTCAGAAACTATTTTATCTCGCAACTTACCCTTACTCGACAGAGTAAGGGCTACTCGATAGAGTACCCCAAGACTTATAAATACGGAGTATTACAGTCTTCCCTCCTTAAAAGGAACTTCGTCCCCGAAGTTCAACCCATACATAAAAACAACCATACAGACTCGACCAAGACACACAACTTAGCTAAGGACTCAAGAACTCGACCGAACATAGAACATGAACTCTTAACACCCACTCCACCCACTATGTTTACTTCCACAACATGACTCACTATATCGTATCTACAACATATATATCTCTCACGACACCAACTCCATACATAACCAACTACCATCCTCTAATGCTGCTAGCTCCATAATATCATCAACTATCAAATCCAATACCAAGACACTCATAGACATCAAACGGGATGTTACATTCTACCACCCTTAAAAGGAACTTCGTCCTCGAAGTTTACTCACACTCGTAACCTCATCATCCAATCACAATACTAGCGAAATATTCTCACACTCCTAAACATCACGCTACTACAAGCACGGTCATGACCTTTAATAAAATCACCCACAACACGAATCGATCTTTTATTCTACATCAAGACTCAACTTCCGAATATATTACCATATGTACAACCATCAAAATCTGTTTTATCGCATCCTACTCCTCTTAAGACAAATGTTACGTCCTCGTAACTCACTAATACCAAACCATATCTATATCTCATTACCCTCTATACCACCACATGTCAAAGATAACCGTCTATAAACCAAACACTCACCATTCATATATCCAAGGCTCCCATACATAAACATTTCCCATTCCTCAACTCATTCGGCATAGCACCTAACCTATACCATAAACTCGTAGCAAATCACCATACCCACTCTTCATTATTACTGCCAAACAACATACCTCTCTACGTAAGGCACTTATCTCCCAGAAGCATAACTCACGACCCGCACTCGTTACGTACACGCACACTAGATCCTCAAGTTCTTTCTTTCATTACCGCAAAACTCATACACAACTTAATATGACACTAATTTCCCCAACACCCTACACTCACTGTCTCAACAAAATATTATGAACTACCTGCCGCTTTCAGCTCATTACAACACATGTTCCACGAATCATTTTCTATTACCATGTCTACCGATGTCTCACCTGAAAACAAGATCAAAATTACTGTAACAACCTCTCACAACCGTGTCCCATCAACAGAATATCACTATCCCATGACAACAACGAAAACATATACAACTCTATTTCATATCATACTCTACCTCATTTCCAACTTAACCTGGTAAAGAAAACATCAATAAACAAGACAACTGTCTATCTACACAAATTGAAACTCGCAGGGAGCAACATCAAACAAAACAACAATCTATGTATAACTGGTATGTACTTTCGAAACTCGAATCATAATCATCCCGCCTACTCCACCACAACCGGTGACGGCATCACAACACCGCCACCAACAGCCACACCGTAGTGCGAAAATACCCGCATCACAGCACTATGTACCGTGCCCGGATCACCACCCGAGGCACCACAACCACACCGATAGACATCACAACTACATACAATTCCCATAAATACTGACTCAGCATACTCAAATCCACTTTATTAAATCACCACGCAACATATTATATGGATAGACAGATAAGCATCTCATGAACATCATCTCTACCATTCCACGGAATACACATGTGTTATCAATACACATAAAATTATAACTAGCCATGTCAAATCAATCAAGTTATTACCTTTTTGGATATCATTCAATTAAATTACCGTGTCCAACATATATATTACAGAACATTCATAAAACAACTTTATAATTATCACACCATACCGCTTCTTGTGAGGTCAGAACCTCACACAAACATTTACACATATCATAGACCCGTAATCACAACCAACTAGTCAATCCTGACCACGTAAGTTACCACTCGAAAAAGGTTACCTGCCGCCCGAGTTTAACTCATATGCCCCTCCTAACATATTCCCCCATTCGTACAACCATCACTTCCTACCAAATATAACCATACCTTTACTATTAAACTAATAGCATCCGCCTCATCTAACCACATCTTATACCCTCTCACAATCATACACAACAATCAGGTCCCTACCAAATCAACCTCTTTAGAATTGCTACCTTTCTAATATACCATCACTCTTAACCACTAGTGATAACACCACAATGCCACCACTGCCCGTATATCAAATCTCTTACACTCATACCAAAATAACATAGTTTTTCTCCTATTTTTGGTTAACATTGCAAATAACGAATATCAAACCCATCCACAAAATTACCTCAACATTATTCCCAATGCTATCTTATTTGTATTGTCATCCAACTCTCCACCAAATATCTCGTATCGTGCCAAAACTCCACCAACTTCTTACTCCCTTAATTCCTCGAAACTCATTACCAATCATGTTGTCCTGAAACTCCTATATAACCTTTAGCTAACATCCTCGTGATACCATCACACATTTCGATGATTCCTTACCTTTATATCACATAGCTCCGGTGAACATTTTCCTCAGCTTACTTTTATCCTTCTTTTCTCGTTACACTCAATAATACCAATTAATACTTCAACTCCTTATTCCTTCTAGCTAACTCTTTAGAAATCTGGTTACCCCTTCGTTGCTCCAAAACTCAATACCATTATTTTCTACCGACATCATCTCACTCTTTCTTACCATGGATCTTCTCTTATTATGCTATCACTCATACTTGCCACTAATCTATCTATAGAACCAACGTTTAATGTTCAAACAATTGCATCTCCCTTTTTACATCTCTAGAAATCAGAATTCATTTAATACCGTTAATTACCCAAGGAAATCATACAATAGTTTCATCTTTTAATAAACCAAACCTCCCAAACTCACTCACTGTCTACAAATACACCTCGCGACATGTCTCCACAAAGTTCACTATATATTACTCTTCTCAACCCCTTTAAACGAACTTTCACTACATAAATCCATAACCCACACGACTCCTAACCATTTTCCTCCATAACTCTTTACGCACCTCAAGCTGCCACTATCCACATCCTTACTTTCAATCCTTTCTATTCTCACGTTCATTATACTCACATCATCCCTTGCCCATATTCACTTACTTTTACATTACTCAACACACAATCATATCACTCATCCCGTCTCGCAAAACGTGCGCCATGCCTCAATAAACCATACCAATCTTCCTTTTCTTTTTCCACCATCTATCATAATCACATATAACTCATGTCCTCCCCACCGAACTCATACTCATCATAGTGCCACTCTTTACATCATAAGATTGGGTAACTTACGCTTCAGGACCAACACATACGTAAAATAATGCATAAAGAAGTAATACAACACCTTTGAATTAAACATAACATGCAACGAATGTCAAAAGACAACATATGACCCGAAATACGCATATGACTGCCAGACAGACCCCACTCGATCGAGTACGGAACCTACTCGATCGAGTTGAGGCTACTCGATCGAGTGCCCAACATGCTCGATCGAGTGCCCCCGACCGAACCCAAACAGACCTTCGATCTCGACTTACTCGACCGAGTAGCCCGGCTACTCGATCGAGTGACCCAATACTCGATCGAGTGCCCGAGGTACTCGATCGAGTGCCCAAAAACACAATTCTGGTCAAAATAACGACAAATACCCACTCGATCGAATCAAACCCACTCGATCGAGTCATGCAGACTCGTGAATACTACCCGAATGTTATCTCACATACCCTAACGTACTATGCGTTCATTATTATTTCAACATTATGATTACAACTACGCATTCAAATCTGCGCGACTCCTCATACAATCAACAAAATAATCTACTTCGTGTTATCAAGTGCCACGTTATAAACAACCATCATGCTTTTCATCCAATTCGTTATATAAAACACATATCATTGAACCTCTATTCTTCATGTTACTACTTACCAAAGCCAAACATTACCATCTATCACGCTCATATAACATTCAACTTTCAATCATGTATTACCCGCATGTTTTAAATTTTCATAACTTTTCATAACACAAACCACACCCATACACTACAAATCCTATTTCCATGTTGCTAATACAACAACATTACAAATCCACTTCATCACACATCATCATATACGAACTACTCTCTTTTTCTACCATATCATTCATCATTCTCATATACGTTTCCAACGATTCCAACCAACATGTCAACCAACTATCATGCAACATGCTTTCAACAAACCATATACAACACAATTAACATACACGTCGCACATATACACACGGACTCCACGTTCCCATACCATGTGACTGGCTTAAGTATCATGGGGCCAAAATTTTGAAATGAGGGCGCCTACTCACCCAAAACCTAGCATCGGTTGGGGCTCCCATTACACATACACCGGGTTCATTTTATTAGACTCCCTATGTTCATTATGTTCATTTGTTACAGGTTCCAAAATCGTCGCTCTGATACCATTTGTAACACCCCCATACTCCAAGTGCCTTACCAGGACCACTCAGGTATAAGGATACTACCATCTCGGTTGCCCGAGGTACTGAATATCATAAGACAATAAAGAAACGTACTTTTAAAGTAATTATAGATTAAGTGATTACATGTTCAAACCAAAACTAATAAAAGGAATTACAAGGTTCTCATACGGTCTCTGACTAAAACTATCAAAGCTACTAGACTTCGCCCGACACAATGGAAGACTTCTAATCGCCACGTGATGACTCATCCCAGCCTATCCCATACGCGTCATATCACACACTGCTCAATAATCGCTCACCACCCCGAATGGATCACCACGAGTTTTTAAAACATTTAAACGGGTCGACTAATCACACAATCCAATACATATATCAACAATAAGATAAAACAGACGGTGAACCGACACACACACACACACACACACCACCAACTCCCATCATCTCAATATTGATCGTCCTTTGGACCTACCCGCGATGGGGGACCGCAGCCTGTTCCCACCTAAGCCCCGCTCATCATACGAGCGATAACCCTGTCCCATTAATGTGCACATCCCCTTTCGTGGCGGGTTCCACGAAGGGCAAAACTAGGGCGTGAGATCACTCCCGCAAGTGACCCCACTCAGCCGAGAACGCATCTCGAGAACCATCAACAAATACAACCACAATCACAATCACAATCACAATCATCATATCAAACAACTAACTACAGCACATCACCAATATCCCATTATGGGACTAATACTGAGTAGGAAATCCTACCTGGAAAGCACAACAGTCAGACGGTATCAACAGCTGTATCAAAAAGTCTCTTCTACGAACCCTCCTCCTATCATATAACACATAGAGGCTACACATCACAAACTACACACAAAACCCCCAATCTCTAAATTAGGGTTTAACCAAACTTAACAAAACATTATAAAAATTATATTAAAAGCTTACCCTCGACGCAGGGAACTCAACGATACGAATAACGACAAGAACTGACCGACTGAACTCTGGGAATTGCTAAGGATGCGATTAGGAAGATGAACTGGTTGCTTTCTCTCTTAAACAGGGTTTTAGGTTTTGTAAAAGTGATTTAAAACAATGACGACTATGTTTAAATACCTTAATCGCATAATTAACAAAACCCGAGAAAACTCCCCGTAAAACCGGACACTCGATCGAGTACCCAAGGTACTCGATCGAGTACCCCCTTACTCGATCGAGTACCCCAGCTACTCGATCGAGTACCCAACAGGTCAGAAACTATTTTATCTCGCAACTTACCCTTACTCGACAGAGTAAGGGCTACTCGATAGAGTACCCCAAGACTTATAAATACGGAGTATTACAGTCCCTCCTTCATTGCTCTATACAATGACATCCCCTTGGCCTGTTTCTGCATGGGGAATTGACATAATCGGGAAGATAACCCCAGCCGGAACAGGAGGTCACTGTTTCATTCTAGTAGCGATTGACTATTTCACCAAATGGGTAGAAGCGGCTTCCTACACTGGTCTTACAGCTAAAAATGTGGCAAAGTTCATACAAAACAACATCATCTGTCGGTATGGTTGCCCACATGAGATCATCAGCGATAACGGATCACAATTCCAAGCTGAGACCGAGCAACTGATAGCCAAATACAAGATTAAGCATCACCACTCTTCGCCCTATAGACCACAGACTAACGGTGCGGTAGAGGCGGCAAATAAGAATGTTGTCACGATTCTCATGAAAATGATTGACAACTATAGAGATTGGCCAAGCAAGATACCCTTTGCTTTATGGTGGTATCGTACATCTGTTAGGACGCCCACTGGGGCTACTCCTTTCTATTTAACCTACGGCATGGAAGCTGTACAATCAGTCGAGCTAGAAATACAATCCTTGCGTATTTTACTAGAAAGTCAAATCCCGGAAGCCGATTGGAAGAGGGATAGATATGAAGAACTCATCCTCCTGGATGAACGTAGGCTACGTGCCTTGCATAATGTCCAAACATATCAAGCATGTATCAAACGAGCTTTCAACAAAAGGGTTAGGCCAAGAAACATCGAAGAAGGAGACTTAGTACTTAAATCGGTTAGAGCTCTTTTACCTGTTGATCCACGGGGAAAATTCAAACCTAATTGGGCCGGACCATTTCTAGTCAAATCCATACTCCCAGGGGGTGCGGTTAGGATCACAGACCTAGATGGGAATGCGTTTTCAAACCCAACAAACCTTGACCAACTAAAGCGGTACTATGCCTAGAATAGGAGTGAAAACGCGCCTCGCGTAACCCTACGTGTCGCTCTTGTGGCACTAAATAAACGGCCCCTGGCCAAGCTGAAATAAGCTAATGTCACTGTGCTCTTGCATTTTGACAATTTGTTATCCTCATATCATCAAATAAACTAAATTCGCACCTTCAGAGTAAGCAAAAGCTCATGCTTCTTTTCTAAAGTTCATTACAAGCTCTTGCTTCGAACAATTATTCTTTTACATTTACTCGAACTACGCGCAAGGGTTTGATTTCGCTTTTTAAGTGAATACGTAGGCAATCCTTCACGGGATTCAACCCATTATATCTAAAATGTAAATAGAAGGACATTTGCATTGCATTTGAAATTCGACAAGAATAATAAATAGAAAATCACGACGGTTTCATAACCATCTAACCTTTTTTATCTCATTCATTTTCTAATAATAATAGTACGCTACATAATAAAAATAGAATAGGCTAGGATTCTAAAAACCCCACCTTTTTATTACAATAATAATAATAATAATAATCAAATAATAATAAAGACCCGGGCTATTCCTCCATCTTCCCCTTGACCTTGTCATTCTTGTCATATTTCTTGTCACGACCTCGAGCCGGACGCCCTTGCGCCACTTCAGACCTAATCACCAACGGTCTTTCTCGAGGCCTAGCTTTTCCATTCTTGCCAATCACCATCTCAGCGACAGGAGTAGTCTTTGGTTTCTTCGAAGGATGAACAACTTGAAACCCGACTTCTTCTTCTCCCTCTGTCAGATGCTTCTCTTTCTCTTTCTCCCCCTCGCGCACCTTGTAGTCGATGGGCTCGTGCTTCCTCAATTTCTCGCGCTCTTCCAGAGTAGTAGCCTTTCTCCATCTCAGATAAGAATCCGACACCCATAAAGCATTGGCGGAGAAATTCAAGAACCACATGTTTCTTTGGGCCCAATTAATAGCCCACTCTCTTCGGCTCTCTATAGTAAGCGCCATAGCAGTCTGCGGGACGGTATCAAGCCTAGGGATCGTCTGTTTCAGCCCATCTTGTCTCATCAGCCTTTCCGGGAAGATGCATACCATAAACTCCAATCCAGGAATGCGCACGGACCTAGTGGGATCCAAAGAAGACACTCCAGTGATGGACTTGAGGTGCCACCACGGTACGACCCACCTGATCAACGAGCCATCATCACTCTTCAGCTTGTTCTTCCAGTAATCACAAACCCGCGTGAAGTCCATCATATACAACCTTGTCCGCATCGCAATCGAGCGGGCATGATAGGAAAGTGCATGAACTGGGGGCTCGATCAATCGGAGCCGTTCCATAAGCCAAACCTACCACAAGCAAGTATTAGACACCAAAAAAAAAAAAAAAAAAACGAAAAAAAAAACGAAAAAAAAAACGAAAAGAAAAGGTGTTTTTTACCTGCAAAATGACGGGACTCCCCAAGAACGGCAGATCACGATTGGATTTCCTATTATCCAAGCCCAAAATAATCTCTCCCAAGCATAAGCAAGCTGGGCTCCTGCGCAGCTCCATCTGCTCAACAAGGCCAAGAAGACGGGGATCACCTCTCAAGTCTTCATCAACGTGCCCTTGGAAGACATACACATACAACAAGCAAAAGCCAAATGCCCTCCGCCTAGCAACATGAGAAACGGTGGGGTCGGCCCGATTGATGAATCGATCTATGAAGTCCAACATTCTCACGCCTTTTGAGGTAACTAGACGGTCCACCTCAAGCCTAGTCAATCCAAGCAAGTCTCTAAATTTGCTCTTGTACCCTTGAGAAGTAGAAGGAATGGCAGGCAAGTGTTCGGGGTCCCACCCACCAATAGCAGCAATTTCTTCAGGAAAGGGGCAAATATCACCTCCAGGGAACGCAAAGACATGGTAGTTCGGGTCCCAATAGTCAAGGCAAGCATCCAAGAACGGTTTAACAACCTTGATGAGTTTCAAACTCAACAACGATCCAAAGTTATAAGAGCCCATATCATGCTTCTCCATATTTGAAAATTCGTTGGTCCATTCCTTCAAGCGGATCTCCAAAGTATTCATGATGAGAAAATTTATTTTAAAGAATTTTGTGTAATTAGACGAAGAAGAGACGGAAGATTTTCCGCGTGGGATCTTTCCTAATTCCATAACGAATAATTTCCTATTCCTACAGGTTATTGTTTTGGTAAAAACGGGAGATTACCATGTTTCAGGTTTCCTAATTTCGCGGGCACGTATTTTGAGGCGACATCGACATTTCTGCCATTATATCACACTTGTATATTTTCATTTTTAGGAAATAATTTTCATTTTAATTTTCTTTTTTAGGAAATAATTTCATTTTAAATCATTTATTTTACCGAAGCTTAACATGTATATATTAATTTCAATTTATTAATTTCATTTCTACATTTCTAACTTATAGATTTCTTTTTTTTTTCTTTTTTTTAGGGGGTAACCCTCCCTACCTACCGTCCGGTCATTTCCGGCAAAATTTTTGCATTTTTTGCATTTTTCGCGTTCTTTTGAGTCTCTCATTTTGCGCTAATTAAGGCCATATGTATATAAAAATGTATGCTTTGCGTGTTTTCTATGTAAATTTCGGCAGCATGGCGGCGCAAACTGTCATCTACCAAACCTGTTCAAAACTAACCTGCAGATACAAGCAACACAACCCCACATCAAAGGCACTCAGGCCATCCTATATATATACCAAATGGAGGAAATGTACAAACTGGGGGCTCGAGCCCCCAAACAAAGTCCAAAAAATGTTCAAAATGATGTCCAAATGTACAAATGTGCAAAATACGGCCAACAAACAAAAAAGCTACACAAAACTACTGCTGGGCGCCCTCCAACTCTGCAACTCTCGCCACAAGAACGACGATCTCGGCGTCCCGAACCTCGAGCTCCCTCAACAAGCGAGCTGTCTCCTCCCGAGACTGGGTCAACTCTCGCTCCAGCCCGCGGTCACCCTGTAAACAATAAATTGACTCATGTCAATCGTTTCAAGCAAAACTAGAAAAATAAAAAAATCAAAAAGGAAAATAGGCGTAAAGTTCATACCTGACGACCTCGACCGCCGACAAGTGCCTCGACGGCAGTAGCTCGCAGCCGGTTGGCCACCCTCCACAATGCCACAAACCGAGACGGCGTAACCTGCATTTTCAAAAAGAAATTCTCAACAATTGAACAAACCCAATCAAATGTGTTCTTACACAAAGGATATACAAGTTAGAGGCTCACCCTCCGAATCAGATGCTGCCAGTTGTGCAGGCCAGCATCCGTCACAGCTACGTCAAAGTCACGCTGCTCGGAGATCGTCGTCCTCCCGATCGCGTCAGTGTACTCAAGGGTCTCGGGGTACTCTGGGGGCTCGATCCCGCCGCCTCGACCTCCTGCAAAGACAAGTGGTTCTCACTAATCGATGATCTTTCATCATAATTCTCAAAATCGAATCAGGAGGAAAAGTAAACGATGCTCACCACTACCGGCCAGGACGCCAACCTCCCGTAAAGGAACGCCGAGTAGTCCTCGCCAGAAAGAAGAAGGGCGTCGCCACTGGCACCAGCCAGGTCCGCCTCCCTCTCAGCCTCAGAAGGCTCCCTAAACATCGTCCTAGGAGGATCGACGGGAACCGTCAACACGTCCCGCGAGCACTGACGAGCCAAGCGCTCCCCCAAGTACTACACAGGACCCATCGACGTCCTCAACAGCAGTCGGCTCGAGCTCCTAGGCCGAAGGGCCTCAGCCACGAAAGGAGGCGCTCCAGCGTACTCCACCCAAGGTCTGGGCACCCACTGTGACAAAATAAAGCAATGATCATTCCTATGATCAATTAAAGGCAAATATAAGAAGCAAGTGAATATAAGTGAGATGCTCACGCTGCTCAGCTGAAGAGCGTTCACGTCCCGCCGGTAGACGTTGTGAGAAGAACGCTTGCTCTTCGTTCGGCACATCACCCAATCCCTCACCACGGGATAGGCCCTCTCCAGCGGCTCCGTCCTCTTGGGCGCGAGGCTCGGGAAGTAGGAGTACACCCACGCCTGAAAAGTAGAATAATCAAATGACGATCTTTCATGATTGGATAAAGAAAAGAATTTACTTTGGTCTAAAGGAAGGTTCATACCTTCAGCAGTAGTCCAGGCCCGACGGCACCAGGAGAAGTCCCCTTCTCCATCAGCTCCGGACGAATCATAGCCCTCATGAAGCGGATGAGGACCGCAAAACCAAGAAAGTGACCCGGCCCCAACGTCCCGGGGAACTCGGGTCGAAAGGAAGGGAAGAAGCTTCGTCGATGACCTCTCGCCCTTGTCTCCGAGGTAAATCGAAGACGAGAAACCACGAGCCACGAGACGAGCCCCTGCTCGTTTCACCTGACAGGAGGAGGAGCCGTCTCCCTCCCGTCAATCGTCACCGGCGCCGGGGTCTTCCCCACAAAGTAGTCTCGAACGTAAGAACTGGGTATCAAACCCGATCGTGACAGACTTCGGCGACAAGTTCCAGCCGATCAATCTCCTCGCCTCGGCCGAATCCGCCCTCATGGCAGTCTCCGGCCACTCCACTTCCTCGGTCCCACACGGCAGACCAGAAATCATGCCGTAGTCCTCCAGAGGGACTCCCACCTCACCAAAAGGCATGTGGAACGTGGAAGTCGTATCCCAGAATCGGTCCAAGAAAGCGCGGACCAGGCTAAGGTTAGCCCGCAACTTCCTCTTCGCGATATCTCTCCAGACCTGAACCAAAGGACCGAACGCTCCACGCTCGATCATGGCCCTCTCCTCCGCTGACAGCCGCTCGTAGTGCTCCATCGCTGTCGCGTAACCCGAGAACGACCTGATGTTCCCGGCCTCCTATTGTGATTTGAAACAAAGCTATCTTTAGTTTTGAATGAAATTTGAACAAATGAATGAAAGAGGATGAGTAATGAGTAGTGAATTCCTATTTACCAAACTCCTCACCGTCCTGTAGGACAGGTGACCCTTTACAGTCCACACCAGGTGCCTGCTCTCCCAAGTCTCAGCCCACGCAGGAGCTCCTCTCAGTTGACGACCTCCTCGTCCGACGTTGGCCCGTCTCGGGGCCTCCTCCTCCTCGACGGCCTCCTCCTCGTGAAACTCGTCCCCAGCAGCCATCACCGCGGCGGTGAAGGCCTGCTCTAAAGATTCCTCGACAGTAGCAGGGTCGATCTCCATGGGAGCTCTCCCAGAAGTAGAAGCCTCATCACCTGCAACATTAAAGCAAATTTAGGCCGCGTCACGGGACGGCGAGCCTGGGTTAAGGGATTTTCGAGCCTTCAAAAGCCCTCAAACCACTCTTTTTCTCGCCATCCTTGGCCATATTTTCACCTACCCGATCACTCAAGTGGTAATTTGGGTCAAGTCAAGCCTAATCTGAAGCCTAGTTCCGGGTTCAAGTCGAAATTTCGGCAGCATTTCGTTATAACGGCGATTATGCCCTAGAAAAGTGTCCCGAAAAAGCTGTCACAAACCAAAATTCCGAAATGGTAGAACGTTTACCCATCATTCAAGGATCCTAAATATCAAGTTTCATCGCAAATGAGCATTCCTAAAGCTATTGTCGAAGCGATTTACGGTTCAGCTGTAAAACCGTCTCAAATTTCACTCAAAGGCTCGAAACTTGATTAAAATTCGAAACAAATACATGGTTATGTTCCTAATATTACCTACTATCCATTTCTAAAGTCAATTTGACAAGGCAAATGCGTTTGGGGGAAAAGCCCCAAATTTTCGATCAAAAGGGTCATAAACCCTAGATTTTTCAGCTCAAAATCAGATGAATGTAGAAGATTAATGCAAGATTTAGACACATACCTCGATTAGTCATGTTTAATGCAAGCTTTTGGATCAAACCTTGGCAGAAATGCTGAAGATTTGAGAGAGAAATGAGTGAATTGTGTTTCGAGCAAATGAAGCAATCCCTCTGATTCTTCGCGTTTTTACGCAGAAAAACCAATTTGGGGAAAAGACGCAGCAGGCGCTGCGCCTCTTCCAAGAGACGCAGCTCTTGCTGCGCCTCTTCCTTTTGTTCCCTCCCCACGGATTTTTCAAAAATTCGTTATGAGTTCGTTATTGGTGGGCCCATCTTTGGTGCGCCTCTTCCCCGATGCTATTTTTATTCTTTTGGTCCGTTTGGCGATTTTCTTTCGTTCCAGCCCACATTTCCAAGTCAGCAGCAGACTGTCGCACGTTATTCATTTATTACTTCCAAGACCTTTCGCTCATCGCAACGAGCATTTATTCCTTCACAAAATTCGACACACCTTCATCATGTCTCCAGCGAGAGTAAGCGGATACACTTTCCCTCTCATGACAAGAAGAATAATTCCCGATCATGTCTCCAGCGAGAGTAAGCGGACGTACCGTCCCTCTCAAGACATGAGGATTGACATCTACCCAAGCAGATTTCCCCTTAGCAGTTCCCGCCTGTGTCCTGCTACTCGCAATTGTTTCCCAAAGACTACCCAAGCAGTTTTCTCTCAGCAGCTCCCGCCTGTGTCATGCTACTCACAATATTTCGTGTTTCCCCGCGGAGTTCGACAAGGAGTCGTTCTCCCGAAGTTCCCAAACCAATAGAGTTCCTATACCCAAGCTTTAGTTATTCTTCAAGTTGAACTTACTTTAGGCCTCCTTCCCGTCAATGCTTTCCTTTAGGGTCCCACACCCTAGCACAAATCCTTATATATCTTTTAGGTCTTACCCTTAGCTCCCATGCTTAACCTTAGATCCTACGCAACTCCGGAAGCATCTCGAGAAGAAGTCTCAGGTATGGTCTCTTCTTATGGCTGGCGAGCCTCCTTACGTAGTCTAATGGACTTTAAACGACCCTCCCCGATAGTCGACAGACTCTAAAATGTTCCCGACGACAGGTCCTTGGTTCAGACCCCTTGAACCGCCTCGCGTCGCCATAGTCGTCAGGTTGTAATCTTCGATTGACCTGATGGCTATACTTTGACTTTCGCCTTGTCCAAGCCTCAGTCAAAGTGGGGGCTCTGTAGATACCTCATTTCTGCACCTCCCGCAAACCACCCGGTGATGATTGGGCCGCATGTTTGGTACGCGGAACGATTTGTGACAATTCGTAAGATTATCGTCAAGTGATTGCTCAAATATTAATGTCTACCTCTTAGTTGTCATCTACGTCCCGATACGGTCGTTTTGACAGTAATTACAGTACATTCGGAGTCGGGCCTAAAACCGTCTCCATTTTTCGATAACCGTTAAATCCCGAGTCGAATGTTCTGGAATGTTCCGGATACTTCTATTCCATATTTCATAAATTTTATCTTTTAGTAAACAATTTCCCGTAATATTCACATAAGATATTAAGGAAAACCGAATTATTTCCGTCCTACCATAACTCAAACACGGAAATCTTTCTTCTGCAGGAGGAAACCCCTTGGGAATAGACGCAACAGTCTTTGCGCCTCTTCCAAGAGACGCATGTTCTGCTGCGCCTCTTCCCAGGCTCTTTTCTGCGTATTTCTGGTATCTTTTTCATATCTTTCCGAGATTCACTTCCAAAGAGTCTCCGAAACCCTAATTCCTTCACGTGATTAGTATAAATAGGAGCCTTCGCTCCTCATATTTCTCACGCGAGTGTCTGCCCTTCTCTTCTCCCTTTGCATTCTAGACTTTGTTCTTACTTTTTGGCGACTACGTGCTTGAACTTTCGACCACGTAAGCTCGGATCCTTCTAAGTACCAGCCTCCCCGTTTGCATGACCGACCAATTTGACCAACTCCACAATCAATCAACTTAATTAACTTAATCGTTTTCCTCTTACGAGGGCACTTTCTTTGCATTCGCGCCGAGCATCATTAATCGATATCTTAGTCCTTCTCGTTTCGTCAACATGTAAGTCTGAGGGTGTAATCTCTCTTTTTATTTATTGTATTTTATTTATTGCATCATCAATTGTAAGGTTTACGTCGAAAATACCATTAAAACTGATTTCTAAAACCATGCTTTAAAACCTCTTTTTACGGATTTCCAGTAGATAACCGTCGAGAAAGGCCGCAGTTCCTGCTGCGCCTCTTCGTAAGGCTGCCGCAGTTCCTGCTTCCTTTCTTCTTCATTCGTCCTCTGTTATTCGTCCCAAAATCCTTTCTTTAGTTTCGTTTGTGTGTTAATTCTTCATCGTAGCATATAATTCACATGTATATTATAATCATCATCATTAATATGTTTTAATCATCATAAATCCGACTTAAATCCCTAATAATCCAATATTTGCGAGTTTTCGTCATTAAATTCAATCCCGGGTTGTAGAGATTCAATTCATCAATAGTGGGTTTCTGGAATTCGTCTTTGATATAGTTTTCATCCGTCTTTCGTTGTATTCATCGCATATTCGTCATTAATCCATCATATCTAACCTAATTAATTGAATTAATTCGTTTGACTCATTAATATTTTTCACTTCTATCATTATTCTGTCTTATGTTAATTCGTTCAAATCTGTCTTATTCATGTTTTACTGTTTTCATGACCCATTCATATGTTAAATAACATGTTAATCACTTCCATCCGAGTAAATAATACCAATTAACATTAACGGCTTGCAATTACGGCACGCACGGCGATCGAGCCAAGGAACAGACGCGGCGTCGCGCGCCTATTCCAAAGGGCGCGGCTTTCTTTGCTTTGTTCTGGCCGAGTTTCGTCCCTGAACTCCGTTTCTGCCTTGACCTAGTTTAATTTGTTTACGTATTAACTAACTATTATCCGTAAGATCGCGCTAATTCCTGTTTGTTAATTTATTTGATTCTTTCTTTTTTATTCTTTTTCTCAAATTATCCGTTTTAAAGGTATTTTCGACTTAGATCGCCTATTCCTTTGTAATTAATGTAATTTTCATTATTGTAATTTATAATTATTGTATTTCTTTTATTGCTTGTATGTTTTCACATGTAAATGAGCATTATATCCAACCTCGACATTAATTGTTTGCTAATTATGTGTCAACCGACTTAGTATTAATTCTCACATGCTAGGATTAAAACTTAGATGTTGCATTGCATGCATATAGCTGACGATATATCAAGTACGAATAAATTCCCTAATCATTAGTAGAGGCCGCTATCGAGGCGGGCGGGATTAGGTGTTCGATCAAAAGAGCTTCCTAATACGTACCCTCACCCCTTACTCCAGATATCTGTGAACACCCGTGTTCATTGGCATCCACGAGAGTCATTCTAGACATAGAATGCTAAGGGTAACGATTGCTTAGTGTTCATGTCCCTACTTTGTGTCTTGACATGACACGAGGTATTCGAACGGTTCCAATTTCCCATAAAAATTGGTGGCGACTCCATACAAAAATGCAAACGCTTGTTCACCAAGCGCCCCCGTGGCCCATTGTCCACAAAGACAAACAACTGTTCACAATCCACCTCCAACTCCCAATCTCATCACGTAACTGACTACACACTAAAGTGTGTAGTTCTGCCAGTGGGGGACCGCAGGCATACCCACCTAAGCCCCACTAATCAACGAGCGATAACCCTGTTCATTAATGTGCACATCCCCTCTTGTGGCGGGTTCCACAGAGGGCGAAACTAGCGCGTGAAGCTACTCCCGCAAGTGACTCCACTCAGCTGAGGACGCACCTCGTGAACATCATCATCAACCATCACAACACCAACACCAAAATCCAATCCAACAACATCAGATAATCACAATATCAATCGTACAAACAATTACAACAGAATCTTAAATCAATTAAACAGTAAACCGAGTAGGGAAACCCTACCTTAGCACAAACTAAAATGAGACAATCAAGCAAGCTAAAATGGGTCCTCTACGAAGTCTCCACCTAACTGAAATGAGACAATAGAGTATACTCGGTCGAGTATTCCCATACTCGATCGAGTATTCCTGGACAGTAGTCTGTCGAGAAACACACGACTCATTACTCGGCCGAGTAAGCCATATTCGGCCAAGTAACAGACTTAGAAAACCGTAGTATTACAGTATTCCCTCCTTAAAAAGAACTTCGTCTCCGAAGTTCACACTATACACACAAAACAAGACCAACAACTACAACACAACTCCTCAAAAACTACTACCAAAACCAAACAACTCCCACTACATAAAATAAAACACCCAACTCAAACTAAAAATATGACACAACCATAGGTAATCTAACTCAAACGAACCCAAAAATAAGCATGCGACCATCTCCTACCCCCCTAAAGAGACAACGGTTACGTCCCCGTTGTAACACCCCCATTTACCAAGGAGCCTTAACACGACCTTCCTTAGCAGATAAGGGCATTACCATCTCGGTTGCCCGAGGATAGTAATAATCAAATGTTGATAATAGAACAATTATATTAATTACAAGTTATTAAAACCAAACCAACGATAAAAAAGATACAACTCAAGACTACTATCAGCTATGTAAAACTATCTCTGCCATGACTCGTGATAGACTCGTCCCTCCAAGTACCCTGCTATGATCCATACACCAACCTGCTAAGACTGACTGCTCACCATAGTGGATCACGGCAGACAAAAAAAAAGAGACAACACAACATAACCACACAAGGTCAGCAACTGAGGTAACAAGTGCAAAAGCCGACACAACACAATTACAGCAATACATACACACCACCCCTCCAACCAACCACACACCTCTGACTGCCCGAAGGTCCAGTCCTGCCAGTGGGGGACCGCAGCCGTTCCCACCTAAGCTCCGCTTATCTTTCCGAGCGATAACCCATGTTCCATAATGTACACATCCCTTCTGTGTCGGGTTCCACAGAAGGCGAATCAAGGTCGTGAAGCCACTCCCGCAAGTGAGTCAACTCAGCCGAGGACGCAGCTCGGGAACCACAGACAAACAATCACAATAAACTGTACAATCAACAATCACCAACTCCTATTTCAATGCAATGATAATCAAACGACCACAACCAGCCAACAACCATGACACCAAACCAACTAAACAACAACAATAGACCCTCTAGACAATCAACAGTACTGAGTAGGAAAACCTACCTTTAGCCAACCGCGACAATTCCACGTCCGACCACAAGACAACAATAAACCACCAAAACCACCTATACAAAGGAATCCGGCGTCAAGACCGCTACCTGAATCAAGCATCCCATCCCTATGGTGTAACCACCCTCAAAGGCCTCAAGGAGAGGAACTATAGTGGAGGAGAAGTGAAATGACGGCATTTAGGTTTTGGAATAAAGGAGAAATGATTTGGGTTTCACGGTTATTCGATTTATAATTCCCCACTGAAATCCCGTTACTCGATCGAGCTCCCAAGATACTCGATCGAACTCTCCGCTAGATCGAGTAACACGCACTCAAAGCCTCACATCGTCACAAGTCATCACTCGTTAGGTTTCCGAAGGTCAAAGTAGGTGTCTAAGGTTAGTCAACATCGGTCAACGGGTCCCTAGAAGGATGGTATTACAGTCTTCCCTCCTTAAAAAGAACTTTGTCCCTAAAGTTCGACTCATCCTCCCCAACGACACAAGGTCAAAGGAACCAAGGTAAACTACCACTATCCATCTAACACAGGCCAACACAACCGTTCATGAATACCACCCCGATATGAATGTTCATCAACCATCATCATCATCTACCTTAGCACACATTACACAGCACGATTTCCTATCAAATCACCAACTTCCTACCAAATCACCAAACTTTCTATTAAATCACCAAGCACACATTGTATACAAGAACATCCAACTCGACTATCACTTGCACTCATCTCATGTTAATACTCAAATTTAAGCAAACACGATTATCTATCTATTCCTC
The DNA here is from genome assembly GCF_048544455.1 of Silene latifolia. Taxonomy (NCBI): domain Eukaryota; kingdom Viridiplantae; phylum Streptophyta; class Magnoliopsida; order Caryophyllales; family Caryophyllaceae; genus Silene; species Silene latifolia. The sequence goes on from NC_133532.1 coordinate 29,684,658, forward strand.
CATCAACTACTTGTCAACACTCAGCTATTCATCAAACACCCAAAGCAACAGGTTATCGATCACTGACACACAACAACATATCATTCATTTACATTAATTCCTTTAAGTCACTTCTATTACTCAATTATGCAACAACAAGTCAATTATCTAACAACTACCACTCAATTATATAACAACTTTGTGAATAATTACTTGGAAACGAAATGCAACAACATGATAACCTAATCAACAATTGCCAACAATTATACAATAATCACCACCAATTATCCAAACAATTACTTAAAATACCATAATATTGTCATAATTAAGTCATTTTTCCATACGACAGTACTCTTCCCCTCTTAAAAGGAACTTCGTCCCCGAAGTTCACCATGAAAACAACTTTTGACTATAACACAAAACGATAAATTTGTATCCCACACTGATATTATGAACAAATCATGTTATACATTGAGACTCATGTCGACCAAAAAACTTCCTTGACATTACATAGATATGACTTTTATATGAAAAACTATCAGAAAAGTGAACGATACAATTACGTATTCTGTCATCCATTATCATACATAACGTTAAATAATTTCTTATATGATCCTATGAAACAAGAATCATAACCACCAAACGAGATGTTACTTGAGGTAAACCGATTTAGCCTGCGAAAATATATAAACCACACCTAAATTGTATAAACCACACAATTATATAACTTCATAAACCATACTTGACATACGAAAATGTTGTCACTCACCAAAAACAAGGAACAATGATCACAAGAACCCTCAGCTTGAAGATACAAACAAATGTTAAAACGAAATAAACCTCTTACAGGGGCGCTCGATCGGGCCTTAGAGGTACTCGATCGAGTTGACGTTACTCGATTGAGTTCGACAGCTACTCGATCGAGTACGTCGAGATCAGAGTGCATCCTAAAGTCGCTCCTGCAGTTACTCGATCGAGTGAGGGGCACTCGATCGTGTATCCACAGGTCGATATCCCCCAAATAGCTACCATGTGAGACCAAGGAAACATGCACATAAGTCGGAAATTCATTTCCGACAATAGCAACCTGCATAATAAGTCTGAAAAACATCTAAAATACGACCTTATGGCCAAATACAAACTGAAAGTGTAACAAAAGTACTAACAACCAAGTACCAACAATCCAACAAACCATCAAACCAAGTACTAGCTATGACAAATCCACGGGAACGAGTATATATATAACATGACCAAAGAAACTAGCATCACTCCATGGCCTGCTCCTGCATCTCCTCATCGCCACCACCGCCTCCGGACGTGCCCGCTCCAGCTGTACCAGCACCCGCGACATCACTTATGCCAGAAGATGCTCCCACTCGCCATGGTGCCAAGAAACCGTAGGGGTAACTCGATGGCTCTCCCCAAGTAGTCTGGTCCATGCCAAAGGAGTGAAAGACCCCGCTGTCATCCCCAACACCCCTCTACTACACCGGCTGGGCCGCCTCGGTCCCAATGTCCTGAACATAAGCCATTTCATAGAGGTTTCAGAGTGTCAAAGTGGCAGACACTCTCTCTGTGTGCTCACTCACCCTCATCTCAGGACTGAAGAACGAAGGATGGCTGGGAAACTGATGCTGTAGAGGCACGGGCTGCTGTGGCTGGGTCTTAGCAACTCTCTCTCGTACCCGTCTCGGACCCGCCCCACCCTAGGCTGCCAGTCCTCTGGTCTAGCCTGATCCCTCTTTGTCGGCTCAGGCATCACCTCCAAAATATCCGGATCAATGAGGAAAAACTGCCAAGTAGGGACCTCCTCCTCATCATCAGAATCTGCTACCACTAATGCCGGCCGTAAAGGCTCAGTCACGGGAAGGTGCTCGGGGGTAGGTATCCTCATCCAACTCATCCCTAAAACTCTCCAAGCCAACCCACTACCCTCCAAGGTTCTCAACCATTTCTGGTCGAGGAAGTACTCACGGTCCAAGGTAGGCACAGACGGAGCCATGGGTGTAAGGGCCGAGGAGGCCTCAAAGGTGGTCAATCTCTCCGCCAACCGTGTGACAATGGCACCGCAAATCAAGAAACGGGTCTCAGAAGTGGCCATCAAAGCTATACTAGCACAAACTATGGCTGGGGCACTGTAAGAAACTTTCAGGGCTCGGGTGGGGTTAAGCTAGGCAACAAGCAACATCACCTCATGTGAGCTAAGCTTACTCACATCCTTCCGATCATAGAGTAAACAAGTCAAGGAACGAAGAAAGATCTTCAAGGTGACATGTTGAACATTGTTTATCAACATGTTGCTAGAGGTGGGGGCGTTCTTACCGGTAAAGCAAGGCATGAAACTACTGGCTCCACACTCACTTGGGATATCCCTAAGGGCTCCCTTCTCCGCTCGGGCAAGGCCAAGGTGGGTGGCAAACATATCCATGGTCAAGAGGAAACTAGTGTTCATGAGACGAAATTGGACGGTCTTAGCCGCCGCATCATAAAGAAAAGAACTCATGAACTCCAAAGTCAAGAAGGCATAGGAATGTTTCCTAAGGCGTTACAAACTAATCATACCCAAAGTCTCAAATATATGCCTCACATCCGTCTCAACCCCTAGATCCTATAAGAGTGTGGTGTCAATACAACGGTTTGGTTTCAAACGACGTTTCTGTAACTCAATGAAAGCATCTCTTTGCTTGAAATCAGCAAAGATGATGGTAGGGTACTCAGGCACAAGTGAGACCATGGGTCCCCGACTCCCCTCACCAACCTCAGGCTCAGTAGCCCTCCCCCTCTTACTTTGACGGGTACCAACTGCAGGTCTCGGTATCTGTTTCAACACACATCTTAAGCACACAAACAGATACTTACACGAAGAAAATAAACTTTTCATGCATATTTATGGAAGAAGAAACAACTATGTACACACTTTCACCAAAACAATTAAAAAAGTTCGAGCATACTACTTCCAAAATTCATGTCAGACGGTCTTTACAACTTCCAAAATATGAGAATTATAACATCAATTAACAAACCCACTAACAAATTAAAGTATTAATCTTTCAAAATAAAAATAGACAAGTATCATAAAGAATTGGGGCGAATTTCAGTTTGGGGCACTTTTAAGACGAAGTTTTAAGACAAAATTTTGAGCAAAACCAATCAAAATCAACTCTAAACATGATACCCATAACATACATTACTCAAATTTCCCCTTTCATATGCAAAAGACAAACAAAATTTCAATTTGAATCCCAAACCCTAGAAATTTCGATTTCCACATACCCCCCCCCCCCCATATTGATTCATTTTTTCTACTTCTAGCATCAAAAATCAACAATCTAGAGTAATTATACCATGTTACAACAATTATAAGCAATAATACATGTGCATAAACCAAATTTTTCAGAAAAATACAACACTTTATATATTTCTAATTGATTAAAAACAAAGAAAAGGATGGATATTCTTACCTTGAATGCTTAGCAAATGAGAAGAAAAAATTAAACAAGAAGAAACAAGGAACTCAAGCACAATAATCAACAAGTTTTGGAGAGAAAGAGAGAGATTGAGAGAAATTAGGGTTTATAGATATGAAGGAATAAAAAGAAAAGAATTGGGAAAGGTATAAGAATCCCGTCTATTACCGGGTATTGTACACTTACTCGATCGAGTAAGTATGTTACTCGATCGAGTGGCCTCTACTCGATCGAGTTGGAGCTACTCGATCGAGTTTTCACTGGCAGTTCCAACTTTTTCGATCTTATAACTCCTTAACTAGACCGAGTAAGGTCTACTCGATTGAGTAGGCACTCGTACTCGGTCAAGTAAGGCTAGGTACTCGGTCAAAAGTTACAACTTTAGTTAACGATTCCTGCAAAATAACAACTCGTGTCGATTCCAAAGTACACTTGGAAGTCGTCACAGATTATTTCCTTCAATCACGACACATTATTACTATTCAAATGTCACAAATACTTTATCCGAACATTACATATATCATTCCATCCTATAACAAACATTACGCAAGACAGTTCGCCATACTATTAATTTATTCATATATACAATCAACACATTACTTCACATTTACTTACGCATTTGCAAATCCAACTATCCAACCTATGTATATACTACACTAAGCATCCACCTATCAATAAACCACCATATATTACTCAAGTTTGTTAAAATTCCACTCATGTCACAACAATTCATCAACCAAATATCTAACATAATCATGCTATCACAAAGTACGCAACAACATTCATCCATTGTAATTCCAATTACTACTTGACAAACACTATCAATTAGTACAAGACTTACAACTCATTATTATCATCATATACAAAGACTCACAATTCCTTCATAAACTAGTACGCATACAAAGACTTATAACTCATTATTATCATCAACTATCCAATATTATCATGCAACTACATCCACACACACTTCCACTCAACCACAAACCTTCGCAGTTCATCATCACGAATTACACGCACTAAACATTACCATAGACTCCATCACAACCACTTCTAACTTGTCTATCATGCTATGCACATAGTTCCCGACTCGATATCCCCATACTTGGTGACTGGCTTAAGCATAATGGGGCCGTGATTTTGAAATGAGGGCGCCTACTCACCCAAAATAAAGCATTAGCTGGGGCTCCAAACAAACATACACCAAGTTCATTTTATTAGGCTCACTACGTTCATTGGGCTCATTAGTTACAGGTTCCAAAATCGTTGCTCTAATACCACTTTGTAAAACCCCCATCTACCAAGGGGCCTTAACAAGACCTTCCCTAGCAGATAAGGGCGTTACCATTTCGGTTGCCCGAGGACAGTAATAATCAAATATCGATAATAGAACAATTATATTAATTACAAGTGGTTAAAACCAAACCGACGATACAAAAGACACAACTCAAGACTACTATCAGCTATGTGAAACTATCTCTGCCATGACTCGTGATAGACTCGTCCCTCCAAGCACCCAACTATGATTCATAAACCAACCTGCTAAGACTGACGGCTCACCATAGTGGATCACGGCAGACACAAAACAAAGAGACAACAAAACAAAACCATACAAGGTCAGCAACTGAGGTAACAAGTGCAAAACCCGACACAACACAATTACATAAATACATACACACCACCCCTACAACCAACCACACACCTCTGACTGCCCGAAGGTCCAGTTCTGCCAGTGGGAGACAGCAGTCGTTCCCACCTAAGCCCCGCTCATTTTTCAGAGTGATAACCCATGTTCCTTAATGTGAACATCCCTTCTATGGTGAGTTCCACAGAAAGCAAATCAAGGGCGTGAAGCCACTTCCGCAAGTGACTGCACTCGGCCGAGGACGCACCTCAAGAATCACAGACAAACAATCACAATCAATTGTACAATCAATAATCACCAACTCCTATTTCAATGCAATGATAATCAAACGATCACAACCAGCCATCAACCATGACACCAAATTAACTAAATAACAACAATAGACCCTCTAGACAATCAAAAGTATTGAGTAGGAAAACCTACCTTTAGCCAACCGCAGCGATTCCGCGTCCGACCACAAGACAATAATCAACCACCAAAACAACCTATACAAAGCAATCCGGCGTCAAGACCGCTACCCGACTCAAGCATCCCATCCCTATGGTTTAACCACCCTCAAAGGCCTCAAGGAGAGGAACTATGGTGGAGGAGAAGTGAAATTACGGCATTTAGGTTTTTGAAGAAAGGAGAAATGATTTGGGTTTCACAGTTATTCGATTTATAATTCCCCGCTGAAATCCCGTTACTCGATCGAGTAACGCACTTACTCGATCGAGTGGCATCTACTCGATCGAGCTCCCAAGCTACTCGATTGAGTAGCCTCCGCTAGATCGCGTAACACGCACTCAAAGGCTCACATTATCATAAGTCATCACTCGTAAGGTTTCCGAAGTTCAAAGTAGGTGTCTAAGGTCAGTCAACATCGGTCAACGGGTCCCTAGAAGGACGGGTATTACACCCGTAACCAAACGTACCTGATCGAAAAGGTGAGGAAAACGCTCTCTCAAAGACTCCTCTGGTTCCCATGTGGCTTCTTCAACATTATGATTAGACCAAAGTGCCTTTAGTAAGACGGTCTCACCATTCCTTGTCTTGCGCACTTTGCGGTCTAAGATCTCCTTAGGAACCTCCGCATAAGTTAAAGACTCATCAAGCTCTATGTTCTCAACCTCAAGCACGTGTGATGGATCACTCACATACTTCTGGAGCTGTGAAACATGAAACACGTTGTGGACTCAGTCCAACACTGGCGGTAAAGCTAGCCGGTAGGCTACTTCACCTACACGATACAAAATCTCATACGGACCAATAAACTTCTGGCTCAACTTACCTTTCTTGCTAAACCTCATCACCCCTACCATAGGTGACACTTTCAAAAGGACTTTGTCACCCACTGTGAAGTCGATGTCCCTACGGTGCAAATCTGCATAACTCTTTTGGCAATCTTGAGCTGCTTTCATCTTTTGACGAATCAAACGAACTTGCTCAATCATATCTTGCACAATCTGTGGTCCTAAAACCTTTGCCTCTGCACTGTCATCCCAAAAAACCAGACTCCTGCACTTCCTGCCATACAAAGCCTCGAACGGTGCCATTGCTACACTAGTGTGATAGCTTTTGTTGTAAGAAAACTCAATCAAGTCCAGCTTGTCTTCCAAACTCCCACCGAACTCCATGGCACAAGCCCTAAACATGTCCTCTAAAGTCTTGATATTCCTCTCAGTCTGACCATCTGTCGCCAAATTAAAAGTTATACTCATCTTTAAGGTCGTTCCCATCAAATCCCGCAACTTATGCCAAAACCGTGATATTAACCTCCCTTCTCAATCCGACACTATATCCTTTGGCACACCATGTAACCGAACCACATGCTTTCTAGAACCCAAAGCTAGCTGTATCTTGGTCCAAGTATCCTTCATCGGAATGAAGTGAGCTGACTTAGTTAAACGATCGACGATCACCCAAACCATATTGTTATCTTGCTGTGTCCTTCGTAACCCCACGATAAAGCCCATAGAGATCGACTCCCACTTCCACTCGGGTACCTCAAGTGACTGAATCTTACATTGCGGTCTTCGTTGCTCACCCTTTACTCTCTGGCATGTCAGACACTTAGCCACGAACTCGGCCGCATCCCTCTTCATATTAGGCCACCAAAACGTCTTCTTGAGGTCCTTATAAAGCTTGTCACCTCCTGGTTTAACTGAATAAGGAGTGCAATGAGCCTCTGTCATGATTACTCTCCTCAAATCTTCATCATTAGGAACACACCATCTCCCATCAAAACGAACACTCCAATCTGTATGGATAGAAAACCTGGAAACTGTGCTACTCTCCACCCTTGACTTCCATTCTTGGATCTTTGGATCAAACTCTTGTTTCCTCTTTATATCATCATATAAGTCTGGCTCAATCATCAAGTCCCCACTGGTATCCCCTTTTCAAATCATGTGCATTCCCATCTTGAACATCTCATCTCTCAGCTTCAGCAAAGACATAGCTGTACACAACGAATGAACACTCTTCCTACTCAAAGCATCTGCCACGACATTGGCCTTAGCCTTATAATAGATGATCCTCATGTCATAGTCCCCAATCAGCTTCATCCATCGTCTCTGTCGCATGTTAAGCTCTTTCTGAGTGTAGTTAAACTTCAGACTCTGATGATCTTAAAACACCTTAAAAATTGCCCCATAAACATAGTGCCTCCAAATCTTAAGAGCAAAAACAAATGAACCCAACTCCAAATCATGAGTAGGATAGTTCTCTTTATACGGCTTCAGCTGCCTCAATGTATAAGCTATAACCTTCCCATTCTGCATCAAAACACATCCCAAACCATTCTTTGAAGCATCAGTGTATACTTCAAAGTTCTCACTTCCCTCAGGTAAAGCTAGGATAGGAGCTGTGGTCAAACGCTCCTTTAAGGTCTTGAACGCCGTCTCACAACTCTCATCCCACCGAAATCTGGTCTCTTTTCTCATCAAATTTATCATAGGCCTCACGATTATCGAAAAGTCTTTCACGAACCTCTTGTAGTATCCAGCTAAACCCAAGAAACTCCGAATCTCAGCAACATTTTGAAATATTCATATATCTCTTATTAGACCCCTCTAATAACTAAGTGTTTATTAGTTTAGTCATAAACTAAAAGGAACTTATGCATGCATAACAATTTAAATAAAAGAGAATAAATTTAGTCTTTCTTACAAGGAGGGCCGAAATTTGGTTTATACTAAATCGGTCTCCTCCCAAGTTAGTCTTCTTAAGAATAATCCAAATGCCCCAAAAACCTTAGATCTAATTGCAAGATCTACTCCTCAAGGATTATACCAAAGAAATCCTTCTTAATACAAATATTATTTTGGTTACTAGAAATTAATATTTGTGCCCTTAAAAATACTAATATTAAGTGATTACTACTTCTAGTAATATATGAATAATATTAGAGATTTATGTGAGATTTTCTAGTGTTGTTCAAAACTAAAAAAAACTCGAGAGATAAGTTATTCATCAAGTGAATGATCTTATAAGAATGAATTGTGTATGATAGAAGAGAAAAAACTCTACCATTTCTCTAGGGTGGCCGGAATATAGGGCAAGGGAAGAGTGCCAATACATTTTTATTTTTCTCTTCTCAAGATGTGTAGGCATGCAAGCATATCATTTGTAGGTAATGATTATGCTTCCTACTAATAAAATAATTAAAGCACAATAATGCCCTATTATCCCATATACACGGCTCACATGGATAAAAGGATCCATTTTAAGTTTGTCAATATGTTAATTTGTAATGTGTGACAAATTGGACATGTTACTAGACATGTCATTTAAATAATGTATTTTTAACTTATTAAAAATCATTATGTAAATGAAATAAATCACATAAAAAATTAACTTAGTAATTCACAATTACAATAACTTAAAATGGGTCATAGAATTATAAATTACAACTACTTGTATTTATAATAAACAATTCATTCTTTAATTTAATTGTTTCATAAACAATAAATAAACCTTAAGTAATAAAACAATTTAATTACTTAGTACGAATCTCATTTAATCGAATTATAATAAGATACTTATTATTTCTCACAAAATCATTTGTTCAAATTTAAGGAATTAATTAACTTGTATCGTCATACAATTAATTAATTAGTCAATTAAGAATGTTTCCGTAGAGGTATGACTTTAAGGGATCAACTGATCACCACCGTCACACGACAGTAATGTCAAACTCTAGTCAGCCAATCATTACCGATTAATGTGGATCAGTTGACAATAAAATGTTACTTTCCCTTTAGTATTCTTAATATGAGATTTAAACATGTGATCCATTATTGTCGAGGACACATACTCCAACAATCTCCCACTTGTCCGCGACAAGTGTGCGTCACCAATTCTCTTGTCCTATTACTATCTCCCACTCAATGCAAGGTGTCTTGCAGGTCCTACTTGCATTTGATCATATCAAGAATGGTTTCCTCGATCTGGAGAATAACTGTCTAACCGGAATTATCTACCATAGATACCTTCCGAGCATGGCCACGCATTTCCAGTTCATTGCTCCTCGAGTGGCCTTGAGATATAAGATAACCCTAACGGGGATGTACAATTCCTATTTTACTCATCCCTTCGAATAGCCACAGCTCATCATGACCCAAAACATGCCCATTAGACCTTAATTACGAAGGTCACAGAACATAAATCAAAGTCACTCTGAAACTGTGCCATCTTAGGCGAACAATCATTAGTCAAAGAATCGACTCATAAGAAAACCATAGTAGCTCTCGCCACGACCAGGCTATAAAAATTGCCAGAACTCTATAAGCGGTCATAAGCCCGACAGAGTGTCCCTCACAGTCTGCCTATGTGATCGACTAGTCATCCCTTATGACTTTATGGCACTTGAACTTGCCATCAATCGCATCACACTCTAGTTGCTTCGAGATGTCACCTCATGTAAGTAACTAGGGATGAATACTATGTTAATACAGTTCACTTTAATGGGCTTCAATATTGTCTCAACAATCCCATTTGGATATAACAAAATACAAAATGAGTTAACGATAACTCAAACAATAAATGTGATTATCACACATAAGTAGTTAATACCATATTACTACTCTATATCTTATAATCATAAGTGTACTCATGCACTTGTATAACGCGATAAAAGTTTAGCTTGTGAACATACCATGTGTCCAAGTATTCAAACTTTGTAAATTGCGATTTCCTTCAATTTGATGTTATCCCTTATAGCATGAATTTTCCTAAGTACATGTCTAGACATAGGTTCTTAAGCTTAAAAGAAGCTCTTACTGTTATCACATAACTTGTGATGTGGGTTTTGGTGGACAACACTATTTATAGTTTTAAAGTTCACCACCCAATCACAACGTACTTAGGTTCATTTCGTAGAATCTTGGAATGGATGACAATAAAACACACTTTTTCTAGTCATTTACTTCTTAGGTCAATGAAATCAGCCTAGGATTTTCATAAATCCTAATGAGTTCGGAAACTTGAGTTTGTGTAACCTCTTAACACACAACTAAGTATCCTTCCAAACTCCAGAACAGGCCCTTAGTTCTCCTTGAGAATTTATGACGGTTCCTTGAGGCTTACCAATGAATCTCATATGGGTTAACTTGTTATCGACTTATCATGCTCCAAGCATTTAATTCATCTAGGACATGTGCATAATGGCATTACATAACTATACCAATGGCGGAAGCATTGGTTATCGAATTCACGTAGACAATAGTTCTTAGGTTCAGTAAATAACCATGACTCTATCATGGTAATTCTATATTCATAGACATGAATAAACTACTTAACTGATTGATTTGTTTAAGATGAAGGATCATTATCAACATAAGATACCTATCTTATTGCTAATCCAACATCCCATGTTTTAATAGATTCACATGATGTCCAATATCATCCAGAATTGAAAACCTAAATACTTCTTTATAAAAGACAGTATATGCTCGTCATTCCCAATGAGTAATATGTTATGTAATTCATGAAGGATGATTCCTCCCACTAAACTTCATGTCTACACATGACTGTCACCGACTCTCACTCAATTCCATATGTTTCATTTTTGACACTCATTCGAAACATTTTATGATTTGAAATAATCATTGCTTTTCTAAGTGTTAGTTAAAACCATATATGTCATTCACATATCCTTTTCAAAATACCCATTTTGAAAGTGGTCTTAATAACTTACTTATTTCCATAATGAAGTATAGCACTGATTTTGAGTCTTTAGCATAGCTAACAATTAGCTTAGCTTTCTCTCTATGCAACTTTTAATCATAAATTTCCATTTTACTTTGAATTGGTTTCAACAATCCCAAATAAATCGATTTACTTGCATAGATACCATTTTAGTTTCATAAACCATTTTAGTTTCATAAGGCTCTTAAGTAAAATGTCGAATTTTAAAATTTCTAGTTATATCCCTCCATCAATCAAAATCTTACAATCCAAGAACATCTTCTTTTGGTCTCCTTACGTAGTTCCCTCAAGAACATCTTCTTTTGGTCTCCTCACGTAGTTTTATCAGAACATATTCGTTTGGTCTCCTCACGTAGATTCCATCTACTTAAGGTTTGTGGCTTAATTCACTCCCACTCTATCTTTAGGAAAAATGCCCTTTTTCTCCAAAGATAGCTTTTGAGCCACAAGTAATGACGGTGAAGGAGGAAAACTTATCACATATCAATTTAATAGTGATTTAATCGAGACATAATAAAAGGGTAATTTAGGCTAGACGATATAAATTTGATAGGTGTATCAAATAAGTTAGGGAACGTTCCTTTGTGTGAGTTCAACAACTCAATCATAACATCATAATTGATCTTATATAAGTAAGTTCTGACATTTGGTCACAAAGGCACAAGGAGAATCGAATTCATAGCTTATGGACATATAATGACTCAATCATTATAATTGTCTATTTGATCAATTAAGTTGATAAATATCTTAATGTTTCTAGAAGCAAATAGTGTATGATGACAAATTTTAGAACAAACGATACGATAAAATAAGTGACTTGGGTTGCAAACCAAGTCACCAATAAAAATACAACCATTGTTTAAGGAAACAAACAAATTTCCAAGTCGAACGAGGAAATCAAAATAGTTCTAAAAATTCAACATAAAACTAAAGACAAAACAAAATAAAGCCAAGCATCCACCGATCAAGCACCATGAGCGGCTACATCTAGCTTCCCTCAAGATCTTCTAGGTTTGCTTTTCTTTGCCCTTGTCCTTGCTTGGATGCCCTAATTACAATAAAAAGAGGTAAATATCACAACTTGTATCAAAATACCAAAGTGGAGATTGAAACAAAAAGATAGGGATAGTAATTTACCTACTGGAATAACTTTTCCAGCTTTGATATCGCCAAGGTACTTACGGCAATTTCTCTTCCAATGCCCAACACCATTAAAATAGTGGCATTTGTCCCCGGACGGGGCACCCTTCTTGGGCTTAGAGGAGCTAGCTTCACAAGCTTTTCCTTTGTTCTTGTAGGGAGTTTGCTTCTTTCCCTTGTGACCACCTTTTTTGAAATTCCCTTTGCTCTTTTAATTAATGTTGAGCACATCCTTGGTGGTGCTAGCATTTAGCCCCATGTCCCTCTCGGCTTGCACAAGCATTTTGTGCAATTCATCGAGGGATACTTTTAAGTTTTGCATATTAAAATTCACCCTGAATTGGACATACGCTTTAACCTTGTTCAAGGAATGAAGAATTCGATCAATGATGAGTTCCTCGGGAATCTCTAACTTTTGCATTTTCAAGGTCTCAACATGCTCCATCAACTTGAGCACATGAGGGCTAACTTTTTGGCCCTCCTTAATGTTGAGATCGAAGAATGCGGATGCCGCTTCATATTGAATGATCCTCGGAGCTGTGAAAACATGGTCACAAGCTTCGTATAGATCTCATAGGCGGTGCTAATCTTTATAGCACTCCTTTGGAGTTCGGCCTCCATAGAGAAGATCAAAACATTTTTGATCGCGGCCGACTCCTTTTCGTAAGTCTCATAGGCTTGCCTAGCGGCGGGAGTAGACCTACGGTAGCTGCGGCGGGAGAGGCCTCGGTAAAGTAACGAATCTTATCGTCACCCTCCGTGGCCAAGCGAAGTTGTGCGTCCCAATCGGTGAAACTTGACCCATTCTTTTCTAATTTACAACGATCCATGAAGGATCGAAGCCATGAAACATTGGTGAGAGTGTTCGAGCTAGTGGTGGCGGATGAATGTGGAGTTGCCATTGCGATTGAGAAACAATATATGACTACAAAATTAAAAGTGAAGGAATTAATAAACATTTATTGTTTTAATAACAATTGTAAACATTTTAAACAAGTTTAAGCATTTATACAGTGACCTCTACCCAACTATTATAAATGATCCCGAGATCCAAATTCATATTAAATTGGGCACGGTGAGCCGATTCATCCCATATCAATATAACTCGGTGGATTCACTCTTTAATTGATTCTACTTCTAAAACTCTCGGTCGATAAAATCACTCTAATATTTATCTTTAGCCCAGAACACATGCGACTACGGCCACGAATACTTCCGTTGAGCTCAATCCAAATTTCGATGTAACAACATTTTACTACCCACTTACCCAACATAACAAGTTTAGCACCCCGGTGAGCCAAGCCTACTTCCTTATGAAATTGGGATTCATGGTTTCTACTATTTCGTAAGGCTAATTCTCAATTATTATTTAGTGAGAGGTCTTGTCAATTTATTATCTATCATATTTTAAGTGAACTAAAGCGATGAACTACGATAATTATAATTGACACGGTCGATGACTCGATAAAAGATATGCATGTGTAGTTATGGCGATTTGGCTATGCATGCAAACATATAAAACAAATGCAAAGCAAAAACAATAATATCCTAGTATGACCTTGCTAAAATAGTAAATTAAATAAACTATTTACAAATTTGGAAACCAACTCCTTTGGTCCCTTGAACTTCATTTGGCACGTACTTCAAGGTAACACCGTCTTTGTCGGACCACCTTCTCGAATTGCACCGTCTTCATGGAACTCCGATATAAATAAATTACATAGCTTTTCTACTTTATACAATATAAAATAAAAACAAAACTAAATAAAATAAAAGTGATACGAGATCACATTAATTACAACCGAATCGATATCCTCATTCATTTTGGGAAATACCAATTAAAAACTAAGGCCATACTAAGTACAAATTATATAATTCAAAAATACATAAAATAAAATATGACAATCATACTAAAAATGCAGCATTAATATATGTATAAAACATGTCATGTTATGTGCCAAATCGCCCTATTTAAGCTAATGTCGTATATATGGTCCGGTTTTATGGATTATTGTGACAATTAACCTATTAAAATCACAAAATATTACATAAATCACATCTATGTCCAAGTTAATTACCGTAACCTCTTAGGATTTAAAATTTAGTATTCACTAAACATTTGACAATGATTGAACTTGATATTATATAATTGCTCTTTAATCACTATTATTCATAATAATAAGGAAATAATTCCCAAAAAGTCATAAAAAATCGAAAAATTCAAAATCATAATTTTTTATATTCTGGAAAATTCCCAACATCCCAAAATTTTAATAAAATTTGCCCTTTACTTTATTTCAATTTATTTCACAAATAAATCGTATAAAACATAATCTTAACCCTTTAATTCCAAATTAAACAAAAAATTATGCAATAAATCAAAATTAAATTTTTTTATATTCTTAAAAAGTTTCTAGAACCTGGAAATGATAAATTTTAAGCCAAAGTCGAATTTTTATATTCTTGACTATTAAAGTTGCTATTTATCAATTTATATCCCATAAAAATTAATAACCATTAAAATCATACGAAAATTAACATGCAACTTTAGATCTAATGTTCATATCATATATATAATATTGGGAAAAATGTTCATGCCATAAAATTCAATTTAGCTATTTATTTCAAAATAGTCACTATTTATTCGATTTTTACATCTAAAAATCATAAATCATGCAAAATTAAACCATTTGATCTAAAAATTTACATACAGTGTGTAAATATTATATGTGACAACATACTAACTTTTAATGGGCAGGAACAAAGTCTAACTATTTTTAACATAAATACCTCTATTTAATCGACTTTTAACATGTAAAAATCATAAATCATCCTATACAAAACCATTTTATATAAAATTTTACATACAACTTGCAAAATATGCATGTGAGATCATGTAAAAATTTCAAGGTAAGAATCATAGTCTAACTATTTTTAGCATTTTAATTGTCATTTTACTCAATAAAATGTAATAAAAATACAAATAATCTTTTTAAAGAGCAATAAATTACCATAAATCATCAAAATGACCTAAAATCAATTTAGGACCAGAAGGTTTAACATGCAAAATTTTCGTGGCATTTATCTTCATAAATCACAAATTTTAAGTTTTATATGTTAACATATTAACTCGGAAAAATAAAACCGATTATGCATGCAACAATTCTTGCTCTGATACCAATTGAAAGATTCATATATCTCTTATTAGACCCCTCTAATAACTAAGTGTTTATTAGTTTAGTCATAAACTAAAAGAAACTTATGCATGCATAACAATTTAAATAAAAGAGAATAAATTTAGTCTTTCTTACAAGGAGGGCCGAAATTTGGTTTATACTAAATTGGTCTCCTCCCAAGTTAGTCTTCTTAAGAATAATCCAAATGCACCAAAAACCTTAGATCTAATTGCAAGATCTACTCCTCAAGGATTGTACCAAGGAAATCCTTCTTAATACAAATACTAATTTGGTTAATAGAAATTAATATTTGTACCCTTAAAAATACTAATATTAAGTGATTACTACTTCTAGTAATATATGAATAATATTATTGATTTATGTGAGATTTTCTAGTGTTGTTCAAAACTAAAAAAAAAACTAGAGAGATAAGTTATTCATCAAGTGAATGATCTTATAAGAATGAATTGTGTATGATAGAAGAGAAAAAACTCTACCATTTCTCTAGGGTGGCCGGAATATAGGGCAAGGGAAGGGTGCCCAATACATTTTTTTTTCTCTTCTCAAGATGTGTAGGCATGCAAGCCTATCATTTGTAGGTAATGATTTTGCTTCCTACTAATAAAATAAATAAAGCATAAAAAATGCCCTATTATCCCATATACACGGCTCACATGGATAAAAGGATCCATTTTAACTTTGTCAATACGTTAATTTGTAATGTGTGACAAATTGGACATGTTACTAGACATGTCATTTAAATAATGCATTTTTAACTTATTAAAAATTATTATATAAATAAAATAAATCACATACAAAATTAACTTAGTAATTCACAATTACAATAACTTAAAATGGGTCATAGAATTATAAATCATAACTAATTGTATTTATAATGAACAATTCATTCTTTAATTTAATTGTTTCATAAACAATAAATAAACCTTAAGTAATAAAACAATTTAATTACTTAGTACGAATCTCATTTAACCAAATTACAATAAGATACGTATTATTTCTCACAAAATCATTTGTTCAAATTTAAGGAATTAATTAACTTGTATCGTCATACAATTAATTAATTAGTCAATTAAGAATGTTTCCCTAGAGGTATGACCTTAAGGGATCAACTGATCACCACCGTCACACGACAGTAATGTCAAACTCTAGTTAGCCAATCATTACCGATTAATGTGGATCAGTTGACAATAAAATGTTACTTTCCCTTTAGTATTCTTAATATGAGATTTATACATGTGATCGCATTATTGTCGAGGACACATACTCCAACACATTTTTTGGTGATTCCCACTTGGTCACTGCCTCAATCTTGCTAGGATCCACTGACACACCCTCTTTAGATATCACGTGACCCAGAAAAGCCACCTTCTCTAGCAAAAACTCGCACTTGGATAACTTGGCATAAAGGTGATTATCTAGCAAAGTCTGCAAAACTAACCTGCAATGTCAAACCCCAGGCCTGACACAAAGATTGAGACTTTAACTTAGCCTGACTGACCTGATGTTCTCAGGATGCAATGGACTTTCAGAATTTGATTAAAAATATCAAATGGCCTGTTAAAATCATGAAATTTGGTGACAAGCTAGTAAAATGAATAAACTAACTCTGAGTAAAATTTCAGGAAATTTGAAGCACTCTAAGTATTTTTGATAAATTAATTAAAGTTGCCAGACAAAAGGAAATCAGGCAAACTGACACAGGATTGATGTTGAGACTGAACAAGGAGCAAGGGATATAATTATCAACTTAAATCCCACAGAATTCTCACAGGGAAGCAAGCTAACAATTTGGACAACTTAAACTAGAAATTATCACAGCCTCGCACAGATAATAACCAACTCAAGTTAACAGCTAGACCAAACAACCCATAGTCTGAGCACAGGATTGAATGAACCTCACTAACAGACTTTGTTCAACACCTACAATCTAAGCACAAGATGTTAACATGCCTGACTCTTAACTACAGACTAAGCACAAGTTATAGAGATTTAAATTTGAGAGAAAACTCAGGTTTAATATTCATCAAAAGCTGCCTCAATGCAATTGGAGGAGAGGTCCTTATATAGGCCTTCCTCTTGGAATTATGTTACAAACTTTAACCTAAAAATCTCATCCAAAGGCCATGATTCGTTCTTAGGACATAAATAAAGTACTGGAAATATTTTACAATGATGACAAAATGATTTAAAGGAAACCGCAATAAAACAACAGAAATCCTGCACTAATAGTGACATGCTGCTTACTAGGCTGTTGTGTTGCTTTGGCTGGGAGTATAAGGACGAATAGGTGCAGTAAAGGCCTTGACTTTGACTCTTAGGTGGTATCCTAATTATGGAGAGACAAGCAAAAGCTTCCCAGCAACTACTCCTTATTTGCTTAGCCAGAAATGGCAATTTGCTTTATGCTTTATGTCCCTTTCAGCAGCTTGACTTTCAGTTTAATTTTCTCTTGATTGCAGGGTGAATTAGGCCTGGCTCCTTAGTAATTTTTTGATCTTAGTTGGTTAATGTTTCAGCTGGCCAAGGTGGCAGCTGGTGGTTGAACTTGTACTGATACTTGAGACCTTCCAAGTCAGGCCTGGCAGGGGTTGTAACAGGATAGTGTGATTGGAATTTTTGCCTACTGCTGATCAGTGTTGCCCTGGTCCCTGGCTCCTGCTGCAGCCTCGCCTGGTTGAACAGGGCTTGTCCTCAAGCCTGTAGCCTCCTCATCATCTGAATTATGGTAAGGACTGAGATCTCCCACATTGAAAGTACCATGTACCCCATAATCACCTGGTAAATCCACCTTGTAGGCATTTGATCCAATCTTTTCAACAATTTCAAATGGGCCATCAGCTCTTGGCATTAACTTGTTCTTTCTCCTGGTTGGGAACCTTTCTTTCCTTAGATAAATCCAGTCTAGATCAGCTGGCATGAACTCCTTCTTCCTTTGAGGGATCTTAGACTTC
The DNA here is from genome assembly GCF_048544455.1 of Silene latifolia. Lineage (NCBI taxonomy): Eukaryota > Viridiplantae > Streptophyta > Magnoliopsida > Caryophyllales > Caryophyllaceae > Silene > Silene latifolia. The sequence goes on from NC_133532.1 coordinate 29,703,223, forward strand.
TTCTTGTACCTTTCATTGGCCTTTTCAATCTGCTTCTTGACTGATTCATGATGTTTTAACATTTGTTCAGCTCTGGCCTTAACATCAAAGTCCATCTCCCCTTTTGGAACATTGGATAAATCTAAGGGCATGAGTGGATTAACCCCATAGACTATCTCAAATGGACTATGACCAGTTGCAGCAGATGGTGCCCTGTTTAATGCAAACTCAGCTTGTGACAGTTTCAAATCCTAATCCCTTAAGGACTTGCAAACTATGCGCTTCAGTATCCTTCCCAATGTTTTGTTGGTGACTTCAGTTTGGCGATCAGTTTGAGGATGGTGAGATGTATTGAACATCAACTTTGTTTTTAGAAGTCTCCATAGGGTTTTCCAGAAATAACTCATGAATTTGGTGTGCCTCTCAGACACTATGGTCCCTTATACCCTATGTAGCCTCACAATTTCCTGTAAATAGAGCTCAGCAACACTGGCAGCATCCTCAGTCTTCTTGCATGCCACAAAATAAGCCATCTTGCTGAACTTATCAACAACTACCATCATAGAATCCTGGCCCCTTTGAGTCCTGGGTAAGGCAACAACAAAATCCATGCTTACATCTTCCCATGGTTTATCAGGCACTGGTAGAGAAGTATAAGGACTAGCCTGGAAAGAGCTTTTGGCCTGCTGACAGACTGAACACCTCCTGAGAATGATCTGGACATCTCCCATCATCCTAGACCAATAGAACTAATCCTAAAGAATGTCCAATGTCTTTTGGACTCCAAAGTTACCTCCTAAGCCTCCTGAGTGAACTTCCCTTATTAGTAGATCCCTGTAAGATCCTCTAGGCACACACAACTTGTTTCCCTGGAACAAGAATCCTTCCTGCAAGAGATACTTGCTTCCTGGAACCTTTGGTCCCTCAGTTTGAGCTATCCATGCTTCTGAAATATCAGGATCTTTCTTGTACATTTCTTTCATAAATTCAAACCCAAGGACTTTGTTCCCCATGATTGACAGTAAGGAGCGCCTCCTTGACAATGCATCTGCCACTACATTTTGTTTTCCCTCCTTGTATTTACTGGAAAAAGTGAATGACTGCAAGAACTCCACCAACTTAGCATGCCTGTGACTCAATTTGTGTTGACCATTGATATATTTTAGTACCTCATGGTCTGAATGCAACATAAATGGTTTAGGCTTCAGGTAATGATTCCAGTGCATCAGGGCTCTGATGATAGCATAAAACTCTTTATCATAGGTAGAGTATTTCAGTTTAGCTCCATTTAGCTTCTCACTGAAATAGGCTACTGGTTTCTGAGCCTGAATTAAAACTACTCCAATGCCAACTCCACTGGCATCACACTCCACTTCAAATAGCTGATCAAAATCTGGCAGCTTAAGGATAGGGGTTTCACACATCAACTTCTTAATTATTTCAAAGGACTGCTGAGCATTGTCAGTCCATTGAAACTCTCCCTTCTTCATGCACTCAGTGATTGGTGCTATAACTGAGTTGAAATTTTTAATGAACCTTCTGTAAAAGGAAGCCAATCCATGGAATCCCCTAACTTCAGTGATTGTTTTAGGGACTAGCCAGGACTGGATTGCTGAGATTTTTTCCTGGTCCACTGATATAGCCCTTCCAGAGACAATATACCCTAGAAAGGTCACCTCTTCAACCATGAAGGTGCACTTCTCTAGCTTGCCAAAAAGCTTTTACTCCCTGAGAATCTTAAAAACCACTTCAAGATGCCTGGTATGATCTTCCCTGCTGCTGCTGTACACTAGTATGTCATCAAAGTACACCACATCAAATTGACCTAACCATGGCCTCAGCACTTCAGTCATCAACTTCATGAAAGTGCTGGGTGCATTTGAGAGGCCAAATGGCATCACAAGCCACTTATATAACCCATGCTTTATTTTGAAGGCAATCTTCCATTCATCTCCTTCCCTGATTCTCACCTGATGGTACCCTTGCCTGAGATCAATTTTAGAGAAAACTTTGGCACCACTCAGTTCATTAAGCATGTCATCTAACCTTGGAATTGGGAATCTATACTTGACAATAATATTGTTGATGGCTCTACTGTCAGTACACAATCTCCATGTTCCATCTTTCTTAGGAACAAGCAATGCAGGGACTGCACAAGGACTTAGAGACTCCATGACAAAGCCCTTACTCATAAGCTCCTCAATTTGGTGTTGTAACTCCTTGGTGGCTGCTGGATCACTCCTGTAAGCAGGTCTGTTAGGTAGTACAGTACCTGGTACAAGATCAATATGGTGATCAATTCCCTTCAAGGGTGGCAGTCCACTAGGTAGTTCCTTTGGAAAAACATCCCTGAACTTATGGATCAAAGGTTCAATTTCTGCAGGCAACTCTGAACCCTCTCTTTTAGTTACTTCCTTGGATAGCAGGATTAATACAGGTTGCTCCTGTTTCATTTCTTAGATCATGGCAGCCTCAGATAAGAACAACACACCACTGATCTCTTCTGACATATTTGGACTCCCATAGTTCCTTTGATTTGGTGGTAAGGGGGTCAAGGTGACCTTATTGCCTTCATGTTTGAAGCTGTAGACATTCTCTTTCCCTGATGAGTTGTATTCCTGTCAAACTCCCATGGCCTCACTAACAGCAGGTGGCAAGCATCCATGGGTACAACATCACACAGTACTTCATCCTTATACACTTTCTCAGTAGAGAATGGAACTAGGCATTGTTTGTCAACCTTAACCTCTGCACCCTTGTTTAACCATCTGAGTTTGTAAAGATTTGAATGATCCTGAGTCACCAGATTCAGCTTGTTGACCATGGTGATGGAAGCCACATTGGTATAGCTCCCTCCATCTATGATCAAGTTACAAATCCTTCCCTGAACTGTGCATCTACTCCTGAATATCATGGACCTCTGGCCAGCTTCTAAGGGTGCCTGTTGTGAATGCATAACTCTCCATAAGACCAAGCTATGCCCTGTGTCAGGGTGAGCTACAACCTGATCTTGGTCTGATTCCTCCTCAGCTTCCATTTCCTCCATTACTAGGTTCTCATCCTCCTCATACTCAACCAATCCTTCCCTTTCCCACTCTTCTACTTCCATAGCTTTCAATGCCCTCTTAAAAGGACAATCCTTCCTAAATTGGCCATATCCCTGACAATGAAAGCACTTGATCTTTCCCTCAGTCACAGGTGGGTTGGTTTTCTGGTTTATGGGGGCTTTCCCTTTATCTAGTGTAGGTGGTGCAGCTGGTTTAGGTGTACTACCAATCCTGACACCAGTTAAAGGTCTGAATGCAGGTCTAGTGGTAGTTTTAGACACTGCAAGCTTAGCCTTTCCCATTTTTTCCACTCTCAAAGACAGGTTAGCAACAGCATCATAAGACCACAAGGGTTGCATCCTAACCTTTGTATCAATATTCTTATCAAGACCCTCCAGAAACCTAGCAATCCTTTGCTCAGGTTTTTCATTAATCTCACATTGTAGGGTTAACTGCTCAAACTCCCTCAAGTAGGTGTCAACTGGTCTCTCATCTTGCCTAAGTTTGGACAGTTTAATAAAGAGATGAGTATAATCCTTGGTGACAAATTTACTCAACATCTTTTTCTTAAGCTTAGACCAAGACCTAAGTGGTTCTTTTCCTTCCCTAATCCTTTGGTGTTTCAGGTTATCATACCAAAGAGAAGCATATCCCTTTAGGTTCAAGACAGCATCTTTAAAGGCCTTAACATCAGTGTAACCTTTATACTCAAAAATTTTCTCAATATCCCTAATCCATTAAAATAAATCATCAGGATTTAGGCTACCAGAAAATTCAGGGATTTCTACCTTTAAGTTCTTGTCTGTGTGCTCAAGAACCTCCTCTTGTGTTCTGATGCTCTCCTCAGATTCTGATTCATACCCAGGTGGTGGTTGTCCTCTCCCTGCTCCCACAAAGAAGCCTCTACCTCTACCTCTTCCTCTGGTTGGTGGTTGTGTTCTTGGATCATGGTTTAGAAACCTCTCCATCGCTACATGAACAGCATTGAGTAGTGTGTCCACATTTCCTGTAAGAGTTTGTATTTTGGTCTCAATACCAGCAAGTTTCTCTTCAGTCATGGTTGGTTTTTGTGTTTTTGATGTAGGTAGGGATAATGAACTCACGGTTTCTCTCAACCCAAGACTAACACAAAGGTGGAATTGTGTTAAACCTTGCTCTGATACCAAATTTCAGTGTCAAACCCCAAGCGTGACACAAAGACTGAGACTTTAACTTAGCCTGACTGACCTGATGTTCTCAGGATGCAATGGACTTTCAGAATTTGATTAAAAATATCAAATGGCCTGTTAAAATCATGAAATTTGGTGACAAGCTAGTAAAATGAATAAACTAACTCTGAGTAAAATTTCAGGAAATTTGAAGCACTCTAAGTATTTTTGATAAATTAATTAAAGTTGCCTGACAGAAGGAAATCAGGCAAACTGACACAGGATTGATGTTGAGACTGAACAAGGAACAAGGGATATAATTATCAACTTAAATCCCACAAAATACTCACAGGGAAGCAATCTAACATTTTGGACAACTTAAACTGGAAATTATCATAGCCTAGCACAGATAATAACCAACTCAAGTTAACAGTAAGACCAAACAACCCACAGTCTGAGCACATGATTGAATGAACCTCACTAACAGACTTTGTTCAACACCTACAATCTAAGCACAAGATGTTAACATGCCTGACTCTTAACTACAGACTAAGCACAAGTTATAAAGATTTAAATTTGAGAGAGAACTCAGGTTTAATATTCATCAAAAGCTGCCTCAATGCAATTGGAGGAGAGGTCCTTATATAGGCCTTCCTCTTGGAATTATGTTACAAACTTTAACCTAGAAATCTCATCCAAGGGCCAGGATTCGTTCTTAGGACATAAATAAAGTACTGGAAATATTTTACAATGATGACAAAATGATTTAAAGGAAACTGCAATAAAACAACAGAAATCCTGCACTAATAGTGACATGCTGCTTACTAGGCTACTGTGTTGCTTTGGCTGGGAGTATAAGGACGAATGGGTGCAGTAAAGGCCTTGACTTTGACTCTTAGGTGGTATCTGAATTATGGAGAGACAAGCAAAAGCTTCCCAGCAACAGCTCCTTCTTTGTTTAGCCAGAAATGACAATTTGCTTTATGCTTTATGTCCCTTTCAGTAGCTTAACTTTCAGTTTGATTTTCTCTTGATTGCAGGGTGAATTAGGCCTGGCTCCTTAGGACTTTTCTGATCTTAGTTGGTCAATGTTTCAGCTGGCCAAGGTGGCAGCTGGTGGTTAAGCTTGTACTGATACTTGAGACCTCCTAAGGCAGGCCTGGCAGAGGTTGTTAACAGGATAGTGTGATTGGAATTTTTGCCTGCTGCCTGATCAGTGTTGCCCTGGTCCCTGGCTCCCGCTGTTTTTCTGACCTCCTGATGTGACCATAATTAGTGCATATTTAGCGCCCGAATTAACCTTGTTCTCATGCTTTTTAGTATATATTTGGGTCATTTATTATCTTTAGTTCTTTGTTTTGCATATTCTTTGAGATTTTGATCCCTTGGTAGGAAAGGAGTAAGAATCTTGCATTTTCATGGCAAAACGAGACTAAATTGATCGAATTCAATGACTAAGTATCAAGGAGAGACAAGATTAGATGGCCTTTGTATATATGATAGTAGATGAGCAATGTTGAGAAAGGATCCTTGAGTCCCCAAGGAAATACCCAAGGAATTTATGAAGAAAAGGGAAGAAAAGAAGAAGAAGTCTTGCTGAGGCACAATCCGTGCGGATTGTCTACAATCCGGCCGTCCTCCACCTGCACAATCCGTGCGGTTTTCCACCAAGACGCTCGGGTTTGGCCACCACAATCCGCCCGGATTCTCTCGAATCCGCTCGGGTTCCATCGCCAGAATCCGCCCGTCTCGACCCTGATCCGCTCGAATTCCTCTACAGCGCATTTTCGTCTTCTCCAAGCTACAAAGAAAGAAGCCCTTCCTTCGGAAAATACCGGCTCCTCCCTTCTCAATCTAAAAAGTGTAATTACTAGTTTAGCACTTAGTTAACCCTAATGCATCCCCCTAAATTCCACTATAAATACCCCATTAGTCTAATTAGAAGAGCATGTTCTTCTTATCAATAATTAGAGTAGTTAATATCAATCAAATCTCTCTTTTGTTTTGTAATCAACAATTAATCAAGTTCTAATACAAGTTTTATTTCCTTAATCTCTCTTTTGTTCATCCTTTATTTTGGGTAATTGAAGATTATTTGGGTTATTATTGGGAGATTGATAACCTCTCAATCAAGCATCAAGTACTTCTTTTATCTTTGCTTTATTTTTGGAATCATTAGTAGGTATAATTCTCTTAATCCCCTTTTAATTATTGTTAATTACTTTCATTTATTCATCATGTTTCATTTTGTTGGTATGATTGACAACCTTGCTAGCATGATCAACATGATAATGAGTGAGTAGTCTCTTAGCTAGGGTTAATGGGTGATTAGGGGAAACCAACATGGGGAATGATTCATGCTTAAATTAATATGCTTTCATGTTTTATTTGCTTGCTTGTTTTGATCTCAACTCATGCACATGTTATATTTGATGAAATGCTAAGCCTGTGAATCCTTGCATTTACCACCATCTCCTATCTTTTCAATGAGACTTGTAAGACATAACCCAACTCGAGTCTCATTAGACCATGCATATTGTTGAGTAGGGAAGATTAAGTCGACTTGTAGGTGTTGTACAATCTAATCGATTCGGCTCCGGGACCCAAACTTTCCTAGGATTGTAAGATATAACCTAACTCAATCCATCACAACAATAATTGCTTGCTTATAATTTGAGAACATGTTTGTATGATCAATTCCCATGATTCCCCTATGATCCCATGACACCCTAGTGCTTTTTAATCAATTGTTTACACCCCTTTTAATTCATCTTGCTTGTTTATTTTCATTGCTATTTTAGTTAGTGACCTTCTACATCAACCCAAATTGTGACACCCCTAAGACACCACTAGTTTCAATAGAAATCTCATTTCAATACCCGTCCCTTGGGATCGGACCTTTACTTGCCTCTTTACTAATTGTAGAGTTGTTTGTGAAGTTATAAATTGTGTTTTGATTCGGACGTGACCCAATGACCACACCTTTAATTGTGAACACGAAACGGACCTATAAAAAATGGCGCCGTTGCCGGGGACGGTGTTTACTTGATTTAGATTTCCTTTTTTTTTGTTATTAGTTGTGTCTTTCTTCGCCTTGGGGAAGTAAAACTCCTCAAGGTTTGTCCTAATCATTTTCAAGTTGTTCGATAGTTTGCGAGATGGATCTTATAGATTGTTTTGTAGAGGACCACTTGAGTATACCTTTCTTCAAGGATCCCATGCAAGCATTGGAGGCCTTGGAAGCAAGTGAGGCTAAAAATATGTATTGGGAATTGGAGGTGGATCTTTTTGAGGCCGCTCTAGCTAACAAGGAACTTACTCGTGCACAATCTGAATTAGTGCATAACATTCTAGTGGAAGCATGTCAACCCATAGAGGATGAGCAATCCATCCTAGAAGATATTTTACCAGCTCAAGAGCAAGAGGAACCCATCATGGAGTTCGAATGTGATGAGGTTGATGAGAATGAAGAACAAGTTGAATATGCTATGAGAATGGAATGTCTAATGGAGATGGAGAAAATTCTCAATGAAACTCCAAAGGAGGAAAGTGAGGTACGAACTCCTACTTTGAAACCCCTTCCCCCAAATTTGAAATATGCTTACCTTGATGAATCAAAGACCAAACCCGTGATTGTTAATGATAGACTTGATGATGACCAATTGGAAAAATTGCTTGATGTGTTGAAATAACATGAGAAGGCTATAGGTTATAGTCTAGATGACCTTAAGGGGATAAGTCCCAACTTTTGCATGCATATAATTCATCTAGAGGAAGATCATAGACCTACCATTCAACCCCAAAGAAGATTGAACCCCCACATGCAAGAAGTTGTCAAAGGAGAAGTCATGAAATTACTTGATGCGGGAATCATATATCCCATATCGGATTCTTTGTGGGTTAGCCCCGTCCAAGTGGTACCTAAAAAGGGAGGTACTACGGTAGTGACAAATGAAAAGAATGAACTAATACCCACAAGAATGATCACCGGTTGGCGTATGTGTATTGACTATCGAAAATTAAATTCCGCAACAAGAAAGGATCACTTCCCCCTACCATTCATTGACCAAATGCTTGAGAGGTTAGCCTCCAACAAATTCTTTTGTTACCTTGACGGGTATTCGGGATTCTTCCAAATCCCTATACACCCGGATGACCAACATAAGACCACTTTCACATGCCCTTATGGCACTTTTGCATATAGGAAGATGCCTTTTGGTCTATGTAATGCCCCCGCCACTTTCCAAAGATGCATGATTAGTGTCTTCTCCGACTACCTAGAGACCATAATGGAAGTTTTTATGGATGATTTTAGCGTTTATGGAAAGGACTTTGACTCATGTTTGCATAATCTTTCTCTTCTGTTGCAAAAGTGTGAAGATGTTAGTCTTGTTTTAAATTGGGAAAAGTGTCACTTCATGGTCAATGAAGGAATTGTTTTGGGTTATTTGATTTCAGAAAACGGCATCGAGGTCGATAAAGCTAAAGTTGAGGTGATAGAGAAACTCCCACCTCCCGTGAATGTTAGAGGGGTGAGAAGTTTTCTAGGTCACGCGGGTTTTATCGTCGTTTCATAAAGGATTTTTCAAAAATAGCAAAACCCCTCACTCAACTTCTGCTTAAAGATGCCCAATTCCTTTTCACTGATGAGTGTGTTGAAGCTTTTAATAGAATTAAGGAAGCACTAATCTCGGAACAATCATCCAACCCCCGAATTGGGAGTTACCTTTCGAGATTATGTGCGACGCTAGCAACTACGCCGTTGGAGCGGTTCTCGGCCAATGGGTAGGGAGAGCTCTTCACGCCATCTATTACATAAGAAAGACCCTCGACCCTCCCAAGTGAATTATGACACAACCGAAAAGGAGCTTCTTGCCATTGTATATGCTTTGGATAAATTCCGTTCCTACTTGCTTGGATCCAAGGTGATTGTATTTTCGGATCACCGTGCTCTCCGACATCTCTTGATAAAGAAGGAGGCAAAACCAAGATTGTTGAGATGGATTTTGCTTCTTCAAGAATTTGACTTGGAAATAAGAGACAAGAAAGGAGCCGAGAATGTAGTGGCAGATCACTTGTCAAGGATCCGGTTTCATGATGAAAATGGAGAAACCCCGATCAATGACTCATTCCCCGACGATATTTTAATGGCCATTCAAACACAACTTGAAAGGCACATCAACCCATGGTTTGTTGATTATGCCAATTATATTGTTGGAAAGGTACTCCCTCCAAACTTGAACCACAACCAAAAGAAGAGATTCCTATTCGAAGTGAAGAGGTACTTTTGGGATGACCCAAACCTCTACAAGGAGTGTAGTGATGGGCTCTACCGGAGATGCATCCCTCAATGGGAAATCCAAGGAATCTTGGAAGGATGTCATTCATCACCCTACGGTGGGCACCATGGAGCAAGAAGAACCGTTGCAAAGATTCTCCAATCGGGCTTCTTTTGGCCTACAATGTTTCAAGATACAAGAGAATTCATCATTCATTGCGACGCTTGTCAAACAACGAGAAATATCTCGTGGAGGAACGAAATGCCACAAAGGGGCATTCTAGAGGTGGAGATCTTCGATGTTTGGGGAATCGACTACCAAGGGCCCTTTGTGACATCCAATGGGAATAAATACATCCTTGTGGCCGTAGATTATGTCTCAAAGTGGGTGGAGGCAATTGCCACCCTAAATGATGATGCAAAAACGGTCACCAAGCTTTTCAAGAAGATAATTTTCCCAAGATTTGGAGTTCCTAGAGCGATCATTAGTGATGGAGGAACGCATTTCCATGAGAAGAAGCTTGCATCCCTTTTGACCAAATATGGTGTCCAACATAGAACCGGCTTGGGATATCATCCTCAAACAAGCGGTCAAGTTGAGATTTCAAATAGAGAGATCAAGCAAATCCTTGAGAAAGTTGTGAACAAGACTCGGAAAGATTAGAGCACAAAGCTTGATGATGCTCTTTGGGCTTATAGGACGGCCTATAAGACTCCCATAGGAGCCTCCCCTTATAAGCTTGTCTATGGAAAGGCATGTCATTTGCCAATCGAATTGGAGTACAAAGCTTATTGGGCAATCCGAGCACTTAATCTTGATCTCAAATTGAGCGGTCAAAGAAGGATGATTCAAATCCAAGAGTTGGAGGAGTTCCGACTACAATCCTATGAGAATGCGAAGATTTACAAAGAAAGAACAAAATTGCTTCATGATAAGAGAATTAGACAAAAGGCCTTGCACAAGGGAGACAAAGTCCTTCTATTCAATTCCCGCTACCGACTCTTTCTGGGAAAATTGAACTCTAGATGGATGGGTCCCTATGTGATAACCGAAGTTGGAAAATATGGAGATTTCGAACTCAATGCGGAAGATGGAAGCAAGTTCAAGGTAAATGGTCAAAGGTTGAAGCCATACTATGAAGGAGCGTTTGTTGGAGAGGTCGAGGTCACCTACCTCGGACCTCCTCACCCTTGAAAGGACCGTCTAAGGGAGAGTTTGGTGGAGTCCTCCCTAAACCACCACTTGTAAATATACTAACCCTCTAACTTGTATTTATTGTTTTATTGCATTTGTTTTAATAAATAGCGTGAACTCTTTTCATGAGCGTAAGTGAGGGAGGGTTACTAATGAATTTTGAATGAAGGAAGGAACGAATTCTCGAGTGTGGGGACGCATCTAAGAGAGGAGAGAAAGTCAAAGGAAGAATTCACAGCCCGAACACGTGCGGATTCTCTGGAATCCGGCCGTCTTGCTGGAATCCGGACGTTTTGAGGAGAAACCGTCCGTCCAGCTACGCTGGGAATTTGAAGATTTTTGGACTGAGGTTGAATCCGAGCGTCCTAGGAAGAAAAACGCCCGTCTTATAGAATCCGGCCGGATTTGAAGAAAGACGCCCGTCTTTTTACCTGTGCATTTCAAGGAAAATTTCTGTAGAAGAATTCGTCCGTCTTCAGAAGAAGACGCCCGTCCCATCATAAAATAATCCGAGCGTCTCATTCTCGGGACGCTCGTCTTTGAGGCGTCAAATTTTGGAAATTTTCGCTGTGACAGAATCCGCCCGTCCCGAGGAGCACGAATCCGAGCGTCTTCAGCTCGAATCCGCTCGTCCTCCCACGATGTTTTGACCCGACTTTTCCCTAATTAAAATACACCCCACCACACATACAGTGACACATCACTACTCCTTCCTCTTGCACTATAAAACCCACCTCCTTATGACTCCCATACATATCCAATCACTCTCTTAACCCACAAAATCAAAAAGCCCCAATTTTCTAGGGTTTCCAAAGGCAACACTCAATCAACAAGGAACATCCTTACCCTTTCACAAATCAAAAGAACCCAACAAAAGAATCAAGAATGGCACCAAGGAGATCCTCTTTTAGGAATACAAGAAGACCAAGGATGATGGGAAGTTCTTCTACCTCCCATCTCAACACATTAAGAAGGGAACATGAAGAGATTGTAGATCTTACAAGGCTTGATGACTTCTCAAATGTGGAATTTCTCAATGATGTGAAAAGATTAGTCTTCCACCGGCTTCTAAGTAAGAATATTCTTCCCACTAAGTTTTTATGTCATGCTACCTTGAAGAAACTTGGGATTTATCACCAAGTGGAAGCTCTCTTTGAGGTTTTTGGTCTTTCAACCCTTTTTCGCATGTATGAACTAACCTATCGGTCCCTTGTGCTTGAATTTTTGAGCTTTTTGAAGATTACAACCTTGAACAAAGTGATATGCATAGAGTTTAGGTTGGAGAATGTTTCTAGGATGATGACCCTTGTAGAATTCGCAAATGTGTTTGGACTTGATGTTTCGCCTATCCGAACATCGAAACCCAAAAAGTATAGTGTTGAACCTTTGTGGAGGGCCATGACGGGCCGGGATTTCATTCATACCAAGGAATGTCTTGCTTTTCATATCCAAAACCCGATCTTGAGGCTTACATATCGATTTCTTTCGGGCACTCTACTTGCCCGCCGAGATCCGGCCATCGTGAGCCAATTAGACCTTGTGTTTATGGAATCCTACCTCAACATTCAAGGGAGAAATGGGTATCACTTCAATGCACCTCTAGTTTTGCTAGAGAAATGGGCAAAGTTTATAAATGGGGATGATGATGGAATGAAGCACATAGTGAATGGAGGACTCATTACTAGACTTGCAAAGCACTTCAACCCAAGGTTCAATGAGAATAATGAGTACACTCCACTTACGGGAAACACGAGAATTAATGAAGATCTCCTCCTCGTCCATCACCATTGGATAACCCTTGAGGGGGTTGATAAGCGGATAAAGTGGTTGACAAAAGGAAGCGATCCGATTTATCTACCAATGGCCGACCTACCACGGATCTCTCCAAGAAGAGGAAACTTGTCTCCAATGCCATCCTACCTCATCCCAAGTCAAACAAGGCAAGCACCACCACCACCAAATCCACCACCACAACAACAAGAACAACAAACTCAAAATGAGAAGATAAAAGTGCCTCCCTACCCTTTCCCCTACCAACCGTATAACCATCCAAGCCCCTTCATCCTCCCCCGTGACGACTTGTTCACGGGAATCTTACAAGATCTACACTACCGTCAATATGAGACCTCCGTGGACACTTACTATGCACTCTATCCTCAATATCACGAGATGGTTCGAAGAGGACGGATTAGTGAGGAAGGAGCTTTCCCCTCATGGGCTCAAATGGATTTTCTCTTCCCCAACTCGGAGAGAGCTAATGAAGGGGCGAACGGTAGACAAGAGGAGGGGAGTGGCAATTCTTGTGGAGGTGACACGGTGGAGCTTGAGAGTGAGGAAGACGAATTCATGAACCCAAGTTTGAGTGATGCTTCAAAGGAGATTTGGGATAGCGATGTAGAAGGAGATGATGCCGATGTCTAGAAGACTACTTCATCACTAGGTGGAGCGGGCGAGAGGCACCCACCTAAGTTTAAGTGAAGTTTTCTCATCTCTCCTCTTTATCTTTCAAAGTTTCATGAAAAGAAGTTTGTGTCTTGTTACCTTGTATTTTTATTAATCTTGATCATTGTTGGAGCAGTCCTAGCACCATAGAGGACTCACACCTCGGTACCATTGAGGTGTTCTCATTTTATTGTTCCCATTTTCAAAATCCAAAATGACAAATTCGTTTCATGCATTGCATAGTGTGTGCATGAACTACACCCATCCTTGGACATTAGCAATAGTGTCTAACTCGGTTTGGGAAAGTTAATGCATACACAACGGGAGGTAATCTAAATTATCCTCTCCGTCATAACAAAAACCCATGCATCATGTAGTGTGTAGCTTAGTGTAGATTGCATTTAGTATAGAAATCATGCATCATCTTTGCATAATTTCCATCATTTTGGCCATTGAGGACAATGCCCATATTAGTGTGGGGATGGGAATTCTAACATTTAACTCTTATTCAAAAAATCCAAAAAAATTGAAAAAGTTCGAAAATCATAAAAATTTGAAAATTGAAAACCCAAAAACAAGTTTATTTCCTTTTGTAGTCTTGTGTATATATTGTTTTGTATATATTGTGTTTGTTCTATCCTTGTTCACATTGATTAACTACGTCACATCGGAGACATGAGGATATTGAAGACCGCATGGTATGATCTTTCCAATCTCCTTTTTCCTCTTTATGTTAATGACTATGTGGCTTTATTTTGATTGATGCGGTATAACAATGTGAACTTAGGACTTGCATTTAGTTTATATGTCATATTAGTTAATAGAATCACTTGTATTAGGATGTTTACATTAGTTGCATCATGGCATGTAGTTGCATGTTAGAAATGTTTTGAAAAATGCCTAATTAGGAACTTTGACAAGAGCAACTAAGCCATTACGCAAATACTTGTTCAACTTAAGACTTTGCCTACTAGAATGGTTGTAAAACACCCTAGATAGTGTCATACTAGTATCTTTTGACCCATGACCCAAGGTGATGTGACCATAATTAGCGCATATTTAGCCCCCGAATTAGCCTTGTTCCCATGCTTTTTAGTGCATATTTGGGTCATTTCTTATCTTTAGTTCTTTGTTTTGCATATTCCTTGAGATTTTGATCCCTTGGTAGGAAAGGAGTAAGAATCTTGCATTTTCATGGCAAAACGAGACTAAATTGATCGAATTCAATGACCAAGCATCAAGGAGAGACAAGATTAGAAGGCCTTTGTACATATTATAGTAGAAGAGCAATGTTGAGAAAGGATCCTTGAGTCCCCAAGGAAATCCCCAAGGAATTTATGAAGAAAAGGGAAGAAAAGAAGAAGATGTCATGCTGAGTGACAATCCGTGCGGATTGTCACCAATCCGGCCGTCCCCCAGCTGCACAATCCGTGCGGCTTTCCTCTAATTCGCTCGGATTCCACCTCCACAATCCGCCCGGATTCCCTCGAATCCGCTCGGACCCCATCGCCAGAATCCGCCCGTCCCGACCTTATTCCGCCCGGATTCCAGCACAGCGTGATTTCCTCTTCTCCAAGTTAAAAAGAAAGAAGCCCTTCATTCGAAAAATACCGGCTCCTCCTTGATCAATCTAAAAAGTGTAATTACTAGTTTAGCCCTTAGTTAACCCTAATGCATCCTCCCTAATTTCCACTATAAATACCCCATCAGTCTAATTAGAGGAGCATGTTCTTCTTATCAATAATTAGAGTAGTTAATATCAATCAAATCTCTCTTTAGTATTGTAATCAACAATTAATCAAGTTCTAATACAAGTTATATTTCCTTAATCTCTCTTTTGTTCATCCTTTATTTTGGGTAATTGAAGATTATTTGGGTTATTGTTGGGAGATTGACAACCTCGCAATCAAGCATTCAAGTACTTCTTTTATCTTTGCTTTATTATTGGAATCATTAGTAGGTATAATTCTCTTAATCCCTTTTTAATTATTGTTAATTACTTTCATTTATTCATCATGTTTCATATTGTTGGTATGATTGACAACCTTGCTAGCATGATCAACATAATAATGAGTGAGTAGTCTCTTAGCTAGGGTTAAATGGGTGATTAGGGGAAACCAACATGGGGAATGATTCATGCTTAAATTAATATGCTTTCATGTTTTATTTGCTTGCTTGTTTTGATCTCAACTCATGCACATGTTATATTTGATGAAATGCTAAGCCTATGAATCCTTGCATTTACTATCATCTTCTATCTTTTCAATGAGACTTGTAAGATATAACCCAACTCGAGTCTCATTAGACCATGCATGTTGTTGAGTAGGGAAGATTAAGTCGACTTGTAGGTGTTGTACAATCTAATCGATTCGGCTCCGGGACCCAAACTTTCCTAGGATTGTAAGATATAACCCAACTCAATCCATCACAACAATAATTGCTTGCTTATAATTTGAGAACATGTTTGTATAATCAATTCCCATGATTCCCCTATGATCCCATGACACCCTAGTGCTTTTTAATCAATTGTTTACACCCCTTTAATTCATCTTGCTTGTTTATTTCCATTGCTATTTTAGTTTAGTGACCTTCTACATCAACCCAATTTGTGACACCCCTTAGACACCACTAGTTGCAATAGAAATCTCATTTCAATACCCGACCCTTTGGATCCGACCTTTACTTGCCTCTTTACTAATTGTAGAGTTGTTTGTGAAATTATAAATTGTGTTTTGATTCGGACGTGACCCAACGACCACACCTTTAATTGTGAACACGAAACGGACCGCTCACAAGGCCTAGTCAATGGTTTGCATGTGAGTCACCTATCCAACCCCGTGATGCGATGTGGACTTGGTTAACTTGTCTAGGTGACCTTGATTGACCTTGTGGTAAGGCAACCCAAAAATATTTTCTATCAATAAGCTTGAAGTGCTCATTTCAAGGAATTTTGTCATGTGGAAGTAATTTAATGCCAAGGAAACCTCAAATGTTATGAATTGTTGAATGTTGAGAAATTTAAATTGTTTTGATGGAGGCGTACCACTTCGATGTGCTTTGGAGCGGGATCCATTGAATTGGGCCCCCACACGGTTGTGAATTCGGCCGCCCAGAGACAGAGTGACTATCACCCCGAAAAGCTATTGTCTAGAGGTTAACCGGTTGCCTAATAAGCGATTGGCGAAAGCAAAGGACACTAGCCCGGAAGGGACAAACCCCATCTAAAATTTTTGAAATGTGAAAGTTGAAGTGAGGTCAATTTTGAATACTAGTCATATCCACCCGTTGTGTATAAAGATTTGAGCATTTCATTCCCAAAAAGCCTTTTTGTCAAGCCACTTTGTCGAGCTTGGGACGATCCATGACCTTTACTTTTGTAGAGAATTCGAGACTTGTCATATCATATGCTACTAGCATCATAGGGATCATCATTGCACCACCATCCGATCGCTCTTGACGAAAGCATTTGGAAATTGAGGACGAAAGTAGTCTAGTTTAACACCATTTGGAGGTGATTTAGTGCCATCCTTTTAGCCTTAGTAATTTGTTGAACTAGTATTTGTGAAGGATTACATGCTCTTAAATTTGTTCCTCTTTAGTGCCTCCGCCACTTGATGAGGAAGTGGCTATTCTTTTGTAGATGCATCCATTATGTGATTTTGTGTGCTTAATGTTTGGATGTGTCGCCATTTTGGCAAGACCCACCTTGCCTTGCAAGAAGGCATCCTACCTCATGGTTGTCTTGTTGTGAGTTGAAGGGGCGGAGTGAGACCCGCTAATTGTCTCATATCGGCTATGTTATTAGGTTAATTTAAATAATGGTCCTAGTCTTTATCACCTCTTTACTCGGGACGAGCAAAGGTTCGGTTTGGGGATATTTGATGTAACCATAATTAGTGCATATTTAGCCCCCGAATTAGCCTTGTTCCCATGCTTTTTAGTACATATTTGGGTCATTTATTATCTTTAGTTCTTTGTTTTGCATATTCTTTGAGATTTTGATCCCTTGGTAGGAAAGGAGTAAGAATCTTGCATTTTCATGGCCAAACGAGACTAAATTGATCGAATTCAATGACCAAGCATCAAGGAGAGACAAGATTAGAAGGCCTTTGTATATATGATAGCAGATGAGCAATGTTGAGAAAGGGTCCTTGAGTCCCAAAGGAAATCCCCAAGGAATTTATGAAGAAAAGGGAAGAAAAGAAGAAGAAGTCTTGCAGAGGCACAATCCGTGCGGATTGTCTACAATCCGGCCGTCCTCCACCTTTCAAAATCCGTGCGGTTTTCCACCAAGACGCTCGGGTTTGGCCACCACAATCCGCCCGGATTCTCTCGAATCCGCTCGGGTTCCATCGCCAGAATCCGCCCGTCCCGACCCTGATCCGCTCGGATTCCTCTACAGCGCATTTTCGTCTTCTCCAAGCTACAAAGAAAGAACCTCTTCCTTTGGAAAATACCGGCTCCTCCCTGCTCAATCTAAAAAGTGTAATTACTAGTTTAGCCCTTAGTTAACCCTAATGCATCCCCCTAAATTCCACTATAAATATCCCATTAGTCTAATTAGAAGAGCATGTTCTTCTTATCAATAATTAGAGTAGTTAATATCAATCAAATCTCTCTTTAGTTTTGTAATCAACAATTAATCAAGTTCTAATACATGTTTTATTTCCTTAATCTCTCTTTTGTTCATCCTTTATTTTGGGTAATTGAAGATTATTTGGGTTATTATTGGGAGATTGACAACCTCTCAATCAGGCATCAAGTACTTCTTTTATCTTTGCTTTATTATTGGAATCATTAGTAGGTATAATTCTCTTAATCGCCTTTTAATTATTGTTAATTACTTTCATTTATTCATCATGTTTCATTTTGTTGGTATGATTGACAACCTTGCTAGCATGATCAACATGATAATGAGTGAGTAGTCTCTTAGCTAGGGTTAATGGGTGATTAGGGTAAACCAACATGGGGAATGATTCATGCTTAAATTAATATGCTTTCATGTTTTATTTGCTTGATTGTTTTGATCTCAACTCATGCACATGTTATATTTGATGAAATGCTAAGCCTATGAATCCTTGCATTTACCACCATCTCCTATCTTTTCAATGAGACTTGTAAGACATAACCCAACTCGAGTCTCATTAGAACATGCATGTTGTTGAGTAGGGAAGATTAAGTCGACTTGTAGGTGTTGTGCAATCTAATCGATTCGGCTCCGAGACCCAAACTTTCCTAGGATTGTAAGATATAACCCAACTCAATCCATCACAACAATAATTGCTTGCTTCTAATTTGAGAACATGTTTGTATGATCAATTCCCATGATTCCCCTATGATCCCATGACACCCTAGTGCTTTTTAATCAATTGTTTACACCCCTTTTAATTAATCTTGCTTGTTTATTTTCATTGCTATTTTAGTTAGTGACCTTCTACATCAACCCAAATTGTGACACCCCTAAGACACCACTAGTTTCAATAGAAATCTCATTTCAATACCCGTCCCTTGGGATCCGACCTTTACTTGCCTCTTTACTAATTGTAGAGTTGTTTGTGAAGTTATAAATTGTGTTTTGATTCGGACGTGACCCAACGACCACACCTTTAATTGTGAACACGAAACGGACCGATCACCTCCACCCTAAACCGTGGTGTTAGAAGTAGTCGGCTAAGCTGTCGAGTTCTGAGTCACACTGTTGTTCGGGCGCTGATAGGATCCGCCATTATTGCGGTTGAAGCCGCCATTGTTGTTGTTCTTCCCTCCGCGGTTACCCCAAGACCCAGATGGCCTGTTCCTAGCAAAACTCTGGCTCGGAGCCTGAGATAAACTCCCCTGATAAGCTCCTGAAAAGCCTCCAACTTTGGCACTGGTACAGTCGTACCTCTTGTGACCCACTCCACCACAGTTGAAGCAAGTAAGGTTGGATTTGTCACTAACACTCAGACCACCACCTCTTGCCCATGCTCGAGATCCCCCTGAAAACAAGACCCTCCAGAAAAAGCCCTAGACTGATCATAGTTGCTCTTCTTGTGGACCGACTGATTGCCTCATTCTCTGCCTTCCTCTTTTCAGTATTCCTTTCCTTAGCCTCCTTGGCCAAGTCCACCAACCTCTCAGCATGCACATCCCGCGCATAAACCTCATTCATATCGCTAAGAAATCCAGCCGGTAACCTAGTCATGATCTTAGGTGCCAACCCTTTTTCGAAACGAAGAGCCAAACCTCGCTGACCCAGCGATATATCTTCTACATAACGTGAAAACTCAAGAAACCGATGATAGTACTTTGTGACAGTCATATCATCAGTCATGGTAAAAGAATCAAATTCGGCTCTCAGCTTGTGACGGATGTGCTCCGGCACAAATTGCTCCCTCATAGCAATCTTTAGACCTGGCCACGGTATATCATCAAGCCCCTCGTCCCTGTAGTATGCCCTCGTATCTTCTTTCACGTTCTGCCACCAAACTGCAGCCTCACCTCTTAGGTAGTACACCACCTGTTCGACAGCCAACTCTGTCGGACACTTTACAACCTCAAGAAGACTCTCCATCTTGCGGTGCCAGTTATCGAGCAACTTAGGTTATCGGGTGCCCTCATAGGTTGAAGGGCTAAAGCGAGCAATGATGGTGCTTAGATGGGTTACGTCTACCGGCTTCTCAGCCCTCTTTCCCACGTTCTTAAGAGCCTCTAGGAGTGCATCCTGCTGCTCAATCATACGGGCTACTTCATCCGTAGTCATCTCAGAGGCTTAGATGTATGCTGCTGACCACTTTGGCGGCATTTTGAGCTGATAGAAGCAAGGAAACGTAAGCACGTAGCCTACAACTCAAAATAAACAAGTCCCTCCACCAAAGACGTACTCGGCCAAGTATGGTGAGATACTCGGTCGAGTACTACTAATACTCGGCCGAGTGTTCCACTCAAGTAGCCAAACGTCGAAAACAAAAAATACATACTCGGTCGAGTATGGGTACTATGCCTCACTCGGTCGAGTGCGCCTATTACTCGACCGAGTGGTCACAATCTAGTAGCTACTTCT
Source organism: Silene latifolia (assembly GCF_048544455.1). Taxonomy (NCBI): domain Eukaryota; kingdom Viridiplantae; phylum Streptophyta; class Magnoliopsida; order Caryophyllales; family Caryophyllaceae; genus Silene; species Silene latifolia. The sequence goes on from NC_133532.1 coordinate 29,723,354, forward strand.
ACATACACAACGATCAAGACTCGGTCGAGTGCCTGGTTACTCGGGCGAGTATCCCCTACTCGGTAGAGTACCCGCCGTGCTCGACCGTGTCATGCCAAAAACGAGATACAAACTTGCGTTAACATACTTAAACATGCTTTTCTATTTACACACACACACACACACACACACACACACACACACACACACACACACACACACACACACACACACACACACACATATATATATATATATACCCTTTCAAAAGTCAAAGTCAAGTAGTAAACACATAACATGCTCAAAGCCTATCATATTCAACTACGCAATTCACTTTTCATTTACCACCATGTTCAAATTCTTTCATCATTTCATCCAATAACTTCACAAGGTTCACAGCTGCAAGTACCACACACATAACTTTAAACACACAACGATTTCCAAGACTCCCCCATGTGATCGGCTCGAGATCGTAAGGGCCTCAATGCGACTTTTGGACGTCTCCCAAGTCCTTACGGTAGCTCCAAACAACTCTCCCCGGGTTCTTTTTATTTAGACTTCCTATGTACATTAGGTTCATTAGTTTTAGGTTCTGATACCACTTTATGACACCCCCACATACCAAGGTGCCTTACAAGGACCACCCTAGCATAAGAGTCGTCACCATCTCGGTTTTCCAAGGTTAGTATTATAATACTACGGTATTCTAAGTTGCTTACTCGGCCGAATAAGTATGTCGTATGTTTTTGGACAGACTACTGTCCAGGAATACACGGCCGGGTATGGGAATAATCGACCGAGTAGAGGATACTTGGTCGAGTATACTCTATACTCGACCGAGTATTCGGTCTGACGAGGTTTATTTCTGCAGTTTGATTTAGAAAGGATTAGAGTTATATAAAACGGGATTTACAGTTCTTAATCATTTTAACAAAACCTAAACTTACAACGTAACTCTAATCCTCTCCAAATCTCTCTCTCTCTCTCTCTCTCTCTCTCTCTCTCTCTCTCTCTCTCTCTCTCTCTCTCTCTCTCTCTCTCTCTCTCTCTCTCTCTCTCTCTCTCTCTCTCTCTCTCTCTCTCTCTCTCTCTCTCTCTCTCTCTCTCTCTCTCTCTCTCTCTCTCTCAAGTGCGTGGATCATTTGTGAGTCTATTTCATCTTTCCTTGCGTCGATTGTGTCAGTAAGCCTCTAATTATATAAATTTCATTAATTTGTCTTTTAGGGTGTTGCCCTAATTTATGATTTGGGGTAAAGGGGTTTTTGGCATGTTGTAATTGGAATTATGTGATTGTTGTTAGGTGGAGACTTCGTAGAGGAGCCATTTTATCTTACTTGATTGTGTCATTGCAGTTTGTGATAAGTTAGGGTTTTCCTACTCGGTTTACTGTTTAATTGATTTGAAATTATGTGGTAATTGTTTGTATGATTGATATTGTGATTATTTGCAGTTGTTGGGTTGGAGTTTGGTGTGGTGTGATGATGGTTGTTGGTGATGTTCGCGAGGCGCATCCTCGGCTGAGTGAAGTCACTTGCGGGAGTGGCTTCACTCCCTAGTTTTGTCCTCTATGGAACCCGCCACAAGAGGGTATGTGCACATTCATGAACAGGGTTATCGCTCGTTGATGAGCGGGGATTTGGTGGGCAAGGCTGCGGTCCCCCACTGGCAAGGCTACACACTTTAGTGTGTAGTCAATTACATGATGTGATTGGGAGTTTGAGGTGGATGATGATCAGCTGTTTATCTTATCGTACTTGTATTATTTTAATTATGGAGTAAACTGACCCGGTTGTTGTTTTGTAAATCTGTGGTGATCCATTCGGGGATGGGGAACATATTATGACAGGTGATGATGGTTATTAGCTTTGGGGCGAGATGGGGAGTCATCACTCGAGTCTAGCTTCCGTTGTCATGAGATTTATCTTTCAGTTTCAGTTGTTGAACATTAGTAACCTTTATTTTGGATTTGGTTTTGGAAGATGTAATCATTAATTCTTTATACTTTAATAATTGTTGTTTTGGAATGGTAACTTTGATATATTAGCCTCGGAAAACCGAGATGGTGATGGTCTCTCATGCTAGGGTGGTCCTGGTAAGGCACCATGGTATGTGGGGCGTGTCACAAGTATATTAAAATTACCATTCCAAAACAACATATATTAAAGTATAAATAATAAACGATTACAAGTACCAAAACCAAATCCAAAACAAATGTTTGCTAGTGTTTAACAACTGAAACTAAAACGATAAATCTCATGACAGCAGAAGCTAGACTCGAAGTGATGACTCCCATCTCAACCCCAATGCTAAAGACCATCATCACCTGTCATAATCTGCTCACCATCCCCGAATGGATCACCACAGATTAACAAAACAACAACGAGGTTAGTTTACTGCATAATCAAAATAAGACAAAGTACGATAAGACAAACAGCTGTTCACAATCCACCTCTAGCTCCCAATCTCATCACGTAACTGACTACACACTAAAGTGTGTAGCCTTGCCAGTGGGGGACCGCAGCCGTACCCACCTAAGCCCCACTCACCAATGAGCGATAACCCTATTCATTAATGTGCACATCCCCTCCTGTGGCGGGTTCCACAGAGGGCGAAACTAGGGCGTGAAGCCACTCCCGCAAGTGACTCCACTCAGCGGAGGATGCACCTCACGAACATCATCATCAACCATCACAACACCAACACCAAACTCCAATCCAACAACAGCAGATAATCACATTATCAATCGTATAAATAATTACAACACAATCTTAAATCAATTAAACAGTAAACCGATTAGGGAAACCCTACGTTAGCACAAACTGAAATGAGACAATCAAGCAGGCTAAAATGGCTTCTCTACGAAATATCTACCTAACAACAATCACATAATTCCAATTACAACATGACAAAATCCCCTTTCCCCCAAATCATAAACAAGGGCAAACCCTAGGAGACAATTTAACGAAACTCATAGAACTTAAAGGCTTACCGACACAATCGACGCGAAAGAAGGATGAATAAGACTCACGAACGATCCACGAACTTGGGAGAGATTTGGAGATGATTAGAGTTACGTTGTAAGTTTAGATTTTGGTAAAAATGATTAAGAAACTGTAAATCCCGTTTTATATAACTCTAATCCTATCTAAATCAAACCGCGGAAATAAACATCGTCAGACCGGATACTCGGTCGAATGTAGAGTATACTCGACCGAGTATCCTCTACTCGGTCGAGTATTCCCATACTCGGCCGAGTATTCCTGGACAGTAGTCTGTCCAGAAACACACGACTCACTTACTCGGCCGAGTAAGCCATATTCGGCCGAGTAACGGACTTAGAAACAGTAGTATTACAATAGGGGCCTTAATCCGTCATTAGGAGATATCTTTTTACACTCTCTTACACCTTTCATATAGCCTTAAGCAAAAATTCTCTCTAGTTTTCATTAGTTTACATCTGGCTAAACATTGGGTTCTTAAACAATTTACATTTTGTTAAGCTTTTGGTTCTTATAATACAATCTTTCCATTCAAGTTATATTTGGGTTTTCATTTTTGTTCTTCCATTCAAGTTCCAAGTTCTTTATTTCGGTAATTTAGATTCTAGTTTATTACGTTATTGCATTTTCCATTATCGTTATTTTATAATTTACATTTTAGTTATTCGAATTGCAATATTAGTTTGTTAATACATTTTGTTATCAAGTTATCATCACTAGTTTATCATTAGCATTCCATATTACATTTCTCATATTTATCATGTCACTAATTTAAATGTTATTTCTATTTAGTTTATTCATAATTTATAATATTTCATTTAGTTATATTTACATTATAATCATGTTTATTAATTCATATAACATTAGTTTTATTAATGCTAAATTAAATGAAATGATAATCATGTTTATTAGATCACTAATTTAAATGGTAATCATGTTTCATTTATAATATTTTTTTATTAATTCTAAATTAAATGAAGAGATAGAGAGAGAGAGAGTGTGATTCTCAGAAAAACCCTAAAAACTGTAAAAGAACAACAAAAACCCTAAAAATGTCAATTGATTGTTCAAAAGTCGAACAATTCCCTCCTCTGATCTCTGTTATTTCAAACCCTAAAAACAAAAATTCATCTAATAATGTTGCATCGTCTTCTGTGGTTACTCCTGCTGTGGGGGGAGGGCCTGGAAGTGCTGACGTGGGAAAAGAAAGAGTGTAAATGAAGTTGTTGGTATTGCTCCCTATGATTTGGAATCGATTATTCCTGAAGAGCAGGATTGGGTAGTTCAACGCAGAAGGAAAGGAAAGAGCCATTATCGGTGATTGAGGAAGAGCCTGTTGAACTACTGAGGTTTACAGAAGAAGATATTAAGGAGGAACTCGAATTTTGGAAGAGCTCGGTCTACTGCTTCGTTCTAGGTGCTAATTCGCCTGTGGAAGTAGTGGATGGCTTTATCAGGAGGATTTGGGCACATTTACCTATTGATAAAGTGTCCTTTCTTCCTAATGGAGTTTTTTTGTTCGCTTTACTTCGAGCACTGCTAAAGATCGTGTCTTGCAGCGAGGGCACTTCTTATTTGACAATAAGCCACTTATTGTCAGGCCTTGGAGTGCTGATGTTGAGTTAGTGAAGGAAGATGTCAAGGAAGTACCAATATGGGTGAGGTTTATGCATGTTCCTCTAAAGTTGTGGGGTAAGTGTTTGCCTAAACTTGCTGGTTTGTTAGGTAAATTTGTTCAATGTGATGCTGTTACCAAGGATAAAACCCGTTTGGGTTTTACTCGTGTCATGATTGAAGTTCCGTTTGGTAAAATAATTCCTGAGTCTGTTAAATTTCTAGATGAAGATGGGTGTGTGGTTACTGTTAAGGTGGAATGTGAATGTAAGCCAGTCCTTTATAAAAATGTCAAGGGGTTGGGCATGAATCTGCAAATTGTAGGAAAACTACGAAACCACAAGCTCAGAAGGTGACTGGGGTGAAGGAGGGTCAAAAGCAGTGGAGGCCTAAGGTACAGCAAAAGAAACATCCTGTCCCTATGGTTTCTCAGAAGGTAGTTTCGGAGGGACCCGAGGTGTCTCTAGATAATCCCTCTATTGAGGTCCTAGCCACTCCAGTGGTAAAACCCAATAAGTTTCAAGTGTCTTGGTCTAGAAATGGGAAATATAATATGGTGAATACCCCTGCAAGGAAAATTATACGACTTAGCAGGCAAAAATTGTTGGATCATGGACAGAGTTCTGAAAATTTTTGTAATTCTACCTTCTTAGAATCTCTGAATAATATGACTCCTACTGTTGGAATTGGTGTAACTGGTAGTGTGTTACCTCCTTCTGGGGGTAATGCATAATTTTGGTTTTTGGAACATTAGGGGATTAAATAGTCCAACTTGTAGATACGCAGTATTTGCACCTTCCAAAAACCACCCGATGATGATCGGACTATATCGTGTTTTTGATATGCGTGCGTAGATTGGCTATACATGAGACGGTTTAATGCACTACTCGGATATGAAAAATGGTTTCAAAAGTTTTCTAACTTCATTTGCATTAAAATAACACTATTTAGAGTTAAAACCGTCTTCGGCCCCAAAACCGACTCAGAAACCCGCAACTCGAGTCAACCTGAGTCAACCCAAATATCGAATGTCAAAAATAATGCCATGAATGTTTTCATCATGTCATTTCCATTAAAATGACCCTAATTAGAGTCAAAACCGTCTTCGGATGCAAAACCGACTCAGAAACCCGCAACTCGAGTCAACCCGAGTCAAACCAAATCTAGAATGTCAAAAATAATGCCATGAATGTTTTCATCATGTAATTTCCATTAAAATGACCCTAATTAGAGTCAAAACCGACACCGGGCTAAAAACCGACTCGAAATTTAAATCCCGACTCACACGGGTCAAACCTGAGTTAAGCACACAAAAGACCTACTTCAAGTAACACCAAAATCATCTTATTAGATGCCCATATTGTTACACGACATCCTATTTTATTACCACAAATCAATAATGGATGGAGAATAGGCCACATCCAAATTGAAAGGGACAATACACCCATTTGTATCACGAGGTAGCTCGCGCCTCAATGGGGTGTCTGCTTAGCCTCTAAGCAAACACAACCGACCTACCATCCCACATTTCTCTATAAATACCAACCATCACACACTACAATCTTCAAGCGAGAGTCCGCCCCCTCACATCTCCCTTAAACTTCTATACTCGACTTCCTAAGTCACAAAATCGACACGTGTTTACGACCTACCAATCGTAAACACAAGCCTTACACATTTTGTTTGGTACCGTCGCCGTGCATTCGACCGACCCATTTGACCAACTCGATTCATTAATCAACATGTTCTAATTAACATATTTTCAACATATTTTCAAAACCAAATCCTTTTTTAAGGCACTCTTTTAAACTTCTTTGATCGCGAGTAGTCACAACGAGAAAACCGTCTCTAAAGTCGTCTACCACGCAAACATCAAAATACGTAAGTTTGAGGGTGTAAATATCTCACATTAATTCATGTCTTTACTGTTTTGATGAGTTTATGAGCATGAACAATGCATAACACGATTCAAAGTTAGGTTAGACGAGCCAAAACCGAGTTTTGGCCTGAGACAGAAGCTCCTTGCTATGCAAGGAAGCTCGCTCCTCTTGTGGTTCTAGGGTTAGACTCATCCGTTTTTGTTCTCGTCTTTCCCCTTTAATCCATTTTCATATTTGTAATCGGTTTTTACCATTTCAAATGTTTTAATTCATTTTTATGATATAAATGTTTTGACCATTACAAAAATCATCCTTGGTTCCTTATACCATGACGGTTTATTCCGTGACTCGATGATATTATTGGTTAATTACATTTTAATGGGTATTTTAAACACCTTTTATTTTATTTACCATTTTTCTCATTTGTTTACATTTGCAAACATATTAGTCATATTTCATAATCATCCTTGGTTCCTTATACCATGTCGGTTTAATCCGAGTACGATGACAAACTTGACTAAATACAAATAAATGAAATTAACATAATTAGTTCAAATCAAACATTTTCCTTTTACACATTTTACTATGCTTTTCAAACTTGCAAATACGACAACGAATATTACTAACATAATAGTAATTATCCCGAGTCATGCAAACCATACTTGCAAATCATTTATTCACAAATACGGTTTTAAACAACCATTTTAACAACCAGGAGGCATCTCTTGGTTCGCCCCATGGCTCGCGCCCCAAGAGGCCCTCTGCTTTCATATTTCAGAACCAGGGTAGAGCCCCTTACCTCGCCAATAGGCTCGCGCCCTAATGGGGCTGTCTAGCTCTGTTCTGCCTCGTTTTTAACACTTGTCTTGGACGATCCCGATTACAGTTAATCTGAATACATGACGGATCAGATTGGCAAGCTTACGTTTTTACACTTTGTCAATTAAACACACTTCTTTTTCAAATAAATAGATCGTGTTAAGCATCATAACCCGAATTTGGTAAATGGATGTTTAATTTCCGTTCTCACATGCAAATAATTCTAAATCCAACTTGATACCTTATACTTGATACTTGGATTAAATCAACCGACATAGAAAGCTCTCACATGTTAGTGTTGGAGCTTGTGTCCTCCACAAATTAGTGTGATAACATTTGTAAATCTCTTACAGGTTCACAAGGGTATACTTCGTATATTTAATCAGTTGATTAACGTTTACCTAATAACGGTTGGCTTGCTAGAAAGTTTGACGTTATTATCATACAGATGGCGGTGATCAACTGGTCCCTAAATGTCACACCTATAGGACGTATTTGAGAAATGTGGTTATAGAAATATAATCACATTGATGCCCAAAATGACTAAAAAGTTAGTCAATGTGTTGATGAGATAATTATTTAATGAAAATTGAATAATATTAAGTTGAGACGAATTAACTGTCAATTCGTAAAATAAATATAATAAGTTATATTTAATTAAATATATATAAGGTTAGTTTGGACGAATTAATCTGTTAATTCGTAGTTAAATATAATCAGTTGTATTTAAAATCAACAAGTTGAATGTGTCATAGTGGTAATAGTGAGGGTACACATACCAAGAGGTCATGGGTTCGATCCTCACTAGCTAGATGACAATTTAACACACTTTATATATTTTTGGAAAGACCAAAAATAAGGAAACTTTTATTCCTTATTTCGGTCAACAGTTGCCGAAAATTAGGAGAGTTATTTCTTTCCTAATTGATTTCGGATTTCGGTCTATTTAAAAATAAAGGTAGAGAATTATTTCGAACCTAATGCTTTTTCTTGACCTTGCCTCCTCTTTCTCATCACAAGAACAAAAGACAATAAAATTTTACAGAAAATTTTAGATTGATTTCTAGCATAATCAAAGGGCATATCTCAGATCGTCTTGGGTGCAACTAATAGGCGAATATCAATTTTGATATTGTTCTTAGGCCATATTTGCTAGGACCAAAGGTTATTTCTGAATCCTTTACTTTTGTTTATTTATTTTATTTTATGACCATTGATCATCTGCATTAAATCGTTATAATCCTTCTAGTTTAAGGGAAGTATACAGACTTATTTACCACACGTGGTATCAGAGCCATAGGCTACGATTTTAATTTTGATGATTTTCATAAAATTTGTATGTAAACTATAACCTAATTTTCGAGAAAAAAATAAGGGTTTCTTTTTTTTCGGCTAAAAAAAAAAAAAATGCCCGAGTTTTTTATCTTTCGGCCTGTTTTTTTTTTCTTCTTTCGTTTTTCCTTTTGTTTGATGATTTATATCCAATTTCTTTAGATAATATCATTGTTTTAATCGGTTAAAATTATCATATGAGAATTGGTAGATTTTGATTTAATGCAGATTAAGTTAAAATAAATATAGTATCATCATGTCATTGATACAAGAACTTGTTTTTGCTATATAGTTTTAGCATATAGGATTAATCATGATTGTTAATTCATTTGCTAAACCATGTTCTATTAGCAACTATAAACTTTGTTCTTCATCAATTTTTGTATTAGGGCTTTTTTCCGCAAAAGGGAAATAATTTTGACGGCTCAATTTTTTTTACGTATGCCGTGAAAAAAAAAACGTTTTTAGGTTATTTTTTTTCTCTATTACCGAATCAGAAAAAAAGAAAAGAAGGAAAGTTTTTTTTTCGAAAAAAATTATGGAAGTTTTTTTTTTCTTAATTGCCGAATAAAAAAAAGGGGGAAGGGGCTGTTTTTTTTTTATGATCAGCCGTGTAGTAGCTGTTAAAAATAATAAAAAAAAAATTGTTTATTTTTTCAAATTTAGAACCAATTTTAAATGGTTTTTGTTTTTTTTTTTTTTTGGCCAATTAGTTATTGTGAATCGGTTCACAATTTAAAGATACCGAGTTATTTTAAAGCGGTTTAAAATTTTGACGGATAGAATTCATATTACAAGTTTAATATGGATTGAAATGAAATTAATGTGATTAAATTGCGGAATTGTCAGTTAATTTAATTTAAATAGGTGGGGATAAATTAATCAACATAATTAATGTATTGTATTGTGTATGTTTAATTTATTTTAGTTGATGCTTTTAATTATGTTGAATGAATCGAATGAATGAATTTTATTTACGTATTTAATTTTGCAATCAGTTGTAATTTGTAATACTTAGTGTGGCCTTAGTCAATTATGTTTTCGAAATGAAGGAAACATGATTTTTATGTAATTATGAGATCTCGAATCTCCTTTATTTTAGTTTTGGGTTTTGAAAATAGAATGTAATTAATAGGTCAATTATGTAATTTTATTTATTGTAATTTCAAAGAAGACTAAAGATGAAGATTCAAGCTCACTCCCGTACATGGATCAAGATGGAACATCAAGACAAGCTTCTCGGGTCCAAGGATGGATTCCAAACTTGTATTTATTGTTCATTTTGATAGGATAGGCCACACTAGGACTTTTACTGGTTTTTTTTTTTTTACGTTTTTCATTTTATTGCTTTTCATTCACTTGCTAGTAATTGCATCATATTCCGCCTAAAACCAAACCACCTACTACTAAAATGCATGAAAATTGACTCATATAGGTTGTATGTTAGTTTTCATGGACATGCAGATGTCACAGTCTTTAAGCCATCACCTTAGTTTAAATCATTCTCGCATGCTAGATTATAGTTCACTTAAAATGAATTAATAAAGTTGATGGGATCTTCCTCTAAAACGGAAATTGAGATTAGTCTTTATAAGGGCAAACATTTATGAATCCCTTCTTCGTCGGTAGGCCTAATATGACCCCTTCTACGTTGGGTAAGTAGTTGTGTTGACTTAGTTTACCTCAACATTGTAGTCCGAAGAGTTTCTCGTGATTATGATGGACTAAAGATAGTATTTACAGAAATTTATCGACCAAGAATTCTAACGGTAGAATTCGCTAACAGGTTAGCTTATCAATTTACAGAGAATTGAGTCTTGGGGTCATTTATATAATTCTTGAGGGAGGTCAATTGTATAAATGTTTTTGAGTCTTCGCGTTATGACATTAGTTCATTAGACTTAAAATAAAAACGATGCATGCTTATTATTTTATTCTTCTTTCGCGGTGTAGAACACGCTTATTATCAATAATACTGTTACAACAAATGGATGGAAATAACGCAATCCCAATGCCTAGTGCCACACTAGATCGTTCGTCCTGGCTTAAAATGTTCATGGACCAAATGAATCAGTCCACTCGACTGAAGAATGATGGGTCCAACTTTGCGGACTGGGAGGCGGCACTACGGAATGCTGCCACTGCTGACGGTATGCTCAGGTATTTAACTGAGCCAATACCGGTCAACCTAGGCCCAAATGCAGGAATCAACGAGTCACTCGCTTATAGTGATTTCGTTATGGAAGCGGGTGCGATAAAGAACGTACTCATCTTTGCAATGGAAACCAATTTGCAGAGACGCTTCATTACCCAAGGTGCAAACAAGATTTTCACCTCGCTCACTAACGAGTTCTAAAAGGCACCGAGAATCGTTACATATGAGCATACCTATCGCTTCTTTGCTGCGAAACTCCAGAAGGGCCAACCGGTTAGCCCACACATTCTTCACATGATTGAGAATGTCGAGAAACTAGAGTCACTGAATTGTAGAATTAGTGAGAGCATTGTCATTGACCGAATGCTTCATTCTCTTCACGATGGTTTTGCCCTTTTCAGGGCGAACTACTACATGAATGACTTGAAAAAGAGTCCTCATGAGCTACACTCCCTTCTCGCATGCACCGAGAAGGATATGAAATTGAGTGGGAGCATGAAGCAGGATGTTCTCACGATTCACAACAAGAGTAAAGGTAAGGGCAAGGTTCATGGCGACCTAGCTGTAGGTAAGCCAAAGTTTAAGAAGCCAGGAAACGGTAAGAGTGCGCCTGGTGAGACTAGTGGCTCACAGGGCAAGACAAAGAGCAAGGGAGGTGACATTGAGTGCCACCATTGTCACAAGACTGGACATTGGAGGAGGAACTGTCCCGTCTACCGTGAGGACATCAAGGCAGGCCGCGTCGTTCCTGTTGGTATGTCATCTTATATTCATAAGATTGAGATTAACCATGCAAGTTTCGGAACTTGGGTACTAGATACTGGTTGTGGTTCTCATCTGTGTAATCACCTGTTGGGCCTAAAGAACATCATACCTCTCGAAAAAGGTGATGTGGACCTGCGAGTCAAGAATGGAGCACGAGTTGCTACTGCCTCGAAGGGAACATATGTAATCCAACTCCCTAGTGGTTTTGAGTTATTTTTAAATAACGGTTACTATGTACCCAGTTTATCTAAGAATATTATTTCTGTTTCCGTACTTGCTAAAGACGGTTTTACATTTTCAATAAAGGATAATAGTTGTATTTTCTCTTTTAATGAAATGATTTATGGCAAAGCAGTTTCCATGAATGGAATTTCTATCTTAGATCAAACCACGGAAGTATTACACATGAATAATTAGAAATTAAAGGTTGGTGACAAAGATCAAACTTATCTATGGCATTGTCGAATGGGACACATAAATGAGAAACGCGTAAAGAAACCCGTCGATAATGGGACTATTCCCTCATTCGGATTTTCTGCATATGGCACGTGTGAATCATGTCTCATTGGCAAGATGACTTGAATTTCCTTCAAAGGTGTTGGAATGCGCGCTAGTGACCTATTAGGACTCATACATACGGACGTATGTGGACCTATGTCAATTACCGCTAGAGATGACTATAGATATTTTATCACTTTCACAGACGATTTGAGTAGATACGGATATGTCTACTTAATGAAGCATAAAAGTGAGTCCTTTGAGAAATTCAAGGAATACCAGAATAGGGTACATAACCAACTGGGTAGAAAGATTAAAGCACTCCGTTCAGATCGAGGTGGCGAATATCTTTCAAATGAGTTTGATCAACACCTGAAAGACTGTGGAATCGCTCTACAGTTAACTCCACCTGGAACACCTCAATTAAATGGTGTGTCCGAACGGAGAAATCGAACCTTACTTGGTATGGTTCGATCCATGATGAGTCACACCGTAGTGCCTGATTCATTATGGGGTTATGCTCTTTTGTCAGCTGCTCTTATACTTAACCGAAGTCCGTCTAAAGCTGTCGACAAGACTCCATATGAAATGTGGAAGGGAACGGTACCTAACCTGTCCTTTATTCGGGTTTGGGGCTGCAAGGCTTATGTCAAGTGGAGACACGAGGATAAGCTCGGCCCGCGATCGGTCAAGACATACTTTATAGGTTATCCAAAACGAACATTTGGTCATTACTTCTATTCGCCTACCGAACATCGAGTTTTGTTGCGGCTAGTGCGACGTTCTTAGAGAAAGAATTTCTCGAGAACAAGACGAGTAATAGAACCTTCGAGCTGTCGGAGATTCCAGAACCAACAACCGAGGAACGGATGGAGGAAGTTGTACCTCCAACTGATGATACGGTTAATATTCTTGAGGAACCTAGGAGGTCGGGTAGAGACTCTCATCCTCCGGACAGATACATTGGTATGGTCGAGGAGAAGGACGTATTACTTCTAGAAAGTAATGAACCCGCAACCTATAAAGGTGCTATGGCCTGTTCCGACTCAAAGCTATGGCTCGAAGCCATGCAATCCGAGATGGACTCCATGTATGAGAATAACGTATGGGATCTAGTTTATTTACCTAATAAGGTAAAACCTCTATAAAGGCAAATGGCTTTACAAAATAAAGCATTCTCGTAGACGCGCAACCAGATATCTATAAGGCACGACTTGTGGCAAAAGGTTTCACTCAAGTGCAAGGATTGCATTATGATGAGATTTTTGCACCTGTAGTCATGCTACGTTCCATTCGGATAATCTTAGCGATTGCCGCATTTCATGATTATGAGATTTGGCAAATGGATGTAAAAACCGCCTTCTTAAACGGTTATTTGGAGGAAGAGTTGTACATGGTGCAACCCGAAGGTTTCATAGATCCTAAACATCCTAAGAAAGTATGCAAGCTTAAGCGTTCCATTTATGGACTTAAGCAAGCTTCTCGGAGTTGGAATCATCGTTTCGACCAAGTGATAAAAGAGTATGGTTTCACTCGATCAGTCGAAGAACCATGCTTATATATCAAGTCGAGTGGGAGCAAGATTGTATTCTTGATATTGTATGTCGATGACATACTCTTGATTGGGAATGACATTCCTCTTCTATCTTCGGTTAAAGAATGGTTGAAGAACCATTTCCAGATGAAAGATCTGGGTGAGGCACAACGTATTTTGGGAATTCGTATCTACCGAGATAGATCACGACGGACGTTATCACTTAGTCAGGAGTCTTATTTGAATAAGGTTCTTGAGAGGTTTAGCATGACCAACTCCAAGAAGGGGAACCTTCCTATGATGACTGGGATGCAGTTGAGCAAGTCTCAGTCACCCACGACGCCTTTGAAGGGTTGAACACATGAGTCGTATTCCTTATGCATCCGCAATAGGATCGATCATGTATGCCATGATATGCACACGTCCGGACGTGGCACATGCATTGAGTATGACGAGTCGGTACCAAAAGAATCCAGGTACCTACGGAGGACTAAGGATTGGGTATTGACTTATGGAGGAGATACTAAGCTATGCACAACCGGTTACGCAGATGGTAGCTTCCAAACGGATCTCAGTCCGGTTCGTCTTCACTCTTAGTGTGTTGTAGCAGATTCTACTACTGAGCCATTGAAATATGATAAGCATTGAGGGCACGTTACTTCCATGAGAATTAAACGTGTACCTGAGTTATAATAGTTGATTATGAATTCGATACGTTATCTTTTTCATATACTATTTATAACTACATCGGTTTTATAATATTTTGTTTTTCATGTGGATTGTACTGACAACATTGAACGCCACAAAGTAAACTGAATTACATTATATTTGTTTTGGTCCGTAATCGCCAATGTGAGCTGATAACTCGGCTATTATATTGTGCAGTCGATTGATGGTGGGTTCAACGAACCATAAGTCAAACGGTTGACTGATCGATCACAGATACGAGATTATGACGATACCTCGTAGGACAACGTTTTGTGACAACGTAATGGAGTCCTAAATGTTTAATAACATTCGGTGCCAGGTCGTGGATAGGACATCCATTGTGTACTTAGAGTCGATTCTTTTGACTATCAACTGTCTCTTGAGATTAAGGCAGTCTTTGGGTGACTTTGGTTTCTTTCTCACGGTCTACCGTAACTGGGGCTAACTAGATTTTTTCTGGGTCATTTCATACTGTGCTTACGTCTGCAGGATTCGAGTCGAGGAAAATATCCATCCCTTATCAGGTATAGTTATTTCTCAGGGCCACTCGAGGATTTGTAACTGAAATGCATGGCCATGCTCGAATGTTGATTCGTTTATCAATTAAGTTACTCTCTAGTCGGGAGAACCACTCTTGATGCTGATCGCTTGTAAAATACGACCTTTGTGAATTCGGATTTGCAAATTGTTTTACATTGAGTGGGAGAAATTTTAAAGGATATGAGAATCGGTTATCGCACATACACTTGTGAGGACAAGTGGGAGTTTGTTGGAGGTTGTGTCCTCCACAAATTAGTGTGATAACATTTGTAAATCTCTTACAGGTTCACAAGGGTATACTTCGTATATTTAATCAGTTGATTAACGTTTACCTAATAACGGTTGGCTTGCTAGAAAGTTTGACGTTATTATCATACAGATGGCGGTGATCAACTGGTCCCTAAAGGTCACACCTATAGGACGTATTTGAGAAATGTGGTTATAGAAATATAATCACATTGATGCCCAAAATGACTAAAAAGTTAGTCAATGTGTTGATGAGATAATTATTTAATGAAAATTAAATAATATTAAGTTGAGACGAATTAACTGTCAATTCGTAAAATAAATATAATAAGTTATATTTAATTAAATATATATAAGGTTAGTTTGGACGAATTAATCTGTTAATTCGTAGTTAAATATTATCAGTTGTATTTAAAATCAACAAGTTGAATGTGTCATAGTGGTAATAGTGAGGGTACACATACCAAGAGGTCATGGGTTCGATCCTCACTAGATGACAATTTAACACACTTTATATATTTTTGGAAAGACCAAAAATATGGAAATTTTTATTCCTTATTTCGGTCAACAGTTGCCGAAAATTAGGAGAGTTATTTCTTTCCTAATTGATTTCGGATTTCGATCTATATAAAAAGAAAGGTAGAGAATTATTTCGAACCTAATGCTTTTTCTTGACCTTGCCTCCTCTTTCTCATCACAAGAACAAAAGACAATAAAATTTTACCGAAAATTTTAGATTGATTTCTAGCAGAATCAAAGGACATATCTCAGATCGTCTTGGGTGCAACTAATAGGCGAATATCAATTTTGATATTGTTCTTAGGCCATATTTGCTAGGACCAAAGGTTATTTCTGAATCCTTTACTTTTGTTTATGTATTTTATTTTATGACCATTGATCATCTGCATTAAATCGTTATAATCCTTCTAGTTTAAGGGAAGTATACAGACTTATTTCCCACAGTTAGGTTAAGACTTTTGGATGTGCATTCATGCATTTAAACCGTTTTATCAACTATTGCACTTAAACAACCATGATCGATTAATAGAGGCCGCTAACGCGGGCGGGATTGGGTGTTCGATTAAAGGGCTTATCAATACGTACCCTCACCCCATACTCAGAACCTTTGGATAGTGGATGGCTTTATCCAGGGCGTACGAGAGTCATTTTAGGCGTAGAATGCTAAAAGGGGGACGAGTCCTTATCTTTAGTACCTATGTCAAACACTGCTTTGTGCTTCGTTTGACCTAGGTATAAAGTGGATTTCGAACGAGTTCCAGGCATCCCATAAATGCTTGGTGGCGACTCCGAATGTCTCTAATCGTTTCGAGACCTTTACCGAGATGAAACCGACCGATCTAAAGCGATCCGGTCGAAAGCATTTTTACGTCACCGAGCGTGGCTTTCTAGACCGCTGCATGTCCACAGATTGGCTTGGCGTGTAGATGGCCCGTGACCGCATATCGGTAAGTGGCCCAAATCCACAGACCGGCCATTGGCCCATGTCCACAAATTGGCAACTCCGCTGGGGAAAACTAGGACACTTGTGTCTTTGTGATCCTTAGAGGTGAAACTCGAACGAGGTCGTGGTTAAACTGCATTAATTGATATTACAGTCATAAGTCGGGTTCCTTGTCCAGGCCCACAACCTAACCCTTTTCGACCAATTGGCTCGTCCCGTCGGCGTGAGTTTTCTCATCCCTGCGTTTCGAATCCCGATTGAGTCAAGCATACTGTTGAAGTTACACATTTCTGTTTCGTCAAAGAGCTTTCATCACCTTCGATCACGAGGCTAGGGCACCCTCCTTACACATTTTGTTTAGATTGGTATCCCTCTCGCAAATCGGGGTTTGATCGCGTGGTGTGTAACCACCCTTATTAAGCCAAATCCCGCGTCAGCATTATGCATAATATAATGAACTGTGAGTGCTTATATGTTTTGTGATCATAAGTCCTTCCGTGTCATTTTCAAAACTTTCAAAAACACATTTTGCGCCGTTATAATGGCCATTTCAAACATCAGACTTTTGCCGACCGTTGTACGCCTTTTTAGGCCATCGTAATGACGATTTTCAAACCCGGTTTTTACAACCGTTTCAAAACGCCTTTTTGCGCCGTTATAATGGTCGTTTCAAACCTCGGTCTTTTGCCGACCGTTGCATTTCAAATGACACGCCTTTCTAGGCCGTCGTAATGACAATTATCAAACCCGGTTTTTATAACCATTTCAACACGCCTTTCTAGGCCGTCGTAATGACGATTTTCAAACTCGGTTTTTTACAACCATTTCAAATCACCTTTTTATGCCGTTATAATGGTTATTTCAAAACCCGGTTTTTTATAAGCATTTCAAATGCACCTTTTCATACCGTCGTAATGACGATTTCAAACCTTGGTTTTCACGAACCATTTCAAAACACCCTTTTACATCGTCGTAACGGCCATTTCAAACTTCGGTCTCTCGCCGATCGTTGCATTCTCAAAGTGCCCTTTTACGCCGTCGTAATGACAAATTCTACCCTCGAATTTTTAAAATTCGAAATCAGTTTTCAAACAAAAACGCTTTTCAAACCGTCGTAATGATGATTTTAACCCGTGCAACTTTCCAAATTTCAAATCTCGTTTTCTAAATCAAATTTGGCTTTTCTAAGCCGTCGTAATAACGATTTCAATTCTCACACTTTTCGATTTGCATACCGTATTTTAAAAGTTAAACGGTTTTCTAACCCGTCGTAATGACGAATTCAATCCTCACGATTTCCAATTTCAAATCTTGAAAACGAATTTAACCATTTTCAAATTCCATTCAAAGTTAAATCATTTGAAAACGAATTTAACCGTTTTCAAATTTCAATTCAAAATCAAGTCATTTGAAAGCCAATTTAACCGCTTTCAAATTCCAATCAAAAATCAAATCATTTGAAAGCCAATTTAGTCGTTTTCAAATTCCAATCAAAAATCAAATCATTTGAAAACAAATTTAACCGCTTTCAAATTCCAATAAAAAATCAAATCATTTGAAGGCCAATTTAACCGCTTTCAAATTTCAGATCCAATTTTAAATGTTTTGAAAACAAAATTTAACCATTTTCAAATTTCAAATTCAATTCAAGTCTTTGAAAACAAATCTAACCATTTTCGAATTTCAAATCCAACTTCAAATCATTTGAAAAAAATTTAACCGTTTTCAAATTTCAATTCAAACTCAAATCTTTGAAAACAAATCTGACCGTTTTCAAATTTCAAATCCAACTTCAAATCATTTGAAAATAAATTTAATCGTTTTCAAATTTCAATTCAAAGTCAAATCTTTGAAAACGAATTTAACCGTTTTCATATTTCAAATCAAAACTCAATCTTTGAAAACAAATTTAACCGTTTTCAAATCTTCAACCCAATTTTAAATCCTTTGAAAACAAACTTAACCGTTTTCATGGCCATTGTAATGACGATTCCAAATTCTTCAATTCTCGATTTTCAAATCCGTGATTCGGAATTTCAAAAACCATCTTCGGAAACAACGCATTGTTTTCAGAGCGTTGTAATCTCAACTCAAACCGTCTTTCGAAAACAAACCTAAGACAACCCTTTCAACTGGCCAACCTTTTGAAGATTCCTACTCTTCGGAAGTCGTCCATAAAACGACAAATGAATCTTTTTGAAAATCCCTATTTTTGAAAACTTCAGTACACCCTTTTGATTCAGCCCTGAGTCGATTAGAATCCAGTCGATTTCAATTCAAGTTGTCTAGATAACGTCGAGTCTCCGCCGAAGTTAGTACCTACCTTCTGGTTTAGGCTGTGTCGCCTAATTGTCAAAGACATATTCAATGGCGTTAGGAGAGTCAAAACCTCTCGGGTATTAAACCCATCTTTCCCCTACATTACGGGTCAAAGGTCAAGTTTGTGTACATGTCCTGTCCAATGGGATCACGCCAGCAACAAACATCGAAACCAAGTCAGAAGTCGTCTGTCTAGGCATCACTATGCCAAAGTTGACACTCGAGTCTAAGTTCAAAGTCATGCACCAAGGGTTCAAACACAAGAGGTCATTCACGATCTCTACTGAACTCATAATTTTGTCGCACTGTTGCGTCTCCACGACAAAACTGCCTTTTATACATATGTGTCGCACTTGCCTTTGTTTGTGTGATCCCTTGCCAAGACAAGTTATAAAGCCCATCGTTATGTCAAATAGGAATCTCTTGGGTGCCATCAATCACCAACCAGGAACTCAAGAAGCTGATCAACCTTCATCCGCCATGACTTCTGCCGAAATCAACAACATGGTCCTGTGACTCCTAGCTACCGTGGAAGACTTGAGCACTCGTCTCTCCCAAGTTGAGGACAAAATGATAACCGGGAATTCTCCCCCTTCTGATATTGAGCAAAGGGTTAAGCTCCTTGAAAGCCGACTACTTGCCATCGACAAAACCAAAACCAGACGACCTCGTAGGTCCTTCCCTGATTTGGGTATGCCTTATGCCACAGCCTTGAAAAGGCTAATATCCCAAGGAATAATCCAACCAATTGGTCCAACTCCAGACCCTCTACCAAACAAGCGAGGTCGAAGATGGGATGGAAAACTGTTTTGTCAATATCACCAAGGTCGCAGACACGATACTGAAATGTGTCTCCCCCTAAAAGGCGCCATCCTTGATATGATCGAAAAGGGTGAGTTACCATTACCTCCCTCAAAAAAAAAAAAGAACAACCCTCCAGAATACCCTACTGAACACAGCCAGGAATCTTCCCTAGACTTCTGTCACCTCAGCCCTCCTGACGATGAGGAAGTTCTTGCAATTGATGAGGATGGCATACAAAGTGGTATAATGATGCTCTCTGTCTCCATCAACAACATATTCTCAAAGCTGCAAGTGGCTATTGATGATTTGAACACTCGGGTGGCTAATTTGGAGAAGAGGTTTGGTAGTACTGAAAATGAACCTGACCACCATGGAGAAAACCAACCCTCCCTTCACCAACCAACAGCTGTTGAAAATGAGGAGTCATCCGATGGTTCCCACATCCATGAACCTACCAACAAAGAACATGAAATCACCTCAACAAATATCCTTTCAAAATGCCAAGCAACATCCCAAAAACTTCCCATCAACAATGACCAAATCCTGCTTCCGCCCAGGATTGACAAAGTCAAAAACAAAATCAAAACTCACAAAAACCTCCCAAAAAACACCAATGTTGGAATCATGGGAAAACATCAAACGGTATTTACAGATCTGGGAATAACATATGGCACCGCTCTAGGGGTACTTAATTCGGACGGATTACTGCAACCGATTGGACCAACTCCGGATCCATCTGAGGCTAAGAAATCCCGTTTCTGGAACCCTAATGCCTATTGCCAATACCATCAAGGCAAGGGCCATGACACCGCATCCTGCTTCAAACATAAGAATGTCATTCAAGATATGATCGAGGATGGCAAAATCATAATTGCACCTCTCAGTCAAGATAATCCTCCTGGATGTCTTAAGTTAAAAAGCAAGGTTGAGCGTTCTCAAAGGACATTCACTAAACTCAACACAACCTATGCCGCAGCTCTTCAAAGCTCATGACTGAAGGGAAGCTCCAACCAATCGGGCCCACCCCAGACCCGTCTGAATGCAAGAAAAGCCATTTCTGGGACGGCAATTCCTATTGCCAATATCATCAAGGAAAAGGTCATGATACAGAAACATGGTTCAAACTGAAACATGCTATTCAAAATATGATCGACAACCATGAACTGATAGCTTCATCCCTACGCCAACCAAGTGATGAAGACAACCCTAATGAACATCTCTTTCTGCAAGGAGATAAAAGCCTCATCGACTATTGTCCTCATACCATCCCTAACAACGAGAGTGAGGTGCTCAAGTGGGTCAATGCTCAAGATCAAACATTCAAGCCGCTGGATGCTGCAAAGGAGATCCTTGAGGAGGAAAGTAATGATTAGGAGTCCGTATCTACGATTAAGTCTGAGTTCGAGTCCGAGTCTTAGGCTTTCTCATATCTATCCTAGCGTCTGTCCTTTTATTCCTAAATAACAACTGGGGGCTGTTCCCATGAGTCACATGTATTCATCGAGTCTGTGCTAACCTCTTATTTATCTAAATAAAAGCACGATTTCCACCTATCATATATTCTCCCCTTTCCCAGTTCTCGTTGACAACAAGAATTGATTTGAGAATTGATTTAAAATAAACAACATGTTCCAGTTCAATGTGAGTACACTCGAGTGACATTCGGTACCGAGTAAGCAGAGGACTCGAAACTCCATGTACATTCTCTTTACCTATTCCATGTCTGGCAATAGAAACCTTTCACTAGCCCCCAATTTCGAACGAGCTTTTATCAAAGGGATCCTATGACGAAACCAGATAACAAACCAGAACATCTCCTTGTTCATGTTCAATGACGGAAGGCAAGCCCATTCCCCACAAAAACATCCCATCACCAATTATCAACCTTTCACCAACGGGTACATCCCCGTCCGCACCTTTACCTTCCTCGAACGAAGGACGGCAAAGAACCAATAAATCAAAAACCAAAGCGAAAGGCCAAAATCAAAGGCCCAAGCCAATAGCCATTTACCCAAAGCCAAAGCAAAGGCAAAAAACTAAAGCCAAAGCGAAAGCCAAAACAAAAACGAAATAGTGAAATTCAAATTCGCTATTTTCACAAATTTGAAACAACGGAATTAAAAACCATCCCATTCAAAAAACGAAATAGTGAAATTCAAATTCACTATTTTCCCACAATTTCAACTGACAAAACTCAAAACCGTCACTTTTCAAAAAAAATGAAATAGCGAAATTCAAAATCGTTATTTTCCCACAATTTCACTTTTCAAACTTCGGACCAACAAGTCCGACACCAATACACCAAGTCCAGGACCTACAGGTCCAAAGCGCAGGACCCATGAGTCCAAAATACTAAGTCCAGGACCAACAAGTCCAAAGCCCAGGACCCATGAGTCCAAAATACCCAGTCCAGGACCAACAAGTCCAAAGTCCAGGACCCATGAGTCCAAAACACCCAGTCTAGGTCCAACAAGTCCAAAGCCTAGGACCCATGAGTCCAAAACACCGAGTCCAGGACCAACAAGTCCAAAGTCCAGGACCCATGAGTCCAAAACACCAAACACTAAAACCACAACCAAAACTCCTTCACCTCTAAGTCCTTCTAGAGACTGTTACAGGGAGACCTATCTAGGCTTCTGAGGATTCCCCCTCAAGCTCGTAATATCACACCTTAACCTTTAAGGTCCGGACATGGAAATCTAATCCCATGTTATTTACCAACCATTTCGTGCTCAGGCCACATCGAGCCGGAGACCCCATTCCACACCACACTACAAGTCGTTACCTATCGGCCTAAACACCGCAAAATTCTTGCTCCAGATTTTTATCTGTTAAGCAAACCCATTTTAACCAAGCTCCACATTCCCTAATGTTGAAGCCATTTTTTCACCACAATCCCCACGGAGTCCTCGAATGCTTTGCTATCGAGAACAGGGCATTCCTAATCTACCCTTAGAGTCCACTTTTTAGTGTGCTCAAATGAGAAGGAATATTTTCACAAATTACACCTCTTCGATTTATGATCAAGAGGTATTTATCTCCAATCAACCTTCGAGTCACCAAACGGAATTTTCCGTCGTGATGCTCAACTCCAGATTTTTATCTGTCAAACAAACCATTATTACCAAGCTCCACATTCCATAATGTCGAAGCCATTTTCACCCTGACCCAGATACGGAGTCCTCGAATGCTTTGCTACCGAGAACGGGACATACCCAATCTACCCTTAGGGTCCACTTTTTAGTGTGCTCACGTGATAAGGAACATTTTCAAAAATTACACCTCTGCGATTCATGATCAAGGAGGAATTATCTCAAATCAATTTTTTGAGTCACCAAACGGCTTTTACCGTCGTGACCCACGAACTTAAAGGTCCTAACATCTCGCTTAGGCACACATTCAGAACTACGATCTGGTTTGATTTCACACCACGTGACTACATATGCAGTCCCTCAAGGACACAAGCATACACCTCAAAATCACTTCAAGGTCCTAACATCTTGCTTAGGCACACATTTAGAACTACGATCTGGTTTGATTTCGCAAATACGCGAATACGTAGGCAGTTCTATTACTAGGACACAACCACACCCCCACACACATTCAATTTTCACACCTTCAATTTGCAACCCATTGCACACACAGCTCAGAACTATGATCTGGTTTGATTTCGCAAACACGCGAATATGTAGGCAGTCCTATTACAAGGGCACAACCGCATACTCCGTTCACAACCGCATACCCATTTCAATCGCAACCATCAACATCAATCCTCAAAACCAGCCCACCTAGCGGCAAAAATTAATCTTATACTTCTTTACTGGGGGCTTCTTTCTTAAGACGTTGCCCCTTCCTTATTTTGTCAAATTCCCACCTTCTCACTCTGGGGGCTTCTCTTTCAAGATGCCACCCGCCCTTTATCCACATGCATCTTTTGAGTCTCAACTACAGTCCAAAATTAACCACCTTTAGTCTAGTGCTCGGTTCGGACGACGACGAGGTCTTGGTTCCGCTCACCGAATTATCATGCCTCGAGAAGGGATCTCAAACAAGCAAACAAGGGTAGACATGTCTGGAGAAGATAATCAATTCGCGCTCCCCAGCCGAGCGGACCTTCTACCTCAGGGATTTGATGCGCGTTGTCACCCTTTGTTGGCTAGGAGTTGCACACACATAAGCAAATTCTGTCAAAGTCACCCCCGTGTCGTGTCGATACCAACTTTGTATCACGTTCACAACCGCCTGTTTGTCAGTCTATCAGTATGCGTTCGTGTGAGTCAATGTCGTAATGGTCACGTGTCTCCAATCTATCAAATCACGGATCTACGAGTAACAAGACTCGTCTTCAAGCTTCACAACATTTAAAACTTCTATCTCTCTTCGGGTGAGATATTATATGCTAGTCGCTTATATGCTAACTGCTCACATGCTTATGTGCTTACGTGCTTATATGCCTGCATTCAACGTGTTTGTCTATGAGACTGCGAATTTGTGTGGTCACTAACCATGCAGGTAATCTTGAGAAGACAAACGCACTCCAACTGGGTACTGGGTTCTTCCCAACAAACGGCGACCGATCAAGTCCAAGAGCGTTAACCCCGCCGATTACATGGCTTACGCTACCTCCCAGCGAGCAACAACTCATATCCCCGGCGAGTCCTGAGAAGTTTCTAACTCCCCAGCGAGTGCCGATTTTTAAATGGATGTCACACATGCTATTTTCCACAGTCGATCAATCGACCATAGATGGCTGGCGAGCCTTACAATGCATATGGCTGGCGAGCCTTTGTCCGCAAAATAGGTACAACTCAAGGACGTATCCTGAAGATGCCTCGGGTACGACTCCTTATCACAGCTGGCGAGCCTTTGCACACACACAAGATACGACTCAAGGACATATCCCGAAGATGCCTCAGGTATGACTCCTTCCTATGGCTGGCGAGCCTCAAAATGTATCACCTTCAACACCGGCTGGCGAGCCTTTGCGCGCAAACAGTTCAAAGACGTATCCCGAAGATGCCTCAGGTATGATTCCTTCCTATGGCTGGCGAGCCTTTATACGTAGTCTAATGGACTTAAAACGACCCGAATCGAAAGTCGACAGACTCTAAACTATTCCCGACGGCAGGTCCTTAACTCGAATCCCCGAGTCGCCTCGACGTCGCCCTTCCCGACGGCAGGTCCCTGGCTCAAACCCTTTTGAGTTACCTTGACGTCGCAATGGTCTTCAGGTTGTAATCTTCGATTGACCTGGAGATCATACTTTGACTTTCGCCCTGTCCAAGCCTCAGTCAAAGTTGGGGCTCTGTAGATACCAAGTATCTGCACCTTCCAAAAATCACTCGATGATGATCGGACTATAACGTGTTTTTGATATGCGTGCGTAGATTGGCTATACATAAGACAGTTTAATGCACTACTCGGATATGAAAAATGATTTCAAAAGTTTTCTAACTTCATTTGCATTAACATAACACTATTTAGAGTTAAAACCGTCTTCGGACCCAAAACCGACTCAGAAACCCGCAACTCGAGTCAACCCAAATCTCGAATGTCAAAAATAATGCCATGAATGTTTTCATCACGTCATTTTCATTAAAATGACCCTAATTAGAGTAAAAACCGTCTTCGGACCCAAAACCGACTCAGAAACCCGCAACTCGAGTCAACCTGAGTCAACCCGAGTCAACCCAAATCTCGAATGTCAAAAATAATGCCATCAATGTTTTCATCATGTCATTTCTATTAAAATGACCCTAATTAGAGTCAAAATCGACACCGAGCCAAAAACCGACTCGAAATTCAAATCCCGACTCACACGAGTCAAACCCGAGTCAAGCACACAAAACACGTACCTCAAGTAACACCAAAATTATCTTATTAGATGCCCATATTGTTACACGACATCCTATTTGATTACCACAAATCAATAATGGATGGAAAATAGGCCACGTCCAAATTGAAAGGGACAATACACTCATTTGTATCACGAGGTAGCTCGCGCCTCAATGGGGTGTCTGCTTAGTCTCTAAGCAAACAAAACCGACCTACCATCCCACATTTCTCTATAAATACCAACCATCACACACTACAATCTTCACGCGAGAGTCCGCCCCCTCACATCTCCCTTAAACTTCTATACTCGACTTCCTAAGTCACAAAATCGACACGTGTTTACGACCTACCGATCGTAAACACAAGCCTTACACATTTTGTTTGGTACCGTCGCCGTGCATTCGACCGACCCATTTGACCAACTCGATTCATTAATCAACATGTTTTAATTAACATATTTTCAAAACCAAATCCTTTTTTAAGGCACTCTTTTAAACATCTTTGATCGCGAGTAGTCACAACGAGAAAACCGTCTCTAAAGTCGTCTACCACGCAAACATCAAAATACGTAAGTTTGAGGGTGTAAACATCTTACTTTAATTCATGTCTTTACTGTTTTGATGAGTTTATGAGCATGAACAATGCATAACCCGATTCAAATTTAGGTTAGACGAGCCAAAACCGAGTTTTGGCCTGAGACAGAAGCTCCTTGCTATGCAAGGAAGCTCGCGCCTCTTGATCGACAGTTCGTGTACAACTTTACATCGGAAAACTTAAAACGATTTCGAAAATAAAACATTTCAAAACTTTTCAAAAAGTACCTGGAGTGTTTAATGCACGACGACGGGGTCGCAATGACACTAACTAGAGTCAAAACTGACACCGGACCAAAAACCGACTCAAAATTCAAATCCCGACTCTAACAACGAGTCAAATCGAGTCAAACACAAACAACAAACCATTCAAAACCTTCTATACTAAGATTTCTCGGATTCATGAATGGTCAAGCACCAAACATGTGACTACATATACTAGGATAGAACAAATCATGATTGCATTTGTGTGAAAGTGACAGGACAACTCGAAGACCCGCGACATGGCTCGCGCCTCTTTGAGCAGCCCAGGTGGCCACGTCACTCAAAACTCACACAACCACTCATTTTCCTATAAATACCCCTCAAATGCCCCCATTTGAGAACTTACGCAAGTGTCCGCCCCCTCTTTCGCCCTTAAAATTCTAGACTCGACTTCCTAAGTCACAATCCGACGCGTATTTACGACCTATCGATCGTAAATACAAGCCTTACACAATTTCGCCTTTCGGGAAAACGAAAACATGGTGTTTCGAATTCCAAAACCGAGAACATGCTTCGATAAATGAGGATTGCACCTTGACTTGACGGAGCACTAACAATTGACCAACTCCCATGCAAATGAGTTGATACTTTTCGGGAGGCGACAAATCCTGGCACCATTGTCGCAACGCATTCTCAAAGGCATCCATGAAATATTTTGTGGAAGAAGAAGAAGAGGTTTTGTAGAGATGTTTTTGTGTTTCGGGTGATGAAACAATGAAGCACAAACATCATTATTTATACAAAACAATCAGCGCATTTTTCAGAAAAAAAGGGAGAGCTGCTTCCTATCGCCAAGCAGCTCGCACCTCTTTGGGCCTGTTCTTAGGATTCTCACCTTGAATTGTCCCTTTCAAGTTGTGTTTTCTCCTGACACCTCAAACCTCCCGCCGGAATGCTCGCGCCTCTTCGGGG
Organism: Silene latifolia; assembly: GCF_048544455.1. Classification (NCBI taxonomy): domain Eukaryota; kingdom Viridiplantae; phylum Streptophyta; class Magnoliopsida; order Caryophyllales; family Caryophyllaceae; genus Silene; species Silene latifolia. Next base: position 29,750,612 of record NC_133532.1, read on the forward strand.
TGGTCCAGGACATTTTGTGTTTTCTCACACTCACATTTCCTTGTTTTCGCGTTTTACGAAATTCGGCACGGTTCCCATGACGCAGCTTTAAACATACGGATTTTTCTTTCTTTTTTTAAGGGGGGAAGGGCTAGTCGCCCCGATTCGCGACGGATCGTTTCCATGTTAATCAAAATTCCGAAAATTTTTCGACTTTTCGCAATATCCCAGCAATAATAAAAACTGAAAATTGATAACAGGACGTCAGTTTTCCTCAAAATTTCGAGCACTCACAAATTCGAGTCTTGATCTCACAAAAATCAAATCAAATATACTCGCAAAAATGTTTTCTAAAAATTCATCCCTGACGGTTTGAGTTTGAATTTTTCGAGTCACAAATCAATTTCAATAATTCCGACGCAATTTAAATTCAAGACACGAGTTAATTGCTCAATTTTCAATTCAATTCCTTTTGACAAGTCCAAACGTGACGATGTGTCGCGGAATTTTCAAAATATCATTTCAAATTTCAAATTTAACTTCAAGTCAACTTGGTTAAATTTTGTCTTCAATCAAATGCTTTTACGTGTTTATGTTTATGCATACGTGCTACCTGTTGCCTGTTTCTCTACACTAACGATGCAGGAACCGGTGCAAAGCAAAAGGAGAATTGACAGCCGATAACGCTGCTCCGAAACACAACACAAAAAGCCAAAAAATCACAAAATGAACCACAATCCAAAAACACATATATACAAACCGCCTCACGCTAAATACATCGACACACATTTGATACAAACAATTGACCGTACAAACAAGAGCTAGTACAGACATGTATCATACAGACACGGGCCTAAAATAATGAACTGGCGGCTATCTGCCACCTACCGAACTAAGCACTCCCTATCCTTCCAATCGGAAAAGAAAAGAAGCAACAAAGGAAACAAAGGAGTAACAGCAGAAGCAGAGGTGGTTACCATGACGGTAACACCGCATTCCTACTCCATAACAAAAGGAAAAATGATGCCTGGCAGACTTTGGACGACACGACAACTGAGGATCGTAACTTAGCACGTTACCCCGACATTGACCTCCAATCGTCAGAATTCAAGGGTGAAAGGGGACCATGACAACGAACACTACCCCGATGTTGACCCCCAATCACCAGAACTCGGCAACGATCAAAAGTGGCAACATGGGATAACACACCCGTATTGAACCCCACTCATCGGACATCCGAACCTCTGCAGACAACGACCAATGATCGATACCCGATCATTGGCCGGGCAAAGGCCACCAGGGAGAAACACAACCAAGCCTGTAACAAAAATTAGCCGTCTCTCCTCCTCCTGGATCATCCTCCTCCTACAATGCCTCAACAACAGGCCCTGTAGGTCCTGAATAATCCCCTATAATCAAAGGCAAAACAAAGAATGTCAGCCGAAATTTCGGCATTACGACGGCATAAAATGGACAAATCCAAAAAAAAAAACCAAAAAAAAAACCTGCAAAGCAGAACAAGGGCAAAAAACAACAAAAACGCAACAAAAAAAAAAACGACTCGCCCTTCTTTTCAAGCAAAAGACGAGTCAAAACACCCACAACAAAAAACGGCACCCTGAGACCCATACAAGGTCCGCCAACAAACCAAAATACATTCCCGATACAATGGGGTATTTTTCTACGGCTCGAAAAGGCCATTTCTACGCTAATTTGAGCGCAAACCGGTCAAAAATTCAAAATACGACCACGACGAGGCAACGTGATTTTATCACGCCTCAAAGCGGCCTAAACTACCAATGAGGTCCATTTCAAGGCAAACTGACTCAATTCAAGCCCTAAACAGGCGCTTATTCTGTCAGACATAAGACCGTCACAAAAGGCAAAAATTCCAATTTTGCCCACAATACCCAACAAAGGTCCACAATGGCAAAAATGGTATTTCCCAACTACAATGCAACCTAGTGGGACCCATTACCCAAGCAAATAAACTTGGCATTGTGAGATGAGACGGTTTCTCCACCTCACTCACGTTTTCGAGCATAGGGGACACAAACGGGGACCAAAAGGCAAACTAAAAGCACCCCTATACTCCTAAACAGGTTTCTAACCTTTTGCAATCATCAATTTCACTCGAAATGGGCTCAATCAAAAACGCCCTAATCGATTCTCAAGGGTAAACATTTCGCCCTAATTCAATCTATAAAAAAGACCAACAAATTCAAATGGATTCAAGAGAAAATACATACCTTGAGATGGCATTGTTGATAATGGCACGAATGGAAGCAAGCTAGAGACCAACAATGGCGGTTTTTAGTTTGTTTTGTCGAAAGGTTGAAGACGAAGTGAGAATGGTATGCGAACCATTCTCGCGTCTTTTACAGAAAAATAGGGAAGCTCCCTTACCTCACCAGGTTGCTCGCGCCTCAATGCGGTGCTCCCTGCTCTTTTAGCGAAAATTTTGGCTTTGGCCCAATTTCCCATAACAAACTTCAAATATTCAATGACGACATTAAGGACCGTCATTTTTCAAATACAAAAACAAATAGTGAAATCAAGTTCACTATTTTCCCTTCAAAATTTCAAACAAACGGCGATTAAAACCGCCATTTTTCAAATACAAAAGCGAATAGTGAAGATTCAAATTCGCTATTTCCACAAATTTCGAGCAAACGGCGATTAAAACCGCCATTTTTCAAATACAAAAGCAATAGTGAAAATTCAAATTCACTATTTCTTCAAATTTCAACGACGGCAATTAAAACCGTCAATTTCAAAATAATGGTGAAAATTCAAATTCACTATTTCTTCAAATTTCAAACGACGGCAATTAAAACCGTCATTTTCAAAATAATAGTGGAAATTCAAATTTCACTATTTTCACCACACATGTCAACGGCGGCAACATAAACCGTCACTTCAAAAGCAATAGTGAAGATTCAAAATTCACTATTTCCTTCACATGTCAACGGCGGCAACATAAACCGTCACTCGAAATGTAATAGTGAAAATTTAAAATTCGCTATTCCTTCAAATGTCAACAGGGGGCTCCCTCGCGGAACCCGCCCATCTCAAAAATAACAGTAGTGAAAATACAAATTCACTATTTCCACGGCGGCATCGTGACTCCGCTACTTTCAAAACAAGCCCATCCGACGCGGCTATTCTCACGGTCAATTAACCGACCGCCCCATGGCTGGCAAGCCTTACTACGCATCGTGGTTGGCGAGCCCTCCTCATATGCGCCTCATGGCTGGCGAGCCTTACAACGCACCGCGGCTGGCGAGCCCTCCTCATATACGCACCATGGTTGGCGAGCCTTACTACGCATCGCGGCTGGCGAGCCCTCCTCATATACGCCCCATGGCTGGCGAGCCTTACTACGCATCGCGGCTGGCGAGCCCTCCTCATGTACGCCCCATGGCTGGCAAGCCTTACTACGCATCGCGGCTGGCGAGCCCTCCTCATATACGCCCCAGGGCTTGCGAGCCTTACTATGCATCGCGGCTGTCGAGCCCTCCTTATATACGCCCCACGGCTGGCGAGCCTTACTACGCATCGCGGCTGGCGAGCCCTCCTCATATACGCCCCATGGATGGCGAGCCTTACTACGCATCGCGGCTGGTGAGCCCTCCTCATATACGCCACATGGCTGGCGAGCCTTACTACGCATAGCGGCTGGCGAGCCCTCCTCATGTATGCACCACAGCTGGCGAGACTTTGTCCGTAAACGTGCGAGGACATATCCGAAGACGCCTCAGGTATGACTCCTTCTTATGGCTGGCGAGCCTTTGTACGTAGTCTAACGGACTTTAAACGACCCGCGCGGATAGTCGACAGACTCTAAACTATTCCTGACGACAAGTCCTTGGCTCGTACCCTCGAGTCACCTTGGCGTCGTCCTTCCCGACGGTAGGTCCTTATCCCTAATCCTTTCGAGCCGCCTTGACGTCGCTTGGGTCTCCAGGTTGTAATCGTCGGTTAAACTGGGGGCTCTACTTTGACTTTCGCTCTGTCCAAGTCTCAGTCAAAGTGGGGGCTCTGTTGATACCCAGTATCTGTTGAGACTCCAACAAACACCTGACGATTATCGGACTATAACATGCTTTGGAATCGCGGCGTTTGATCGACAGTTCGTGTACAACTTTACGTCGGAAAACTTAAAACGATTTCGAAAATAAAAAATTTTAAAACTTTTCAAAAGTACCTGGAGTGTTTAATGCACGACGACGGGGTCTTAATGACACTAACTAGAGTCAAAACCGACACCAGACCAAAAACCGACTCAAAATTCAAATCCCGACTCCAACAACAAGTCAAATCGAGTCAAACACAAAAACCAAACCATTCAAAACCTTCTATACTAACATTTCCCGGATTCATGAATGGTCAAGCACCAAATATGTGACTACAAATCCTAGGATAGAATAAATCATGATTGCATTTGTGTGAAAGTGACAGGACAACTCGAAGACCCGCGACGTGGCTCGCGCCTCTTTGAGCAGCCCTGGTGGCCAAGTCGCTCAAAACTCACACAACCACTCATTTTCCTATAAATACCCCTCAAATGCCCGCATTTGAGAACTTACGTGAGTGTCCACCCCCTCTTTCTCCCTTAAAATTCTAGACTCGACTTCCTAAGTCACAATCCGACGCCTATTTACGACCTACCGATCGTAAATACAAGCCTTACACATTGTTTGGTACCGTCATCGTGCATTAAATCACTTGACTGACAACTTCGACCACTACATCATCACTAATTTTAACAAAACACTCTTTTTACATACTAAAACGGTTTTAAACCGAGTCTTTTCCGACCAAACGAGTTGTTACAATTACGTCGGTTTCTCGCCATAACCAAGCATGTAAGTATGAGGGTGTAAAAATCCTTCTTTTATCATGTATTTACTTGTTTCATGACCATAACATGATAAACCATGCATAACACGATCCAAAACATAGGATAGACGAGCCAAAACTGAGTTTTGGCCTGAGACAGAAGCCCCTTGTTATGCACATAGGCTCGCGCCTCAATGGGGTGTCCAGGTCAGACTCAACCGTGTTTGTTCTCGTCTTTCCTCTTTAATCTATTTTCATATTTGTAATCGGTTTTTACCATTTCAAATATTTTCAAACCTTTTTTATTTTATTTTATTTTCACAAGTTTTTAACCATAAGACAATTTTCACCCTTGGTTCCTAATACCATAACGATTTAATCCGTGTTTCGGTGATAATATTTGGTTAATTACATTTAAAAGGTATTTTAAAGCCTTTTATTTCATTTCTTTACATTTTGGGAGGTATTTTAAAGCCTTTAATCATTTCTTTACATTTTCAAAATAAATGTATTAGTCACCAACACAAAGTCATCCTTGGTTCTACATACCATGTCGGATTTTAACCCGAGTACGATGATGAGTATTGACTAATTATATTCAAATGAACTTAAAATAATTAGTTCATAATTATTTTCAAAACTATTCATGTCAAGCTTGTCTAGTCGAACCCGACATCGAATATAATCAAAATAATGATGATTATTCAAGTCTGGTTCTCCAAATCAACACAAATACGATCTAAACGACCCTTTCAAACCAAAACGGGTTCAAAAACCCACTTTCCAACACGTTTCATAAACGTCTTTCAAATGGTCAGAATGCGTCTTAAACCGTTGACTGACCCGCGCCTAAACAGGCCATTTCTTTCCTGTTTTCAAAACCAGGTGAGACCCCCTTACATCGCCAATAGGCTTGCGCCTATTATGGCTGCCTGATGCAGGGTCTGTCCTCTTCCAGCATTAGTCTAGGACAATCTCGACTCCGGCTAACCCGGATTTAGGACGGATCAGATGACTAATTTGCTCATTCAAAAATCATATTTGCAAAATGCCTTACTAAAATAAATGGATCACGTTATGCGCTATAAACCTAATACGGTAAATGGCAGTTTAATTTCCGTCTTGCATGCAAATCAACCATAAATCCAACTCGACATCTTATACTTGATACTTGGATTAAATCAACCGAATTAGAAAGCTCTCACATGTTAGGTTTAAATTATTGGATGCGCATTTATGCATTTAAACTGTTTTATCAACTTTTGCATTCAACCAACCAAGATCGATCAGTAGAGGCCGCTACCACGGGCGGGATTGGGTGTCTGATTAAAGGGCTTCCCAATACGTACCTTCACCTCTTACTCAGAAACTTTGGATAGTGGACGACCTTATCCAGGGCGTACGAGAGTCATTCAAGAGATAAGATGCTAATGAGGGACGATTCCTTATCTTTAGTACCTATGTCAAACACTACTTTGTGCTTCGTTTGACCGAGGTATAAAGTGGATTCGAACGGGTTCCAAGCATCCCATAAATGCTTGGTGGCGACTTCGAACATCTCTAATCGTTTCGAGACCCTTATCGAAACGAAACCGACCGATCTAAAATGATCCGGTCGAAAGCATTTTTACGCCGCCGAGCGTGGCTTTCAAGAGACCGCTGCCATTGTCCACAGATCGGCTGGGCATACGCAGGTGGGCCGTTGTCCACAACCTCCTAGTTGAAGCACAAGAAGCATGGAGTTATCCTCTGTCCCTATCATTTGATCCTCAATGGATACTTTGTCCCCGAGGGAGAGTCCGAGCTCTCCCGTGGCTTTTCTGAGCCAATCTATAACTCTGTGGCCAAGGACAGACACCCGGGTGTGGAAGTCTTCCACGACAGCTACTTCATCTCCAACAACACCGAAGCTGCATCAACTGAGTCTAAGTTGTCCCCATGCCTCGACGGACAAGCTGTCACTCTCCTCTTTGGAGAGGATAACATCAAGCACCTCGACTATGAGGACATCATCAACATCGCTCTGAAGGACAATCAGTTTGATCCCACCGCCTTAATCTCTGATACTGACCCGGAGAAAGCTACACAGGGCTGGAGGAAAACCGTCTAGTGGACCGATCGCCAAGGCCGCATTCTCAAGATCACAACTGGAGAAGGCCCTATGTTCAAAGAGGGAAGTGAAGAAGAATATAAGTCTGAGTCGGAGTCAGAGTCTGTCATAGCTCCTAACACTCCTGACGTCCCAGTCAAGGTCCCCTTCCGGCTGTTTTATCACAATCTTGTGGCTGCTTCAGAGGCTGAGTCTGCTAGGGTCATCCCTGTTAGGATTCAATAATCACATATGTTTACATATTCATAGTATGAAGATTTAATTTAGTCATAAAATTAAAATGGATCTTATGCATGCAAACATAAGACAAAGTAGAGAAGAAATCGTCACTTCTTACATTGGTGTTTTGGATTTATTGGGCACCAACAAGATCTCCTACTTGTTCGTTCTTGAGCTTTCCAACAATGGATGAACAAGATTCAAGTTTAGAATCTCTCCCAAGGAATTATACCCAAGGAATACCCTTAATAATTTTAATTAATATGAGACTAGTATTAATTAAAAAAAGCTTAAAATGACACAAAATAATTTGTAATTTTTCTCTTGAAAATTTCGGTCTAGAGGAAGAGTTTTGTGAGTTTTTGCTCTCTTTTTCTTTCTCAAAGTATAGAGTTATTTTAGAACAATCTAAAATTATCACATACAATTTTTGTGTTCTCATGGAATGAAAATCATAGAAAAATGAGAACAATTCACATTATCTAAAGGGAAGGGGGAACCGGTTTTGGAGGGAGGGAAAAAGGGTGCCAATGCATGCACATTTGCTTTTTAGGTTGTTATATTCAAGGTGTAGGCATGCACCTCTATAATGTAGAGGTTAATCATGATGCCTTCCACTAAACAACTCAATTAAGGCACACTAACCCTTATCCCTCCATTTTCGGTCACCCATATAACATGGTGGTCCATTTTATTTTTTGTCATTTGTCAATTGTGACATATGTGACATGTTACATTATAATGTATTTTTAACACTTAAAAATCATCATATTAATAAAATATGTCACATACAAAAATAACTAGTAATTAATGATTACATAAACCAAAATGGGTCATATGATTATAAACTACAACAACTTGTATTTATAATAAATTATTCATTCTATTTTTAATTGTTTCATAAACAATAAATTAATCTACGTAATAAAACAATTCGATTACTTAGACCGTATCTTATTTAATTGAATTACAATGAGACATGTTAATTTTACTAACAAAAATATCCGTCAATTTTAAGCAATTTAATTAACTCGTATCAGCATACGATTAATTAAATGATCAATTAAGAGTATTTACCTATAGGTATGACCTCAGGGTATCAACTGATCACCACCGTCGCACGACAGTAATGTCAAACTCTAGTCAGCCAATAATTACCGATATGTATGAACCAGTTGACTGTAAAATATTACTTTCACTCTTGTATTCTGAAATATGAGATTTAAACATGTGATCATCATGATCGACAATTGTGATCGCATCATTGTCGGGGACACATACTCCAACAATCTCCCACTTGTCCTCGACAAGTGTATGTCACCAATTCTCTTGTCCTATTACTATCTCCTACTCAATTCAAGGTGTCTTTCGGGTCGTACTTGCAAGTGATCATATCGAGAGTGGTTTACTCGATCTGGAGAATAACTGATTGACCGGAATTATCTACCATAGATACCTTTCGAGCGTGGCCACGCATTTCCAGTCCATTACTCCTCGAGTGACCCTGAGATATTGTGTTAACCCTGACAAGGGGTGGACAATTCCTATCTCACTATTCCCTTCGATTAGCCATAGCCATCATAACCCAAAATATGCCTATTTGACCCCATTTACGAAGATCGTAGTAACATAAATCAAAGTTAATCTGAAACTGTGCCACCTTAGGCGAACAGTCTTTAGCTAAAAGAATCGACTCATTAGAATACTATAGTAGCTCTCGCCAAGACCAGGCTATATAAATTTGCCAGAACTCTATAAGCGGTCATAAGGCCCAACAAAGTGTTCCTAACAGTCTGCCTATGTGATCGACTATTTATCTCACATGACTCTATGGCACTTGAACTTGCCATCAATTGCATCACACTCTAGTCACTTCGAGACGTCACCTCATACAAGTGACTATGGGCAAATACCATGTTAATCCGGGTTCACTTTAACGGGGTTCAATATTGTCTCCACAACCCATTTGGATGTAACAAAGTATAGAAGGAGTTTTTAGATAAAAACTCAAACGACAAATGTGATTATCACATATGAATAGTCAATACCTGATTACTACTTCATATTCTTGTAATCCAATTTGATCATGTATGTAGTTGTTCATCTCAATCCAATTAAAATGACATGACTCATCATGATAAGCTTATGAGAAGGCTTTGGTTAGTAGGTTTTATCAACTTCTTGTACCTTACTAAACCTTACTACATACTCGTTTTCCTTAGTAATGTATACATTTGCATTACAAAACTTTCGGAGTACATGTCTAGATCCAATTTAGACATAAGCTCTCTAGTCATAGAACAGCTCCCACTGTTTTCACAGTGTGCGGGACCCATCCTCTTGCACATTTCATGATTGCAAGTGTACTCAATTTCCGTTGTAAGCATCTCTCATTGTTCTTTATTGCCTAGAACAATTCTAGCAAATCCATTTCTTAAATAACATAGCCACAATGGTTCCTTAACCATCTTTAGGTGTTTCGAATACGTTTTTTGTCCGAAACCTTATGCAATCTCAACAGTCATTAGTGTAAGCCCTTACACAAATTTGTGAATTGCAAAAACACTTAACTTTGCATCTTTAATGCTTCTTCAAGCACTTAAGAATAATCAATATGGCTATTTGGTAACTATTACTTAAATTCGATTTGAAACAATTCATTATACTCAAAGTATATGAAGTGTTATACATCATTACTTATTTAATTGATCCGACAGCGGAAGCAAATGGAATCAATCAAATATGTTCAAGTCGATTGAATTAGTCATGAATCTTATCAACATAAGACTTCTTATTTGACGCTAATATCATGTGGATTTATCTCCATAAAACCAGATATTAAAGATGTATTATATTACTCCAAAAGTCTTAAATCATTCTCAATGATCAATATGTCATCCACATATAAGACTAATTAAAATTTCCGTAACTCCCACTAAACTTCATGTATAAACACAACTTCTCGACTTATCGAGAAAAGTTTTATAACATGATCAAAACATTGATTCCAACTCATTGATGTCCTACTTAAGATTATCTCTCAAGTTGCACATTGTCTTGGGATTGTAAGAATCTATAAAACACATCACTGTATCGAATACATTCCTTCTTTAATTAAAGAAATGGGTTTTAGATTCACTCGCTATATATATATATATATATATATATATATATATATATATATATATATATATATATATATATATATATATATATATATATATATATATATATATATCATAATGAAATACAATCTCTAAGACGATCTGAATAGTGAAAAACACTTTGCAACTAATCAAGCTATTACATCTCTCTTAGATATCCAACAATTCCACTTGGAATTTATTTCGGATTTTCATGGCTCTAAGCCTTATAATGAGTTGTGACTTAAACACTCTCATGTAAGTCATATGTTCATTACTTTCCAGAAGTAACTTGAATCAAACAATTTCTTTGTAAGTTGTAAGCTTTTTACTTTCTTAAAAGTAACATGAACTCATCATCTTCAACAAGTGATGAGTTCAACCTCCTAGGTTTCGAAGAAACAACGTCATGTAGCCAAGAAAAAAAAACAGTTTCTTGCGACATACAATTTTTGACACAATTCTTTTGTGGCTCTTGAATAATTTCTCCCACTCTGTCTTCTAGAAATAAACTTGTATTCTAGAAAGACAGCTTCACGAGCCACAAACTCGTTGTACACGTGATTATAGTAAGGAAAAATGAGCATTTGTTTCTTGTGAAAACTTACAAGCATGATACCCTACCATTTCATATCTCATATGAATTATTTTAGATTTAGTGGAAAAATAATTTAGACAATATGATAAAATCCCCAAAAGGATCAAGTAACTCAAAGTAACTTGATTAAAGTTCAAACCATATCGAATAGGGTTTGATTTCTTTATCCAACCACACATTATCCCATAATGCGTGCTAAGAGAGATTAGCTTGTGATACTATATCACATTTCCTTTGGCTTATATCAAAGTCTTCACTTTGATAATCCCATCACGACTAAATCGTGATTTCTGGAACTCTTTGAACTTCTTCAAAGATTTCTCTATGTACCTTATTAAGTGAACATATTAGTGTCAACTTAAATCGTTGGTAAAAGAAAATGATCAATCTATTCTGAATCAATGATTTACAACCTCGATTTCCTTTTCAACCAAAAAGCACGAGACATCTTGCTTTGAATACAAGATACGCATATACCATAAGATTAATAATCTAATGGTTCAAAGAGTACTCGCTAACTCTTTGCGTTCATCATTCCAGAATTTAAAGTTTAATCTTGGGTTACCAATTTGAGTCTTGCATCATCTACATGATATATCATTCTAGTTTGGTTTAGAATATAATCACCTTGATAATGGGCTAGCCATACATCAAATCGTTGTGTATAGGGTCACAAAAGTGAGACCTCTTTTGTATCTTAACAAGATTATATTCTTATTCAGAGTTTATTCACTTAATAGTCATAATTAAGGTACAGCTATAAACCCAAAACTAGATTGAGTACACAATGACTCTATCTCTCGACATCATTTGTTGCTAGTCGTTATATTCTAATCATCCTATTTATCAAATACAATGATGAAAACCACCATCGGTTTCTAATAATGACGAAGTAGTACTAGCAAAACTTATGTCAAGCAAATAAAAAATTAGAGAAGAAAGTCTCATTAGATGTCCCACAACTAACTTGCTGATTCTTCAATAATTTGGGGTAGTTTCCTTTCTATCGTCCAACAATTAAGACAGTGGAAAATTTATCGGCCGGGATTGATAGATTTAGTATCGTTATTCTCAATAACTTTACTTTTACAATTACCTTGTATCAATTCCATTCTAATTTTACATCTTTAAACCTCATCCTTTTCTTAACGGTTTAAGAGAATGCTCTAACTCATTTCAAAGAGTTTTTGCTAAGAGAAGCAAAATTGAAATTCATGAAGACTACTCTTCATTCGTTTGTCAAACTCTATAGGTATGACCTCAGGGTATCAACTGATCACCACCGTCGCACGACAGTAATGTCAACCTCTAGTCAGCCAATCATTACCGATATGTGTGGACCAGTTGACTGTAAAATATTACTTTCCCTCTTGTATTCTTAAATATGAGATTTAAACATGTGATCATCATGATCGACAATTGTGATCGCATCATTGTCGGGGACACATACTCCAACAATCCCCACTCCCATGGAAGGTGACAACTTGGAGCCTGTTCCGGGGGCCACCTCCTCTGCTGTGTCGCCTCTGACTGACCATGAGATGTTTGTCCTCTCTGAGCTTTCCGCTCGTGTCAACTTAATAAATGCTAAGTTTGACTATGACTCATCTCAATTTAACTGCAATGCAATTCTGAATGATTATGAGGAATTTGACTTGAGTGACTACCCACCTCACCTAGCCAAAGAACTTGACAAACGGGAAACCAGAACCCCCATCATTGAGGAGACAGAACCTATTAACGTAGGAACCGACAACACACCTCAAGAACTTAGGATAGGGACAACCCTTGATCCCTCGGAAAGACAACAGTTCATTGACCTCCTCCACAAATACAACGACGTATTCTCCTGGTCCTACTAAGATATGCCTCGGATTGACAGGGAAATTGCAGAGCACCGGATACCCATCAAGCCCGGAGTTAAACCCGTGAAGCAAAAAATGCGCCGGATGTGTCCTGAATGGGCCTTGAAAATCAAAGAAGAAGTGGATAAATAGTTCAAGGCCGGGTTCATCAAAGTGTCTGAGTACTCTGACTGGGCGGCCGACATTGTTCCTGTACCGAAGAAAGACGGGAGGATTCGGGTTTGCGTCGACTTCAGGGATCTGAACAAGGCGAGTCCAAAGGACGACTTCCCTTTGCCACATGTTGACATTCTGGTGGATAATACCGCCGAGCATGCTCTCCTATCATTCATGGACGGGTATGCTGGGTACAACCAGATCAAAATGGCTGAGGAAGACATGCACAAGACTTCTTTTACTATACAGTGGGGTACATATTGCTACACGGTCATGCCCTTCGGCATCACCAATGCCGGAGCAACTTATCAATGAACCGCTACCACTCTCCTACATGATATGATGCACAAGGAGGTAGAGGTATATGTCGATGATATGATCGTCAAATAAAAAGAACGGGATGGCCACATCAACGCCCTCCGGAAATTCTTCGCTTGTCTGCGGAAATATAACATGATAGTAAATCCTCAGAAATGTGCATTCGGGGTCACCTCCGAAAAACTCTTGGGACATGTCGTCAGCAAAAGAGGCATTGAGATTGATCCAACCAAAATCAAAGCCCTTCAACAAATGCCACGGCCTAAGAACGAGAAGAAGATTCGGGGATTTCTCGGTCAGGTTCAATACATCAGCCGATTCATAGCCAAGCTCACCATGATTTCTGAACCAATCTTCAAGAAGCTTCGCGCCTCCGATCACACCGATTGGGACGACGACTGTCAGAAGGCCTTCGACAGGATAAAGGAAATCCTATCCAAACCTCCTGTCCTCATGCCACCTCAACAAGGGATTCCCTTATCCCTATACCTGACTATCACCGACACAGCCATGGGAGCAATGTTAGCACAAATAGTCGATGGTGAAGAACGAGCCATCTACTACATCAGCAAAAAGTTCATCGTGTATGAGACGAGGTACACCCAACTGGGAAAGACATGCCTTGCCCTAGTATGGTCAACAAAGAAGCTGGGGGCATTACATGCTCAGCTACACGGTCCACATCTACTCCAAGATGGACCCGGTCAAATACATCTTCGAGAAACCCGCACTAAACGGAAGACTGTCTAGGTGGACACTCATATTGTCCGAGTTTGATCTCAAGTTTGTACCCCTCAAGGTTATCAAGGGAAGGGAAGTCGCCGATTTCGTAGCAGAAAATCCCGTCAACGAGGATCCAAGGACCGACACATGGTCACTTCCTGACGAAGACATCCTTTGTGCCGACTCCGACGTATGGGACCTATACTTCGATGGTGCATCTAATCTGAGAGGCTTCGGGGTAGGAATCCTTCTAATATCGTCGGAAGGAGAACATGTTCCGATCTCGGTCAAGCTAGACTTCGCCGTCACCAACAACGCCGCTGAATATGAAGCATGGCTCATCGGCCTACAAGCAGACATAACACTTGGCATCAAGAGACTGAGGGTCCACGGCGACTCCTCGCTCATCATCAATCAGGTGTCCGGATACTGGAATATCCGAAGTGACAGCATAGCTCCCTACCGAGCAAAAATCAATCAAGAGGTCGAATTCTTCGCCCAAGTTGACTACTTCCAGTTGCCACGAGAGGAAAATAAATTTGGCGATGCCCTAGCGAAATTTTCCGCGCTCGTCAATATACCTGACGACATGACGTCAATGCCCCTATGTGTCGAGAGAAGGAGCGAGCCAACTCACATTTGCGCCATCAACAGCGTTGAGGAAAACCATGTCAAACCCTGGTACCAAGCCATCCTCAACTAAAAAACCAAAAATGAATTCCCTCCTAACTGTGACCCAAGAGGACAAAGAGCCGTCCGTTTATTTGCATCACAATTTGTGATAAACCAAGATCAACTATACAAAAGAACACCCCAGGGGATTCTCCTCCTTTGCATTGACCATCACAAAGCCAAAAAAGTCATGGGAGAGGTCCACGACGGAGAATGTGGCCCTCACGTGAGCGCAATGATGCTTACCCAAAAAAACATGCGGTTAGGTTACTATTGGACCACCATGGAAGCCGATTGCCGCAACTACGTCAAACATTACCACAACTGCCAAATCTTCACCAACATACAACACATACCACCATCCCTTTTATACACCATGACATCACCCTGGCCTTTCTCAACCTGGGGCATCGACATCATTGGGAAAGTTAACCCAATAAGCACTAAGGGGCATTGCTTCGTCCTCGTCGCCATCGACTACTTCACTAAATGGATGGAAGCACAGTCAGATGCAGTCTTGACCGCCAAACAAGTGGCCAAAATTATCCAAAACAACATCATCTACCGATATGGGGTACCCCATGAAATCATCAGCGATCAAGGCTCTCACTTCCGGGCGGAAACTCAGGCCTTGCTGGACAAATACAAGATCAAACGATATCGATCATCCCCCTACCATCCCCAAACCAACGGAGCGGTGGAGGCAGCGAATAAAACCCTTGCCACCATTATCAAGAAAATGCAAGACAACTACCGCGATTGGCCGAGCAAGCTCCCATTCGCACTCTAGGGATATCAAACCTCCATCCGAACACCGACAGGCGCCACACCCTTCTACCTGGCATACGGTATGGAGGCGATTCAACCGGTAGAGGTAGAGGTCCCTTCTCTACGCATCCTACTGGAGAGTCAGGTGCCTGAGGCGGAATCGACCCGTCGAAGGTACGAACAACTCACTCTTCTAGACGAGCGGCGGCTCAACGCCTTGCACAACCTCCAACTATACCAACGACGTATACAATGGCCATTCAACAAGAAGGTTAAACCCAGAAACATCAAGGAGGGCGACTTGGTCCTCAAGTCAGTTCGAGCACCATTACCCGTCGATCCGAGGGGAAAATTCAAACCCAACTGGGCCGGGCCATACCTGGTCAAGAAAATACTTTTGGGGGTGCAGTGAGACTGAGTGACCTAGACGGAGAGGACTTTACAAACCCGACCAACCTAGACCAACTCAAGAAATACTACCCTTGAACCGTAGCAACCAGGGACCTAACCCTAGTTCTACAACTAGCAACCACCTTAACCCTTTTCAAGTCAAGTTCCTCAACGCATTTTGCTTAGAAATTGCATGTTTTATCGAGTCTAAGTGACGGCACCTTGCCCTTTTCAAATGTCCTTTGATCTGTCAAAGGCAACATCCATTTGCACTCAAGCAAAAACCCCTGAACTACGAGCATGGTTTAATTCACCTAATCGGGTGGATACGTAGGCAGACCTTCTTATACACGAGGGATACAACCACAAAACCCAATCAAAATTTACAAAAACCCCTGAACTACGAGCATGGTTTGATTTCACCTCCTCAGGTGGATACGTAGGCAGTCCCTCTTATACATGAGGGATACAACCACAAAACCCAATCAAATTTACAAAACATTTCGAACTACGATCATAGTTTGATTTCACCTCTTCAGGTGGATACGTAGGCAGTCCTTTCTTACACAAGAAGGATACAACCACCCCCATAATAAAAAAAAACATCCCCATAATAAAAAAAAACATCACCCATATCATCCCCATCAAAAAAAAGAGGGAAAGAACATTCCCTTTTCCACAAAATACAAAAGAAGCCTTTCTCCCTTCCCACAAAAATCCCACTTTTCCAAGTGCAAATGTTTAGGACGATTCAAACTGAATTGCCTTTACAAAATGGAAGGAAGAAACAAGCGTTCACAATTTTTACACGAGCAATCCTCTTATTTAATTAATAATGAGATGGATTACAAATTAAAAAATAAATAAAGCTCGGCAAGTCTACAACTTGTCAGAGCTAAGGTGTCGACTAAAACACCTCACATAATAAAACTAGCACAAAACATACCTAGTTCAACATAATAAAAACTCACAACGCTAATACAACATAATAATAAAGTGGGTAATGGAGGTCTTCACTCTTCCAGTCTACCCTTGCCTTTTCCCTCGGGGTACATCTTCCCCTTGTTCTTCTTGTTGGCCCGCCTAGCATGGGTTTCCTCTTCGGAACGGATCCTCAACGGATCTACAACGGCAATGACATCCGGCCTCTTGCAAGACCCCATATTCGGCCCAAAACGAGCCCATGCACGGCCCACTACAGTTTTGGGACCCGAGCTTCTCCTCTTTGGTGCCCTCATCACATCCGGGCTAACTCCATCAACATAATCCTCAAAGAACGCACAGTTGGCCTTGCCAACCTCTCGATACTTCAAGTCAACAATCTCGTCCTTACGGGATTTGGACCTCTCGGCCAAGGACGAAGCTCTTGACCACTTGACATAAGCGGGAGTAACCCATGTCGTGGCAACGGGGTTTGGTACCTCCCAAAGTGTCCGGGTGGCCCACCATCTTTCGAAGACCTCCACAAGCTCGGAGTTTCAGAAAACGTTCTCTTGGACAAGAGTATCTTGAGCGGGCACCTTTTGTTGACGCCCCATTTGCCTCATGAGCCTTTCGGGATAGATGAAGGAAACAACCTTCAAACCCACCACCATCAAAGAACGAGGACTAGCACCCGAAGCGCGCAACCCCATGAAGGATCTCAAGTGCCACCATAGAACCAACCAACAGATGTGTGGACCACCCTCCTCCGCCAATTTTGCGACCCAATAGGCCTCGGTGGAAGCAAAGCTATCCGAGTACAACTTCTTCCTCATAGTAAGGTGACGGAAAGAATAAGAGGAGGAATCCTACATAACTTAGCCTCTTCAATAGCCACACTTGGAGGATCCTTGGATATCCAAACGAGGGAGCTTCTCCACAAGAACCCTCCTTATCCAAAGCTTGGATGATCTCGCCAAGCACCAACCATGATGGATCTCTACCATGCTCCATTTGCTCAACTACATGTACAAGGGTCTTGCTACCATAGCATTTTGGCCCCTCCTTCTTCAAAGCATCAACAAAGAGGTATACATGGACAAGGCAAAAGGCTAGAGCCCTTCTCCTAGCCACCTCCGAAACATTGCCATCCAATCGGTTTGAGAAAATGTTTATGAGAGCCAACATATCCACACCATGAGGAGCAAGAAGAAAGTTGACTTGACTTGTCGACAAACCCAAAATTGAACGGAATTTCTCCTTGTAAGATAGCCGAGTCGAAGGAAGCACCGGAACACAACCCGGCCACCCACCAATGGCCCCAACTTCTTCGGTAAGAGGACAAATTTCACCTTTCGGGAAGACGAAAACGTGATGTTTCGAATCCCAAAATCGAGAACATGCTTCGAGAAATGAGGATTTCACCTTGACTTGACGAAGCACCAACAATTGACCAACTCCCATGCAAACGAGTTGATACTTCTCGGGAGGCGACAAATCCCGGCACCATTGTTGCAACACATTCTCAAAGGCATCCATGAAATATTTTTGTGGAAGAAGAAAAGGTTTTGTAGAGATGTTTTTCGTGTTTCGGATGATGAAACAATGAAGCACAAAAATACCTATTTATACAAAAACAATCAGCGCGTTTTTCAGAAAAAAGGGAGAGCTGGCTCCTATCGCCAAGCAGCTCGCGCCTCTTTGGCCCTGTTTTCAGGATTCCCACCTTGAATTGTCCCTTTCAAGTTGTGTTTTCTCCTGACACCTCAAACCTCCCGCCGGAATGCTCGCGCCTCTTTGGGATGGTCCAGGACATTTTGTGTTTCCTCACACTCACATTTCCTTGTCTTCGCGTTTTACGAAATCCGACACGGTTTCCATGACGCAGCTTCAAACATACGGAGTTTTCTTTCTTTTTTTAAGGGGGAAGGGCTAGTCGCCCCGAGCCGTGATGGATCGTTTCCATGACAGTCAAAATTCCGAAAAAAAATTCGCCTTTTCGCTCTTTTCCCAGCAAAAATAAAAATCGAAAATTGATAACACGACATCAGTTTTCCTCAAAATTTCATGTACTCACAAATACGAGCCTTGATCTCACGAAAATTGAATCAAATACACTCGCAAAAATCTATTCTAAAATTCACCCCTGGCGGTTTGAGTTTGAATTTTTTTCGAGTCACAAATCAATTTCAACAATTTCAATGCAATTTAATTCAGGACACGAGTTAATTGCTCAAATTTTCAAATCAATTTCTTTTTACGAAGTCCGAATACGACGACTCGTCGCGGAATCTTTCAAAATATCAATTCAAATTTCAATTTTAACTTCGAATCATCGTGATTAATTTTGTTATTCAATCAAATGCTTTTTACGTGTTTACATTCATGCGTATGTGCTACCTGTCGCCTGTTTTCTACACTAACGATGCAGGAACTGGTGCAAAGCAAAAAGGGGAATTGACAGCCGATAGCGCTTCTCCGAAACACAACACAAAAAAGCCAAAATCAGAAAATAAACCACAATCCAAAAACACATATATACAAACCGCCTCACGCAAAATACATCGACGCACGTTCGATACAAGCGACTGACCGTATAAACGGAATCCGGTACAACCATCTATCATATAGACACTGGCCTAAGACAACGAACTGGGGGCTATCTGCCACCTACTGAACTAAGCACTCCCTATCCTTTCGCTCGGAAAAGAAAAGGAGCAACATAGGAAATAGAGGAGTAACAATGGAAGCAGAGGTGGTTACCACGACGGTAATACCTCGCTCCTACTCCACGATAAAAAAGAAGACAGTGTCTGGCAGACTTCGGATGATAAGGAGGCCAAGAACCATGATGCGGCGCACCACCCCAGTGATGACCCCTAATCATCAACCATCCTGTCTATGAGCCACAATGAAATGGACAAGCCGGCCACGTCAGCCGCCTCCCCTTCTCTACGGAAGCATCCTCTACCACCACCTCGGCTCCAACAGCCCCCCCCGGTCGCTTCTGCTCCTCCCGGATCATCTTCCTCCTCCAAGATCTCAACGACAGGCCCCGTAGGCCCCAAACGCTCCACTGCAATCAAAGGCAAATCAATAAACGTCAGACGAAATTTCGGCATTACGACGGCGTAAATGGACAAATCCAAAAAAAAACCTGCAAAGCAGAACGAGGGCATCCTGCCCAAACCCAACCAAACAAAAACAATTCACAAAAACGCATAAAAAAATGAATCGCCCTTCTTTTCAAGCAAAAGACGAGTCAAAACAAAAACAAACAAAAATGGCATCTCAAGACCCACACAAGGTTCGCCAATAACCTAAAATACGTTCTCGATGCAATGAGGTATTTTTCCACAGCTCAAAAAGGCAATTTCTACGCCAGTTTGAGCGCAAACCGGTCAAAATTTAAAAATACGACCACTACAAGGCTACGTGATTTTACCACGTCTCAAAGCGACCTAAACTACCAATAAGGTCCATTTCAAGACAAACTTACTCAATTCAAGCCCGGATAGGCGCTTATTTCGTTAGACAGGAGACCGCTTCAAAAGCGAAGATTCCAATTTTTGCCCACAACACCCGACAAAGGTCCACAATGGCAAACACAGTCTTTCCCGACTACAATACAACCTAGTGGGACCCATTACCCAAGCAAATAAACTTGGCATTGTGAAATGAGACGGTTTCTTCGCCTCACTCACGTTTTTCGAGCATAGGGGACGTAAACGGGGACCAAAATGCAAACTAAAAGCACCCCTATACTCCTAAACAGGTTTCTAACCTAATGCAATCATCAATTTCACTCGAAATGGGCTCAATCAAAAATGCCCAAATCGATTTTTAAGGGTACAAAATTCCGCCCTAATTCAATCAATCAAAAGACCAACAAATTCAAATGGATTCACGAGGAAATACATACCTTGAGATGACATGTTGACGATGGCACGGACTGGAACAAGCAAGAAGACCAACAATGGCGGTTTTTGTTTGTTTTGTCGAGAGGATGAAGAAGACGAAATAAGAATGGCGAGCAAACCAATCTCGCGTCTTTTACAGAAAAATAGGGAACCCCCTTACCTTGCCAAGTAGCTCGCGTCTCAACAGGGTGTTTCCTGCTTTATTCAGCGAAATTTTTTGCTTTGGCCCAATTTCCTATAACAAACCTCAAATTCAAACGACGGCAATTAAAACCGTCATTTCAAAATAATAGTGAAAATTCAAAATTCACTATTTCTTCAAAATTCAAACAACATCAATTAAAACCGTCATTTTCAACAGTAATAGTGAAAATTCAAAATTCACTATTTCTTCAACAATAATAGTGAAAATTCAAAATTCACTATTCAAACGTCGGCAATTAAAACCGTCATTTAAACAATAATAGTGAAAATTCAAAATTCACTATTCCTTCAAATTTCAAAAAACGAAGATGGAACCTGCCATTTCAACTTCAAAAATAATAGTGAAAATTAAAAATTCACTATTTCCTTCACATGTTAACGGCGGCAAAATAAACCGTCACTTCAAAAATAATAGTGAAAATTCAAATTCACAATTTCTACAAATGTCAACGGCGGCAACATAAACCGTCACTTCAAAAGCATAATAGTGAAATTCAAAATTCACTATTTCCACGGCGGCATCAAGAGTCCGCTATTTCAAAACAAGCCTATCCAACACGGCTATTCTCACGGTCGATCAACCAACTCCACCATGGTTGGCGAGCCTTACAACGCACCGCGGCTGGCGAGCCCTCCTCATGTACGCACCATGGCTGGCGAGCCTTACTACGCACCATGGCTGCCGAGACTTACAACGCACCACGGCTGGCGAGCCCTCCTCATATACGCACCATGGCTGGCGAGCCTTACTATGCATCGCGGCTGGCGAGTCCTTCTCATATACGCACCATGGCTGGCGAGCTTTACTACGCACCATGGCTAGCAAGCCTTATCATATCCGCAACGCAGCTGGCGAGCTTTTATCCGCGAGCAAGATACAACCCAAGGACGTATTCCAAAGATGCCTCGAATACGACTCCCTACCAAAGCTGGCGAGCCTTTGTCCGCAAACACGCAAGGACATATCTGAAGACGCCTCAGGTATGACTCCTTCTTGTGGCTGGTGAGCTTTTGTACGTAGTCTAACGGACTTTAAACGACCCGCACGGACAGTCGATAGACTCTAAAATGTTCTCGACGATAGGTCCTTGGCTCGTAGCCTCGAGTCGCCTTGGCGTCGCCCTTCCCGACAGCAGGTCCTTGGCCCAAATCCTTTCGAGCTACCTCGACGTTTCTTGGGTCTCCAGGTTGTAATCTTCGATTGACCTGGGGGCTCTACTTTGACTTTTGCCTTGTCCAAGCCTCAGTCAAAGTGGGGGCTCTGTATATACCCAGTATCTACCGAGACTCCAACAAACACCCGATGATTATCGGACTACAACATGCTTTGGAATCGCAGCGTTTGATCGACAGTTCGTGTACAACTTTACGTCGGAAAACTTAAAACGATTTCGAAAATAAAACTTTTCAAAAGTACCTGGTGTGTTTAATACTTGACGATGGGGTCGCAATAACACTAACAAGAGTCAAAACCAACACCGGGCCAAAAACCGACTCAAATTTCAAATCCCGACTCCAACAACGAGTCAAATCAAGTCAAACACAAAAAACAAACCATTCAAATGCTTCCATGATAATATTTCCCGGGATCATGAATGGTCAAGTACCAAACATGTGCATACAAATCCTAGGATAGAGAAAATCATGATTGCATTTGTGTGAAAGCGACAAGACACCTCGAAGACGTGCGACATGGCTCGCGCCTCTTTGAGCAGCTCAGGTGGCCACGTCGCTCAAAACTCACACAACCACTCATTCTCCTATAAATACCCCTCAAATGCCACCATTTGAGAACTTACGCGAGAGTCCGCCCCCTCCTTCTCCCTTAAACTTCTAGACCCGACTTCCTAAGTCACAAAATCGACACGTGTTTACGACCTACCGATCGTAAATACAAGCCTTACACATATTGTTTGGTACCGTCGCCGTGCATTCGACCGACCCATTTGATCGACTCAATTCATCAATCAACATGTTTTAATTAACATATTTTCAAAATAAAATCCTTTTTTAAGGCACTCTTTTAAACTTCTTTGATCGTGAGTAGTCGCTACGAGAAAACCGTCTCTAAAGTCGTCTACGTCGCAAACATCAATACACGTAAGTTTGAGGGTGTAAACAACTCATTTATTTCATGTCTTTACTGTTTTCATAACTTTATATGGATGAATGAGGCATAACACGATTCAAATATAGGTTAGACGAGCCAAAACCGAGTTTTGGCCTGAGACAGAAGCCCTTTGCTATGCAAAGAGGCTCGCGCCTCTTGTGGGTTCTCAGGTCAGACTCAAACGTGTTTGTTCTCGCCTTTCCTCTTTATTTCATTTCTTATTTGCAATCGGCTTTTACCATTTCAAATTTTTCAAATCATTTTATGACAAACTTTTTAGCCATAAATTATAATCACCCTTGGTTCCATATACCATGACAGTTTAATCCGTGACTCGGTGATATTAATTGGTTAATTACATTTTAAAGGAATTTCTTTTCTTTTATTTACCATTTTAATTCATTTTTATGTTAAACATATTTTGACCATTACAAAAATCATCCTTGGTTCTTTATACCATGACGGTTTATTCCCTGACTCGATGATATTATTGGTTAATTACAAATTAAAGGGTATTTTAACCCCCTTTTATTTTATTTACCATTTTTGTCATTTGTTTACATTTGTAAATATATTAGTCATAATTCATAATCATCCTTGGTTCTTTATACCATGTCGGTTTAATCCGAGTACGATGACAAACTTGACTAATTACAAATAATTGAACTTAACATAATTAGTTCAAATCAAACATTTTCCTTTTACACATTTTACTATGCCTTTCAAACTTCAAATCCGACAACGAATATTACTAACATAATAGTAATTATTCTGAGTCATGCAAATCATACTTGCAAATCATTAATCACAAAAAACGGTTTTAAACAACCTTTTTAACAACCAGGAGACGCCCCTTGGGTCGTCGTCTGACTCGCGTCCCAAGAGGCCGTCTGTTTTCATATTTAAAAACCTGGGTAGAGCCCCTTCCTTCGCCAATAGGCTCGCGCCTTAATGGGGCTACTTGGCACTATTCTGTCTCATTTTTGTACTTGTCTAGGACGATCCCGATTATGGTTTATCCGAATACGTGACGGATCAAATTGACGAGTTTGCATTTTATACTTTGTCATTTGACACCCTTTCTCAATAAATTGATCGTGTTAAGCATCATGACCCGAATTTGGTAAATGGATGTTTAATTTCCGTTTTCACATTCAAATCAATCTAAATCCAACTTTGACATTAGTTTCATGCTATGTAGATAAACAAACCGACTTAGCAAACTTTCACATGTTAGGTTAAACTTTTTTATGCGCATTCATGCATTTAAACCATTTTATCAACTCTTGCACTTCAACAACCACGATCGATCAGCAGAGGCCGCTAACGCGGGCAGGATTGGGTGTCTGATTAAAGGGCTTTCCAATACATACCCTCACCCCTTACTCAGAACCTTTGGATAGTGGATGGCCTTATCCAGGACGTACGAGAGTCATTTTAGGCATAGAATGCTAAAAGGGGGTCGAGTCCTTATCTTTAGTACCAATGTCAAACACCGCTTTTTGCCTTGATAGACCTAGGTATAAAGTGGATTCGAACGGGTTCCAAGCATCCCATGGTGGCGACTCCGAACATCTCAACATCGTTTCGAGACCTTTGCCGAGACGAAACCGACCGATCTAAAGCGATCCGGTCGAAAGCATTTTTACGTCACCGAGCGTGGCTTTCAAAATACCGCTGTATGTCCACATATCGGCTGGGCGTGCAGGTGGGCCCATGTCCACACCATGATTTATGCCTTCAATGATACTACTGAGAGGAAGGATCTTTGGGCTAAGCATGGTGCTTTTAATAGAAATATTAAGGGTCCTTGGGTCATTTGTGGTGATTTTAATGCTGTTTTGGTCCCTTCTGAGAGATTGGGTGGCCTTTCTACTTTTGAGGAAATGGATGATTTTCAGCAGTGTGTTACTGAGTGTGGGGTGTCTGATTGTCCTGCAATTTGGTCCCTATATACTTAGACTAATAAACAAGAGCCTGCCTCTAGAGTGTTTAGTAGACTTGATAGAATGCTGGTCAATGATGAATGGTTGAAAGATAATCCTCTTGCTTATGCTCATTTTTACTCTGAAGGGGTGTTTGATCATACTCCATGTGTTGTCCAAGATCAGAATAATATGGAGGAACCTAGGAGAGCTTTTAAGTATTATAATATGTGGAGCCAAGCACTGGATTTTAAAGACTGTGTGAGACAGGTTTGGAGTCAGAATGTGAATGGTACTCCTATGTTTAAGGTGGTTAAGACGTTGAAAGCTCTTAAATGGCCTTTAAAGCAGTTGAACAAGGATAACTTTGATGATGTGGTGAATAATAAATCCAGGGCCTCTATGAACCTGGAGTATATTCAGCATAAACTTAGAGATAATCCTTTAAACCCTGAGCTTCTTAACCAAGAAATTGAAGCTTTGAATAGTTTTAGATTCCTGGAGAAGGCATGTGCTGCATTCTTACATCAAAAATCTAAGGCTTCTTGGGTGGATATGGGAGATGAAAATACTAAGTATTTTCATAACATTATAAAAGGAAGACAGTCCAGGAATAAGGTTATTAGAATTGATGATATTCAGGGTAAGTGCTGTGATGATCCTAAGCTTATTCAGGAGGCTTTCCTGGAGTTTTATGAGAATCTACTTGGAACTTCTGAGCCTGTTTTGAAAGTTATCTCTTCTGTTGTTCAAATGGGGAAGGGGTGTACTAGTGAACATCACTCTGTGCTCCTAGCACCTGTGTCTAAAGAAGAGATTAAGAAGGTCATGTTTTCAATTCCTAGTCACAAGGCTGCAGGCCCTAATGGCTATTCCAGTGCCTTCTTCAAAGATGCTTGGGATGTGGTGGGGGACTCGGTGTGCTCTGCAATTCAAGATTTTTTTCAGTCAGGAAAATTATTAAAGCAGCTGAATCATACCCTTATCAACCTTGTCCCTAAATGTGATTTACCTCATAATGTAACACAGTTCAGACCCATCTCTTGTTGCAATGTGCTTTATAAGTGCATTTCTAAGTTGCTTTGTAACAGATTATCTGAGGTCTTACCTGATGTGATAAGTGATAATCAAGGAGGTTTTGTTAAAGGAAGAAGCATTGTGGAAAATATCCTGATTTGCCAGGATATAGTAAGGCTTTATAACAGGAAAACTATTTCTCTTAGGTTCCTTCTGAAAGTGGACTTGAAGAAAGCGTATGACTCTGTTAGTTGGGAGTTCTTAGAACATATGTTGGGTTCTCTAAACTTCCCTGCACAGTTTATTATCCTTCTAATGGAGTGTGTTAGAAGTGCCAGCTACTCTTTAGTGCTCAATGGAGATATGTTTGGTTTTTTATGGGAAAAAAGGGACTCAGACAAGGGGACCCATTGTCCCATTTACTGTTCACTAATGCTATGGAATACCTTAGTAGAGTGTTGGCTTTTATTACTGAGAATATGCCATTCAAATTTCACCCCATGTGTGGTAAGCTTAAATTATCACATTTGATGTTTGCTGATGATTTACTCTTGTTCAGTAAAGGGGATTTGGGGTCTATTATGGTTCTTTTAAGGGGATTTACCTTATGGGTACCGTGTAAATGGGAGAGTAGAGAGTTGGTTGTGTTTAAATTTATTTAATTAAAGGGAACACAATTATACCCTATTTATTATAGGCTTGTATGCCTAAAATCTTGAGAAGAACATTTTTGAGCATGGATTGGGCATACTACCCAAGGCCATCCGGCCACCCACAAGAAAAAGAGGAGTTTTCTCTTCTTTTTCAATTCATTCATTCTAACAAAAATATTATGTTGATAATTTTTTCATATTCTCTCTAGATCTTGTGAAGAAAAATAAGAAAAAATAACTCACAAATCTCTAATATTATTCCACTATTACTAGAAGTAGTAAACAATAATATTAGTTATATTTTAAGGGCTCATAGTCTAATTTATAGTACATAAATTAGTATATGTATTAATGGTGATTATCTTGGTACAATTCCTTGAGGAGTAGATCCTACCATTGGGTCTAAATTCATCCTTGGAGCACTCGGATTTTTCGAAGACTAATTTGGTAGGAGACCAATTAGTATAACCGTGTGGCACCTCCTTTGTAAGTTGATTGATTTTATTCTTACTTTTTTATTTTGTTATGCATGCATAAGATCTTATTAGTTTATGACTAAACTAAACTTATATAGTTATTAGAAATGTCTAATAAGATATTAATGAATCTTACACTATTGTAGCCCAGACCAGCTGTGGGTTAAATGGATCAACCAAGTTTACTTAAAGCATGAGAGCTGGAATGATTATACTCCCAGGGGTGATGTTAGCTGGGGGTGGAAGAATGTTTGTCGAGCTAAAGACAAACATAGTTCAGGATATATTCATGGTCAATGGTCTCTGGATATTAGAGGATATACTGTCAGCAGTGGTTATAATCTTTTGAGAACAAGGTTTCAGGTTGTTCCTTGGGACAAGTTCATCTGGCATCCGTGGATTGTGCCTAAGCACATGTTTCTGGGTTGGTTAATAGCTAGAGAGGCAATGTAGATTAAAGAAAAGCTTTTTGCTCTAGGTATTTGCCAGGATGATATTTGCTTATCTGTGGCAATGCTTCTGAATCTCATAAGCATCTGTTTTTGGAGTGTTTGTACAGCAGGCGTATCCTGATGAGGATGGCACATCGTTGTAAGATATCTTTACCAAGTGGAGATGTACTGCAATGGATACGGCAGCAGCAGTGGTCTCAAGCTAAAAAGGGTGTACTTCTCTGCTCTTTTATGGCTTGCTATTATTTTATCTGGAAGCAGCGGAATAGAGTGAGGTATGAGTAGGTCCTCTTGCATCCTGATGTAGTTGGGAAGCATATTCAACAGGTTGTAAAAATGTGGGTTGATGTATTTAGCAACCAGATTCTAGGTGTTGTTAGGATTTGGTTGAACAGTACTGATTTATGTAAGTTGAACTCTAGTTCTATGAAATTGGCTTTGTATGCAAAATGGTAGGTTGTAATAGCTTTATTTGAGCTTAATGGAAACTTACATTTCACCAAAAAAAAAAAAAAAAAAAAAAACATTAGTTTTATTTCCATCATGAGTGAGTAGTTTCATATGTCTAGGGAATAGGAAAGCCATACATGATTAATATTTGTAAATGTTAAATTAGGTTGATGTAATATTATTGAATTGTTTCTATCACATGTTTGCATCGTTTCGATTAAACTTTGTTTAGTTCATAATCATTGATTAAGTTTGTTAATTCGTTCTGTAAGTCAAGAGACACGGAATTGAATTAGAGCATGTGTTAGTAGGACGACCTAGTCATAACGAGAGTTCTCTAGTACCCGGTCTATGGTTGACAATAAGGCCAAGAGGTGGTTGTCTTTAAGCCTAAACATTTAACAATGTTATTTATTCTGAGTTTAACATGAACATCTATATACAATTGCATGTACTGTGAGCCGACACCCCTAGACTCCTTTATCTTATATATTTATACCATTTTATCTACAAGTTATCAAACCAACCAAACGACCAATCGTAATCAACCTTGATATAATTCTATTCATAGAATTTCGTAGCGCAATTCCCGTCTCCTTGTGTTCAACCCCTTGTACTACATTCATTTGTGTCTAGGGAATTTTATCTTAGATTAAGTACACGACGAGCCTATCAGACGTAAAAGGATATGATAATTATTTAATGGTATAAATTTAAGGGAAAAAAGGGAAAATCACATCAAATCAGGTACCTGAAATCTCAAACGCTACTCTAGATAGCATTTCATTTCAGGTAGCTTATTTATAAGCTATTTGCCAAACGCTTACAAAAAAAATAAGGTACCTGGAATTTTGGTCAAATAAGCTAATTTGACCAAATAAGGTATCTGAAATGCATTGCCAAACACAGCCTTTTTGTGGTCTAAATTTAATAATATGATGGGTAATGTGTTTCCTTAATTCCGGTGCAAAAATAGGGACTTACTAAATCTCGCGCATCAATTTACTAAATCCCGCGCATTTTTTCCCTGATATTCCATAATTGCCCTTCGTCTTAAAGGATAATTAAAAAAAATTCCCAGATTCTCTTTTCTCAAACCCTAACGAATTTGTTAATTCTTCGAAAATAATGGATTGTAAGTCGCGCATATCACATGTAATTTTTCCGTTTTATCAACAACTTTTTTTAGTACCGTCTTTTAATCGATTTAACTAATGTTTTTTTTAATTAAAAAAGGTTTATTTTTAAAATTAGGGTTTCGATTGACGTCGTTACAATTCAAGTCAGGTTGTTAAAGGGGTGGTTGTGGGATTGTCGAATAGGCCGGAGTAGGGTGGTCGGAAGGCCCATTATTGGTGGTTGGAGGGTGCAGTATGGGTTGCTGGGAATGATGCCTGGGTATAAGTATTGAATTCATTGTACCATTACATGTCATCTGCTCCTGTTACATTGTTAAAAGGGTAAAAAGCTAAAATTAGCATTAATCAGACATTCAAACGAGTGCAGCAACATCTCGTAGTGGACTAGTGGATGACAGGCGACGCGCGGGATTTAATAGTTTAAGATTTTTTATTTTTGGGTTTTTATTGTCTCTTATGTTTCTCTCTCTTGTCTCTCTTAGCCCCTGTTCTTTTGGACTTTTCTTTACTTAATTTAAGTTAAGTTCAGCAAAAATAAGTTAAGTTTAGAAAAGTTAAGCAAAAATAAGTTAAGTTCAGCAAAAATAAGTTAAGTTCAGCAAAATTATGTTCAGAAAAGATAAGCTAAGTTAACTATAAAACTCATTCCCGTTTTATGGTATTGACGAGTTTTGAAAAAGTTACGATTTTCACAAATTCTCTTGTACGACCGTCTCATGTGCGACCTTTTTTTTTAAAAAAAAATAGTGACCAATTGCATAGGATTATTATTATTTATCCAAAAGTAGTCACTATTAACCAAAAAGTAGTCACATTTTTCAAAATACACGAGATAAGACCGTTACATAGGATAATTCTCATACGACTTTTATTAAAATTGAAGAAAAAAAAATATTAATTATTTACTCTAAACATTATACATTATAAAAACAACGAAATTATCTATTGCTCATTGATACTCCCAAAGTCCCACACAACTCCAACTTTACTCTTTCTCCTCATCAATTGTTCCAAAATTAAAAACATAAATTGTCCCAAAATTATTATTATTATTATTATTATTATTATTATTATTATTATTATTATTATTATTATTATTATTATTATTATTATTATTATTATTATTATTATTATTTAAGTTAATATTCATTTAGTTCGGAAAAGTTAAGTTCATATAAGTTAAGTTCAGAAAAGTTAAGCAAAATTAAGTTAAGTTCTGCAAATATAAGTTAAGTTAAGTTAAGTTCAACAAAAATAAGTTCAGAAAAGTTAAGCAAAAATAAGTTAAGTTAAGCAAAAATAAGTTAAGTTAAGTTCAGCAAAAATAAGTTCAGAAAAGTTAAGCAAAAATAAGTTAAGTTAATCAAATATACGTTTAAAGAATTAAGAACGATTGAACACCTAAGAGGGGGAGGGGGTGAATTAGGTGTACCTTAAAAATTTTCTCGTTTACTTGGTTAAAAATAAACACAAGTAAAAACTATTAAGTACTAACTTGAGAAACTTAATGGATAGTAAGTTCACAAGAAGTACAGCAGGTCTATGCAACAGTATGATGGACTGTTGCACAGCACTGGCAACGAGATAGGTTAGATAAAATTGCAAAGGATAAATAAATATAAAAGTAAATAAACAAACAAGACGATGTTTAAAAAATTGGTTCAACTCCTACTCTGGAGCCTACGTCCAACCGTTATTTTATTGCTTATTTAGAAATTTACTCAAACTTAACTAAACCCCTTACAATGAAAATAACTCGTCAACCTACTCCGGTTGCTATTGCTTGAACCTACTCCGCTTCAAGACTTTCTCTCGCTCAAAGCTACTCCGCTTCAAGACTTAAAGTTCTATCTCAACAGTTTATAGAGTCAGAATCTCAGTGGTTCACTTAAGAACATGGAGATTACAATTAAGCCCTAAACACGAGAATCATTGAACATATTCTTTATGCAACAGTGAAGCGAACTGACACTTGGAGATTTTAGAGCTTTAAAAAACAAGTGAAGACTTTTGAAAATAGAAAACGGTTTTGCAAATATTTGAGGAACAAAGCTTAAAACACTGAAATGATTTTGCAAATGTTTTACAATGAGTGTTCTGAAAAGTCTTGCAATAAATGATAAAATGGGATGGCTATTTATAGAAGGAGGAAGTGTGTAAGAGAAGGATCTTAACACTTCTTCACTCTAATGTCCATAGATTACTAAGATGTATTATCATTTAAAAATATAGAAGAACAATCAGATTTGTGAGACTCAAGGTGGCTGCATATTTTCAAGACAAGGAGTGTTTCCCATAAATTATATGGGAACTCACAATTTCACCAAAAATGGAAAAGGCAAAAGACTTATTTTAGCATGAAAAACCACTTGCATGAATAAGATTGATATCTTTAATTTAACTTGCAAGCATATTCTTTTTGTTCTATTTGTTCTTCAGATTTCATAAATGATATTCCTTTTGAACATAATAAAGGTTTTGAAAGGTTTTGAACACTTGTGAATTTTTCCGAAAATTCTCCATACGTTAGTACCAGAAACCATGGTGCAACAGTCACAGGAACTGTTTCATGGTTTTGCAATCACTTATGCTTAAATAGGATGTGTTTAACTACCTCGTTTACAACATTCATTCTAGGCAATGGGCTTTCTTATCTTGCCTTCATCTTGATCATCTTGTTACTTTGATTAGCTTGTGGACTCTTTGATTGATCATCAATAGTTTAATTTTTGCTAAACAATTTAACTAAGAGGCGAACAATTAAATAACAAATGAAACTTGGCATCATAAACCAAATGTGTTCTAACAAATTCCACCTTTAATGATGGCAAGTTTAAGATATGTGTTTAGTTCCCCCTAAGCCCATGGTGAGTCGATCTTTGAACCGTATTCAATAAGACATCAAATAAACATGACATTTTGAACCATATTCAATAAGACATCAAATAAACATGACATGAACAAGGTGAATGAGGGTCAACATGCTTATCCTAAGTAAAACATCTAATCATTAGCTAAGATATTTCCATGGTGTACGTTAGCCTAAGAGTCATTAAATGAACATAAACACATAATTAACATACTTCCCCCTCTTGACATCATCAAAAGAAGGACGAAAACACATTCAAGTAGTACAAGATAAACCAGCATCAAATTGTTCGAGAAAAACTTAAAAATAGTTCACATATTGCATGAGATATTAAGACAAGGAGCCAAAGGGTTAGGAAGGCAATTTGGGCAAAGGATGGTTCGTTCATCATCATCGGGAACATTTCTTCCAAGGATTTGGACACACTCTATGAGATATTCATTGATGGATTTGAGCTCTGTAACCTACTTCTTAAGGGTCTTATTATTGACAGCAAGCCTAGTTACAATGGTCAAAAGCTTGTTTACCTTCGCATTTACGGGACCCATTGCAACAGTTGATCCAACTGTTGCACCAGACTTAAGCTTCTTGGCCACTTTGGCATTTGATCCTCATTTTCTTTTGGCAGTGGGTTTGGGTTTTGTGTTTGGTTTGAGATGAGATTAAACAAGTGGTTCATCACCATCACCAAAAAATTCAGTGATTTTTCTTTTGGATTTCGGTAAAGAGGGGATCAAGGCCATCATCAAGTACCTTGTCATCATTGTTTGGTTCATCAATTTGTTCATCATTTAGGATGAACTCATCTTCATGCATGACCTCCTTTTCTGATTTTTCGACTAGAGTATCCATATTTTCAGCAACATCATCATTTTTTCCCACCTTTGGTTTCCTTTTCTTTGTTGATTTCACTTGCCAATTATTTAAGTGTAAGCTTATCTTTCTCATAATTAATATAGACATTAGAGCCCAACATCATTAAAATTGTAGGACTCCTCTTTATGTTGGGGCTGGTGTCCTTAACAGTTAGTGCAAGGACTTATAAATCTCTAAAAGGATCAAAGGGAATACTTTTGTATCATAATCAGTTGGTCCACATTTATCAATAACGGTTGGCTTGCTAGATAAGTTTGACGTTATTGTCATACAGATGGCGGTGATCAACTGGTCCCTAAAAGTCACACCTATAGGATACGTTTGAGAGATGTGACGGTATGAAAATACAGTCATATAGATGCCAAATTTGACTAACCAGTTAGTCTGAGTTATTTGACTAATAATTAGTCAAAATGTGATGTTGAGATATTTTATTTAATACGGATTAAATAATAATGGCTAAGACGAATTAAGCAGTTAATTCGTAAATTGAATATAAGCGTTTTATATTTAATTAAATGTATATTGAATATAATTATACAATATTGTCTTTGTCGGACATGTATTAATAATTCAACTAATCCGTATTATTAGTTGATGCTTTAATATCCGATAACCGATGACAGTTTATAATGAAACCGCGTCATATACATTTAGAATTTAACGAACCGGACCACGAGTTAAAACCAAGAGGAAGTGGAAGCCCACTTCCCCTTGTGGGTTTCGGTTTTGCCGAATGAGAGGGAACAAAAGGGAGAGTTTCTCCTCCCTTCTAACCTAATCATTTCATTTGTAAAAATTCTAGGGTTTTTGAGAAAGTGCCTCTCAAAAATTCGGATCTCTCATCCAACCAAAACTCACAAAACAATCCTCTCGATATTGCAAGGCAATTAGAGGATTCATTCTAGCACAAGGGCATTTCTCGGACAATCTTGGGTGCATCATTTAGGAGGAGGTCTACTTTGATCTCTCATTGCCTTATTGCACTAGGACCGAAGGTTATTCCTTGATCTTTATCGTTTCATTATGTTTTTCGTTTTATGACTATAAATTACATATAAAATTTGCGTTATAATCCTTCAAATTATGGGTTTTATACGGATATTACTCTTCAAGTGGTATCAGAGCGAGGCCACGTAAATTTTTCTATGTGATTTTCATTAAACGATTTTTGAATCGATGAATTTTTGTCTAAAATTTGGTGCGGCTGAATTTTTTATTCGGCACAAAAATTTTTTTGCCCTCGGCAATTTTTTTTAATTGCTGCGTTTTGTTTTGTTGGGAACCGTGTCATGTTCACTCGGTATTGGTTATCGTTTTTGTTTTGTTTTCATTTTGATCTTTGCATATTGTATTGTAATCGATATTCATTGCAATGTGTAAAAGATCTATTAAAATGATTGCATAAAGTTTCGTGTGGCACAAATTTTTGTCTCGAAAAATTTTGAAAACCGTGTGGCCTTGCATGTATCACGGCCTGTTTTTCTTTGTTTTTGCATTGATTTGCGTGCCACACATTTTGTTAGATCGTTCGATCTCTTGTTTTTAATCGTTCTTCACATGTTGTAATTTTAACCGATAATTATTGCAATATGTTGAAGATGTAACAATTATAGTTTGATTTCTATACGGATTAGATTAAAATTGCAATTGTGTTTTATCAAACCGTTTGTTTTGATCTTTTGTTGCTCACGGTTTTGAGCCATGAAATTTTTTTTTTCTCGCCTTTTGATGCTCACGGTTTACAGCATTTAAAAAAAAAAAAAAAAATTTTTGTGGTAATGTAATCTGTTCACGTACAAGAAGAAGACGAGAAAAAAAAAAAAAAATTTGTTTTTTTTTTCGGCCTTTGTTGCATAAAACGTTTTTATGCTCTCGCTTGTTAGTGAAACGGTTCACCCACGTAAAATAAAGTTACTTTAAAACGATTTATTGTAACGGATTATCTCGGATTAAAATTAACTTGACTAAAGCGGTTTTGTCATGTAATTTTAATTATCTTTGGTGGTTTGGATAAAAAATTTAACATAATTACGGAATTATGTCACGAATAAATTTAAATTTTAGTTGATGCATTTTATTTATCGTTATTGTTAATTGTTTTGAATGCTTTTAATTACGTATTTATTTATTTATTTTGCAAACGGTTGTAACTTTGTGTGGCCTTAGTAGAACGTGTTACCGTAATGATGGAACACGGTCTTGGTTGTATTTTGAGATCTCGTATCTCCATTTTTATTTCTTTTAATTACAGTTTTTATTTAGAATGTAAATAGGTTTATATTTGTAAATTTTAAATTGTAATTTTTGAGAAGACTAAAGATGGAGACCGGATGCTCACTCCCGCTACATGGACAAAGATGGAACATCAAGACAAGCTTTTCGGGTCCAACGGTGGATTCCAAAGTTGTATTTTGTTCTTTTTACTAGGATAGGCCACACTAGGAATTTTTTTATTTACGTATTGCATTCTTTTATTTATTTTATCGTAGCGATAGTATGCATCATTTTCCGCCTAAAAACCAAACCACCTAATTATTGCATGAAAACTGACACATATAGAGGTCACGAGTTAGTTTTCTTTGACATTCTCATGTCACACGTTTTTTAAGCCATCACCCAAATTAATTCAATCACGCAGACGCTAGTTATTCGTTCACTTAATATGAATTATAATTTAGTTGATGGGATCTTCCTCGTATAAACAAAAATTGAGAACGGTCTTTATAGGTCAAACTCCAATGAGTCCCTTCTTCGTCGGTAGGCATAATATGACCCCTTCTACGTCGGGTAAGTTGGAACCGATTGACCTATTTTATCTCAACACTATGGTCACTAAACGATCCTGTGACTATGGTGGACTATAGATAGGATTTACGGAAATCTATCGACCAAGAGTTCTTAGGGAAGAATTAGCTAAACAGTTGGCTTATCAATTTACAGAAATTGAGTCTTGGGATCACTTGTATCATTCTTGAGGGAGATCAA
Source organism: Silene latifolia (assembly GCF_048544455.1). Classification (NCBI taxonomy): domain Eukaryota; kingdom Viridiplantae; phylum Streptophyta; class Magnoliopsida; order Caryophyllales; family Caryophyllaceae; genus Silene; species Silene latifolia. The sequence continues at coordinate 29,786,395 of NC_133532.1, forward strand.
TTATGCAAGTGCATTGAGTCTACACGTTAAAATGAATTTTAAATAGACTTAAATCCCCTCGATGAGTTGCTTATTTCGTTTTTGTTTTTCTTTCTTTTTCAGTGTAGATCACGAACTTTTAAACTGCTAATAACAAATGGCTGGTTCTACTGATAACTCAATGCCAAGTGCCACATTGGACCGTGAGTCCTGGCTTCGGATCTTCATGAATCAGATGAATCAGTCTACTCGATTGAAGAATGATGGATCAAACTTCTGAGAGGCGGGAGGCGGCATTACGGAATCTGCCGCCGCCGACGGAAGCTCAAATATCTATTAGAGCCCCTCCCGGCAAACCCAGATCCCACGGCTAGAGTCGCTTTGAAATCACCAAGTTTAATGATTTCGTATGGAAGCGGGTGCGATTAAAAACATACTCATTTTTGCAATGGAATCCAATTTGCAGAAACGCTTCATAGCCCATGGTGCAAACAAGATTTTCACCACGCTCACTAAGGAATTCTCGAAAGCACCGAGAATCGTGACCTATGAGCATACCACTCGCTTCTTTGATGCGAGACTCCGGAAGGGCCAACCGGTTAGCCCACACATTCTCAGCATGATTGAGAATGTCGAGAAAGTCGGAGACCTTTGATTGTAACATCAGCGAGAACATTGTTATCGACCGCATGCTTCATTCACTCCACGATGGTTTTTCGCAATTTAGAGCGAATTACTATATGAATGATTTGAAGAAAACCCCACATGAATTGCACTCCCTTCTCGTACAGACCGAGAAGGACATGAAGTTCGGTGGGAGCTTGAAACAGGATGTTCTCGTTGTGTCAAACAAGGGCAAGGGTAAGGGCAAAGCTCGTGCAAACCTAGCGAGAGGTAAACCGAAGTTCAAGAAGTCGGGTTCAGGTAAGAGTGGGCCTGGTGAGTCGAGCACCTCATCAGGCGCGACAAAGAGCAAGAATGAAAACATGGAGTGCTATCATTGCCACAAGACTGGGCATTGGAGGCGTACATGTCCTGTTTATCATGAGGACTTAAAGGCGGGTCGTGTTAAACTTTGTTGGTATGTCTTCTCTCTCTTCTACTTTTATTCATATGATTGAGATTAACCACGCAAGTTACGGAACTTGGGTACTTGATACTGGTTGTGGTTCTCATCTGTGTAATCATGTGCGGGGGCTCGAAAAATCGAACCCCTCGTAAAGGGTGAGGTGGACTGCGTGTTGGGAATGGAGCAAGAGTGGTCGCCATCTCAAAGGGGACATATGTGATCCAGCTTCCTAGCGGATTTGAGTTGTCATTATATGACTGCTATTATGTACCTAGTCTTTCCAAAAACATTATTTCAGTTTCTGCACTTGACAAACTTGGTTTTTCATTTGTAATAGAGAATGATACTTGCATTTTCTCTTTACACGATATGATTTATGGCAAGGCAGTCTCCATGAACGGAATTTATGTTTTAGATCAGACCACCGAAATATTACACGTAATGAATAAAAAGTTAAAGGTTGGTGACAAAGATCAAACGTATCTATGGCACTGCCGTATGGGACACATTAATGAGAAACGCGTAAAACAGCTCATCAAAAATGGAGCTATCTCGGCCTTTGATTTTCAATCATTTGGCACGTGTGAATCATGTCTCATCGGTAAGATGACTCGGATTTCCTTCAAAGGTGTTGGAATGCGCGCTGCTGACCTATTAGGACTCATACACACGGATGTATGTGGTCCTATGTCAATCACCGCACGAGAAGGCTATAGGTATTTCATCACTTTCACGGACGATTTAAGTAGATATGGCTATGTCTACTTAATGAAGCACAAAAGTGAATCCTTTGAGAAATTCAAGGAATACAGAATAGGGCAGAACCTATTAGGTAGAAAGATTAAAACACTACGTTCGGATCGTGGTGGCGAGTATCTTTCTCACGAGTTTGATCAACACCTTAAAGGCGTGGGATTGCCCTACGATTAACTCCACCTGGAACACCTCAATTGAATGGTGTGTCCGAACGGAGAAATCGAACACTACTTGATATGGTTCGATCCATGATGAGTCACACCGTGTTGCCTCACTCATTATGGGGTTATGCTCTTCTGTCACCATTTTGCTCTAATACTTAACCGAAGTCCGTCTAAAGCTGTTAACAAGACTCCATATGAACTATGGAAGGGAACGGTCCCTAACTTGTCCTTTATACGGGTTTGGGGCTGCGAGGCTTATGTCAAGTGGAGACACGAGGATAAGCTCGGCCCGCGATCGGTCAAGACATACTTTATAGGTTATCCTAAAGGAACACTTGGTCATTACTTTTATTCGCCAACCGAACAACGTGTTTTTGTTGCGGCTAGTGCGACATTCTTAGAGAAGGAATTTCTCGAGAATGCAAAGAGTGATAGAACCTTCGACCTGTCGGAGATTCCAGAACCAAATACCGAGCAACCATTGGAGGAACCTATTCCTTCAATCCCGGCTACGGTTAACATTCCTGAGGAACCTAGGAGGTCGGGAAGAGTCTCTATTCCTCCAGACAGATACATTGGTATGGTCGAGGAACATGACATAGATGACGTTCTACTCTTAACAAGTAGTGAACCCGCAACCTATAAAGGTGCCATGACTAGTTCTGACTCAAAGCTATGGCTTGAGGCCATGCAATCCGAGATGGACTCTATGTATGAGAACAACGTATGGGATCTTGTTGACTTACCTGCTAAGGTTCGTCCCCTTCAATGCAAATGGCTTTACAAGATAAAGCATTCTGTGGAAGGTAAACAAGATATCTACAAAGCAAGACTAGTTGCTAAAGGTTTCACCCAAGTGCCAGGTTTGCACTACGATGAGATTTTTGCACCTGTAGTCATGCTGCGTTCCATTCGGATTATCTTAGCGATTGCCGCTTTTCATGACTATGAAATTTGGCAAATGGATGTGAAAACCGCCTTCTTAAACGGCTTTTTGGAGGAAGAGTTGTACATGGTACAACCCGAAGGTTTCATTGATCCACAACATCCTAAGAAAGTGTGCAAGCTTAAGCGTTCCATTTATGGACTTAAGCAAGCATCTCGGAGTTGGAATCATCGCTTCGACCAAGTGATTAAAGAAAATGGATTTATTCGATCGGTCGAGGAACCATGTCTTTATATCAAGTCGAGTGGGAGCAAGATTGTTTTCCTAATATTGTATGTCGATGACATACTCCTGATTGGGAATGACATACCTCTCTTAACTTCGGTGAAAGTATGGTTGAAAAACCATTTCCAGATGAAAGATCTGGGAGAGGCACAAAGAATTCTGGGCATCCGTATCTATCGAGATAGATCACGACGGATGCTATCTCTCAGTCAGGAGTCTTACATAGACAAAGTCCTAGAGAGATTCAGCATGACTAACTCCAAGAAGGGGTTTCTTCCCATGGCTCCAGGGGTGCATTTGAGCAAGTCTCAGGCACCAGAGACACCGGAAGAGAAAGAGCGCATGGCACGGATACCTTATGCCTCGGCAATAGGATCTATCATGTATGCCATGATATGCACACGTCCGGACGTGGCATATGCATTGAGTATGACAAGTCGATTCCAACAGCATCCAGGTGAACCACATTGGCTGGCTGTCAAGAACATTCTTAAGTACCTACGGAGGACTAAAGATTGGGCATTGACTTATGGAGGCGAACAAAAGCTATGCGCAACCGGTTACGCAGATGCTAGCTTCCAAACGGATCGAGATGACTCGAAATCTCAGTCTGGATTCGTTTTTACTCTTAATGGCGCTGCGGATCATTTGGAAGAGTTCGAAACAAATGTTACAAAGCAGATTCTACGACCGAGTCCGAGTACTATGCCGCGTCCGAAGCTACAAAGGAAGCGATATGGATGCGTCAATTCTTACATGGACTATCTGTAGTGCCTAGTTCGAATGACCCGATCACCATCTATTGCGACAATAGTGGTGCCATCTTCCAAGCTAAGGAGCCTAAGTCTAGCAACAAGTCTAGACATGTACAACGGAAAGCTCATCTAATCCGAGATTACGTGGAGCAAAAGGAAGTAGTGATAGACAAGATTGCTACCGATGATAACATAGCAGATCCTCTCACTAAAGCATTACGACAAGATAAGCATGAAGGGCATGTTAATTCCATGGGAATTAAACGTGTTCCTAAGTTGTAGTACTTTTTATGGATTAGATTCATTCCCTTTTGTACTCTATACGACATCATCGTTTTGATATTTTATATATATTTTGTTTTTCATGTGGATTTGTACGACAAATTTTGAACACCATAAAGTGAACTGAACAAACATTATATTTTTGGTCCTTAATTGCCCACATGAGCTGATAACTCTGGCAATTATTTTGTGACGTTGGTTGATGGTTGGTTCAACGAGCCATAAGTCAACCAGTTGTGACCAATCACGAGAGGCGATTTATACGGATATTTCGTAGGACACAATTGTGACATCGACGTGGAGTCCTAAATGTTTTATAACATTCGGTGCCCGGTCGTGGATAGGACTTCCATGGTGATCCTAAGAGTCGATTCTTTTGACTATCGATTGTCTCTTGAGACTAAGGCGGATTTTGGGTGACTTTGGTTTCTTTCTCACGGTCATCCGTAACAGGGGGCCAAGTAGATTGCTTCGGGTCATTTCATTCGTGCTTAGATCGGAAGGAGTTCGAGTTGAAGGAAATATGCAGCCTTTATCGTGTACTCGATATTTCTCGGGGCCACTCGAGGAGTCAGAATCGAAATGCATGGCCATGCTCGGATACGGATTCGTTTTATCGGTTAAGTTACTCTCTAGTCGGGGAAACCACTCTAGATACGGATCGATTGTAAAATACGACCTTTGCGGATCCGGATCTGCAAATTGTTTTACATTGAGTGGGAGAAATTTTAAATGAATATGAGAATCGGTTATCGCACATACACTTGTACGGACAAGTGGGAGTTTGTTGGAGGTGGTGTCCTCCTGTTAGTGCGGATAACGTCATTGCACATACACTTGTACGGACAAGTGGGAGCTTGTTGGGCTGGTGTCCTTAACGATTAGTGCAAGGACTTATAAATCTCTAAAAGGATCAAAGGGAATACTTTTGTATCATAATCAGTTGGTCCACGTTTATCAATAACGGTTGGCTTGCTAGATAAGTTTGACGTTATTGTCATACAGATGGCGGTGATCAACTGGTCCCTAAAAGTCACACCTATAGGATACGTTTGAGAGATGTGACGGTATGAAAATACAGTCATATAGATGCCAAATTTGACTAACCGGTTAGTCGAGTTATTTGACTAATAATTAGTCAAAATGTGATGTTGAGATATTTTATTTAATACGGATTAAATAATAATGGCTAAGACAATTAAGCGATTAATTCGTAAATTGAATATAAGCGTTTTATATTTAATTAAATGTATATTGAATATAATTATACAATATTGTCTTTGTCGGACATGTATTAATAATTCAACTAATCCGTATTATTAGTTGATGCTTTAATATCCGATAACCGATGACAATTTATAATGAAACCGCGTCATATACATTTAGAATTTAACGGCTTAGGACCACGAGTTAAAACCAAGAGGAAGTGGAAGCCCACTTCCCCTTGTGGGTTTCGGTTTTGCCGAATGAGAGGGAACAAAAGGGAGAGTTTCTCCTCCCTTCTAACCTAATCATTTCATTTGTAAAAATTCTAGGGTTTTTGAGAAAGTGCCTCTCAAAAATTCGGATCTCTCATCCAACCAAAACTCACAAAACAATCCTCTCGATATTGCAAGGCAATTAGAGGATTCATTCTAGCACAAGGGCATTTCTCGGACAATCTTGGGTGCATCATTTAGGAGGAGGTCTACTTTGATCTCTCATTGCCTTATTGCACTAGGACCGAAAGTTATTCCTTGATCTTTATCGTTTCATTATGTTTTTCGTTTTATGACTATAAATTACATATAAAATTTGCGTTATAATCCTTCAAATTATGGGTTTTATACGGATATTACTCTTCAAGTGGTATCAGAGCGAGGCCACGTAAATTTTTCTATGTGATTTTCATTAAACGATTTTTGAATCGATGAATTTTTGTCTAAAATTTGGTGCGGCTGAATTTTTTATTCGGCACAAAAATTTTTTTGCCCTCGGCAATTTTTTTTAATTGCTGCGTTTTGTTTTGTTGGGAACTGTATCATGTTCACTCGGTATTGGTTATCGTTTTTGTTTTGTTTTCATTTTGATCTTTGCATATTGTATTGTAATCGATATTCATTGCAATGTGTAAAAGATCTATTAAAATGATTGCATAAAATTTCGTGTGGCACAAATTTTTGTCTCGAAAAATTTTGAAAACCGTGTGGCCTTTCATGTATCACGGCCTGTTTAAACTTTAGACATGTACATCCCTTTTTCTAGTCAATCATATAGAAAAAATAAATTCATTAGAGTCACATATCACCCAACAAACCAATTTCCAACCGAAGTTTTACGAATTGTTCTCTTTCCAACGGTTTTGTAAAAATGTCCGCAATTTGATTTTCCGTTTAACAGAAGTTAAGACTAATTGTTTCTTTTTCGACTTGATCACGTAAGAAATGATGCCTAATCTCAATATGTTTAGTACGTGAATGTTGTATTGGGTTCTTTAAAATTTTAATTGCACTAGTTTTATCGCAAAATATCGTAGTTGTTTCGAAGATCATACCATAGTCGTGCAATTGTTGACGAACCCAAATGATTTATGTGCAACAGAGCGCTGCACTGATGTATTCACTTTCAGCCATGGACAATGATACCGTGTTTTGTTTCTTGGATGCCCAATTGATTAAACAAGGGCCCATGAATGTAGCAATTTCGGATGTGCTTTTTTTGTCCACCGTGCTGCCCGCGTAATTCGCATAAGAGAATCCTATAATATCAAGTTCGTAATGAGATGGATACCAAAGATGCAGGTCTTGTGTTCCAATCAAATACTTAAAAATCCGTTTGACGGCTTTAAAGTGTGATTCCTTAGGATTTGATTGGAAATGGGCACACAAACATACGCTAAATTCAATCTCCGGTCGAGTAGCGGTTAAATAAAGCAATGAACCAATCATACCTCGATACACCGTTTCACTAACAATCTTACCATTTTGGTCTTGATCAAGTTTAATATTAGATACCATTGGTGTAGCAACGGGTTTGTCATGCATTAGTCAACCCAAACTTAGCATTTCCTTCAAATACTTTTGTTGATGGATCATGGTGCCTTGTTCACTTTGTTTGATTTGGAGACCAAGGAAAAATCCTAGTTCCCCCATCATACTCATTTCAAATTCAGATTTCATTAGATCCGAAAAGTATTTGTAAAGAACTTCACTTGTTGCACTAAAAATAATGTCATCGACATACACTTACAGAAGCAACAGTTCATCGCACTGTGACTTGATAAATAATGTTTTATCAACCGAACCACGATTAAATCCAATTTCCAATAAAAACATTGAAAGCCTATCATACCAAGCTCTAGGAGCCTGTTTTAAACGATAAAGTGCTTTATCAAGTTTATATACGTGGTTAGGAAAAACATTATCTATGAAGCCCGGTGGTTGTTCAACAAAAACTTCTTCATTTAGATAACAATTTAGGAAAGCGGTTTTTACATCCATATTGGACCATTTAGATATATGATTAGTTTTGATAATGACAAATGCGTACTTTATATTATATATACTCTTGCTCGTAATCGTTTGTTTAGTCTTTAATAGATTGATTAAAGTTTACAATTTAAGCAAGTAATGTTATAGCAACCTTGGATATAACATTGAAGATTTGTGAAGCATCGTTAAAGTAATGTTCTAGCAGCTTGAGCTATAACATTGAAGATGCTTAAAGCGTCATAGTAACTGTAACAAGTTTCAAGTATGATGATCACTTAAGCCTATAACAAACATAAGATGAAGAGCTTATGATCAAGATAAAAAGAAGATCCTACCACTGAAGATCTCCAAGAAGATTAGCTAGTATAGGACTTCATCTAATAACGGTATCTTAAGAAGTAATATTGGGAAGGTAAAGTTATAGTTATTTCACCTATAACTTTACTTACCAAACTTAAAGTTATAGCCATTTGTACTATAACTTTGGGTTGCATTTTAAGGCACGATTTTAATAGTTTTAAAATCAATTTTCAAAAGATTAAATTCTTCAAATATGTTTCGAAATCATGCGTGTATATGATGGAGATGAAATACGGTTTGTTTAGAGTGAATCATTTACGTTATCCTATGGGTTAGTAAAACGAATTTTGAGTCGTCATGCTGCCTAGGGTTTACTAAATTATCTAAACCTAACCCTAATCTACTCTTTGATATTTAGACCTAGGGTTTCGGCTAAGATGGGCTTGTGAGCCGTGTGGAAGCCGAAGTAACTCCTTATGCAAGTAAATAGTATTAGGTTAAATCTATAATATATTGCCATAAGATATTTTGATATCTTATCAATTATATTATATTTACCTTATTTACTTAATCAAAATATTTAATAGATTAATTTAAGATGAGATAAGATTTGTTTCTTATGAAACAAACTATCTTGCCTCTCGGCACACTAAGGTTTCGACCAAAACCTAGTTTCTCTCTTGTATTATATATATACATATGATGTTCATTATTTCAAACAAGCTTTTCGAAATATAAAAATTCCTTGAAAAAAATTTGAGTTTAAATTCTAATTAAGTATTTTATTTGTTTTGCAATTGAAAATTCTTTACGGAAAGTCGTGCTCCTTAATTTGCGTGTTATTCTTGAGATTACGTTATAAGATAATAGTACTTCATATTGATTCTACTCGTTCAACTGTGTGAACACTTAGAGGAACAATCAAGTGCTTACTTAGTACTTAAGTTAGTCAAATCGAATATCTAGTGATATTCAAATCGAGTTATAACTAGAGTTAGTTATACGAATGGGTTGATAATTTTGTAATCCGGAGAAAGGTACTAAAATTATTAATCGAGAATAATGGACGTAGGCTTCGACATGTGTAGATGAACCACTTCAAATATCGTGTGTCCTTACAATTTTCTTTATCGTTCATTTCATTACGTTTATTAATCGTTCAGTTAATTAGTTAAAGTTTAATCAATAAACTTTAAGTAATTAATTATTTAGATATAAAATAAAAAGTGGGCATAAGTTTTTAAATACTCAATTCACCCCCCCTCCCCCCCTTCTCTCGAGTATTTCGACTTGGAAAGACCCTTCAATTAGTATCAGAGCCTCGTGCTCTTGATTGCCTAACCGCAAAGAGGCTGATCCGTCTATCTTTTTATCTTTTATTTTATTTTAAATTCCGCTGCCTTATACGTGTGAAATAGATTCCAAGTATCTTAAGTGTCCTATCTTTGATGGGAAGAATTATGGACTATGGAAAAATATGATGACACACTATATAAAAGGACATGATTGGGAGTGCTGGACGATTATGAAGAATGGACCACACAAAATTTTGATCACATCTTCGGAAGGCACTACCTATGAGAAAAAGGAAGAAGACTATATCGAGGCTGATTAGAAGAAGGCAGAGAAAAACTTGAACGTGATAAGCCTGTTGCAAAACGGCATGACATCGACTGAATTCGATCGTTTTTCTTCTTGCACTTCGGCCAAGGAAATATGGGATGGTCTTGAATTGGCCTATGAAGGAACGTCGGCTGTTAGAAAATATCGTATTGACCTGCTGATTCAAAAATACGAACTTTTTAAGATGGAAAAGAATGAATCACTCGATAGCATGTCAGCACGATTTTCTCCTATCATCAATGAGCTCAAAAATCTTGGAAGAACTTTTAACTCTGAGGATATTGCTAGAAAGGTACTTAGGAGTTTGACCAAGAAATGGCGTCCCAAGGTCACGGTTATGGAGGAAGTTAGAGATCTCACCTCTCTACCTTATGCAGAACTTATTGGGGCTCTTATGGCTCATGAACTCGTCCTGGATGACGATGAGGCCGAGTCCAGTAACAGTAAGAGCATGGCTCTACAAGCTTCTGCTAAGGAAGATGTCGATACTGAAATAGAGGACGAAACGATTTTGTTTGCTAAACGATTCAATAAACGAATTTTTTGAAACAAACAAGCAAAACCGTTCAATAACAACAATAAGTCCTATAATAAGAAAACTTCTTAGTCTAAGAATACGTTTGCTAATAGAGGATGCTTCAAGTGCGGAGAATCCAGTCATATGTTTAAAGATTGTCCAATATGGGAGAAAACTAAAGACAAAGCAAAACGTGAGAAGACTAAGAAAGAGTTCAAGCAAGTAATGATGGCATCGTGCTGGGGAGATCTTGACACGGAGGACGACGAAGGATCTGAATAAGAAGAAGAAGTTTCTAATCTATTCCTAAGCAACGTAAGTCTTGACCTACTTTCAGACGATGATAAAGATAGCATGGACTCCTATTGTTGTTTCCTAGGAGATTCGGATTAAGAAGAAGAAGAAGAAGAAGAAGAAGTAAGCTATCTTGAACTTAAGAAAAGCAATAAGAAATTGCCTAAGAATGTGTTAATCGAATACTTTGAGCAATCTCTTGATAAATGTCATGAATAAGATTTGGAGTTGAAAGATTTAAAAGAACAAATTCTCGATATTGCTTAAGAAAATCATCTCCTTAAAGCCAAGGCCAAGAAGCTCAAATCTAAAGTTACAGCCAATATGGCTACAACTTCAGATGCAACAAATACTGAGAAAAAGGTTCTTGAGTCTAAAGTTATAGTTAATGAAGCTATAACCTCAGATATGAAACTAAACATTAAGCATCTTCAAGCCAAGGTTACAGCTAGTGAAGCTATAACCTTAGAATTGAGGAAAGTCAAAGAGCTTCTTGAGTCAAAGGCTACAGTTAGAGAATCTGTGATCTCATATCAAAAGAAGGAAATTGACTATCTAACTCAGCAATTGAAGGAATCTAAAACCGTTCTATTAAATACAAAAAGAACGCATACTGAGATGGTACGAGTTCTTAATGACATATTCTAAAACTTTCGTGACAATTATGAAGAGACTCATCCTTCCAAAGTTGTTGAGTCAGACCATTCCAAATGCAATAAAGACATCAAGTCCTTAAAAGAATTACTTTTGCATGCTATAAAGGTTCACGAAAAGTGGAAAGATAGCACACGTGTCCTAAATTTCCTAACTGAGCAATCAGACAATAATATGAAAATGGGATTAGGACATGAGTGCTATGGTCATAGAGACCACTATAAGTGCAAATCATCTCCTTCCGAACGATATTTCAGGAAGAGAAAATATGTCAATCTACCAAAATATTTGATTTGTAATTATTGTGGTCATACGGGTCATATCCAAGAAAACTGTGTCAAATACGTTCAGGACTTAAGAAAAGGAATAAACTTTGTTAAACCAACTGACACTATTTTAGACGATAATAACTTCCCCCCATCTGAACCTATTATGAATGAAGAACGTAATAATAATCACCGTTGGTTCTATGATATGAGTTTTGACTATAGGAAGCTACCGATTCAAAACAATCACCTAAGTCTAAAGAACCTTTCAAAACTAAAGCTCCCCAAAAACAACCAGAAAGACAACGTCAAAAAGGATCCAAAACACAACCAAAGTCTCTCCCCAGACAAGCCTATTCGTCTCCAAAACGAAAGATTATTAGACATGTTTGGGTTAGAAAAGATTTAGTTTTTAGAGTGACTAAGGTCAAAGGACCCAACTTAGCTTGGGTACCTAAAAACTGTATCTAATTATTTTGCAGGTTCTGGGAAAGAAAATAATCTATGGTACCTTGATAGTGGATGTTCAAGGCACATGACTGGAGATGTACACTTATTTCTTTCACTTAAACCCTTCGACGAAGGTAAAGTTACATTTGGTGACAATAAGAAGGGTAAAGTTATTGGTATTGGTAAAGTTGTCATATCTTCTTCTCATGCTATTAGTAATGTTTATCTTGTTAGTGGTCTCAAGCACAATTTATTGAGTATCTCTCAATTATGTGACAAGGAAAATAAAGTTGTTTTTCATTCAGATTCTTGTCGAATAATAATTGAAGGAACAATTAGTGTTGTGCTTGAAGGACAGCGTAAAAGGAACGTTTATATGATTGACTTAAATAACATTCCTAATAACTCGTTCACATGCATAAAAGTTACAACAGATAATTCTTGTCTTTGGCACAAAAGATTTGGTCACATTAGTTCAACTACCTTGAATAAATTAAAGAGATGGGATTTGCTTGAAGGACTTCCCAAAATCAAATTTGATCAAGAAACGTAATGTAACTCATGCGCTCGCTGCAAGCATGTGAGATCATCGTTCAAACCTAAGAGAATGGTAAGCACAAATAAACCACTAGAACTCGTGCATATGGATCTATGTCGCCCAATGAAGGTAAGAAGTAGAGGAGGATCCAGGTATGTCTTCATTCTAGTTGATGATTAGTCTATATTTGTTTGCCAATCTTTCTCAATTCAAAAGATGAAACTTTCGAAGAGTTTGCAGTTCTAATGAAGCTTGCCCAAAATAAGTATAAATCAAAATTAGTTTCTATTCGTACGGATCATGGCACCAAATTTGAAAACCATGCCTTTATAGAATATTGTAGGGAGAATGGTGTTGGGCATAACTTCTCAGCACCACGAACCCCACAACAAAACGGTGTTGTTGAGCGTATGAATAGAACATTGGAGGACATGGCACGCACTATGTTGTTATGTAGTGGTCTACCTCGTAATTTTTGGGCTGAAGCTATTAGTACTGCATGCTACGTACACAATCGTTCTTTGATTAAACCTATTCTCAAGAAGACTCCTTACGAGCTTCTTAGGGGACGTAACCCAACATATCACATCTACGTTGCTTCGGGAGTAAATATTTTGTCCATAATAATGGTAAAAATAGATTAAGCTAATTCGATCCCAGAAGTGACGAAGCTGTATTTGTCGGTTATTCTAGTCACTGCAAAGCATATAAGGTTTTTAATAAGACAACCTTATGCATCGAAGAAAGTATCCATGTTATTTTTTATGAGAATAATATGTTCGATAAAGCTGAACATGATGAGGAAGAAGATTTGAACGAACCTGATTTCCGACTATCTAGAGATGATCTTCCAGAATTGGATGAGGAAGATAAAGAAATTGAGGACATAAATGATGAACAAGGAAGCCCTTCGAATGATACAAGAAATAGAACTGAGAATATAGTTAATGATACTATAACCTCTTCTCAATCCAAGCAATTGGAAACTGAAGTTATAGCTGATGATGCTATAACATCAAATCTAAATCAAAGAACAGGATCCAAAGTTATACCTGATTCTGTTATAACCCCAGGATTGGAATCAGGGGGGACGAGGCTTGAACCTCGATCATTCGAAGAAGGCGAGCCAAGTTCAAATGACGATGTGCCTCCTGGTTCTAAGAAATGGAGATATAAGGATTCTCATCCAATGGAAACCATTCTAGGCAGTTTAAATGAAGGGGTTAGAAATCGTAGAAAGCTTAACAACTTTTGCTCATTTTACTCCTTCCTCTCAACCATTGAGCAAACAAATATCAAAGAAGCACTTGCAGAACCAGATTGGATCGTTGCTATGCAAGAAGAGCTACAACAGTTCAAACGAAACAAAGTTTGGCATTTGGTTTCGAGACCTAGAGACCGAACTGTCATTGGTACAAGATGGGTTTTTAGAAACAAATTGGACGATACAAAAGTTATTGTACGAAATAAAGCCAGATTGGTTGTACAAGGATATAATCAATAAGAAGGAATTGACTACGATAAAACCTTCGCTCCCGTAGCCAGACTTGAGGCTATTAGGATATTAATAGCTTTTGTTGCTCATAAAGGAATTAAACTGTTTCAAATGAACGTTAAGACAACATTTCTTAACGGTTATTTAAATGCGGAGGTGTTTGTTGAGAAACCTCCAGGATTTCCCGATAGCAAGTTTCAAAACCATGTTTTCAAATTAGATAAAGCTTTGTATAGTTTGAAACAAGCTCCAAGGTCTTGGTACGACAGATTGTCAAAATATCTTCTTGAAAGCGGTTTTAAAAGAAGATTTGTCGACAAAACTCTATTCTTGAAATCTGAAAATTCCGATCTATTAGTTGTACAAATTTATGTTGACGATATTATTTTTCGTTCAACTAATAATCGTTTATGTAAGTATTTTTCATAACTGATGACATCTGAATTCGAGATGAGCATGATGGGAGAACTCAAATTCTTCCTTGGGGTTCAAATTCAACAAACTACTGAAGGAATTATAATGCACCAACAGAAATACATCAAAGAGCTAATCAAGAAATTTGGTATGGAAAATTCTAATTCTAAGCCAACTCCTATGGTTACAGATAAGAAGTTGACTAAGGATGAAGACGGTAAGTCTGTCGATGAGACAACTTATCGAGGTATGATTGGCTCACTTCTTTATTTAACTGCAAGTCATCCTGATTTAATGTTTAGTGTATGTGTATGCGCTCGACTTCAATCGTGCCCTAAAGAATCGCATATGATTTCAGTTAAGAGAATTTTGAAATATCTAATTGGTACATTAAAATTATATCTGTGGTATCCTCTTGAGTGTAATTTCAATCTCATAGGGTATTCAGATGCAGACTATGCAGGTTGTTCACTTGATAGAAAAAGTACTTCAGGCATAGCTACGTTTGTTGGACCGTGTATTATTCCATGGGGGTCAAAGAAGCAAAATTCCATTGCGTTATCTACAGCTGAAGCCGAGTATATTGCCGTTGGGTTGGTATGTTCTCAACTTTTATGGCTTAAGCAACAGTTATGTGATTACATTGTTAACGTTGGGTGTATTCCCATTTTATGTGACAATACGAGTGCTATAATTATATCTAAGAACCCTGCGCAACACTCACGTACTAAGCATATAGACATTAGACACCATTTTCTACATGACCATGTAGATAAAGGCAACATAAGACTAGAATTTTGTAGTACAGAAAAATAATGGGCTTACATTTTTACCAAAGCATTGGCTAGAGAACGTTTTGAGATTTTATGGTTGGAAATTGGTTTAATTGATGGCAACTAAACTTGTCACAAATATTTTACTTCCCGTATGACTGACTAGAATTGACGAAATTGTATGACTGTGTCTGTATATTTCGTTACAAGTTTATTTATGTTAAATGTTATATTATATTACGAGAATATTCCGTTTTCTAGTCATGTATATCTTGTGTCTTATTACGAACCATAATTTCGGTAACAATTTATTCCTTCATATCCCCTTTACCGAAATTTTTACCAAAAAATTCCATCCTTTTACCTAACATTATCTTATCATATTTTCCAAAAGATTTACCCTAACAATCTTTCCTAATCTCTTATATATGATATCTAAAAAATATAAAAAAAAATATAAAAAAACTACCCAAATCTTGTGTTACCTTCTCCTACACGTTACCCTCTCCACTTTCCTAATCCTACCCAACCACAAAATTACCATCACCATAAATACTCCCTCCTTTCCACCATCTTATCACCATCACTAATCCCTCACACCTTTTCACTAAAAAATTTACCAACACTCAACCTTCCATCATCATGTCTCCCAAACCCAAAACCCGGTTTCACACAACTCGGTCTTCCACTAAGACCGAGACTCCGAAATCACCATGAAATCCCTCCAATCAATCTCAAACCACTTCCTCACCGATATCTAACCAAAATTTTCCTAATCCTAACAATAACCGTGCAGATATTGAAATAAGTGGGAAGAAACGGAAGCTCGCAAAGGCGAAAGGGCTTGTTTTTGAGGAAGGTGTAGCCGGAGAGGAGGTCAGTGAGGTTGTTGTGCGCGATGGGTTTCAGTGTACTCTGTTTCGAGAATCTATGGAACATGCTACTCTTACCGGGTTTGATAAATTCCGTCTTACCAATGGTGAAAGAACTCGGATTAATCGTACTCTCCGTTACCCTATCTATGGAGGCCAATATTATCCTTCTTCTTGGTACACGAAAATTGATGCTATCAAATTCTTTCGCGATTTCTTAAATTTCAAGAATGGGAGAAAATCAGTCAGTTTTCGGGTCCGGTTTATCCGATTAAAGTCATTCAATTCTTTGCCTCTTTTTCGGCAAACAATGGGGTCTTGCATGCAATGGTGAATGGTCATGAGGTTGAAATCTCCATTGTGGATTTCTGTTCGGCTTTCTCGGTCCCAAGTGATGGCTTGGAATACAATCCGAGTCAAGAATGGCGCAATGTTATGGATGAAAATAAGATGATCATCAAACGCTATTTTGATGACGGTGCTACATTTCATAGCAATGTCTTAGCCGGATTGTTTCCTCCCAAATTGAAGTTCTTTCTCAATTACTTGTGGAACACTATTATATCGAGGAAGAATGGCCGAGACAAGGTCTCAAGCTATGAGTTAATTCTTCTCTATTCGTGGCTTGAAGGTGAAAAAGTAAGTCTTCCATTGCTCGTCTTTTATAAGATTATTCAAGTTAGTTTGTCGGTACCGGTGAAAAGTTCTTAACCACTTTCGATTTACCGTATGGGATGTGGATATCCTCTCTTTTGGAAATTAAACGGGTGGTAAATCCAACTAGTTATGGTGTTAAGGCATTGGATTCCATGGGTGATAAGTATCTTGGTTTAATGGGTATTATGGCCGTCGGTCCCGAGTTGGTTTTTACACCAAAAGGTGGTGTTAAGGAAAAATCGAATGATTTGGTTGTAGCTTTGGAAAAGAAATTGGATTTGTTTATGGAGAATATGGGTGCCGTCATGGGAAATAAAACTCGGTTATTGGAACAATTGGTTTCGGGTGTGGGTACAGAATCGGTTGTGGCTCCTCGGGATTTGGGTCGTGGTTATGACGAGGTGCTAGCTCGTTTAAAGGAGTTTGAAGCACGTCTCACGGTTGTGGAAAGGGTTGCTGACTCGTGTATGCATGAGTCCATTAGTTAATCTACTTCGTTGGCCAATTTGTGTAGTCAGGGAGGTGCGGTTATGATGGCGGGTCGGGCTATGAGGGAGGAGATGGGTTTGATCTTTGAGGCAACAAAAGCTTTATCGTTGAAAGTGTTCAATTTTGATTGGTGTCTTACCGCTCAAGCTGCGCACGTGAGTTCTTGACTTGATCGTCTTTCTTCACTCGAGTTTCGAACTCGTCCTGATTATGTCAATCCTCATCGTGTTAACCACCGCATGCCCTAAACCGTTCGTATCCTTGCTTTGCCTTGCTTTTCATAATTAGACTTTATTTTGCTTATTTGTCTAATTCGGCCCATTTTGGCTTAACACTCTATTCGGTCCATTAGGCATTAATACTTGTTATCTATTCGGCCCTTTGGCATTAAATTCAGTTGTTTGTAGTAGACATACTTTATATTTTGCATACTAATCGTAGATTACTTAAGAATGTTCTTGACAGCCATCCAATGTGATTCACCTGGATGCTGTTGGAATCGACTTGTCATACTCAATGCATATGCCACGTCCGGACGTGTGCATATCATGGCATACATGATTGATCCTATAGCCGAGGCATAAGGAATCCGTGTCATGCGCTCTTTCTCTTCCGGTGTCTCTGGTGCCTGAGACTTGCTCAAATGCACCCCTAGAGCCATAGGAAGAAACCCCTTTTTGGAGTTAGTCATGCTGAATCTCTCTAGTATCTTGTCTATATAAGACTCCTGACTGAGATATAACATCCGACGTGATCTATCCCGATAGATACGGATGCCCAAAATTCTTTGTGCCTCACCCAGATCTTTCATCTGGAAATGGTTCTTCAACCATACTTTTACCGAAGTTAAGAGAGGTATGTCATTCCCAATCAGGAGTATGTCATCGACATACAATATTAGGAAGACAATCTTGCTCCCACTGGACTTGATATATAGACATGGTTCCTCGACCGATCGAGTAAATCCATTTTCTTTTATCACTTGGTCGAAACGATGATTCCAACTCCTAGAAGCTTGCTTAAGTCCATAAATGGAACGCTTAAGCTTGCATACTTTCTTAGGATGTTCAGGATCGATGAAACCTTCGGGTTGTACCATGTACAACTGTAGATACCCGTATCCGTCGATATTGGAATTTATAGAGAACCCGACAAACACCCGATGATGATAGGACACATGTATTCTTTAGTTGTCACTGTCATTATTTGGAGCTCGTTTTACGATGTAGAATGGGCGTCGTCGATGAAGTATTTTATTAATTTAAATGATATTTAAATTAATGTTTTTTTAAGTGAATTCATTTTATTAATTTAAATGATATTTAAATTAATGTTTTTTTTAGTGAGTTCATTTTATTAATTTAAATGATATTTAAATGGTGGCTTTTTTAGGTGAATTCAATTTATTTTATTTTATTTTGAATTTATTTTCCCAAGTCTATTTTATTGAAAATAAAATAAATATTTGATTTGAAAAATCATTTTATGAGTATATTTGATTTGAAAAGTCATTTATTTTAATGGGTTAATTGATTTGAAAAATCGATTTTAAAAAAGCGAAGAAAACTCGTTTTTAAACATGTTTTTTGAGCTCGATTTTAGCTCGGTTTTTGAGCCCGTTTTCTTTACGAATTGGCACGAATCTCGAGTACACTAACCAACCTAGACCAATACCCATCCACCCCCGTTCGAACCCCCTATCCACGGCCCAAAATTCTCGTCCCAAATCCCCCACAAACAGCCCGCAACAAACAGCAGCCCCCCCTGTTTTGCAGCTCAATCCCGAGCCCAAAACCCGCTCCAAACACCACCAAAACCCGTGCCCATTAACCCTAACCTATACCCTAGTATCCTACCCATATTATCCTAGCTTAATCACCAAGAAAACCCCACTCAAACCCTCACAAAAGCTGCTGGACAGCAGCTATGCGTGAGCAGGCCCGACTGCCTCTCCCTCTCTTTTACCCTACTTTAACTCCTTATAAATACCACCCCTTCACCATACATTCATTCCTCTAAGTTCTCCATACATCCTACCTTCACTCACAAGCTTTAAACCTCAGAAACAAACCCTAATTGCCTCTCAAAAACCCTCCACAAAACCGACATCCAAACTGAAACAGTTTGTGTGTCCTCTTCGAAAACCAATTCGTTCCTCCTTCAAACCTCCATCAAAACTCGAGTTTCTTGTTCCTAATTAACCATATAACATCCATCTACACATTAGACAAATATTTACGAGCCAAATTGCCCTTGAGAGTACACGAAATCCCTCGAAAAACAGAGTGTTATACACTCTGTTTTCGTGGTTTGTTCTGTCTGTCATTCTGTTTGTGCTCGTTTTTCGTGCCCAATAACTCAAAACGAGCAGGGGTTGCTTTAAGATCTCTGTTCTCCTCTCTTTCTAGTTTTCAAAACATCTTTTAAATCGAATTTTCATCGTGAAACGAGGGAGAAATCGCTGTTTGAAAGTTGCTGTCCAGATTCGATAAAAACGCGTGTTTGCTTTGTTTCTTCGTCGACGACGGCCTCTCGAGATAAAATCTACCATCGATTACGACCCAAGACGGTGTCAACGATACATGTAGGTTGAGGGTGCATCAAATCCTCCTCTTTCTCCTTTTTTATTTCGTTTTTATGTTTGTTCTTTTATAGTTTGTTTTGTTTGTTTATCGCTTTTTATTTATCGTTTAAATTAACTATGAAACTAGTTTAGTCCGAGTATGAGTTAAAGTACCACCATTAATACCCGCGTTGACTTGAGATGGGAAAAGAAACCGCTACCTCAGTCGGTCGTACACCCCCGTCTTATTTACATATCCTCGTGTTCAAGGTAGGGCATAAATAAAACGAATTTCTAACTTCCGTTCCTCGCTTTTGACCCTTTGTTTGTCTCGGCCAATTCGACCCACCTTAGGACCCGTTGCATGTTAGTATGACTTCTGATTGTTAACATATGACTTATTTAGATGACATTAGATCGATTTGATCACCTAATTAGACACATTAGGGTACATCGACATAGCTTTAAAAACCGATTAACAATTCTGTAATTTAATTGAATTCATCTTCCCTTTCACTAATTTTCTCGCTAGCATGGAAGTGCGTGCTTAACACCTTTCCATTTGCACTCGTTGACGATTTAGAATTGTACCTAACCTAGTTCGTATTTATTTAATTCAATTTGTAATTAATTAACCTTTAATTTGTTTTATTTATTTTTAATTTTTTAAAAGTCGTTTTAATTATCTTTTATGTTTCAAAATCTGTAAATTTAATTTAATGAATTTTTTCGTAATTTATTTTACTGATTTCGTAATTAAAACATAATTAACTTTGCTTTTCTACAAAAAAACCGTGCCTTGCATCGGTCTGTCTAACTTCTGATCCGTGCACTGCACGGGTCTGCCAGTTTTAGTTTCTTTTCTTCTTTTGTTTCTTTAATTGTTTACTAATCCTATTTTAATAAATATGGATTGGTGAATAATTTTAATAAGTTGGGTTCAATTTAATTAATAAGTTGTACCTAATTTATTTCAAGCCTTTGTACTTATTTATTTTAATTTAATTAGTTTAATTCTAATCTAATTTGTTTATTAACTAATAATTCGGCTAACATCTTTAATTAGTCTAACTTAGCTTTAGCTTTTTTGTTTACATTTGTTTCGTTTATTAAGACTTAATAGTTTAAGTTGTATTTTGTTAGTTTGTATTGTAATCTGAGTCAAAGTAATTACGATAGTTGTTGTATTTAGATCGAGTTGTATCTTTAATTTCTCGTTGCGTCGGAATGAAATGCCTGAGTTGTAATAGGTAGATCCCAACGGCTCCCCCATTCCCCCCTAAGCCTTGTTTGCTTTGTTTTGTATGTTGTTAGATCAATCAACCCACATGCTAAATTACAACTTTGACAAAGTTAGTTTAGTTGCATCTAAAACGACATAGAAATTGTTGTCACATGATAGGGTTAAAACAACGTTTGCATATCATATATCGTAGTAGCTATGACCTTGTTTGAACACCGACACTTGACTTAGTAGAGGCCGTTATCGGCGGGCGGGGTTAGGTGTCCTTATGGGCTTCCTAACACGTACCCTCACCCCTTACTCAAGATCTATGGTTTGTGGATCCGTCTAAATACCATTGGATTACGAGAGTCATTCAAATCGAGTGATATAGGGTACAAGTCTTTATCTTTAATCACTCGTAGTCGATTGGTTTTATGCTTTTCGATGAAAGGTGTAAAGTTGACTTGAACGGTTCCAAGTTCCCATAAAACTTGGTGGCGACTCTAATTTGTCTTAATTCGATTCGAAAGAACCTCGAGTCGATTATGCCTAGTGTGGATCCCGCGGACGCAGTTCCCGAGGGCATTGTCCTGATTTGGCGACTCTACTGGGAAAAGAGGACTAGTTACACTTTGTTTCTAGGGTCTTTTCCTCCGAGGTGAAACTTGAAAAGGAAGTGTTGGAAAGTAAAACATTACTCATAGTGCTACGATTCATGCATAAACCCTTAAGGACTTGCCCGGGCCGTCCCAGCGTTTCTTCGTGATGCGTGGGGGGCGACGTCCCACTATGCTAGGAAGCTGCACATTGCTCGCTTCCACTTCACCTCGCGTGGTTCTTGATGGTGGGGACGATCTTCTAGGTACTCTACCTTAAGACACCTTGCTCTATAAGACCGCAAAAGGATGGAGGGCATAGACCTTCTTATAGAAGACTTGCCGAGACTTAGAGATGTCTAGGAGCATACATCCTTATAACATGAGAATGACAATGTGCAATTTGTTTTCCGAAGTCTTTTTCGAAAATTCCCATGTCCTTTTCAAAACCGAACTTTTGAACAACTTACTTTCAAAATAGCATGGTTTTAAAAACGCGGAATCCTGCCCAAATAGGACTAGAATTTTCGGCCCAAAATGAGCTTTTATAGCCGGCATCTTTCGCCCATTTCAAATCTCATTTTCGAATCAATCTTTCGTTTTTTTTTTTTCAAAACCAATCCAAAATGCCTCTCGAACCTCAACCAAGCATGAAATGCGTCAAGTCGTGTCCAGGTCATGGCCGTGTTAGGCCGGGTGTGTTTTGTTCTAAGAGTCTAGAACACGACCTTGTTGGGTCACCCAAGCTCACCTATTGGGCCTTGAGTCATGTTGGTCGACCTTTTGGTCTAGGATAGTCCACAAAAACGCCCAAGCTAGGCCATTTAGGGCGTTTCACCCGAACCTATGGGCTATGTTAGTCCAATCACGGGTTTGGCCACACCGAGTCCGGTTTATAACTGATTTATGACAGTTTGAGTCATGTCGTTTTGTCGAGTTTAAAATGAACCAAGGTCTAGATCCAACCGTGAGTCGAACCTCTGGTTAGTCAATCTCAAGTCGAGTCTTTGTTTGAGTCAAGTTGGGGTCGTGTCCTTAAGTGTGCAGGGGCTCTTACTTTAAATATTGACTCAGTACGGGGTTTTCTTGTAGAAAGGCCGCCAAAAACCCGACGTCAAGCAATGGAAGATGCTGTTAACAAGCTTACTGAGGCCGTGAACCTCATGATGACCCGAATGGATGCAATCGAATCTAAGTTGGGTGAAGATTCCCCTCCACCTCGATCGATCCGGAGAAACGGTTCAAGTTCATCGAAGACCGTTTGAAACTCTCCAAGGGGAAGAACATTCACTATGAGAATGCTAGGGCCTATGCCCCGTGCATGGGATAAGCTGCCCACGAACATGGTACTCACCGACATCCCAAAGTTTAAGGGCACAGAAGATCCAGTCCACCATGTTAAGGCCTATAAAGGGTACTTAGCATCGAAGGGAGTACCTGCTTTGACATGCTCTCGAAATTTTTGCTCAATCTCTCGGATGAACACCGAAGGCGTGGTTCTACAATCTTGACCTTAAGAACTTCCCCACTTTCGAAGATATTACGGTGGAGTTCTGCAAGCACTATGCTGATAATGTCGAGATTCAAACCAACATAAGATAATTGGAGGTGATGACACAGAAAGAAAAGGAAGGCTTTACTGAATTCCTTGCAAGATGGCTATTTGAAAGCGTGAAATTAGCCAAGAAGCTTGTGAAGTTGAAATGGTAGATAAGTTCGTAAAGAATCTACGACCTATTTACCGCAATGCTCGAAATACAGAATTTTGGCTCTTTCAAAGAATTGATAAGAATCGGGATAAAGGTAGAAGATGATGTCATAAGGGCAGGAGCTGAAAAGCCAAAAGGATACCAAGGGGCCTCATCGTCTAAGGCCAAGGCCCCAGCAACGACCCATATTGATGAAGCCATCAATCTCTTAGAAGGACAATCGAAGAAGTCGCAGCGCCAAACACCTAGGGCATTCACCGATATCGGATGCACTTATACATACGCTCTCCAAAGGCTCATAGCCCAAGGAAAGCTGAAGCCTATTGGTCCAACTCCGGACCCTCCCGCTGATCAACAAGGTAAATGGTATAAACCAAATGCCTACTGTGCCTTTCATCAAGGGAAAGGCCATGATACTGAAAGGTGCTATCGACTGAAGCACGAAATTCAAGACATGATTAAGAACGGAACGCTCCCGATCCCAGCCATAAAGCCCAATAATATCACCAATCCATTTGGCGATCACGCCAACTTTGTTTCTGTCGAAGACAATGTCGATTATTCCCATCTTATCCGCCCATGTCACTTGAAAGGGGTGTTTATCGGGAAGATATTTGTGGATTGCATTGAATTCTTACCAAACCCGAAGAATGAAATTCAAGTCGGGAGTCTTGCTCTAGAATGTACTCCTCTCATTAACGAAGTTAATAAAAGACAATTCGATTCACCAACCTTGATCACTGGCGTAGATCCTCAGAGGACTACCTCGGGATGAAGGTCGACCATCAAAGGGATCAAGGACAAAAGCCGAGCATCTAAGTTGACAGCTGAACAAGGGAAAGCTCAAGACCAGATTTGAAAATTATGAGTCGGGATCTGTTTTCTTTTCTTAGTCGAGTCGAGTCTAGGACTTTCTTTTCTTGAAGTTGAGTCGTTTGTCCCGCGATGACCTAGGGTGTGTCCTAGGCATCGTTCCGTCGAGTCTGTTAAGCATTTGACATTCCAATAAAAAGTTGCAGTTCGTTTCCAAATATGTCTTGTTTCCAATCCTCAATCATTCCGAAACATGATAAAATGCACAACACACTCAAAGGCATCCCTGGGGTAGAAATATGTCCCGTTTCAAAATGGAAGGTACACTAGGATCCCGTGTTTAATTCCTTTACCTAATCCATGTCTGGCGGTAGAAAATCTCCATCAAAACCAGTGCTTATGACAAGCTTTTAGATGGTTCTATGACGAACCCGGACTAGCTCCTTGTTTCCCCTATCAATAACGGAAGGCAAGCCTTTTCCCTATAGAATCATCCCCTCTCGAAGAGAGAAGATATCAACCCGTTCTAACAAGGAATTGTTAGTTCCTACCCAAATTAGTTGGCGAAGCCCAGTTTTCAAGGTGTATCCATTTAGGACTAAGAGAATGAATAGAAGATCATTTTCAAAGAGAAAAAAAAGGTGAAAAGGAATGAAAAAATGAGAAAAAGAGAAAAATTGGAAAAATGAAAAAAAATAATGAAATGAAAAAAATGAAAAAAGAAAAGTGATGAAAGAAAAAGGAAAAAAGAAAAAAGATGTTGAAGTCATTGCAGAACGCTTTTGGTTGAATGTCGAAGTTACGGAAGCCAGAAGTCAAGTCAAGTACCCATAGTTGAAGTTCAATGGGCGAAGCCCAAAAGCGTAAGTAGTAACCTCTTTACCCTCTAAGTCCTTCCTGAGACAGTTACAAGGGATAGTCGGGAATTTTGAGAATCATTCCGCTTGTGCTATTACACTCAGCCTTTAGGGACCAGATATGGAGATTTGAACCCACATTGTTTTCCAACCCATTTGCACTCGGGTTTCATCAAACCTGAGACACCATGTCCAACCACGTTATAAGCCATAGCCCTTGGCCTTAACACCACAAAACGAACCTTCAGAATGATGGTTTACCTTTCAAACCTTTTTTTACCAAGCTCCACATCCAAAAGATCCAAGCCTTTTACACCTAACCCCAAACACGGGATTTAACGGTACCTTACAGGCTAGAATGGGATACGACATGATACCTTAGGTGAAACCTTTGAGTGTGTACACACAATCAAAATGCCATGTTTATGCACCTTGATCGAACTACGTCGGATTTGATTTCGCTCCACGCGAATACGTAGGCAGTCCTTCAGAATAAGGGATTCAATCCACTCATCAACCAAGTTGTCATCTTGTCGGTTTCTTATGGGTCTTAACCAAGTCCAAATGAAGCCACCTTTGTTTGAGTCGGTCTTATCACTCGATGTGGTCTAGGATAAGGATATAGGTTCAGATGAATAGTATCAAGTCTCAGAATGAGCTTTATCTAACGGTTTAGGCAAAGATGCTGAGTCACATAGATGTGGGTTTGTGTTGGGAACAGAAAATATGAAAAATCCGCTAAAAAGAAAGAAGGCGTGGAAAAAAATTAGTAAAAGCCCGCTGAAAAGAAAGAAGGTGGTGGCAAGAAATGATGAAAACTCGCTGAAAAGAAACGAGGCGAGGAGAAGAGTGATAGGATGTTCCCAACAAGAGTGATGTGTGATGTCTAAGTGTTCTCATAAAATCAGTCTGTGTTTAGTGTCTGGGCGAAGCCACCGTTGTTGCTCTGTGAGTTTAATCCCCCTTGTCAATGCCAAGTGATCTTGATTCCCATATGCCCTCGGGAGCACGCCTATGACATACGATATCTCCGTCCCAAGACCAACGACCTTGTGATTCCCGTTTGCCATCTTTTGGCGCCGGAACGGCCAATTTACATTTCTACCCCCAACAAGTCAATAATTGAATTTAAACTCGTGCACACTTGCGGTTTTATTTTCCTTTTTTGTTTTACGGTAGCGGGCTACGCCCACGTTGTTTACGAGTCATACGGGGTGTCTGAGTCGTATTTCATGCTCACCCATCAAGGTTCGATTTCAAAATACCAAATATTTCAAAGGTTCGATTTCAAAATGCCAAATATTTCAAAATTCCAAAAACTTTTTGCGAATTGTGGATAGATGATCCAAGTAGTGGAATCCTTGTGGGTCGATGATCCAATCCTTCGAAATTCAAAAATTCAAAATTCAATTTTTGAAGGGCCGATGGCCCAATATTCTAAATGATGGCAAATTCGAAATTCGGGTCGATGATCCAATCATTCAACATTTTCAAATTCAATTTTCGGGTCGATGACCTAATCATTCAAAATTTTCAAATTCAATTTTCGGGTCGATGACCCAGTATTTCAAATGATCCAATTTCAAGATCGATGATACAAATATGCTTATGTGATGATTATTGCTAGTACGTTTTTGTGTTTCAAATATAGCAGGATATGCTTCAACTGGGGGCTCTAAAGTCTTCGACTTTAGAGCCATTCAATGGGGCTCGAGCGGCCGTTGGCTTCGAGACCATTATCAAGATGAAAAGGATGACATCCACTCAGAATTCAATTCAATACAAGAGTATGAAATGGAAGAATTCCGTAGCAGAAAGCAAATGATGAAAGCGGCGGCAACCTCCTTGGAAAGTCCCGTCCCATTCGGACAAGCGCCGTGAGATGATAAATTGTGGGCAAATGTCAACAGATGATGAATTTTGGACAAATGCCAGCAGATGATAAACTTTGGGCATGTGTCAAGAAATTGCCGAACTACGACGCGGGTTTGATTCCGTCGGAAACGGATACGTAGGCGCCTAAGGATAAGGCTCAATCCACCATATACGCAATTTATGGGTCGACGACCAACGATGATAATTCGACGCAACATGAAGCAAGAGTCGGTCCCTCAAAGCAAAGTTTCGGGTATGATCTCTTCTTATGGTCAAGCGAGCTTATATACGCAAGTCTAATGGACTATAAACGACCCGAAGAATCCTCGGTCGAGAGGGACTGAGGTATACTTTGACTTTCGCCTTGTCCAAGCCTCGGTCAAAGTGGGGCTCTGTAGATACCCGTATCCGTCGATATTGGAATTTATAGAGAACCCGACAAACACCCGATGATGATAGGACACATGTATTCTTTAGTTGTCCTTGTCATTATTTGGAGCTCGTTTTACGATGTAGAATGGGCGTCGTCGATGAAGTATTTTATTAATTTAAATGATATTTAAATTAATGTTTTTTTAAGTGAATTCATTTTATTAATTTAAATGATATTTAAATTAATGTTTTTTTTAGTGAGTTCATTTTATTAATTTAAATGATATTTAAATGGTGGCTTTTTTAGGTGAATTCAATTTATTTTATTTTATTTTGAATTTATTTTTCCAAGTCTATTTTATTGAAAATAAAATAAATATTTGATTTGAAAAATCATTTTATGAGTATATTTGATTTGAAAAGTCATTTATTTTAATGGGTTAATTGATTTGAAAAATCGATTTTAAAAAAGCGAAGAAAACTCGTTTTTAAACATGTTTTTTGAGCTCGATTTTAGCTCGGTTTTTGAGCCCGTTTTCTTTACGAATTGGCACGAATCTCGAGTACAATAACCAACCTAGACCAATACCCATCCACCCCAGTTCGAACCCCCTATCCACGGCCCAAAATTCTCGTCCCAAATCCCCCACAAACAGCCCGCAACAAACAGCAGCCCCCCTGTTTTGCAGCTCAATCCCGAGCCCAAAACCCGCTCCAAACACCACCAAAACCCGTGCCCATTAACCCTAACCTATACCCTAGTATCCTACCCATATTATCCTAGCTTAATCACCAAGAAAACCCCTCTCAAACCCTCACAAAAGCTGCTGGACAGCAGCTATGCGTGAGCAGGCCCGACTGCCTCTCCCTCTCTTTTACCCTACTTTAACTCCTTATAAATACCACCCCTTCACCATACATTCATTCCTCTAAGTTCTCCATACATCCTACCTTCACTCACAAGCTTTAAACCTCAGAAACAAACCCTAATTGCCTCTCAAAAACCCTCCACAAAACCGACATCCAAACTGAAACAGTTTGTGTGTCCTCTTCGAAAACCAATTCGTTCCTCCTTCAAACCTCCATCAAAACTCGAGTTTCTTGTTCCTAATTAACCATATAACATCCATCTACACATTAGACAAAGATTTACGAGCCAAATTGCCCTTGAGAGTACACGAAATCTCTCGAAAAAAGCAGTGTTATACACTCTGTTTTTGTGATTTGTTCTGTCTGTCCAATTCTGTTTGTGCTCGTTTTTCGTGCCCAATAACTCAAAACGAGCAGGGGTTGCTTTAAGATCTCTGTTCTCCTCTCTTTCTAGTTTTCAAAACATCTTTTAAATCGAATTTTCATCGTGAAACGAGGGAGAAATCGCTGTTTGAAAGTTGCTGTCCAGATTCGATAAAAACGCGTGTTTGCTTTGTTTCTTCGTCGACGACGGCCTCTCGAGATAAAATCTACCATCGATTACGACCCAAGACGGTGTCAACGATACATGTAGGTTGAGGGTGCATTAAATCCTCCTCTTTCTCCTTTTTTATTTCGTTTTTATGTTTGTTCTTTTATAGTTTGTTTTGTTTGTTTATCGCTTTTTATTTATCGTTTAAATTAACTATGAAACTAGTTTAGTCCGAGTATGAGTTAAAGTACCACCATGAACACCCGCGTTGACTTGAGATGGGAAAAGAAACCGCTACCTCAGTCGGTCGTACACCCCCGTCTCATTTACATATCCTCGTGTTCAAGGTAGGGCATAAATAAAACGAATTTCTAACTTCCGTTCCTCGCTTTTGACCCTTTGTTTGTCTCGGCCAATTCGACCCACCTTAGGACCCGTTGCATGTTAGTATGACTTCTGATTGTTAACATATGACTTATTTAGAAGACATTAGATCGATTTGATCACCTAATTAGACACATTAGGGTACATCGACATAGCTTTAAAAACCGATTAACAATTCTGTAATTTAATTGAATTCATCTTCCCTTTCACTAATTTTCTCGCTAGCATGGAAGTGCGTGCTTAACACCTTTCCATTTGCACTCGTTGACGATTTAGAATTGTACCTAACCTAGTTCGTATTTATTTAATTCAATTTGTAATTAATTAACCTTTAATTTGTTTTATTTATTTTTAATTTTTTAAAAGTCGTTTTAATTATCTTTTATGTTTCAAAATCTGTAAATTTAATGTAATGAATTTTTTCGTAATTTATTTTACTGATTTCGTAATTAAAACATAATTAACTTTGCTTTTCTACAAAAACCGTGCCTTGCACGGGTCTGTCTGACTTCTGATCCGTGCACTGCACGGGTCTGCCAGTTTTAGTTTCTTTTCTTCTTTTGTTTCTTTAATTGTTTACTAATCCTATTTTAATAAATATGGATTGGTGAATAATTTTAATAAGTTGGGTTCAATTTAATTAATAAGTTGTACCTAATTTATTTCAAGCCTTTGTACTTATTTATTTTAATTTAATTAGTTTAATTCTAATTTAATTTGTTTATTAACTAATAATTCGGCTAACATCTTTAATTAGTCTAACTTAGCTTTAGCTTTTTTGTTTACATTTGTTTCGTTTATTAAGACTTAATAGTTTAAGTTGTATTTTGTTAGTTTGTATTGTAATCTGAGTCAAAGTAATTACGATAGTTGTTGTATTTAGATCGAGTTGTATCTTTAATTTCTCGTTGCGTCGGCATGAAATGCCTGAGTTGTAATAGGTAGATCCCAACGGCTCCCCCATTCCCCCCTAAGCCTTGTTTGCTTTGTTTTGTATGTTGTTAGATCAATCAACCCACATGCTAAATTACAACTTTGACAAAGTTAGTTTAGTTGCATCTAAAACGACATAGAAATTGTTGTCACATGATAGGGTTAAAACAACGTTTGCATATCATATATCGTAGTAGCTATGACCTTGTTTGAACTCCGACACTTGACTTAGTAGAGGCCGTTATCGGCGGGCGGGGTTAGGTGTCCTTATGGGCTTCCTAACACGTACCCTCACCCCTTACTCAAGATCTATGGTTTGTGGATCCGTCTAAATACCATTGGATTACGAGAGTCATTCAAATCGAGTGATATAGGGTACAAGTCTTTATCTTTAATCACTCGTAGTCGATTGGTTTTATGCTTTTCGATGAAAGGTGTAAAGTTGACTTGAACGGTTCCAAGTTCCCATAAAACTTGGTGGCGACTCTAATTTGTCTTAATTCGATTCGAAAGAACCTCGAGTCGATTATGCCTAGTGTGGATCCCGCGGACGCAGTTCCCGAGGGCCTTGTCCACAACAACTCTTCCTCCAAAAAACCGTTTAAGAAGGCGGTTTTCACATCCATCTGCCAAATTTCATAGTCATGAAAAGCGGCAATCGCTAAGATAATCCGAATGGAACGCAGCATGACTACGGGTGCAAAAATTTCATCATAGTGCAGACCTGGCACTTGGGTGAAACCTTTAGCAACTAGTCATGCTTTATTGATATCTTGTTGACCTTCCACAGAATGCTTTATCTTGTAAAGCCATTTGCATTGAAGGGGACGAACCTTAGCAGGTAAGTCAACAAGATCCCAGACGTTGTTCTCATACATGGAGTCCATCTCGGATTGCATGGCCTCAAGCCATAGCTTTGAGTCGGAACTAGTCATGGCACCTTTATAGGTTGCGGGTTCACTACTCGTTAAGAGTAGAATGTCATCTATGTCATGTTCCTCGACCATACCAATGTATCTGTCCGGAGGAATAAGAGACTCTTCCCGACCTCCTAGGTTCCTCAGGAATATTAACCGCAGCCGGGATTGAAGGAACTGGTTCCTCCAATGGTTGCTCGGTATTTGGTTTGGAATCTCCGGCTCGAAGGTTCTATCACTCTTTGCATTCTCGAGAAACTCCTTCTCTAAGAATGTCGCACTAGCCGCAACAAATACACGTTGTTCGGTTGGCGAATAAAAGTAATGACCAAGTGTTCCTTTAGGATAACCTATAAAGTATGTCTTGACCGATCGCGGGCCGAGCTTATCCTCGTGTCTCTACTTAACATAAGCCTCGCAGCCCCAAACCCGTATAAAGGACAAGTTAGGGACCGTTCCTTTCCATAGTTCATATGGAGTCTTGTCAATGACTTTAGACGGACTTGTTAAGTATTAGAAGCGGTGACAGAAGAGCATAACCCCACAATGAGTCGGGCAACACGGTGTGACTCATCATGGATCGAACCATATCAAGTAGTGTTCGATTTCTCCGTTCGGACACACCATTCAACCGAGGTGTTCAGGTGGAGTTAAGCGCACGGCAATCCCACGAGTCTTTGAGGTGTTGATCAAACTCGTGAGAAAGATACTCGCCACCACGGTCCGATCGCAGTGTTTTAATCTTTCTACCCGTGAGGTTCGTACCCGATTCTGGTATTCCTTGAATTTCTCAAAGGATTCACTTTTGTGCTTCATTAAGTAGACATAGCCATATCTACTTAAATCGTCCGTGAAAGTGATGAAATACCTATAGCCTTCTCGTGCGGTGATTGACATAGGTCCACACACATCCGTATGTATGAGTCCTAATAGGTCAGCAGCGCGCATTCCAACACCTTTGAAGGAAATTCGAGTCATCTTACCAATGAGACATGATTCACACGTGCCAAATGATTGATAATCAAAGGCCGAGATAGCTCCATTCTTTATGAATGTACATTTTACGCGTTTCTCATTAATGTGTCCCATAGGGCGATTGCCATAGGTACGTTTGATCTTTGTCACCAACCTTTAACTTCTTATTCATTACGTGTAATATTTCGGTGGTCTGATCTAAAACATAAATTCCGTTCATGGAGACTGCCTTGCCATAAATCATATCGTGTAATGAGAAAATGCAACTATTATTCTCTATTACAAATGAAAAACCAAGTTTGTCAAGTGCAGAAACTGAAATAATGTTTTTAGAAAGACTGGGTACATAATAGCATTTATATAAAAATAACTCAAATCCGCTAGGAAGCTGGATCACGTATGTTCCCCTCGAGACGGCAGCCACTCGTGCTCCATTCCCGACACGCAGGTCCACCTCACCCTTTACGAGGGGTTCGATGTTTCGGAGCCCCTGCACATGATTACACAGATGAGAACCACAACCAGTATCTAGTACCCAAGTTCCGTAACTTGCGTGGTTAATCTGAATCATATGAATAAAAGTAGAAGAGGAAGAAGACATACCAACAGGTTTAACGCGACCTGCTTTTATGTCCTCATGGTAAACAGGACATGTACGCCTCCAATGCCCAGTCTTGTGGCAGTGATGGCATTCCATGTTTTCGGTCTTGCTCTTTGTCGTGCCTGATGAGTTGCTCGACTCACCAGGCCCACTCTTACCTGATCCCGACTTCTTAAACTTCGGTTTACCTACCGCTAGGTCTGCCTGAGCTTTGCCCTTACCCTTGCCCTTGTTTGACACAACGAGAACATCATGTTTCAAGCTCCCACTGAACTTCATATCCTTCTCGGTCTGTACGAGAAGGGAGTGTAGTTCATGAGGACTTTTCTTCAAATCATTCATATAGTAATTCGCTCTAAAGAGCGCAAAACCATCATGGAGTGAATGAAGCATGCGGTTAATCACGATGTTCTCGCTGATTTTACAATCAAGCGCCTCCAGTCTCTCGACATTCTCAATCATGCTAAGAATGTGTGGGCTAACCGGTTGGCCCTTCTGGAGTTTCGCATCAAAGAAGCGAGTGGTATGCTCATAGGTCATGATTCTCGGTGCTTTCGAGAATTCCTTAGTGAGCGTGGTGAAAATCTTTTTTGCACCTTGGGCTATGAAGCGTTTCTGCAAATTGGATTCCATTGCAAAAATGAGTACGTTTTTAATCGCACCCGCTTCCATGACGAAATCGTTATACTTGGCGATCTCGTTAGCTCCAGCCGTGGGGCCTGGGTTTGACGGGATGGGCTCTGTCAGATATTTGAGCTTCCCGTCGGCCAGCGGCGGCATTCCGTAATGCCGCCTCCCGCACCGTGAAGTTTGATCCATCATTCTTGATCGAGTAGGCGATTCATCCGATTCATGAAGATCCGAAGCCAGGACTCACGGTCCAATGTGGCACTTGGCATTGGGTCGTCAGCACGGCCAGCCATTTTGTTATTAGCAGTTTAAGTGATCGTGATCTACACTGAAAAAGAAAGGAAAAACAAAACGAAATAAGCAACTCATCGAGGTGATTTAAGTCTATTTAAAATTCATTTTAATCGTGTAGACTCATTGCACTTGCATAATTGATCTCCCTCAAGAATAATACAAGTGATCCCAAGACTCAATTTCCGTAAATTGATAAGCCAACTGTTTAGCTAGTTCTATCGTTAGAACTCTTGGTCGATAGATTTCCGTAAATTCTATCTATAGTCCACCATAATCACAGGATCGTACGAGTGACCATAGTGTTAAGATAAAATAGGTCAATCAGTTCCAACTTACCCGACGTAGAAGGGGTCATATTATGCCTACCGACGAAGAAGGGATTCATTGGAGTTTGACCTATAAAGACTATTCTCAATTTTTGGTTATACGAGGAAGATCCCATCAACTTAGTTTTAATTCATTTTAAGTGAACGAAAAACTAGCATTACGTGAATGAATTAACTTAGGTGATGGCTTAATTAAAAACATGTGATATCTGTATATCAAAAAAAACTAACGCGTGACCTCTATATGAGTCAGTTTTCATGCAATTATTAGGTGGTTTGGTTTTAGGCGGAATATGATGCAATCTATCATTACGATAAAATAAATAAAAGAATGCAAAACGTAAATAAAAATTCCTAGTGTGGCCTATCCTAGTAAAAAGAACATAATACAACTTTGGAATCCACCGTTGGACCCGAGAAGCTTGTCTTGATGTTCCATCTTTGTCCATGCAGCGGGAGTGAGCATCCGATCTCCATCTTTGGTGTTCTCAAAATTACAATTTAAAATTACAAAATATAAACCTATTTACATTCTAAATAAAAATTGTAATTACAAGGAAAAACCAAAACGGAGATACAAGATCTCAAAATACAACCAAGACCGTGTTCCATCATTACGGTAACACGTTCTACTAAGGCCACACTAAGTTACAACCGTTTGTAAAAAAAATTAAATACGTAATAAAACATTCAAGGCATTCAAAATAACGATAAAAAAAATGCATCAACTAAAATAAAATTTTATTCGTGACATAATTCCGTAATTATGTTAAATTTATCCAAACCACCTTTAATGATTAAAATTATGTGACAAAACCGCTTCAATCAACTTAATTTTAATCCATGATAATCCGTTACTTTAAATCGCTTTAAAATAACTGAATGGTACGTGAGTGAACCGTTTCACTATCAAGCGAATGCATAAAATCCGTATTATGCATATGTTATGGCCAAAAATACCGAAAAAAATATTTTTTTTTTTAATTTTTGCTGCAAATGCCGAGAGCAGAAAAAAAAAAACAAAAACATAATTTCTTTTTTTTTTATCTCACGGCCAAACCGAGAGGTGCCCAAAAAAAAATTTTTTTTTTTTTATTCAATGGCTCATACCGTGAGCAAAAAAACACAAAAAAATTTAGGCTGCCTCATGCCGTGAGCAACATCAACCAAACAAAACACCAATTGCAATTTAACCTAATCCGTATAGAATTGAAACTACAATTGATATAACTTTAACATATTGCAATAATTATCGTTTAAAATAACAATATGTAAAGAACAAATTGAAAACAAAACATCGTCTGATCAGACGGAAACTGATTATCACGGTTTTCAAAGCACAAAAAAAACAGGCCGTGCAAAAACAAAAAAATCTGCCGAGACAAAAACAGCCGCACGGTTTTTTTTTATGCAAAAAAAAATTTTCGATTCAATTCGTTTAATGAAAATCACAAAGAAAAATTTACGTGGCCTCGCTCTGATACCACTTGTGGGGTAATATCCGTATAAAACCCTTAAAATTTAGGACTATAACGTAAATTTAACATGCGATTTATGGTCATAAACGAAAAACAATAGAGAAACGATAAAGAACAAGAATCAACCTCGGGTCCTATGCAATTCGGCCTAGTGAACAGAAATCAATGTAGATTTCCTCCTAATCGTTGCACCCAAGACCGTCTGAGACTATGCCCCTTGTGCTAGAATTGCTCTCTAATTGCCTTGCAATATTGAGAGAGCTTTTGTGAGATTTTTCGATGAGAGATCTAGGTTTTAGAGAAAAATGCCTCCGAAACCTAATTTTGTGTGCAAATGAATTGCCTTAGGTCAAAAAGAGGAGAAGCTCTCTTTTGTTCCTTCATTCGGCCGTGAGTTTCATGAAGGGGGAAGTGGGCTTTCCAATTTCTCCTTATTTTTAACTCGTGGTCCGACTCGATTTTCGCTAAATGTATATATCGGGATTTTATTATAAATCGTCACCGGTTATCGGTTATTAAAATATCAACTGGTAACATGACTCAGTCGATATATTAATACATGTCCGACAAAGACAATATTGTATAATTAATTCAATTTACATCAATTAAATATAATCGTTTATATTCAATTTACGAATTAACCGCTTAATTCGTCTTAGCCATTATTATTTAATCCGTATTAAATAATTGTCTCAACATCGCGTTTGACTAATTATTAGTCAATAACTCCGACTAACTGCTTAGTCAAATTAGGCATCAACATGACTGTATTTTCATACCGTCACATCTCTCAAACGTATCCTATAGGTGTGACTTTTAGGGACCACTTGATCACCGCCATCAGTATGACAATAACGTCAAACTTATCTAACAAGCCAACCGTTATTGATAAACGTGGACCAACTGATAATAATACAAAAGTATACCCTTTGATCCTTTTAGAGATTTAAATGTTATTGCACTAACTGTAGAGGACACCAGCCCCAACAATGAAAGCTCTTTGACGAAATAGAAATGTGTAACGTCAATGGTATGCTTGACTCAATCGGGATTCGAAACGCAGGGATGAGAAAACTCACGCCGAAGAGACGAGCCAATTCATCGAAAAGGGTTAGGTTGTGGGCCCGAACAAGGAACCCGACCGTGACCGTAATATCAATTAATGCATTCCAACCAAGACCTCGTTCGAGTCTCACCATCTAGGGATCACAAAGACGTAAGTATCCTAGTTCTCCCCAGTGGAGTCGCCAATCTGTGGACATGGCCCACCTGCGTATGCCCAGCCGATCTGTGTACAGTGGCAGCGGTCTTTTTGAAAACCACGCTCGGCGGCGTAAAGATGCTTTCGACCGGATCGATTTAGATGGGTCGGTTTCGTCTCGGTAAGGGTCTCGAAACGATTAGAGATGTTCGGAGTTGCCACCAAGCATTTGTGGGATGCTTGGAACCCATTCGAAATCCACTTTATACCTCGGTCAAATCGAAGCACAAAGCAGCGTTTGATATAGGTACTAAAGATAAGGAATCGTCCCTCTTTAGCATCCTATCTCTATAATGACTCTTGTACGCCCTGGATAAGGTCGTCCACTATCCAAAGTTTCTGAGTAAGAGGTGAAGGTACGTATTGGGAAGCCCTTTAATCAGACACCCAATCCCGCCATGTAGCGGCTCTCTTGATCGATCTTGGTCGGTTGAATGCAAAAGTTGATAAAAACGGTTTAAATGCATGAATGCGCATCCAATAATTTAAACCTAACATGTGAGAGCTTTCTAAGTCGGTTGATTTAATCCAAATATCAAGTATAAGATGTCGAGTTGGATTAATGATTGATTTACATGCAAGACGGAAATTAAACATCCATTTACCAAATTAGGTTTATGGTGCATAACGTGATCCATTTGTCTTAGTAAGGCATTTTGCAAATGTGATTTTGAATAAGAAAATATTCATCTGACCCGTCCTATACCCGGCCTAACTGGAGTCGGGATCGTCCTAGACTAATGCTGGAAAAGGGAACAGGCCTTGTACCAGACGGCTACATGAGGCGCGCGACAGCCGGCGGTACAAGGGGCCTCCCCTGGTTTTGAAAAATGAGAATTGAAAGGCTTGTTTTAGGCGCGGGTCAACCTACGGTTATATGCCGTATTCTGGCCATTTAGAAAACGTTATAAAACGTGTTGAAAAATGGGTATTTGAACCCGATTTGATTTGAAAGGGTCGTTTAGACCGCATTTGTTGATTTGAGGAACGAGACTCGAATAATCATCATTATTTGATAATATTCGGTGTCGGGTTCGACTTTGACAAATTTCACATGAATAGTTTTGAAAATGATTATGAACTAATTGTTTTAAGTTCATTTGAATGTAATTAGTCGATACTCATCATCGTACCCGGGTTAAAATCCGGCATGGTAAGTAGAACCAAGGATGACTTTGTGTTGGTGACTAATATGTTTATTTTGAAAATGTAAAGAAATGATGAAAGGCTTTAAAATACCTCCCAAAATGTAAAGAAATGAAATAAAAGGGTTTAAATACCTTTCAAATGTCATTAACCAAATATTATCACCGAAACACGGATTTAACCATCACGGTATGAGGAACCAAGGGTGAAAAATGTTTTATGGTTAAAACAAATAAAATAAAAAAGGGTTCGGAAATATTTGAAATAATAAAAACCGGTTGTAAATATGGAAATGAATTAAAGGGAAATGACGAGAACAAACACGGTTGAATTCTGACCTGGACACCCCATTTAGGCGCGGGCAAGCCGGCGAATCAAGGGGCTTCTATCTCGGGCCAAAAATAAGTTTTGGCTCATTTATCTCATGTTTTGGATCGTATTATGCATGTTTTAGCATGTTATAGTCATGAAACAAATAAAAACATGATAAAAGGAGGATTTTTACACCCTCATACTTACATGTTTGGTTATGGCGAGTGACCGACGCAAGTGTAACAACTCATTTGGTCGGAAAAAACTCGGTTTAAAACCGTTTTGGTAAGTAAAAAGAGTGTTTTAAGATTAGTGACGGTGTAGTGGTCGGACAAGTGATTTAATGCACGATGACGGTATCAAACAATGTGTAAGGCTTGTATTTACGATCGGTAGGTCGTAAATACGCGTCGGATTGTGACTTAAGAAGTCGAGTCGAGAATTTTAAGGGAGAAAAGAGGGGGCGGACACTCGCGTGACTTCTCAAATGGGGGCATTTGAGGGGTATTTATAGGGAAATGAGTGGTTGTATGAGTTTTGAGCGACGTGGCCACCTGGGCTGCTCAAAGAGGCGCGAGCCACGTCGCGGGTCTTCGAGTTGTCTTGTCGCTTTCACACAAGAGCAATCATGATTTGTTCTGTCCTAGGATTTGGATGAACATGTTTGGTACTTGACTATGTAAGATTCCGGGAAACCTTAACATAGAAGATTTGAAAAGGTTTGTTTTTTGTGGTTGACTCGGTTTGACTCGTTGTTGGAGTCGGGATTTGAATTTTTGAGTCGGTTTTTGGCCCGGTGTCGGTTTTGACTCTAGTTAGTGTCATTGCGACCCCGTCGTCATGCACTAAACACTCCAGGTATTTTTGAAATGTTTTGAAATATTTTATTTTTGAAATCGTTTTAAGTTTTCCGACGTAAAGTTGTACACAAACTGTCGATCAAACGCCACGATTCCAAAGCATGTTATAGTCCGATAATCATCGGGTGTTTGTTGGAGTCTCAGCAGATAATGGGTATCTACAGTCCTTAGATGTTATACTTTGTATATAAATGGATTGTTCTTGTGTTCAACTGACTATGACATTTATAGTATTATGTTGAGGGGGAACTTACAACTAGTCACAAATCGTAAGAGACTTGGCATCATCAAAAAGGGGGAATTTGTTGGACCATTTAGATATATGATTAGTTTTGATAATGACAAGTGCGTACTTTATATTATATATACTCTTGCTCGTAATCGTTTGTTTAGTCTTTAATAGATTGATTAAAGTTTACAATTTAAGCAAGTAATGTTATAGCTACCTTGGCTATAACATTGAAGATTTGTGAAGCATCGTTCAAGTAATGTTATAGCAGCTTGAGCTATAACATTGAAGATTCTTAAAGTGTCATAGTAACTGTAACAAGTTTCAAGTATGATGATCACTCAAGCCTATAACAAGCTCAAGATGAAGAGCTTATAATCAAGATAAAAAGAAGATCCTACCACTGATGATCTCCAGGAAGATTAGCTAGTATAGGACTTCGTCTAATAACGATATCTTAAGAATTAATATTGGGAAGGTAAAGTTATAGCTATTTCACCTATAACTTTACCTACCAAACGTAAAGATATAGCCATTTGTACTATAACTTTGGGTTGCATTTTAAGGCACGATTTTAATAGTTTTAAAACCAATTTTCAAAAGATTAAATTCTTCAAATATGTTTCGAAATCATGCATGTATATGATGAAGATGAAATACGGTTTGTTTAGAGTGAATAATTTACGTTATTCTATTGGTTAGTAAAACGAATTTTGAGTCGTCATGCTACCTAGGGTTTACTAAATTATCTAAATCTAACCCTAATCTACTCCTTGATATTTTAACCTAGGGTTTCGGATAATATGGGCTTGTGAGCCGTGTGGAGGCCGAAGTAACTTCTTATGCAAGTAAATAATATTAGGTCAAATCTATAATATATTGTCGTAAGATATTTTGATATCTTATCAGTTATATTAGATTTACCTTATTTACTTAATCAAAATATTTAGTAGATTAATTTAAGATGAGATAAGATTTGTTTCTTATGAAACAAACTATCTTGCCTCACGGCGCACTAGGATTTCGACCAAAACCTAGTTTCTCTCTTCTACTATATATACATATGATGTTCATTATTTCAAACAAGCTTTTCGAAATATAAAAATTCCTTGCAAACAATTTGATTTTAAATTATAATTAAGTATTTTATTTGTTTTGCAATTGAAAATCTTTACGGAAAGTCGTGCTCCTTAATTTGTGTGTTATTCTTGAGATTACGTTATAAGATAATAGTACTTCATATTGTTTCTACTCGTTCAACTGTGTGAACACTTAGAGGAACAATCAAGTGCTTTCTTAGTAACTTAAGTTAGTCAAATCGAATATCTAGTGATATTCAAATCGAGTTATAACTAGAGTTAGTTATACGAGTGGGTTGATATATTTGTAATCTGGAGAAAGGTACTAAAATGATTAATAGAGAATAGTGGACGTAGGCTTCGACGTGTGAAGCTGAACCACTTCAAATATCATGTGTCCTTACAATTTTCTTTATCGTTCATTTCATTACATTTATTCATCGTTCAGTTAATTAGTTAAAATTTATTCAATAAACTTTAAGTAATTAATTATTTAGATATAAAATAAAAAGTGGGCATAAGTTTTTAAATACTCAATTCACCCCCCCCCCTCCCCTCCTCTCTCTCTCTCTCTCTCTCTCTCTCGAGTATTTCGACTTGGATAGACTCTTCAATCCATTTGAAAAAGTTTAATACCATGATGTGGTGTAAAAGCTATGAGCATTCGTATGGCCTCATGTCTAGCTACCGGTGCAAAGGTTTCATCATAATCGATTCCCTCTTGTTGGTTGGTTATAACCTTGCACCACTAGTCTAGCTTTATTCCTTACGATTTCTCCACTATCATCAAGCTTATTGCGAAAGACCCATCTAGTACTAATTACAATACGATTAGATGGTCTAGAGACAAGATGCCATACCTCATTCCTCTTGAATTGATCTAGCTCCTCTTGCATGGCCGTCACCCAACATGAGTCATTAAGAGCAATGGTGATGTGGCTAGGTTTGATTTGTGAGAGGTAGGCATTGTAGGCACCAAAGTTTTGGAGGGATGACCTTGTTTTTACTCCTGATTCAAGGTCACTAGTCAGATTTGTGAGAGGATGGGAGCTTTGGTGTTTCCATTTTCTTGGAACAATGGTGTTGGAGGCTTCATTTGTTTCGTTTGGTTCTAGGAACTGTTGCATGAGGGTGATTTTGTGAGGTTTTTTGTGGATCAGTTTCTGTTTGAGTAGTGAATGGTTCACTACCATCCTCATTCCCCTTGTATGAGTTAGCTCTATTTTGAGATGAGAAAGGGTTAGTTCCCCCTGAATTTTGGCCAACTTCTTCATGCAACAGAAGCTCTTACTGTTGCACAGCTTCCTCAGCCTCTTCCACCATGTCCATATCATGACGAATCATTCCATTTTCGAAATCATCATCCTCCTCTTCATCATCAGCCAACTTTTCGAGTACCAATGATTTTACCTCGTTTGTTGTCACCAAAAGTCACCATGCCACCTTTGTAGGCTTCTAGCGAGAGGAATTGGTTTTCTTTTCTCGTCATGTGACAAGAGCATCCACTATTTAAGTACCAATTGCTGCTGCCACTAATGCCTATACAAGATCAAACAGTTAGTTTGGGTCCCTTCTTGACACTAGCTTATTTCACCAAGTCTTTCTAGATCCATACCTTTTTAGCTAATTTAGTGTTCTTTTCTAGGTCACGTTTTCTCTTTTCACAATTGTTAAGCTCATGACCAGTATTACCACAGTAGTTACAAATAACATATTCAGGAAGTCCAGCGTACTTTCGTCTTCTAAAATCAGTTTCGCTTGGGTCCTGGTTTCGGATGCAACAGTGCGTGCCACTGTTGCATTTGAAACCAATTTCAGCATTCTTTAAAAGCTTTTCATACTCTTGGGACTATTTTAGAGGAAATTTTAAAATATTCTGACTTCCTTCCCACTTTAGGTAAAACATCTTAGCCTCATCTAGCTCTTTGGTTAATGTATTAATTTTAGCAAGATGATTAAGATTTAGTTGACTTACTTTGTCGAAAGCGTGTTTAGCATGTCTTACTTCATCACTAAGCAATAAGCCAATTTGCTCAAGTTGCTTGTTATCTCTTTTACACGAAGTGAGGTCAGCTAGGAGAGAGTCATGTTCCTTAGTTAGTGAGGACACATGTTTTGTGAGAGTCTCAATTTCCCTTTTAGACTCAGATGCAACAGTTGCATCATCTGTTGCATGGATTTGTTCATCCTTTTTCAGAGTTTCAATTTAAACAAGAAGGTCATCGTTTGATTTTTGCACTCGATTTAAAGCACTTCTAACATGACTTGACTCTTCGTTCAACATTTCAGCAATTTTGACAAGATCATCTTTTTTACTTTCGCATGTTGCAAGATCAATCTAGAGTTGGTCACGTTCTTTTATTAGTGATGACACAGTTTTGACGAGGGACTCATCTCCTTTGTTAGACACAGATGCAACAGTGCAGTGCTCTGTTGCATGTGTTTTATTAACCCTTTTAGCAAGAAACAAATTCTTTTTTCAGAGCTTTTTAATCTCCTTTTCAAGACTCAATGATGTACTAGGTTGATCAACCTTATTTAGACATTCTTTCAAACCAACATTTTCTTCGGCTATGTCTTCAATTTCAGTTTGCATAGCCTCCGATTTATTATTTTAGACACGACACTTATCAATGAATTGGTCTAAGAGGAGACAAACTTTGTCTTTAGAGAAAGATCGAATCTTTTTCTTGAGCTTATTTACCTCATTGTCTGAATCTGAATCTGAGTCCACGGAGTGAGACATAAGACATTTGACATTTTCTTTCTTTGTTGACTTTGGAACATCATTTATTGATTGAGGAGAGATGCACATTTGGCGTCTAATTCTTCCTCAAGGACATCGTCCGCATCGGAATCGGACATGCCCCAAATGGCTGTCATTACTTTGTTCTTGTATTGATGTGACTCATATTTGAGCACATTTAGTCCCCGAAGTAACCTCGTTCCCATGCTTTCCAGCATCTATTTGGGTCATTTCTTATCTTTATTTTCCCATTTTGCATATTCTTTGAGGTTTTGTGTCCTTGGTAGAAGAGGATTGCTATCCTTGCATTTATGGAGCTAAATAGATCGCATCTAATGACCAAGCATCGAAGAGGAGACCGACACTAGAGGCCTAAGCAAATAAATCAAATGAAATGGGCAATGATGAAATATTTGTGCATCCCTAAGACAGTCTCCACGGATTGTTAGGTAGCTAAGAATAAGAGAAGAACCCTGTCCCAGGATCCGGGCATCCCGAGCTCAGGACGATCGTCCCAGACCTAAGATCCGAGCCTTCCTGAGTCCCAGCCCGAGCGGATCCTCTTACAGACCCAAGCACAATCAAGGCCAGGACGCGCGTGTCCCTGTGGAGTCTACTCAGGCTGCGCATGTCCCTCGAGAGTTGCAAATTATCAAGCTTCTCTTAGGGTCTTAATCGTCATTTAAGCCCTTAGTAACCCTAATCCTTGTACTTAATTTTAGTATAAATACTCTATTGTACTACCTAGATTATCATCAAGCTTAGAATCAAATACTAATCTCTTCCTAAATCTCTTAATTTAGTCTTAATTCAAGTTGTAATACACATTTCAATATTAATCACATCTTAATCTTTTCTTAATCTCTCAATTGTTCTTAGTTTTAGTTGGGTAATTAGAATAATATTTTGGGTTTATTGGAGGATTGACAACTCTCCATCAATCATCAAGTTTTCTTCTATTATTCTTTGCTTTATTATTTGGACCATCTCAAGTTGGTATAATCCCTTTTACCTTTGCTTAATTATTGTTATTTCCATTACTTATTCATCATGTTTTGCTTTGTTAATATGATTGACATCCTTATTAGTATGTTAAACTTGATCATGAATGAGTAGTATCTTAAGCTAGGGTTAATGGGGAATTAGGGGAATCAATCATGAGATTAGATCTATGCTTAATTTAATATGCTTTCATAATTGAATGCTTGCTTGTTGTGATTTCAACCTATGCAAATGTTATGTTTGATGAAATGCTAGATTATGAAACCTTGCATTTTTTACCCATCTCTCATCTTTTCAATGAGGCTTGTAAGATATAAGTCAACTCGAGCCTTGTTAGACCATGCATAGAGTTGAATAAAAATAGACTAAGTCGACTTGTAGGTGTTGTAAAGTCTTGATCAACTCGGCTACGGAACCTAAATCTTCCTAGGAATTGTAAGACATACACTAACTCGATTCTATCAGAACAATAAGTTGTTTGCTTCTATTTGAGAACATGTTTGTATGATCTACTTCCATGATTCCCTTATGAACCCATGACACCCTAGTACCCTTAATCAATTGTTTACAAACCCCTTTAATTGCTTACTTTGTTTTCATTAATTTACATTCATCTTGTTTGATTAGTGAAGACCACATCTCATCTCAACCCAATTTGTGACACCCTAAGACATAACTACTTGCAATTAAAATCTTAAATCGATACCCGTCCCTTGGGATCCGACCTTTGCTTACTGTTCTACTAAGAGTAGTTTGTAAAGATATAAATATTCTTTT
The DNA here is from genome assembly GCF_048544455.1 of Silene latifolia. Lineage (NCBI taxonomy): Eukaryota > Viridiplantae > Streptophyta > Magnoliopsida > Caryophyllales > Caryophyllaceae > Silene > Silene latifolia. The sequence goes on from NC_133532.1 coordinate 29,830,745, forward strand.
GGTTGCGATGACTAAGCTACACCATGTATTCTCTTTTAGAAAAATCACGCTTTTCTTTAGATTTGATGTCATTTCACTTAGGGCATTCTTTTATTTGGTGACCGTTGTCACCACATTTGAAGCAACCCATAGTGGAACTAGATCTTCTTTTGGGAAAACGTCTTTTGCTAGTATTGTTGTTGAACCTTTGAGATCCACGACCATTGATTATGCCCGCCATGTTTTTAGTGAACATAGCAAACTAGTAATCTCCATCCTCCTTATAACTTGAGAGAGCATTGAGAGCGAGTCCCTTTCCCTTAGAACTTTCACTAGAGCGTTTTGTGAGTGTAAGCTTATGAGCCATGAGTGAGCCCATAAGTTCATTAAGGGAAAGTTAGGCAAGGTCTTTAGCTTCCTCAATAGCCGTCACTTTCGGTTGCCACTTTTCAGTTAAGCTTCGAAGGATCTTTCGGACTAAATCCTCGGACTCAAAACTTCTACCTAGACTCTTGAGATCATTAACAATACTAGAGAAACGTGAAGATAGACTATTGATTGACTCGTCTCTTCCAATATTAAACATCTCATATTGTTGCATGAGAAGGTTGACACGGTACTTCTTAACTTGTGACGTTCCCTCATAAGCTAAGCTTAGGGTGTCCCAAATGTCTTTAGCCGAGGAGCATCCGGATATCTGGTTTATCTCTTGTTCACCAATGCCATATTGACGAATGGACATTGCTTTAGAGTTTTTCTCGACTTTCCTATAATTGGTTTCAACATATTTGTCCTCACTTTTGAAGGACTTAGTGCCATCGGCATTAGTCACCTCAATTTTGAGGGGACCCTTTTGAATGATCAACCAACAATCATAGTCCGTGCCTTTGACACAGTGTTCCATGCGGTGTTTCCATCAAGCATAGTTTTCTCCCTTAAACATGGGATACTTATTATGTTTTGAATCGTTCATAACTATAGGATCAACTCTTTCGTTTTAACCAATATCAAGAGCACGAGGCTCTGATATAATTGAAGAGTTAAGAACGATTGAACACCTAAGAGGGTAGGGGGTGAATTAGGTGTACCTTTTAAAAAATTTCTCGTTTACTTGATTAAAAATAAACACAAGTAAAAACTATTAAGTACTAACTTGAGAAACTTAATGGATAGTAAGTTCACAAGAGGTACATCAGGTCTATGCAACAGTATGATGGACTATTGCACAACACTGGCAACGAGATAGGTAGATAAAAATGCAAAGGATAAACGAATGTAAAAGTAAATAAACAAACAAGACGATGTTTAAAAAATTGGTTCAGCTCCTACTCTGGAGCCTACGTCCAACCGTTATTTTATTGCTTGTTTAGAAATTTACTCAAACTTAACTAAACCCCTTACAATGAAAATAACTCGCCAACCTACTCCGGTTTCAATTGCTTGAAGCTACTCCGCTTCAAGACTTTCCCTTTCTCAAAGCTACTCCGCTTCAAGACTTAAAGTTCTATCTCAACGGTTTACAGAGTCAGAATCTCAGTGGTTCACTTAAGAACATGGAGATTACAATTAAGACCTAAACACGAGAATCATTGAACATATTCTTTATGCAACAGTGAAGCGAACTGATACTTGGAGATTTTAGAGCTTTTAAAAACAAGTGAAGACTTTTGAAAATAGAAAACGGTTTTGCAAATATTTGAGGAACAAAGCTTAAAATGCTGAAATGATTTTGCAAATGTTTTACAATGAGTGTTCTGAAAAGTCTTGCAATAAATGATAAAATGGGATGGCTATTTATAGAGGGAAGAAGTGTGTAAGAGAAGCATCTTAACACTACTTCACTCTAATGTCCATAAGTTTGTAAGATGTATTATCATTTAAAAATATAGAAGAACAATCAGATTTTTGAGGCTGAAGGTGGCTGCATATTTCCAAGGCAAGGAGTGTTTCCCATAAATTATGGGAACTCACAATTTCACCAAAAATGGAAAAGGCAAAAGACCTATTTTTAGCATGAAAAACCACTTGCATTAATAAGATTGGTATCTTTAATTTAACTTGTAAGCATATTCTTTTTGTTCTATTTGTTCTTCAGATTTGAGAAATGATATTCTTTTTGAACATAATAAAGCTTTTGAAAGGTTTTGAACACTTGTGAATTTTTCCGAAAATTCTCCATACGTTAGTACCGGAAACCAAGGTGCAACAGTCACAGGAACTGTTGCATGGTTTTGCAATCACTTATGCTTAAAGAGGATATGTTTAACTACCTCGTTTACAACATTCATTCTAGGCAATGGGCTTTCTTACCTTGCCTTCATCTTGATCATCTTGTTACTTTGATTAGCTTGTGGACTCTTTGATTGATCATCAATAGCTTCAATTTTGTTAAACAATTTAACTAAGAGGCAAACAATTAAATAACAAATTAAATTTGGCATCTTCAACCAAATGTGTTCTAACAAAGTTAAGTTCAGAAAAGTTCAGCAAAAATAAGTTAAATTAAGTTAAGTTAAGCAAAAATAAGTCCAAAAGAACAGGGCCTTAGTGGGTGAGAAGTGAGGGGAGCATACTCGGAAAAAAAGGGGTAAAATGCGCGGGATTTAGTAAAATAATGCGCGGGATTTAGCAATTACGGAAATAAAATCGGAAGGTTATTGAGAATAGGAGAGGGTGGATATACGAGATTGGAAAACGAGTTTATTTAGGGAGTGTCATAGAAAATATATTCTTACTAATTTATTCTCTTACAACTCTTAGGCTCTGTCTTTTCTGGCTTTTTAAAGCTGAACTGAATTGAATGAAACTGAGCTGAACTAAACTGAATGGAGCTGACATGAACTGAACTTAACTTAACTGAATGGAGCCGATTTGAATCGAACTAAATGAATAGAGTGAATTTGAGTTGAATGAACTAAATAAAGTCAATCGAAATTTGAATCGAATCGAAATAATAATAATAATAATAATAATAATAATAATAATAATAATAATAATAATAATAATAATAATAATAATAATAATAATAATAATAATAATAATAATAATAATAATAATAATAATAATAATAATAATAATAATAAATATTATTGTTATTATCAACTATAATAATATTAATATTCATAGTATAATACTAATTATACTAATATTAATCTTTATGAGAAAAAAATTATAATATTATATATGAATATCATAAATTATAATAATGAAAAAATAGTAATTTTTTACTAATAATATTCTTAATAACAATAATAAATAATAATGTCAATATTAATAATGATATTAGTAAAAAAAATTGTTTCGAATAAAAACATTCAAGTAAGCATTGCTCGAATCCGGTTTGGATCAACGCGCTCCTCTCAGATGGCACCTCGAGCCTATGCTTGCTCTCTTCGGATGGATCTTTCACGCGTAACAAACAAGTCCTCGGAGGGTTCGCAAGAGGTTCATCTCTGATGTCTTGCGGTACTGGTGGATAGGCGGGACCTTGCTTGAAGCTAAGCTCTCCGTGTCCTCTCATAGTAGCTCGAGTACTCTTACTTCTAGAGAGAGGAAGTTGTTGGTGAGAAGTATTTTACCATTGATTGGTGAATAATGAGGTATTTATAGGTTTCTATGTGTACCTCAAATGATGGCTTGGCAAGCATGGTTACCAGATTCACTATGAATACGCGTTACCGATTCACGATTCGCTTATAGAAAATGTGTTATATGTATTTTCAGTAATCAACTTGATAGAATTCGCTTTTAACGATTCGTGATTCGTAGGGTACCAAGCGAATCCGTAACCATGCTGGCAAGCGTGTTGACTTGTATGACCCCATATTGGCTAGTGGGTCAAGTCGGTTGGCGTGCCCCATCAATATTATTAATAATAAATGTTATTGATTTTAACAACAACAACAACAACAATAACAACAACAACAACAACAACAACAATATTAACATTAATATCATTATTATTCATTTTAATAATAATATTCATAATAATAAAAATAGTAATTATAATAAATAAATTATTAATAACATTATTAATAACAATATTATTAATTATAATTATAATAATAATAAAGAATAAAGAATAATAATATTAAAAAAAATAGTATTATTGATAATAAAATTGATAATAACTGTTAAATTTAAGATGAGTAAAAAGTTGAAATGAAATTTGAATCGAATGGAGTGAATTGAATCAATCAATGAATGGAGTGAAATTTGAATTGAATGAAGGAATCAAATAATAGATTTGAGTTGAACTGAATTGAATAAGTGAAATTTGAATCAAGTAGATGAAAATATGCCGAGAAAAAATGGGCCTTATTGTTGTACACTTGTATTTCCTCCGTTCCAAATTATTTTGTTCGTATATTTAGTTGTATATCATTAAAAATTATAAAAATTTGATATTTCTAATGTACTAGGTAAGACGATTTAAAAAAGATCTCACATGACTATCTTTTATGTTGTTGTATTGAAAATTTTTCTCACTTGGTGAATAGTTTCCAAAAAGGATACGCAAACAATTCAATGGAACCGAGGAAATAATGGTTTTAGGCAGTGGGTTTTGGTGCACGTTTTAATAGGTAGTAATTCATCTATAATGCTAAACTACGATGTGATTCCAGACATCTGATGATAAGAAAGAAAAAGGGGTTAAGCCCCAACAACCTTACATGTTCAACTTCTTCAAACATTTGGCACAAGGTAACAAATCTTAGAACCCTCAAGCAAATGCACGCTCACTTAGTCATTAATGGGTTTATCTCCAAACCTTCGTCTACCACAGACCTTATATTTGCTAGTGCAATTACTGTCTTCGGCGCAATTGATTATGCATACCGACTATTCGATCAAATTCCCAAACCAGACACTTTCTTGTGGAATACTATGATTAGAGGCTCTTCTCAAAGTCACAATCCTGTAAAAGCTCTTTATATGTATACCCAAATGGATACAAACTTTATTAAGCCTGACACTTACACTTTCCCTTATGTGCTAAAAGCCTGTACGAGGCTCGGTTGGGTTAATATGGGACATGGTATCCATGGCAGGATAGTCAAGTTGGGTTTCGAGTCAAACTCGTCTTCTAGGAACTCCCTTATATATTTTCATGCTACTGCGGGGGATATTGGTATTGCACGAGACATTTTTGAAAATGCTGGGAAAAAGGATGTTATAGCATGGACTGCAATGACGTCAGGGTATGCAAGGAGAGGTGACATGAATAATGGCAGGACTCTTTTCGACCGAATGCCTGTTAAAGATGTCGTCTCTTGGAATGTCATGATCACAGCGTATGCAAAAAGAGGAGACATGGAAAAGGCGGGGGAATTATTTGAGCAAGCCCCTTGCAAAGATGTGGTGACGTGGAATGCCATGATTTCTGGACATGTGCTTCAGAAATCTCTTAAAAAGGCGATGGAAATATATGAAAATATGATGTGTATAGGACAAGTACCAGACGAGATCACTATGCTGAGCCTGTTAGCAGCCTGTGCTGATTTGGGGGACTTGGAAGTGGGGAAGAAGATTCATGGTTCGATTTTAGAGATGGGTCCGAAAGAGCTCAACATTATACTTGGTAATGCTCTTGTTGACATGTACGCCAAATGTGGCAAGATTGGGGTGGCTCTTCAAGTGTTTCAGAGTATGAAGGAGAAGGATATATCTTCTTGGAACTCTATACTAGGAGGTTTAGCTTCTCATGGTTATGCTACTGAAGCTGTTGAGTTGTTTCAGCAAATGAAAGGAGAGAAAATATGGTGTGATGGTATTACATTCATTGCGGTTTTGACTGCTTGTAGTCATACTGGGAATGTTGAGCAGGGTCGAAACTATTTCAAGCTAATGATGGATGAATATGGCATTGAACCAAGTATTCAACATTATGGGTGCATGGTGGACATGCTTAGTCGGGCTGGACTTGTAAGCGAAGCTTTTGAATTCGTAAAGAATATGAAAATGGAACCAAATGCAATTATTTGGAGGACTCTATTAGGAGCTTGTAAGGTTAATGGAGATATGGGATTAGGGTTAATGGCTTATAAGGAGTTGCTTGAAAGGAAGCGAGACCAAAGTGGTGATTATGTCTTGTTTTCGAGTATATCTGCTTCTGTTAGCAAATGGGATGCTGTTGAGAATGTAAGAAATCTGATGGATGATACCGGAGTTCGCAAGGAATGTGGATGCAGTCATATTGAGGCTAATTGACGCTGTTGGCGGAGCATTCGTGAATTCTAGCTCCAGTTACAGAGACACTTACAATTTGAAGAAACCTAAATCATACTTTTGTAATGCATGTAGAACTGTAGATTGTATTCATCTTTTACTGGACAAAGTCTCTCGTGTCTCATATGTGACCAACTCATTTACACATTATAATTAGAATTGAGACGTGCTGTAATTCCAACAAATATAATGAAGCCTGAGAACAAATTTACACATTTTTTATTATGTTGTGATTCATGTACAAATTCTCATTAACCCTACTAAAGCTGAGTTACTGCACAACAGATGTATATGAGACGGTCCTACATGTTAAGACTGGCCAACTCATTAACCCTACTAAATGAGGAATCCGTGAAAGATCTAGGTTGATCTCACATGTGAGACCGTTTCACACATGACTCACTCTAGTTACTCGCAATGAACAAATTCACTCTTGTTTGGATTTGGTACGGCCACCAGCAAGAAACCCACTCCCACCCAACAGTCTTGATAGAAAGCCCTGAGAGCCATAACCGCCTTGCGGTTCGCCAGAGTTGCTTAAACTGCTAATAAGTGACCACTGTGTCGAAAAATCAGGTTCATAGCCATGTTGCTGCATTTTCTGCAGTAATTCTGATGCCTTTGACAAGTTGTTCTCAAGACGATATCTGTTAATGACAGAGGAGTACATCCTCTTCGTAGGAATTTCATCAACTTTTGACATTGAAAGCAAAATCCCTTCTGCTGTTGCAGTATGTCCCTTTATGCAGAATTTGTTAATCAGCAAATCCCATGTATATAAGCTTGGTTTAAGGGTCCGACATAGCATCTCAGCAAGGAAATCCATAGCACAGTCCAAGTTGTCGTACTCACAAAACCTTTGAACTATACAATCATAAGAGGAAGGGTCTGGTATACTTCTGTCCTTCACAATTTGGTCCAGGAGATTGACTGATGTTTCCAATTTTCCATATTGTCCAAATTTCCTTACTAGATTATTATAATTGATAGTATCGGAAAAAAGACATTTCTCCAGAATTGGGGATAGACACATTTCTGCTTCAATAATTCTACCATCATCCAATAGGCTCTGCAGCAGTGTATATTGTACAGTAGAACTAACATTCCAGCCTTTTGACTCAACTTCATTATATAATTCAAAAGCATTTTGAACCTTCCCGTTGTTGCACAAGTAGCGTATAATGGCTCTTAGGCTACGATTGGTTGGTCTGAGCCCCTTCATCATCAAGTCATTAAAATATGCAAGCGATCTTTGAATGTTGCCATTAACAGAAAACCCATGAACGAGGAAATTGTGACCAACTTCATCGAGTTTCGGTCCCGTTCGATCTAGTTCATCCAAAAGTGCATTAACTTGAGTATGGTTACCAGTTCGAAAGAGGTAGAATATAAAAGTGTTATAAATGACGGAATGGGGGAATTTTTCTAGAAGCATGAGTATTTTCAGTCCCCATACTGAGTGGAACAGTCTCTTTCTACAGAACAGGAACATCAAATCTTTGTAGCTTGACAATGTCAGACTGATTCTTCTCCTTATCATGGAGCAAAGTAGCTTACTACTTGTCTTGAGATCACAAATTTTGCAATGACCTTGTAGCAGAGTATTATAAATCTCGGCACTTGGGAGAATGTTTATTGATAACATTTCCAGAATTAAATCATCGGCTTCGGAAACCCTCCCAATTTTGCAATAACCATCAAGGAGAGCGCTGAAAATAGAACATGAGATGGAAGGATACTCTATGAGACCTCTAGCCTTTAAAGCAAGTGCGTGCTCAAATCTGTTAGCCTTGCAAAGCAGAGCGACTAATGTCAAAATAGCTTCAGAGGACATGGTAAGATTATTCTCAGCTAGAAATGTATCATATATAATTAGGGCTTCAGTAAATCTTTTCTCCTCAGAGTACCCTAGAATAAGTTGGCTATAGAAAAGGTCATCCAGCTCATAATTTTGCCTAAGTTCGCTGATCAACATATGCCCAACACTTGTGAAACCAGTAGAACAAAGCTTTTGAAGAAATGCATCACAAATCTGCATCAGTGAGTTGGGGTTTGAAGTGATCATCATATCAAAAAGCTCAAACAGTTCTTTAAGCATTCTTTTGCTACAAAAGAAGTCCAAGAGAACAAGAAAATCTCTCCATTCCGGAAACCATAAGCCTTTGCTTAAAAGATCCCAACAATCACGTACACCGGTCAGTCTCCCAAGCTTGCAAAGGGCAATGAGAACAGAATTGTACGTCGACTGTGTAATTGGTAAGCGCCTTAGGTGCATTTCATCAAAAAGTTGAGAGCACTTATCTAGACACCCTTTTTTGCTCAAAGCCTGGATAAGCATGTTGAGAGTCACATGATCCAATTTGTTAAAGAACTGAGACGTATTGGCATCCAGTAGTCCTGGGATTGTCTTGGTATGACAATTCGAATTACTGAACAGTCTTACTAATTCTGAGAGAAAAGGAACTATTAATTCTTGTCCCCATAGAGCCATCTCATGTAATTTTAACACTATCTCTATTAGATTCTCAGTTCCACATTGCCTCATAACCAATAAACTGAAGTCGGGGACCAATGAATCTTTGAGAATTCCGGCTACTGTCTTTTCAAACTCCTCCATGTCTGCATCTAAGTAAAGCCCATTTCCCAGTTCATCAATATATTCTGTTCGAAAGTTCCGGAGATCATTGTCCCTTTTAACTCTCACGGTCATTGGATCAAGACCCAAAACATGAAAGGCTTTGCATATCGGATCTTCTGATGGTGAGAGAAGAACTAATCCACAACTTGCCATCTCCTTAATCAAAAGTTTCACCTCATTAAACTGTCTAGCTTTACAATACCCAGCTAAAAGTGTCCTATATGTTGCAATATCGGGTTTAATTCCATTATCAATCATATCGTTAAGAATGTCCCGTGCATGCTCCTTCATGCCTACCTGAAACAAAGAACTAATAACAGCATTATAGGAATGCCTATCAGGTTTCAAACCTCGCGCAAAAATCTCCGAAAGATAACAAAAAGCATCTCTAAGTTTCTTATCACGGCAGCAAAAACCTATCAAGATTCCAAAAGTGATCTCATTAGGACTGAAACCTAACTGCTCTAGCTCCCACAAAAACCAATCTGCTCTATGAGTACCAAAAATGTTGCACAACTGATGTATAACTTTATTACCTACCAAGATATCGGGGGCACAGTTCATCTCAGCAAAGAAATTTAGAAGATCGTCGAAATCCCTCTTCTCGCAATACACATTGGCAATCTCACTCAAAATAACCCGACTAGGTTTCCATCCATTAGCAACAATCTTTCTAACAAGTTTCCTTGCATCATTGATCTTCCCATCCCAACATAAAACCCCAATCAAAGTCTCGAGATTCCTTGTTTCGACATCCCCAAATTCGAAACCCGCCTTCACCATATCCTCATAAACACTTATCACATAGTCGACCCTGCACTCCTTTATTAAAACATGTATAATGGACCGATAACACGAGATTGGCAGGACGAGATTCTGCCCTTTAATCTTATCATACATGAAAACAGCCCTCTGTAATTCAGCGCGATTCACATAACCCTCAATTAAGCCAGCGAAAATCTCCTTACTAGGCAGAAAAATTCCTCGGATTTCGGCAGCAGAAAGCAAGGACTGAGCCTCCATAATGTTGCCCACATTGATAAACATAGATGCCATAACCTCAACAGACGCAGGTAAGTAGTTAAAAGAGTCATTATAATGACCAACCCTCTTAAAAATCTCCCACAAACAATCAACAATCTTAGCATCAAAGCCGGAATCCTGAATACCGGAGTGAAACCCCAGTAATAAAAAATGCAAATCCTCGGGTTTCCAAGCAGAAAAACGCAGACATTTACGGGCAGTAGGAGGGGATACATGAGAAATTGTCAAGATCAAATGAGTAAGTGAAGCATTAGTAAGAGAAAAGTGATCAAGTTTGGGATTGAAATAGTTAGAGAAAACGAGTTTACCAAAATGAGAGCGCTGAAGAGAAGGAGGTTGAAAGTGGGTATTGGAAAGAGTGGAGAAACAAGGAAAAAGAGTGTAAAGTTGTTGAGGATAGATTAAAGGAGATCCTACAAGTAAAGAGCAGACCTTGATTTTGTTGTTAATGGAGTAGTTGCGGAGGACGGCGAGCATTATAGTGATGTGATGATGCCTCCTCTTCTTCTTCTTCTTTTTCTTCTTCAGGCATGCCCCCATCTCATTTCGAGTTCATCTCCTCTTTCTTTTGTTCTGGGACCATCCCAAGCAAAATCAATTGCTAGGTCATGACCTTACTTGGTCACATTAATTACCACTTAACACAAAAATTAGGATGACCTTGAGAGCTAAAAGGTCAATTTGTGACCTTTACTAACCAAATTGACCTCTTTCATGACCTAGTGAAGATGAGTTGTTCTATTTTTATTGGGTGGGAGCAAAAATAATAGGTTAAGAGAGAGTTTATTTTGGGAGAATAAATGATAAATGATTGGAAAAGGGAAAATTTTGGGAAATGGAAAATAATTAAGACTTAACTATAATGGTAACCTAATTAGCATGATCATTGCTTGGGGATGGTCTTAACTCTTGTCTTCAGTTTATCATTTATGTGACCAAACCTGATAAACGGGTCACTCGCATAAGGTTTTGGGTCGGACCAGTGTGGGTCGGGTTATTTTGGGTTTGCTATAATTTCGGGTTAGCTCTGGTCGGGTCATTTTGGGTTTGTTGGTCAGTCGGGTCGTTTTAAGTCTTTTTGGATCAATTAGGTCATGTTCTTTTGAACTGAAACGGATCTGATCTGAACTGAACTGAACTTATAGTATCTGAACTGAACTGAACTGAACTTATAAAATCCGAACTGAACTTATATGATCTGAACTGAACTGAACTTATATGATCTGAATTGAACTGAACTTATAGAATATGAACTGAACTGAACTGAACTTATATGATCTGAACTGAACTTATACGATCCGAATTTAAATTAACTTAAATTAATTTAACTTTATTATTACTATTAATATTATTATTGTTATATTGTTATATTGTTATTGTTATTATTATTGTTGTTCTTGATGTTATTTTTATTATTATTTTTTATAAAACCGCAACTTTTATTATTATTATAAAAAAATGCAAACTTTTATTGAGGTTAACCAAAAATCTTACAAGAAATTGGTGGGCAGTTAAAAGAGAACACTGATAAGAAAATATAGTCTAAAACACAACGTAAGATAATAACATTTTTCCGCTTTATATACATGTAGATACCTGTATATGTCGATATTGGAATTTATAGAGAACCCGCCAGCCACCCGATGACGATAGGACACATGTATTCTCAAAATGACGTGCTCGTGATACGGATACGTCACATGGATGTAAGCAAGGTTACGACGGTTGCAGTTAATTTAAATTGTTATTTAAATTGATGTTTTGAATTGTTTTGAAATAAATGGTTATTTGTTTTTTTACATTTTGGTTTTGAAAATTTATGGAATAAAAGTTTTTATTTCATTTATTTACGTTTTAATGATTTATGGAATAAATATAATTTATTTCATTCTATTTGAATGTAATTCGAGTCGGGAGTTTTTATTTACGATTTATCGTTATAAATTATTTTTAAAATCTTTTATTTGATTTTAGTTTAAAAATCAAGTTTGCTTATTTTGATTTTTTGGTTTAAAAAGATCAAATGTGATTTTTGTGACAGTTTTTTATTTATCGTTTTATTTAATTCGAAAGTTCGAGTTTTTAAAGTGGTTGTTAAACACGTTTTTGAAGCGTTTTGAGAAGCGATTTTTGATGCGATTTTGGGCCGAGGTTTGGCACGAATTTCAAGGCAACCAAGGACCCATTACCTTCCCTTCCAACCCAAGTTCGAACCCCCAAAATAGCAGCCTAATATCCCTCATTAAACCTCACTAAAACCGAGTCAAAAACAGCCCTCGCCCAACCCGCGTGCTCTGTTTTTGCAGCACCAAACCCGCACCCAAACTCTTCCAGTTCGACTCTTATTTGACCCAAATCCTACCTAGCCCACATATCAAGCCTCAACCATAGTCCATAACACGTCCCAAACCAAGCTCAAACGAACCTCAAACAAACCCAAGCTGTGTTCAACCCGTAGCCTGTTTTTGCGAGCTTTGGAGCTCGTTCCTTGAGCTCCAAGCTCTTTCCTTTCCTTGACCATCAAGTAAGAGATTCCTATATTTCTATACTTACCATTGCCGCCCAAAAAGATCGAAAAAAGATAGAGAAATCGTTGCATAAAGATCACTTTCCAAAACCGAGTTTTTGCAACTTTCCTAATCTTCAACCCGTCTTTGAACCCTAATACCTAGCAATATAACCTTCAATTGCCTCATTCGAAAGGAGGAACACAAATTTGATATATCATATATCACAAATGACATAAGCTATAGCCTCAAGCATTAATAAAAACTCAAGGAAGATCTTCATCTTCTTCCTTGAGCATGAACCCAGAAAATAGGGCACATCCCGTCTACCCTTCGAAAATCACCTCCAAACCACCTCAAATCTCCATTACAATTCACCAAATTTTGTATACACAATCTAGGTAGTTCCCTTAATTGATTCATGTCCTCTTACAAGAGTATAGGTAATGTTTTGAGCATTAATTTTCTCGATTCTTTACCTTTGCTCGCGTTTCTGTCAGCCCTTATTCATCGTTATTTTTAATCATTTTAAATGCAATTTAGTGTTGGAATATGTGTCCTCCGAAAATAATGCGATCACAACTGTTGATCATGATGATCACATGTTTAAATCTCATTTTAAAGAATACAATTGGGAAGTAATATTTTACTGTCAACTGGTCCACACATATCGGTAATGATTGGCTGACTAGAGTTTGACATTACTGTCGTGCGACGGTGGTGATCAGTTGATCCCCTTAGGTCATACCTAAAGGGTAACACTCTTAATTGATCATTCAATTGATCGTATGAAGATACGGGTTAATTAAATTACATAAAATTGACGGACGATTTTGGAAGTAATATTTACGTATCTCATTATAATTTGATTAAATAAGATACGGTCTAAGTGATCGAATTGTTTTATTACTTAGATGAAATTATTGTTTAAGGAAACAATTGCATTAGAATGAATGATTTATTATAAATACAAGATATTGTGATTTATAATTGGAAAAATATTTTGGCACAAGTAATTATGAATTACTAAGTCGATTTTGTATATGACGTATTTTTATTAATGCGTTGATTTTTAATATGTTAAAAATACATAACAATTTTATGTGACATGTGACATGTGACAAATTGACAAATTGACAAAGATAAAATGAAATCCATTTTATCTCAATATGACCGAAATAATGGGGTGTTTTAGGAAATTATTATGTTAATTATATTAGTGGTAAACATAATCATATTTGCATAAAATTAGCCATGCAAGCCTACTTGTTCTTGTGAAGGCAACCTTGCTCATGCATTGGCCCTTTGACCCCCTCCCTCTACCCGGTTTTGAGAAGGAGAAACCCATGGGTTTTTCCTCTCTTTTTTATCTTACACACTACATGAAATATTAGGGTATTCATTCATTCATTCAACAATCAAAAATAGAGTTTTTAGAGAGATAAAAACTTCTTCTTCCTCTTTCCTTCTCTTAGCCGAAATTAAGAGAACCAAAATAAATATTTTGGGTCATTTTATTTAAATTAATATTGTTCTAGTAATAATAATATTAATTTTGTTAAGAGATTACCTTGGGTATAAATCCTTGGGAGGGATTCTATTCATGAATCCTTGTTCTTCCATTTTGGAGTGCTCAAGAACAAGTAAGAAGGAGATATTACTTGTGCCCAATAATCCGAAATATCAATGTAAGGGTTGATGATTTCTTCCTTATTTTCTTTATTGTTTGCATGCATAAGATTAACATTTAATTTTATGACTAAATTAATTCATCACATATATGAATATGTCAAGTAATGAGATATAGATTTCTAACAAGCGGTATCAAGAGCCTTTGGTTGTTTGCATGCAAATCGGTTATAGTTTTTCCGAGTTATACGATTAACATATAAAACTCATAAATTTGTGTTATTATGATATATCACGAAATAAATTATGCATGTTAAAGTTTCTGGTCCTAAAATGTTTTTAGGATATTTTGGTTAATTTATGGATTTTTGTTGTTCATCTTATATAATAATGGCATTAAAAATGTGATTTTATGATTAAAATGTCATTTTCGGACTAAAATTAGCTAAACTTCGAATTTTTTAGTGGTTTTTGGATATGTTATCACATGTTTTATTTTTAGATGACCTGTAAATTTTCAGAATTTTTGGAGTTTTTATGCTCGAAATATGGATTTTTCATGATAAAAATTGGATTTAGATGAAAAATAGGTTAATATGAGATAAATTTCGAATCTGGTCATAGAAATTTAGTATGTTGTCACATGAAATTTTACAAGATGTGTGTAAAATAATAGGCTATATTGAAGACTTTATGCATGATTTATGAATTTTTGATGAAAAGTAGCATAAATAGTGACTTAATTAGTGAATAATTACTAAAACATACTTCATGACTAAGGAAAAACGTCACATGTTGCATTTTATTATCTTTTTCAAATATAAAATTTAAAAGTTGATGAATATAATTTTTATCATGTTTTTATGATTATAATTGATAAATCCGATAAACCGCAACATAGTTTTTCCGATAAATTTTCGAAATTTTAACCTAAGTTTTTGAATATTATGAGTGTCATGGTATTTTTTCAGAATGTTCATGAATTTAAATTTCAAATTTTGAATTTAATTGAAATTTTTGTGATTTATCTGAAGTTTATAGCATTTTATTGTAATTTTGAATCTATTAATGAACAATTTTAAGAAATATGAGTTAATTATAGTCAAATAGTTAGTGGAGAATAATTTTGAGTCCTAAGAGGTTAGGGTAATTAACTTGTGCATAAATATGAATTTATGTAATTTATTGTGATTTTAAAAGGTTGAATCACGCAAATCCGTAAAAACCGTTTAATATACGATATTGGCTCCTTAAAGGCGATTTAGCATAAAATTGGGCATGTTCATACATATTATAATGCTGCATTTTATTTATGATTGTCATAATTTTATTTTATGTAATTTTTGAATTATGTAATTTTACTTAGTATGGCCTTAGTTTTAATTGGTATTACCCGAAATGTATGGGAATATCGATTCGGTTGTAATTTATTGTGATCTCGTATCACCGTTTTGTAATTTAATAGATTTATTTTATTTTAATTACAAATGTATAATAGGAAATTATGTAATTTGTTATGTAATTTAATTATTTCGGAGTTCCTTGAAGACGGTGTCACTCAAGTAGGCGATACATAAAGACGGTGTTACCTCGAGATGCGTGCCAAGAACCGAAGTTCAAGGGACCAATGGAGTTGATTTCCGAATATGTAATAGTTAATTAGATTTTCTATTTTAGGAAGGCCATACTAGGATTTATTTTATGTTTTGCATTTTATTTATATGTTGCATGCATCGCTAAATCGCCACAACTAAAACATGCATTGTCTTTTTAATCTAGTTTATCGACCGTGTCAATTAGAATTATCGTAGTTCACCGCTTTAGTTCACTTAAAACGTGATAGATAATGAATTGACATGACCTCTCGCTAAAATAATCAATTGAGACATATCCTTACCAAAAAGTAGAAACCATGAAAACCTATTTCGTGAGGGAGTGCACTCGGCTTTACCGGGGTACAAACCTTGTTACGTAGGGGAAGTGGGTGATAAATGTCTACCCACCAAGTTTATAAAGATGAGGGTTGTTTTCGACTTTACCGATGCCCAAGTTGATGTAAATTTGGATCATGGACACATTTATTCGAAATTTGGGTTGAACTCAACGAAAGTATTCTCGACGGTTGCCGGATGTGTTTCGGGCTAAAGATAAATATTAATGTAATTTTATCGACCAAGAGTTCTAAAAGTAGAATCGATTAAAGTGTTAATCCACCGAGTTATATTGATAAAGGTTTGTTTTCGGCTTTACCGATGCCTAAGTTAATATGAACTTGGGTCTTGGAATCATTTATAATAGTTGGGTAGAGGTCACTATATAAATGTTCATATCTTGTTAATTTATTTACAAGTATGATATTAAAAAACAAATGTTAATATTTCCTTTTCCTCCATACTTGTAGTTCATTACAATGAATTCATCAAACGCTACCGCACCGATAACTATTGAGTCTTGCCACAATGTTTTTGACGACGTTTGCTTCAACAATGATTTCGACACTACTAGAGAACTTCATTTTGGGATAGGTTCGGATGGAAACCTTAACTTCATCACTTCTTCTAGACCACCTACTACTACTAGATCTCGTGTGAGCCGGTCTCAGGAAGACCGCCTCATAAAATCTATAGGATCTTTGTCTCTAGAAGATAAAGATGCCAAAACTAGTGGGAGCTCAAGCAATCAAGTTCTTGCTTCAAAGGGCAAAAAGTTCAAAAAGAAGGGAAAGAAAGTGAAAAACTTCAAGCAAGTTGATGATGAGTGCCATTATTGCTTTGGCATGGGACATTGGCTTAGGAATTGTCCCGTATATTTGCGAAATATAAGGGAAGGAATCATCGTTCCAAAAGGTAAAATTCCTAAGGAAATTTATGTTATTGATATAAATTATACTTCCACTACGACATGGGTACTAGATACCAGTTGTGATTCTCACCTTTGTAATCATTTACAGGGTTTAAGAGACGTGAAGAGGCTTAGCAAAGGAGATGTGGATCTACGCCTTGGAAATGGAGCTCGAGTAGCGGCCGAATCCAAAGGAACTTATGTATTAGCTTTGCCTAATGGATTTGAGTTGTATTTACATAATTGTTTTTATGTGCCTACACTCTCTAAAAACATTATTTCTATCGCTATGCTAGACATGGATGGATTTTGTTTTGTCATTAAGGACAATCGTTGTACTATTTCGAGGAATGATTTGGTTATAGGCCAAGCTTCTTCCATCAATGGCATTTACATTTTAGAAACCTCAAATCCGATTAATGATATCTATAAAATTCAATCAAAGAAACTCAAATCAAGTGACCCAAATGAATCGTTCATTTGGCATTGTCGATTAGGTCACATAAACGAGAATCGCATCAAAAGATTAATTTCGACTAATGTGATTACACCATTTGATTTTCAATCATATGGAACATAAGAATATTGCCTTCTTGGCAAAATGACTCGAAATCCTTTTAGTGGTAAAGGGACACGAGCAAGTGAACTATTAGGACTCATACATACCGATATGTGTGGACCAATGAGTATCACCGCTCGTGGAAATTATGACTACTTCATAACCATCACCGGTGACTTGAGTAGATATGAGTATATCTATTTGATGAAGCATAAAAGTGAAGCGTTTGAGAAATTCAAAGAATTTCAAAATGAAGTAGAGAACCAATTGAACAAAAGGATTAAGGCACTACGATCCGATCGTGGGGGAGAATATCTTAGCCTTGAATTCGATTCACACTTGAAAAGTCATGGTATTATATCACAACTTACTCTACCCAGAACACCACAACTCAATGGTGTTGCCGAAAGGAGAAATCGAACCCTACTTGATATGGTTCGGTCCATGATGAGTCAAACCGAGTTACCAAACTCGTTTTGGGGATTTGCGATTCAAACCGCAATAAGATCTTTGAACAATTGTCCCACCAAAGCCACCGAGAAAACTCCATTTGAGATATGGAAAAGAAGAGTTCCTAATCTATCCTACATGAAAATTTGGGGTTGTAATGCTTATGTCAAAACCAAAAATGACAATAAGCTAGCCCCACGATCTGAAAAATGTACCTTTGTAGGCTATTCTAACACCCGAGGTTATTACTTCTATAAACCTCAAGAAAACAAAGTGTTTGTGTCTTCTGAGGCTGTCTTCTTAGAAAGGGATTTTATATCTAAAAGACAGAGTGGGAGAAATTTTGAACTTGATGAAGTTCAAGAGCCACAAACCGAGATAGAGACGCAAGAAGATGTTCCTTCGTCGTCTAACACGGTTGTCTCTCCTCCACTTAGAAGAACGGGCCGTGTTATACGCCATCCCGATCGATATGTGGGACTTATCGAAGAAGATGGAACACTCGATGTGTTGCTTTTAGAAAGTGACGAGCCCGCCACCTACAAGGCCGCAATCGCTAGTCCTAATTCCTCCTTATGGCTTGAAGCCATGAAGTCCGAAATGGATTCTATGCATGAAAACCAAGTATGGAATTTGGTAGATTTGCCTAAAGGGGCAAGACCTCTTCAATGCAAATGGATTTTCAAAGTCAAAAATGGCATAGAAGGACATGATGATGTCTACAAAGCTAGGCTAGTGGCAAAAGGATTTACCCAGGTCCAAGGTCTCCATTATGATGAGACCTTCGCCCCCGTAGCCATGCTAAGATCCATACGGATTTTGTTAGCGATTGCCACATTTCATGATTATGAAATATGGCAAATGGATGTCAAAACCGCTTTTCTAAATGGGCATTTAGAAGAGGAGGTTTACATGATACAACCCGAAGGTTTTGTTGACTCTAAAAATCCTAACAAAGTGTGAAAGCTTAAGAGATCCATTTATGGTCTTAAGCAAGCATCTAGAAGTTGGAATCATCGATTTGATCATGTGATAAAAGAGAATGGTTTCACTCGAAGTGTTGAGGAACCATGTTTATACATGAAATTCAGTGGGAGCAATGTTGTGTTCCTAATCTTGTATGTTGATGACATACTACTCATTGGAAATGATATTCCAATGTTGTCTTCTGTTAAGAAGTGGTTAGGTAACCACTTCCAAATGAAGGATTTAGGAGAAGCACAACGCATATTAGGTATCCGGATCCATAGAGATAGATCCAAGAGGATATTGGCACTAAGTCAAGAGTCTTATGTTGATAAGATTCTTCGACGGTTCAGCATGGACAAATCAAAAAGGGGTTTGGTACCCATGGTAACTGGGACTATATTGAGCAAGTCTCAATCTCCCTCCGAACCCCATGATGTTGAACGCATGAAATTGATCCCTTATGCTTCCGCTGTTGGATCAATCATGTACGCCATGATTTGCACACGTCCTGATGTCTCGTATGCCTTGAGCATGACGAGTAGATATCAAGGAAATCCAGGTGAAAGTCACTGGATAGCCGTCAAGAACATCCTTAAGTACTTGAGAAGGACTAAGGATTCTATCTTAGTGTTTGGAGGAGACACCGAACTCCGTGTTAATGGTTACACGGACTCAAGTTTCCAAACGGATAGAGATGACATGAAATCACAAGCTGGTTTCGTTTTCATGCTCAATGGTGGTGCCATTAGCTGGAGAAGCTTCAAGGAAGCTGTGACTGCGGATTCAACAACGAAGGCTGAGTACATTGCAGCATCAGAAGCTGCCAAGGAAGCTGTGTGGATCAGGCAATTCACGGAAGGTCTAAGAGTAGTACCTACCGCCAATGATCCCATCACTCTCTGTTGTGATAATAGTGGGACGATCTTCCAAGCTAAGGAGCCAAAGTCTAGTAATAGATCTAGACATGTACTTAGAAAATATCATGTAATAAGAGATTTCATTGAAAGAAAGGAAATTGCGATTTGTAAGGTTGGGACGGATGAAAACATAGCCGATCCGCTCACCAAGCCTTTATCGCAGGCCAAGCATGAAGGACATGTTGCGTCCATGGGACTTAAACGTGAACCAAGTTTTTGTTAGATTTTGAAATGAAATTAAAGTGTTGTTTTTGTTTATGTTCATAATCACATTTGTCTTTTATCTTTTCTTTATACATTGTTACATCCAAACAGGTTGTGGAGACAATTGAACCCCGTTAAAGTGAACGCGGATTAGCATTGTATTCGCCCATAGTTACTTACATGAGGTGACGTCTCGAAGTGACTAGAATGTGATGGATTGATGGCAAGTTCAAGTGCCATGGAGTCATATGAGAATGACTAGTCGATCACATAGGCAGACTGTTAGGAACACTTTGTCGGGCCTTATGACCGCTTATAGAGTTCTGGCAAATTTATATAGCCTGGACGTGGCGAGAGCTACTATAGTATTCTAATGAGTCGATTCTTTTGACTAAAGACTATTCGCCAAAGATGGCACAGTTTCAGATTAACTTTGATTTGTGTTACTACGACCTTCGTAAATGGGGTCAAATGGGCATATTTTGGGTTGTGATGGCTGTGGCTAGTCGAAGGGAATGAGTGCGATAGAAATTGTCTACCCCTAGTCAGGGTTATAACAATATCTCAGGGCCACTCGAGGAGTAATGAACTGGAAATGCGTGGCCACGCTCGGAAGATAGCTATGGTAGATAAATCCGGTCAATCAGTTATTCTCCAGATCGAGGAAACCAATCTCGATATGATCACTTGCAAGTACGACCTAAAAGACACCTTGTATTGAGTGGGACATAGTAATAGGACAAGAGAATTGGTGACGCACACTTGTCGAGGACAAGTGGGAGATTGTTGGAATATGTGTCCTCCGACAATAATGCGATCAACTGTTGATCATGATGATCACATGTTTAAATCTCATTTTAAAGAATACAATTGGGAAGTAATATTTTACTATCAACTGGTCCACACATATCGGTAATGATTGGCTGACTAGAGTTTGACATTACTGTCGTGCGACGGTGGTGATCAGTTGATCCCCTTAGGTCATACCTAAAGGGTAACACTCTTAATTGATCATTTAATTGATCGTATGAAGATACGGGTTAATTAAATTACATAAAATTGACGGACGATTTTGGAAGTAATATTTACGTATCTCATTATAATTTGATTAAATAAGATACGGTCTAAGTGATCGAATTATTTTATTACTTAGATGAAATTATTGTTTAAGGAAACAATTGCATTAGAATGAATGATTTATTATAAATACAAGATGTTGTGATTTATAATTGGAAAAATATTTTGGCACAAGTAATTATGAATTACTAAGTCGATTTTGTATATGACGTATTTTTATTAATGCGTTGATTTTTAATATGTTAAAAATACATAACAATTTTATGTGACATGTGACATGTGACAAATTGACAAAGATAAAATGGAATCCATTTTATCTCAATATGACCGAAATAATGGGGTGTTTTAGGAAATTATTATGTTAATTATATTAGTGGTAAAGATAATCATATTTGCCTAAAACTAGCCATGCAAGCCTACTTGTTCTTGTGAAAGTAACCTTGCTCATGCATTGGCCCTTTGACCCCCTCCCTCTACCCGGTTTTGAGAAGGAGAAAACCATGGGTTTTTCCTCTCTTTTTTATCTTATACACTACATGAAATGTTAGGGTATTCATTCATTCATTCAACAATCAAAAATAGAGTTTTTAGAGAGATAAAAACTTCTTCTTCCTCTTTCCTTCTCTTAGCCGAAATTAAGAGAACCAAAATAAATATTTTGGGTCATTTTATTTAAATTAATATTGTTCTAGTAATAATAATATTAATTTTGTTAAGAGATTACCTTGGGTATAAATCCTTGGGAGGGATTCTATTCTTGAATCCTTGTTCTTCCATTTTGGAGTGCTCAAGAACAAGTAAGAAGGAGATCTTACTTGTGCCCAGTAATCCAAAATATCAATGTAAGGGTTGATGATTTCTTCCTTATTTTCTTTATTGTTTGCATGCATAAGATTAACATTTAATTTTATGACTAAATTAATTCATCACATATATGAATATGTCAAGTAATGAGATATAGATTTCTAACATTTAGGTCTGGATTTTTTCCAAAGTTGAAAACTTGGCTCTTCAAGGATTCCAAAACATCTTTCGGTTTGAAAAATCTTTGAATATTGAAGTCGTGGTGATCGTTTGAAAATCGCTGCGCGTGAAACGTGTTGTTTATTTCAAAATTGGATTTCGATTATCGATTTAAAAATCATCGTAGACGTACCAAGAATATTGCATCCGAGATACATGTAAGTCGAGGGTGCCAAAAATTACTCCTTTATTTTTTTAATGTTATTTATTTTCGTTAATTGTTATTAATTATCGCTCTTTATTTTTATCATATTAATCATGTTTAATTTGCGGTAATTATTATATTGTTGATAATTATGAACGAGAACGGGATTATTATTGTTGTTGAATGCCGATGGATGGCCTCTTAATTGTGTGGATTAATTTCTGTTAGGAATTAAACGATTTATGTTGTTATATGAATTGTTTTCACATGATTATAGATAATTATGATAGATTTATTCGAATGTTTAATCTATGCTCAGTTTAATTTTAATGTTTAAATCTGAAATTATAACATGCTTATTATGTTTAATTAGTATGTTTATTTCAAAGTTTGCATCTTTGTTTTAATTTGTTAATTTGTGGTTAATTCAATTAAATAATGAAATTGTTTAATTTTAATTCATATTTTAACATGATTTATGAGATGAACATGAACATGATGTTTGCTTGTTTAAATTAGATTATGCATGTTTGTATGATTTAATTTAGTTGCTTTTTCACATGTTAGTTTAATTAATTCAGTTTAGTGTTAATTAAAATGGCATGAAATCGCAGGAATTAGAATTATTTGTGTCGACTTGTTTGTCTCATATGTATGTCGAGTGTCACGGCTCTTCTAGGCTAAGAATTAGTCTAATTTATGTATGTTTGGCATGATTCACATGATTAGATAAGCATGTTTATATTTAATTATTTTAATTAAGAATTAATTGAAACCGTTAGCATGCTTGTTTAATTATCGTCATGCTTGTTTGCTTTGTCGATTTATGTCGTGTAGGGTACCCTGAGGCACGGTTTTCTAGGCTGTTTTTGACAAAGAATTAGTCCTTTAATTTGCCTTATTCATATGCTAATCATTTGTGAAACAATTGTTTGATTTGGATGCATGTTTGCTTCTTTTTCTTTTTCATTTGCATATGATTATGTTATAACATGTCACTTGTTTGCAGCCCAACTTGACTTAGAATAGGTCGTGTATGCACCCTTTGGAGGCCAAGATGGTCGTGTTTTCTTTTTGGCCAAGAGGCCTTGTTTTTCAATTGTTTAGGTGTTTGTTAATGCCTTCTTTGTTTGCTTGTTGGTTTTTGTTGCAATTGTTATTGTGATCAAACCCATGTTTGTTATAGCGCCGCTTGAGTAAGAAGTTTCTTTCCCTCTTCTTTGTTTGTTTATTTATGCTAGAATAGCTTAATGAACTCACATGTTTAAATCATTTGACGAAGTTATGTGCATTTAAACCATTAGAATTGATTGTCACATGTTAGGGTTTAAAATGAATCGATGCATACGACAAATACTAGTTCAGTTAATATTGGCCATTGTTTGACATTAGTAGAGGCCATTGTTTACAACGGGAGGGGTTGGGTGTTTGAATGAGCTTCCCAACACGTACTTTCACACGAATCCATTTTCTCTAAAATGGTTTCCAAATTTCCTTAAATATGGTGGCAACTCTTTGTGTAATACCCGTCCTTTTAGGGACCCGTTGACTGACGTTGACCGACCTTAGTGATATGTCTTAGTCTTTGGGAAGCCTTATGAGCGTTGGCTGGCGAAGTGGTGAGCTTTGAGTGAGTGGTACTCGATCTAGTCGAGGCTACTCGATCGAGTAGCTAGAGTACTCGATCGAGTAGGTGTCTGTGACACCCCCATACTCCAAGTGCCTTACCAGGACCACTTAAGGTATGAGAACATCCCATAAACCTTGTATTTCAGTTTAACACTTTTGTCAGTTTTATCAATACACATGGCAGTTAGAAGTCTTCCGCCGTATCATCGAGTAGCTAGAGTACTCGATCGAGTAGGTGTCGCTCAATCGAGTAAGTTAGTTACTCGATCGAGTAGCGTCTTTTCAGCGGGGATTTATAATCGTGTTTTGATAGAATCGCAAATCATTTCCGCCTCCTTCCTCCAAACCTAGATGCCACCTTTCCTCATTCCTTTCACCATAATCCCTTCATTTGGAGCCTTCGAGGATGCTTATGCCTTGGTTATAGGTTGCTTGAGTCGGGTAGCGGTCTTGACGCCGGATAGCGATGCGTAGGTATGTCATCGTCATCATCATTGTCGTTGTCGCTTTCAGTTAGGGTTGTAGTGGCTATGATGGATTATTGTACTGCTTGTATAGGTGTTTTGCTTACTTGGTCGATGTCATGTGATTGAACGTGGAATCGCTACGGATGGCTAAAGGTAGGTTCGCCTACTCAGTACTGTTGGTTGTTTAGAGTGTCTTGTGATGTGGTTTGGTTGTTGTTATATCAGTATGGTTATCGGATTGTGATAGTTGGTTGGTGCTGTGCTATGGTGTTTATCGCTGACGTAATACTGTTGATTGGTTTGAATCTTTCTGTGTTTTTCGGGGCGCGTCCCTGGCTGAGTGGAGTCACTTGCGGGAGTGGCTTCACGCCCTTGGTTCGCCCTCTGTGGAACCCGCCACAGGAGGAAATGTGCACATTAAGGAAACTTGGGTTTATCGCTCATTATGATGAGCGGGGATTTGGTGGGTACGGTTGCGGTCCCCTACTGGCAGGGCTGGTCCAGTGGACAGTCGGTGACGGTGATTGGTTGGAGTAGTTGTGGCTTGTGCGTGTGCTTGGTTGTATCCGTAGTGTGTTGGTTGTTGTTGTTGTGTCTTTCCTCAGTTACTGACCTTATGTGGTTTGTCTTCTTGTCTGTTTCTATTGTGTCTGCCATGATCCCTTATGATGAGCAGTCAGTCTTAGCAGGTCATGTCTTGGTTGATAGCTGGATACTTGGCGGGATGAGTCCTTCACGAGTTTTGACAGAAGTGTAGATCACCTAGTTGGTAGTAGTCTGAGTTTTATCTTTGTTATCTTAGTTTGTTTAATCACTTGTAATAAACTTTAATTGTTCTTTTATCGACGTTTGATTATTACTGTCCTCGGGCAACCGAGACGCTAACGCCCTTATATGCTAGGGAAGGTCTTGTTAAGGCGCCTTGGTATATGGGGGTGTTACTAAGTGGTATCAGAGCGACGATTTTAGAACCTGTAACAAATGAGCCTAATGAATGTAGCGAGTCTAATAAAATGAACCTGGTGTATGCATATTGGGAGCCCCAACTGATGCTAGATTTTGGCTGAGTAGGTGCCCTCATTTCAAAATCATGGCCCCGTTATGCTTAAGCCAGTCACCGGTTATGGGGAATATTGAGTCGGGAATTATGTGCCTAGTATGAATAATGGCTATGTTAGAAATGTTTGTGGTGAAGTCTCTGTTGATGCTAGCATATGTGGTTGTGATGAGAGAATGTGAAAGTACGTGTTTGAATAGGAATGTGTATGAAATTAGTGGAAGTGGTGAAACCTTTATGGTACGTGACAGTGTATATGATGTGGTGTTAGTAATGGTTGTTCAAAATGGTTGGTATTGGTAATTGATATGAAAGCTTGTGAGTCTTGTATGTGGTAGCAATAGTGGTGATTAGTAAGTTGTAAATGTGTTGTAATGGTCATCAAAATAGCATTGGAGTGGATGTGATAGGTGCATGAATGAACGCTTCTGCAATGTGACAATTAAATTGAGTAAGCTATTTGTTAATTGCTGCGACAAGGTTAGATTATTGGTATGCTTGGCCGATAAAGAATGGTTGAATGTTAGCTGTATGATTAAAGCAATATGGTTAGAAGTTATTTTGTTGAGGCCACAATTATGTGCTTATAAGTGAAAGAAATGTGCTAAAAGTATGCATGAGAAAATTA
Organism: Silene latifolia; assembly: GCF_048544455.1. Classification (NCBI taxonomy): domain Eukaryota; kingdom Viridiplantae; phylum Streptophyta; class Magnoliopsida; order Caryophyllales; family Caryophyllaceae; genus Silene; species Silene latifolia. The sequence continues at coordinate 29,856,736 of NC_133532.1, forward strand.
AAAGTTTGGTCATTTGGTTACGTAATAATGGTTATAGAATAAAAATGAAGAGTTGAATGAAGTAATGTATTTGTTGGCTTGATACGTTGTACTTGTGTAGTGGTAATGCGATGTGAATGAGTATGTTAATCTGTGCCGATATCCGAATTTATTTTTGGAATCGACACGCGTTGCTGTTTTGCAGGAACCTTCAGTTAATCTTATATTTTTGACCATGTATCTAGCCTTACTTGACCGAGTATGAGTACCTACTAGACAGAGTAGACCTCATTCGATCTAGTTAGGAAGCTATTACGTCGAGAAAGTTGGAATTTACTGCGAAAACTCGACCGAGTAGCTCTAACTCGATCGAGTGGAGGCCACTCGATCGAGTAACATACTTACTCGATCGAGTAAGCTATAGTACCGCTGAAACACGGGATTTTATACCCTTTTCCCCTAATTCTTTCTTTCTTATTCCTCATTCAATCAAAACCCAAGCATCCTATTTCTCTCTTATGCTCTCAAAACTTTGTGATTTTTGTGCTTGAATCTTGGTGTTTCATTTGCTTAATTCATTCTCCTTGCTTGCCAATTAATTAAGGTATGAATGACTAACTTATTTTGATGTTTTAATTAATTAGAAGCATATAGGATGTTGGAAATTACGGAAAAATCGGTTTATATGTGCCAAATATTGTTTATAATGGTTGTAATATGATCTAGATGCTTTTTTTGTTGATTATTGTGGTTAGTTATGCATAAATCGAATCAAATTGGGGGTTTATATGACTCGAATTTTCTAGGGTTTGAGGATTTTAATTGAATTTTGGTTGTCTTTTGGGTGTAAAAGGGAGAAAATTGAGTAATATATGTCATACATACCATGGTTAGAGTTGGTTTTTATGATTTTCACTCAAACATTTGCCTTAAAAACTCTGTCTTAAAAGTGCCCCAAACTGAAATTCATCTTATATTACTGTGAAATTTGTTAATATATGGAGCTATTTGGAAGTTATGATTTCCAAAAGTGATAGTGATAAGGATAATTGGTGCTTTACATGTCAAAATCTTTACAGCTGTGAGACCGTCTGAGAATAAAATTGAGAGTTTATGCTCATGATTTCTGGTTTGTTGGTGAAAGTGTGTACTTAGTAGCTCTTTTACATGAACATACATGGTTGTTTTACATGTTTTCAAGTATATGTGGTTTGCGTATTTAAGTATGTGTAGAAAATAGATGCCGAGACCAACCGTGGGAACTAGACAAAGTAAGAGGGGGAGGGCTTCTGAGCCCAAAGTGGGAGAGGGAAGTGGCCCTGTAGTCCCGGCCGTGCCTGAATACCCATCCGTAGTCTTTGTTGATTTTACCCAAAGGGGTAATTTTGTGGCCTTACAGCAGCGGAAGATGAGACCTACCCGGTGTATAGACACCGTTCTCTTGACTGACTTAGGGACTGGGACCGATGTCAGACACATCTTTGAGACTTTGAGGATGTTAGGACTATACCATCTCAGGAAACATTATTATGCCTTCTTGACCCTTGAGTTCATGAGTTCGTTTAAATACGACGCGGTGGCAGAAACTGTGGAGTTTCGCCTTATGAACATGAGTTTTCTGTTGACCATGGATATGTTTGCAACCCACCTTGGCTTGGCTAAGCCTGCCAAGGGAGCTCTCCGTGATATTCCTTCTTAGTGTGGGGTTAGTAGCCTTATGCCGTGCCTTACCGGTAAATCAGCTGCTACTTCGAGTAACATGTTGATCAATGATGTTCAACATGTCACTTTGAAGATCTTTCTTCGTGCCTTGACGTGTCTGCTCTCTACGAGAGGAAGGATGTGAGTAAGTTGAACTCACATGAGTTGATGCTCTTGATGTCTTATCTTAACCCCACCCGGTCACAGCCTGTCACCTTTAGTGCCCCTGCCTTTGTTTGCGCCAGTCTAGCTCTGATGGCCTCGTCTGACACTAGATTTATGAGTTGTGTTGCCATTGCCACACGTCTAGTAGAGAGGTTGACATCCTTTGAGGCCTCCTTGGCCTACACTCCTTTGACTACTGCGGTGCCTACCTTGGACCACGACTACTTCCTCGACCAGAAATGGTTGAGAACTTTAGCGGATGGGAGTTTGGCATAGAGAGTTTGGGGTAGGAGTTGGATGCAGATACCAGCTCCTGAGCACCTACCTGCGACTGAGCCCTTACCACCGGCAGTTATAGCTGCCGATTCTGACGATGAGGAGGAGGAGGGACGTCCACCGGTGCAGACGTACCTCATTGATTCGGAGATCCTACAAGTCATGCCTGAGCCGAGGAAGGGGGAGAACGTGAGAGCTGAGGAGGATCGGCCTAGGATGGGGAGGGGACCACGCAGAGTGAGGGAGAGGATGGCTGAGACTCAGCCAGTGCTGCCGCAGTACCAGTACCAGTTTCCTGGTTACCCTTCTTTCGATAGCCCAGAGATGCGTGAGAGCTACCTTACAGAGAGGGTGTCTTCTACCTTGACCCTCAGGAACCTATATGAGATGGCTTATGTTCAGGGATATGGGACCACGGGACCTCAGCCGGTTTGGTGGAGAGGAGTCGGGGACAGCAGTGGGGTTTTCCACTCTTATGGTGTGGATATGTCTACTTGGGGAGAGTCTCAGTCGTACCCTTATGGTTGTTTGGCCCCTTGGCAGATGGGAGCAGGTGCTGATGTTGGTGGTGGTGCGGGTCGGGGACGCGATCGGGAGCGGTACCTCGGGAGGTGGTGGTGGTGATGATGCGGTGATGGACGAGCAGCAGCAGGAGTGATATACTCCATTTCTTTTCTTGTGTTTCATGATTGGTATTGGATTTTATCTCATTTTCATTTGGTACTTTCTTGGACGTTAGATTTGTATGGTTGGCTATAAGGTCGTATTTTGAATTCTGTTAGACTTTTATGCAGGATTTGGGGGTCGGGCTAGCATCCCGACTCGTATTTATATGGTTATATGCCTTATGTTTGTTGTTCATGGAACTTTTCGACCTGTGGCAACTCGATCGAGTGTCCCTTACTCGATCGAGTAGCTGCAGGTGTGTCCTTGGAGGAGTATTATGATCTCGGGCTACTCGATCGAGTAGCTAATGAACTCGATCGAGTAGGTCCTGCTCGATCGAGTGCCTGACCAACTCGATCGAGTGACACTGTTACAGGCACATTTCGATTTTAGAATTGTTCGAATCATCATATTTTTGGATAATTTTACATTAATATTTATTGTTGGTGTTTCGTAACATGGTTTAGCTTCACCGTTGGTTTGGTAAGTGTGTGTGGTCGTCTTATGAATGTTGTTCTCAGTTTTATGCGGTATATATGGGTCGGAATGATGAAACAAATCAACGAGGTACCGTAATGTGCGGCGGTATTGTCCCAAGTTGATAATTATATACATATGTATATCTATATCTTGTGGGTCGTGGTTTAACAATGTCTAGAAAGTGTTGATTCTGTCATAAGTCGGATATGCATTTTGATCAATTCAAACAGTTTTTAGGGGTATTTGTGTTACTTCGTAATTTGTATGCGGTCAAGTTGGATAAATCGAATACTTTGTTTATAATATTGTCACTTGGTCGGTATGGTTGTATAAAGTATTTGCCGCTAGTTTGTATCGATATATCCACAATGTATTACGTAATATCTATGATTTTATGTTGTATGAGTTGTAATTAAGTAATGTCAAGGAGTAGGTTTTTTTAGCATGAATCAAGGTTGTTTGGTTGTTCATGAGTAATGTCAAAATAATATCATATATATCGGGTTGAGGAACATGAAAGTTGTTTGATGGTGAACTTCGGGGACGAAGTTCCTTTTTAGAGGGGAAGAGAAATGTCGCAAAAGAAAAATGATGTAATTATAACAATTTTGTGGTCTTTTAAAGTAGGTGAATGATTGTTTGAGTAGTTTTATATGATTGTTTTGGACAGCTTCATGATGATTATGGTGCAACTGAGTAGGAATTTATAATTGTTAAACGAAATAGCATGTTGTATACCTTATTTTGGTAAATATTCGCTATGATGACTTGAGAATTCAATGTTGTGAATTTGTGACAAAACCGTTGAGTTGTGTGTCTTGTAAGTGGTAATTGTTGACCAGGTGATGAATGATTGTATAGTTTCGTAGCTTTATGGTGCATGTTTGAATAATATGAGGTTGTAGTGCAAGTGATAGTCGAGTTAGTTGTCTTTATGGTTGGTATGTGTTCAGTAATGCAAAAAAAAAAAAAGGAAGTAGTAACTTGTTGATGATTGTGTGTGTGTCGAGTGTTAGGTGGTTGATGATGATGATGTTCGATGAACGTACGTAGGGGGATAGTATTGCTAAACAGTTTTGTTGACCTGCGTCGGGTAAACGGTGGTGTTGACTTGGGTGGCTTTGTCGTGTGGTTTGGGAGAGGAGGAGTCGAACTTCGGGGACGAAGTTCTTTTTAAGGGGGGAAGACTGTAATACCCGTCCTTTTAGGGACCCGTTGACTGACGTTGACCGACCTTAGTGATATGTCTTAGTCTTTGGGAAGCCTTATGAGCATTGGCTGGCGAAGTGGTGAGCTTTGAGTGAGTGGTACTCGATCTAGTCGAGGCTACTCGATCGAGTAGCTAGAGTACTCGATCGAGTAGGTGTCATTCGATCGAGTAAGTTAGTTACTTGATCGAGTAGCGTCTTTTCAGCGGGGATTTATAATCGTGTTTTGATAGAATCGCAAATCATTTCCGCCTCCTTCCTCCAAACCTAGATGTCGCCTTTCCTCATTTCTTTCACCATAATCCCATCCTTTGGAGCCTTCAAGGATGCTTATGCCTTGGGTATAGGTTGCTTGAGTCGGGTAGCGGTCTTGACGCCCGATAGTGATGCGTAGGTATGTCATCATCATCATCATCATTGTCGTTGTCGCTTTCAGTTAGGGTTGTAGTGGTTGTGATGGATTATTGTACTGTTTGTATAGGTGGTTTGCTTGCTTGGTTGATGTCGTGTGATTGAACGTGGAATCGCTGCGGATGGCTAAAGGTAGGTTCGCCTACTCAGTACTGTTTGTTGTCTAGAGTGTCTTGTGATGTGGTTTGGTTGTTGTTATATCAGTATGGTTGTCGGATTGTGATTGTTGGTTGGTGCTGTGCTATGGTGTTTATCGCTGACGTAATACTGTTGATTGGTTTGTATCTGTCTGTGATCTTCGGGGCGCGTCCCTGGCTAAGTGGAGTCACTTACGGGAGTGGCTTCATGCCCTTGGTTCGCCCTCTGTGGAACCCGCCACAGGAGGGGATGTGCACAGTAAGGAAACTTAGGTTTATCGCTCGTTATGATGAGCGGGGATTTGGTGGGTACGGCTGCGGTCCCCCACTGGCAGGACTAGTCCAGTGGACAGTCAGTGACGGTGATTGGTTGGAGTAGTTGTGGCTTGTGCGTGCGCTTGGTTGTATGCGTAGTGTTTTGGCTGTTGTTGTTGTGTCTTTCCTCAGTTACTGACCTTGTGTGGTTTGTCTTCTTGCCTGTTTCTGTTGTGTCTGCCGTGATCCCTTATGGTGAGCAGTCAGTCTTAGCAGGTGATGTCTTGGTTGATAGCTGGATACTTGGCGGGATGAGTCCTTTACGAGTTTTGACAGAAGTGTAGATCACCTAGTTGGTAGTAATCTGAGTTGTATCGTTGTTATCTTAGTTTGTTTAATCACTTGTAATAAACTTTAATTGTTCTTTTATCGATGTTTGATTATTACTGTCCTTGGGCAACCGAGATGGTAACGCCTTTATATGCTAGGGAAGGTCTTGTTAAGGCTCCTTGGTATATGGGGGTGTTACACTTTGTGTTTGAAAAACCCCCGTAGATACATCAAATTACAACATCCACATTATGGCGACTCCGAAGGGGACTAGTGTAACTTGAAAAGTTAACTGGTGGCTAATAAATTGAATTAGTATTTGTTTGCTTTTTTTTTTATCATGCATAAACCCAATTGAGACTTTAGGTTCGGGCTATCTCCCCCTTGAGTCGATTTCAAGGTAAAGAGATGACGTCCACTATCCCCGGTTTAAGTACCAAGGTGGTCCTCACTGAATCTTCGAGTACTTGTTCTATCATATGCTACGGTCTTATGGGGGGCTTGGGTTATTTGCTGAAGTGGGATCATTGGCACAGACCCAAATTAGAAGACCGATCGAGACTTAGTTGAGTCTAGGATTCATGTATTCATGCTCGTATGTGAATGCCTACTTGCTATGCGATTCCCATGTCAAGTCTTTTATTTTCTTTATTTTTTTTAAAAATCACGTTTTAAAAAAAAAAGAAAAGAAACCTGTGTGCTTTTTCGAAATTTGAGTTGAGTTCAACCCATATTTTCGAAAATAATAGTCCATGTTTTCAAACGCGAACTTTTGAACTTACCTCTTTTGGAAAAAAAGTATGTTTTTAAGTCGGAATGCTGCCGAACTAGGATTAGAATTTTTGACCAAAATAAGCCTTTTATAGCCGGCATGCTTCCCATTTAAAAGCTCATTTTAATTCAATCCTCGTGATTTTAAAATTCAAATGAACCATGTTCCGAACCTAACCCAAACCTAGTTAGGCTTGTGGTTGTTTATGTTAGTCATGTCTAGCCTTGTCTAGGGTTCATGTGAACCATGTCTTATCTAGAACACAACCCAGTTGGGTCACCCAAGCTCACTCTTGGGTCCGAGGCATGCATGTCGACCAAGTGGTCCGAGTTAGAGTACAAAAAACGTCCATTAGGCCACCCTTGGCATTTTCACTAGCCTATGGATCATGTTTGGTTCAACAACGGGCCAGTCACACCAAGTCGATGTCAAGTCTAAGTCATGAAGTTGGTTTGAGTTGAGTCATAGTCCTTGTTAGGTCTAAGACACCCTTTTCACGTGAGACCCATTACAAATGAGCCACTTAGTTCGTTTCCCGGGTCTAAGTCTGTCATTGAGTCATGTTTGAGTCAATGGTCAAGCCTAAGTCAAGTTCATGCATTTCTCGTCAAGCCAGTTTAAGTCGAAGACCCCAACCCAAGCCAGTTAAACCCTTCACAAATGAACCACAATGTTCATTTTCATGTCCAATCTGGTCCAGTCCATTTGCATCTCGAGCCGATAATTAGAGTGAAACCTCTGTCGATTTACAAATAGCGTCGAAACTCGGTCGATTCCCGAACCCGAGTCACATAGTTGTTTTACCTGAATTCAAAGCCGAGCTACAAAAGTGGGCCAATTTTTTTCAAAGCGAGCATCTGAGTCGACTCTTGAAAAGAGAAAAGTTTAAAACCGAGGTTGATGATTATGAGTCGGAATTTACATTCGAGTCTTAGTCCGAGTCGAGTCTAAGGTTTGTTTTTTCCTACAACCATATCAAACTCTTTCAAGTATAAATGAAATTGATCCTTTTTTCAATCCCGTTTCTATTATCAAATCAATGAAAATGCACAACGTACTCGAAGGGTGCCCCTTGGATAGAAATATGTATTCCGTTGTAAATGGTAGGGTACTTTAGGATCCCGTGTCTGTTTTCTTTACCTACTCCATGTCTGGCGGTAGAAAACCTCCATCAAAACCGTCGAGAAAAGCCCAGTAGATGATTCTATGACGAACCTAGACTAGTTCTTTGTTCCCGTGTCAATGAAGGAGGGCAAGGTCTTTCCCCACAAGAACATCCCCTCTCGAAGAGAGAAAAGGCCGACCAGTTCTAGAAAGAAATGTTAGTACTAACCCAAATCGATTGGCGAAGTCCAAATATTTCAAGGAGAATCCAAATGTAACCAGAAGCGTTGTTTCGAAAGAAAAGAGAAAAAAAATGAAAAATGAAAAAAGAAAGAAAAGAAAGAAAAGAAAAAAGAGAAAAAAAGAAAAAAAAAAGAAAAGTGATGAAAGAAAAAGAAAAAAGAAAAAAAAGATGTTGAAGTTATTGTAGAACGCTTTTGGTTGAATGTCAAAGTTACAGAAGTTATAAGTCAAGTCAAGTACCCAAAGTTACAGGGAATAGTCGGGAATTTTGAGAATTATTGGGCTTGTGTTGTTACACCCAACCTTAGGGTCCAGACATGGAGATTTGAACCCACATTTTTTTACCAACCCATTTGCACTCAGGTTTTGTCAAATACGAGACACCATTTCCAACCACGATGTAAGCCATAATCCATTAGCCTTAGTGCCAGAAAAAGAACCTTCAGAATGACGGTCCACTATTCAAGCCATTTGTTGCCAAGCTCCACATCCTAGAAAATCATAGCCTCCTACACCAACCCTAAACACAGGATTTGATGGTATCTTACAGGCTAGAACGGGATACAGTATGATGTCTTAGGTGAAACCTTCGTGTGTTACACACAAACTAATATACTATGTTTATGCACCTTGATCGAACTATGTCGGATTTGATTTCGTTCCACGCGAATACGTAGGCAGTCCTTCAAAATAAGGGATTCAATCCACCCATCATCTAAGTCGTCATCTTGTCGGTTTCTTACGGGTCTTAGCCAAGTCCAAATGAAGCCACCTTTATTGAGTTAGTCTTAGTACTCGGTTTAGGGTAGAATAAGAATGTAGATTCAGGTGAGTAGTTGTCAAGTCTTGTATTGGGCTCTATCTAACGGCGTTGGCAAAGATGTTCAAATTAATAGTTGGTCTACATTTCGACAAAGACTTTGATTAAGGAGATTATGATACCTTCTACCCATGTCCAGTTGAAACCATATGTCTGTCTTTCTGAAAGATCCTGCACACTTAGGGGTATGTCTCAGCTCAATTCAATCATGGTTAGCATTCAACTGTCGTGTGTGCCTAGCAGATCGAGTCAGTCGGCCCATTCTTAGATCACGAGTTTTCCCGTCTCAGATTCAAATATCTCGTGGTCTGTGTTGTCATTCTTGGTGCCGGAGTGGTCCATCTACGTTTCTACCCCAACAAGTCGATGTTTTGATTAAAACCCCTACACACTTACTGATTTTGTTAAAGATAGCGGCCATGTTCGGCCCATGTTTGTTTACGGATCAGAATGTTCGAGTCAGAAAATCAAACCGTGTATACCCATCATGTCACAAACTTTCTATTAATGAAATTTCGAAAGTTCAAAAATTTCTTTTGTTTTCGAACAAGTTCCACTTTGAAGAAGCTCAGTTTCAAACGAAGTCTTTTGCTGGTCAATGGCCCATTTTCAATTCAAATGTTTTTGTTCTAGATCGACCACCCATCTATGTTTTAGAAAATTCAAAATGATTGCCATTTGAATTTTCATGATATGTGTTCAAAGTACAACATGTATGCTTCAACTAGGGGCTCTAAAGTATTCAACTTTAGACCGGATGTAAACTGGGGCTCTGAAGTCGTTAGCTTCAGAGATTGTTATCAAGATAAAACAATTGAGAATCATCATATGAATGATCTAATTCCAGACAGAAATTTCGAAAGCAAAATGACGAATTTCGGACCAAGCGCCAACAGATGATGAATATCGGGCCAAGCGCTAACAGATATTGAATTTCGGGCCAAGGGCCAACAAATGTTGAACTTACGGCCAAGCGCCTCCGAATGTTGAACTTTGGGCCAAGCGTCACCGAACGATGAATTTTGGGCCAAGCGTCACCGAATGATGAATTTTGGGCCAAGCGCCAATTGATGATGTTACGTCTCAACAGGCTGGGGGCTTTATTGATGTTCTATTTCCAGAAGCTGGGGGCTGGCTCGGTTACTTCCTCACAAGCTCAGGGCGTTTTGGATTGTATGTCTTCACAGGCTGAAAATTAATTTGTTTATTTTCTCACAAGCTGGGGGCTTTCTTCGCAAGCCGAAGATTGATTTGTTTATTTTCTCACAAGCTGGGGGCTTTCTTCGCAAGCCGAAGATTGATTTGTTTATTTCCTCACAAGCCGGGGGCTTTCTTGGCAAGCCGAAGATTGATTTGTTTATTTCCTAACAAGCTGAGAGTTTGTTTATTTCCTAACAAGCTGAGAGTTTTCTTCGCAAGCCGAAGATTGATTTGTTTATTTTTTTCACAAGCTGGGGGCTTTCTTCGCAAGCCGAAGATTGATTTGTTCATTTTCGCACAAGTTAGGGCCCCACTGAAATCATTTCCGCAAGCTGGGAAAAACTGTTCGTCACCGCAGGCCGGAGGGAAAATTTTTTGGTTACTTCTTCGCAAGCCAGAGGATCATTGATATCGTCGTTAGGTACCAAAAATAAATACCTAGCTACTACTAACATAAGTCAGCGGTAAGTAGGGTCGATCTCCATAGGGAGGCGGTCACTATCTACTTGTCAATTCGGCCTGTCTATGGTCACAAGATGGGGGTTTTAATTGTATAAACTAAACTAAGGGAGATTAGGGCAAGAGAAAAGGATAAGAGGAATTAATAAGAGAGAGAGAGAAAACTAGGATTGTCGGGTCATCAATGAATATCGGTTAATTGCAGCAAAGGTCGCAGATCGGTCGCATGTGTCAGTCTAAGGGGCAACGAATATCTCCTTCCGGTCTCAATTCGCCCTAAAATACTATTAGCTTAGCTTCCGCCCTCACTAAAGCATCCTATTGTTCACTGCGAGTCTCACCCCTTCCAACTTTCCGGTCCAGGTCAAGGCTTACCAAAGTTAAAAAGGCTAAATGCATCGATTCAATTAGCTAGATACAATTAAAGCAGTGATTAACAACATAGACATGACAACATCGAACGACTTGTAAACCTTATTAGCAATTAACATCAGTTCATTGACTCCCCTAAATCCTAGCAATTAAATTAGCTAGACATAATATTAAACAAAGCAAGAGCAAAAGAATAAGGAATAATAAACATAATAAAGAGATAAGAGAGAAAAAGGATAAAGGAGAAAGAGAAAGTTACAGTGAATTAGATCCGGGAAAGAGAGAAAAACAGTGTTCAACAGTAAAAGGGAGAAAAGTAATGTATGAAGTGTTGAGATCCCCATGTCGCCTGTCGTCTTTCCTATTTATAGGAAAGACAAATTATTTGACCTAAAAACGAAATAAAACTGAAAAAGCCCGAGCCCAATAGAGATTTACTCGATCGAGCTATTTTAAACTGCTCGATCGAACAGAATCCAGCAAAAACCACTCGATCGAGTAACAAAAGTACTCGATCGAGGAACTCCTAAATAGCTCATTTCGATCGAACACAAAATCCATTCGATCGAAGACTTATTCTCTCCAAAAGTGCTCGATCGACCATGAAAGCTTTCGATCGAGAGGTTTTGGACTCAACCAGCTACTTGTTTCGTTGATTTCAGCCTTGACTTGGTTATTTAGCTTCCGAAATGACTTCACGCGTCCCAAGACAACAGTATTTCCGCTCCAAATCCACTCATCCTCAAAATGCAGGCAAAACGGACGATAAAAGGCTTAAATTTACCACTTTCTGGTCCATTCCTGCAAATAAAGCAAAACAAACCAAAGTAGAATATTCGGGGCATTTCGTAGCATAGTACTACGAGAATAGCATAGAAATACGTGCTTAAAGAGGCTTAAAAAGACTATATAAAATGCACATATCAAATCTCCCCAAACCAAACCTTTACTCGTCCTCGAGTAAACTAAATGCAAACTAAGGAACGGATAAGAAAACTCAGAGCTAGCTACAAATGCCCACTTAAACCAATTTAATGCAAGCAAACTAACACTTACACCAAAAACTGTCAAATGCAATAGACTTATAGGATGCCTATAATAAAGTTGAACCGTCGACCTTGCAAGACCTTTAATGATGGACTCTCACGGGTCACTCTTCTCTCATGAAGCATAGGGTAAGCATATGAATGTAAGAGAGAAAGAAAATAGTCGCTCACCTAAACTACGACCCACATAAACATGCATGCAGCTAATATGATAGACAATTCTAATCACCGAACATACAGTCCAACCAATCAATATCTGTTACAGCCGAGGGCTTACAAAAATATGGTTTAGTGAGCTAATGGGCAAGAAAAGGAAAAACATTCGGGAATGTGGAGGTATAGGTGGCCAAGCTAGTACCTAAACAGAACCAAATGAAACATATCCATTTCTCATCCATCAGAATTAAGTACAATGCTCTTGATTTGGCATTCAAACTGACCAAACCGAACCAAACATACTCCTCAGTAGATATAATGATCGTATAGGAGTGAAACCGTCAACCAACATTTTTCCCTTTTTTTTCAATTTTTTTTCCTTCTTTTTTTTCGGTTTTTTTTTTCTTTTTCTGTTTTTTTCATTTTTCAATTCTATTTTTTTTCATCTCATCCTCCTTCTCCTTCATAAATTATCAATTGCCAATCATCTGATACAAACCAAACTCGGCACGATAAATTATATACCGCAAAACATACACTAAACTAGCTTGACAAGGCAGGCTGAATTTGGGTGTAGTTAAGGGTCAAAAGGCAAATTTGGCTAATGTGGAGTTTAATGGGTAAAATGAAAGAAAAGGGGAATGTAAGCACCTCCTTGCATGTGACACCAACCACTAACCCGAATGTATGCAGGCAAAAAGCAATTAAATTTCATAAAAGTGAAAAAGTGATGAACATGCTATGCAAGGAGTAACTACTCACAATCCTACATGAAACCGGTCACAAATGACACAGTTTATAAAGCTCTAGTTCCTTAGAAATTATAAGTAGCTTGCCAAAATTTTCAGATCAAGTCTATTCGTTCAGCTAAATTTTAACATAAACTCGTGGACATGCAAAAAGACAATGCTAAAAAGAATAATAGTCTATGCAAGGCTTAAGCAAAAAAGACAATTGCAGTGCAATATCATCATAGAAATATACCGTTCCAACTCAACCTACATGCTAAAATAAACGTGAAATGTTTTTGAATTTTTTAATGAGATTTTGAATTTTTATAAAAATAAACAACAATGCATACATAAATTAAACGTGATAACAGAAATGCAATAGAAACAACATGCAGACACAGATATGGATGCATAACCTCCTCAAACCAAACAGTACAATGACCTCATTGTACTCAAAAGTAGAGACAGGAAATGCAAACTAAAAAGGAGAGAGAGTGGAGATGTGGAAAACTCACAAGAATACGCGAAGTAGGGACCTCCCCAAACCAGCCCAGCAACATGGGAGGTCGCCAGTAGCTGCATAACAACATCACAGGAAGCAAATCCAAGTCAAAAGCACTCGATATAAATGGAACAATAGTCGACCGAGTGGACTGGGCACCCAAGCAGTTCGAACGAGGTAGTATGATTCTCCATCGAAAGAACATCTTTGGCAGGTACTCGATCGAGAAGAATATATGCTCGATCGAGTAAAATTAGCAGCAAAAGGGTTCGATCGAGTACTTAAGATACTCGATCGAGCCATCCATGATAGATTCCTGCAAAGACGCAATAAAACAGCCCGCGAAACTAACAAAACAATCTTAACTGATCCAGTCTATGGTATGACAACCAATTATTACAACGCAATTGAAATGTTTAACAAAACAACTAAAAATAAATATCCGGGTTGCCTTCCGGATAGCGCTAGTTTCAGACAGGTCCCAGCTCGACCTTCTTTTCTTCAACCAATCGTTCCAGTTAGTCAGAATCAAAGTAGTTCAAAGCTCTTAGCATTAGATCATAAATCTGCGCATGTGCTACACAAGAGCATAAGTAGCACCATAATATGACAATAATATAGGAAATTAAAATGTAAAACCGTTTAAGCCTAACGAATTTCCTATGACAGCTCCTAAATTTGTCCACAAAATATAGAAGCTCAGGAGCAATTAAGGATAATCTAAGGCACCGTTTGAGTTTAACGAATTTATGATGACAAGTATGGTGAAAAACTGTTAAATGTTTTGTCCAACTGGGAGGGGGTAGAGCATCGGAAGAACAAAAAATATTAGTCATAAGCGATAGCATACTATTAATACCAACAATAACAAAATTATCGTTAACTACCTCAGGTTGGTTGCTCTCAAAGTCGGAATCATTGACAAAAGAATATGTTACCTCTTCCGTGCTAGGAGCAATCACTGACTCAACTGTCTTCTCGTTACCCTCCTCTGTGGGTTCTATCCCATATACCGCAGCCTCAAGCGCATCCAGCTCTGCTTTGAAAAGAGGAGATTCACCGTAACCATTGTCTTCATCAAAATTGTCATCCAAAACGAACCAAGATGACGTTTTATTGCTCTCCATGGCCAAACTACTTGATCGAGCAAACATAGAACTCGATCGAGAGGTTTCTTCACACAGTTTACTCGATCGAGTAAAGCAGGGCGTTCAATCGAGGTCTTCTAATTCAGCACTGCTCGATCGAACAGTGTGAGGTGTTTGATCGAGGTCTTTCTCATACAAACCATTCGATCGAGTGGGCAGTTCTGCTCGATCGACTTCCTCCTCATATAATTCACTCGATCGAGTAAAGTGAGCTGTTCGATCGAGTGTGTTTTGCTGCACCGTGGTGAAGTGTTTAAGAAAAGCCTCATCTTCATTAACACCATCAACTTCCGAGTCGTACATATCTTCATCATCAATAGATAACTCAGGTCTTTCATGGGAAAGATTAGTGACGGGAATAATAGCATATACCGTCTCTGAGTCTCTAGAATCCAACTCGGAAGCTAATTGAGCTACTTGAGATTTAAGTAGCTTGAGGTGAGCTTCCCTTGATTTCTCGGTTTATTGCATTCGAAGTATAAGTGCTTTCACCATAGACTTTAACTCGGCAGTCTCTTCATTCTCTTCAATGGGAGGAAGGGTTTGTTGTTGTAGGGGCGAGATAAACGGAGGCTTCTGATAGCCTCGTTGCTGAAGCGGATGTGGCGGCACATATGTAAGGGAATGACTAGCTTGACTACGCTACTTAAACGCATAGACTTCGTCGCGCCAAATTTTGACACGCTCGTTTCCCGCTAGACAGATGACAACATTGTGCCCCGCAGCACCACATCTCTTACAGAAAACCACCTGCTGCGTCATAGGCTGGAACATAGGTGGAGGATCAAAGGTACTCAAGCCTTCCCTTTGACGATCTTTTACCTAGAACTGTCAAGGTAGGACCTGTAGGGCCTATCAAAACAACACTTAAGGAAAAAGATAAGAACTGCCTCAAGGAATAAATCCCTTGAGGCTAAATACAGACAAAAAGGAACAAGTAAATAAAATAGTCGCCTCCCCGGCAACGGCGCCAAAATTTGATACCGTCGTCAGGTACCAAAAATAAAAACCTAGCTACTACTAACAGAAGTCAGCGGTAAGTAGGGTCGATCTCCACAGGGAGGCGGTCACTATCTACTTGTCAATTCGGTCTGTCTATGGTCACAAGATGGGGGTTTTAATCGTATAAACTAAACTAAGGGAGATTAGGGCAAGAGAAAAGAATAAGAGGATTTAATAAGAGAGAGAGAGAGAGAAAACTAGGATTGTCGGGTCATCAATAAATATCGGTTAATTGCAGCTAAGGTCGCAGATCGGTCGCATGTGTCAGTCTAAGGGGCAACGAATATCTCCTTCCGGTCTCAATTCGCCCTAAAATACTATTAGCTTAGCTTCCGCCCTCACTAAAGTATCCTATTGTTCACTGCGGGTCTCACCCCTTCCAACCTTCCGGTCCAGGTTAAGGCTTACCAAAGTTAAAAAGGCTAAATGCATCGATTCAATTAGCTAGATACAATTAAAGGAGTGATTAACAACATAGACATGACAACAGCGAATGATCTGTAAACCTAATTAGAAATTAACATCAGTTTCATTGACTCCCCTAAATCCTAACAACTAAATTAGCTAGACATAATAGTAAACAAAGCAAGAGCAAAAGAATAAGGAATAATAAACACAATAAAGAGATAAGAGAGAAAAAGGATAAAGGAGAAAGAGAAAGTTACAGTGAATTAGATCCGGGAAAGAGAGAAAAACAATGTTCAACAGTAAAAGGGAGAAAAGTAATGTATGAAGTGTTGAGATCCCCATGTCGCCTGTCGTCTTTCCTATTTATAGGAAAGACAAATTATTTGACCTAAAAACGAAATAAAAATGAAAAAGCCCGAGCCCAATAGAGATTTACTTGATCGAGCTATTTTAAACTGCTCGATCGAACAGAATCCAGCAAAAACCACTCGATCGAGTAACAGAAGTACTCGATCGAGGAACTCCTAAATAGCTCATTTCTATCGAACACAAAATCCATTCAATCGAAGACTTCTTCTCTCCAAAAGTGCTCGATCGACCATGAAAGCTTTCGATCGAGAGGTTTTGGACTCAACCAGCTACTTGTTTCGTTGATTTCAGCCCTGACTTGGTAATTTAGCTTCTGAAATGACTTCACGCGTCCCAAGACAGTAGTATTTCCGCTCCAAATCCACTCATCCTCTAAATGCAAGCAAAACGGACGATAAAAGGCTTGACTTTACCACTTTCTGTTCCATTCCTGCAAATAAAGCAAAACAAACCAAAGTTGAATATTCGGGGCATTTTGTAGCATAGAACTACGAGAATAGCATAGAAATACGTGCTTAAAGAGGCTTAAAAAGACTATATAAAATGCACGTATCAATCATTTTGTCTACTTCTCCGCTGAGGATCATTTGGGTTACTAATCCGCAAGCCGGAAATTTAGTTGGTTATTTCTCCACAACTAGAGATCATTTGATTACTCCTCCGCAGGTCGTTGGTGTAATTTTGTTGTCGCCCCTTTTAAAGCTCAAGATTTTATCCAGTTTAGTTGGTTACTACTTCGCAAGCCGTCGGTGTATTCTGGTTCATTAGTGCCTTTGCAGGCCAAGGGATTCATTTTGGTTCAGTTGATTACTCCTTTCGCACGCCGATGGTGTAGTTTGGTTCGTTATTTCTTCGCAGGCCGGAGATGTAATTTGGTTCGTTATTTCCTCGCATGCCGGACAATGGTATATTGGTTCAGTATGCTACTCCTTTGCAAGCCAAGGGTGTACTTTCTTTCTGACTTCTTCGCAGGCCGAAGGTTTTATTCTTATTGGTTTGTTTGTTCTTTCGCAAGCCGAGGGTATTTATGGTTCATACATCACTTCTTCACAAGCCAGAGGTTCGAAAAAAACAAATATTTGCCGAACTAAGATGCGGGTTTGATTCTGTCACAAACGGATATGTTGGCCGCCTTGAACGAGGCCCAACCCACCTTTGATTCAAAATGAAAAGAGTGTTGCAGAAGTTGAGGCGTCCAAAATCGTGTTTCAGGTATGATCTCTTCTAGTGGTTGGCGAACTTATGTACGCAAGTCTAATGGACTATAAACTACCCGTGGAATCCTCAGGTCAAGAATCCAAGCCTCAGTCAAAGTGGGGGCTCTGTAGATACCCGTATCTGTCGATATTGGAATTTATAGAGAACCCGCCAGCCACCCGATGGCGATAGGACACATGTATTCTCAAAATGACGTGCTCGTGATACGGATACGTCACATGGATGTAAGCAAAGTTACTGTTAATTTAAATTGGTGTTTTGAATTGTTTTGAAATAAATGGTTCTTTGTTTCTTTACATTTTGGTTTTGAATATGAAGAATTGGTAGATGCTTTGATTTAATTCGGATTAAATTAAATTGTAAATGGAATCGTCATGTTGATGATATAAAATTCGTTTTTGCTATATAGTTTTTAGCATATACGGTTAATCACGTTTCATTAATTCATATGCTAATCGTGTTCTAATAGCAACTATAAACGATTTTCTTCATCTTCATTTTTTAATTTTAGGGCATTTTTGCCGCAAGAAAAAAAAAATGACGGCTGTTTTAATTTTTCCCAGCCGAGACACAAAAAATTTTAGGGTTTCTGTTTTTTTTGTTTGTTTCGATTTTCCAGCAGTGAAAAATAAAAAAAAAATTAAAAAAATTTTCCGTTTCGGTTACTGTTCACGTTCAGCAGAATTAAAAAAAAAAAATTTGTTTTTTTTTCGGTTTTTGCTGAAAAACCGAGAAAAGGTTTTTTTTGGGCTGTTTCGGTTTTTACCGAGATAATTTTTAAAGAAAATTTTATTTTTGGTTTTGATTTTGGCCAATTATTTATTGTGAAGCGGTTCATAATTCATAGATACCTAATTATTTTAAAGTAGTTTAAAATATTGATGAATTAAATTCATATTACAAGTTTAATGTGAATTAAGATTAAAATTAATGTGATTAATTGAGGAATTGTCACTTAATTTGATCAATTAAATAGGTGGTTTGGATAAAATTAATCTACATAATTAAAGAATTATGTCTTGTATGTTTAATTTTTTTTAGTTGATGCATTTTATTTAGTTGAATGAATCATTTGAATGGTTTAATTTACGTATTTTTGCAATCGGTTGTAATTTGTAATACTTAGTGTGGCCTTAGTCAAATTATGTTTTCGTAATGATGGGAACATAATTTTTAATGTAATTTGAGATCTCGAATCTCCTTTATTTTTCTTTAGTTTTTGGGTTTTGAAATTAGAATGTAATAAATAGGTTTATTATGTAAATTTATTTATTGTAATTTTCAAAGAAGACTAAAGATGGAGATTGGAGCTCACTCCCGCTACATGGATCAAGATGGAACATCAAGACAAGCTTCTCGGGTCCATGGATGGATTCCAAAGTTGTATTTATGTTCATTTTGATAGAATAGGCCACACTAGGATTTTTTTACGTTTTACCGTTCTTATTGGTTTTCATTCACATGCTAGTTATTGCATCATATTCCGCCTAAAACCAAACCACCTACTAAAATGCATGAAAATTGACACATATAGGTTGTATGTTAGTTTTCATAGAGATACAGATGTCACATGTTTATTAAGCCATCACCTTAGTTTATTCATTCGCGCATGCTAGATATTAGTTCACTTAAATGAATTAAAATAAAGTTGATGGGATCTTCCTCGAAAACGAAAATTGAGATTAGTCTTTATAAGGGCAAACAACTATGAATCCCTTCTTCGTCGGTAGACATAATATGACCCCTTCTACGTTGGGTAAGTAGTTTGTGTTGACTTAGTTTATCTCAACATTATAGTCCGAAGAGTTTCTCGTGATTATGATGGACTAAAGATAGAATTTGCAGAAATTTATCGACCAAGAATTCTAACAGTAGAATTAGCCAAAAGGTTGGCTTATCAATTTACAAATAATTCAGTCTTGGGATCATTTATATAATTCTTGAGGAAGGTCAATTGTTTAAATGCTTGAGTCTTCGCGTTATGACATTAGATCATTAGACTTAAAATCAAAACGATGCACATGCTTATTATTTTTATTCTTCTTTTCGCAGTGTAGAACACGTTTATTTTACTGTTACAACAAATGACTGGAAATAACGAAATCCCAATGCCAAGTGCCACACTTGGACGCGAGTCCTGGCTGAAAGTTTTTATGGACAACATGAATCAGTACACACGACTGAAAAATGATGGGTCCAACTTTGCGGATCGGGAGGCAAGACTACGGAATGCGCCATTGCCGACGGTAAGCTCAAGTACTTAACTGAGCCAATACCGGTAAACCCAGGCCCCAATGCGGGAGTTAACGAGTCACTTGCTTATAGTGATTTCGTTATGGAAGCGGGTGCGATAAAGAACGTACTCATCTTTGTAATGGAAACCAATTTGCAGAGACGCTTCATTGCCCAAGGTGCGAACAAGATTTTCACCACGCTCACTAACGAGTTCTCAAAAGCACCGAGGATCGTTACTTATGAGCATACCTGTCGCTTCTTTGATGCGAAACTCCAAAAGGGCCAACCGGTTAGCCCACACATTCTCAATATGATTGAGAATGTCGAGAAGTTGGAGGCACTTGATTGCAAAATCAGTGAGAGCATTGTCATTGACCGAATGCTTCATTCTCTTCATGATGGTTTTGCCCTTTTCAGGGCGAACTACTACATGAATGACTTGAAAAAGAGTCCTCATGAGCTACACTCCCTTCTCGTACAGACCGAGAAGGATATGAAATTGAGTGGGAGCATGAAGCAGGATGTTCTCACGATTTCCAACAAGGGTAAAGGTAAGGGTAAAGCTCCAGGCGACCTAACTGTAGGTAAGCCAAAATTTAAGAAGCCAGGAAACGGTAAGAGTGGGCCCGGTGAGACTAGTGGCTCACAGGGCAAGGCAAAGAGCAAGGGCGGTGACATTGAGTGCCACCATTGTCACAAGACTGGACATTGGAGGAGGAACTGTCCCGTGTACCGTGAGAAAATTAAAGCAGGCCGCGTCGTTCCTGTTGGTATGTCATCTTATATTCATATGATTGAGATTAACCATGCAAGTTTCGGAACTTGGGTACTTGATACTGGTTGTGGTTCTCATCTGTGTAATCATTTGCAGGGCCTAAGAAACATCACACTTCTCGGAAAGGGTGATGTGGACTCATGAGTCGGAAATGGAGCCGAGTTCTTCTTTGTCTCGAATGGAACATATGTAATCCAAATACCTAGTGGTTTTGAGTTATTTTTAAATAACTGTTACTATGTACCCAGTTTGTCTAAGAACATTATTTCAGTTTCCGTACTTGATAAAGACGGATTTTCATTTTTAATAAAGGATAATAGCTGTATTTTCTCTTTCAATGAAATGATTTATGGCAAAGCGGTTTCCATGAATGGAATTTACATCCTAGATCAAACCACGGAAGTATTACACATGAATAATAAGAAATTAAAGGTTGGTGAAAAAGATCAAACCTATCTATGGCATTGTCGAATGGGACACATAAATGAGAAACGCGTGAAGAAACTCGTCGATAATGGGACTATTCCCGCATTTGAATTTTCTACATATGGCACGTGTGAATCATGTCTCATTGGCAAAATGACTCGAATTTCCTTCAAAGGTGTTGGAATGCGCGCTAGTGACCTATTAGGACTCGTACATACAGATGTTTGTGGACCTATGTCAATTACCGCTAGAGATGGCTATAGATATTTTATCACTTTCACGGACGATTTGAGTAGATACGGATATGTCTACTTAATGAAGCATAAAAGTGAGTCCTTTGAAAAATTCAAGGAATACCAGAACAGGGTTGAAAACCAACTGGGTAGAAAGGTTAAAGCACTCCGTTCAGATCGGGGTGGCGAATATCTTTCAAATGAGTTTGATCAACACCTTAAAGACTGTGGAATCGTTTTGCAGTTAACTCCACCTGGAACACCTCAATTAAATGGTGTGTCCGAACGGAGAAATCGAATTTTACTTGACATGGTTCGATCCATGATGAGTCACACGGTAGTGCCTGATTCATTATGGGGTTTTGCTCTTTTGTCACCTGCTCTTATACTTAACCGAAGTCCGACTAATGCTGTCGACAAGACTCCATATGAAATGTGGAAGGGAACGGTCCCTAACTTGTCCTTTATTCGGGTTTGGGGCTGATGTGACCATAATTAGCGCATATTTAGTCCCCAAATTAGCCTTGTTCTCATGCTTTTTAGTGCATATTTGGGTCATTTATTGTCTTTAGTTCTTTGTTTTGCATATTCTTTGAGGTTTTGTGTCCTTGGTAGGAAAGGAGTGCAAACCTTGCATTATCATGGCAAAATGAGACTAAATTGATTGAATTCAATGACCAAGCATCAAGGAGAGACAATATTAGAAGGCCTTTGTACATACTATAGTAGATGGGCAATGGCGCGAAAGGATCCTTGCATCCCCGAGGAAATCCCCAAGGATTTTATGAAGGAAAGGAAGAAAAGAAGAAAGAAGTGAAGCTGTCCAGCAATCCGTGCGGATTGACTGGAAGACGCCCGTTCTCCACCTCCACAATCCGGCCGTCTTCTCCCAAAGACGCCCGGGCAGCAAGCCCAGAAGACGCCCGACTTCCCTTGAAGACGCCCGGGCAGAGACTGCTAAATCCGGCCGTCCCGTGCCTAAGACGCACGGATTCCAAGACAACAAGATTTCGTTTCTTCAAGCTTCAATGAAAGATGCCCGTCCTTCGAAAAATACCGGCGTTTCCCTGCTCAAATCTCAAAAGTGTAATTACTAGTTTAGCCCTTAGTTAACACTAATGCATCCACCTAATTTCCACTATAAATACCCCATTAGTCTAATTAGAAGAGCATGTTCTTCTTATCAATTCTTAGAGTAGTTAATATCAATCAAATCTCTCTTTAGTTTGGTAATCAACAATTAATCAAGTTTTAATACAAGTTTTATTTCCTTAATCTCTCTTTTGTTCATCCTTTATTTTGGGTAATTGAAGATTATTTGGGTTATTATTGGGAGATTGACAACCTCTCAATCAAGCATCAAGTACTTCTTTTATTCTTTGCTTTATTATTGGAATCATTAGTAGGTATAATTCTCTTAATCCCTTTTTAATTATTGTTAATTACTTTCATTTGTTCATCATGTTTTACTTTGTTGGTATGATTGACAACCTTGCTAGCATGATCAACATGATAATGAGTGAGTAGTGACCTAGCTAGGGTTAATGGGTAATTAGGGGAAACCAACATGGAGAATGATTCATTCTTAAATTAATATGCTTTCATCGTTTATTTGCTTGCTTGTTTTGATCTCAACTCATGCACATATTATGTTTGATGAAATGCGAGCCTATGAATCCTTGCATTTTTTACCCATCACCTATCTTTTTAATGAGACTTGTATGACATAAACCAACTCGAGTCTCATTAGAGCATGCATGTTGTTGAGTAGGAAAGACTAAGTCGACTTGTAGATGTTTTACAATCTAATCGATTCGGCTCCGGGACCCAAACTTTCCTAGGATTGTAAGATATAACCCAACTCAATCCATCACAACAATAATTGCTTGCTTATAATTTGAGAACATGTTTGTATGATCAATTCCGATGAATCCCCTATGACCCCATGACACCCTAGTGCTTTTTATCAATTGTTTACAACCCTTTTAGTTCATCTTGCTTGTTTATTTTCATTGCTATTTAGTTTAGTGACCTTCTACAACAACCCAAATTGTGACACCCCTAAGACACCACTAGTTTCAATAGAAATCTCATCTCAATTCCCGTCCCTTGGGATCCGACCTTTAATTGCCTCTTTACTAATTGTAGAGTTTTTTGTGAAGTTATAAATTGTGTTTTGGTCTAGGTGCTCCTAACGAAAAGTTACCGAAAAGATTTAGTCCCGACCAAAAATGGCGCCATTGCCGGGGACGGTGTTATCTTGATTTAGATTTCCTTATATTGTTATTAGTTGTGTCTTTCTTTGCCTTGAGGAAGTAAACTCCTCAAGGTTTGTTCTAATTGTTTTCGAGTTGTTTGATATTTTGCATGGCTAGAAGGTCACAAGGTGATTTGTTACCTTTTGATCGTGAAATTGAAAGAACTTTGACAACCAATAGAAGACTTGCTAGGAGAAATTTGAGAGGTATTAGTGAGGTTGTAGATATTCAACCAACTATTGAGTTCATCAACCCTTTTACAAGAGAAGGTGAGGAGAACCTAACACAAAATACCACACAAAATCAACCCACAATGCCTAAGTTTTTATCACATTCCGTACCCACCGAGGAGAACCTACCCAATGGTACTCCCACACCACAACATTTGACCGGAAATTTTATTGCCAAATCCGCCTTTATCCAATTAGTCGAAAGGAGCCAATTTGGGGGGATGCCTAGTGAAGACCCTCATTCTCATATGGAAACCTTTTGTGACTATTGTGATGCGATTTCTCAAACCGGTGTAACTCAAGACCAAATTCGATGGGTCTTATTTCCTTTTTCTCTAATTGGCACCGCGAAACAATGGTTGAAGGGCCTTGATAAGGCCACTCTCGGAATTGATTCTTGGAAGAAGTTGGCTCTAGCTTTCTACAAAAAATTCTACCCTCCGGAAAAGACTAACATGCTAAGAGCTCAAATTACGGGTTTTAAGCAAAGGGATGAAGAATCTTTGTATGAAGCTTGGGAGCGGTTCAAGGGAATTTGTCGCTCATGTCCTCACCATGGACTTAGCGAGTGGTTCTTGGTACAACAATTTTGGAATGGTCTATATGAAGATTCAAGGAACATTCTCAACATGGGATCAAATGGAATGTTCACCGAAGTTGATGACAATCAAACTTGGAACAAAATTGAGGAAATGACGGTCCATAACTGACAATATAGTAGACCTCGCAAGGCTACTAGAGGAGGAAAGCATGAAGTGGACTCCGGTACTCAATTGGGTGCTCAACTTAGTGCTCACATTGATACAATCAATTTGAAGTTTGAAAAAGCTATGGCTAGACTTGAAGAAGCCTCAAAATCACGAAAGCATCATGTTAATGCCATGACGGCATCTTCATCAATCCCAAGTGGGATATGTGAGAATTGTGGAACTTTGGGACATGACCAAAGTGAATGTAGGGGAACAAATGAACAAGTGAATGCTTTCCAAGCATACAAGAGTGGTACCCCTTATTCCAACTATTACAATGAGAACACCAAATTCCATCCAAATCTCTCATACAAAAGCCAAAATGTTCAAAATTTTGATGTTCAAAAAGCGGTCCTCCAAATGCAAAAGAATCAACAAGAATTTTTCACTCAAATGCAAAAACATAGTCAAGCAAAGGAAACCACCATCAACAACATTCTAGCTCACACCAAGATGTTGGAAACCCAATTGACTCAACTAGCATCTTCAAGCTCACAAAGACAAAAGGGGCAACTACCACCTCAAAGTAATCCCCCAAGACATGAAACGGTTAGTGCCATTCACTTGAGAAATGGTACAAGGTATGAAGCACCGAAGAAGCAAGTTGAGGATGAGGTTGTGGAAGCTAGTGATAAGGAAGAAATTGTGCAAAACTCCAAGGATGGGGAATCATCAAAAGAAGAAATTTCAAAGAAAAATGAATACAAGGTCAAGGAGAAGGAGCCCATTGTGATTAGACTTCCTTTTCCAAGTCGTCAAGCCAAGCCCAAATTTGATGACCAACTTGGAAAATTTATGTAAATTGTGAAGAATTTGGAAGTCTCAATTCCTTTCACGGAATTAATCAATCACGTGCCGGCCTATGCGAAATACATGAAAGACATTCTCACAAAGAAGAAGTCGATCCGGAAGCTTGAGACTATCGCCTTCACTAAGGTGAGTAGTGCAATACTTCAAGGGAGTTCACCTCCAAAGCTCAAGGATCCGGGAAGTTTCTCAATACCGTGTACCATTGGCGACACCACGATCAACAAAGCCTTATGTGATCTACGGGCTAGTGTGAGTGTTATGCCGTACTCGGTGAGTAAAAGGTTGGGGATGGGAGAGCTTAAATGCACCAATATCACACTCCAAATGGCCGATAGATCGACGAAGACACCATTAGGGATATGGGAAGATGTTCCCGTACGAATTGGGAAGTTTTTCATCCCGGTGGACTTTGTCATTGTTGATATGGAAGAAGATTCCAACATTCCAATCATTCTAGGAAGACCTTTCTTACACACCGCGGGTGCGGTGATTGATGTAAAACATGGAGAGCTCACTCTAGAAGTGGGAGATGAGAGTATAACTTTCAATCTTGAAAAGACTATGAGAGCTCCCCGTTTACATGAACCGTGTTTTATGATCGATCATTATAGTCGGAAGGATGATAGGAAGAAGTCGGAACTACAATGGAAGAAGAAAATTGAAGATGCTCCATTCAAAGAGCAAGTGAATTGTGACAAAGAGAGCTTGCAAAGCTCACCAAAGTCAAGCAATGAAGAAGATGGCCTTATTGGCCAAGAAAATAAAATGGGAGAGTTGTCTCCATCAAATCAAGAGATTTTTACTGATCAACTTAATGAAGTTTGTGGTCTTTGGGACGACGAATTTGAAGGGATTTTCAATCCCTACATTGGTAATGCCATCGATCAAGATCGACAACAAGGGCAAAGGTCTATTGAAGAACTTTATCATGACAATGAACAAGCTTTTGATTTCTTTTTTCAAGGTGTTGAGCAACATCAACAACCCCTTGAACATGCCCCCTTGACATCTCATCAAGAATGAGAGTTTGGTGGAGTCCTCCCTAAACCACCATTTGTAAATATTTCTAACTCGCTTTTCAATTCTTGTATTGCATTCTTGTTATCTTTGGATTTTTATACTTTGATCGAGATAATTATCATGTTGAGAGAAGTGAGGGAGGGACTAATAATTTCGATTGATGTGTAGTGCTTTAGCTAAGTGTGGGGATAGCAATTGCCTAGGCTATTCATGCCTTAGTAGTGCCCCCACAATGAAGAACACGAGACTTTGAAGAATGGAAAAATGACAAGGGATATACAAGTACACGGATGGAACTAAATCCGGGTAAAAGGGGTTGAATCCGAGCGGTTTCAGGAGAATCCGCCCGTCTTCAGGAATCCGAGCATATTGGGCAGAAGACGCCCGTCCTTCTAAGCTGAACTTTTGAAATTTTGTGACTGTTAGCAAATCCGGGCGTCCTGCAATAGAATCCGCCCGTCTTCAGAAAGACGCCCGTCTTCAATGAAAGACGCCCGTCTTCTTGGCTGAGGAAAACAAGAAAAATCCCTGGAAAGGAATCCGCCCGTCTTCTCTGAAAGTCGCCCGTCCCGCATTTTCAGATCCGCCCGTCTTTAGGCGAGAATTCTGAGACCCAGAACAGGCAGAATCTGGGCGTCCCGAAGGAAAGCCGTCCGTCTTCCCCCAGCATTTCAAATTTTTCGGGTTTATTATAAACCCCCTCCCACATACATTTATTCATTTCTTCATTCAAAACACTACCCATAAACCCCTTAACTCCAAAACCCTCATCCTCTCCATCACAAAAACAAGATTCCTCAACAACATTCACCAAAATCAAATCAAAACATCCTTTTAACAACAAATCAATCACTCCTCTTTCAACAAAAATCAAAACCAAGCACAAAATCTTCAACCTTTGAGTCAATTTTTGAATCCATAAAGGCAAAGCCTTTCATCTTTAAATCGATTTGGGTGCACTAGAAATTGAAGATTTTTCACTCTTTTCTTGGTTTATCCATCAATGACAAGGACAAAGGGAGCAACAAAAGCAACAAAGGCAAAGGCACCAAAGGCAAAGGCACTCTCATGAAGACAAAAGAGTCTTCAAGCAAAGAAAGCATTGGCTATGGTGGTAGCTAGCCCAAACTTGGAAATGCAACAAGAACAACCTCCCATGGAAGCAACAACTTCTACTACTCCGGAAATTGCTCAACTTTCGAATTATCCGGAGGTAATTTTCATTTCCAAATCCCATAGGGACACTTTTGCCAAGTTTGCTAGTAAATCATTTCTATCCGCCAAGTTTATTTGTGAAGATGCCTTAGATAAGTTGGGTGTTCTTGAGCAAACTAGAGCCTTCTTTAAAGCCATGGGGTTGGAGAAATTGTTTACAACAAAAGAATTGACATACCCCTCCCTTACATTAGAATTTTTGAGTTCTTTGAAAGTTAACAAGGTTGAGACTATGGAAAGCATCGAGTTTCGCCTAGCTAATGTTAGTAGGCGCATCTCCTTTGAGGAAATGGGTAAAGCTTTGGGTCTTAGCGATTCACCGAGTTATTTCAAGAATGTTGGCAAATATAACCCTGACCCTCTTTGGGAGGCGATTTCCGGAAGGAAATTTGAGAACTTTCATGCTAGTCGCGCTCTATTAGTCCACCATCCGGGCATTAGAGTGTGGCACAAGGTCATAGGGAACACCATCATTGCAAGAAAGGACACCAACCATTTCACCAAACTCGATTTTGTCCTTCTTGAGTCGGCCTTGAACATTGGAAGGGAATTCACCAAGCCTTTCAACTCTCTAAGGCTTTTGGTTGATAGATGGCTAAACATTGATTGTGGGAAGCAAGGCACTACCATTATTGTTAATGGAGGTCTAGTCACTATCTTAGCTAAATACTTTGATCCGAACTTCAACAAGGATAACAAGTATGTGGCGAAGAAGGGTGGTCATCTCATTGATATTGATACTATGATAAACAAATACAAGTGGGTCTCTCATAACCCTCTTGACACCAATGCAAGTATGGATGGCTCACTAGTGAGGCTAGATCTTTCACTTTGCCTTCGAAGATTTGTCGTTTAAGTGTCCATCGGACCAACTATCTCCTTCCCCTTTCAAAAGAGGCCGAATACATTATCCAACAACAAAAGGGTGAAATTGAAATGCCCTCCTCTTCCATTGTCACACCACCCTATCCTTTCGAGTACCAAGAGTTCAAACCCAAAGGTGTTGAAGCAAGCAATGATTATATGACTCTTCTTATGCAAGAGATGCACAAACAAGCCTTCAAGGATCGGAAAGATGCTTACTTAGCCCAATATCCACCCCTCCTTCACTTAGCTAGGCAAGGACTACTTGACCCTTCATGTCCTTTGCCTAGTTGGGCGGATAGGGAAGTCTTCTTTCCGAGTGCATCTAGGGGTGAGTTTTCGGGTGACGATGAGGTTGTTAGTGATGCGGTTGATGATAACATTGATGAAGAAGCTAGTGAAGAAGGAGAAGAGGATGATGAGCAAGGTGAACAAGAAAGTGAAGAAGAAAGTGGTGATGAGTCCACTTCTAGTGAGGAGGATGATGATAATGATGATATGATGGAATATTAGCAAGCTTTGGAGGCTCCTACCCTCTTGAGGTTTGTCTATTTATCACTTTGTTTTATTTATTTATCTTGATCATTTTTGGAGTAGTCCTAGCATCATAGAGGACTAACATCTCGGCCCCATTGAGGTGTTCTCATTTTATTGTTCCCATCTTTTGAAAATCCAAAATGACAAATTTAGTTTCATGCATTGCATCGTGTGTGCATGAACTACACCCCACCTTAGGACATTAGCAATAATGTCTAGCTCGGTTTGGGAAAGTACATGCATACACAACGGGAGGTAATCTAAATTATCCTCTCTGTCATAAACAAAAACCATGCATCATGTAGTGTAGATTAGTGTAGCTTACATTTAGTGTAGAAATCATGCATCATTTTTGCATAATTTCCCATCATTTTGGCCATTGAGGACAATGCCCATATTAGTGTGGGGATGGGGAATTATAACTTAACTTTTATTCAAAAATCCAAAAAATTGAAAAATTTCGAAAAACCATAAAAATTTGAAAATTGAAAAACCAAAAAACAAGTTCATTTCCTTTGTAGTGTAGTCATGTATATATTATTGTATATATTGTGTTTGTTCTATCCTTGTTCACATTGATTGACTACGCCACATCCGAGACATGAGGATCATGAAGACCGCATGGTATGATCTTTCCAATCTCCTTTTTCCTCTTTATGTTAATGACTATGTGGCTTTATTTTGATTGATGCGGTATAACAATGTGAACTTAGGACTTGCATTTAGTTTATATGTCATATTAGTTGGTAGAATCACTTGCATTAGGATGTATATAATAGTTGCATCATGGCATATAGTTGCATTTAGATGAAATATTTTTGAAAAGTTCCTAATTGGGAACTTTGACAAGAGCAACTAAGCCATTACAAATACTTT
This sequence comes from Silene latifolia, assembly GCF_048544455.1. NCBI lineage: Eukaryota > Viridiplantae > Streptophyta > Magnoliopsida > Caryophyllales > Caryophyllaceae > Silene > Silene latifolia. The sequence continues at coordinate 29,886,122 of NC_133532.1, forward strand.
TTCAACTTAAGACTTCGCCTACTAGAATGGATGTAAAACACCCTAGATTGTGTCATACTAGTGTCTTTCGACCCATGACCCAAAGCCTAGTCAAGGGTTTGCATGTGAGTCACCTATTCCAACCCCGTGATGCGAGGTGGGCTTGGTTAACTTGTCTAGGTGACCTTGATTGACCTTGTGGTATGGCAACCCAAAAATACTTTCTATCAATAAGTTTGAAGTGCTCATTTCAAAGATTTTGTTATGTGGAAACGTTTTATTGCCAAGGAAACCTCAAATGTTATGAAATGTTGAAATGTTGAGAATTTTAGTTGTTTTGATGGAGGCGTACCACTTCGATGTGCTTTGGAGAGGGATCCATTGAATTAGGCCCCCACACGGTTGTGAATTCGACCGCCCAGAGACAGAGTGACTATCACCCCGAAAAGCTATTGTCTAGAGGTTAACCGGTTGCCTAATAAGCGATTGGCGAAAGCAAAGGACATTAGCACGGAAGGGACAAACCCCATCTCTAATTTTTGAAATGTGAAAGTTGAATGAGGTCAATTTTTGAATACTAGTCATATCCACCCTTGTTTACAACGATTTGAGCATTTCATTCCCAAAAAGCCTTTTTGTCAAGCCACTTTGTCGAGTTTGGGACGATCCATGACCTTTACTTTTGTAGAGAACTCGATACTTGTCATGTCATATGCTACTAGCATCATGGGGATCATCATTCCACACCATCCGATTGCTCTTGACGAAAGCATTTGGAAATTGAGGACGAAAGTAGTCTAGTTTAACACCATTTGGAGGTGATTTAGGGCCATCCTCTTAGCCTTAGTAATTTGTTGAACTAGTATTTGTGACGGAATATATGCTCTTAAATTTGTTCTCTTTTAGTTGCCTCCGCAACTTGATGAGGAAGTGGCTATTCCTTTTGTAGATGCAACCATTATTTGATTTTGTGTGCTTAATGTTTGGATGTGTCGCCATTTTGGCAAGACCCACCTTGCCTTGCAAGAAGGCATCCTACCTCATGGTTGTCTTGTTGTGAGTTGAAGGGGCGGAGTGAGACCCGCTAATTGTCTCATATCGGCTATGTTATTAGGTTAGTTTAAATAATGGTCCTAGTCTTTGTCACCTCTTTACTCAGGACGAGCAAAGGTTCGGTCTGGGGATATTTGATGTGACCATAATTAGTGCATATTTAGTCCCCGAATTAGCCTTGTTCCCATGCTTTTTAGTGCATATTTGGGTCATTTATTGTCTTTAGTTCTTTGTTTTGCATATTCTTTGAGGTTTTGTGTCCTTGGTAAGAAAGGAGTGTAAACCTTGCATTTTCATGGCAAAATGAGACTAAATTGATTGAATTCAATGACCAAGCATCAAGGAGAGACAAGATTAGAAGGACTTTGTACATACTATAGTAGATGGGCAATGACGCGAAAGGATCCTTGCATCCCCGAGGAAATCCCCAAGGATTTTATGAAGGAAAGGAAGAAAAGAAGAAAGAAGTGAAGCTGTCCAGCAATCCGTGCGGATTGACTGGAAGACGCCCGTCCTCCACCTCCACAATCCGGCCGTCTTCTCCCAAAGACGCCCGGGCAGCAAGCCCAGAAGACGCCCGGATTCCCTTGAAGACGCCCGGGCAGAGACTGCTAAATCCGGCCGTCCCGTGCCTAAGACGCACGGATTCCAAGACAGCAAGATTTCGTTTCTTCAAGCTTCAATGAAAGATGCCCATCCTTCGAAAAATACCGGCGTTTCCCTGCTCAAATCTCAAAAGTGTAATTACTAGTTTAGCCCTTAGTTAACCCTAATGCATCCACCTAATTTCCACTTTAAATACCCCAATAGTCGAATTAGAAGAGCATGTTCTTCTTATCAATTCTTAGAGTAGTTAATATCAATCAAATCTCTCTTTAGTTTGATAATCAACAATTAATCAAGTTTTAATACAAGTTTTATTTCCTTAATCTCTCTTTTTTTTCATCCTTTATTTTGGGTAATTGAAGATTATTTGGGTTATTATTGGGAGATTGACAACCTCTCAATCAACCATCAAGTACTTCTTTTATTCTTTGCTTTATTATTGGAATCATTAGTAGGTATAATTCTCTTAATCCATTTTTAATTATTGTTAATTACTTTCATTTGTTCATCATGTTTTACTTTGTTGGTATGATTGACAACCTTGCTAGCATGATCAACATGATAATGAGTGAGTAGTGACCTAGCTAGGTTTAATGGGTAATTAGGGGAAACCAACATGGGGAATGATTCATGCTTAAATTAATATGCTTTCATGGTTTATTTGCTTGCTTGTTTTGATCTCAACTCATGCACATATTATGTTTGATGAAATGTGAGCCTATGAATCCTTGCATTTTTTACCCATCACCTATCTTTTCAATGAGACTTGTAAGACATAAACCAACTCGAGTCTCATTAAACCATGCATGTTGTTGAGTAGGAAAGACTAAGTCGACTTGTAGGTGTTGTACAATCTAATCGATTCGACTCCGGGACCTAAACTTTCCTAGGATTGTAAGATATAACCCAACTCAATCCATCACAACAATAATTGCTTGCTTATAATTTGAGAATATGTTTGTATGATCAATTCCCATGAATCCCCTATGACCCCATGACACCCTAGTGCTTTTTATCAATTGTTTACAACCCTTTTAGTTCATCTTGCTTGTTTATTTTCATTGCTATTTAGTTTAGTGACCTTCTACATCAACCCAAATTGTGACACCCCTAAGACACCACTAGTTTCAATAGAAATCTTATCTCAATTCCCGTCCCTTGGGATCCGACCTTTACTTGCCTCTTTACTAATTGTAGAGTTTTTTGTGAAGTTATAAATTGTGTTTTGGTCTAGGTGCTCCTAACGACAAGTTACCGAAAAGATTTAGTCCCTTTCAGGGGCTGCGAGGCTTATGTCAAGTGGAGACACGAGGATAAGCTTGGCCCGCGATCGGTCAGGACATACTTTATAGGTTATCCAAAAGGAACATTTGGTCATTACTTCTATTCGCCTACCGAACATCGAGTTTTTGTTGCGGCTAGTGCGACGTTCTTAGAGAAAGAATTTCTCGAGAACAAGACGAGTAATATAACCTTCGAGCTGTCGGAGATTCCAGAACCAACAACCGAGGAACGGATGGAGGAAGTTGTTCCTCCAACTGATGACACGGTTAATATTCCTGAGGAACCTAGGAAGTCGGGTAGAGTCTCTCATCCTCCAGACAGATATATTGGTATGGTCGAGGAGAATGACGTTTTGCTCCTAGAGAGTAATGAACCCGCTACCTATAAAGGTGCTATGGCCTGTTCCGACTCAAAGCTATGGCTCGAAGCCATGCAATCCGAGATGGACTCTATGTTTGAGAATGACGTATGGGATCTTGTTGATTTACCTAATAAGGTAAAACATCTACAGTGCAAATGGCTTTACAAAATAAAGCGTTCTGTAGACGCGCAACCAGATAACTATAAGGCACGACTAGTGGCAAAAGGTTTCACTCAAGTGCACGGATTTAATTATGATGAGATTTTTGCACCGGTAGTCATGCTACGTTCCATTCGGATAATCTTAGCGATTGCCGCATTTCATGACTATGAAATTTGGCAAATGGATGTGAAAACCGCCTTCTTAAATGGTTATTTGGAGGAAGAGTTGTACATGGTGCAACCCGAAGGTTTCATAGATCCTGAACATCCTAAGAAAGTATGCAAGCTTAAGCGTTTCATTTATGGACATAAGCAAGCTTCTCGGAGTTGGAATCATCGTTTCGACCAGGTGATAAAAGAGTATGGTTTCACTCGATCGGTCGAGGAACCATGCTTATATATCAAGTCTAGTGGGAGCAAGATTATATTATTGATATTGTATGTCGATGACATACTCTTGAATGGGAATGACACTCCTCTCCTATCTTCGGTTAAAGAATGGTTGAAGAACCATTTCCAGATGAAAGATCTGGGTGAGGCACAACGCATTTTGGGAATCCGTATCTACCGAGATAGATAACGACGGACGTTATCACTGAGTCAGGAGTCTTATTTGGATAAGATTCTTGAGAAGTTCAGCATGACCAACTCCAAGAAGGGGAACCTTCCAATGACGTCTGGGATGCAGTTGAGCAAGTCTCAGTCACCCACGACGCCTGAAGGGATTGAGCGCATGAGTCGTGTTCCTTATGCATCTGCAATAGGATCAATCATGTATGCCATGATATGCACACGTCCAGACGTGGCATATGCATTGAGTATGACGAGTCGGTACCAAAAGAATCCAGGTGAAACACACTGGATAGCTGTTAAAAATATCCTCAAGTACCTACGGAGGACTAAGGATAGGGTATTGACTTATGGAGGCGATTCTAAGCTATGCGCAATCGGTTACGCAGATGCTAGCTTCCAAACGGATCGAGATGATTCAAAATCTCAGTCCGGGTTCGTCTTCACTCTTAATGGTCTTTGCGGTCGGTGGAAGAGTTCCAAACAGAGTGTTGTAGTAGATTCTACCACTGAATCTGAGTACTATGCCGCTTCGGAAGCAGCTAAGGAAGCGATATGGATGCGTCAATTCTTACAAGGACTTACGATAGTTCGTAGTTCGAATGACCCGATCACCATCTATTGTGATAATAGAGGTGCCATCTTCCAGGCTAAGGAGCCTAAGTCTGGCAACAAATCTAGACATGTATATCGAAAAGCTCACCTGATCCGTGATTACGTGGAGCAAGAAGAGATAGTGATTGACAAGATTGCGACGGATGATAACATCGCGGACCCTCTCACTAAACCGTTGAATTTTGATAAGCATGAAGGGCACGTTATTTCCATGGGAATTAAACGTGTTCCTGAGTTGTAGTAGTTGATTATGAATTTGATACATTATCTTTTTAATATACTATTTATAACTTCATCGTTTTTTTATAATATTTTGTATTTCATGTGGATTGTACTGTCAACATTGAACGCCACAAAGTGAACTGAATTACATTATATTTTGTTTTGGTCCGTAATTGCCTACAAGAGCTGATAAATCTGGCTATTATATTGTGCAGTCGATTGATGGTGGGTTCAACGAGCCATAAGTCAAACTGTTGACTGATCGATCACAAATGCGAGATTATAACGATACCTCGTAGGATAAATTTTTGTGACAACGTAATGGAGTCCTAAATGTTTAAAAACATTCGGTGCCAGGTCGTGGATAGGACATCCATTGTGTTCCTAGAGTCGATTCTTTTGACTATCGACTGTCTCTTGAGATTAAGGCAGTTTTTGGGTGACTTTGGTTTCTTTCTCACGGTCTGCCGTAACTGGAGGCTAAGTAGATTTTTTCTGGGTCATTTCATACTGTGCTTACATCTGCAGGATTCGAGTTGAGGAGAATATCCAACCTTTATCAGGTATAGTTATTTCTCAGGGCCACTCGATGAGTTGTAACTGAAATGCATGGCCATGCTCGAATGATGATTCGTTTATCAGTTAAGTTACTCTCTAGTCAGAGAAACCACTCTTGATAATGATCGCTTGTAAAATGCGACCTTTGTGAATACAGATTTCGCAAATTGTTTTACATTGAGTGGGAGAAATTTTAGGATATGAGAATCGGTTATCGCACATACACTTGTGAGGACAAGTGGGAGTTTGTTGGAGCTTGTGTCCTCCACAAATTAGTGTGATAACATTTATAAATCTCTTATAGGTTCACAAGGGTATACTTCGTATTTTATCAGTTTATTAACGATTACCTAATAACGGTTGGCTTGCTAGAAAGTTTGACGTTATTATCATACAGATGGCGGTGATCAACTGGTCCCTAAAATTCACACCTAAAGGATGTGTTTGAGAAATGTGATTGTATGAAAATATAATCACATTGATGCCTTATATGACTAAACAGTTAGTCAATGTGTTGATGAGACAATTATTTAATGCCGATTAAATAATATTAGTTGAGACGAATTAATTGTCAATTCGTAAATTGAATATAATAAGTTATATTTAATTAATGTATATAATGTTAGCTTGGACGAATTAATATGTTAATTCGTAATTAAATGTAATCGGTTATATTTAATCAGCAAATGATAATTATACGATATTGTCATAATAATTATTATTGACCCGAATTAATAAATCAACCGCAAGCTGTTGTGTGTAGACTTATTAATACGGAATGATATAAATGACAATTTATAAATAATGCATTATCTACATAGTCAATCGACCGGGTGTGTCAGTCGATCGACTGATATGCCTGTCTCCGTATTTGGGCCGAAAATTAAAAGAAAAAAACACCCTAATTCTCCCTAATACACGGTTATAAGGGAGAGGGGAGTTCATTCTTTCTAACCTAATTTTTCAACCTTGCCTCCTCTCATCAGAAAAACACAAAATAACCTAAAATTTTACAGAAAATTTAGGAATCGATTCTAGCAAAAGAACAAGGGCATATCTCATATCGTCTTAGGCGCAACTGATAGGAGAATATCATTGCTATATTGTTCATAGGCCGAATTAGCTGGACCAAAGGTTATTTCTAATTCTATACCTTTTGTTTATGTAATTCATTTTATTACTAGTAATTGTCTTATAAATTCGTTATAATCCTTTAAGTTAAAGGGATGCATACAGATAAATCCCACAGTGGTGGCCGAGATCTAGGGTAGAAAAGGGGGTGTACGGACGGTATGGTGGTTGTGTATGTCGTGTTGTGCTTGTTGTTGTCGTGTTGTTTTGCTGCTGTTTCTGGTGGTGTCTGCCGGCATGGTAACCATACTTGGACCCACTGTGGTCAGGGCGGCATCGTAGTGGTGGTAATGGCCACGGTGGTGGCGGTTTGTGCGTGTCGTAGCCGTGTAGGTGTGTTTGTTGTGTTGTTGCGGGTTGTTGTTGTTGTTGTTGCCATTTATTGTTGTTGGTTGGGCTGCTGCCAGCCGTGGCCCACTATGGCTGGTGGTGGTGGCCACGGTGGCGGCAGTAAGTGGGTGTGGTGGAGGTCTGACTGTGAGTCGGAACGGGTTTTAGGTGGTTGTATAAGACGAGTTTAATTAGTCGTATACGTATTTGTATAAATAGATTAGTATATTTATACGTATTAGTATACGTATATTTATATGTATTTCTGTACGTATTAGATTGGTATATTTATACGTATTTGTATTATTATCGTATTTTAGAAAATGGGTTTTCTGAGACAGTTTTACTAGACGGGCCTAGCTTGTGTGACATATTGCTCATGCGGATTTGCTCTGAGGTAGGTTTATCCTACTCAGTTTCATTGTTGCATTTGTTTATAAATGAGTCTTTATCATTTATTTGAATTTAGTGAGTCGTGTCGTATGACATTGGTTTTGACGCTCGACGAGTTGGGATATTTGAGGAACTGGTATCCATGACATGTTTGGCATGTCATGGTATATATATGGTATGTCATGCATTTTATATTGTGACAGTTGTGATTGTATATGTTGGAGGATTTGTGTTGTTGTTGTTTTGGAGACGTAATACGGTTGAGAAACCATCTTACGCTTAAGTCGCATTGGAGCTTCCCACTCGAAGAGGGATGTGCACATTAATGGCTTGAGTTACTAAGGGACTCGTGTGGTTGAGACACGACGTCTGGTAGGGGATCCGGTTGGCTTCCGGACCCGGTACATCTGGGTGTGTCCCGGTACCTGTTTGTGGTTATCGGTATGTCTGGGCGTGTCCCGGTACCAGTGTGGTCGTCGGTATGTCTGGGCGTGTTCCGGTACCGTGGTGGTGATTCTTTGATAGTGGTTCATTCATATCATAGTCATGTTGTATGCTCACACACTCGAGTCGTGTCAAACTTTATTTATTTAATGAAACTGGCGTTTGTTGTGTCTGTATAATTGTCACCTATTTCCGGCGTGGCATGTGTCGATCCATATGATAATTTCGATCAAATGGGGAGCAGGTTAAGTACAGTTTATTTGGATAGCACGCGGGAGACGAGACGAGCTTGATGAGTCACGAGACGAGTCTAGTTGGCTAGGAGAGTATAGTAGTCATGAGTTATACCTTTTATTTCATTTATTCATTTATGGTTATGTAACCCACTAAATACTTTATTTATATCAATTGTTTCTTAATTACAACTCCGATTTCACCGCCTCGGGAAACCGAGATGGTAACATATCCCAATTACCATGGCCAGGTAAGAAGAGGGTGTTACAAAGTGGTACCAAAGCGACGACTTTGGAACCTAAAACCAATGAACCAAAAATGAATTTAGGAGAGTCTAAGTAAAATGAACCCGACATGAGTGCAATAGAAGATCGGTTTTGGATGACAAGGCACCCTCATACCAAAGCTAGTGCCTATCGTCTCAGTTGGACACTATGTAGGTGGTTAGGAGTATGAGAACTGTTATGTGAATCATAATATGAATGCATATGTGTTATAGTATTAAAATGTGTTTGCATGTGGTATAGAATATGATCATTGTGAAAGTGGCGTGAATACATGTGTTTTGTGACTCGTAATAGGTTTATAGTATGATAATCGTTCATGTGAAATATGATAGTATGTGATGAATGGATAAATAGACTCATGTGAGTAGTATATCGTAGATATGATTGGTGTTTGTTGATATGAGGGATAGTAGTCCCGAATCTTGGCATGTAGGTATCATTTGCGTGTTTGAGCTTGCTAGTGTCGTTGTTAATGCATGAATGGTAATGATTGTTGGTAGAGTATATATGATTATGAGAGTAATGTACCAAAGATAGTGAGTGTGAGACAAAACCCAATCGAGTAGAGTAGTACTTGAGCGTGTTGACCAATCACTCGACCGAGTGGACAGTTCACTCGATCGAGTGGACCTATCACTCGATCGAGTGGACCTATCACTCGACCGAGTGGGAAAATTAAAGAGACTGGAAAACTTCTAGAAGGTTTCCACTCGATCGAGTAACTTGTCACTAGACCAAGTGGAGTTGAACTCGACCGAGTGCCTGATAGGCTATGTCACATACCTAATCAAAGATAATTTCCCTAGACATAAATTAATGTAGTACGAGGGGTCGAACACAAGGTGACGGGAATTGTGCTATGAAATGTTATGAAAAGACTTCTATTAAGGTCGATTACGATTGGTTTGGTTTGTTGGTTGGTTGGTTTGTTAACTAACAAATATAACGATGTAAAATATATGATTAAAGGAGTCTAGGTGAGTCGGGTCACACATGCAATTGTATATATATGTTCATGTTAAACTTGGAATAAATAACATTTTCAATTGTTTAGGCTAAAGACACCCACCTCTCGATATTAGTTTTAACCATGTTAAGTTCATTAACCTATTATTAGACTCTTCTAATAGTGAACTAATTAACATATTAATGTGAGTTTATTAGATCTAGTGCATGCATAACTAAATAAGTGATTAAATGAGAAAAACAATGTCCCTTACATTGTTAAATGGCTCGAAAATAAGGGCACAAATAAGGTCACCTTCCTTATTTGTTCTTGAGCTTAAATGTAATGGATGATCCTCCTAAATCCCAATGCAGAGATCCTCCTCTTGATTGCACCCAAAACAAATCCTTTAAATTAATATATTAATTAACTAGATTAATATAGTAGTATCCTTAAAATAATTCTAATAATACTCTTATTACTACACTAGTAATCCTTTATTGTTATTAGAATTTTTGGATGGAAAATCTAATGTTTTCTAAAACAAGTTTTAGAGAGAGTTATGAGAGAAGGAGATAATATGAATGATGAATGCATGTAAAAATGAATGAATGAAAAGACAAGAGCAAAAGATGCTCTTATGGGGTAGTGAGGCCGGATGGAATGAGGGAGCAAGGCCAATGTATGGTCCTTCTCTTTTTACTTTTGTTCTTATCTAAATGCTAGGTGTAAGACTAGGTCATGTAGGGTAATTATTTTATTTGCTATACAATATAAACAAATACAAACAAACCCATTTTTAGCTAGCAAAAACCGGTGCACCTCATAAAATGAACTTCCATTTTATTTTGTCAATTTGTCAATTGTCACACAATATGTCACATGTAGAATTTAACAAGTTATTAATTAATTTAATGCATATTTTTCAAATAATATCATTTTGTACATTAATTAAATTTCATATAACAAATTGACTAGTGATTCTTTATCACATAAATAAAGTGGGTCATATAATTATAATTCACAACATATTGTAATTATAATTAATCACTTATTCTTATCTCAATTGTTTCACAAACAATAATCAATTTTAGTAATAAAATATTTCAATTACTAAAATAATTCTTATTTAATCAAATTACAATAAGATATAAATATTCTCTCTCACAATTGAATTGTTCAAATTAAGGAATTTGATTAACTTGTATTGTCATACAATTAATCAATTTGTCTATTAAGGGAATTGTCCTATAGGTGTGACCTTAAGAGATCAACTGATCACCACCGTCAAACGACAAAAATGTCAAACTCTAGTTAGCCAATCATTACTGATTAATGTTGATCAATTGGCTATATAAATGAATCATCCCTTAAGTATTCTTAATTTAAGATTTAAACATGTGATCGCACTATTGTTGAGGACACATACTCCAACAATCTCCCACTTGTCCAAGACAAGTGTGCGTCACCAACTCTCTTGTCATATTACAATCTCCCACTCAATGCAAGGTGTCTCGCAGGTCGTACTTGCATTTGATCATATCATGAGTTGTTTCCTCGATCTGGAGAGTAACTGCCTGACCGGAATTATCTACCGTAGATACCTTCCGAGCATGGCCACGCATTTTCAGTTCACTGCTCCTCGAGTGGCCTTGAGATTTCAAACAACCCTGACAAGGGGGTGGACAATTCCTATCGCACCATTCCCTTCGTATAGCCACAGTTCATCATGACCTAAAATACACTCATTTGACCTCAGTTACGACAGTCGTAGAGAATAAATTAAAGCCATTCAGAAATTTATGCCAACTTGGGCGAATAGTCTCTAGTCAAAAGAATTGACTCATAAGAATACTATAGTAGCTCTTTCCACAATCGGGCTTTATGAATTACTAGAACTCTATAAGCGGTCACTGCCAGACAGAGTGTCCCATACAGTCTGTCTATGTGATCGACTAGTCATCCCATATGACCCTATGGCACTTGAACTTGTCATTAATCGCATCACACTCTAGTCACTTTGAGACGTCACCTCCTTTAAGTAACCAGGGGTGAATACTATGTTAATCCAGTTCACTTCAATGGGGTTCAATTTGTCTCAACAACCCATTTGGATTTAACAAAGCAATGGGTGAGTTTAAAGAAACTCAAACGATAAACGCGATTATCATATATGAATAGTCAATACACTATAACTACTTCATATCTTATAATCTATAGTGTATCTTTTACACTAGTTGAAATACAATAAAAGCTTGGCAAATGGATATACCATGTATTCATATATTCCAACTTTATAAATGCTATTTCCTTTTAATCAATGTTATTTCTAATAACATGAATTTTCTAAGTATGTGTCTAGTCATCTTACTAGACTTGGGCTCTTTAACTTGAAAGATACTCCCACTGTTATCACATAACTTGTGATAAAGTCTTTGGTAGAGGAATTTACTCTCATTCCTCATGTTGACAATTTTATCACAATTTACTTAGATTTTGTTTGGAGAATTCGCAATGGTCGAAACTAAAACACTTCTCTAGTCTCTTACTCCTAAGTCAATAGAATCAGCCTAGGATTTCGACAAATCCTTATCGGTTTGGAAACTAGAGTTTATGTAACCCTTCAACACACAAATTAGTTTATCATCCAAACATATGATCGAATCCTCAATTCTTCTCAAGAATCTCAAAGATGTTCTTTAAGGCTTTCACAAGACCATCATTCGAATTAACTTGTTATTGACTTATTATGCTCTAAGCATATGATTCATCATGACATGTGCATTTGTTTGCATACATGATCGTTCTAATGGCGGAAACATTAGTAAACGATTTCATGTGATCAACAACTTAATAGGTTCAGTGAATGAGTATGACTCTATCATAGTAATTCCACTTTCATCAACATGAATAACCTATTCAACCTTGTTGATGTTAAACAGATACGAAAGATCTTATTATCATAACACTCTCGATTCTATGCCAATATTCTCTTACATATATTTAGAAAATACATTGCACCCTTTCCTAGTCTTCCAATCACTCTTTCACAGAAGAGAGCATTGGTACATTATTCTCAATAAGTAATATGTTATCAAAATATAAGACATGGGAAAATAATTCTGGCTCCCACTTAACTTCATGTATAAATATGATTCTTCAACAATGTGAATGAAATCATTCTCAATTATCACATGAACGAAAAGTATAATCCTTTTATGCTTTCTTAAGACCATTCTAGGATTACTTAAGAAGGCTTTGCATAATATTTTAGGATTCTTAGATCTTTATCTAAGGTTTTGTGTTCCATACAGATCCTTCTCTAAATTCCCATTTTAGAAAAGCAAATTTTAATATCATTTGTCATTCTTCATCAAAATGAAATGTGGCTATTCCTAACATGATTTATCTTGATTAACATCTTCATGTCAGTCTATGCTTTTACTTTAAAGAGACCATCGCCTTAAAGTAAATCTACTCTTGAGTAAATTTTCGGATTATAATGCTTTGGCTTATATACAACAAAATCGATTTTGGACTAGGTCATAATACCATTACTTTCGAAAAGTAACATATCAACAATAAGATATGTGTGCTTTACTCCCACTCTATCTCTATAGATTATAGTTCCATTACTTTCAAAAAGTAACACAATAACTATAAGACATGTTTGTTACGATCTACTCCCACTCTATCTCTTAGAAATACATCTATCTTCTTAACAGATAGCTTTGAGAGTTACAAACATATTTGGTAAAGTAATAGAAGTTTGTCTAGACTGACGTATTAGCACATAAAAGACTAGCTCTATTATGGCAGCTTGATTAATGTAATATGCGAATCTGATCCATGTCATTTGTTAAATAGACACTCTATTTCAGGTATCTCCTTGTTGACCATTCGTTTAGAATAATGTGTCCGTTTTGGATCGCAAATTCCCAAAAGCGAGTTCGACAACTCAATTCGACTTATATTTATGTTATATACAAACTTGAGGTCTTAAGCCCTCCCATAGCTCGTATGGAGTCTTATAAGTGATGTAGCCAATTGGTTTATCAAATTTCCCTTTTTAGAGTTTAAATAACTCTTTTGACTTTATCATCATACTATCTTATATCAAATAAGATGTGACATTTAAGTCACTTGAGCATAAGCGAGAATTAAATTCATGACTTATGAACTAATTATAATGATCCCATCGTTGTAATTCTTGTATGATTAGATTAAGTCAACATAAATTTATGTTATGATATGAAAAGTGTATAATGACAATTTTTTAGAACGAAGATAAATTCCATAACCGAATGACTTGGGTTGAAAGCCAAGTCATTAAAATTTATACAACGTTTGCATAATGGAAATAAAACAAACTTCCATGTCCAACATGGAAATCATAATAAGTTCTAAAAACAACATGCCAAAATACAACAATATTAAAAGAGACAATAAAATAAAAAGCCAAGCTTCCATAGGCATTCTTCTATAGGCGGCTACACTAGCATCCTTTGTTGAAGATTATCCTCAAGCATGCTTATCCTTTCCCTTATCCTTACTCACATGCCCTATATCACATTTAAAGGGGGTGAGAATCACAACTTGTATCTAAATACCAAAGTTGAGATTTCTATCAATAACATAATAGATTAGAGAATTCATTACCTATTGGAGTCACACGTCCAGCTTTAACATCTCCAATATACTTAGGGCAATTACGCTTCCAATGACCCATACCACAATAATAGTGGCACTTATCTTCAGAAGATGCACCCTTTTTCGGCTTGGATGAGTTATTCCCAATAACTTTCCCTTTGCCCTTGTTGGGTTTCTTATCCTTACTAGTACTCCGCTTGAATTTCCCTTTGCTTTTGTTGTTAATAGAAAGAACATCCTTTGATGAACTAACATCAAGACCCATGTCCCTCTCGGCTTGCACAAGCAATTTGTGCAACTCGTGGAGAGAAGTCTTAATGTTTTGCATATTGTAGTTTACCCTAAACTGCACATATGCCTTCACTTTGTTCAAAGAATGTAGAACTCGGTCTATGAGGAGTTGCTCGGGAATATTGACCCCTTGGGTCTTAAGAGTCTCAACAAGCTCAATCAATTTGACACATGAGGGCTCACCTTTTGGCCCTCTTTTATGCTGATCTCGAAAAAAGCGGAGGCCGCCTCATATTGGATTATTCTCGGTGCTTGCGAAAACATGGTCACAAGCTTGGTATAGATCTCATAGGCCGTGCTCATTTTGATAGCACTCCTTTGGAGATCGGGCTCCATAGAGAAAATCAAGACATTCTTGATTGCGGCCGGCTCTTTTAGGTAGGCCTCTTAGGCTTCCCTTGCGGCGGAGGTTGACCTAGTAGTAGGTGCGGTGGGAGCGGTTTCAGTAAGGTAACGAAGCTTGTCGTCACCTTCCGCGGCCAAACGGAGTTGCGCATTCCAGTTGGCGAAACTTGAACCATTATTTTCATGTTTGCAACGATCCATAAAGGATCGTAGCCAAGAAGCATTAGGGAGTGGTGGAGCATTTGTGCCAGTTGATGCGGATGTGATTGGAGTCGACATTGCAAACTAATCAAATTGACTACAAAATAGAAAATGAAGGAATTATAAACATTTATCGTCTTAAAACTTGTAAATATTTTAAAACAAGTTTTAGCATTTATATAGTGACCTTTACCTAACTATAATAAATGATAACGAGACCCAAAATTCATATAAACTTGGATGTGAGCCAACGGGCCCTCTACACCTTTTACTAATATAACTTTGGTGGGTTAACCCTTTAACCGATTCTACAACTAGAACTCTCGATCGATGATTTTACATTAAATTTATCTTTATCCCGAACTTTTTGCGGCTACGGTCGCAAATACCTTCGTTGAGATCAACCAAACTTTCGAAGTTTAATAACTACTTATTACCCCATTTATCCAACGTCAATAGAAGCACCCCGAAAAATCGTATTGTACCCCTTATGAAATTTAGACTCATGGGCTCCTACTATTTGGCAAGGCTAAGTCTCAGTCTTTTAAAAGTAAAGGTCTTGTCAATTTATTATCTATCAATTTTAAGTGAACTAAAATTCGAATTCTCGATAATTATAATTGACACGGTCGATGACTCGATATGATATGCATGTGTTGTTATGGCGATTTGGCAATGCATGCAACATCTTAAAAGAAATGCAAAACAATAATAAATCCCTAGTATGACCTTCCTCAAATAGAAAATCAAATAATCTATTACATATTCGGAAACCAACTCCTTTGGTCTCTTGAATCTTCAAGTGGCACGCCTCCCAAGAACACCGTCTTTGTCGGAACGCCTTCCCGAATGGCATCGTCTTGAAGAAACTCCAGAATTACAAATAATAATAAAAATACATCGATATTCCTATTATACATTTGTAAAATAAAAAAACTAGTAAAAATAAAAGTGATACGAGATCACATTAAATTACAATCGAATCAATATCCCCTTTCATTACGGGTAATATCGATTAAAACTAAGGCCATACTAAGATAAAATTACATAATTCAATATTATATAAATAAAATATAACATTCAAAAATGAAACATGCAGCATTATAATATGTGTCTAACATGCCAAATTATGTGCCAAATCACCCTATTTAACTTATATCGATTATATAACCCGGTTTTATGGAAATGCGTGATAATAACTGTGGACAAGGCCCTCGGGAACTGCGTCCGCGGGATCCACACCAGGCATAATCGACTCGAGGTTCTTTCGAATCGAATTAAGACAAATTAGAGTCGCCACCAAGTTTTTTGGGAACTTGGAACCGTTCAAGTCAACTTTTCACCTTTCATCGAAAAGCATAAAGCCAATCGACTACGAGTGATTAAAGATAAACACTTGTACCCTATATCACTCGATTTGAATGACTCTCGTAATCCAATGGTATTTAGACGGATCCACAAACCATAGATCTTGAGTAAGGGGTGATGGTACGTGTTAGGAAGCCCACAAGGACACCTAACCCCGCCCGTCGATAACGGCCTCTACTAAGTCAAGTGTCGGAGTTCAAACAAGGTCATAGCTACTACGATATATGATATGCAAACATCGTTTTAAACCCTAACATGTGACAACAATTTCTATGTCGTTTTAGATGCAACTAAACTAACTTTGTCAAAGTTGTAATTTAGCATGTGGGTTGATTAATCTAACACCATACAAAACAAAGCAAACAAGGCTTAAGGGGGAATGGGGGAGCCGTGGGATCTACCTATTACAAACCAGGCATTTCATGCCGACACAACAATAAATTAAGGATACAACTCGATCTAAATACAATTGCTATATACGACACCATACACGACACATGGCCATTCGGCCTAGGAAAACGTGCACAAAGGGGTGACTCACGGCCTACATGACTCACGGCCTTGGGTCACTCCTCGTAATGCGTGCTTTCACTTAATCTTATCGAATTAGACATTGGGACACACACCAAAGAATGCATTAGCATAAATCGGGCCATGTTGCTTTAAACAACATGCGATTTACTACGCTCTCACTTGCATTGGGGCACAACCGTCTAACTAAACAAGACTAAGGTTTTTAGAAATCGTTTGACTCGATAAAGGAGAACTAATTACAAACAAGTTACAAAACGCGACTCGATAAACACAAATTGATTACAAGATACAAACAATGAGACTAAGATAAAAAAACGAGAAAAGGGATACAAAAGACACGGCCCAAACACGACCTCATACACGGCTATCCTAGTTCCTAGGTTAGATTCATTAGGTTATATGGATTTGCAAAGCGATGCGGAAAATACATTAGAAATCGATGACAAAAAGAGGTCAGAAGGCTTCGCCTGAAACCGGGTGTTCTACACGGCCTAAGGGGTCAAATTAGGTCAAGTTCGCTAATTAAATTAACTCATCGAGTGTTAATAAGAAGGTGCTAGTCACGCACTCTTATACTAACGAGAAATTAGGTGAAAGAGAGAGATGCATTCGATTTAAGTTACAGAATCGTCAGTTGATTTTTAAAGCTATGTCGATGTACCCTAACGTGTCTAATTAGGTTATTAAATTGATCTAATGTCATCTAAACGAGTTATATGTTAACAATCAGAGGTCAAACTAACATGTGAATGGTCCTAAGGTGGGTCGAATTACACGAAACAATAGAGGGGTCAAAAGCGAAGAGCGAAGTAAGAATTCGTTTTATTAATGCCCTACCTTGAACACGAGGATATGTAAATGAGACGGGGGTGTACGACCGACTGATGTAGCGGTTTCTTTCCCATCTCAAGTCAACGCGGGTGTTCATGGTGGTACTTTAACTCATACTCGGACTAAACTAGTTTCATAGTTAATTTAAACGATAAATAAAAACGATAAACGAAATAAAACGAAATAATAAAAAAACAAACATAAAAAAACGAAATAAAAGGGAGAAAGAGGAGGATTTGATGCACCCTCAACCTACATGTATCGTTGACACCGTCTTGGGTCGTAATCGATGGTAGATTTTATCTCGAGAGGCCGTCGTCGACGAAGAAACAAAGCAAACAACACGTTTTTATCGAATCTGGACAGCAACTTTCAAACAGCGATTTCTCTCTCGTTTCACGATGAAAATTCGATTTAAAAGATGTTTTGAAAACTAAAAAGAGAGGAGAACAGAGATCTTAAAACAATCCCTGCTTGTTTTGAGTTATTGGGCACGAAAAACGAGCACAAACAGAACTGAACAGACAGGAAAAGCCGCGAAAACAGAGTGTATAACACTCTGTTTTTCGAGGGAATTCGTGTACTCTCAAGGGCAATTTGGCTCGTAAATCTTTGTCTAATGTGTAGATGGATGTTGTATGGTTAATTTGGAACAAGAAACTCGAATTTTGATGGATGTTTGATGGAGGAACGAATTGTATTTCGAAGAGGACACACAAACTGTTCCGGTTTGCAAGTCGGTTTTGTGGAGGGTTTTTGAGAGGCAATTAGGGTTTGTTTCTGGAGTTTAAAGTTTGTGAGTGATGGTTGTATGTATGTAGAACTTAGAGGAATGAATGTATGGTGAAGGGGTGGTATTTATAAGGAGTTAAAGTAGGGCAAAAGGGAGGAGAGGCAGACGGGCTCGGCTGAGCATAGCTGCTGTCCAGCAGCTTTTGGGGGGTTTTCTAAGGTTCGTATGGGGGGTTTTCTTGGTGGTTAAGGTAAGGTAATATGGGTAGGATATTAGGGTATGGGTTAGGGTTAATGGGTACGGGTTTTGGTGGTATTTGGAGCGGTTTTTGGACTCGGGTTTGGGCTGCAAAACAGGGGGGCTGCTTTGTGTATGCGGGCTGTTGGGGGTGATTTGGGGCATGGTTTGGGCCGTGGTTATGGGGTTCGAACTGGGGTTGGATGGGTAGAGGCTTAGGTTGGTTAGTATACTCGAGATTCGTGCCAACTCATAAAGAAAACGGGCTCAAAAACCGAGCTATAATCGAGCTTCAAAACACATGTTTAAAACGAGTTTTCTTCGATTTTTAAATCGATTTTTCAAAACAATTAACACATTAAAATAAATGATTTTTCAAATCAAATATACTCATAAAATGATTTTTCAAATCAAATATTTATTTTATTTTCAATAAAATAAACTCAAGAAAATAAATTCAAAACAAAATAAAATAAATTGAAATCACCTTAAAAAAGGCTTTAATTTAAATATCATTTAAATTAATAAAATGAATTCACTTAAAAAAACATTAATTTAAATATCATTTAAATTAATAAAATACTTCATCGACGACGCCCATTCTACATCGTAAAACGAGCTCCAAATAATGACAATGACAACTAAAGAATACATGTGTCCTATCATCATCGGGTGTTTGTCGGGTTCTCTATAAATTCCAATATCGACGGATACGGGTATCTACAGAGCCCCCACTTTGACTGAGGCTTGGACAAGGCGAAAGTCAAAGTATACCCCAGGTCCCTCTCGACCGAGGATTCTGGGTCGTTTATAGTCCATTAGACTTGCGTATATAAGCTCGCTTGACCATAAGAAGAGATCATACCGAAACTTCGTTGGGGATTGACTCTTGCTTCTGTTGTGTCAAATTATCATCGTTGGTCGTCGACCCATAAAATTACATATATGGTGGATTGAGCCTTATCCTTAGGCGCCTACGTATCCGTTTCTGACGGAATCAAACCCGCGTCGTAGTTCGGCAAGCTGCGACACATGCCCAAAGTTTATCATCTGTGGCATTTGTCCAAAATTCATCATCTGTTGACACTTGCCCAAAACTTATCATCTCCTGGCACTTGTCCGAATGGGACGGGACTTTCCAAGGAGGTTGCCGCCACTTTCATCATTTGCTTTCACTCGAGAATTCTTCCATTTCATACTCTTGTATTGAATTGAATTATGAGTGGATGTCATCCTTTACATCTTGATAATGGTCTCTGAAGCCAACGGCTTCAGAGCCCCCAGTTTGTAATGGCTCTAAAGTCGAAGACTTTAGAGCCCCCAGTTGAAGCATATCCTGCTACATTTGAAACACAACAACGTACTAGCAATAATCATCACATAAGCACATTTGGATCATCGATCTTAAAATTGGATCATTCAAAAGATTGGGTCATCGACCCGAACATTGAATTTGAAAATTTTGACTGATTGGGCCATCGACCCGAAGTTTTAATTTGAAATTTTGAATGAAGGATTGGATCATCGACCCACAAAGTGTCCACCACTTAATCTATCCACAATTCGCAAAAAGTTTTTGGAATTTTGAAATTTTGAAATTTTATTTTTTTTGAAATCGAACCTTGATGGGTGAGCATGAAATACGACTCAGACACTCCGTATGACTCGTAAACAACGTGGGCGTAGCCCGCTACCGTAAAACAAAAAAAGAAAATAAAACCGTAAGTGTGCACGGGTTTTAATTTAATTATTGACTTGTTGGGGGTAGAAAGGTAAATTGGCCGTTCCGGCGCCAAAAGATAGCAAATGGGAATCACAAGATCGTCGAACTTGGGACGAAGATATCGCATGGCATGGTCGTGCTCCCGAGGGCACATGGGAATCAAGATCACTTGGCATTGACAAGGTGGATTAAACTAACGGAGCAACAACGTTGGCTTCGCCCAGACACTAAACACAGACTGATTTTATGAGAACACTTAGACATTACACATGACTTTTCTTGGGAACATTCTGTCACTCTTCTCCTCGCCTCCTTTCTTTTCAGCGAGTTTCATCATTTCTTACCACCGCCTTCTTTCTTTTCAGCGGGCTTTTACTATTTTTTCTTCCACGCCTTCTTTCTTTTCAGCGGGTTTGTCATATTTTCTGTTCCCAACACAAATTCACATCTATGCGACTCAGCATCTTTGCCTAAACCATTAGATAGAGCTCATTCTGAGACTCGGTACTATTCATTCGAACCTATATCCTCATCCTAGCCTACATCGAGTGCTAAGACCGACTCAAACAAAGGTGGCTTCATTTGGACTTGGTTAAGACCCGTAAGAAACCGACAAGATGACAACTTGGTTGATGAGTGGATTGAATCCCTTGTTCAGAAGGACTGCCTACGTATTCGCGTGGAGCGAAATCAAATCCGACGTAGTTCGATCAAGGTGCATAAACTTGGCATATTGATTGTGTGTACACACTCGAAGGTTTCACCTAAGGTATCATGTCGTATCCCCTTCTAGCCTGTAAGGTACCGTTAAATCCCGTGTCTAGGGTTGGTACAAAAGGTTGTGGTTCTTTGGGATGTGGAGCTTGGAAAAAAAAGGCTTGAATAGTGGACCATCATTCTGAAGGTTCATTTTCTGGTGCTAAGGCCAATGGCTATGGCTTTGATGTGGATGGAGATGGTGTCTCAGGTTTGATGAAACCCGAGTGCAAATGGGTCGGGAAACGATGTGGGTTCAAATTTCCATGTCTGGACCTAAAAGCTCGGGTGTACTAACACAAGCTGATTGATTCTCCGAATTCCCGACTATCCCTTGTAACTGTCTCAAGAAGGACTTACAAGTTAATGAGGTTACTACTTACGCTTTTGGGCTTCGCCCATTGAACTTCAACTATGGGTACTTGACTTGACTTCTGGCCTCTGTACCATTGACATTCACCCAAAAGCGTTCTGCAATGACTTCAACATCTTTTTTTCTTTTTTCTTTTTCTTTCATCTTTTTTTCATTTTTCATTTTTCATTTTTTCATTTTTTCTCATTTTTCCAATTTTTCTCTTTTTTCATTCTTTTTCATCTTTCTTTTTTCTCTCTCTGAAAATGATCTTCTATTCATTCTCTTAGTCATAAATGGATACACCTTGAAAACTGGGCTTCGCCAACTAATTTGGGTCAGAACTAACAATTCCTTGTTAGAACGGGTTGGTTTATTCTCTCTTCGAGAGGGGATGATTCTGTGGAAAAAAGGCTTGCCTTCCGTCATCGATAGGGGAAACAAGGAGCTAGTCCGGATTCATCATAAAATCATCTAAAAGCTTGTCATAAGCACTGGTTCAGATGGAGGTTTTCTACCACCAGACATGGAATAGGTAAAGGCATCAAACACGGGATCCTAATGTACCTTAAATTTTGAAATGGGACATATTTCTACCCCAGGGATGCCTGTGAGTGTGTTGTTTATTTTATCGTGTTTCTGAATGATTGAGGATTGGAAACAAGATATATTTGGAAACGAAACTGCAACTTTTTTTTGGGAAGGCAAATGCTTAACAGACTCGAAGGAACGATTCCTAGGACACACCCTAGGTCATCGTGGAACAAACGACTCAAGTTCAAGAAATGAAAGTCCTAGACTCGACTCGACTAAGAAAAGAAAACAGATCCCGACTCATAACTTTTCAAATCTAGTTTTGAGCTTTCCCTTGTTCAGTTGTCAACTTAGATGCTCGGCTCTTGTCCTTGATCCCTGTGATGGTCTGCCTCCATCCTGAGGTAGTCCTCTGAGGATCTACGCCAGTGATGAAGGTTGGTGAATCGAATTGTCTTTTATTAACTTCGTTAATGAGAGGAGTACATTCTAGAGCAAGAGTCCCGACTTGAATTTCATTCTTCGGGTTTGGCAAGAATTCAAAGCAATCCACAAATATTTTCCCGATAAACACCCCTTTCAAGTGACATGGGCGGATAAGATGGGAATAATCGACATTGTCTTCGACAAAAACAAAGTTAGTGTGATCGCCAAATGGATTGGTGATGTTATTGGGTTTAACAGTTGGGATCGGGAGTGTTCCATTCTCGATCATGTCTTGAATTTCGTGCTTCAGTCGATAACACCTTTCAGTATCATGGCCTTTCCCTTGATGAAAGGCACAGTAGGCATTTGGTTTATACCATTTACCTTGTTGATCAACGGGAGGGTCCGGAGTTGGACCAATAGGCTTCAGCTTTCCTTGGGCTATGAGCCTTTGGAGAGCGTATGTATAAGTGCATCCGATATCGGTGAATGCCCTAGGTGTTTGGCGTTGCGACTTCTTCGATTGCCCTTCTAAGAGATTGATGGCTTCATCAATATGGGCCATTGCTGGGGCCTTGCCCTTAGACGATGAGGCCCCTTGGTACCCTTTTGGCTTCTCAGCTTCAGCCATTCGGACATCGTCCTCTACCTTTATCCCGAATCTTATCAATTCTTTAAAAGAACCAAAATTCTGATATTTCAGAGCATTACGGTAAACAGGTCGTAAATTCTTCACGAACTTATCTACCATTTCGACTTCATCAGGCTTCTTAGCTAGTTTCACGCTTTCAGCGCGCCATCTTGCGAGAAATTCAGTAAAGCCCTCTTTTTCCTTCTGTGTCATTACTTCCAAAGTCCTTATGTTGGTTTGAATCTCAACATTGTCAGCATAGTGCTTACAGAACTCCACCGTAATATCTTCGAAAGTGGGGAAGTTCTTAAGGTCAAGATTATAGAACCACGCCTTCGGGTGTTCATCCAGAGATTGGGCAAAAATTTCAGAGAGCATGTCAGCAGGTACTCCCTTCAGTGCTAAGTACCCCTTATAGGCCTTAACATGGTGGACTGAATCTTCTGTACCCTTAAACTTTGGGATATCAGTGAGCACCATGTTTGTGGGCAACTTATCCTGAACTGGGGCATAGGCCCTAGCATTTTCGTAGTGTATGTTCTTCCCCTGGGAGAGTTTTAGACGGTCTTCAATGAATTTGAACCGTTTCTCCAGATCAGTCAGAGGTGGGGTAGATGGAGGGGAATCTTCACCCAACTTAGATTCGATTGCATCCATTCGGGTCATCATGAGGTTCACGGCCTCGGTGAGTTTGTTAACAGCATCTTCCATTGCTTGACGTCGGGTTTTGGGCGGCCTTTCTACAAGAAAACCCCGAACCGAGTCAATATTTAAAGTAAGAGCCCCTGCACACTTAAGGACACGACACCAACTTGACTCAAACAAAGACTCGACTTGAGACGGATTAACCAAAGGTTCGACTCACGGTTGGATTTAGACCTTGATTCATTTTAGACTCGACAAGACGACATGACTCAAGCTGTCATAGCACGATTCTAAACTGGACTCGGTGTGACTAAACCCGTGATTGGACTAACATAGCCCATAGGTTCGGGTGAAACGCCCTAAATGGCCTAGCTTGGGCGTTTTTTGTGGACTATCCTAGACCAAATGGTCGACCAACATGACTCAAGGCCTAAGAGGTGAGCTTGGGTGACCCAACAAGGTCGTGTTCTAGACTCTTAGAACGAAACACACCCGGCCTAACACGGCCATGACCCGGACACGAATTGACGCATTTCATGCTTGGTTGAGGTTCGAGAGGCATTTTGGATTGATTTTGAAAAACGAAGGATTGATTTGAAAATGAGATTTGAAATGGGCAGCATGGCGGCTATAAAAGCTCATTTTGGCCGAAATTTCTAGTCCTATTTGGGCAGCATTCCGCGTTTTGAAAATCATGCTAAGTTTGAAAGTAAGTTGTTCAAAAGTTCGGTTTTGAAATGGACATGGAAAATTTTGAAAAGACTTGGGAAAACACCTTGCACATTGTCATTCTCATGTTATAAGGATGTATGCTCCTAGACATCTCTAAGTCTCGGCAAGTCTTCTACATGAAGGTCTATGCCCTCCATCCTTTTGCGGTCTTATAGAGCAAGGGCCTTAAGGTAAAGTACCTAGAAGAGCGTCCCCACCATCAAGAACCACACGAGGTGAAGTGGAAGCGAGCAATGTGCAGCTTCCTAACATAGTGGGACGTCGCCCCCCACGCATCACAAAGAAACGCTGGGACGGCCCGGGAAAATCCTTAAGGGTTTATGCATGAATCGTAGTACTATGAGTAATGTTTTACTTTCCAACACTTTCTTTTCAAGTTTCACCTCGGAGGAAAAGACCCTAGAAACAAAGTGTAACTAGTCCTCTTTTCCCAGTGAGTCGCCAAATCGTGGACAAGGCCCTCGGAAGCTGCGTCCGCGGGATCCACACCAGGCATAATCGACACGAGGTTCTTTCGAATCGAATTAAGACAAATTAGAGTCGCCACCAAGTTTTTTGGGAACTTGGAACCGTTCAAGTCAACTTTACACCTTTCATCGAAAAGCATAAAGCCAATCGACTACGAGTGATTAAAGATAAAGACTTGTACCCTATATCACTCGATTTGAATGACTCTCGTAATCCAATGGTATTTAGACGGATCCACAAACCATAGATCTTGAGTAAGGGGTGAGGGTACGTGTTAGGAAGCCCACAAGGACACCTAACCCCGCCTGTCGATAACGGCCTCTACTAAGTCAAGTGTCGGAGTTCAAACAAGGTCATAGCTACTACGATATATGATATGCAAACATCGTTTTAAACCCTAACACGTGACAACAATTTCTATGGCGTTTTAGATGCAACTAAACTAACTTTGTCAAAGTTGTAATTTAGCATGTGGGTTGATTAATATAACAACATACAAAACAACGCAAACAAGGCTTAAGGGGGAATGGGGAAGCCGTGGGATCTACCTATTACAAACCAGGCATTTCATGCCGACACAACAATAAATTAAGGATATAACTCGATCTAAATACAATTGCTATATACGACACCATACACGACACATGGCCATTCGGCCTAGGAAAACGTGCACAAAGGGGTGACTCACGGCCTACATGACTCACGGCCTTGGGTCACTCCTCGTAATGCGTGCTTTCACTTAATCTTATCGAATTAGACATTGGGTCACACACCAAAGCATGCATTAGCATAAATCGGGCCATGTTGCTTTAAACAACATGCGATTTACTACGCTCTCACTTGCATTGGGGCACAACCATCTAACTAAACAAGACTAAGGTTTTTAGATATCGTTTGACTCGATAAAGGAGAACTAATTACAAACAAGTTACAAAACGCGACTCGATAAACACAAATTGATTACAAGATACAAACAATGAGACTAAGATGAAAAAACGAGAAAAGGGATACAAAAGACACGGCCCAAACACGACCTCATACACGGCTATCCTAGTTCCTAGGTTAGATTCATTAGGTTAGATGGATTTGCAAAGCGATGCGGAAAATACATTAGAAATCGATGACAAAAAGAGGTCAGAAGGCTTCGCCTGAAACCGGGTGTTCTACACGGCCTAAGGGGTCAAATTAGGTCAAGTTCGCTAATTAAATTAACTCATCGAGTGTTAATAAGAAGGTGCTAGTCACGCACTCTTATACTAACGAGAAATTAGGTGAAAGAGAGAGATGCATTCGATTTAAGTTACAGAATCGTCAGTTGATTTTTAAAGCTATGTCGATGTACCCTAACGTGTCTAATTAGGTTATTAAATTGATTTAATGTCATCTAAACGAGTTATATGTTAACAATCAGAGGTCAAACTAACATGTGAATGGTCCTAAGGTGGGTCGAATTACACGAAACAAAAGAGGGGTCAAAAGCGAAGAGCGAAGTCAGAATTCGTTTTATTAATGCCCTACCTTGAACACGAGGATATGTAAATGAGACGGGGGTGTACGACCAACTGATGTAGCGGTTTCTTTCCCATCTCAAGTCAACGTGGGTGTTCATGGTGGTACTTTAACTCATACTCGGACTAAACTAGTTTCATAGTTAATTTAAACGATAAATAAAAACGATAAAGGAAATAAAACGAAATAATAAAAAAACAAACATAAAAAAACGAAATAAAAGGGAGAAAGAGGAGGATTTGATGCACCCTCAACCTACATGTATCGTTGACACCGTCTTGGGTCGTAATCGATGGTAGATTTTATCTCGAGAGGCCGTCGTCGACGAAGAAACAAAGCAAACAACACGTTTTTATCGAATCTGGACAGCAACTTTCAAACAATGATTTCTCTCTCGTTTCACGATGAAAATTCGATTTAAAAGATGTTTTGAAAACTAGAAAGAGAGGAGAACAGAGATCTTAAAACAATCCCTGCTCGTTTTGAGTTATTGGGCACGAGAAACGAGCACAAACAGAACTGGACAGACAGGAAAAACCGCGAAAACAGAGTGTATAACACTCTGTTTTTCGAGGGAATTCGTGTACTCTCAAGGGCAATTTGGCTCGTAAATCTTTGTCTAATGTGTAGATGGATGTTGTATGGTTAATGTGGAACAAGAAACTCAAATTTTGATGGATGTTTGATGGAGGAACGAATTGTATTTCGAAGAGGACACACAAACTGTTCCAGTTTGCAAGTCGGTTTTGTGGAGGGTTTTTGAGAGGCAATTAGGGTTTGTTTCTGGAGTTTAAAGTTTGTGAGTGATGGTTGTATGTATGTAGAACTTAGAGGAATGAATGTATGGTGAAGGGGTGGTATTTATAAGGAGTTAAAGTAGGGCAAAAGGGAGGAGAGGCAGACGGGCTCGGCTGAGCATAGCAGCTGTCCAGCAGCTTTTGGGGGGTTTTCTAGGGTTCGTATGGGGGGTTTTCTTCGTGGTTAAGGTAAGGTAATATGGGTAGGATATTAGGGTATGGGTTAGGGTTAATGGGTACGGGTTTTGGTGGTATTTGGAGCGGGTTTTGGACTCGGGTTTGGGCTGCAAAACAGGGGGGCTGCTTTGTGTATGCGGGCTGTTGGGGGTGATTTGGGGCATGGTTTGGGCCGTGGTTATGGGGTTCGAACTGGGGTTGGATGGGTAGAGGCTTAGGTTGGTTAGTATACTCGAGATTCGTGCCAACTCGTAAAGAAAACGGGCTCAAAAACGGAGCTATAATCGAGCTTTAAAACACATGTTTAAAACGAGTTTTCTTCGATTTTTAAATCGACTTTTCAAAACAATTAACACATTAAAATAAATGATTTTTTAAATCAAATATACTCATAAAATGATTTTTCAAATCAAATATTTATTTTATTTTCAATAAAATAAACTCAAGAAAATAAATTCAAAACAAAATAAAATAAATTGAAATCACCTTAAAAAAGGCTTTAATTTAAATATCATTTAAATTAATAAAATGAATTCACTTAAAAAAACATTAATTTAAATATCATTTAAATTAATAAAATACTTCATCGACGACGCCCATTCTACATCGTAAAACGAGCTCCAAATAATGACAATGACAACTAAAGAATACATGTGTCCTATCATCATCGGGTGTTTGTCGGGTTCTCTATAAATTCCAATATCGACGGATACGGGTATCTACAATAACTTATTAAAATCACAATTCAATACTTAAATAAAATTTAGGCTCAAGTTAATTATCCTAACACTCTTAGGTCTCAAAAATTAGTCATCACTCAATTTTTGACAATAATTCAACTTGATTTAATTTTATGCTCATATTTGACCTTAAAATCATAACATTTATGAAATAAATCCAAATTAAATTTCAAAATTTCAAAATTTGAATTTTATATTTTTGAACATTCTGGAATATATCCATGACACTCATAATGTCAAAAATCATGGTTAAATTTTTCGAATTTATTTCGAGAAAAATATAGTTGCAATTTATCGGTTTTATCAAATAAAACATCTAAAGTATACAAAAAATAATCCAATCAATTTTAAAACTTTAGATCTGATAAGTGGGATAATAATGCAACCTAAAATAATTTTCTCATGCCATGTAATTCGTTTTAGCTATTTATGCTAAAATAGTCACTATTTATGCCATATTTACACTAAAAATTCATAAATCATGCAAAATGATTCAAGTTCATCTCAAATTTTACACACAGTGGGTAAAACATGCATGTGACAACATATTAAAATTTCATGGCCTGTTTCAAAGTTTAACTATATTTAACCATTTTACCTCCATTTAATCCTTTTTTATCTCATAAAAATCATAAATCATGCAATATTAATCACATTAATACGAAATTTTACATACAATAAGTAAAAATATGAATATGAGGTCATATAAAAATTTAAAGGTCACAAACTTAGTTTAACTATTTTTAGCATTTTAATTCCCATTTTAGTTATAAAAATGTAATAAAATAACTAAAAATCATTAAAAAGAGCATTAAAATACCATAAATCATAAAAATGACCTAAAAATATTTTAGGACCAGAATATACAACATGTATCATGATTTCGTGACTTAATCTAATAAATCACAAATTTTTAGTTTTAATTGAGTTACTAATAACTCGAAAAAACTATAAATCGATTATGCATGCAACATCCTATGCTCTGATACCAATTGTTAGGTTCATTAACCTATTATTAGACTCTTCTAATAGTGAACTAATTAACATATTAATGTGAGTTCATTAGATCTAGTGCATGCATAACTAAATAAGTGATTAAATGAGAAAAACAATGTCCCTTACATTGTTAAATGGCTCGAAAATAAGGGCACAAATAAGATCACCTTCCTTATTTATTCTTGAGCTTAAATGTAATGGATGATCCTCCAAAATTCCAATGCAGAGATCCTCCTCTTGATTGAACCCAAAACAAATCCCTTAAACTAATATATTAATTAACTAGATTAATATAGTAGTATCCTTAAAATAATTCTAATATTACTCTTATTACTACACTAGTAATCCTTTATTGTTATTAGAATTTTTGGATGAACAATCTAATGTTTTCTAAAACAAGTTTTAGAGAGAGTTGTGAGAGAAGGAGATAATAAGACTGATGAATGCATGTAAAAATGAATGAATGAAAAAACAAGAGCAAAAGATGCTCTTATGGGGTAGTGAGGCCGGATGGAGTGAGGGATCAAGGCCAATGTATGGTCCTTCTCTTTTTACTTTTGTTCTTCTCCAAATGCTAGGTGTAAGACTAGGTCATGTAGGGTTATTATTTTATTTTCTATACAATATAAACAAATACAGACAAACCCATTTTTAGCTAGCAAAAACCGGTGCACCTCATAAAATGGACTTCCATTTTATTTTGTCAATTTGTCAGTTGTCACACAATATGTCACATGTAGAATGTAACAAGTTATTAATTAATTTAATGCATATTTATCAAATAAATATCATTTTGTACATTAATTAAATTTCATATAACAAATTGACTAGTGATTTTTGATCACATAAATAAAATGGGTCCTATAATTATAATTCACAACATATTGTAATTATAATTAATCATTCATTCTTATCTCAATTGTTTCACAAACAATAATCAATTTTAGTAATAAAATATTTCAATTACTAAAATAAATCTTATTTAATCAAATTACAATAAGATATAAATATTCTCTCTCACAATTGAATTGTTCAAATTAAGGAATTTGATTAACTTGTATCGTCATACAATTAATCAATTTGTCTATTAAGGGAATTGTCCTATTGGTGTGACCTTAAGGGATCAACTGATCACCACTGTTAAACGACAGTAATGTCAAACTCTAGTTACCCAATCATTACTGATTAATGTTGATCAGTTAACTATATAAATGAATCATCCCTTACGTATTCTTAATTTGAGATTTAAACATGTGATCCCACTATTGTTGAGGACAAATACTCCAACAAACCATAGACCGGGTCCTAAAGAACTCTCATTATGACTAGGTCGTCCAACTAACACATGCTTAGTCTAATTCGATTCCGTGCCTCTCGACTTATAGAATGAATTAACAAATTTAATCGTTTAATATGACCACTAAACAAAGATTAATCGTGACGATGCAAAAATGTGATAGAAATAAATAGACAATATTATATCAACCTAATTTAACATTTACATATTTTAATTATGCATGGGTTCCCTAATCTCTAGACAAAAGGGTACTACTCACTCATATTAGAAATAAAACTAACAATGTATGATATAGTAAACATGTTGAGTATGAATTAAGATATTGATTAATATTAATATGAAACTAATAACTAAAAATAAAGCAAATGATGAAATGATTAACTAAATAACTTGTAATAGAAATAACAAAAGCAATAACGAAATGTATAATTAGAATTACCGAAATGTGGAACTTGTATTAAGAACTTGCAAAGGAAGAATAAATAAGAACCAAATGCTTGAAATAAACAAGAACCAAATGTTTAACAATAATGAAACTAATATGAAAACTATGAGAGAATTTTTTGTGCTTCAGCTAAGGAAGAGTAAAATTGTGTAAGAGAAGGTATGACAAGGTATCCTCCAATGACGGATTAAGGCCCTTATTTATAGTGAATTAATGGCAAAACGTAAGAAACCAAGAGTATGGAAACCTCGATCGGGGACAGGCCACCCCGATCAGGGCCGAGTGAATCCGACTATTTTTCATCAATTCTTGATTAAATGCCCCAAGGGATCCAATGTATGCGATAAATGCCATCTTTAAGCCTCCGGTTTATGCTTCATAACACCACTTAAGTGCATCCAAAGAGCATCCTAAACATGATATTTTTCCACATGAATTTGGACTTCTCATTGGGCTCTTTGTATGATCATTTGCATTATCAATCCATGCTTCATACTTTCTTGTTTGGGCTTTGAAACACACTCTTCCATGGTCATGTTTGGTCTTTGTTAGCTTCGTGAACTTGTATGCTTGCCATTTGACAGAAAAAGCTACTAAAAGCTTAATTTCCTACAAAATACGATGAAACAAGCAAATACAACTAGAACACGGAATTAGCTCACATAATCACTAATATTAGTGAAATAATCATATAAACTTTAGCTAAAATAGGGGTAAAAGCATATATAAAATGGACTTATCAAACTCCTCCAAGCTAAACTCTTGCTTGTCCCTAAGTAAGAAACCATATCCCATCAATTGCAATATCCTAAAACAAGTTAAGCATAATGATTTAAAACCCGAGATAACATGGGCATAAGGAATAATGCAAACACACGGATGAGATTTACATGACGGATAGCATGAAAGACTTTGAACGAACCTTTAAGCTGCACTCAAACTCATTTGTATGTGAAAGGACATTTTGTGTGAAAATACTCACCTATCCTCGACTCAGGAGAATGTGCCCGCAATCGAATATGGTAAATAATTCAAAACCACAAGTCAAAATATTCAAATGCATGCATGACAAAGAAGCCATATGGGTAAGAAGAAGGTAATTGGAAATGGGTAGAAAGGGGAACAAATGATTATTGGTAAGTGGAGCTAAGTCAAGCTAACAACTAACCAAAGTGTGCATAGATGCTCAATTCAAATCCCAAACCCAAACCAATTGATAAAACTTGAGCCAATATTAGTGAATCGACTTCTTTTGCAATACAAAACATAAGTGAACTTCCCAATTTCTTTTGAGTAATAACATGGAAGTCACTAAACATAATTTCCTCTTCTTTTCTTTTCTTTTCTTTTCTCATGCTTCTCTTTTTCTTTCATTTTTTTTTCATTTCATTTTTCATTCTAATCTTTCTTTCTTTTATTTTTCCATCATTTTTTTTCATTTTTTTCCCCTTTTCTTCCATGATTTTTCACCAAGCTCACATTGATAATATATAATAAGAACATCCCAAATGAACACCCAAACACACATGAAACGGTTACTAGCTCAACAAGGTAGGCATGTTTATATGTAGCTAGTATGATGTGTTAAAATGATGTGGTAAAGGGCTAGAAATGGGCAACAAAACAATGTGAATGGCTCCATGCTTACAAGATATGAATGCAATGCTTAATAATAGATTAAATAAGAACCATACTTATGCGTTATTGATATAACGCACATCATAAGGAGATCTACTCTCACCTAAGTGAAACCGGGTATAGATGTACCGGTTCAAGGAGGTTCTACCTTACCATTTTTTAGCTTGCCAATAGTGAAGATCAAGCCTATTCGGTTCATTTTTCATCTCCCACCAACTATGTCAAGACATCCCCATGTAGCAATTATCCATCAAATAAGAATAAATCATTAGCTATAAGCTATCATTAGGATAAGAAGAAGGCATAAAACACATTTTTATGACAAAAGTAGGCTATAAGCAAGCAAAACAACACAATTTTCTCAAAATTTTCAGAGTTTTCTAAATGCAAACTATACTACAATGCAAATGCAACCCCCCCAAGCTAAACATAACTTTGTCCTGAATGTGCCAACATGTAAATCACCCAACTAAGCCATAAAAATGGCTCAAAGCACATAAACAAGAAGGACAAGGGGTCATATTTAATGGGTTGCGAGAAATTAAATTAAGGTGCAAAGTAAAGAACACTTACTAGACTAGCTAGACTCCCCCCAAGCTAGTATGTATACGGGGGACTCTTCCATTCATTATTCATTCAAGAAAAGGGCCAAAAGTTGAAGCCCTTCCTACCTTTCTTCTTACCACTACTACTTCCGGATGCATCATCTTGGTGACCACTTCCACTTGGTTCATCATTTTGGAGAAGAGTGACATATTCACCAATGTTTTGTCCACTTCCAAGTCTATCTCCATAGCTACAACAACCACCATATCCACCACCATATCCTCCATTGAATGCCTCAACTCCATAGTCCGAACCACAAATATCCGGACCGGGAGCATAAGTAGTATAAGTACCTGCATCATGGTTAGACGAAGAAGGAAATCCACTCGGGGGATAGTTATAAAATGATGGGCGTAGTCCCTCGAGTCGGATTACCCCTTGTCTAGCAAAATGATCATAAATTGGATGCAATGCATGTCTTTTATCATCATGAATGGTATTAATATTAAGACTAAGGTCACGCATCCTGTCCATCATGTCTATGCTAGAGGTGGAATGACGTGCTTGAGAGGGTTGACCTCTTACACGACGCTCAATGGTGGAGGGTGTCTCATCCCTAAGAGGCAAGTGATAAGAGAGGCGTGTAAAGGGGGCATTGCCACTATGGGTTTTGGTATGGACTAAGGCCTTTAGTTCACTTTTTTCATCCGGTAGTCTAATAGAATCATTACTACCAATTTTCCAAACCATGTGTGGATGAGAATTTCTAAACCAATTACAAGATAGCAAGTATTCATAGTCAAGTCCATCCCCCTTTTCCCTAGCATCCAAAGGTCTCAAGTCGGTGGTCTCTTTGTTAAAACGACATAAATGATGTGCAATTCTAGTAACCAACCCACCCATGATAATAGAACTATTTTTAGCTTTACATTGCTTGGTCAAGTGGTTTGCAAAGTTGTAGGGGATATTGATCCCCCACTTTTCATCACCATTCACATTTAAAAAGGCACTGAAAATTTCAACCTCAATACTCCTCACTGAGTGAGGTTCATTTCTCCCAAAGAAACTCCACCCTATAAACCTTTGCCAAATACGTATTTTGGGGTAGTGTATAAATTGGTGAGGGACATGATCCCAACCAGCAAATGGGTAGTGAGAAATGGATTCCCAAGTTAATTTTGGGTTGTAATATTCGGGTGAGTAAACATACAAGCCTTCATGTTTCAATTGAAAAATATCGGCAAATTCCGCTAAATCCAATCGATAATCATTGTTAAACAACCGGAAAGTTACAAAAGGAATAAAACCTTGCCTTTTTTATTTGTGAAACTCGAAAGAACTCAAGAACTCAAGGGTGAGTTCGGGAAAAGGTTTTATAATTCATATTGTAACAAGCTTTCATATCAAGGTTCTTAAATAAAGTCTTAACATTTTTCTCAATTCCAATGTTCTTTAAAGAAGCTTGATTGATAAACTTAGTGGCTTTCATACCTTTGGCGTGTAAGATGACCCAATTATCCCATTGTTTCTTACTATTGAAGATGGCTCGGGAAAAGGTGGGAACATGCCACTCCAGTGTATCTTGCATTTGTACATCCTTCGTATCCCGGGAGGACTCCACATCACCTCTCCTTCTCTTTGTAGCACCTTGGGTATGAGCTTTTCTAGGTGCCATTTTCTGAAATTTTAAGACAAAAATTCATCTTAACGCAAACAAAGATCCATCCAAGCAAGTATAATAGAACAAATTAGTGAACTAATTCATCCTATAAACATCAATAGAGCATAATATAATCAATTTCTAGTACAAATAAGCACAAAATCAAGTACCTACAATTTGAATTAGGGTTTGATAAACTTGATTAAATTGATAATATAAGCAATTTCTAGTACAAATAAGCACAAAATCAAGTTCCTACAATTTGAGTTAGGGTTTGATAAACTTGATTAAATTGATTAAAATGGATGAAATCAATGAGAAATGACAGGAATACTTACTTGGTGATGATAAATGGTGAACAAATATTGAAAAATGATTGAAGAAAGTAGTGTTTTGTTGTGATTTAAGGTGAAGAAATGTGAAGAAATGAGAGTAGGAAGATAGAGGATACCGTTCGGGTTTTGATGAATATGATAGAATGATTTCTATCCTTACCCATATGCCAAATAATCCCGAAAAAAGAAAAGCACACGACTCCGATTGGAACCTGGGAACCCCGATCGGGGTTGACCAGTTCCACGTTGATTTATTCGCTTCCTCCGTATTTCTTTAATTCCGTCCCGTTTTTGAAAGTCACGTCCCCGAATGAGGTTTCATCCATGGGGAAGCGTGAATTTCCTCTTTGAGCTTCTTTTTCTTCATTTTCACCTACAAATCACGAAAATAAACACCGTTATGTCTAATAATTTATTCCTAATTCTACGAAAAACATTAAATTGCGATAAATTAAAAAAAAAAGCAAATAAAAGCTTGGGTTGCCTCCCAAGAAGTGCTGGTTTAACGTCCCGCACGACGTAGGAAGCTCATTTGATCAAGTTTTGTCCTTGAGCTCGCCACCTTCTGAGCTTTCTTTCATAGCTCATTTCACGTTCCGTATCCATTTAAAATTCATCCAAGAAAACTCCCTTTTCCTTTTGGCACTCTTAGCGTTAGTGTCCTTAGAATCGTCACCTACAAAAAAAAATCAACACCAATAACTTCCTCCAACGGATCCACCAGTAAGGATCGAAGTGTAGTAGAGGCATTAAGAGAGTCCATAGTGCTAAATAAATAACAAGACTCTTGTAACATTGAGCTTCTAATGGTGTTGTTCTTGCTAAAGGTAACCCGGTCATCACCCACCTCCAAAGTCAACTTCCCATTTTTTACATCGATTAACGCACCCGCGGTGTGTAAAAATGGCTTACCCAATATAATAGGGGATTGTAAGTCCTCGACCATATCAAGTATGAGGAATTCAACGGGTATGAAAAACTTGCCAACTTTGACAGACACATCTTCTAAGGCACCTAAAGGTCGGTTTTAAAAAACGGTCCGCCATTTGCAAAGTGATATTAGTGTATTTTAAAGCACCCATGTTAAGTTTTTCACAAATGGTATAGGGCATGACGCTTACACTAGCACCTAGGTCAGAAAGGGCCTTATCAATGGTATATGTGCTTATAGTGCAAGGAATATAATAACTACCAGAAGTTTCAGGGGAGACTTATTTTGTAAGAGTGCACTACACTCTTCGGTGAAAGCAATGGTCTAAACCTCTTTGAAGGATTGCTTCTTTGAGAGGATTTCCTTCATAAACTTTGAGTAGGAAGGGACTTGGATAAACAATTCAATAAATGGGACGGTAACTTGTAAATTCATAACAACTTCCAAGAACTTACCAAACTTACTCTCTTCCTTGTACTTTGTTAGACGGTGGGAAAACGGCACTTGAGTTTTAACAACTTCACTTGGAGGAGCATCCTCTACATCTTTCTCTTTCTCAACCTTAATAGGAGCATCTACCTTCTTTGAAGTGGCATCACCCTCCTTAGCATTAGGAGAGACCTCTTTCTCAACAAGCACCTCGTCACTTTTTTTGGTATCAAGCTTACTCTTTCTCTTATGCATTAATAAGCGGTGAGAAAATGGCACAAGAACCTTAATAGGAGGCTCTTCACTAGCCTTCTTTTGAGCATCTCCCCCAAGCTTGGACTTTTTAATAAGCACTTCATCATCCGAAGTCATGGATGGCCCATCATAGCTTGTGCCACTTCTCAAAGAAATAGCATTAACGGTCTCATGTGGTTGCGCACCTTGGGGTGGTAGTTGGCCGGTCTTCCTTGAAGAGCTAAATGCGGCTAATTGAACCATTTGATTTTCTAGCATCTTGATAGAGGTAGTGTGGTATTGATCACTCTTTTGTATTTGGGCCAACATTTTCGTTTGAGTCTTAGCCATTTGCATTACCAAGTCCTCCTGTTTACCCTCCTTGGTCATTTTGTTGGGCATTTTGAGGTGGTGAACCTTGTGGTTGTTGGAAGTTTTGTTGCGGTGGTCTTTGTTGTTGGTTTTGAAAACTCGGCGGATTAATAAACCTTTGTTGTTGAGGGATGAAGTTATTTTGTGGTTGGGGCACAAAATTTTGTTGGGGTTGAGGGTTAAGCACATTGTTGCTTTTGTAAGATTAGTTCGGCTGAAATTTTGTGTTTGGGT
This sequence comes from Silene latifolia, assembly GCF_048544455.1. Taxonomy (NCBI): domain Eukaryota; kingdom Viridiplantae; phylum Streptophyta; class Magnoliopsida; order Caryophyllales; family Caryophyllaceae; genus Silene; species Silene latifolia. The sequence goes on from NC_133532.1 coordinate 29,923,093, forward strand.
TGTATGTATTTGATAATGTACCAAGTGGATAAGAACTTTGTCTAAAAGCTTGATACGTACATACCTCCCCCATAGTATCTTGGCATAGAGCGGTGCAATGACCCGCATCTCCACAACCTTCACAAACAACAATTTGGCTAGTAGAGGACAAGATATTGAGTTGAATTGCATTTTGAGCCTCCAACTTTTCTTGGAGCAATAAGATTTCAGCTTTCAAAATGGTAGTGTCGGAAGCTTCCTCTTTACCTTTGACGGGTGTACTCCGAGAGTTGACATATTGGGCGTCATGAATCGCCATGGATTTAATTGTGGCATGAGCAATATCCATGTTGGCGGAATCAAGAATTCTTCGGGACTCGGCACAACATCCATTGTAGAATGTTATAGCTAGGAACCAAGAATCCAACCCATGATGTGGGCATTGCCTTTGCAACTCCTTGTACCTCTCCCAAGCTTCATATAAGCTCTCAAGAGCTTGTTGATCGAATCCAGTGATTTGGCTCCTCAAAGTTTGAGTTTTTTTCCGTGGAAAAAACTTTTGATAGAAAGCAAGAGCCAACATTTCCCAATTTGTGATTCCCATGGCGGTGCGATCAAGGCTATTGATCCATAACTTTGCCATGTACTTCAAAGAGAGAGGGAAAAGTATTTCCCTAATTTGGGCTTGAGTGATACTCGTTTGCCGAATCATGGAGCAATAGTCACATAACTTTTGCACATACAAATTATGATCCTCCAAAGGACTTCCCCCAAATTGCTTCCTCTCCAAAAGGCTAATAAAAGACGGTTTGATCTCGAATTCTGGGGCGGTAATTTGAGTAGTAGTAATACCGGCTGGAAGCATAGCCGCGGTGGGCTTGGAATGATTGGAAAGTTTCACCATCTTTTTAGTTGGAGATGGTGGTGGTGGTGGAGATGATGAACTAGAAACCTTATCTTCTTCAAAAGCTTTACGATCGTCTAAGTAAGACTTTGTTGCAGTTTCAACTTGCACGGGAGAAGCGGCTTCTTTAACTTCTTTTAAAAAATGTCGTTTTCTACGCAAAGTTTTCTCGGGCTCAGAATCCGGTGAAAGCAAATCTCCAGTACGAGACAACAATCTCAAGGAGTTTGTAAGTAACTGTCTCAAGGAACAAGTGTTTCTCAAGACAAAAGAAAACAAGATAGAAATCGACAAATCTAAACGCAATAAAACCTTGCTCCCCGGCAACTACACCAAAATTTTATAGGTATTGAATTGTAAATTTATGATGATTTTGTGATTAATGTAAACAATTTATCAACTAAAATGATGAACAATAAGAGTAAATAATGTTGTGATATTATTGATCAAAAGCTTAATTTACAACTATACACAGTATGCTATTTGTATACAAGTGTAAAATATCTACATTTGAGAAAAATATCTGTAACAAACTTGTGTAACTGACTGGTGACAGTCTGTAACTCTAATAGACTATCCCTGCACCGTTAGTGCTGATGTGGAGGAGCTATCCATAAGCTTCTAGGTAATGAGCTGAAGAGCAGACGCTTCATGGTGAATACTAGGACTGATGTTCTGTTTTGATCAGTGTGGCCTTACATCCAGTAGCGGATTATCAGTGGTATGAATGTACTAGTGGCAACACCCCCCCTTCAAGTTGGAGTCAGGTGGAGCTTACACAAGACCCAACTTGGCAATAAGATAATGATGCTGCTGTTCCCCAAGAGCCTTGGTCAATACATCAGCTAATCTGTTGAGATGTGGAAAAATAGGAAGTTTTGATTAGTCCTGATGTGATGTGCTCTCTGATGTAATGACAGTCCAATTTGCCGTGCTTGGTTCTTTCATGAAAGACGGGGTTCTCTGCAATGTACTGTGCAGCCTTGTTATCACAATACAATGTAATAAGTGTAGGAAGAATGATGTGTACATCCTTCAACAGTTCATTAATCCATAAAATTTCACTTGTTGTCTGACTTATACTCTTGTATTCCAACTCAGCAGATGATTTACTGACTGTAGCCTTGTAGATACCTCATTTCTACACCTTTCGCCAACCACCCAGTGATGATTGGGCCGCATGTTTGGTACACGAAATGATTTATAACAGTCCGTAATTTTATCATTAGGTGATAGCTCAAACACTTGTGTTTAACGTTGGTCATTTTCTACGCGCCAATACGGTCGTTTTGACAGTAATTAGAGTTCATTTAGAGTCCGGGTAAAAAACCGCTTCATTTTCTAAGAAACCGTTTAAAATGCCGAGTCGGAAATGTCCAGATTTTTATTCCATAATTAAATTTTATATCTTTTGGTAAAATATCTTCCATATATCATATTTTATGGAATAAGGAAGTAGGGATCTACCGCAATTCCATAATAGAAACGCGGAAATCTTTCTTCCGCGGGAGAAAACCTCTGGGGAAATGATGCAGCAGGTGCTGCGCCTCTTGGAAGGACCGCAGCAGCTTCTGCGCCTATTCTCCAGCCCGTTTTGCCAGTTTACGGAATATTTCAGTGATTTCTTTCCAAAGTTTGTGTCATTCCAAAACTCTTCACATTTTTTTTTGGTATAAATAGAGACCTTTGGTCTCCATATTTTTCATGCGAGTGTCCGCCCTTCTCTTCTCTCTTTCCATTCTAGACCTTGCTCTAAGCTTTCGACGCCTACGTTCTTGATCAATCGACCAGGTAAGCTCAGATCATTCTGAGTACCAGTCACGTTGCATGACCGACCAATTTGACCACTACACATCAATCAATTAATCTAAAATCCTCCAACGAGGGCACTTTCTACATACATTCGAGTCGAACAATAACTAAACATTAACTTAGTCAATCTCGTTTCGTCCAACATGTAACTCTGAGGTTGTAAATCCCATCTTTTTATTATATTTTATTTTTGTACCAATTAATGTAAGGTTTACGTCAAAAGTATATTTAAAACCGACTTAAAAAACCCTTTTATAAAACTGTTTTTTACGAAACAGCGGATATCAGACATCGAGAAGAAACGCAACAGCAGCTGCGCCTCTTCAAAAAGTCGCAGCATCTCTTGCGCCTCTTCCAGAGGCTGCCTCTGGTCATGCTCATCTTCTTCTTCCTCGAGTTTCCTTTGTTTCATTCTTTTCTTTTCTTTTTCTTATTTTCTTTCATTCCTTAGCATATAAACCATAATTTAATAACTCCTTTTCAATTATAACGTTTTATTTCGACTTAAATCCCTTGTAATTCAATGTTTGCGGGTTTTCGTCATTTAATCAAACCCGGATTGTAGAAGCTCGATTCGTTCATATCAGGTTTCAAGGATTCGTCTTTTGTACATAATTTCTTTATTCGATTTCAGTTTATCAAAGTTCTATTCAAATTCTTTTCAAGTTCGCTCCTTTGTAATTCTGACACCGTAAATAAGTCCAATTCGTTCCAACTCCTTTTAGTTCGTTTTAATCCGTTTTGATCGCTTTTATGACGATGCCAGATGTAATTAATCCGCTAAATCACTTCCACTTGAGTTTAATGTCAGTAATTAATCATAAATACACCAACGAACATTAACAGACCGCGGTTCTGACTTCACAACCAGAGCTCAACTCAACAACAGACGCAGGAATAGCCGCGCCTCTTCCAAGGGACGCAGCAGATGCTGCGCCTGTTCTGAGATGATTTCCGTCCCTGAACTTTCGTTCTCGCTTTGACGTAGTCTTTAATTACGTGTTTAATTAACTAATAATCGTTATATCGCCTTTAATCTGACCTATTTTATTACATTAATTTCTAACCCTTTTATTTTCCTTTCTTTTCATCTTCAAAATTCCGTCTTGAGTGTACTTTTGACTTAAATCAATTAAACCATTGTAATTCGTTGTAATTTCAATTATCTTTATTTATTTATCGTATTTGTTTAAGTATAACTTATTTACTTGTATTCACATGTAATCAATTCTAAATCCCAATTCGCCATTATTAATTGCCTAAATTATTTGTTCACGGACATAATATAATTCACATGCTAGGGTTAATCTGTGGATGTTGCATTGCATGCATATAATCGACGACATATCAAATATGAATAATTTCTCTAATCATTAGTAGAGGCCGCTATCGAGGCGGGCGGGATTAGGTTTTCGAATAAGGAACTTCCTAATACGTACCCTCACCCCTTACTCCAGATCTCTGTGAACATCCATGTTCATTGGCATCCACGAGAGTCATTCTAGACATAGAATGCTAAGGGTAACGAGTTCTTAGTGTTCATGTCACTACTTTGTGTCTTGACATGACACGAGGTATTCGAACGGTTCCAATTTTCCATAAAAATTGGTGGCGACTCCACAAATGCAGGCTTATTCAACCTTTCACCGGTTTCAATGCCTCAAAAATCGGTAACGGCCCATGACGTGCTTTGGCTATCCAAAGTTCCGTGGGAGAAGTGCCGCCGCCTTAAACACACAACGCGTGGGTGCATGCGGCGCGGGTGGCCCATGTCCACAGTTTGGCGACTCCGCTGGGGATGATACACTTTCGTGTTACCAAGGTGAAACTTGAACGAGGTTAGGGAATAGTTTATACGAGACAATTGTCGGTTTTCATTACTCGACCTTCTTAGGTCGTTTTATTCGGGCTTCCTAGGCTTAACCCAACCCATTCGACCATTCGTCCCGTTTGGGCGGTCCAAATTCTTATCTGGGCCTAAAGATAGATAGCGATTGATGTCAACCATACCGTGGTACATACTCTTGTTTGTATCAAGGGCTTTCACTACTCGAGGAAATGGACTAGGAACCGACCTTACTCTTGTTTGGCACGGAGCTCTCCACAGACCAGGGTTTGATTGCTTGGTATGACAACCCACCTTTTAAGCCAAAACCCTTTAAATGCACTCAGTATACTGTTATAATGCCTGTGTGAATGTTTGTATCATATACGTGATCACCATTTTGTAAAAAAACCATGACGAATTTTTTGTAAAATAAAATTCTTTTCAAAATATAAATATTTTCAAAAATGGCCTTAAATAGCACAAAATGAGTCGAAACTCTGTCCAAATGTCCAGTATAAATTCGGGCCTCAAAACCCATTTTAAAACCTCACTTCGAGTCAGCACTCCTAACTCTACAGTACGGTTGCCTAGGATAAACATTTTAAAATTTGTCATTTTCAAACCTCACTTGACACAGTGGCACACTCCCACTTCACGAGTCAAGTCTTTTTTGAGTAAGTGTGCTAACATGGCCGATCGTGTTTTGATTCGTCGTCGATCTTTTATCCCCAGTTTCCAAGATGCCTAGAATTAGTCACGCAAGCGTCAATGGACAATCCGAAAATGGTAATGATCTAATCCTAGCTGCGCTCGTCCGTCTCCAAACGAGCCAAGACCAAGCTTATACTCGCCTCAATGCTATTGAAGGCCGGATTATCGCTGTAGAAACTAGAATTCCTCCTGCAGAGAACGATATTCCTGACATGGTCGTGCATGATAACCTTCCACCATTTATTGGCAATCAGAAGTCAACCTTCCACCAGGTCCTAGTGAAGCTGAAAAGCGACTCCAATACTTGGAGGAGCACCTAATGTACCTTAAGGGAGATGACATCTACAGGAAGAATAATTGTAAGTATGAGGCGGTAAATGCTCAATTGCCAACCAACTTCAACATGACTGACATTCCAAAGTTCAAGGGGCATGAAAACCCTTTGAACCACATTCGTGCCTTCAAAGATTACATGTCTATCAAAAGCGTTAAACCAGAGATGATTTTAAGGATCTTTCCTTCATCTCTCGATACTATTCCTAAGCAATTGTTCTACTCTTTGAAACACAAGAAAATTGCTACCTGGGACGATGCCGCAATTGAGTTCACTAAACAATACGCGGATAATGCCGAAATCCAAGTCAATATGCGCACTCTAGATGTTCTTACCCAAAATGAGAAAGAAGGCTTCACCGACTTCCTAAGTAGGTGGAGAAAGACTAGCAGACAACTTGTTGAACGCCCAGACGAAGCCACTCTTGTGGAAAAGTTCGTGGATAATTTGAGACCTTTTTATGCAAACCATTTGAGGTACCAAAACATAAAGTCTTTGAACGACTTGACTGTGCTAGGAACGAGAATTGAAGACGATATCCGTAAAGGGCTCTTGTCCAAAACGGTAGGTCGCGGATATCAGGGTTCATCGAGTCGTTATTATGGCTCCACTAGCAAGACCGATGAAGTCAACCTTGTCGAATCATCTGCTAAGAAAAATAACCGACAGAGGAAATTTACCTATGTTGGTGAATCATATTCCACTGCTCTGAAAAGGTTGATAAAACAAGGTAAGCTCCAACCCATAAGACCTACACCTGACCTAGAGAGGAAATCCAAATTCTGGGATGAGAATGCATACTGCGAATATCATAGAGGCAAGGGACACGATATAGAGAAATGCTTCAAATTAAAACATGTCATTCAGGACAAGATTTAAGATGGTCGCCTACCCATACCTTCCGCAAGAAAGCCTAACAATACTCAGAATCCTCTTGGAATTATGACTATCAGAGAGGAAGAATCCACCTTGGATTGTTCACACCTCATTTCTCCAATTGAGGATGAGATTCATGCACTAGATGAAGGGACTTATTCTACCATCTCCCCTACCATTGCTGATTTTATCGTATGGGCAAAGAGTGTGAGTAGCCAAGTTTCAAAACTGGAAGCTGTAGTGGCATCTCTACACCTGAGGGAAATGTGCCACTGGCTCCAATTTTATCCCAAGAGTCCAAAATGCAAGAGGTAATCGTTGTAGTTGACAATCTAGTCGAGCAAATAATCAGTCTAGAAGCTGAAATCATAAGGTTGAGATAGCTCAGTATCGTCAATGGAATATGGGCGGATGATGATGAAGATGAATACCTCACAGAACACTATCTAGTCAAGGTTAGTGAGGACATAGTCAAAGCTAGCGAAGATCAAGATATATACCACCTTACTCGTTCAGGAGGTCCACATCAAAATGTCTCTCAAAATGGTCCTTTTGCTAATGGTCCAGTTACAAACACCAATGTCATCACCCCAAATGATGGCGAAGATACATCTTGACCCCATATTAAAGCAACTGCAGAAGACAAAGGCTGTTCTTTCAATCTGGTAATTAGTGCGAGTTCATTTCCCCATCGCCAAGCTTTACTGCAAGCATTGGTTAAATTGAACATAGCGCACAATTCTACCCCTGATGACGTAGTCAACCTAGTCTTCCAAGACTCAGTTAAACTAAGTAACCCAGTTACTTTTTCAGATGAGGATTTGCCTCCTTTCAATGCCAGCCATAACCTCGCTCTATACATTACTGTCACATGCTTAAAGAAGAACGTTCCAATGAATTTGGTGGATGATGGCTCCGCAGTCAACGTCATACCACTGAAGACAACATACAAGTTGGGCATGAAAGAATCGGATTGGACTCCTACCAACCAAGGTGTTCGAGCATATGATGGAACACGACGTAAAGTGGTAGGGCTAATTAACATCACTATAGCCACAAGACCGATCGAGCGAAAGGTTAATTTTCAGATAGTGGACATCGAGGCATCCTTCAATATACTTCTAGGAAGGCCTTGGATTCACGCTTCCAAAGCGAGAACATCCACCTTGCACCAGAAGATCAAAATTTCTCTAGATGGCAAAGTACTGACGATCACTTCGTCACCTATCAAGGCTGTGATAGAGAAAATGTCAAGCAATCAAGTAGTCACAGACCCAGTATACGAGCTTAGGGATTTCAGAGCATAAATCTTATAGAGAGTGAACTGGCACCTCTATACTTCAACCCATACTCCAATTTGGTGGTCAACCACATACTCAAGTCCTAGGGATACTTCCCAGGAACGCCATTAAATCCCATCAAGAAGAATACCATTACACCTTACAAAGAAGGAAACTCTTAAAAGATACCATTAGGTTTGGGATACAAGCCCACGAAAGCAGAAGCCTTAAAAATGCTTACTCAGTTCCAAAACCGTAAAGACAAAGGAATCTAGATGCGATCCTATTTCCCTACCCTAAATGGATACTTCATCAGGGAGCGGAATCAAGAATACTTTCATGGGTTTCCCGAACCTTGGCGCTATAAGGGGACACCACTAGCTGGAATCAAGGTCTTCCATGATTGCTACTTCATCCCTTCGGAAACGTTTCCTACCGTCAAAACTCGTCAAACACCTTGTTTAGACGAACAAGCCGATAGCCTTCTGGAGAAGACCGATTTGTCAGAGCAGCGTAGGATGAGATCATTACCATGATACTTCAAGATGACCATTTCAACCCAACAACGCTAATTACCGACACGAGCTCGAATCAGCAGAAAGGATGGAGAAATTCTATCAAGCCGACCAACATTCAAGGAAAGCTCTTCAAGGTCACTACTGGAGAAGGAGAGATGTTCATAGGAGAACCCGAAGACAATGAATTCGAGTCAGAGTCGGAGTCGGAGTCGGAGTCGGAATCAGAGTATGAGTCTAGAGAATTCGCTAGAGAGTCTTCTTCTGTCGTCACTCCCCATCCCATTGTTTCTCCTAGCATAACGTCACATAGTCACAACAGCTTGGGAAATGTCCCAGCAGCTGTCCCTTTACCGCCACTGACTACTGAAGAGATGGCTTCTTTGTTTCAGCTTTTTTCAAAATTTAATATGAATAAATGATATTTTCCTTACTCCTTGTGTTTTTCTGAATGCAATTCTATTTACGATGATAATGAGGATGATCCTAACCCAGACTCTGTCGAATTACCTACCTATATAATTAAAGAGATACTACAAGAAGGGGAAGGGGCACCAGTTATAAAGAACACCTAACCCATCAACGTAGCAACCGAACTAGAACCTCAAGAACTTAGGATAGGGACGATGATACCGTCGGGTACCAAAAATAAATACCTAAGTACAACTAACAGAAGCTAGCAGTAAGTAGGGTCGATATCCACAGGGAGATGGGAAAATGTCAGCTTTAACTAAGTCCGTAAAGGTAACCAATTTCTGGGGGTTAGAATCGTTTGTTCTAATCTAATGAGATTAAGAAAGAGAGGTAAGACAAAGGAATAAAGATTAAGCAAACAGAGAGAGAATAGCTAAGACAGTCGGTTCACCATGATTATTCAGTCAAGCAATCTAGGTCTCAGGTCAATGTAAATACGGTGTATGGGGCAGTGAATATCTCCTTCCGGTCTCAAATCGCCCTAAAGCACAAATAGCTTAGCTTCCGCCCTCACTACGTGCCCTAATGTTCGCTACAAGTCTCACCCTTTCCAATCTTCCGATCTAGGTCAAGGTTTACTGCGATTTGATGACTAATTGCGTCGACTTAATTTGACAGAAACAATTAGATGTAGCGATTAACCACATAAACTACACAAGCATTAAACCTAATAATTCTATTTACAATTCCTTCATAATCATGGATTCCCTAAATCTTAGCAAGAGAAATTAGTTATGCATTATTATTGAATTAACAACAATCATACATAAACAAGAGAAATTAAACATCGTAATAATGCAACGAAGAGATGGAAATAAAGCAATGGTAAACAAAGAAAGAGAAGAAATAAAGAACAATAAAGGAATTAGGATTAAGAAATAAAAGAGAGCAGTGATACCGATTACAAGAATCAAATCCGAGCAACAGTCTAGAGTAAGAGAGTGTAGAGAGTAGAGAGGAAGAGAGGAGTATCGTAGTCTAAGGAATGATCCCCCAGAAGTAACACACGTCCTACTTAACCTAATACAAATCCTAATTACAAAGCCCACTCGAAAAAAAGGCAAAAAACACGATTACAGGATGAAACCTCTTGATCGAGTGGAATTAAACCACTCGATCGAGGACATGATCAGCAATTCCTCTCGATCAAACAGAATTGGGGTTCGATCGAGAACTTCTTATCAGACATCTCGATCGTGTATGAAAACAACTCGATCGAGTGAATCTTCAAAGGATAAAGCATTCGATCGACTGAAAAGTGATCGATCGAGCTATATTAGCACGTAAGACGCCTTGACACCTTCCGAAATCAGCTCATGCGTCTTCAAAGTGATAGATTCCAAGCTCCGATTTCTTATTTCCCACAAATGCATGCAAATGAGACAAGTTTAGGCTCGATTAATCTTCTTTCTGGTCCGTACCTGCAATTTACACAAGACAAATCAAAGTAGACTATTCGGGGGTATTTATAGCTAGATGCTATATAAATAGTACAGAAATGCGTGTAAAAATGAGGTAAAAACCTGATATAAAATACACACATCAAATCTCCCCAAACCAAACCTTTGCTTATCCCTAAGAAAACTATGAATGCAACTAAAAACAGATAGTGGAACGGGACCAACTCATCAGCTACAAATCATCCACCCAAAACCAGTTTAATACAGCAACTAACAAGGTTGCAAGTGATAAGTGGAAACGAGTTAAATCAATGTCTCAAACTTACTGAACCGTCGACCTTGCAAGACTTATAAATATCAGACTCTCACGGATCGCTCATCACTCAAATTAAGCACAAGGCGAGTATATAAGTGAAAGATAGGAAGAAATAAAGACACTCACCTAACTCGACCTACAAGAACATGCATGCAGTTTAACATGAATAGAATCTCTATGACCATATATATGCATTCCAACCAAACTAATGACCAAGACACATGCCGAGGACTTACATTTGGGTAAGTGAGGTAATGGGTAAGAAGGGGCTAAAATGAATTTGGAAATGTGGAGTTAATAGCCAGGCTAGCAACAACGAATCCAAATTTTGAAACTACATCCCAACTTTATACTCAATATATATTTATACAAAACAGTGCAAATTGGATGCACTCAACCCACAATACACCATAAATTTGTCAACTCCCCATAAGATGTAAATAAGACATGGGAGTAAAAATCATCTATGCAACTTTTCATTTTTCCGCATATGATTTTTTCTTTCTTTTTCATATTTCTTTTTCCAATTCTTTTCTATTGCTTCTTTTTCTTTTCACAGCATTTTTCACAATTTTTTCTTTTCATTCCCTTTAACTCTTCTACTGACTTCTAAAATAAGAGATGTAACCAAACTGCAATAAAATTTCCCAAAAAGCTACTCATTACTAGCTTGGCTAGGGTAGGCAAAATTATAGATTGTAGCTAACAGGACAAAAAGGCAATTTGGCTTTGTGAGGCCCATGGGTAGAATGAAATAAAGGGATCTGCCTCTCCTAACATGTGTCACCTTCCACAGACCAAATGCATACATGTATTAAGAAGACTGAATTCATGCTTATGTAAATTGAGGTTACATGCCTTATAGAGAGAACTACTCACATCCTACATGAAACCGGTCATGAATGTCACCAGTTTATAAAACTCTAACCTCAGAATGTAATGTAGCTTGCCAATACGTGAGTCAAGTCTATTCGTTCAGATAAGAGAGAAACAAAAACTCGTAGATTATGCTTATTACCATGCCAACAAAATGTTAAGAATATGCAGGGCAAGGGTAAGGACTCAAAGTAGCGTCAAAGTTCAAACGTTCCGACTCAAAATAAACGTGAATTTTTTTGAATTATATGTGATTTTCTGAATTAAACACAATGATGCATGCGGAAATGAATAAACGTGCAAACGAAAATGCAAGAAAACATGCAGACATAGATATGGATGCATACCTCCCCAAACCAAACCATATAATGCCCTCATTGTACCAAAAATAGGGAAAGAAATGCAAACTAAGGAGAAAAGGATAGCGGGAGTCGTAAAACTTACATGACGGCATAAAGGGGGACCTCCCCAAACCGATCATGAACATGGGAGGTCATGGGTAAGCACATAGTAGCTCAAAGGTCGAAAAACAGCAGCTAGACCATGATTCTACTCGCTCGAACAAATCAGAATGGTTCGATCGAGAGGATTGGGTGTCAAAAGAACTCGATCGAGAGGATATGTTACTCGATCGAGAGAATGGAATTTGCAGCATTTCGATCGAGGACAGCAGATGCTCGATCGAGTGAATTTCTTAGCAAAAGTGCTCGATCGAGTAGAAAAACCACTCGATCGAGCTACCTCACCTGCAAAACGCATATAAGAAGTGTAGGAATTGCGAGAGACGCATAGTTCGGCGTTCAAAGTTCAACACAAAGCTAAAAGAAAGGAAAAAAGTTTAACTAAAGTACAACAAAATAGTCTGGGTTGCCTCCTGGAAAGCGCAGGTTTAAGAGGTCCCGCACGACCTTTCTGGCTTCAATTAACTGGCGCATCAAGCTCGTCGAAATACAAGACTTCAACACAGTTGTCTGCATCACTTGCTTCGTGGTAATGCTTCACATATTGCCCATTGACCTTGAACCTATTTCCCTCAGGACCTTCTAGCCCAACAGACCCAAATTTAGCGATAACTGTCACTGTATAAAGGCCACTCCACCTGGACTTCAGCTTACCAGGAAATAATTGCAGTCGGGCGTTAAACAGCAACACCTTCTGCCCGACATGAAATTCTCGAGGTAAGATCCTTTTGTCGTGCCATCTCTTTGTCTTTTCCTTGTAGATGCGTGTGCTATCATAGGCATTAAGCCTAAACTCCTCCATTTCATCTAGCTGCAATAGACGGTTCTGACCACACAACTTAGGATCAAAGTTAAGTTAACGAATTTCCCACCAAGCTTTACATTCTAATTCGACAGGTAAATGACATGACTTCCCATAAACTAACCGATAAGGTGATGCACCAATCGGCGTCTTAAAGGCAGTCCTATAAGCCCATAATGTGTCTTCTAGTTTAAGACTCCGGTCCTTCCGTGATTTAGATACTACTTTAGATAAGATCTCATTTATCTCGCGATTAGAGACCTCGACCTGACCACTAGTTTGGGGATGATACCCCAAACCACGCCGGTGTTGAACACCAACCTTAGACAAAATGGAAGTTAATTTCTTCTCTTTAAAGTGCATTCCCCCATCACTAATGACGACCTAGGGACGCCAAATCGGGGAAATATAATCTTTTTAAACATCTTAATCACGGTCTTGGCATCACTATGGGGTGAAGCAAATGCCTCCACCCACTTAGACACATAATCAACAGCTACTAAGATACACATGTTACCTTTACTAGATGGGAATGGTCCTTGGAAATCGATGCACCAGACATCGAAAACCTTAACCTCTAAGATACCATTTTGTGGCATCTCGTGTCTCTTTGAAATGTTCCCTGATCGTTGGCAGGCATAACAAGCTGAAACAAAAGCCTTAGCATCAGCAAAAAAAGAAGGCCAATAGAAACTAGACTGAAGTACCTTAGCCACGGTGCGCGATGGACCGTGGTGACCACCATAAGAGGATGAGTGACAGCCTTCCAAGATCATATTGGTCTCCCACTGCGGAATACACTGTCTGTAAAGACCGTCTGCACATTCCTTAAACAAATAAGGATCATCCCAGAAGTACTGCTTAGCGTTATACAGAAAACGCTTCCTCTGCTGATGAAAAAGGCCAGGCGGCAGTGTGCCACTGACAACGTAATTAGCTAGATATGCATACCAAGGATCTTGGTAAACAATAGAAGACAAAACAGCAAACAAAGAATCATCAGGAAAAGAATCATCAATAGGTAAAGAATCTTCTCTCTCTTGCCGTGACAGTCTAGATAGATGATCAGCTACAACGTTCTCAGCACCTTTCTTATATTTAATCTGTAAATCAAACTCCTAAAGAAGGAGTATCCATCTCAATAGCCGTGGTTTAGCTTCCTTCTTAGCAAGAAGGTGTCTCAGCGCTGCATGGTCAGTAAAAACAGTAACTTCTGACCCTATCAGATAAGAACAAAATTTTTCTAAAGCATAAACCACAACCAACAGCTCTTTCTCTGTAGTGGTGTACTTCACTTGAGCCTCATCCAGAGTTCGGCTCGCATAGTAAATTGCATTCAAAGCTTTGTCTTTCCTTTGGCCTAACACCGCTCCTAGTGCAGAGTCACTAGCGTCACACATAATCTCAAACGGCAAATCCCAGTCGGGAGGCTGTATAATCGTCGCCGAAATCAAAGCCTGCTTTAACCTGTTAAAAGCAGAAAGGCACTCATCAGTAAATACAAACGGGGCGTCCTTAAGCAGCAACTGTTTAAGTGGTTTAGCAATTTTTTAAAAATCCTTGATAAACCGGCGATAAAAGCCAGCATGACCAAGGAAGCTCCTCACTCCTTTAACATTAACATGAGGAGGTAATTGCTGAATCACTTCCACTTTTGCTTTGTCAACTTCTATTCCCCTGTCAAAAACTAAGTGCCCTAAGACAACTCCCTCGTTGACCATGAAATGGCACTTCTCCCAGTTAAGCACAAGATTTACCTCAATGCAGCGCTGCAACACTTTATCAATGTTAGACAGACAATTAGAAAAATCACTTCCATAGACACTGAGGTCGTCCATAAAAACTTCCATAATAGACTCAATGTACTTTGAAAATATCCCCATCATGCACCTTTGAAATGTGTCAGGGGCATTACACAAACCAAAAGGCATCCTACGATAAGCAAAAATGCCCTGAGGACAAGTAAAAGTAGTCTTAGCCTGATCGTCTGGATGAATAGGGATCTGAAAGAACCCTGAATATCCGTCCAGATGGTCGGACTAAATCTTTTCGGTAACTTGTCGTTTAGGAGCACCTAGACCAAAAAACAATTTATAGCTTCACAAACAACTCTACAATTAGTAAAGAGGCAAGTAAAGGTCGGATCCCAAGGGACGGGAATTGAGATGAGATTTCTATTGAAACTAGTGGTGTCTTAGGGGTGTCACAATTTGGGTTGATGTAGAAGGTCACTAAACTAAATAGCAATGAAAATAAACAAGCAAGATGAACTAAAAGGGTTGTAAACAATTGATAAAAAGCACTAGGGTATCATGGGGTCATAGGGGATTCATGGGAATTGATCATACAAACATGTTCTCAAATTATAAGCAAGCAATTATTGTTGTGATGGATTGAGTTGGGTTATATCTTACAATCCTAGGAAAGTTTGGGTCCCGGAGCCGAATCGATTAGATTATACAACACCTACAAGTTGACTTAGTCTTCCCTACTCAACAACAAGCATGGTCTAATGAGACTCGAGTTGGTTTATGTCTTAGAAGTCTCATTGAAAAGATAGGTGATGGGTAAAAAATGCAAGGATTCATAGGCTCGCATTTCATCAAACATAACATGTGCATGAGTTGAGATCAAAACAAGCAAGCAAATAAACCATGAAAGCATATTAATTTAAGCATGAATCATTCCCCATGTTGGTTTCCCCTAATTACCCATTAACCCTAGCTAGGTCACTACTCACTCATTATCATGTTGATCATGCTAGGAAGGTTGTCAATCATACCAACAAAATGAAACATGATGAATAAATGAAAGTAATTAACAATAATTAAAAAGGGATTAAGAGATTTATACCTACTAATGATTCCAATAATAAAGCAAAGAATAAAAGAAGTACTTGATGCTTGATTGAGAGGTTGTCAATCTCCCAATAATAACCCAAATAATCTTCAATTGCCCAAAATAAAGGATGAACAAAAGAGAGATTAAGGAAATAAAACTTGTATTAAAACTTGATTAATTGTTGATTACAAAACTAAAGAGAGATTTGATTGATATTAACTACTCTAAGAATTGATAAGAAGAACATGCTCTTCCAATTAGACTAATGGGGTATTTATAGTGGAAATTAGGTGGATGCATTAGAGTTAACAAAGGGCTTAAATGACGATTAAGTCCCTACTTAAGGAAACGCCGGTATTTTCTGAAGGATGGGCATCTTTCTTGAAGCTTGAAGAAACGAATTTGCGCTGTCTTGGAATCCGTGCGTCTTAGCCTCGGGATGGGCGGATTCGTGAGTCTCTGCCCGGGCGTCTTTGGAAGAAGACGGGCGTCTTCTGATAGCTGCTGCCCGAGCGTCTTTGATGGAAGACGCACGGATTATGGTGCTGGGGACGGGCGTCTTCTTGACAATCCGCACGGATTGCTGCTCAGCCTTGTTTCTTCTTCTTTTCTTCCCTTTTCTTCATAAAATCCTTGGGGATTTCCTTGGGGATGCAAGGATCTTTCCTCATCATTGCCCAACTACTATAATATGTACAAAGGCCTTCTAATCTTGTCTCTCCTTGATGCTTGGTCATTGAATTTAATCAATTTAGTCTCATTTTGCCATGAAAATGCAAGGTTTGCACTCCTTTCCTACCAAGGACACAAAACCTCAAAGAATATGCAAAACAAAGAACTAAAGACAATAAATGACCCAAATATGCACTAAAAAGCATTGGAACAAGGCTAATTCGGGTACTAAATATGCTCTAATTATGGTCACATCAAATATCCCCAAACCGAACCTTTGCTCGTCCCGAGTAAAGAGGTGACAAAGACTAGGACCATTATTTAAACTAACCTAATAACATAGCCGACATGCGACAATTAGCGGGTCTCACTCCGCCCCTTCAACTCACAACAAGACAACCATGAGGTAGGATGCCTTCTTGCAAGGCAAGGTGGGTCTTGCCAAAATGGCGACACATCCAAACATTAAGCACACAAAAATCAAATAATGGATGCATCTACAAAAGGAATAGCCACTTCCTCATCAAGTGGCGAAGTCAACTAAAAGAGAACAAATTTAAGAGCATATATTACGTCACAAATACTAGTTCAACAAATCACTAAGGCTAAGAGGATGGCACTAAATCACCTCCAAATGGTGTTAAACTAGACTACTTTCATCCTCAATTTCCAAATACTTTCGTCAAGAGTGATCGGATGGTGTGGAATGATGATCCCCATGATGCTAGTAGCATATGACATGACAAGTCTCGAGTTCTCTACAAAAGTAAAGGTCATGGATCGTCCCAAGCTCGACAAAGTGGCTTGACAAAAAGGCTTTTTGGGAATGAAATGCTCAAATCGTTGTAAACAAGGGTGGATATGACTAGCATTCAACTTTCACATTTCAAAAATTAGAGATGGAGTTTGTCCCTTCCGTGCTAATGTCCTTTGCTTTCGCCAATCGCTTATTAGGCAACCGGTTAACCTCTAGACAATAGCTTTTCGGGGTGATAGTCACTCTGTCTCTGGGTGGTTGAATTCACAACCGTGTGGGGGCCCAATTCAATGGATCCCTCTCCAAAGCACATCGAAGTGGTACGCCTCCTTCAAAACAACTAAAATTCTCAATATTTCAACATTTCATAACATTTGAGGTTTCCTTGGCAATAAAACGTTTCCACATAACAAAATCTTTGAAATGAGCACTTCAAACTTATTGATAGAAAGTATTTTTGGGTTGCCATACCACAAGGTCAATCAAGGTCACCTAGACAAGTTAACCAAGTCCACATCGCATCACGAGGTTGGATAGGTGACTCACATGCAAACCCTTGACTAGGCTTTGGGTCATGGGTCGAAAGACACTAGTATGACACAATCTAGGGTGTTTTGCAACCATTTTAGTAGGCGAAGTCTTAAGTTGAAAAAGTATTTGTAATGGCTTAGTTGCTCTTGTCAAAGTTCCCAATTAGGCACTTTTCAAAATATTTCATCTAAATGCAACTATATGCCATGATGCAACTATTATATACATCGTAATGCATATGATTCTACCAACTAATATGACATATAAACTAAATGCAAGTCCTAAGTTCACATTGTTATATCGCTTTAATCAAAATAAAGCCACATAGTCATTAACATAAAGAGGAAAAAGGAAATTGGAAAGATCATACCATGCGGTCTTCATGATCCTCATGTCTCGGATGTGGCGTAGTCGATCAATGTGAATAAGGATAGAACAAACACAATATATACAATAATATATACATGACTACACTACACAGGAAATGAACATGTTTTTGGTTTTTCAATTTTCAAATTTTTATGATTTTTCGAAATTTTTCAATTTTTTTGGATTTTTGAATAAAAGTTAGATTAGAATTCCCCATCCCCACACTAATATGGGCATTGTCCTGAATGGCCAAAATGATGGGAAATTATGCAAACATGATGCATGATTTCTACAGTAAATGCAAGCTACACTAATCTACACTACATGATGCATGGTTTTTTGTTTATGACGGAGAGGATAATTTAGATTACCTCTCGTTGTGTATGTATCTACTTCCCCAAACCGAGTTAGACATTATTGCTCATGTCCTAAGGTTGGGTGTAGTTCATGCACACACGATGCAATGCACACACGAAGGACACAAAACCTCAAAGAATATGCAAAACAAAGAACTAAAGACAATAAATGACCCAAATATGCACTAAAAAGCATGGGAGCAAGGCTAATTCAGGGACTAAATATGCTCTAATTATGGTCACATCACCAGATAACAAAAAAACTTATGAGAAGCTAACCTTTCTACCATCTGATCAATGAAAGGAAGGGGAAAATGATCTTTCTTGGTGGCGGCGTTCAGCTGTCTGTAGTCGATACACATCCGCCAGCCAGTTACTACTCTAGTAGGTATTAACTCGTTTTTGTCATTCGTGGCCACAGTAGTCCCTCCTTTCTTAGGAACTACCTGAACCAGACTCACCCACTTAGAATAACCAACAAAATAAATAATATTTGCGTCAAGCAGCTTCATTACCTCAGCCATCATAACGACTTGCATCTTTTGGTTCAGCCGGCGCTGACCCTATCTGCAAGGCTTTTGATCCTCCTCCAGCTCGATCCTTTGCATACAAATATCGGGACTAATCCCCTTGATGTCATCCAAAGAGTAACCCATAACTTTCCTGTTTTTCTTAAGCACAGCTAACAAAGCAGTCAGCTGATCATCATCAAGTTTAGCACTAATAATGACTGGATATTGCTCGGTATCATCTAAGAAGGTATATTTTAGATGAGAGGGAAGAGGCTTACGCTCGAGTGCCTTTACCTCTATGGAGCAAAGGGTACTGATCATCTGTTTCACTTTCTCTCACTCAGCGTCGGTGAGTTCATGCTCATCTAAAGCGGCTTCGAGCAAATCCAACACAGCGTCATTGTTATCTGGGTCATCTGCACACTCATCCAAAAGCATTAGAGCTTCTAGTGGGTCCTTTATAAACGAACCCGACCAGAAGTCATAGACAGACTCGTCAACAATATCAACAGAATAACATGTATCCTCTATCATTGGACGAGCCAAAGTACTAGGCTGACTGAAAGTAATTGCGTCATCCCCCACTACAAGAGTCAAACGCCCTTGTTTGACATCAATAATGGCCTCAGCTGTACATAAGAATGGCCTTCCTAGTATAATTGGGGCCCGGGTATCCTCAGCTATGTCTAAAACAATAAAGTCTACTAGTATAAAGAATTTGCCTATTTTCACAGGCACGTCCTCTAAGATACCCAAGGGTCGTCTTACAGATCTATCAGCCATCTGTAACGTAATGTTAGTCATTTTAAGGTGACCCATTTTCAATTTCTTGTAGACAGATAGAGGCGTGACACTGACACTGGCTCCTAAATCACAAAGAGCCTTATCTATTACTTCATTGCCTATAATAGAGGTAATAGAGAAACTACCCGGGTCTTTCATTTTAGGTGGAGCCTTATTTAAAATTAAATTACTAGACTCTTCCAAAAAAGCAACAGTCTCAAATTCACTTAGCTCTCTCTTACGCGTCACAATATCTTTCATAAATTTAGCATAAGTAGGTACTTGGGTAATAAGTTCGGTAAAAGGGACGGTTACCTGGAGATTCTTGACAACGTCCACAAACTTACCGTACTGTCGCTCAACCTTGGCGTCCTTCAGACGTCCTGGATAGGGTACTCTGGTAGCAATGAGTGGACCCGCAACTTTCTCTTTACCTTTATCAGCACGTAACACCTCCACAGCAGGGGTAGAAGACACGGTAGCGGAATTAGATATTAAATTTGAACTTCCGCTGGTTCTGGTGCTCGATCGAACACATTTGTCACTCGATCGAATGGTTTTTTCAGGAAAATTACTCGATCGAGGAGTATGGACCTCTCGATCGAGATCCTCAATTTCAGCTTCTGTCGATCGAGTCCCAGATCACTCGATCGAACAACTTTGACTACCAAATCACTCGATCGAGAGGAATTAACTCCTCGATCGAAGTCTTCAAATTGGGCACTTCTCGATCGACCAGGTATTGTACTCGATCGAGTAATGGGGGAAGCTAAATCACTCGATCGAGCTATATTTTCACTCGATCGAGCTGCAGGATGATATTCAGCAGGGATATCGTCTATTAGCTCCTCTAACTCGTCATCCCGGTTATCATCGGTTTTCCCGACCCCGTCTTCCGACATTTCCGGTCCATCATAAGTAAGACCGCTTCAGAGATTAATGGCATTGATTGGGTCGCACGAGGGTGGTCGGTTTGCTTGGTTTTGCACGAGTGTTAATTGTGCAACTTGCTCTCTTAGCTCCACAATAGCGGTATTATCCTTGTTGCATTGCTCTCCAAGCTGTTGCGTTAAGTTCAATACCAAGGATTTTAATTCGGCTAACTCTGATGCGATCCCGCTAAGTGTTCACAAATTAAGATGTGGTCGTTGGGTCACGGTCGAATCAAAACACAATTTATAGCTCCACAAACAACTCTACAATTAGTAAAGAGGCAAGTAAAGGTCGGATCCCAAGGGACGGGTATTGAAATGAGATTTCTATTGCAACTAGTGGTGTCTAAGGGGTGTCACAAATTGGGTTGATGTAGAAGGTTACTAAACTAAAATAGCAATGAAAATAAACAAGCAAGATGAATAAAAGGGGTGTTAACAATTGATTAAAGGCACTAGGGTGTCATGGGATCATAGGGGAATCATGGGATATGATCATACAAACATGTTCTCAAATTATAAGCAAGCAATTATTGTTGTGATGGATTGAGTTGGGTTATATCTTACAATCCTAGGAAAGTTTGGGTCCCGGAGCCGAATCGATTAGATTGTACAACACCTACAAGTCGACTTAATCTTCCCTACTCAACAACATGCATGGTCTAATGAGACTCGAGTTGGGTTATGTCTTACAAGTCTCATTGAAAAGATAGAAGATGATAGTAAATGCAAGGATTCATAGGCTTAGCATTTCATCAAATATAACATGTGCATGAGTTGAGATCAAAACAAGCAAGCAAATAAAACATGAAAGCATATTAATTTAAGCATGAATCATTCCCCATGTTGGTTTCCCCTAATCACCCATTAACCCTAGCTAAGAGACTACTCACTCATTATCATGTTGATCATGCTAGCAAGGTTGTCAATCATACCAACAATATGAAACATGATGAATAAATGAAACTAATTAACAATAATTAAAAAGGGATTAAGAGATTATACCTACTAATGATTCCAATAATAAAGCAAAGATAAAAGAAGTACTTGAATGCTTGATTGAAAGGTTGTCAATCTCCCAACAATAACCCAAATAATCTTCAATTACCCAAAATAAAGGATGAACAAAAGAGAGATTAAAGAACTAAAACTTGGATTAAAACTTGATTAATACTTGATTACAATATTAAAGAGAGATTTGATTGATATTAACTACACTAATTATTGATAAGAAGAACATGCTCCTCTAATTAGACTAATGGGGTATTTATAGTGGAAATTAGGGAGGATGCATTAGGGTTAAATAAGGGCTAAACTAGTAATTACACTTTTTAAGTTGAGCAAGGAGGAGCCGGTATTTTCCGAGAGAAGGGCTTCTTTCTTCGTAGCTTGGAGAAGACAATCCGTCTTTGTCTTTGGAATCCGGGCGGAATAGGGTCGGGACGGGCGGATTCTGGCGTTGGAATCCGAGCGGATTCAGGGGAATCCGGATGGATTGTGGAGGTGGAATCCGAGCGGATTATGGCAAAGCCGCTCGGATTGTGCTGCTGCGGGACGGACGGATTGGTGACAATCCGCTCGGATTGTCAGTCAGCAACAAATCTTCTTCTTTTCTTCCCTTTTCTTCACAAATTCCTTGGGGATTTCCTTGAGGACTCAAGGATCCTTTCTCAACTTTGCTCTTCTACTATAATATGTAAAAAGGCCTTCTAATCTTGTCTCTCCTTGATGCTTGGTCATTAAATTCGATCAATTTAGTCTTGTTTTGCCATGAAAATGCAAGATTCTCACTCCTTTCCTACCAAGGGATCAAAATCTCAAAGAATATGCAAAACAAAGAACTAAAGATAAGAAATGACCCAAATAGGCACTAAAAAGCATGGGAACAAGGCTAATTCGGGGGCTAAATATGCGCCAATTATGGTCACATCAAATATCCCCAAACCGAACCTTTGCTCGTCCCGAGTAAAGAGGTGACAAAGACTAGGACCAATACTAACCTATCCTAATAATATAGCCGATATGAGACAATTAGCGGGTCTCACTCCGCCCCTTCATCTCACAACAAGACAACCATGAGGTAGGATGTCTTCTTGCAAGGCAAGGTGGGTCTTGCCAAAATGGCGACACATCCAAACTTTAAGCACACAAAAACACATAATGGATGCATATACAAAAATAATAGCCACTCCCTCATCAAGTGGCGGAGGCACTAAAGAGGAACAAATTTAAGAGCATGTAATCCTTCACAAATACCAGTTCAACAAATTACTAAGTCTAAGAGGATGGCACTAAATCACCTCCAAATGGTGTTAAACTAGACTACCTTCGTCCTCAATTTCCAAATCCTTTCGTCAAGAGCGATCGGATGATGGTGGAATGATGATCCCTATGATGCTAGTAGCATATGACATGACAAGTCTCGAATTCTATACAAAAGTAAAGGTCATGGATCGTCCCAAACTCGACCAAGTGGCTTGACAAAAGGCTTTTTGGGAATGAAATGCTCAAATCTTTATTCACAACGGGTGGATATGACTAGTATTCAAAATTGTCCCCATTTCACTTTCACATTTCAAAAATTTAAGATGGGATTTGTCCCTTCCGGGCTAGTGTCCTTTGCTTTCGCCAATCGCTTATTAGGCAACCGGTTAACCTCTAGACAATAGCTTTTCGGGGTGATAGTCACTCTGTCTCTGGACGGCCGAATTCACAACCGTATGGGGGCCCAATTCAATGGATCCCGCACCAAAGCACATCGAAGTGGTACGCCTCCATCAAAACAACTTAAATTTCTCAATAATTCATAACATTTGAGGTTTCCTTGGCATTACATTACTTCCACATGACAAAATTTCTTTGAAATGAGCACTTCAAGCTTATTGATAGAAAATAGTTTTGGGTTGCCTTACCACAAGGTCAAACAAGGTCACCTAGACAAGTTAACCAAGTCCACATCGCATCACGGGGTTGGATAGGTGACTCACATGCAAACCCTTGACTAGGCCTTGGGTCATGGGTCAAAAGACACTAGTATGACACTATCTAGGGTGTTTTACAACCATTCTAGTAGGCAAAGTCTTAAGTTGAACAAGTATTTGTAATGGCTTAGTTGCTCTTGTCAAAGTTCCTAAATAGGCATTTTTCAAAACATTTCTAACATGCAACTACATGCCATGATGCAACTAATATAAACATCCTAATGCAAGTGATTCTATCAACTAATATGCCATATAAACTAAATGCAAGTCCTAAATTCACATTGTTATACCGCATCAATCAAAATAAAGCCACATAGTCATTAACATAAAGAGGAAAAAGGAGATTGGAAAGATCATACCATGCGGTCTTTAATATCCTCATGTCTCGGATGTGGCGTAGTCAATCAATGTGAACAAGGATAGAACAAACACAATATATACAAGACAATATATACAAGACTTCAAAAGGAAATAAACATGTTTTTGGGTTTTCAATTTTCAAATTTTTATGATTTTTGAGATTTTTCAAATTTTTTTTTTTTTTGGGTTTTTGAATAAGAGTTAAATGTTAGAATTCCCATCCCCACACTAATATGGGCATTGTCCTCAATGGCCAAAATGATGGAAATTATGCAAAGATGATGCATGACTTCTATACTAAATGCAATCTACACTAAGCTATACTACATGATGCATGGTTTTTGTTATGACGGAGAGGATAATTTAGATTACCTCCCGTTGTGTATGCATTAACTTCCCCAAACCGAGTGAGACACTATTGCTAATGTCCAAGGATGGGTGTAGTTCATGCACATACTATGCTATGCATGAAACTAATTTGTCATTTTGGATTTTGAAAATGGGAACAATAGAATCAGAACACCTCAATGGTACCGAGGTGTGAGTCCTCTAATGGGGCTAGGACTACTCCAACAATGATCAAAATTAAATAAAATACAAAGAGAGAAATAGACAAACCATGAGAGGGTAGGAGTCTCCAAGGCTTGCTAATCTTCCATCATGCTATCACCATCACTTCCCTCATGATAAGTGGTCACATTGCCACTTTCCTTGTCATTTGCTTCTTCACTTTCTTCCTCATCTTCCTCATCTTCATCTTCACCATCCTTTTCTTCTTCACTTGCTTCTTCCTCAATATTATCATCAACTTCTTCATCATTTCCAACAACCTCATTGTCACCCAAAATGACCCTAGATGCACCCGGAAATAGGACTTCTCTATCCGCCCAACTAGGCAAAGGACAAGATGGATCAAGTAGTCCTTGCCTAGCTAAATGTAGGAGGGGTGGATATTGAGCCAAGTAGGTATTTTTCCGATCTTCATAGGCTTGCTTGTGCATTGCTTGCATGAGAAGAGTCACATAGTCTTTCCCAACTTCAACTCCTTCCGGCTTGAACTCTTCATACTTAAAGGGGTAAGGTGGTATGACAATGGAAGAGGAGGGCATTTCAAGATCACCCTTTTGTTGTTGAATGATATACTCGGCCTCTTTGGAAAGGGGAAGTAGATAATTGGTCCGGTGGACGCTTAGACGACAAATCTTCGAAGGCAAGGTGAACGATCTAGCTTCACTAGTGAGCCATCCATACTTAGTGTCAAGGGGGTTATGGGCAACCCACTTGAACTTGTGAATCATAGTATGCATATCAACAAGATGGCCACCCTCCTTTACTTTGTACTTGTTATCCTTATTGAAGTTAGGATCAAAGTGCTTGGCTAAAATAGTGACTAGGCCGCCATTGACAATAACGGTCGTGCCCTTCTTCCCACAATCAATGTTGAGCCATCTATCTACCAAGAGCCTCAAAGAATTGTAAGGTTTGGTGTGTACTCTTCCAATATTCAAAGCCGATTCAAGGAGAATAAAATCAAGTCTTGTGAAATGGTTGGTATCTTTCCTAGCAATTATGGTGTTACCCACGACATTGTGCCATACTCTTATGCCCGGATGGTGGACCAAAAGAGCACGACTCGCATGAAAATCCTCAAATTTCTTCCCGGAGATTGCCTCTCAAAGAGGTTCGGGGTCATACTTTCCATAACTCTTAAAATAGCTCGGTTCATCACTAAGACCCAAAATTTCACCCAATTCTCTAAAGGTAATGCGTCTACTAACATTAGCTAGACGAAACTCGAGATTCTCCCTATTCTCAACTTTGGTGACTTTCAAAGAACTTAAAAATTCCAAGGTAAGGGAGGGGTATGTCAATTCCCTTGTTTCAAACAATTTCTTCAACCCTACGGCATTGAAAAAGGCTTTTGTTTGCTCAAGAACACCCAATTTTTCTAAGGTATCTTCACATATGAATTTGGTGGATTGTAATGACTTCATAGCAAACTTGACAAAGGTATTTCTATGGGTATCGGAAATAAAGTTACCTCCGGATAATGCAAAAGTTGATCAATTACCGGAGTAGAAGGTGTTGTTGCTCCCATAGAAGGTTGTTGTTGTTGTTGCACTTCCAAGTTTGATGTTGCTACCACCATAGCCAATGCTTTCTTTGTTTGAAGAGCCTTTTGCCTTTGTGAGAGTGCCTTAGCCTTTGGTGCCTTTGTTGCCTTTGTTGCTCCCTTAGTCCTTGCCATTGATGAACTAACCAAGAAAAGAATGAAAAATCTTCAATTTGTAGTATGCCCAAATCGATTTGAAGGTGAAAGGCTTTGCCTTTATGAAATCAAAAATCGACTCAAAGGTTGAAGATTTTGTGCTTGGTTTTGATTTTTGCTGAAGAAGGAGTGATTGATTTGTTGTTGGAAGGATGATTTGATTTGTATTTGGTGAATGTTGTTGAGGGTTTTTGTTTTTGTGATGGAGAGGATGAGGGTTTTGATGTTGTGGGTAGTGTTTATGAATGAATGAATGAATGAATGAAGGTGGGAGGGGTTTTAAAGAGACCGAAATTTTCGAATCTGCAGGGGCAATCCGTGCGGATTCTGCCCAATCCGTGCGGATTCTCGCTCTTTTCGGGCTTTGCAAAACTCGCCTAAAGACGGGCGGATTGGTGACAATCCGCTCGGATTTTTGCTGAACACGGACGGGCGGATTTGCTTAAAGACGGATGGATTTGATCCAGAAAATTTTGCTTGTTTTCCTCGGTTTGCAAAGACGGACGTCTTTCTTACAAGACGGACGGATTCTTCAAGACGGGCGGATTCTTCACAGGACGCCCGGATTCAGTCACAGTCAAGAATTTATCAAAATTCAGCTCAGCTCAGGACGGGCGTCTTTTCTGCAATACGCTCGGATTCTTCAAGACGGGCGGACTCTCAGGAATCCGCTCGGATTCTTCCCCTGTGTACACGGATTCAGTTCCATCCGTGCACATTGCATTTCCCATACCATTCTTCCATTCTTTCTTCAAGTCTTGTGTTCGTCATTGTAGGGGCACTACTAAGGCATGGATAGCCTAGGCAATAGCCATCCCCACACTAAGCTAAAAGCACTACACATCAATTGAAATTGTTAGTCCCTCCCTCACTTCTCTCAAACATGACAATTATTTTGATCAAAGTAAATAAAAATCCAAAGGTGACAAAAATGCAATACAAGAATTGAAATGTAAGTTAGGGAGTTAGAAATATTTACAAGTGGTGGTTTAGGGAGGACTCCACCAAACTCTCATTCTTGATGAGATGTCAAGGGGGCATGTCCAAGGTGTTGTTGATGTTGCTCAACACCTTGAAAAAGTAATCAAAGGCTTGTTCATTATCATGGTAGAGGTTCTCAATAGACCTTGGCCCTTGTTGTTGGTCTTGATCGATGGCGTTACCAATGTAGGGATTAAAAATCCCTTCAAATTCGTCGTCCCAAAGACCACAAACTTCATTGAGTTGATCATTGAAAATCTCTTGCTTAGATGGAGACAACTCTCCCAATTTCTTCTCTTGGCCAATGAGGCCATCTTCTTCTTCCTTGGTTGATTTTGATGGGCTTTGCAAGCTCTCCTTGTCACAATTCTCTTGCTCTTTGAATGGAGCATCTTCAATTTTCTTCTTCCATTGGAGTTCCGATTTCTTCCTCTCATCCTTTCGGCTATAATGATCGATCATGAAACATGGTTCATGCAAACGAGGAGCTCTCATAGTCTTGTCAAGATTAAAAGTTATGCTTTCATCTCCCACTTATAGAGTGAGCTCACCATGTTTCACATCAATCACCGCACCCGCGGTGTGTAGGAAAGGTCTTCCTAGGATGATTGGAATGTTGGAATCCTCCTCCATATCAACAATGACAAAGTCCACCGGGATGAAAAACTTCCCAATTCGCACGGGGACATCTTCCCATATCCCTAACGGTGTCTTCGTCGATCTATCGGCCATTTGGAGTGTAATGTTGGTGCATTTAAGCTCTCCCATCCCCAACCTTTTACTCACCGAGTACGGCATGACACTCACACTAGCTCCTAGATCACATAAGGCTTTGTTGATCGGTGTGTCGCCAATGGTACACGGTATTGAGAAGCTTCCCGGATCCTTTAACTTTGGAGGTGAAATCCCTTGAAGTATTGCACTACTCACCTTAGTGAAGGCGATAGTCTCAAGCTTCCGGATCGACTTCTTCTTTGTGAGGATATCTTTCATGTATTTCGCATAGGCCGGCACGTGATTGATTTATTCCGTGAAAGGAATTGAGACTTCCAAATTCTTCACAATTTCCATGAATTTTCCAAGTTGATCATCAAATTTGGGCTTGGCTTGACGACTTGGAAAAGGGAGTCTAATCACAATGGGCTCCTTCTCCTTGGCCTTGTCTTCATTTTTCTTTGAACTTTCTTCTTTTGTTGATTCTCCATCTTTGGAGTTTTGCACAATTTCTTCCTTTTCGCTAGCTTCCACAACTTCATCCTCAACTTGCTTCTTTGGTGCTTCATACCTTGTACCACTTCTCAAGTGAATGGCACTAACCGTTTCATGTCTAGGGGGATTACTTTGAGGTGGTAATTGCCCCTTTTGTCTTTGTGAGCTTGAAGATGCTAGTTGAGTCAATTGTGTTTCCAACATCTTGGTGTGAGCTAGAATGTTGTTGATGGTGGTTTTCTTTGCTTGGCTATCTTTTTGCATTTGAGTGAAAAATTCTTGTTGATTCTTTTGCATTTGGAGGACCGCTTTTTGGACATCAAAACCTTGGTCATTTTGGTGATTGTATGGATTTTGATTTTGGTAACCTTGGTTTTGATTGTAAAAGGGTCTTTGATTTTGGTTTCTCATGGGTGGTGGAGTGTATGTTGTTTGAGGGTTTTGAACATTTTGGCTTTTGTATGAGAGATTTGGATGGAATTTGGTGTTTTCATTGTAAAAGTTGGAATAAGGGGTACCACTCTTGTATGCTTGGAAAGCATTCACTTGTTCATTTGTTCCCCTACATTCACCCTGGTCATGTCCCAAAGTTCCACAATTCTCACATATCCCACTTGGGATTGATGAGGATGCCGTCATGGCATTAACATGATGCTTTGATGATTTTGAGTTTTCCTCAAGTCTAGCCATAGCTTGTTCAAACTTCAAGTTGATTGTGTCAATGTGAGCACTAAGTTGAGCACCTAATTGAGTGACAGAGTCCACTTCATGCTTTCCTCCTCTAGTAGCCTTGCGAGGTCTACTATATTGTGAGTTATGGACCGCCATTTCCTCAATCTTATTCCATGTTTGATTGTCATCAACTTCGGTGAACATTCCATTTGATCCCATATTGAGAATGTTCCTAGAATCTTCATATAAACCATTCCAAAATTGTTGTACCAAAAACCATTCGCTAAGTCCATGGTGAGGACATGAGCGACAAATTCCCTTGAACCGCTCCCAAGATTCATACAAAGACTCTTCATCCCTTTGCTTAAAACCCGTAATTTGAGCTCTTAGCATGTTAGTCTTTTCCGGTGGGTAGAATTTTTTGTAGAAAGCTAGAGCCAACTTCTTCCAAGAATCTATTCCAAGGGTGGCCTTATCAAGCCCCTTCAACCATTGCTTCGCGGTGCCGATTAAGGAAAAAGGAAATAAGACCCATCTAATTTGGTCTTGAGTCACGCCCGTTTGAGAGATAGCATCACAATAGTCGCAAAAGGTTTCCATATGAGAATGAGGGTCCTCACTGGGCATCCCCCCAAATTGGCTCCTCTCAACTAATTGGATGAAGGCGGACTTGGCAATAAAATTTCCGGTTAGATGTTGCGGTGTAGGAGTACCATTTGGTAGATTCTACTCGGTGGGTACGGAGTGTGACGAGAATTTTGGCATTGTAGGTGGATTTTGTGGGGTATTGTGTAATGTGTTCTCTTCTCCTTCTATTGCGAAAGGATTGACAAACTCACTAGTGGGTTGGACAACTTCACTAATACCTCTTAAATTCCTCCTAACAAGTCTCTTATTGTTCGTCAAGGTTCTTTCGATTTCACGGTCAAAAGGTAACAAATCACCTTGTAACCATCTAGACATGCAAAATATCAAACAACTCGAAAATAATTAGAACAAACCTTGAGGAGTTTTACTTCCTCAAGGCGAAGAAAGACACAACTAATAACAATAAAAAGAAATCTAAATCAAACAAACACCGTCCCCGGCAACGGCGCCATTTTTGATGCGATCCCGCTAAGTGTTCACAAATTAAGATGTGGTCGTTGGGTCACGGTCGAATCAAAACACAATTTATAGCTCCAAAAACAACTCTACAATTAGTAAAGAGGCAAGTAAAGGTCAGATCCCAAGGGACGGGTATTGAAATGAGATTTCTATTGCAACTAGTGGTGTCTAAGGGGTGTCACAAATTGGGTTGATGTAGAAGGTTACTAAACTAAAATAGCAATGAAAATAAACAAGCAAGATGAATAAAAGGGGTGTTAACAATTGATTAAAGCCACTAGGGTGTCATGGGATCATAGGGGAATCATGGGATATGATCATACAAACATGTTCTCAAATTATAAGCAAGCAATTGTTGTTGTGATGGATTGAGTTGGGTTATATCTTACAATCCTAGGAAAGTTTGGGTCCCGGAGCCGAATCGATTAGATTGTACAACACCTACAAGTCGACTTAATCTTCCCTACTCAACAACGTGCATGGTCTAATGAGACTCGAGTAATTACACTTTCCTAGGATTAACTAAGGGCTAAACTAGTAATTACACTTTTTAAGTTGAGCAAGGAGGAGCCGGTATTTTCCGAGAGAAGGGCTTCTTTCTTCGTAGCTTGGAGAAGACAATCCGTGCTGTGCTGGAATCCGGGCGGAATAGGGTCGGGACGGGCGGATTCTGGCGTTGGAATCCGAGCGGATTCAGGGGAATCCGGACGGATTGTGGAGGTGGAATCCGAGCGGATTATGGCAAAGCCGCTCGGATTGTGCTGCTGCGGGACGGACGGATTGGTGACAATTCGCTTGGATTGTCAGTCAGCAACAAATCTTCTTCTTTTCTTCCCTTTTCTTCACAAATTCCTTGGGGATTTCCTTGGGGACTCAAGGATCCTTTCTCAACTTTGCTCTTCTACTATAATATGTACAAAGGCCTTCTAATCTTGTCTCTCCTTGATGCTTGGTCATTGAATTCGATCAATTTAGTCTCGTTTTGCCATTAAAATGCAAGATTCTTACTCCTTTCCTACCAAGGGATCAAAATCTCAAAGAATATGCAAAACAAAGAACTAAAGATAAGAAATGACCCAAATAGGCACTAAAAAGCATGGGAACAAGGCTAATTCGGGGGCTAAATATGCGCCAATTATGGTCACATCAAACTCCCCATTTGTAGAAGAGGAATCCGGTTGTGGTATTGGTGTAGAAGGAGTAGAAGCACTCGTTGAGGTCAAGTCTTCATATAATTTGGAAAAAGGAACTCCTTGCTTGAATTTTTTATAAGCAAGGACACGCTCTACATTTGCCATACAACCGATAGGGTCATGCCCCTCCATACCGCATCTACCACATATTATCTCATGCTCAGTAATAGCACAAACTTGTGCATGCTCACCCACAGTCTCTATAATCTCCGGACTACCTAGACTTCCGCTAGGACTCTCCACCTCAGCTATTACCAATTCGTGTACATTCCTACCTCCTTGGGGATTTCCATACTCAGAAACATGGATGGACATCTCCTCAATAAGATTCCAACCTTGACTATCCTCTACGTTCTTCTGAAATCTCCCTTTGGCTGCATTATCAAGAACAACCCTCTGGTCCGGATACAACCCATTGTAGAATTGGGTACATAAGAACCAGCGCTTGAAACCATGATGAGGCACTGAACGGACGAGCTTCTTGAACCTAGTCCAAGCCCCATTCAAATCATCAGTAGGTAGTTGCTCAAATGCAGTAATTTGAGCTCTCAACGCATTAGTGCGCTGTGGTGGAAAATATCGCCTGTAAAAGGCCAAGGCAAGGGAATTCCAGTCGGTTACACCGGCAGCTTCCCTGTCTAAATCTCTCAACCATTCCCGGGCATCATCAGTTAAAGAGAAGGGAAAAAGAACTCCCTTCACTCTGTCTTGAGTCACCCCAGCAGCAAGAGGAATGGTGGAACAGTATTCTGTAAATAATTCTATATGCTTGCACAGATCTTGTCCATGTACCCCCTGAAGAGATTTCTCTCGACTAGTTGTATGTAAGATGGGTGGATTCCAAAGGTTCCCGAGTCAGCAGTGGGTAATAGGAAACCTTTTGGAAGGGAATCCACCATAGGCTCTGAATGACTGGCTATATTCGGCATTCTAGCAGATAGAATTTACAGAGAAGCAGGTACGACAATGTTCTCTTCTAGAACAGATATCCTGCAAAACTAATCAAGAACTTACAAAAATATGAGATCAGTCTCAAGGAATAAATTCCTTGAGACGAGAGACAAACTTAAATAAAGCAACAAAATTACGCCACCACCCCGACAACGGCGCCAAAATTTGATACCGTCGTCAGGTACCAAAAATAAATACCTAAGTACAACTAATAGAAGCTAGCAGTAAGTAGGGTCGAGCTCTACTGGGAGATGGGAAAATGTCAGCTTTAACTAAGTCCATCAAGGTAACCAATTTGTGGGGGTTTTAATTGTTTGTTCTAATCTAATGAGATTAAGAAAGAGAGGTAAGACAAAGGAATAAAGATTAAGAAAACAGGGAGAGAATAGCTAAGACAGTCGGTTCACCATGATTATTCAGTCAAGCAATCTAGGTCTCAGGTCAATGCAAATACGGTCTATGGGGCAGTGAATATCTCTTTCCGGTCTCAATTCTCCCTAAAGCACAAATAGCTTAGCTTCCGCACTCACTACGTGCCCTAATGTTCGCTACAAGTCTCACCCTTTCCAATCTTCCGATCTAGGTCAAGGTTTACTGAGATTTGATGACTAATTGCGTCGACTCAATTAGACAGGAACAATTAGATGTAGCGATTAACAACATAAACTACACAAGCATTAAACCTAATAATTCGATTTACAATTCCTTCATAATCATGGATTCCCTAAGTCTTAGCAAGAGAAATTAGTTATGCATTATTATTGAATTAACAACAATCATACATAAACAAGAGAAATTAAACATCGTAATAATGCAACGAAGAGATTGAAATAAAGCAATGGTAAACAAAGAAAGAGAAGAAATAAAGAACAATAAAGGAATTAGGATTAAGAAATAAAAGAGAGTAGTGATACCGATTACAAGATTCAAATCCGAGCAACAGTCTAGAGTAAGAGAGTATAGAGAGTAAAGAGGAATGATCCCCCAGAAGTAACACACGTCCTACTTAACATAATACAAATCCTAATTACAAAGCCCACTCGAAAAAAAAGGCAAAAAACATGATTACAGGATAAAACCTCTTGATCGAGTGGAATTAAACCATTCGATCGCGGACATGATCAGCAATTCCTCTCAATCGAACAGAATTGTGGTTCGATCGAGAACTTCTTATATTAGCCATCTCGATCGAGTATGAAACTAACTTGATCGAGTGAATCTTCAAAGGATAAAGCATTCGATCGACTGAAAAGTGATCGATCGAGCTATATTAGCACATAAGACGCCTTGACACCTTCCGAAATCAGCTCATGCGTCTTCAAAGTGATAGATTCCAAGCTCCAATTCCTTATTTCCCACAAATGCATGCAAATGAGACAAGTTTAGGCCCGATTTATCTTCTTTCTAGTCCGTACCTGCAATTTACACAAGACAAACCAAAGTAGACTATTCGGGGGTATTTATAGCTAGAAGCTATATAAATAGTACAGAAATGCGTGTAAAAATGAGGTAAAAACCGTATATAAAATACACGCATCAGACGACCCTAAACCCAACTGAAAGGGCTAATTTTATCGACATCCTACACGAGTTCAAGGACTTTTTCACTTGGTCTTACAAGGACATGCCAGGGATCGACAGAGATATTGCAGAACATCGAATTCCAATCAAACTAGGTTTCAAACCTGTAAACACAAGCTTCATCAGATGAGGACCGAGTGGGCTCTTAAAATCAAAGAGGAAGTCGATAAGCAATTCAAAGCCGGGTAAATCAAAGTTTCCGAGTATTCAGACTGGCTGGCTAACATAGTCCGCGTACCCAAAAAGGATGGCCGAATCCGGGTTTGTGTTGATTTCAGAGACTTGAACAAATCGAGTCCCAAGGACGACTTCCCTCTACCACACATCGACATATTGGTAGATAATACAGCAGATCACGCATTATTATCCTTCATGGACGGATATGCATGGTATAATCAGATCAAAATGGCCATAGAAGATATTCATAAGACAGCCTTCGTCACTGAGTGGGACACATATTATTATACATATATGCCATTCGGGCTAATCAATGCCGGAGCTACATATCAATGCACCGCGACCACATTGCTACATGACATGATGCAAAAAGAAGTAGAAGTGTAACACCCCCATATTCAGAGGAGCCTTAACTAGGCCTTCCTTAGGATATAAGGGCGTTACCATCTCGGTTGCCCGAGGATAGTAATAATCAAATGTCGATAAAAGAACTATTAAGTTATATTACAAGCGATTTAAACCAATAAACGATATAAAGATACAACTCAAAGACTACTCGTCATAACTATCAAATCTCGTGAAGACTCATCCCTGCCCGGACTCCAGCTATCAACAATCATCAACACCTGCTAAGACCGACTGCTCACCATAAGGGATCACGGCAGACACATAACAAACAAACAACCACACAAGGTCAGTACTGAGAAAATACACGACAACGACAACTACAATTATCAGTACAAACAATGCTATCAGTCCCCAACGCAATCACAATAACCAACCAACTCTGTCACTGACTGTCCACTGGACCAGCCCTGCCAGTGGGGGACCGCAGCCGTTCCCACCAAATCCCCGCTCCTCATAATGAGCGATAACCCTGTCCATTAATGTGCACATCCCCTCCCGTGGCGGGTTCCACGAAGGGCGAAACTAGGGCGTGAAGTCACTCCCCAAGAGTGACCCCACTCACCGAGACATATCTCGAGAACCAGAGACAACAACCACCATCACAACCACAGCCGTCACAATACAATTACGATATTAAACGATCACAATACAACTACAACGACCGACACACTAGACCATCTACATAAACTGAGTAGGCGAACCTACCTTTAAGCAACCGCAACCAATCCATGCCGACAAACGACATGTCCAGCGACCAAGCAACGCCTATAACCACAATACAATTATCTATTACAAACAAGCAAACCCTAACTAAAAGAACAAGGACACGGATGATGATTATGACATACCTATTAGGGAGAAAACTCAGCAAGAGACCGCTACCCGACACAAGTGACGCTCTCCTAAGGTACAAGGATCTTCAAAAAGGCTTCCATGGAGGTTTTGAGGTGAAGGGAAGGGAAAGAGGCGACCGAAGGATAGGAGGAAAGTGGCGGAAGTGATTTGCGGATTTAACAAAACGCGATATAAAACCCTCACTGAAAACTCGGTACTCGATCGAGTACCCAACTTACTCGATCGAGTAGCCCCCTACTCGATCGAGTAACCTAGCTACTCGATCGAGTAGCCTCTACTCTATCGAGTAGCCTCTACTCTATCGAGTACCACTCATGACTCGCAACACAAGATGGTTTTGGCACACAATTCTAAGACTAATCCCGCTCCCAAGGTCAGTCAACGCTGGTCAAAGGGTCCCAAAAAGGGCGGGTATTACAGTCTTACCCCCTTAAAAAGAACTTCGTCCCCGAAGTTCAACTCCCGTTTCCAACACACTCGACACGGAAAGACAACTTCATCCTTCTTTCGATACTACTCTCCTTAATAATCACCCCCCCCCCATGTCATCATCATCCGTCTAACGCTCTACTCATACGTATATATCGACTCTTGCAATTATCATACAAACATTATTAATATCGACTGTCACCTTATATGTATACTTCAACTTTTACAAACTATCCTCTATAAGACATCAACCTCGCAGTACAAACCAGCACAAACAACAATCTCCCATCATATGGCAACAACTATCAACCCGAACATATCTCATAACAGCTTCACGCCGCACAACTACACCATCATCGCAATTCTATTACAACACATTGTACCGCAACTAACTCTTTACACACATACTATCATTTTCAAACTCACACGCATGAATTACTCAACAACTAAGGTAATCAATTACGCTTCCTACAAGTAAACAACAAAACATTATAGGCAAACAAAACCTAATTTCGAAATCAGCCTTTTATTTCGCGATAATTTTCGCGACATTACTCTTCCCCTCTAAAAAGGAACTTCGTCCCCTAAGTTCACCACCCAAAATTACAACACATATTACCTATTATTTGCATCATAACATTAAAGAAAACCATATTATTTATTATGTACATTACTCACTAACTATATACTCGTTAAATTAGAATTCATACACCAACATTAAAGTAACACATACTAATATGGTATGAGCAAGTGTACAAGAAGTTATAACGTCGATAAATAGCTCGCAACAGGGCGTATGCAACATTAAAGTAACAAGAAACTATTACTGCTTCATTAACTGTGAGAAATACGCTCATAAAACTTCAAACACGACTTCCAATATAAATGTTTTAAAGGTGTTACTATACAGTAATAACTACATTAAACATCAAACATGCAATTATAAAACAATTGAACATTTTTAATTTTGAAAACCTCCTGTAACAGTGCTACTCGATCGAGTATGTAGCGGTACTCGATCGAGTGCCATGCTACTCGATCGAGTGTCTTGGCTACTCGATCGAGTAGCCTACAGGTCAGAATGCTTTTTATCCCATCTTCCTGCAGCTACTCGATAGAGTACGGGGTACTCTGTCGAGTACCTACAGGCCAAGTTCCTTATAAAACCTGTCATAAACCACGTACATGCACATATTTGTCATATAAAATCGAGTCGGGACGACTCCCCGACTTCTAACATCCTGGAACTAGTCAAAATATCAAATTTGGCCTTATGGCCTACAATACAAGTTCCAAATCAGAGTCTCAACGATAACTACTACTAAAGTCTAACCACACTACTAATCACTAAAACCAACCATCATCAACAAGGATAAAACAAGGAGTATCACTCCTGCTGCTGCTGCTGCTGCTCAAACATCACCTCATCATCACCACCACCGCCAGAAGTACCTGCTCGTGATGACCCGATCCCCGCATCCACTCCTGCTCCTGCTCCTGCTCCTGGGCCCACGTACCATGGAGTCAAGCCACCGTAGGCAAAGGACTGATGTGTCCCCCATGTCGACTGATCCACCCCGTAGGAATGGAAAACCCCTGAGTAGTCCCCAACTCCACTCCACCAAACCGGATGCGGTCCCTCGGTCCCAATCCCCTGAGCGTACGCCATCTCGTGCATGTTCTGGAGTGTCAAGGTAGATGACACTCTCTCCGCTAAGTAGCTGGATCGCGTCTCCGGGGTGTCGAGGTAAGGGTAGCACGGAAAAGGCTGCTGCTGCTGTGGTGCCTCCAGCCGTGGCCTAGTCTTTGAGGTCCGCTTCCTCACTCGACGGGGTCCTCTCCCTAGCCGAGGTCTCTCCACTGCCACGACCGACGCATTCTCTCCCTTCTTCGGCTCTGGCATCACCTCGAGAATGGTGTCATCGATGAGATAGGTCTGCAGCTGGCGGGGTCTATCATCATCCTCCTCCTCCTCCTCATCATCGGAGTCCACCGTCACTACCGTCGGCTCTAAGGGCTCCGTGGGTGGAAGGTGCTCAGGAGCTGGAATCTTCATCCAACTCACGCCCCACACTCTCCAGGCTAAGCTACCGTCAGCCAAAGTCCTCAACCATTTCAGGTCGAGGTAGTAGTCACGGTCCATGGTGGGCACAGGGGTAGCTAGAGGCACGTACTCCGAAGAAGTCTCGAAAGAGGTTAGCTTTTCAGCTAACCGAGTGGCGATGGCGCCACAACTCAAGTACCGGGAAGAGGCAGTGGCCATCAAGGCAAGGGCAGCACAAACCATAGAGGGACCATTAAAGACCACTTTCCTGGTCCGCTCCGGGTTGAGGTACGACATCAAAAGCACCACCTCATGATTGTTTAGCTTACTGATATCCGGTCGGTCATAAAGAAGGTTCGAGAGAGAACGAAGAAAGATCCTCAATGTGACATGCTGAATGTCATTAATCAGCATGTTACTCGAGGTAGGAGCTGGTTTCCCGGTCAAGCAAGGCATTAGGCGGCATACACCGCACTCAGCAGGGATATCGGTGATAGAGTCCTTGGGAGGCTTAGCCAACCCGAGGTGAGAAGCAAACTGGTCCATAGAAAGCAAGAAACTAGTGTTCATTAACCGAAACTCAACGGTCTGGCCAGCGGGGTCATAGATAAAGGAGATCATAAACTCCAGGGTGAGAAAAGGATAGGAGTGTTTCCTCAGCCTATACAACCCAAGAAGACCCAAAGTCTCAAATATGTGACGGACATCCGTCTCTATCTCCAAATCCTCCAACAAAGTAGTGTCAATACACCGTGTAGGTCTCATTTTGCGTTTTTGTAAAGCTACAAAACGCTCTCTCTGCTTGAAGTCAACAAAGACAACTGAAGGGTACTCTGGAATTGCGGGTACCACAGGTCCACTCCCTTCCCCCATCTCAGGTGGATTACCCCTCCCCCCGCTTACTTTGACAACAGGTTCCTAGGCTCAGTCTCGGCATCTGTTTTGGCATATGTTCAAACAAACTTGTGTAAACATGCAAACATTTATTTCACGTAATTCGGACTTTACACATTCAGCTTAGTCATACAAATTTCGCCCCCAAATTTGACATGTAAAATACATAAGTCATGCTATTAACTTTGAATATTAAGCTATGTGCACACATTCACCAACAATTTCCCAAATTTGACATATAAGCTCAGTTTACCACTACTCATAGGCCATGGTCGTGAAGAATTTATCATGGGGATTGTACATGCTCAACAAATTCGGGTATCCTAGCATGATTCTAAGGTTGTTCCATACACTCTCCTAATCACATGTGAGGCATTCCTACTAACTCATGAAAAAGAATAACTTATAACATATTCTCATCACATTCCACATTAGAAACAAATAACTTATTTAAACCTTTCAGACGGTCTTTACAGCTGTAACAATTTTGGCTTATTTTCATCAATTATCATCACTACAATCATATTGAAGTTCAACTTATACTTATAATGTCATTTACAACACCAAATTCCAATTATAAATCACGAATTTCCATTTGAGGCATTTTTAAGACGGAGTTTTAAGGCAACGTTTTAGGGTAAAATCATCAAAATCCATCCTTCAACATGATATAAACAACACATAAGGCTCAATTCTACCATCTAGCCATTATAAAACAACCAAAAATCGATTTCAAATTCGCAAACCCTAGAAATTTCGGGTTTAATCCTTGCAATTTCTAATCTAATTTACAACAATTAATCACCAACAAACATGGAAAGAGGGCATATGAATCATATTTCAACAATTAAAAGCACCCAATTGATCACAATAATCGAAAATTTCAGATTGTTTCACTTCTCTAGCACATTCAAATCAATAAACCATGTACATTAGGGAGAATAGCATACCTTGATTGAGTAGCAAAGTAAAGAAACGAAATTAAGCAAAGAAATTAACCCAAGAATCACCACTAACCCCAAGAGTATGAGAAGATTTGAGAGGAAATAAGGATTTGAGGGTAGCTTAGGTTTAGGTGTTTCGAAATATAGGGGAAGAAGGATAAAAAATAGAAAGATTAGGGGTTTTAGAAATCCCGTAGGATTCGCTGTACAGTAACCTACTCGATCGAGTGCCTGGGGTACTCGATCGAGTACCACCATACTCGATCGAGTACCACCATACTCGATCGAGTAGGAGCTAAATCGTCGAGTATCTGCAGGAATGTTTCCCACATCCCGACATCATAGCTTCCTAACTAGATCGAGTGAGGTCTACTCGGTCTATTAAACACCCCCACTCGGTCAAGTATAGTTAAGTACTCGGTCAAAAGTACGAAGTAAATCAAAGATACCTGCAAAACAACACCGCGTGTCGATTCCAAATTAAGTTCGGAATTCGGCACCAATTATCACCTTCGATCACGTTTTGCAATCATTACTCACGCACAATGTATCGCCTTACTAACAAGGTGTATGCCACCTTACGCTACACAACTACCCAACTCGTTTTACCTGCTACCGAGTCACTCTCAAGCTTAGTCACGTCATCCTATCATACTCAAAACATGTCTTAACGTGTTGCTGTCACACTCGCTTCCACCATAACATGAAACATGTAACTAACATTAATTTATTCTTTCATATAACACATAATTATATACTCTTCATAACAAATCAATCTATCCATGTTCTCTAATGCAATTATAAGCAGTTCATTTTACTCAAATCATTTGTCACGCAGTGGAAAAGTTTCAACTAATTAACAAAGCATATACACATTACCATATGCTATGATTCGGATTATTACTCAATATTTCTATAACTATCATCATAGTAATTACGGTAGGATTTATAAACTCGTATATGACTTCCGTCATCATTAACTTATAGCAAACACCTACATGTTCACCCTTCATGTCACGACACTCAATTCCACAGTTTCACGCATCTCTATCACGTAAACTTTCGTCACATATCTCATAACCATCATATAAGCTCACTAATCATTCAAAGAACTTCAATAATCTCGTCAACATTTACTATACACGGCCCAATTACCACTATCACGCCCCTATTAACTCTAACAAAGACTTAACCGGAAGTAGCTCCGGCACAATTAACATTCATATCACACATAGACACTCGGACTCCACATTCCCATACCATGTGACTGGCTTAAGTATTATGGGGCCAAGATTTTGAAATGAGGGCGCCTACTCACCCAAAACCTACCATCAGCTGGGGCTCCCATTACATATACACCAGGTTCATTTTATTAGACTCCCTACGTTCATTATTTTTTTTTTTGTTACAGGTTCCAAAATCGTCGCTCTGATACCACTTTGTAACACCCCCATATTCAGAGGAGCCTTAACTAGGCCTTCCTTAGGATATAAGGGCGTTACCATCTCGGTTGCCCGAGGATAGTAATAATCAAATGTCGATAAAAGAACTATTAAGTTATATTACATGCGATTTAAACCAATAAACGATATAAAGATACAACTCAAAGATTACTCGTCATAACTATCAAATCTCGTGAAGACTCATCCCTGCCCGGACTCCAGCTATCAACAATCATCAACACCTGCTAAGACCGACTGCTCACCATAACGGATCACGACAGACACATAACAAACAAACAACCACACAAGGTCAGTACTGAGACAATACACGACAACAGCAACTATAATTATCAGTACAAACAATGCTATCAGTCCCCAACGCAATCACAATAACCAACCAACTTTGTCACTGACTGTCCACTGGACCAGCCCTGCCAGTGGGGGACCGCAGCCGTCCCACCAAATTCCCGGTCCTCATAATGAGCGATAACCCTGTCCATTAATGTGCACATCCCCTCCCGTGGCGGGTTCCACGGAGGGCGAAACTAGGGCGTGAAGTCACTCCCGCAAGTGACCCCACTCAGCCGAGACATATCTCCAGAACCAGAGACACAACCACCATCACAACCACAGCCGTCACAATACAATTACGATATTAAACGATCACAATACAACAACAACGACCGACACACTAGACCATCTACAGAAACTGAGTAGGCGAACCTACCTTTAAGCAACCGCAACCAATCCATGCCGACAAACGACATGTCCAGTGACCAAGCAACGCCTATAACCATAATACAATTATCTATTACTAACAAGCAAACCCTAACTAAAAGAACAAGGACACGGATGATGATTATGACATACCTATTAGGGAGAAAACTCAGCAAGAGACCGCTACCCGACACAAGTGACGCTCTCCTAAGGCACAAGGATCTTCCAAAAGGCTTCCATGGAGGTTTTGAGGTGAAGAGAAGGGAAAGAGGCGACTGAAGGATAGGAGGAAAGTGGCGGAAGTGATTTGCGGATTTAACAAAACGCGATATAAAACCCTCGCTGAAAACTCGGTACTCGATCGAGTACCCAACATACTCGATCGAGTAGCCCCCTACTCGATCGAGTAACCTAGCTACTCGATCGAGTAGCCTCTACTCTATCGAGTACCACTCATGACTCGCAACACAAGATGGTTTTGGCACACAATTCTAAGACTAATCCCGCTTCCAAGGTCAGTCAACGCTGGTCAAAGGGTCCCAAAAAGGGCGGGTATTACAAGAAGTGTACGTGGATGATATGATTGTCAAATCCAAAGATTGGAAGGGGCATATTGATAACCTTCGAAAATTCTTCCTAAGACTGCGCAAGTAAAATATAAGGCTCAATCCTTAGAAATGTGCGTTCGGAGTAATGTCATGCAAGCTTCTGGGAAACGTCGTCAGCCAGAGGGGAATAGAGATTGATCCATCCAAAATCAAAACTTTAATTGAAATGCCGCAACCCCAAACAAAGAAGGAGGTTAGAGGATTTATAGTCAAAGTGCAATACATAAGCCGATTCATATCGAAGCTCACTATGATCTGCAAACCTATTTTCAAAAAGCTCAAGAAAACAGATCTTACCGTATGGGACGACGACTGTCAAAAGGTATTTGACAAGATGAAGAAGATACTGGCTAAGCCACCAGTGCTAATGCCTCCCCAACGAGATCAACCTCTTGGTTTATACCTCACAGTCACCGAAACAGCCATGGGGGCTATGCTCGCATAGACTGTTGGAAAAGAAGAAAGAGCTATCTACTACCTTAGTAAGAAGTTCTTAGAATACGAGTGTAAGTACTGTAGGGTAAAATCCGTATAAAACCCCTTAAAATTAAGGACTATAACGTAAATTATCATGTGATTAATGGTCATAAACGAAAAAACAAGAGAAACGATAAAAGAATAAGAATCAACCTCGGGTCCTGTGCAAATCGGCCTAAGAACAGAAATCAACGTAGATTTCCTCCTAATTGTTGCACCCAAGATCGTCTGAGACTATGCCCCTTGTGCTAGAAATTGCTCTCTGATTGCCTTGCAATATTGAGAGAGCTTTTAGGAGTTTTTCTGATGTGAGATCTAGAATTTCAGAGAAAAATACTCCAAAACCCTAATTTTTCTACAAATGAGAATGATTAGATCAAAAGGAGAGAAAGACTCTCCTTTTGTTTCACTCGGTCGACCGACCGGTTGCATAGGGAGGGAGTGGGCTTTCCACTTTCTCCTTATTTAACTCGTGGTCCGACTCGTTTTGCTAAATGTATGTGACGAGTTTTAATTATAAATCGTCATCCGATATCGGATATTTAAATATCGACTAATAACATGAATCAGTCGACATGTTAATACTTGTCCGACAATGACAATATTGTATAATTAATCAATTCAATATACATTAATTAAATATAACCGTTTATATTCAATTTACGAATTAATCGCTTAATTCGCTTTAGCCAGTATTATTTAATCCGTATTAAATAAATATCTCAACATCGCGTTTGACTAATTATTAGTCAATAACTCCGACTAACCGCTTAGTCATATTAGGTATCAACATGACTGTATTTTCATACCATCACATCTCTCAAACGTATCCTATAGGTGTGACTTTTAGGGACCAGTTGATCACCGCCATCTGTATGACAATAACGTCAAACTTATCTAGCAAGCCAACCGTTATTGATAAACGTGGACCAACTGATAATAATACAAAAGTATGCCCTTTGATCCTTTTAGAGATTTATATGTCATTGCACTAACTGTGGAGGACACCAGCCCCAACAAGCTCCCACTTGTCCGTACAAGTGTACGTGCAATAACGTTATCCACACTAACTCGAGGACACCGGCTCCAACAAGTACACGCCTCTCGAAAAGACATGCCTCGCTCTTGTGTGGGCAACAAAGAAGCTACGCCACTACATGCTTAGCTGCTCTGTCAAGGTGTATTCTAAAATGGATCCCGTCAAATACCTCTTCGAGAAACCCGTTCTAAACGGACGTTTGGCAAGGTAGACCTTAACGCTCTTAGAGTTTGATCTCAAGTACGTACCTTTGAAAGTCATAAAGGGGCACGCCGTTGACGAATTCTTCGCAGATAATCCTATTAATGATACTCAAGCAATAGACACGTGGTCAATTCCAGACGAGGACATCCTACAGACAAGTGTAGATTCTTGGGACCTTTATTTTGATGGGGCATCGAATTTAAGAGGATTTGGAATAGGAATGTTGCTCATTTCTTCTGAAGGCGAGCATACACCACTTTCTGTCAAACTCGACTTCGAGGTGACAAATAACGCAGCAGAGTATGAAGCTTGCCTCATTGGTCTGCAGGCAGTAGTGAGCTTAGGCATTAAGAATCTTCGAGTTCATAGAGACTCATCCTTGATCATTAACCAAGTTACAGGATCTTGGAAAATCCGAAGTGAAAGTCTAGCACCCTATCAGGTTAGGATAGATCAAGTTGCCCAATTCTTCGATCAGGTCACTTATCTACACCTACCTCGTGAAGAGAATCAATTTGCAGACGCTCTTGTGAAACTTGCATCTTTGATTAATATGCCAGACGACATGGTTGAATTGCCTTTATGCATCGAACGGCGGTTAGAACCAGCCTACCTATATCTCCTTATAGATGAAGAAGAAAGGCAAGAGGAACCTTGGTTCCAAGCCATTCTAAAATTCAAACTCAATGGTACATACCCAGCAGATATGGATAAGAGGGGACAACGTGCCATACGCCTACTAGGCTCTCAATACCTCCTCATGCAAGGAGAATTGTACAAACGAACACCTCTTGGTGTCGTCTTGCATTGCCTAGAACATTCACAGGCATAGAAAGTGATGGAAGAAGTTCACGATGGAGAATGCGGTCCTCACATGAGTGGACCTATGATGGCAAAGAAAATCATGCGTATAGAATATTACTGGACGACAATGGAGTCAGAGTGTATTAAATACGTCAGACATTGCCATAATTGCAAGATCTTCGGGAATGTGCAACATGTCCCTCCCTCAATGC
Organism: Silene latifolia; assembly: GCF_048544455.1. NCBI lineage: Eukaryota > Viridiplantae > Streptophyta > Magnoliopsida > Caryophyllales > Caryophyllaceae > Silene > Silene latifolia. The sequence continues at coordinate 29,967,972 of NC_133532.1, forward strand.
TTTACACCATGACATCTCCTTGGCCATTTTCTGCTTGGGGAATCAATATCATTGGGAAGATCACGCCAGTTGGAACAGGAGGTCACTGTTTTATTTTAGTAGCTATCAACTATTTTACCAAATGGGTCGAGGCAGCATCCTACACTGCTCTTACAGCTAAACAGTGGCCAACTTCATACAAACCAATATCATCTGTCGATATGGTTGCCCACATGAGATCATCAATGACAACGAATCACATTTCCAGGCCAATGCTGCATAATTGCTAGCTAAATACAAAATCAAGCAACAGCATTCCTCGCCTTATAGACCCTAAACTAACGGCGCGATGGAGGCAGCTAATAAAAATGTCGTCATGATCGTCATGAAAATGATTGACAATTATCGAGATTGGCCTAGCAAAATACCTTTTGCGATATGGGGTTATCGCATATAAGTTAGGACACCCAAATAGGCTACTCCTTTCTTTCTAACTTACGGCATGGAAGCTGTGCAACCAGTTGAATTAGAAATTCCATCCCTACGCATTTTGCTCGAAAGTCAAATCCCAGAAGTTGAATGAAATATGGATCGATATGAAGAAATCATCCTCTTGGATGAACGAAGGTTGCGCGCATTTGTAGATACCCAGTATCTGCTGAGACTCCAACAAACACCCGATGATTATCGGACTACAACATGCTTTGGAATCGCGGCGTTTGATCGACAGTTTGTGTACAAATTTACGTCGGAAAACTTAAAACGATTTCGAAAATAAAACTTTTGAAAAGTACCTGCAGTGGTTAATGCATGACGACGGGGTCATAATGACATTAACTAGAGTCAAAATCGACACCGGACCAAAAACCGACTCAAAATTTTAAATCCCGACTCCAACAACGAGTCAAACCGAGTCAAACACAAAAAACCAACCATTCAAATGCTTCCATGTTAAGATTTCCCAGGATCATGAATGGTCAAGTACCAAACATGTGCATACAAATCCTAGGATAAAACAAATCATGATTGCATTTGTGTGAAAGCGACAAGACACCTCAAAGACGTGTGACGTGGCTCGCGCCTCTTTGTGCAGCCCAGGTGGCCACGTCGCTCAAAACTCACCCAACCACTCATTCTCTTATAAATGCCCCTCAAATGCCACCATTTGAGAACTTACGTGAGTGTCCGCCCCCTCTTTTCTCCCTTAAAATTTTCGACTCGACTTCCTAAGTCACAATCGGACACGTGTTTACGACCTACTGATCGTAAACACGAGCCTTACACATTTTTTGGTACCGTCATCATGCATTAAATCACTTGACCGACCATCTCGACCACTACACCATCACTAAACTTAATAAAACACTCTTTTTACTTACTAAAACGGTTTTAAACCGAGTCTTTTCCGACCAAACGAGTTGATACACTTACGTTGGTTTCTCGCCATAAGCCAAGCATGTAAGTATGAGTGTGTAAAAATCTTCTTTTATCATGTTTTCACTTGTTTCATGACTATAACATGCTAAATCACGCATAACATGGTCCAAAATATGGGAAGAATGAGCCAAAACCGGACTTTTTGGTTGAGGTAGAGGCTACTTACGTAGCACATAGGCTCGCGCCTAAAGCACCCTGCCCAGCCTTAAGTCCAATCCGTGTTTGGTCTCTTCTTTTCCTTTATTTTCATTTCATATTTGTAATCGGTTTTTACCATTTCAAGTATTTTCAAACCATTTTTCACAAGTTTTTAACCATAAAACATTTTTCACCCTTAGTCCTTAATACCATGACGGTTTAATCCGTGTCTCGGTGATAATATTTGTTTAATTACATTTAAAAGGTATTTTAAAGCCTTTTATTTCATTTCTTTACATTTTGGAAGGTATTTTAAAGCCTTTCATCATTTCTTTACATTTTCAAAATAAATGTATTAGTCACCAATACAAAGTCATCCTTGGTTCTACATACCATGTCGGATTTTAACCCGAGTACGATGATGAATATGGACTAATTATATTCAAATGAACTTAAAACAATTAGTTCATAATCATTTTCAAAACTATTCATGTCAAGCTTGCAAAGTCGAACCCGACATCGAATATCGTCAAAACAATGACGATTATTTAAGTCTCGTTCTTCAAATCAACACAAAAGCGGCCTAAACAGCCTTTTCAAACCAAAACAGGTCAAATACCCATTTTTCAACACGTTTTATAAACGTTTTTCAATGGTCAGAACACGTCATATACCGTTGACTGACCCGCGCCTAAACATGCCACTTCTTTTTCTATTTTTAAACTAGGGGAGACCCCCTTACACCGCCAATAGGCTCGCGCCTCTTCTGGCTGCCTGATGCAGGGTTTGTTCCCCTTCCAGCATTGGTCTAGGACGATCCCGACTCCGGCTAACCCGGATATAGGACGGATCACGTTATGCACCATAAACCTAATTTGGTAAATGGATGTTTAATTTTCGTCTTGCATGAAAATCAATCATAAATCCAACTCGACATCTTATACATGACATGTGGATTAAATCAACCGACTTAGAAAGCTCTCACATGTTAGGTTTAAACTATTGGATGCGCATTCATGCATTTAAACCGTTTTATCAACTTTTGCATTCAACCAGCCAAGATCGATCTGTAGAGGCCGCTACCGCAGGCGGGATTGGGTGTCTGATTAAAGGGCTTCCCAATACGTACCTTCACTTCTTACTCAGGAACTTTGGATAGTGGACGACCTTATCCAGGGCGTATGAGAGGCATCCTAGAGATAGGATGCTAAAGAGGGACGATTCCTTATCTTTAGTACCTATGTTAAACACTACTTTGTGCTTCGTTTGACCGAGGTATAAAGTGGATTCAAACGGGTTCCAAGCATCCCACAAATGCTTGGTGGCGACTCCGAACATCTCTAATCATTTCGAGACCCTTGCCGAGACAAAACCGACCGATCTAAAACGATCCGGTCGAAAGCATTTTTACGCTGCCGAGCGTGGCTTTCAAAAGACCGCTATATGTCCACAGATTTGTTTGGCATGTAGGTGGCCATGTCCACAGATTGGCGACTCCGTTGGGGAGAACTAGGACACTTGTGTCTTTGTCATCCCTAGATGGTGAGACTCGAAGGAGGTCTTGGTTGGAATGCATTAATTGATATTACGGTCATGGTCGGGTTCCTTGTCCGGGCCCACAACGTAACCCTTTTCGACCAATTGGCTCGTCTCGTCGGCGTGAGTTTTCTCATCCCCGCGTTTCGAATCCCGATTGAGTCAAGCATACCATTGATGATACACATTTATGTTTTGTCAAAGAGCTTTCATTACCTTCGAGCACGAGGCTAGGGCACCCTCCTTACACATTTTGTTTGGATTGGTATCCCTCTCGAAAATCGGGGTTTGATTGCTTGGTGTGTAACCCACCCTCTTAAGCCAAAACCCGTGTCAGCATTATACATAAAATAATGAAACTGCGAGTGCTTATGTGCTATATGATCATAAGTGCTTCCGTGTCATTTTCAAACTTTCAAAAAACACCTTTTTGCGCCGTTATAATGGCCATTTCAAACCTCGGTCTTTCGTCGACCGTTGCTTTTCAACACGCCTTTCTAGGCCGTCGTAATGACGATTTTCAAACCTGATTTTTATGACTATTTCAACACGCCTTTAAAGGCCATCGTAATGACGATTTTCAAACCCGGTTTTTATAACCATTTCAACACGCCTTTCTAGGCCGTCGTAATAACGATTTTCAAACCCGGTTTTTATAACCATTTCGACACGCCTACCTAGGCCGTCATAATGATGATTTTTAAACTCGGTTTTCTACAATCATTTCAAATCACCTTTTTACGCCGTTATAATCGCCGCGTCTAGACATGGATTTTAACCCGTTTCGCGCCGACAATGGCTCTTTCAAAACCCGAGAAAAGCACACACCCTTTTCTCGAGACACATTCGAGATCCCGAGGACCATACACCGTCCCCGAGGCCTTTTCAAACATTTCAAACCTGATTTTCAAAACAAACAATTTTGAATTTCAAAAACCGTCTTGGGAAACAGTACTTCGTTTTCCGAGCCGACTCAAACTCAAAACCCTGTTTTGTAAACAAACATAAGACAACCTTTCCAACTGACCGACTTGCAGAGATCCCTATTTTCGGAAGCCGTCCATAAAGCGACAAACGAATCTTTTTGAAAATTTCTATTTTCAAAAACTTCAGTCCACCATTCCAATTCCGCCTCGTGTCAATCGAGTCGAAGCCAACGTACTTATGGGTCTTTACTTATGAGTCGTCTCGCCATGAGACTCGTCCAACGGCGTCACGCCACTACGTTGGACGCGTGTCAAAGTCCGGTCAACACCGTCACGTCATAAATCGAGTCAGCACTGAGGTACCACACACGGTCACCCTCGTCTGGTTGAGTCTGATCTTTGTCCCGTCCTTTGTGTTGTCTGCGTTCAGTCTTCGAACCGTGTCGGATTCAGTTGTTATGTGAGCCGTTTTTCTGCCTCAAAACCATGGCCCCGTCTTCAGCTTCATCCAACAAAAACAACGACAACAGAGATGTCACAACTGCTCAGCTAGCCAGCCTGCTCACTGCTCTTAAAGTCATTCTGGACCGTGTCGAGACCCGTATCGACACCCTGGAAAACAAGGAAACTGGAGAGCACAACACTCCGCCCTTGACTGAAACTGAGAAAAGGCTCAAGCTCTTGGAAGAACAACTCCTAGCCCGGGGTAACAATATCCATCTTGAGAACAACCAAAGGTTTGAACCTATTGGAGATCAACTACCCGACAACTTTACCTTGATCGATGTGCCCAAATTCAAGGGAGTGGAGGACCCTCTCAATCATATTCGAGCCTTCAAAGACTACATGGCCATTAAAGGGGTTAAACAAGAACTTTTCACCCGGATCTTTCCATCATCCTTGGAACCGATCCCTCGCCAATAGTACTACTCCCTTGACCCGAAGAACCTCACTACCTGGGATGAGGTCGCAATTGAATTTGCTAAGCAATATGCCGACAATGTCGAAATCCAAGCCAATACCCGAACTCTTGAGATCCTAACCCAAAACGATAAGGAGGGATTCACCGAGTTCTTAACCCGTTGGAGGAGGGTAAGCACTCAGTTGGTCAGCAAACCGAGTGAGTCAACTTTGGTGGAAAAGTTTGTCAACAATCTCCGCCCGGTGTATGCCAACTTAATGAGATGCCAAAACATCAAGATGTTCCAGGATCTACAAATCCTTGGGACACGCATTGAAGACGACCTCCGCAAGGGTGTCCTAGCCAAAACCACCGGTAGAGGCTACCAGGGACCCACATCAACCGGTTCTCACCCTTATGGTCAGACAAACAAGATTGACGAGGTCAACCTCCTCGAACCAACCGCCAAGAGAGCTGAGCGCCCCCAAAGAGTGTTCACCAATATAGGGTCAACTTATGCAAGCGCCCTGAAACGGCTTATGGACCAAGGGAAGTTACAACCGATCGGACCCACCCCGGATCCGTCTGATGCTAAGAAATCCCGCTTCTGAAACCCTAATGCCTACTGTCAGTACCACCAAGGGAAAGGGCATGACACGGAAACCTGCTTCAAGCTCAAACACATCATCCAAGACATGATCGAGAAAGGGGAATTGCCTTTGCCTCCACCGACTAAACCGAACAGTAAAACAAACCCTTTGGGAATCCATGTTATCTCCGATGTTGAGCCGACCTTAGACTGCTCACACCTCATCCTGCCGATTGATGACGAGGTGAACGCCTTGGAGAGGGATGCCTCGGACGAGTTATTTGTGTTCAGTGCCGCAACCATGCTTGCCATGTTCCAACAAGTTGAAGAAGCTATAGCCAGTCTCTCCGAAAGGATTACCCGACTTGACGATGCTTACCGCCGACTGATTTTCAATCCTCCAACGCCACGCCCAAGGAAAGGTCCCCCAGGCACCCAAAACTACCCTCACCAGGATGGATTGCTCCCGCGACCATTCTGGCACGCACCTCACAATAATCACCCCCACAATAATCAACCTCACAAAAATTTCCCTCACAAAAATTTCCCTCACAAAAACTGCCCACCGAGGAATACCCCTCCAAGGTACCCTCGAGATTCTGAAATCAATAGCATCAAGAGAGATGATGTTGAGGATGTCTATATAGTCCCAGGGAAAGCGACACAGGCGGAAGAGATCGGTCATCTTACCCGGTCCGGACGCCCCTATCAAAACCCAACAGTCGTTCCAACAACGAGCGATCAGGTTGTCCCGGACGTGGACACTCAACCCAAGGCTCCCAAGAATTCGATCCTCAAACAGCTGCAGAAGGCAAAAGCCGAAATTTTAATTTGGCAACTGATTGCCACGTCCATCGAGCATCGGCAAGCTCTACTACAAGCCTTGGGAAAACTGACCGTGCCCTCTACCTCCTCCCCGGAAGAAGTGGTGGCACACATGACAAGGGATGTCCCTAATTTGAGCAACCCAGTCATCTTCTCTGACGAAGATATCCCTCCCTTCGGGGCCAACCACAACCTGGCCCTGTACATCACAGTACAATGCCTCAAAAATAATGTGCCTATGGTCCTTGTGGATGACAGATCCGCGGTGAGTGTCATTCCCCTCAAAACGGCTCACAAACTGGGTATTAAGGAAGCGGATTTGGTCCCAACCAATCAAGGAGTACACGCTTATGATAGAACTTGTCGTAAGCTTGCAGGGCTCATCATTCTGACCGTCGCGACCGGACCACTGGAAAGGCAAACCAGTTTTCAGGTAGTCGACATTGATGCCTCCTTCAATATGCTTCTGGGACGTCCCTGGATTCACGCCGTCAAAGTGGTTACTTCTACCCTTCATCAGAAAATTAGGGTCCCCTTTAACGGGAAAACGATCACGATTCCTGCTTCCCCGATCAAAGCCGTCATGAAAAAGGGAATAGCCTCCCGAGCCATTGAGTAGTATGACAACGAGATGTGGGGATTTCATGTTGTGAATGCCATAACTGATGAATCAACACCCTTTGATTGTGACCCATTTGCCAATATCACAGTCAACCGCATTATGATGCGCCGGGGTTACTTCCTGGGTTTACCCCTCAATCCGCTGAAGAACACCTTACCTCCCTTGAAACAGGCTAAGGTCCCCAACATCTCCTTCGGGCTGGGCTATGAACCTACTGATGAAGATATCCAGGAGATGAACCTCCTAGTTCGTAAGCGCTAGAAGCACGGAGTTATTCTCCGTCCCTATCATTTGACCCTCAATGGATACTTTATCCCCGAGGGAGAGTCTGAACTCTACCATAGCTTTCCTAAGCCGATCTATGACTCTGTGGCCAAGGTCAGGTACCCGGGTCAAAGTCTTCCTCATGCCTCGACGGACAAGCTGTCACTCTCCTCTTTGGAGAGGATAACATCAAGCACCTCGACTATGAGGACATCATAAATATTGCTCTAAGGGACAACCAATTTGACCCCACCGCCTTGATCTCTGATACTGACCCGGAGAAAGCTACACAAGGCTGGAGGAAAACCGTCAAGTGGACCGATCGCTAAGGCCGCATTCTCAAGATCACAACTGGAGAAGTCCCTATGTTCAAAGAGGGAAGTGAAGAAGAATCTGAGTCTGAAACGGAGTCAGAGTCTATCTTAGCTCCTAGCACTCCTGATGTCCCAATAAAGGTCCCCTTCCCGCTGTTTTATCACAAGCTTGTGGCTGCTTCAGAGGCTGAGTCTGCTAGGGTCATCCTCACTCCCATGGAAGGTGACAACCTGGAGCCAGTTCTAGGGGCCACCTCCTCTGCTATGTCGCCTCTGACTGACCATGTGATGTCTGTCCTCTCCGAGCTTTTCGCTCGTGTCAACTTAATGAACGCTAAGTTTTCTTATGACTCATCTCAATTTAACTGCAATGCAATTCTGAATGACTCTGAGGAATTTGACTTGAGTGACTACCCACCTCACCTAGGCAAAGAACTTGACAAACGGGAAACCAGAACCCCCATCATTGAGGAGACCGAACCTATTAACGTAGGAACCGACAACACACCTCAAGAACTTAGGATAGGGACAACCCTTGACCCCTCGGAAAGAAAACAGTTGATTGACCTCCTCCACGAATGCAAGGATGTATTCGCTTGGTCCTACAAAGATATGCCTAGGATTGATAGGGAAATTGCAGAGCACCGGATACCCATCAAGCCCGGAGTTAAACCCGTGAAGCAAAAACTGCGCCGGGTGCGTCCTGAATGGGCCTTGAAAATTAAAGAGGAAGTGGATAAACAGTTCAAGGCCGGGTTCATCAAAGTGTCAGAGTACTCTGACTGGGTGGCCAACATTGTTCTTGTACCGAAGAAAGATGGGAGGATTCGGGATTGCATCGACTTCAGGGATCTGAACAAGGCGAGTCCAAAGGACGACTTCCCTTTGCCACATGTTGACATTCTGGTGGATAATACCGCCGAGCATGCTCTCCTATCATTTATGGACGGGTATGCTGAGTACAAGCAGATCAAAATGGCTGAGGAAGACATGCACAAGACTGCTTTCACTACACAATGGGGTACATATTGCTACATGGTCATGCCCTTCGGCCTCATCAATGCCGGAGCAACTTATCAAAGAACCGCTACCACTCTTCTACATGATATGATGCACAAGGAGGTAGAGGTATATGTCGATGATATGATCGTCAAATCAAAAGAACGGGACGACCATATCAGAACCCTCTGGAAATTCTTCGCTCGTCTGCGGAAGTATAACAAGTGACTAAATCCTCAGAAATGTGCATTCGGAGTCACCTCCGGAAAACTCTTGGGACATGTCGTCAGTAAAAGAGGCATTGAGATTGATCCAACCAAAATCAAAGCCCTTCAGCAAATGCCACGGCTTAAGAACGAGAAGGAGATTCGGGGATTTCTCGGTCAGGTTCAATACATCAGCCGCTTCATAGCCAAGCTCACCACGATTTGTGAACCAATCTTCATGAAACTTCACGCCTCCGATCGAACCGATTGGGACGATGACTGTCAAAAGGCTTTCGACAAGATAAAGGAAATCCTATCCAAACCTCCTAACCTCATGCCACCTCAACAAGGGATTCCCTTATCCCTATACCTGACTGTCCCAGACACAGCCATAGGAGCAATGCTAGCACAAACAGTCGACGGTGAAGAACGAGCCATCTACTACATCAGCAAAATGTTCATCGATTATGATATGAGGTACACCCAACTAGAAAAGACATGCGTTGCCCTAGTATGTTCAACAAATAAGCTGCTGCATTACATGCTCAGTTACACGGTCCACATCTACTCCGAGATGGACCCGGTCAAATACATCGTCGAAAAACCCGTACTAAACGGAAGGCTATCTAGGTGGACACTCATGTTGTCCGAATTTGATCTCAAGTTTGTACCCCTCAAGGTTATCAAGGGAAGGGCAGTGGCCGATTTCCTAGAAGAAAATCCCGTCAACGAGGATCCAACGACCGACACATGGTCACTCCCTGACGAAGACATCCTTTGTGCCGACTCCGACGCATAGGACCTATACTTCGATGGTGCATCTAATCTGAGAGGCTTCAGGATAGGAATCCTTCTAATATCGCCAGAAGGAGAACATGTTCCGATCTCAGTCAAGCTAGACTTCGCCATCACCAACAATTCCACTGAATATGAAGCATGCCTCATCGGCCTACAAGCAGCCATAACATTTGGCATCAAGAGACTGAGGGTCCACCGCGACTCCTCGCTCTTCATCAATCAGGTGTCCGGATCATGGTAAATCCGAAGTAACAGCTTAGCTCCCTACCGAGCGAAAATCAATCAAGAGGCCGGGTTCTTCGACCAAGTCGACTACTTTCACCTACCGCGAGAGGAAAATCAATTTGCTGATGCTCTAGCAAAACTTGCCGCGCTCATCAATATACCTGACGACATGATGTCAATGCCCCTATGTCTCGAGAGAAAGAGCGAGCCAGCTCACATTTGCGCCATTAACAACGACGAGGAGAACCATGTCAAACCCTGGTACCAATCCATCCTCAACTACAAAACCAAAAACGGATTCTCTCCTAACTCTGACCCAAGAGGACAAAAAGCCGTCCGTTTACTTGCATCACAATTCGTCATAAACCAAGATCAACTATACAAAAGAACACCCCAGGGGATTCTCCTCCTTTGCATTGACCATCACAAAGCCAAAAAAGTCATGGGAGAGGTCCACGACGGAGAATGTGGCCCTCACATGAGTGCAATGATGCTTACCCAAACAATCATGCGGTTAGGTTACTATTGGACCACCAAGGAAGCCGATTGCCGCAACTACGTCAAACATTGCCACAACTGCCAAATCTTCGCCAACATACAACACATACCACCATCCCTTTTAAACACCATGACATCACCCTGGCCTTTCTCAACCTGGGGCATCGACATCATCGGGAAAGTTAACCCGATAGGCATTAAGGGGCATTGCTTCGTCCTCGTCGCCATCGACTAATTCACTAAATGGGTGGAAGCACAGTCATATGCAGTCTTGACCGCCAAACCAGTGGCCAAGTTCATCCAAAACAACATCATCTGCCGATATGTGGTACCCTATGAAATCATCAGCGATCAAGGCTCTCACATCCGGGCGGAAACTCAGGCCTTGCTGGACAAATACAAGATCAAACGACATCGATCATCCCCCTACCGCCCCAAGCCAACGGAGCGGTGGAGGCAGCGAATAAAACTATTGTCACCATTATCAAGAAAATGCAAGACAACTACCGCGATTGGCCGAGCAAACTCCCATTCGCACTCTGAGATATCGAACCTCGATCCGAACACCGACAGGCGCCACACCCTTCTACCTAGCATACGTTATGGAGGCCATTCAACCGGTAGAGTAAGAGGTCCCTTCTCTACGCATCCTACTAGAGAGACAGGTCTCTGAGGCGGAATGGACCCGTCGAAGGTACGAACAACTCACTCTTCTAGACGAGCGGCGGCTCAATGTCTTGCACAATGTCCAGCTATACCAACAACGTATACAACAGGCATTCAACAAGAAGGTTAAACCCAGGAACATCAAGGAGGGCGACTTGGTCCTCAAGTCAGTTCGAGCACCATTACCCGTCGATCCGAGGGGAAAATTAAAACCCAACTGGGCCGGGCCATACCTGGTCAAGAAAATACTTTCGGGGGGCACAATGAGACTGAGTGACCTAGACGGGGAGGACTTTACAAAGCCGACCAACCTAGACCAACTCAAGAAATATTACCCTTGAACCGTAGCAACCTTCGACCTAACCCTAGTTCTACAACTAGCAACCACCTTAACCCTTTTCAAGTCAAGTTCCTCAATGCATTCTGATTTGAAATTGCATGTTTTATCGAGTCTAAGTTGCGGCACCTTACCCATTTTAAAGGCCCTTTGACCTGTCAAAGGTAACATCCATTTGCACTAAAAAAAAAAAACCTTGAACTATGAGCATGGTTAGATTTCACCTCTTCAGGTGGATACGTAGGCAGTCCCTCTTATACATGAGGGATACAACCACAAAACCCAATCAAATTTACAAAACATTTTGAACTACGATCATGGTTTGATTTCACCTCTTCAGGTGGATACGTAGGCAGTCCTTTCTTACACAAGAAGGATACAACCATCCCCATAATAAAAAAAACATCCCCATAATAAAAAAAAAAACATCACCCATATCATCCCCATAAAAAAATAGAGGGAAAGAACATTCTCTTTCCCACAAAAATACGAAAGAAGCCTTTCTCCCTTCCTACAAAAATCCCACCTTCCCAAGTGCAAATGTTTAGGACGATTCAAACCGAATTGCCTTTACAACATGGATGGAAAAAACAAGCGTTCACAATTTTGACACAAGCAATCCTCTTATTTAATTAATAATGAGAAGGATTACAACTTCAATAAACAAGGCTCGTCAAGTCTACAACTTGTCAGAGCTAATGTGTCGACTAGAACATCTCACATAGTAAAACTAGCACAAAACACACAAAACATAGCTAGTACAACATAATAAAAACTCACAACAATAATACAACATAATAATAAAATGGGTAATGAAGGTCTTCACTCTTCCATTCTAGCCGTGCCTTTTCCCTCGAGGTACATCTTCCCCTTGTTCTTCTTATTGGCCCACCTAGCATGGGTTTCCTCTTCGGAACGGATCTACAACGGCAACGGCCTCTGGCCACTTACAAGACCCCATGCTCGATCCAAAACGAGCCCACGCACGGCCCACTACATCTTTAGGACCTGAGCTTCTCCTCTTTGGTGGCCTCATCACATCCGGGCTAACTCCATCAACATAATCCTCAAAGAAGGCACGGTTGGCCTTGCCAACCTCTCGATATTTTAAGTCAACAACCTCGTCCTTACGGGATTTGGACCTCTCTTCCAAGGATGAAGCTCTTGACCACTTGACATAAGCAGGAGTCACCCATGTCATGGCAATAGGGTTAGGTACCTCCCAAACCGGCCGAGCGGCCCACCATCTTTTGAAGACCTTCACAAGCTCGGAGTTTCGGAAAACGTTCTCTTGGACAAGAGTATCTTGAGCGGGCACCTTTTGTTGACGCCCTATTTGCCTCATGAGCCTTTTGGGATAGATGAAGGAAACAACCTTCCAACCCACCACCATCAAAGAATGAGGACTAGCACCCGAAGCGGGCAACCCCGTGAAGGACCTCAAGTGCCACCATGGCACCACCCAACGGATATGAGGACCACCCTCCTACGCCAATCTTGCGGCCCAATAGGCCTCGGTGGAAGCAAAACTATCCGAGTACAACTTCTTCCTCATAATAAGGTGACGGAAGGAATAAGAAGAAGAATAAATCGGAGGCTCTACATACCTTAGCCTCTCCAATAGCCACACTTGGAGGATCCTTGGAGATCCAAATGAGGGAGCCTCTTCACAAGAGCACTCCTTGTCCAAAGCTTGGATAATCTCGCCAAGCACCAACCATGATGGATCTCTACCATGCTCCATTTGTTCAACTATATGTACAAGGGTCATGCTACCATAGCATTTTGACCCCTCCTTCTTAAAGCATCAACAAAGAGGTATACATGGACAAGGCAAAAGGCAAGAGCCCTTCTCCTAGCCACCTCCGAAACATTGTCATCCAATCGGTTTGAGAAAATGTTGATGAGAGCCAGCATATCCACACCATGAGGAGCAAGAAGAAAGTTGACTTGGCTTGTTGACAAGCCCAACATTGAACGGAATTTCTCCTCATAACACAGCCGAGTCGGAGAAAGCACCGGAACACAACCCGGCCACCCACCAATGGCTCCAACTTCTTCGGCAAGAGGACAATTTTCGCCTTTCGGGAAAACGAAAACATGATGTTTCGAATCCCAAAACCGAGAGTATGTTTCAAGAAATGAGGATTGCACCTTGACTTGACGAAGCACCAATAATTTACCAACTCCATGCAAACGAGTTGATACTTCTCGGGAGGCGACAAATCCCGGCACCATTGTCGCAACGCATTCTCAAAGGCATCCATGAAATATTTTTGGGGAAGAAGAAGAGGTTTTGTAGAGATGTTTTTCGTGTTTCGGATGATGAAACAATGAAGCACAAAGATACCTATTTATACAAAACAATCAGCGCGTTTTTCAGAAAAAAAAAGGGAGAGCTGGCTCCTATCGCCAAGCAGCTCGCGCCTCTTTTGCCCTGTTCTCAGGATTCCCACCTTGAATCATCCCTTTCAAGTTGTGTTTTCTCCTGACACCTCAAACCTCCCGCCGGAATGCTTGCGCCTCTTCGGGATGGTCCAGGACATTTTGTGTTTTCTCACACTCACATTTCCTTGATTTCGCGTTTTACGAAATCCGATACGGTTTCAATGACGCAGCTTTAAACATACGGATTTTTCTTTCCTTTTTTAAAGGGGGAAGGGCTAGTCGCCCCGATCTGCGACAGATCGTTTCCTTGTCAGTCGAAATTCCGAATTTTTTTTCGCTTTTTCGCAATTTTCGCAGCAAAAAATAAAAATCGAAAGCTGACAACACAACATCACTTTTCCTTAAAAATTCAAGCACTCACAAATTCGAGTCTTGATCTCACAAAAATCAAATCAAATGCACTCGCAAAAATCTATTATTAAATCCACCCTTGACGGTTTGAGTTTCAATTTTTCGAGTCACAAATCAATTTCAACATTTTCGATGCAATTTAATTCAAGACACGAGTTAATTGCTCAATTTTCAAAATCAATCCTTTTTGAAAAATCCAAAACGTGACGACTTTTCGCAGAATTTTCAAAATATCAATTCAAATTTCAATTTTAACTTCAAGTCATCGTGATTAATTTTGTTCTTCAATCAAATGCATTTTACGTGTTTACATTCATGCGTAAATGCTACCTGTCGCCTGTTTTCTACACTAACGATGCAGGAACTGGTGCAAAGCAAAAAGGGGAACTGATAGCCGACAGCGCTTCTCCGAAACACAACACAAAAATGCCAAAATCACAAAATAAACCACAATTCAAAAACACATATATACAAACCGCCTCACGCAAAATACATCGACGCACATTCGATACAAGCGACTGACTGTACAAACGGAATCCGGTACAACTATCTATCATACAGACACTGGGCTAAAACAACCATCTATCATATAGACACTGGCCTAAGACAATGAACTGGGGGCTATCTGCCACCTACCGAACTAAGAACTCCCTATCCTTTCGCTCGGAAAAGAAAAGGAGTAACACGGGAAATAGAGGAGTAACAACGGAAGCAGAGGTGGTTACCACGACGCTAATACCTCGCTCCTACTCCACGACAAAAAAGAAGACAGTGTCTAGCAGACTTCGGATGATAAGGAGGCCAAGAACCATGATACGGCGCACCACCCCGGTGTTGATCCCCAATAATCAGCCATCCTGTCTATGAGCCACAGTGAAAAGGACAAGCTGACCACGTCAGCTGCCTCCCCTTCTCTACGGAAGCATCCTCTACCACCACCTCGGCTCCAGCAGCCCCCCTGATGTGACCATTATTTGCGCACATTTAGTCCCCTAATTGAGCCTATTTTGCATACTATTATAATATTTCATGGCCATTTTATCCGTCAAAACCTTCCTATTTGCTTTTCTATCGCATTTCATATGTTTTGTAGAAAAGAAGATAATAAGGCGGAAATTCCCGTCTTTCGTGCATATTTGGAAGCTTATTGATGATATTAGATGGACTAGTATGAAGAGGAGGCAAGAATGATGACCAAAGATGTAGGAATAAAGTGTATGTAGAAGGATCTAAGGGTTAAAAGCAAGGATGACGAGAAGGAAGCCATTTATGAAGAAATTGCTCGGAAACTGAACCAAGGGTTGCTCCTTTGGCTCTGAAAATATGCTAGATGGAACGGCATCGAAAAATCAAGTGATCTAGGCTTTTGAATCACTCCAATAGGAGTCCGGATGAGGAAATAACGTCCGTTTTACAATCCGAGCTCAAGATACAGCTCAACCCGCTCGGGTCAATTTCAACCCGCTCGGGTTGAAGCCCAGGACGCCCATATTTCGCTCGGGACGAGCGGATTCCTCCCTTGCTACAATCCGAGCGTCTTGCCCTACAATCCGCTCGGATTACCTGCTATAATCCGCCCGGATTGTCCCAATCCGCCCGTCTTCCGTTGGGAAAAACAAGAAATTTTATTTGGAAGAGAATCCGCCGGATTCCCTACAATCCGCCCGGATTCCCCTCGCCAATCCGAGCGTCTTGCCCAAGGATCCGCTCGGATTCCTCAGCCCAGATCCGGCCGTCCCGACTCCCATCCGCACGGATTTATTTCAAAGACGTTTTCATTCTTCTAGCAACGATAAGAGAAGCCCTTCTCTCGGAGAATCCCGGAGTCTCCTTGCCCAACTTAAAAAGTGTAATTACTAGTTTAGCCCTTAGTTAACCTAATGCATCCCACCTAATTTCCACTATAAATACCCCATCTTTGTAATTAATCAAGCATGTTGTTTTAGAGTAGAAAATCCTTCTTTAGATTAGATTAGGAGTAGATTAGAATAGATTACTCTTTAATCTTTCCACAAATTACACATTAATCTCTCTTTAATTATTGTTCAAGTTTATTATTCAAGTTTATTATTGGGTAATTGAAGATTATTGGGTTATTATTGGGAGATTGACAACCTTCCATCAATTATCAAGTTCTTCTATTATTCTTTGCATTATTGTTTTGGAATCTCCATAGGTATAATCCTCTTAATCCTTGTTTTAATTATTGTTAATCTTTCTTACTTGTTCATCATGTTTTACCTTGTTAATATGATTGACAACCTTGTTAACATGCTAAATTTGATAATGAGTGAGTAGTTTCTTAGCTAGGATTAATGGGTAATTAGGGGAAACAAACATGGGATTGATTCATGCTTAATCTAATATGTTCACATGATTAAATTGCTTGCTTGTTGTGATGTCAACTTTATGCACATGTTATGTTTGATGAAATGCTAAGCCTATGAATCCTTGCATTTACAACCATCTCTTATCTATTCAACTTGACTTGTAAGATATAAACCAACTCGAGTCTTGTTAGACCATGCATAGAAGTTGATTAGGAGGAAAGTAAGTCGACTTGTAGGTGTTGTACAATCTAATCGATTCGGCTCCGGGACCCAACTCTTCCTAAGAACCGTAAGACATAACCCAACTCGGTTCCTCCGCAACATTAATTGCTTGCAACTTTGTAAACATGTTTGTATGATCAACACCATGAATCCCCTATGACCCCATGATATCCTAGCACTTTTAATCATTTGTTTACATCTTTCCTTTTATTGTTTGTTTTACTTTATTGCTTTTATTAGTCTAGAACACAACTACAAACCCAACCAAATTGTGACACTAGCATAAATTAAGATAGATAGACTTAGAACCCAAAGCACACCGTCCCATGGATCGACCTCGACTTACCGCTAACTAGTTGTATGTTGAGTATTATAAAATGTGTTTGATTGGATGAGTGACGACATCATTCCACATCAAAATGGCGCCGTTGCCGGGGATGGTGCTATGTGATTAAGTTCTTACTTGTTTGTCTATTTTGATTTTGCTCTCACCTTGAGGAACTTGTTCCTCAAGGATTGTTTTTACCGTTTTCTTGTAGTTTCCTTGTTTGTAGTTATATCTTTGTCCTAGCTATGATAATGACCGAAGGCTTGGCACATGGAGTATGTGGTGGATCTTTTGGGTATGACTATGGGTATGGGGAGTTTGTGGAGCAAGTTAAAACAAACCTACTTTACAACTCATACAATGAAAGTCCTAACCACTACCCCAACTTTTCTTACCAAAGCCCCCACATCCAACATCCACAACAACCACCCTCCCAAAACCCACTTTACAATCAATGCCAAATGTCATCCTACAATGAACACCCATACCACCAAATTCCCATGTACCCACAACAAGAGAATGAGCATAATCTTGACATGCAAAGTGTGGTTCTCCAAATGTTAAGGTGCCAACAAAATCTCTTCATGAAAATGCTAGAAGAGAGCCAAGCTAGGGACAATGTTCTCAAAAACATTGTTACTAATGGTGAGAAGTTGGCAAATCAAATTGCCCAAATGGAAGCCACCCAAATGCTAAATGAAGAAGAAGGGGAAAATAATGAGGGTGAAGAAGAATTTGGATGGCATTATGAAGCTACTCTTGTGAATCCCCCACCACCTCCTAAATTCATAAGTATTGAACACCCCATATTCCAACTTGTACCCAACTTTACAAACATTCATGATAGATGTGAATATGAAGATGTTACTTTTGAGGAAGGGGAGTGCTTGATTGATTATGGACCAAGAGTGGATGATGAATTGAAGCATGATGAAGTTGGGGTGGAGAGCAATGATGAATGTGAGTTGAAGGCCAATTATGAGACAAGCACTTTGTCTAAATTGTCTAATGAATCTAGCTCACACACTAGCCTTGCTTCTCCAATTTGGGATACCTATGATGATGATGATGAGGAAGACCTCCCACCACAATTTCCCTCTATGACCCATGTAGAGGAAGTGTGCTCCCTTGGCACTTATGGGAGTGAAGGTAAAACTTGGAAAGAAGAGGTTGATGAATTTGAACTTGCTATCTTTGGAGAATTGAGAGGCCAAGAGGAAAACTATGATGTTGGCATCTTTGATCATAGTTTGGAAGAAATTGAAGCTCTCTTCTTTGGAAATGGTTCAAGTTCTAAGGAGGGTCAAGAAGAAAGTAAAGATAATGAAAGCATGAATGACCTCAATGGTGAGAAGTTGACTCCTCCACATCTTATCCTTCAACTATCCCCTCATCAAAGAAATGAGAACTCTCCTTCTACTATTGAAGGATTGATGAATCAATGCTCTATCATCATAGAATTTGAAAGAGATGGTAAAGAGTGGAAGCCTCCGGATGAGAATGGGCAATACTTCATACCTTGTATTGACAAGAATCATGTGCTTGTTAGCTTGAAGCATTGTAAGAAGCCAAGTGCCAAGGGCAAAACAAATGGGAGAGTGTTTGGCAAGTTCTATTCCAAGCAAAGATGGGTAAACTACGTTTTGACATCACCAATCTCCTATTTATGCTTACATGAAGCCCATTCAAAAGCCTTTGACCGGTTATTGAGAGCATTAAGCAACATGGACAACATCAATAATCATGGCAAGACGGAATGAGTTTGGTGGAGTCCTTCCTCAAACCACCATTTGTAAGATATCCTTTCCTTTAACTTTGCATTACATTTACGCTTGCATTTAGTTATTTACATATACACTTAGCTTGCATTTGTATTATATTTCATATTGCATTTGCATTAGTTAGTTCATTTACATTAGTTTGCATTGTAATATATTTCATATAATTCATGTAGATAGTTGCATATAGACTAGAATTCATGCATAGTCACTAATGACCAATCCTATTCTTTTCTACACTAGAAATAGTGTTTAAATCGGTTTGGGGAGGTTTGATCATAAGTGACCATAGTTTAAAACATGCATCACATAGTATAGTTTATATTGCATTCATTTGTTATATATGTCATATAGAATTGCATTTAGTTAGAGCATGCATTCATTCATATCATATCATTGCATTTGTACTTCAATTTCCATAAAATCAAAAATCCAAAAACATATTTCCTCTTTATTCCTACTCCTACATGTACATTGAGGACAATGTCCAAAATAAAGTGGGGGATGGGAATTTATATTCCAAAAATGCATAAAAATTGAAAAATTTCGAAAAATCACAAAAATATGTCTTTTAATTTCATTAAAACAAAAACCATAAAAATTGAAAAAATTGAAAAACCAAAAACAAGTTCATTTCCTTTGTAGTGTAGATTTGTATATATTGTGTTTGTTCATCCTTTTTCACATTGATTGACTACGCCACATCCGAGACATGAGGATATTGAAGACCGCATGGTATGATCTTTCCAATCTCCTTTTTCCTCTTTATGTTAATGACTATGTGGCTTTATTTTGATTGATGCGGTAAAAACAATGTGAACTTAGGACTTGCATTTAGTTTATATGGCATATTAGTTGGTAGAATCATTTGCATTAGGATGTATATATGTTAGTTGCATCATGGCATGTAGTTTGCATGGTTAGAAAAATTTTGTGAAACCGTCTATTTGGGAAGCTTGACAAGTGTATATAGGCCCTAGTAGATGCTTTTTCTTCTTAAGACTTTGCTTGTTAGAATACTTGTAAAACACCCTAGGATGTGTCATGCTAGTATCCTTTGACCCATGGATTAAGGTCTAGTCAAGAGTACCTTGTGGTGTGATAACTCCTTGGCTACCGTTTATTCCAAGGTGACCCTTGAAACCATGCAACCATCATTCATTCATGTTCTACCATACATTTTGTCATCAAAAAGGGAATGGGCACAAAAAAAAAAAAGAAATCAATTTGAGTTCAATGAAATGAAAAATGAAAGAATGTTTGCAAAATTTCATCAAATGAAAAGAGGAGCAAAAATAGACTCCTAAAAGCTTCAAATATAAGGCACCCTCACTACATATGGGGTGACTTTGAAAATGTTCAAAAGAAATGCAAAAGTTGTCAAGTATTGAAATGCCAAAAATCAAAAAGAAATGGCAAAGAAAGTGTTCTCAAATGTTATATGCCACAAGAAATTGGGGGGAAAACAAAAACAAAAGCAAACTCCCAAAAGAAACTCAATTACTATCGATCCCTTTTCCATCTTATCCATTTTTGTGCATGGTAGAGAGGGGACGACCCTTCTTCTTGTTTAGGCAAGAGGGGGAATTCCGCGATCCTCCAGTGTTTCTAACGCCATAGGGAGTCTACTCTTGACAAAAGCATTTAACGATTGAGGGCAAAGGTACCCTAGCTTGAGACAACTTGGAGGTGATTTATTGGTATCCTTCTAGGCTTAGTAGTTTGAACAAATTGCATCTATGAAGGATTGTGTACCCTTGAATTGCTTCCCTTGTAGGTAATTTCCGCCACTTAGATGAGGAAAGTGGCTATTCTTTTGTAGATGCATCCATTATGTGTTTTTGTGTGCTTAATGTTTGGATGTGTCGCCATTTTGGCAAGACCCACCTTGCCTTGCAAGAAGGCATCCTACCTCATGGTTGTCTTGTTGTGAGTTGAAGGGGCGGAGTGAGACCCGCTAATTGTCTCATATCGGTTATGTTATTAGATTAGTTTAAATAAAGGTCTAGTTTTAGTCGCCTCTTTACTCGGGACGAGTAAAGGTTCGGTTTGGGGATATTTGATGTGACCATTATTTGCGCACATTTAGTCCCCTAATTGAGCCTATTTTGCATACTATTATAATATTTCATGGCCATTTTATCCGTCAAAACCTTCCTATTTGCTTTTCTATCGCATTTCATATGTTTTGTAGAAAAGAAGATAATAAGGCGGAAATTCCCGTCTTTCGTGCATATTTGGAAGCTTATTGATGATATTAGATGGACTAGTATGAAGAGGAGGCAAGAATGATGACCAAAGATGTAGGAATAAAGTGTATGTAGAAGGATCTAAGGGTTAAAAGCAAGGATGACGAGAAGGAAGCCATTTATGAAGAAATTGCTCGGAAACTGAACCAAGGGTTGCTCCTTTGGCTCTGAAAATATGCTAGATGGAACGGCATCGAAAAATCAAGTGATCTAGGCTTTTGAATCACTCCAATAGGAGTCCGGATGAGGAAATAACGTCCGTTTTACAATCCGAGCTCAAGATACAGCTCAACCCGCTCGGGTCAATTTCAACCCGCTCGGGTTGAAGCCCAGGACGCCCATATTTCGCTCGGGACGAGCGGATTCCTCCCTTGCTACAATCCGAGCGTCTTGCCCTACAATCCGCTCGGATTACCCTGCTACAATCCGCCCGGATTGTCCCCAATCCGCCCGTCTTCTGGCTGGGAAAAACAAGAAATTTCGCTGGAAGAGAATCCGCCCGGATTCCCTACAATCCGCCCGGATTCCCCCTCGCCAATCCGAGCGTCTTGCCCAAGGATCCGCTCGGATTCCTCAGCCCAGATCCGGCCGTCCCGACTCCCATCCGCACGGATTTCAGCTCAGCACGTTTTCATTCTTCTAGCAACGATAAGAGAAGCCCTTCTCTCGGAGAATCCCGGAGTCTCCTTGCCCAACTTAAAAAGTGTAATTACTAGTTTAGCCCTTAGTTAACCTAATGCATCCCACCTAATTTCCACTATAAATACCCCATCTTTGTAATTAATCAAGCATGTTGTTTTAGAGTAGAAAATCCTTCTTTAGATTAGATTAGGAGTAGATTAGAATAGATTACTCTTTAATCTTTCCACAAATTACACATTAATCTCTCTTTAATTATTGTTCAAGTTTATTATTCAAGTTTATTATTGGGTAATTGAAGATTATTGGGTTATTATTGGGAGATTGACAACCTTCCATCAATTATCAAGTTCTTCTATTATTCTTTGCATTATTGTTTTGGAATCTCCATAGGTATAATCCTCTTAATCCTTGTTTTAATTATTGTTAATCTTTCTTACTTGTTCATCATGTTTTACCTTGTTAATATGATTGACAACCTTGTTAACATGCTAAATTTGATAATGAGTGAGTAGTTTCTTAGCTAGGATTAATGGGTAATTAGGGGAAACAAACATGGGATTGATTCATGCTTAATCTAATATGTTCACATGATTAAATTGCTTGCTTGTTGTGATGTCAACTTTATGCACATGTTATGTTTGATGAAATGCTAAGCCTATGAATCCTTGCATTTACAACCATCTCTTATCTATTCAACTTGACTTGTAAGATATAAACCAACTCGAGTCTTGTTAGACCATGCATAGAAGTTGATTAGGAGGAAAGTAAGTCGACTTGTAGGTGTTGTACAATCTAATCGATTCGGCTCCGGGACCCAACTCTTCCTAAGAACCGTAAGACATAACCCAACTCGGTTCCTCCGCAACATTAATTGCTTGCAACTTTGTAAACATGTTTGTATGATCAACACCATGAATCCCCTATGACCCCATGATATCCTAGCACTTTTAATCATTTGTTTACATCTTTCCTTTTATTGTTTGTTTTACTTTATTGCTTTTATTAGTCTAGAACACAACTACAAACCCAACCAAATTGTGACACTAGCATAAATTAAGATAGATAGACTTAGAACCCAAAGCACACCGTCCCATGGATCGACCTCGACTTACCGCTAACTAGTTGTATGTTGAGTATTATAAAATGTGTTTGATTGGATGAGTGACGACATCATTCCACATCACCCCCCGGTCGCTTCGGCTCCTCCCGGATCATCTTCCTCCTCCAAGATCTCAACGACAGGGACCCGGTAGGTCCCGAACACTCTCCTGCAATCAAAGAACGTCAGCCAAAATTTCGGCATTACGATGGCGTAAAATGAACAAATCCAAAAAAAAAACGTGCAAAGCAGAATGAGGGCATCCTGCCCAGACCCAACCAAACAAAAACAATTCACAAAAACGCACAAAAAAAACGAATCGCCCTTCTTTTCAAGCAATAAACGAGTCAAAACAACAACAAATAAAAATGGCATCTCAATACCCACACAAGATCCGCCAACAACCCAAAATACGTTCCCGATGCAATGGGGTATTTTTCCACAGCTCAAAAAGGCAAATTCTACGCCAGTTTGAGCGCAAATCCGTCAAAATTTCAAAATGTTACCACAACGAGGCAACGTGATTTTACCACATCTCAAAGCGACCTAAACTACCAATAAGGTCCATTTCAAGACAAACTGACTCAATTCAAGCCCGGACAGGCGCTTATTTCGTCAGACAGGAGACCGCTTCAAATGCGAAGATTCCAATTTTTGCTCACAACACCCGACAAAGGTCCACAATGGCAAACACAGTCTTTCCCGACTACAATACAACCTAGTGGGACCCATTACCCAAGCAAATAAACTTGGCATTGTGAAATGAGACGGTTTCTTCGCCTCACTCACGTTTTTCAAGCATAGGGGACGTAAACGGGGACCAAAATGTAAACTAAAAGCACCCCTATACTCCTAAACAGATTTCTAACCTAATACAATCATCAATTTCACTCGAACTGGGCTCAATCAAAAATGCCAAAATCGATGTTTAAGGGTACAAAATTCTGCCCTAATTCAATCAATCAAAAGACCAACAAACTCAAATTGATTCAAGAGGAAATACATACCTTGAGATGACATGTTGACGATGGCATGACTGGAGCGAGCAAGAAGACCAACAATGGCGGTTTTTGTTTGTTTTGTCGAGAGGATGAAGAAGACGAAGTGAAAATGGCGAGCAAACCAATCTCACGTCTTTTACAGAAAATAGGGAAGCCCCTTTACCTCGCCAAGTAGCTCGCGCCTCAACATGGTGTTCCCTGCTTTATTCAGCGAAATTTTTGGCTTTGGCCCAATTTCCTATAACAAACCTCAAATTCAAACGACGGCAATTAAAACCGTCATTTTAAAATAATAGTGAAAATTCAAAATTCACTATTTCTTCAAAATTCAAACGACGGCAATTAAAACCGTCATTTTCAACAGTAATAGTGAAAATTCAAAATTCACTATTTCTTCAACAATAATAGTGAAAAATCAAAATTCACTATTCAAACGTCGGCAATTAAAACCGTCATTTCAACAAAAATAGTGAAAATTCAAAATTCACTATTCCTTCAAATTTCAAAAAACGGCGATGGAAACCGCCATTTCAACTTCAAAAATAATAGTGAAAATTCAAAATTCACTATTTCCTTCACAGGTCAACGGCGGCAACATAAACCGTCACTTCAAAAATAATAGTGAAAATTCAAATTCATTATTTCTTCAAATGTCAACGGCGGCAACATAAACCGTTACTTCAAAAGCATAATAGTGAAATTCAAAATTCAATATTTCCACGGCGGCATCAAGAGTCCGATATTTCAAAACAAGCCCATCCAACACGGCTATTCTCACGGTCGATCAACCGACCCCACCATGGCTGGCGAGCCTTACAACGCACTGCGGCTGGTGAACCCTCCTCATGTACGCACCATGGCTAGCGAGCCTTACAACTTACCGCGGCTGGCGAGCCCTCCTCATGTACGCACCATGGCTGGCGAGCCTTACAACGCACAGCGGCTGGCGAGCCCTCCTCATGTACGTACCATGGCTGGCGAGCCTTACAACGCACCGCGGCTGGCAAGCCCTCCTCATATATGCACCATGGCTGGCGAGCCTTACAACGCACCGCGGCTGGCGAACCCTCCTCATGTACGCACCATGGCTGGGAAGCCTTACAACGCACCGCGGCTGGCGAGCCCTCCTCATGTACGCACCAAGGCTAGCGAGCCTTACTACGCACGATGGCTGGCGAGCCTTACTATGATGGCTGGCAAGCCTACAACGCACCATGGCTGGCGAGCCTTACAACGCACCATGGCTGGCGAGCCTTATAACGCACCGCGGCTGGCGAGCCCTCCTTACAACGCACCATGGCTGGCGAGCCTTACAACGCACCACGGCTGGCGAGCCCTCCTCATATCCACAGCACGGCTGGGGAGCCTTTGTCCGCAAGCAAGATACAACCCAATAACGTATCCAAAAGATGCCTCGAGTGAGACTCCTTATCAAGCTGGCGAGCCTTTGTCCGCAAACACGCAAGGACATATCCGAAGATGCATCAGGTATGACTCCTTCCTATGGTTGGCGAGCCGTTGTACGTAGTCTAACGGACTTTTAATGACCCGCATGGACAGTCGACAGACTCTAAACTTTTCTCGACGACAGGTCCTTGGCTCATACCCTCGAGTCGCTTTGGCGTCGCCCTTCCCGACGGCAGGTCCTTGGCCCGAATCCTTTCGAGCCACCTTGACGTCGCTTGGGTCTCCAAGTTGTAATCTTCGATTGACCTGGGGGCTCTACTTTGACTTTCGCCCTGTCCAAGCCTCAGTCAAAGTGGGGGCTCTGTAGATACCCAGTATCTCTCTGGGACTCCAACAAACACCCGATGATTATTGGACTACAACATGCTTTGGAATCGCGGCGTTTGATCGACAGTTTGTGTACAACTTTACGTCGGAAAACTTAAAACGATTTCGAAAATAAAACATTTCAAAACTTTTCAAAAGTACCTGGAGTGTTTAATGCATGATGACGGGGTTACAATGACACTAACTAGAGTCAAAACCGACACCGGACCAAAAACCGACTCAAAATTCAAATCCCGACTCCAACAACGAGTCAACCCGAGTCAAACACAAAAAACAAACCATTCAAATGCTTCCATGTTAATATTTACCGGGATCATGAATGGTCAAGTACCAAACATGTGCATACATATCCTAGGATAGAACAAATCATGATTGCATTTGTGTGAAAGCGACAAGACACCTCGAAGACGTGCGACGTGGCTCGCGCCTCTTTAAGCAGCCCAGGTGGCTACGTCGCTCAAAACTCACACAACCACTCATTCTCCTATAAATACCCCTCAAATGCCACCATTTGAGAACTTACGCGAGTGTCCGCCCCCTCTTTTCTCCCTTAAAATTCTCTCGACTTCCTAAGTCACAATCCGACACGTGTTTACGACCTACCGATCGTAAACACGAGCCTTACACATTGTTTGGTACTGTCATCATGAATTAAATCAATTGACGGACCATCTCGATCACTACACCATCACTAAACTTAATAAAACACTCTTTTTACTTACTAAAATGGTTTTAAACCGAGTCTTTTTTGACCAAACGAGTTGATACACTTACGTCGGTTTCTCGCCATAAGCCAAGCATGTAAGTATAAGAGTGTAGAAATCTTGTTTTATCATGTTTTCACTTGTTTCATGACTATAACATGCTAAATCATGCATAACATGGTCCAAAACATGGGAATAATGAGCCAAAACCGGACTTTTTGGTTGAGGCAGAGGCTACTTACGTAGCACATAGGTTCCCGCCTAAAGCACCCTGCCCAGCCTTAAGTCTAATCCGTGTTTCGTCTCTTCTTTTCCTTTATTTTCATTTCATATTAGTAATTTTCACCCTTGGTCCTTAATACCATGACGGTTTAATCCGTGTTTCGGTGATAATATTTGGTTAATTACATTTAAAAGGTATTTTAAAGCCTTTTATTTCATTTCTTTACATTTTGGAAGATATTTTAAAGCCTTTCATTATTTCTTTACATTTTCAAAATAAATATATTAGTCACCAATACAAAGTCATCCTTGGTTCTACATACCATGTCGGATTTTAACCCGAGTACAATGATGAATATTGACTAATTATATTCAAATGAACTTTAAACAATTAGTTCATAATCATTTTCAAAACTATTCATGTCAAGTTTGCAAAGTCGAACCCGACATCGAATATCGTCAAAAAAATGACGATTATTCAAGTCTCATTCTTCAAATCAACACAAAAGCGGCCTAAACGGCCTTTTTAGAACAAAACGGGTCAAATACCCATTTTTCAACACGTTTTATAAACGTTTTTCAATGGTCAGAACACGTTGACTATATACCGTTGACTAACTCGCGCCTAAACAGGCCACTTCTTTTTCTATTTTCAAACAAGGGGAGACCCCCTTACATCGCCAATAGGCTCGCGCCTCTTCTGGCTGCCTGATGCAAGGTCTGTTCCCCTTCCAGCATAGGTCTAGGACGATCCCGACTCTGGCTAACCCAGATATTGGATGGATCAGACGACTAATTCGCTCATTCAAATATCGTATTTGCAAAACGTCTTACTAAGACAAATGGATCACGTTATGCACCATAAACCTAATTTGGTAAATGGATGTTTAATTTCCGTCTTGCATGCAAATCAACCATAAATCCAACTCGACATCTTATACTTGACATTTGGATTAAATCAACTGACTTAGAAAGCTCTCACATGTTAGGTTTAAACTATTGGATGCGCATTCATGCATTTAAACCGTTTTATCAACTTTTGTATTCAACCAACCAAGATCGATCAGTAGAGGCCGCTACCGCGGGGGGGATTGGGTGTCTGATTAAAGGGCTTCCTAATACGTACCTTCACCTCTTACTCAGAAACTTTGGATAGTGGACGACCTTTTCCAGGGTGTGCGAGAGTCATTCTAGAGACAGGATGCTAAAGAGGGACGATTCCTTATCTTTAGTACCTATGCCAAACACTGCTTTGTGTTTCGTTTGACCGAGGTATAAAGTGGATTCGAACGGGTTCCAAGCATCCCACAAATGCTTGGTGGTGACTCCGAACATCTCTAATCGTTTCGAGACCCTTGCCAAGACGAAACCGACCGATCTAAAGCGATCCGGTCGAAAGCATTTTTACGCCGTCGAGCGTGGCTTTCAAAAGACCGCTATACGTCCACAGATTGGCTTGACGTGTAGGTGGCCATGTCCACAGCATTACATAATGTGCAGACATATCAGTCACATATCAAACAAGCCTTTAACAAACGGGTTAAGCCTAGGAACATCAAAGAAGTAGATTTGGTGCTCAAATGAGTTAGAGCTCTCCTACCTGTCGATCCACGAGGAAAGTTTAATCCTAATTGGGCCGGACCTTTCTTAGTCAAGTCCATAATCTCGGGGGGCGCGTTTAGGATTACAGACCTAGATGGGAATTAATTTTTTAACCCTACCAACTTAGACCAATTGAATCGATACTACCCTTAGCATAGGCCAGAAAACGCGCCTCACGTAACCCATGTGCCGCTCATGTGACACGAAATAAAACCGACCCCTGGCCAACTAAAGCTTATGTCGCTATGCTCTTGCATTTTAACATTTCGACATCCTCACATAATCAAATATATTGAATTGTACTTCCCTTAGGAGTAAGTAAAGCACATGCTTATTTTTCTAAAGTTCATTACAAGCTCTTGCTTCGAACAATTATTCTTTTACATTTACTCGAACTACGCACAGGGTTTGATTTCATTTTCCTAATGAATACGTAGGGAATCCTTCACAGAATACAACCCATTATTTTAATGTAAATAGAAGGACATTTGCAATTGCATTTGAAATTCGACAAAAATAATAAAAGAAAATTACAACAGTTTCTTAACTAATAAATCTTTTATTCATTGTTCCATAAATAGTAATAATATGCCAAATACATAAAAAAAAAATAATGCTGAAATAATTGCGAGGCTAGGATTCTAAAAACCCCGCCATTTATTACAACTTAAATAATAATAAATAATACTATAATAAATGACTAAGACTATTCTTCCATTTTCCCTTTGCCTTTGTCACCCTTGGCATATTTCTTGTCTCGACCACGAGCCGGGCGCTCTTGCGTTTTCTCTGAGCTAATCAGCAACTGTCATTGTCGCGGTCTAGCCTTACCATTTCAATCCATCACCATCTCTACGGCAGGAGCAGCTCCCGGCTTCTTCGACGGACGAGTAACTAGGAATCCGGCCTCTTCTTCCTCTTCAGTCAAGTACTTTTGGCTCTGTTTTGCTACTTAGCGGATCTTATAATCCGCAGGCTCATGCTTCCTCAGCTTCTCGCGTTCTTCAGGAGTACCAGCCTTTCTCCATTGCAAGTATGAGTCACATACCCATAAGGAGCCAATAGGAACTGGTATGAACCACATGTTCCTCTGAGTCCACCGAATTACCCACTCTCGACAAGACTCCGAAGTATGTGCCAAGGCAGTTTGAGGAACGGTATCAAGCTTCAGAATTTTCTGCTTAAGGCCCACTTGCCTCATCAATCTCTCCGGAAAAATGCAAACCATGAATTTCAAGCCAGGGATACAAACTGACCGTGTCGGGTCCACATATGAGACTCCGGTGATTGACCTGAGATGCCACCATGGCACAATTGATCGGATCAAGGTACCACCTTCACCCTTCAACTTATTGTCCCAATAATTGCATACCCGAGTGAAGTCCACCATGTATAGCCTAGTTCTCATTGTAATTGATCGAGCATGATATCCTTGCACATTAACTGGGGGCTCAATCAACCGCAGCAGTTCCATCAGCCAAACCTGCCAAAAAAACGGAACGGGAATTAATACCGATGTATCCACAAAAAAAAACGGTAAAAAAAACGGTTCTTACCTGCAGGATGACGGGACTCCCCAAATAAGGAAGCTCGCGGTTGGCCTTTCTATTATCCAAAGCAAGAATGGTCTCCTAAGCAAAGGCACGCTGGGCTCTTGCGCAGCTCCATTTGTTCCACTAGGCTCAGAAAACGAGGATCATCTCTTATATCCTTATCAACATGCCCTCAAAGGACATAGCAATGAAGTAGACAAAACCCGAAGGCCCTGCGCCTCGCAACATAAGAAATAGTAGGGTCCTCCCTATTTATAAATCGATCGATAAAGTCAAACATACGGACACCTTTTGAGGTCACAAGACGGACCACCTCAGCCTTGGTCAATCCAAGAAAGTTCCTAAATTTATTTTTATATCCTTGAGAGCTAGGGGGTAGAGCCGGCACATTTTCTGGGTCCCATCCTCCAACAACAGCTATTTCTTCCGGAAAAGGACAAATTTCGCCTCCCTGAAAGGCAAATACGTGAAAATTTGGGTCCCAATACTCAAGATAAGCATCCAAGAAAGGCTTCACCACTTTCACTAATTTGAGACTCAAGATTGATCTTAAATTAAAAGCACCCATGTCGTGCTTCTCAATATTTGTAAACTCATTCGTCCATTCCTTTAGACGGTTTTCAAAGGCATCCATATTTTTGGAAATTTTTTGAGAAGATATGAGAGTTTTTATGTAATAGACGGAAGAAAGAAGAAGGAATTGTGTGAATAAAAGCTCACCCGAAGTCTCTATTTATACTATACGCTATTTCCTAATTTCTGTCGAGGTCTGACAAACTAGAGAAATGACGCTGTTTCCTATTTTGCTTTTAGCTATAATTTCCTATTCCTATAGGATCTTAATTTTGTAATTTCATCAAAATTACCAAGTTTTTGTTTCCTAATCCTTTTCGGGTTCGCTTTTCGAGACAAAATCGACATTCTCGCCAAACGCGCACACTTACTCTTTTTTATTTCTTTTCTTTTTTAGGGGAATCATTTTACTTCTCTTTTTCACTACATTTCACACTTAGACATTTCTTTTTTTTAGGGGGTAGCCCTCCCTATTGTCCGGTCATTTTGCTCATTTTTGGGCATTTTTTGCGCATTTCTGAGCCTTTTTTGTCATTTCTTGTCATTTTCGCTCATTTTCGGGCACTTTTTTACTCTTTTTTTTTCATTTTGCGCAAATTTAGGCCACCTATATGCTATATGTTTTACCTGTAAATTCTATATAGATTTCGGCAGCATGACGGTACAAACCGTCACCTACCAAACCTATTGTTTAAGCTAACCCGCAGGAACAACAAACACCTAGTAGCAAAGGCACTCAGGCCATTATATACACAACAAAAGTTAGTATATACATCAAACTGGGGGCTCTCCCCCGAGACTGAGTCCGAAAAGTCCAAAATGTAAAAGATATACAAAGTTAACGCCAAAAAAGCAGCTAGTCCTGGTGGCCCCTCAACTCAGCTACGGTCGCCTTAAGAGCAACGATCTTGATGTCTCTGACCTCAAGCTCCCCCAACAGACGAGTCGTCTACTCCCGGGACTGCGCCAGCTCCCCCTCAAGGTCACGGTCTCTCTGCATACAAATAAAGAAATGTCTCATTTCAACAAGGTGAAGAAACATTTCGTTACAACGAAATTTGAAATGTCATAAAAAAAATAAAATAGGGAATGAAAGGTTCATACCTGTCGACCCCGGCCACCTACGAGTGCCTCGATGGCTATAGCCTGTAGCCGGTTGGCCATCCTCCATAGCGCCACGTATAGAGATTGTGCCACCTGCATTCGAATAACAAAAATGGTTCAAAAAGGAGCAAATGCATTCCTATGCAATAAAATAATAAGGACAACCAAAGCTGGGGGATCACCCTCCTCACGACGTGCTGCCACTCGTCCAGACCAGCGTCGGTCATCTCTGAGATCCTTGTCATGCCCGCTGCGTCAGTGTACTCCAACACCTCGGGGTAAGCTGGGGGATCGACGCCTGCGACCTCGATCTCCTATACGGTTCATATGATTCTTTATTTGATGATCATTCATCAGATCAATTCAAAAATAAGAAAAAAGGTAAAATGCTTACTACAATCGGCCAGTACGCCAGCCTCTGACGAACGAAACTCAAGAGTACTCCTCGCCAGGAAGAAGGAGGGCATCACCACCCGCGTCGGCCAAGTCAGCCTCTCTCTCAGCCTCAGAAGGCTCCCTAAACATCGTCCTTGAAGGATCGATGGGAACCGTAAAGGTGTCACGAGAGCACTGCCGAGTCAAACGCTGGCCCAAGTACCACACAGGTCCCACATGCATCCTCAACAACAACCGACTCCAGCTCATAGGACGAAGGACTTCAGCCACGAAAACTGGAGCCTCAGAGTAGCTCTCCCAAGGTCTAGGCACCCACTAAAATAAGAAAACGAGGGGTCATTCCTATGATCGGCTCTAAACGGGAAATGGGTCATTCCTATGATCACTTCTAAATAAAAGACAGGTAATCAAAAGGTAATCAAATAAGGATCGAAGGCACTTACGCTGTCCAACGTCAGGGCATTCACCGCCCTCCGACAAACGTCGTAAGCTGAGCGCTGGTTCTTCCTATGGCACACCACCCAGTCCCTCACCACAGGATACGCCATTGGCTCAGGCTCCGTCATCTTGGGCGCAAAGCTGGGAATGTAGGAATACACCCACGCCTGCTGTGGACATGGGCCACGTCTCGGTCAGTGGATTTTGGGTCACCTACCGGTCCGTAGTCACGGGCCACATGCACGCTAAGCCAATCTGTGGACATGCAGCGGTCTTTTGAAAGCCACGCTCGGTGGCGTTGAAATGCTTTCGACCGGATCGCTTTAGATCGGTCCGTTTCGTCTCGGTAAAGGTCTCGAAACAATTAGAGATGTTCGGAGTCGCCACCAAGCATTTGTGGGATGCTTGGAACCCGTTCGAATCCACTTTATAACTAGGTCAACCAAGGCAAAAAGAGGTGTTTGACATAGGTACTAAAGATAAGGACTCGTCCCGCTTTTAGCATTCTATGCCTAAAATGTCTCTCGTACGCCCTGGATAAGGCCCACAACAATCCAAAGGTTCTGAGTAAGGGGTGAGGGAATGTATTGAGAAGCCCTTTAATCGGACACCCAATCCCGCCCGCGTTAGCGGCCTCTACTGATCGATCGTGTTTGTTTAAGTGCAAGAGTTGATAAAACGGTGTAAATGCATGAATGCACAACCAAAAGTGTTAACCTAACATGTGAGCTTTCTAAGTCGGTTTGTTAATCCAAATATCAAGCATAAGATGTCAAGTTGGATTTATGGTTTATTTGCATGTGAGAACGAAAATTAAACATCCATTTACCGAGTTCGGGTTATGATGCTTAACACGATCCATTTATTGAAAAAGGGTGTCAAATAACAAAGTGTAAAAACGTAAACTTGTCAATCAGATCCATCATGTATTCGAATTAACCGTAATCGGGATCGTCCTAGACAAGTGCTAAAAACGAGGCTGAACAGTACCAGGCAGCCCCGTTAAGGCGCGAGCCTATTGGCGAGGTAAGGGGCTCTGCCCAAGTTTTGAAATATGAAAGCAGAGGGCCTCTTGGAGCGCGAGCCATGCGGCGAACCAAGGGGCGTCTCCTGGTTGTTAAAAAGGTTTGTTAAAACCGTTTTTTGTGATTAATGATTTGCAAATATGATTTGCATGACTCGGAATAATTACTATCATATTAGTAATATTCGTTGTCTGATTTGCATGTTGAAAAGTATAGTTTGCAAATAAAAATGTAAAATGTTTGATTTGAACTAATTATGTTAAGTTTGATTATTTGTAATTAGTCAAGTTTGTCATCGTACTCGGATTAAACCGACATGGTATAAAGAACCAAGGATGATAATGAATTATGACTATTATATTTACAAATGTAAACAAATGAGAAAAATTTGTAAATAAAAGAAAAGGGTGTTAAAATACCCATTAAAATGTAATTAACCGATAATATCATCGAGTCACGGAATAAACCGTCATGGTATAAAGAACTAAGGATGCTTTTTGTAATGGTCAAAATATGTTGATTATAAAAATGAATTAAAACATTTGAAATGGTAAAAACCGATTGCAAATAAGACAGAAATAAAGAGGAAAGACGAGAACAAACACGGATGAGTCTGACCTGGACACCTACATGAGGCTCGTCTAACCTATGTTTGAATCGTGTTATGCATTGTTCATGCATATAAACTCATAAAAACAGTAAAGACATGAAATAAATGAGTTGTTTACACCCTCAAACTTACGTGTATTGATGTTTGCGAAATAGACGACTTTAGAGACGGTTTTCTCGTTGTGACTAATCGCGATCAAAGAAGTTTAAAAGAGTGCCTTAAAAAACGATTTTGTTTTGAAAATATGTTAATTAAAACATGTTGATTGATGAATTGAGTTGGTCAAACGGGTCGGTCGAATGCACGGCGACGGTACCAAACAAAATGTGTAAGGCTTGTGTTTACGATCGATAGGTCGTAAACACGTGTCGATTTTGTGACTTAGGAAGTCGGGTCTAGAAGTTTAAGGGAGATGTGAGGGGACGGACGCTCGCGTGAAGATTATGGTGTGTAATGGTGGGTATTTATAGAGAAATGTGGGATGGTAGGTCGTTTGTGTTTGCTTGGAGGCTAAGGAGACACCTCATTGAGGCGCGAGCTACCTCGTGATACAATGGGGTGTATTGTCCCTTTCGCAAATTTGGATTTTGAATTTGTTCTAACCAATGTTTTATTGATTGTGATTTGTGGTCTTTGATGGTTGCTTAGCCGTGTAAGCTTCATCTTAGGTGATATTTGGGGTAGGTATTTTGTGTCTTGGACTCGGGTTTGACCCGTGTGAGTCGGGATTTGAATTTCGAGTCAGGTTTTGGCTCGGTGTCGGTTTAGACTCTAAATAGGGTCATTTTAATGGAAATGAAATTATGAAGACATTCATGGCATTATTTTTGACATTCGAGGTTTGGGTTGACTCGGGTTCACTCAGGTTGACTCGAGTTGCGGGTTTCTGTGTCGGTTTCGGGTCCGAAGACGGTTTTGACTCTAATTAGGGTCATTTTAATGCAAATGACATGATGAAAATGTTCCTGGTATTATTTTTGACATTCAAGATTTGGGTTGACTCGGGTTCACTCAGGTTGACTCGAGTTGCGGGTTTCTGAGTCGGTTTTGGGTCCGAAGACGGTTTTAACTCTAAATAGTGTTATTTGAATGCAAATGAAGTTAGAAAACTTTTGAAATCATTTTTCATATCCGAGTAGTGCATTAAACCGTCTCATGTATAGCCAATCCACGTACGCTTATCATAAACACGTTATACTCCGATCATCATCGGGTGGTTTTTGGAAGGTGCAGATACTGGGTATCTACACCTGCAGACAAGACAATGATTATTTTCTATAGCAATAAAGAAATAAAGAAATGATGATCTTTCATAATGCAAAGGAAACGTTTATACTACCAACAGAAGTCCAGGAGCAACAGTGGCAGGCGAAGTCCTCTTATCTATCAGCTCCGGACGTACCACGGCTATCATGTAACGACTGAGGACCGCAAAGCCAGGAGTAACCCAGCCCCAACGACGTAGGCTACTCAGGTCAGCAAGAAAAGGAAGAAACTTCGTCGACAGCCTCTCCCCTTATCTCCGAGGTAAATCGAAGACAAGAACCACCACAACCACAAGCGAGCCCGCTGCTCAGCTGTACAAGGAGGGGAAGGCACCTTTCTCCCGTCCATCATCACCATCGACGGGGTCCTACCTGCGAAGTAGTCCCTGAGGTAAGAACTCGGCACCAACCCGGGAACACTGGCAGCACCTGCCGCGAGGTTCCAGTCGATCAGCCTCCTTGCCTCGGCCGAGTCCACTCTCATGGCCGTTAACGGTCACACGAAAGGCTCCCCTCCACACGACAGGCCCGAGATCAAGCCGTAGTCCTCAAAAGTGACCCCGACCTCTCCAAAAGGCATATGAAAAGTCGAGTTCGTGTCCCACAACCGATCAGGAAAAGCTCGAATCAGGCTAAGGTTAGCCCGAATCTTCCTTTCCCCAATCGCCCTCCAAGCTCCTACTAAAGCCACAAAGGCTCCCAACTCGATGATGGCCTTCTCCTCCTCCGACAGACTCCCGAAGGTGTCCATCATCGTCGTGTAACCGGAAAAGGACCTCATGTTCCCGGCCTCCTGTATCAATTCAAAGCAAAGGTTATGTTTAGCTTAAAACAAATAAGGAATGAAACGACAAACAAAAGGTGATAGGAAATTACGGAAGTGACAAGCTCGAAAATTACGAAACTCTTCGCCGTCCTGTAAGACAGGTGACTCTCTGCCACCCAAATAAGATGCCTACTGTAATACCCTGTAAATTGATAATTATTTATAGGAATAATTATGTAATTCGAATAATTAATTAAAAAGGTATTTATGTTAATAATTGCAAATAAGACGATAATTAATGATAAAAATAAAGAATGATTCGGGATTTGTTAATTGGACCGTGTGCTAGTTACTCGTGTAGTCAAATAAAGATAATAAAAATAATAATAATAATAGTATATGTATGTAATTGTATAATAGTAATAATAAGAGTAATTGTATAATATTAATAATATGACAAATTACTTATTTCCTAATTAATTTCTTATAACCTTAACCTAGCTATATAAATTGATGAAACTATAGACCTTATAATTCATAATAAATCTGAAGAATTCACATAAGAGAAAAAAGGAAGAAGAACTAGCTAGGAGATCGTCTCAAGGTAAGTTTATACAACCGTCTCACGATATAAGGTATGCATCTTATAATTACAATAACTTGTAAACTAGACCACCATATGACGAACTAAGACCGTCACCATGACCGTGGAGCCCCATGGTGTGACCGGACCCACAATTGACCGCCGTTGACCGACAAGGGAGGGGTGTTTTGCTGGGTTGTACGTGGGTGTTGTGGGGATGAACCGTGGGTATAACACGGGTAATTGACCCTTTACCTTGCTTCGTTCTGACCTAAACCTCGGTTGGATTAGTCCCTGGTGGTTATTCGACCTTTGTGGTGGTGTTAGGGTGGCCAAGGGCGGTGGTCTGGGTGGTATCTCGCCGGAAACACGCGATAGGTTTGGGTATTGCTAAACACGTTGGAACCGTGTTATACATGGTTTCTTTGGTTTGTTGGACTCGAATTGGGGTTGGCTGGGTTATGGAAGGTGAGTCGACCACAGAGGGTGGTCGTGGGTGGTTAAAGGAGTTACTTTGCGTGGTGGTTGCCGGAAGTTCGAAAGCTTGACTGTTGTTGTATGTGGTCGTAGGTGTTGTTGTTGTGGGTGTCGTGGGTAGAGTAGTTAGGGCATGGTGGTTGGCCATGACTGGTTGTGTCGGGTCAGGGGTAGTTGCAGGTGGTGGTCTCTGTTGGCCGTGAGGGTGATTAAGGGTAAAGACGTTGTTTGTGTTGTTGTTTGCGTCGGGTTAAAGGGAGGAGGTTAGGGCGTGTTTATACGGGTTGTAGGGGATGGCTAGGCTGGTGGTTAGTGGTCGTCAGGATGTGCCGTGGTGCAGGATAGGAGATGACAGGCTTGCGTGGAGTTGATGGTGGCTAGATGAGTCGTGAAGGATGGGTTTTGGTGGGGTGTTGAACACGGTTTTTGCCGTGAGTATGGGGTTGGTGTTTGTTGGTTGCTTTCACGTGTATCACACGTGAATGGGTTGGGTGAGTGATTTTGTATTTATTTATCAAGACGGGTTAATACGGGTTTTAATGGGTAATCGGGTTTTGGTTTATTGAAACGGGTTTTTGAAATATGTTATATGAGATTATAATTAACGTAATTAATTAATTAATTTATAATTAATGAAATTATTTGAATAAAATATATAATTAGTAATTGTAATTATTATTTGTATTAGGTGACAGTTTTATTGAGGAACTTTATTTGTTGATTGGATTGCATAATTGGAGTGCGTAATTGGAGTATTTGCTTGTCAGGTAGGATAACTACTCAACTCGCTTTCTTTTGTGGGATTGAATGGATGCGTAAATTATTATTTTTGGATTATTGTGTTTGTTTATTATTGGACTGAATTATTCGTATTGGCATATTATTTTATCGGTTATCCTCAGTCTTGGACTGAGACGACGTTTGTGTTTATATTGCGGGATATGAGATTGTTATGAGATTATCCTCATTCTCGGACTGGGACGACGATGAGTTATGAGATATCCTCAGTCTCAGACTGGGACGACATTTGTGTTTATCCCCGGGCCAGGAGTTGGCGGGACGACGGTGTGGTGGAACCTCGGTCAGGGACCGGGACGACTAGTGTGGATATGATGGAAATTGGTGGTGGTATTTATTCCACATGTTTACATCTATTAAGTTTGTATATTTAATGTTTTGTGATTATCCTACTCAACCTCGTGGTTAACCGTGTATTCGTGAACACCTGTGATGAACCATAATGGGGAGCAGATTTGACAGGTACTAAAGATTAGCTGACTTGGGAGCATTGGGACGTGAGCTCGACTTGGACCATAGTTGCTGTCTAGATAACTTAGTTGACTTATACAACTTTATTTATGTAATTTCCGCTGCGTAGTATATTGTAATATTAAGGTTTAAATTTAATCGGCTGACAATGTAATAAAACCATTATTTCAATTAAAGTTACTAAAGTACTTTGGTTTGTTTTAATTTGTATTATTTACCTCGGGCAACGGAGATGGTAACAGTCCTATTTATTGGGAATGTCTTGCTAAAGGCTCCTAAATAAATGGGGGTGTTACACCTACCATCACATTTCTCAGCCCACTCCGGTGCACCCACAAGCTGGCGATCACCTCGTCCCACGTTGGCCCTCCTCGGGACCTCCTCAACCTCGTCCTCGATCTCCTCCTGTCTCTCTCCTCCTACGAGAGCGTGAGAAAGGTCGAAGTCTATGTCCATAGGGTCCCTCCCTGACGTAGAAGGCACGTCACCTGCAAAATCAAGATAAACCAGGCCATGTCAAGCCATGACAAGCCTCTTTGAGGCCGCTTCAAGCGTTTTCAAGCTTTAAAAAGTGGTTTTCTTGCCATCTTTGGCCTTTTCTTTCAAAACCCGACCACACATGTGGAAGGTTGGGGCAATTAAAGTCTAAGTTCAAGCCTAGTCGCGGGTTTGAGTCGAAATTTTGGCAGCAGTTCGCTACAATAGCGATTATGCCCTAAAAAGTGTCCTGAAAAAGTTGTCACAAATCGAAAATTCGACATGATAGAAAGTTTACCCATTACACAAGGGTTCCAAAACACTAAGTTTCATCAAAAATGGACAATTCTAAGGTCATTTTCGAAGCTCAATACTTGACGAAAATTCAAAAAGAATACATGGTTATGTTCCTAACATTGCCAATTACCCATTTCTAATGTCAATTTTATCAGGCAAATCCATTTGAGGCAAAAGCCCCAAATTTTCGACATTAAAGGGGAAGGAACCCTAATTCAAGCAAAAACGCAAATTTAAAGCAAGAATAAGATATATACCTCAATTAGTCATGATTTAATGCACGAATTGATCAGGTTTTGATGAATTTTGG
Source organism: Silene latifolia (assembly GCF_048544455.1). NCBI lineage: Eukaryota > Viridiplantae > Streptophyta > Magnoliopsida > Caryophyllales > Caryophyllaceae > Silene > Silene latifolia. Next base: position 30,007,145 of record NC_133532.1, read on the forward strand.
TTGGAATTTGAGAGAATTTGAAAAGAAATTGTGTTTTGAAATTATGAAATAAACACACGGTTTATCGTGTTTTTACCCAGGCAGGGACAAGCCTAAGAAAAGATGCACCTGTCACACCCTCATCTACCAAGGAGCCTTAACAAGACCTTCCCCATCAGATAAGGGCGTTACCATCTCGGTTGCCCGAGGACATTAATAATAAAATGTCGATAAAAGAACGTTTAAGTATTATATTACAAGTTATTAACAACCTACTGACGATATAAAAGATACAACTCGAGACTACTATCAGCTATGTGAAACTATCTCTGCCATGACTTGTGGTAGACTCGTCCCTCCAAGCACCCAGCTAAGATCCATACATCAACCTGCTAAGACTGACTGCTCACCATAGTGGATCATGGAAGACACAACAAAAACAGACAACACAACAAAACCACACAAGGTCAGTGACTGAGATAACAGACATATAAAAGCAGACACAACACAAGTACAACAACACACACACACACCATACCTCCTCTAATCAACCACACATCTCTGACTGCCCGAAGGTTCAGTCCTGCCAGTGGGGGACCGCAGCCATTCCCACCTAAGCCCCGCTCATCTATCCGAGCGAAAACCCGAGTTCCTTAATGTGCACATTCCTTTTGTGGCGGGTTCCACAAAAGGCAAATCAAGGGCGTGAAGCCACTCCCGTAAGTGACTCCACTCAGCCGAGGACGCACCTCGAGAACCGCAAACAAACAATCACAACCAGCTATACAACCACAATCACCAATTACAATACTGACGCATTGTTGATCAATCGACCACAACCAACCTACCAACAAAGACAATAAACCAGCCAAACAACAACAACAGACTCTCTAGAAAATCAACAATACTGAGTAGGCGAGCCTACCTTTAGCAAACCGCAGCGATTCCGCGTCCAATCACAAGATACCAATCAACCACCTATACAACCATCACAACTATCTATTACTACCTCTATAAACATAACTGAAAGAAAGGATAATGATGATGATGACGACGACATACCTATTATATAGCAGTCCAGCGTCCAGACCACACGACTGAAGAATCCCATCCCTAAGGTGTTCTCACTCACAAAGGCATCAACGAGGTGAATCATGGTGAAGGAGAGGAGAGGTGACGACATTTAGGTTTAGGAAGAAGGTAAAGAAATGATTTGGGGTTTCACGATTAACGATTTATAATTCCCCGCTGCAAACCCGTTACTCGATCGAGTAACCAACTTACTCGATCGAGTGAACTCTACTCGATCGAGCTCCCAAGTTACTCGATCGAGTAGCCTCAGCTAGATCAAGTAACAAGCACAGAAAGACTCACATCGTCACAAGTCATCACTCGTAAGGTTTCCTAAGGTCAAGATATGTGTCTAAGGTCAGTCAACGTCATTCAACGGGTCCCTAAAAGGACGGGTATTACAGTCTTCCTCCCTTAAAAAGAACTTCGTCCCCGAAGTTCGACTCATCCTCCCCTACAACACCAGGTCAAAGAAACTAAGGCAACCACCACTGTTCGTCCGGCACAGGTCATCACCACCATTTAAAAATACCATCCCGTTATGAATATTTTTCAACCGTCATCATCATCTACCTTAACATATATTACACAGCACGACTTCCTATCGAATCACCAACTTCATATTGAATCACCAAAACACATTGTATACAAGAATAGCCACTCGACTATTACTTGCACTCGTCTCATGTCATTATTCAAATGTAGACCAATACAACTATCAGACTATTCCTTTATCAATTACTTGCCAAAAAATATCATTTACAAAACACTCAAAAACGACAGTCCTATTACTACTACACCATAACACATCATTCATTCTACTCTATTACTCAACCATACGACACAATTTTACTAACAACAACTCTACTATGCTACTAACATCCAATTTTCATGACAACATAGTGAATAATAACTTGGAAACAAGATACAACATCATGATAATTTATTCAACGATTGCAAATTACTACTCAATTATCCAATAACCATTACGAAATTACCCACACAACTATTTTAAATTACAACCATATGTCATAAAAAAATACTATAAAATTACTATAATTACGTCATTTTCCACGCGACATTACTCTTCCCCTCTTAAAACGAACTTCGTCCCCGAAGTTCACCAACAAAACAACTTTACGAATACACAAGTCAATAAGATATTATTCCATATAGACATTACGAACGAACCATATTACGCATTTTGACTCATGTCACTTACGACACTTTCTTGACGTTATATACATATGACTCATATATATGAAACTATTGGCAAAGTGAACAACACCACTAGGCATTCAATCATCAACTATCAACCATGGCATCAATTACTTTCTTATATAACCAGACAAATTACGCAACGAGGATTATAACCATTATACACTAGGTTACCTGAGACAATTTGATTTAGCATACGAAATTATATAGACCTCACCGAAATTGTATAAACAATACAAATATCCACAACTGTATAACCATCGTTGAGACGGAACAATGATATAACACACCCACAACAAGAAACTCTATCACAAAAACCATTAACTTGAAGATACAAAAAAATGTTTAAAAGAAATAGACGTCTAACAGGGCACTAGATCGAGCTCGTAAGGCACTCGATAGAGTTGACCTTACTCGATTGAGTTTACCAGGAACTCGATCGAGTACGTCAAGATCAGAACGCATTCAGAATGTCACCCCTGCAGTTACTCGATCGAGTGAGGGGCACTCGATCGAGTAGCCACAGGTGAAAAATCCCCTAAGGCACCACTTTGTAAGTCCAAGACAATATATACATGAGTCGGAAACGCTTTCCCAACACTACATCCTGCATAAAAAGTCTGAAAAGCATCCAAAATACGGCCTTTTGGCCAAAATACAACCCAAAGTCTAAAAAAAGTACTAAACGAAACAAGTATCAACAAGTACAAATCTATGTAAACAAGATAGAAATCAAAGGAGTATTATCACTCCAAAGTCTGCTCATCCATCATCTCATTTCCACCACCGCCTCCAGACGTGCCTGCTCCAGCTGAACCCTCACCCGCGATGCCACCAGTGCCAGAATCGGCTCCCACCCACCATGGTGCGAAGCAACCGTAGGGTTAGCTCGTAGGCTCTCCCCATGTAGACCTCTCCACGTCAAAGGAATGAAAGACCTCGCTGTTATCCCCAATGCCTCTCCACCACACCGGCTGAGCCGCCTCGATCCCCATGCCCTGAATATAAGCCATCTCATGGAGGTTCCGGAGTGTCTAGGTAGCAGACACCCTCTCCGTGAGCTCACTCACTCTCATCTCAACGCTGAAGAAGGAAGGGTAGCTGGGAAACTGAAACTGTGGAGGCACATGCCACACTGGCTGGGTCTGAGCCATCCTCTCTCTCACCCATCGCGGTTCTCTCCCCACCCTAGGTTGTCTATCCTTGGGTCTAACATGATCCCCCTTGGTCGGCTCAGGCATCACCTCCAAAATATCATAATCGATGAGGTACAACTGCCTATGAGGGACCTCCTCCTCATCATCATAATCTGCTGCCACCACTGCCGCCGGCAAAGGCTCGTCACGGGAAGGTGCTCAGGGTCGGGTATCCTCATCCAACTCATCCCCCAAACTCTCTTGGCTAGGCCACCACCCTATAAAGTTCTGAACCATTTATGGTCGCTAAAGTACTCACGGTCCAAGGTAGGCACCGTCGGGGTCAAAGGTGTATAGGCTGAGGAGGACTCAAACGTGGTCAGTCTCTCCGCCAACCGCATGGCGATGGCACCACAACTCAAGAAATAGGCGTCAGATGAGGCTATTAATGCTAAGCTAGCACAAACTATGGCCAGGGCACTGAAGGAGACTCACGGGGCTCGGGTGGGGTTAAGGTACGCCGCAAGCAACATCACCTCATGTGAGTTAAGCTTACTCACATCTCTCTACTCATAGAGTAAATAGGTCATAGCACGAAGAAAGATCTTCAAGGTGACATGTTGAACATCGTTTGTCAACATGTTGCTAAAGGTGGGGGCGGACTTGCCGGTAAAGCAAGGCATAAGACTACTGGCTCCACACTCAGTTGGGATGTTCCTAAGGGCTCCCTTCTTTGGTCTAGCAAGGCCGAGGTGGGTGGCAAACATATCCATGGTCAGAAAATTTAGTGTTCATGAGACGGAATTCGACGGTCTGTTCCACCGCATCATAACGAAAAGAACTCATGAACTCCAAAGTCAGAAAAGCATAGGAGTGTTTCCTAAGACGATACAAACCAGTCATACCCAAAGTCTCAAAGATGTATCTCACATCAGTCTCAACTCCTAGGTCCGTCAAGATGGTGGTATCAATACAGCGGGTAGGTCTCATACCACGTTTTTGCAGCTCGATAAACACATCTCTATGCTTGAAATCAGCAAAGACGATGGTAGGGTACTCCGGCACAGGTGGAACCGTAGGTCTCCCAATCCCCTCACCAACCTCAGGCACAGAAGCCCTCCCCCTCTTACTTTGATGGGTACCAACTGTAGGTCTCGGCATATGTTTTCAACATACATTTTAGATACACAAGCAAACACTTACTCAAATGTACATTAACTTTCATGTATAATCATAGAAAAAGGTTACTATATGCACACTTTCACCAACTAATCCAAAAAAAAAAATTCAAGTATACAACTCTCAAATTCTCATCAGATGGTCTTACAACTATAACAATTTTGAAAGATTTAACCTCAATTACCACATCAACTTAACACTTTAAAGCATTAAACTTCCAAAATAGCTTTTCAAATAGGCAATCATCAAAAAGATTTGGGGCGATTTTCAGTTTGGGGCACTTTTAAGACGGAGTTTGAAGGCAAACTTTTGAGCAAAATTCATCAAAATCAACACTAAACATGATACCCATAACATACATTACTTAATTTTCCCCCTTCCATACGCAAAAGACAAACAAAAATTAATTTGAATCCCCAAACCCTAGAAATTTTGGTACATTCAAACCCCCAAATTGATCCGATTTTTCTACTTCTAACATCAAACCTCAACAAATTAAAGCAAATAAATCATGTTATTACAACAATTATAATCAAGATTTCATACATATAAATCGAATTTTTCAGCAAACACCAACTATTTTACATGTTTCTAATCAATTAAAAACATAGAAAGGATGAACATTTTTACCTTGAATGATTAGCAAGTAAAAAAGATGAATTAAGCAAGAAGAACACCAAGAATTCAAGCACCAAATCACAAGTTTTGATAACAGTGGAGAGATATAGAGGATTTAGGGTTTAGGTATGAAGAGAAATAGAAAGAACAAAGGTAGGAAAAGGGTATAAGCATCCCGTCTTTACCCGTGTACTGTTCACTTACTCGATCGAGTAAGTAGGTTACTCGATCGAGTGGCCTCTACTCGATCGAGTTGGAGCTACTCGATCGAGTTTCTGCTGGCAAATCCAACTTTTTATATTTTATAGCTCCCCAAATAGATCGAATAAGGTCTACTCGGTCGAGTATGCACTCATACTCGGTCAACCAAGGTTTGGTACACGGTTAAAAGTTACGAGTTTAGTTAACGATTCCTGCAAAACAATAACTCGTGTCGATTCCAAAATGTTTTTGGAAATCGTCACAGATTATTATATTCATTCACGACACATTATTACTACTCAAATATAATTCAACTACTTCATCCAAACATGACACATGTTACTTCATTCTATAACAAATACTACGCAAAACGGGTTACGATACCATTAACTTATTTATGCATACATTCAACACATTACTTCACTTCTAATCATGCACTTGTAAATTCAACAATCCAACTTGTACATATACTATTCTAAGCATTCAACTAAAATAAACCATCAGATATCATCCGAGTTTGCTAGAAATTTGATCATGTCACAACAAGTTATCAACTAAATTATTCGACTTAAATACTCCATAACACAAAAGTACTCAACAATTCATCCATTTCAATTCTAATTACCGCTTGACAAACATTACAACTAGTAAAAAACTTGACTTACTATCATCATCACATACAAGACTCACAATTCTTTATAAACTAGTACGCATAGAAAGGCCTTTATCGCATTATTATTACCACATCACTCAACCTTGTCATGCACTATCAACACTTCACCGTCTCTACTACATCCACACCCACTTCCATTCAACCACAATTTTACACAGTTCTGCTAGTTATTTAGACCAAATTAATACTCATCTTATGATATCAAAATTACATACTAATTTTGTTTAGTCTAAATCTACATGCATGCATAAAAAGAGATGGTATTAAACCATCTTAAGACAAGAATTCCTTACATTGTTATAAGGCAAAAAATTGGGCACAACTCAAGGACTCCTTCCTTGATGTTGTTCTTGAGCTAATCCAACAAGGATGATCCTCCAACACCTTAATTACCAATGTAGGTAATCTCCTAAGGTGGCACCCACGACTAACCCAAAATACTACTAAAATACTAACTAGGTATGTGTAGTAGTAAACCTTGTTTATTGTATATTTGATGGAATAGATAATATTATTACTTTGATAATATTATTATTTGATAAATATATGTGTTTTTGGATGTTTAAGATGAACAAATGAGAAGAAAAATGGTCTCTTGATAAAGTGCTCAAACAAAGACACAATTTTCTTCAAATTTTTCCAACTAGTAAAATGATGTGAATAGTTGGGTATTTATAGACAAATATGGGAGACAAATCTAAGTGGAATTTGCCACTTAAAAGGACACTTGGTGTCCTCTAAAAAATCAGCCAAATGGACTTATATGGGTCCATTTCGGTTTTCGACATTTGCCCCACAAATGCTTATAAGTCTTATATTTAATTATCTTACATAATTAAATATTAATTTGATTATTTAACAATTAAATAATACAAATTAACAACCAATTACTACTTAACTATTAAGTAATCATAAGACTATTTTATCAACATCCAGTGTGTCAATATTAACCCACTTAGCTAATTTTACAACCTCTTGTAAAATTTAATAGCTAATTAATTCCATCTCAAAACATATACACATGTCGTATAAAATTAATTAATTAACAATTAATTAATAAATTCCAATCATTTATTTTTTAAACATCACATAATTAAATAATAAATCTCCTTGTCCCGAGTTCGTAACCCGTCATCAAATACTACATTTATGTGACTAACTAAAAGTCAAATAATACAAGGATTTACTTATTTTGTATCTCATACAAATAATTAGTTTTTCCATTTGGGCATCATCCTATAGGTGTGACCTAAAGGGATCAGCTGATCACCGCCGTCACACGACAGTAATGTCAAACTCTAGTCAGCCAATCATTACCGATTAACGATGATCAGCTGACAAATAAAAAGATAAATCCCTGATATTCCTTTTACGAGATTTAATATGTAAACGCACTCATTGTGGAGGACACTACTCCAACAATCTCCCAATTGTCTGACACAAGTGTGTGTTACCAATTCTCTTGTCCAATAATATCTCCCACTCAATGCAAGATGTGTTTCAGGTCGTTCTTGCACGTGATCATATCATAAAGTGGTTTCCTCGATCAGGAGAATGACTCTCTGACCGGATAATCTACTATAGATCTCATCTGAGCGTGGCCACACATTCACAGTCATCTCTCCTCGAGTGGCGTTGAGATAAAATATGACTTAAAAGGATAATCCCGTTGACCTATTTTCTTCATTCGATACAGATCACAATGACCCAGTAAATGCTCATCGGCCTCCTTTTACGGTGCGACCTAGAACAAAAACCAAAGCCATCAGAAAACCGTACCAACTCAGACAAATAGTCACCAGTCTAAAGAATTGACTCGAAGGAATAAATAGAAATCCTCGCCACGACCTAGCAACAAAAGGACTCTATAAACGGTCACTGTCCGACAAATTATCTCACAATATGCCTATATAATCGACCAGTCATCATTATAACCATATGACAGTCGAACCTGTCATCTATCGCCTTACAACCTAGTCACTCCGAGATGTCACCTCATTAAGTAACTAGGGACAAAATACAATGTTAATCCAGTTCACTTTAATAGAGTTCGACATTGTCACTACAATCTATTTGGATAAAACAAAGTATATAAAATTCAGATATAAAACTGAATATGACGATAAATGCAATTATCATATATGAAATAATTATACACTTTTTTTAATTATTACATATCATATAATTTACAACAGTTCTAGCATTCGTCTCAACCCCATCGAAACTACATGACTATCATGTTTAGCTTGGGATAAAGGCTTAGTTAAAGGATCAGCGATGTTGTCAGCTGTTCCAACCTTACAAACTGTAATTTCTTTCTTTTAGATTAAATCTCTAATTACATGAAATTTCCTAAGTACGTGTCTAGACTTGTTACTAGACTTGGGCACTTTTGCTTGAAAAATTGCCCCACTGTTATCACAATGCAAAGTAATAGGATCCTCGGCGGTAGGAACTACCTTCAGTCCCTCTAAAAATTGCCTAATCCAAACAGCTTCCTTTGCAGCTTCAGAGGTTGCAATGTACTCAGCTTCCGTTGTAGAATCAGCAGTCATAAACTCCTTGAAACTTCTCCAGCAAACCGCCTCTTCGCTCAACAAAAAGACGAAACCAGCCTGGGATTTCAAATCATCCCTATCAGTTTGGAAACTGGCATCCGTATAACCTCTTATACGTAATTCAGATTCTCCTCCAAATACTAAGAATGAATCTTTAGTCCTTCTCAAGTACTTTAGAATATTCTTGACGGCTATCCAGTGACTCTCACCTGGAGTTTTTTGAAAACGACTCATCATACTCAAAGCATACGAGACGTCAGGACGAGAACACATCATAACATACATGATCGATCCAACAACGGAAGCATAGGGAATCGATTTCATGCGTTCAATATCCTTAGGCTCAGTATGACACTGTGACTTACTCAAAGTGATCCCACTGCCCATAGGTAGAAAACCTCTCTTGGAGTTTTTCATATTGAATCGGTCAAGAATCTTATCTATATAGGCTTCTTGACTCAATGCTAAAATCCTTTTGGATCTATCCCTATAGATCCGGATACCCAAGATGCGCTGAGCTTCTCCCAAATCTTTCAGTTGGAAGTGATTTCCAAACCACTTCTTGACATAAGCAAGCATATCTACGTCATTCCCAATGAGTAATATGTCGTCCACATAAAGAAGTATGAAAACAACTTTACTCCCACTAAACTTCATGTATAAACATGGTTACTCTACACTTCGATAAAAACCATTCTCTTTAATAACATGATCAAAACGATGATTCCAACTCCTTGACGCTTGCTTAAGATCATAAATGGATCTCTTAAGTTTGCATACTTTGTTAGGATTTTTAGGATCCACAAAACCTCAGGTTGTGTCATGAACACTTCCTCTTCTAGAAACCCGTTCAGGAAAGCGGTTTTGACATCCATTTGCCATATCTCATAATCATGAAATGGAGCAATCGCTAACATTATCCGAACAGATTTAAGCATAGCAACTGGTGTAAAAGTTTCATCATAGTGTAAACCATGAACTTGAGTGAAACCTTTTGCAACCAATCTAGCTTTGTAGAAATCTTTATGTCAATCCATGGCGATTTTAATCTTGAATATCCGCTTACACTGAAGAGGTCGAACATCTTAGGTAAGTCAACCAGGTCCCATACCTGATTATCGTACATGGAATCCATTTCGGATTGCATGGCCTCGAGCCATAGTTTAGAGTCAGAACTCGTAATAGCTGCTTTGTAGGTCGTGGGTTCATCACTTTCCAAAAGTAAAACCTCATAGTCACCATCTTCCTCGATAACACTAAGGTATCAATCAGGCTGGAGACTAACCCTTTCTGACCTCCTAGGTTCAACAGGAACAATAACCGATTCTGACGTAGAAGAAACCTCTTCCTGTATTGTCAAATCAGTTTGTGGGTCTTGAACTTCGTCAAGTTCAAATTTTCTCCCACTCTGTCTTCTAGAAATAAACTCTTCTTCTAAAAAGACAAATTCATGAGCCACAAACACGTTGTTCTCGTTTCTATTGTAGAAGTAATATCCACAAGTTTTCTTAGGGTAGCTTACAAAAATACATTTTTTTCAGAACGAGGTGCAAGCTTATCATCAGACTTGCTCTTGACATAAGCATCACAACCCCATACTTTCATGTATCGCAGATTTGGGACCTTCCCTTTCCATATCTCATATGGAGTTTTGTCAGTTGCTTTAGTGGGACTTTTATTAAGTGATTGTACCGCAGATAAAATGGCAAAATCCCAGAATGACTTAGGTAACTCTGTTTGACTCATCATCGATCGAACCATATCTAATAAAGTTCGATTCCCCTCCTTTCAGCCACGCCATTTAATTGTGGTGTCCCAGGAGGAGTTAACTGAGATACAATACCACAGTCTTTAAAGTGATCTCTAAAGTCATTGCTTAAATACTCCCCACCACGATTTGATCATAATGTTTTAATCTTCTTATTTAATTGGTTTTCTACTTCATTCTGAAACTCTTTGAACTTCTCAAAAGCTTCACTTTTATACCTCATTAAGGAGATATACCCATATCTACTCATGTCATCGGTAAAAGTAATGAAATAGTCATAATTACCTCTAGCAGTAATTGTCATTGGACCGCATACATCGGTATGTATTAAACCCAACAACTCACTAGCTCGAGATCCCTTTCCTAGAAAAGGTGAACGAGTCATCTTGCCAAGAAGACAAGATTCGCATGTGTACCAAATGATTCGAAATCAAAAGGTTTAATTACACTAGTCGATACTAGTGTTTTAATGCGCTTCTCGTTGATGTGTCCTAATCGACAATGCCATAAATAAGATTGATCGGGATCACCTGTTTTGAGTCTTTTATTATCTAAATGATAAACATCGTTGCAAGTGTCTAGAATATAAATACCATTGATTGAAATAGCTTGACTCTATACAATCCCGTTAAGGGAAAAAGTACAACACTTGTCTTTAATTACAAAGAAAAACCCTTATGTGTCTAACACAGATACGGATATTATATTTCTAGACAGCGTTGGTACAAATAACAATTATTAAGATGCAACTTCAACCACGAAGCTAAACTAAGTACATAAGTTCCTACTGAGACGACAGCTAATTTAGACCCGTTTCCCATTCGGAGATTGATATCACCCTTGTTTAGCTTACTTATGCTTTTTAGGCCCTGAAAATGATTGCACAACTGAGAACCACAACCAGTATCTAATACCCAAGTTGTATTTGAAGCATAATTTATGTCTATCATAAAAGATTCGGTTGAGAAATTATATGTCGGCTTCACAATGCCAGCTTTAATGTCATCTAGGTACTTTGTACAATTATGTCTCCAATGTCCCTTGTTATTACAATAATTACAAGTATTTTTAAGAGGATTACCCTGTATAGGTTTAGGCTTGGTAGAGGAATTCGCAATTGCTTTACCTTTGCCCTCCACCTGAACGGGCTTCTAACCTGCGTTCCTCTTAAACTGCTTCTTCCCCTTCACATTTATCGCAAGCACATCTTTCCTCGTGCTTCCACTCAATCTCATGTCCTTCTCAGCTTGCTCAAGCAGAGAATGGAGCTCATGTAAACTCTTTCTCATATTTGTCATATTATAATTTACCCTAAATTTGGTAAATCCCTTGACGTGAGAGAGAGAGTGGAGCACTCGGTCCACTACAAGTTCATCGGGGATTTTACATCCTAACCCCTCTAAAGTTTCCACGTACTCAATCATTTTAAGTACGTGTGTACTTACAGGTTGACCATCTTTGAGGTAAGCCTCAAAGAAACGAACTGCGGTGTCATACTGGATTACCCTCGGGGCTTGAGAAAACATAGTTGAAAGCCTCGAGAATACTTCATGTGCATCACAAAACTTGACACATTGCCTTTGTAAAGCAGGATCCATTGAAAAAATCAAAACATTTTTAATTGCAGCGGATTCTTTTTGATAATTTGAAAAAGCCTCCCTTACATCGGCAGTGGCTCTAGTACTAGGCGAAGGGGGAGAAGGATCGACAAGGTAGCGTAATTTGCCATCACCTGCGGCAGCTAATCGAAGTTGTTCATCCCAATCTTTAAAATTACTACCGCCGGCTTTTAAAACATATTTGTCCATGAACGAACGAAGCCATGAATCTCTAGCTATTGTGACGGTTTGACTAGTAGAAGCCATCGTGATTACTACAAAGGAAAGATTAACATTTATCGTTTTTGATATTTTAACTTGTGAAACCTTTTTAACAAATTCTCATTTATATAATGATCTCCCACTGAATTATATAAACGATTCCAAGATCCAATTTCATATAAACACGGGCACGGTGGACCGATTCAACCCATATTTATATAAACTTGGTGAGTCAACATCTTGACTGATTCTACTACTAGAACTCTTGGTTGACGTATTTTCTTAAAATCTATCTTTTAGACCCAGAATAAATATGGGCACGGTGGACCGATTCAACCCATATTCATTCCGTTGAGTCCAACCAATTTTCACGTGTAATAACCTTTATTACCCTACTTACCCAATGTAAAAAGAGTGTACCTCGGTGATCCGAACCTACCTCTAATGAAGAAGGGGTTCATAGGTGATATTATTTGGTAAGGCTTAATCTCAATTTTAAACAAATGTGAGAGATCTTATCATTTTAATAGTCTATCACTTTTAAGTGAACGAAATTAGTGAATGCTAGACGATTAAATCGATAACAACAAAAAAAACAAAACATGTAGTGACGATTTGGCATGAATGCATAAAAAATGTAAACAAGCAAGTCCTAATATGGTCACCTAGTTAATCTAATTAACAAAAATTATTATATGTCGGAAACCAACTCCCTTTAGATGCTTCATTTAATTACTAATAATTAAATTACATAACAATACCCTATTACACAATTTGTAATAAAATTAAAATAAAACTATTAATTAATTACAAATAGGCGATACGAAATTGCAATTAATTACAAAACAAGTCGATATTCCCTTACATTACGGAAAATACCAACTTCTACCTATGACCATATTAGGAAAAGAAATTACATAATTATAATGCTAAAAAAAACATTCATCCAAATGAATAATCAAATGCATTATGGAAAATGACATGCGAAATCGTCTAACTTACCAACAACGATCATTTGAGCTTGCTTTGACGGAATTTTTACCAAAAAAAAATTCATAATCAATTCCTAAAACAATTTTAAGACTTACTCATCATACTAATCTGGTCTAATATCAAAATAATTATTCTCAACAATTATCTTGAATTTATATGGGAATTAAAACACAATTATGACAAAAATGATATAATAATTCGCAATTATCATAAAAAAATTCCATTCAATTTAAAAATTTATGGAAAAATAAATTTCAAAGCCATGAACATTCTGGTCTTACACCAAAAATGCCATGAAAGGGAAAAATTTAGTTTTTGAAATTTATTTAAAACGATTTCACAATTTAATCGATAAACGGACAATTTTTACGATTTAATTCTAAATAAAACTATAAAAATTGAAATAACTTTAAAATTAAATTTTATAAATTTTGGAACATTTTCCAGGAGCTAAAAATTCAAAACATTTTGAGCCCTAAAATTAAATCAATATTTATTTGCAAAATAACCATTATTTACCAATTTTTATCAAATAAAAATCAATAAACTACTTAAATTAATCATATTAATTTAAAGTTTCTATTTTTCTCATAAATAGAATATGCATGTGGTTATTTCTAAATAAATATGCATAAAATTAAGATGCAATCAAATTTAATTAACTCTTAATCAATTTAATGCATTTTTAACTAATTTTATGCCATTTTAAGCCATAAAAAGTAAATAAATTAACAAAAATCAAAATTTTCGTCCCATATCATTCTAAGACCAGATTGTATACATGCAAGACCATATTATGTGATCAAATAAATTTTACTAACATAAAACCAATTTTATTAATTTATCTCATAAATTACTAAAATCGTCTTAAGACAACATGCATGTATTTAACAATGCTTTGATACCACTTGCTAGTTACTTAGACCAAATTAATACTCATCTTATGATATCAAAATTACATACTAATTTTGTTTAGTCTAAATCTACATGCATGCATAAAAAGAGATGGTATAAAACCATCTTAAGACAAAAATTCCTTACATTGTTATAAGGCAAAAAATTGGGCACAACTCAAAGACTCCTTCCTTGATGTTGTTCTTGAGCTAATCCAACAAGGATGATCCACCATCACCTTAATTAACAATGTAGGTAATCTCCTAAGGTGGCACCCAAGACTAACCCAAAATACTACTAAAATACTAACTAGGTATATGTAGTAGTAAACCTTGTTTATTGTATATTTGATGGAATAGATAATATTATTAATTTGATAATATTATTATTTGATAAATATATGTGTTTTTGGATGCTTAAGATGAACAAATGAGAAGAAAAATGGTCTCTTGTTAAAGTGCTCAAACAAAGACATAATTTTCTTCAAATTTTTCCAACTAGTAAAATGATGTGAATAGTTGGGTATTTATAGCCAAATATGGGAGACAAATCTAAGTGGAATTTGCCACTTAAAAGGACACTTGGTGTCCTCTAAAAAATCTGCCAAATGGACTTATATGGGTCCATTTCGGTTTTCGACATCTACCCCACAAATGCTTATAAGTCTTATATTTAATTATCTTACATAATTAAATATTAATTTGATTATTTAACAATTAAATAATACAAATTAACTACCAATTACTACTTAACTATTAAGTAATAATAAGACTATTTTATCAACATACAGTGTGTCAATATAAACCCACTTAGCTAATTTTACAACCTCTTGTAAAATTTAATAGCTAATTAATTCCACCTCAAAACATATACACATATCGTATAAAATTAACTAATTAACAATTAATTAATAAATTCGAATCATTTATTTTTTAAACATCACATAATTAAATAATAAATCTCCTTGTCCCGAGTTCGTAACCCGTCATCAAATAATACATTTATGTGACTAACTAAATGTCAAATAATACAAGGATTTAACTATTTTGCATACAAATAATTAGTTTTTCCATTTGGGCATCATCCTATAGGTGTGACCTAAAGGGATCAGCCGATCACCGTCGTCACACGACAGTAATGTCAAACTCTAGTAAGTCAATCATTACCGATTAACGATGATCAACTGACAAATAAAAAGATAAATCCCTGATATTCCTTTTACGAGATTTATTATGTAAACGCACTCATTGTGGAGGACACTACTCCAACAAGTTCATCACCACAATTACACGCACTAAACATTAACAGGGACTCTATCACGGTTTTTTCTAACTTAACCATTATACACACTAGGCACATAATTCCCGACTCGATATTCCCATAACCGGTGACAGACTTAAGCATAATGGGGCCATGATTTTGAAATGAGGGCGCCTACTCACCCAAAATCAAGCAGCAGCTGGGCTCCCAAACAACATACACCAGGTTCATTTTATTAGACTCACTACGTTCATTAGGCTCATTTGTTACAGGTTCCAAAATTGTCGCTCTGATACCACTTTGTAACACCCCTATCTACCAAGGAGCCTTAACAAGACCTTCCCCAGCAAATAAGGGTATTACCATCTCGGTTGCCCGAGGACAGTAATAATCAAATGTCGATAAAAGAACGTTTAAGTATTATATTACAAGTTATTAACAACCAACTGTAGATATAAAAGATACAACTCGAGACTACTATCACCTATGTGAAACTATCTCTGCCATGACTCGTGGTAGACTCATCCCTCCAAGCACCCAGCTAAGATCCATACATCAATCTGCTAAGAGTGACTGCTCACCATAGTTGATCACGGCAGACACAACAGAAACAGACAACACAACAAAACCACACAAGGTCAGTGACTGAGATAACATACATATAAAAGAAGACACAACACAAGTACAACAACACACACACCACACCTCCTCCAATCAACTACACATCTCTGACTGCCCGAAGGTCCAGTCCTACCAGTGGGGGACCGCAGCCATTCCCACCTAAGCCCCGCTCATCTATCCGAGCAATAACCCATGTTCCTTAATGTTCACATCCCTTCTGTGGCGGGTTCCACGGAAGGTGAATCAAGGGCGTGAAGCCACTCCCGCAAGTGACTCCACTCAGCCGAGGACGCACCTCGAGAACCACAGACAAACAATCACAACCATCTATACAACAACAATCACCAATTACAATACCGACGCAATGTTGTCCAATCGACCACAACCAACGAACCAACAAAGACACTAAACCAGCCAAACAACAACAACAGACTATCTAGACAATCAACAGTACTGAGTAGGCGAACCTACCTTTAGCAAACCACAGCGATTCCGCGTCCGATCACAAGATACCAATCAACCAATCAACCACCTATACAATCATCACAACTACCTATTACTACCTTTATAAACATAACTAAAAGCAAGGACAACGATGATGATGACGACGATATACCTATTACACAGCAATCCGGCATCAAGACCGCTACCCGACTCAAGCATCCCATCCCTAAGGTGTTCTCACTCACCAAGGAATGAAGGAGGTGAATCATGGTGAAGGAGAAGAGAGGTGACGGCATTTAGGTTTAGGAAGAAGGTAGAGAAATGATTTGGGGTTTCACGATTAACGATTTATAATTCCCACTTCAAACTCGTTACTCGATCGCGTAACCAACTTACTCGATCGAGTGAACTCTACTCGATCGAGCTCCCAAGTTACTCGATCGATTAGCCTCAGCTAGATCGAGTAACAAGCACACAAAGACTCACATCGTCACAAGTCATCACTCGTAAGGTTTCCTAAGGTCAAGATAGGTGTCTAAGGTCAGTCAACGTCGGTTAACGGGTCCTTAAAATGACGGGTATTACTGCAGCACTAGCTGCGCCCCTTCCAAATGCCGTAGCTCTTGCTGCGCCTATTCCCCAGTGACTTTTCAGCTCAAATTTTGAAAGTTCGTTATAAGTTTGTTATTTGTGGGCCCAAGTTTTGTGTGCCTCTTCTCTGACATCTTATATCATACACTTGGTTCTTTTGGGCGTTCTTTTCGTCCAGACCCACATTTTTTCTAATTGGACTGCACAGCCGTCACGGCGTTTTGTTTCCCATCAAGGATTTTGTTGAACCCAGTTCACGGGCACATCCTTTATTATCATGATTTCGCTTGCAACAACCGAGCGGATTTCCAGCGGTGCTTAGGACGCGCCACTATCAGCCAAGTCTCTTCATTTTCCTCGACGGTGTTTAAGCCGAGCCCTCAGTTTGTTCATCTTAAACAGGAAAGAGTGAAAGGAAGAGACAAGCAAAGACATCATTCTACAAGTTCAAGTGGTCATAATCCTGCTCCGGAATTACACCCGGAACAATTGGCGTCGTCTGTGGGGAACCATACTAAAAGTTGGTCACCTACCTTACAAAAAAAAAACAACCAAAAACCATTCAAAGAGCTAAGAGGATGTCAAAACAACAAGAAATAATTGTGAGTGACGAAACTGCATTCTACCAGGATGACGCGTTCCCTAATTCTGAGATCGGGCAGTCCCCCACCGGCCGAGTCATTGAGCCGGTGAAGTACGGGATGCCAAGAGAGCCAGAAACACCGATGCCGACCGGCCAAGTCACTGTCATGGGACATGTGGTCGATCCGGCCAAATTGAAGTTATTGCTGGACCTGATGGGTGGTACGCCGGTTACTCCTGTCACGGCGACAAGGGCGGCAGCGCCTCCACAGGTGACCAGGGCCCACAAAGTGACTCCGAACAACTTGACCAGAGTAATACAGGGAGCTGGGCATGCAAGGACGCCGGCGGAGCCCGTGGTGCCAGTGGCAGACCAAAGTCCATCCCCCACTCGCGGGAGGACTGCGTCGCCGCGGCAACAACGAGGCCACCCCTGGAGGAATGAAAGAAGTCCGACTCACCAAAGTCGGATAACAAGAAGCCCTTCCCGCCACATGGAGAGAAGCCGGACTAGGGTTGCGAGGAGCCGATCGCCGCGTGTCATTCGGCACGTGGTCAGACAGCCCCTCAGTGCCTATGTCCTCGAAGTCCCGGTGCCGACTAAACTGAAGCTGCCGCCCCTATCATACAAAGGGGATAGCGACCCAACGGACCATGCCGAGGCTTTCGAGTCGTACATGTCGGTATGGGAGCAACCCGATGAGGTGTGGTGCCGAGTCTTCCCAACGACGCTGCATGGGATGGCTCAAAGTTGGTACAAGGGGCTACCTAATGGCTCGGTATACTGCTATGCCGTTCTGAGAGAAAACTTCATAGCCCAGTACGCCTGCAACAAGAGAAGGGCCGTGGAAACCTCGGATCTCCTAACTATCCGACAGGGGGAGGACGAGTCCCTCCGAAGCTATGTGAAGAGGTTCGACGCTAAGGTTCAGCAGATTCGTGAGCTGAACACCGAACTGGCGGCCTTCGCACTGATGAAAGGCCTGCCGAAAGGCGAGTTCAAAAACGAGCTCATCAAGTGCGAAGACCTCAACCTAGACTCCGCCAGAAAGATGGTCGACCGAGCCGTGAAGGTGGAGGACTATCACAAGACCTGGGTAGGCCACAGCGAAGCTGGGCACCCAGAGAGGAGGAGCCGCCGGGACAACGTAGATGAAGGACGCCGTGACATGAATAGGTCACGGCCTGAAAGATTTAATAGGAAATAGAACTCGGCGGGCGCCGGGGGGAGTTCGGGACCATACGCCCAGAAGCGGTACAGCGGTCTCACCCCCCTGGTCAAATCACCGGCCGAGGTCTTCGCCCTAAGCAAGAATGAAGGGCAGAAGTGGTCAAGGCCCCCCAAGGCGAGGGGGGACGGCGACACTAGCCAGTTTTGCGACTACCACGGCCAAACCGGCCATAAGACCGACAACTGTCGGCATCTGAGGAACGCCATCGAGGAGCTAATCCGAAAGGGGGCCCTCAGCAAGTATGTAGCTGGAGGCCCAGAAACAAGCTCCGACGGGGCGAACAGAAAATCAGTATTCCAGCGGATGGGAGTGATCCAGGTTGTCATCGGAGGAAACGAGAACGGTGGGTCAGCTAATGGGCACAAACGACACCTAAATGAGTTGTACCAAGCCATCAACTTTGTGCCCAAAACAGCGATCCCCGCTTCCACCGTCCCCGATATAACCATCGGAAAGAAGGACTACGAAGGAGTCATCGCCCCGCACAGCGACCCGCTCGTTGTCCACCTAGATCTAGCCAACCACTTGGTCAAAAGGTGCCTGATTGACACAGGCGCCTACACGAACATCATGTTCAGGGAGTGCTTTCTCAATCTCGGTCTGAAGATTGAAGACCTGAGCCCCTGCACCAACCCGCTATACAGCTTCTCTAGGGCCGGCCTGGTACCCCGGGGTCAATCGGGATCCGGTGATGTTCGGCCAAGCGGATGCGACCAAAAATGTTTTATCCGAGTTCGTGGTTATTGATGGTTCGTCCGCCACAATGTTCTCACAGGTCGGGTCACTTTGAGCGAGGCCGATGCAGTGATGTCCATCCGGGCCCTGACATTGATGTATGTCTCGGACCGGGGGGAAGCACAAAAGCTCGTCTCAAAGGACGAGAGAGATGAGATTGTCAATGTCCAAGTATCTGCCAGGGGGTGCAACATGCAATCCCTCAAAGTGGCGAAGAAATCAGAGAAGGGGAAGAGCCCATCCTTGCAGCAGGAGGGCGAACGGATGGATACTAACGTCGGCAATGGTCGAAGGAGCCGAGACCGAGGAAGTGGAAATTTACCCAGAGCTCACCGTAACTATCGGTGCCGACGGGAGCCAAAATTCGTAGCGATCTCCTAGACCCGCTGAGGAAGAACAAAGATGTCTTCGCATACTCAGCAGCCGAGATGCCAGGCGTGAGCCGGGAGGTGATCGTTCACAAGCTGAACGTACTCTCCACCGCTCGCCCTGTCAAGCAGAAGATGAGAAACTCCTCGGTTGAAAAGGATGAGGCCATCAAAGCCGAAGTGGACAAACTATTAGAGGCGGGCTTTATCATGCCTTGTACTTACCCTGAGTGGCTAGCAAATGTTGTAATGGTGAGGAAGTCATCAGGGGCGTGGAGGATGTGTGTTGATTTTACCAACCTTAATAAAGAGTGCCCTAAAGATTGCTATCCCTTGCCTCGAATAGATAGTTTAATTGACGCCACGGCAGGCTACACTATGCTGAGCCTGTTAGACGCCTTCTCGGGGTACCATCAGGTATTCATGGTCGAGGAAGACATGCCTAAGTGCGCATTCATCACCATACACGGCACATACATGTATAAAATGATGCCGTTCGGTTTGACGAATGCTGGCGCAACTTACACTAGGCTGGTGGACAAAGTGTTTCAAGATCAAAAAGTGCGAAACATCGAGGCTTACGTCGACGATGCTATTGTAAAAAGCAAGTCTGACAGCGAGCACTTGGCTGATTTGAGCGAGACATTTTGTTCAATAAGGAAATATAAAATGATGCTTAACCCAAAGAAATGCAACTTCGGTGTCCGGGCCGGCAAGTTCCTCGGCGTGCTTGTCAGCTCCAGGGGAATTGATGCCAATCCAGAGAAAGTCCAAGCGATACTAGACCTGCCGGAGCCAAGAAATCGAAAATAGGTTATGATGCTGACCGGGAGGATGGCGGCTCTCGCCCGCTTCATCTCTCGGTCGGCCGACAAGAGCACCCCATTCTTTAAAGTGCTAAAGGGGAATAAAGACTTTAGCTGGGGGGAGGAACAGAGCACAGCTTTCAAGCAACTGAAAGCCCACCTTCTAACTCTCCCGACCCTGTCCAGACCGACGCTGGGGGAGACACTATACCTATACTTAGCAGTTACCTCGGCCACGGTCAGTGCCGTAATTGTCAGGGAAGAAAATAAGCAGCAGCACCCAATTTACTTTATCAGCCATACACTGCTGGCCGCCGAAAGAAATTACCCACTGATTGAAAAAGCGGCCTTCGTCGTCGTCGTTGCCGTAAGGAAGTTAAAACCCTACTTCGACGCACATCCCGTGACGGTCTTAACCGACCAGCCATTGGAGAAAGCATTGGAAAAATTTGAAAAATCCGGCCGACTTATCAAATGGGCAGTGGAGCTCTCCGGCTTCGGCATTCAGTACAAACCGAGGCCTTCGATAAAGGGGCAAGCACTTGCAGACTTCCTGGCCGAGTGCACATATCAAGAAGAATCAAATCCCGGTGTGTGGGAAGTGTATACCGATGGGTCCTCCATGGCGAACAGCTCAGGAGCCGGCATCCTTATCATCAGCCCTAACGGGGACGAGTTTGAGTACGCCTTGAAGTTTACCTTCTCGGCCTCAAATAACGAATCCGAATATGAGGCGGTGATAACTAGAGTCGAGTTAGCTAGAGCTGCCGGGGCGGAGCATGTTGTGTTGAAGACAGATTCACTCTTAGTGACTAATCAAATCAGAGGAGAGTATGAGGCTCGAGACGACGGGATAGTGAGGTACCTGAAAGAGTAAAAGCTGACACCACAAAATTGAAATCTTTCCAAATACAGTGCATCCCCAGGTCTGAGAACAACCAAGCCGACGCTCTCTCAAAACTTGCCAGTTCAAGCATCAAGAATGTCAATCGAACCGTCTTTGGTGGATATCGGGAATGCTAAAAGCATCACCGAGACCGTTGGCATGGTGGGCGACATCGGCCGAGACGACGTGGATGACTCGATAATGAAATACAAGCCGACAAAAGAGTTACCGGAGGACCGCAGTCTCTCTCTCGAAGATAAGAAGGATCGCCGCAAGGTACTTGGTGTTCGAAGGAGAATTGTATAGAAGGTCCGTAATAAGACCACTCTTGAAATGTGTCGGCCCCCGACGCGCGGAGCTAATATCGACAGAGATTCACGAAGGCATCGCGGACATCACATGGGGGCGAGAACGTTAGCCCACAAAGCTCTCCGAGCCGGCTACTCTCGGCCGACCATGCTGAAAGATTCCAGAACAAAGACCAAGAAGTGCAAGAATTATCAGATGCATGCTCCGGTGATACGTGCACCTTCCCGAGACTTGCAACCAGTACTTAGCCCCTTACCATTTGCACAGTGGGGGATGGATTTATTAGGGCCATTTCCGACGGCCTCCGGAGGAAGGAAGTACTTAATTGTCGCCGTTGACTACTTCACCAAATGGGTCGAGGCTGTCGCGGTACCTGCCAAGACCACGGCGGCCGTAAGAAAAGTGATTTGGGAGAACGTCATAACTCGATTTAGGTTGCCCCAAGTCATCGTATTTGACCACGGCCGAGAGTTTTGGAGCGACATGGTGATGAATTGGTTGGAGGAGCTCGGTATCAAATTTGCATACTCCTCCGTCTGCCACCCTCAGAGCAACGGACAGGCGGAGGTGGCTAATAAAACAATCCTGAACGGGCTAAAAAAGAAGGTTGAAGATCTAAAGGGAAGATGGGCTGATGAGCTACCTAGCGTCCTGTGGTCCCTTCGAACCACGGAGAAAGAAGCAACGGGGTACAGTCCATTCCACCTAGTCTATGGGTCTGAGGCCGTCCTGCCGATTGAAGCAGCGGTGCCGACATTCAGAACGCAAACTTTTGACCCAGTCGAAAATGAGGAAGGCCTGAGAGCCTCCCTTAGACCAGGTCGAAGAAAGTCGAGACACGGCACGGCTCAACTTGGCAGTGTATCAATATCGAATGAGAAGAGCATACAACCGTAGGGTCCACAAAAGGGACTTAAGAGTAGGAGATCTAGTCCTGAGAAAGTCAGCCGCAACCAACAGAGGAAACATCCATGGTAAAATGACGGCCAACTGGGAAGGACCCTACAAGGTGGTTGAAGAAATGAGGCCGGGGACATACCGGCTGACAGACATGGAGGGTGTTCCTCTAATGAGCCATTGGAACACAGACAACCTTAGGAAGTATTTTGTATAGCGGCGGAGGTGTCCGAGACCGTTGTGGGCACCCCAACGCGTGATTATATCTTATGAAGAATGATCTAAGTTTTCCATCAAAATGCTTGTCCCCTCCGTAGTCGTACCAAGGTAGACGCCGCGGCCAAAGCCGGCAATCCACGAGTAGACGCACGGCCAAAGCCGGGCGATCACTACAATGGCAGTTGATACTCGCGAAAGCGACCAACATGCTTAGTAGACGCCAACCGGGCAGTCACTACAAATGCGGTTGATACTCGCGAAAGCGACCAAGATGCTTAAGAACGTATAAGTACAGTTGAGAAACGCAAATCTGACCGCCTCGGCCAATCCGGGAGTGGCAGAGAAAGCGATCAATATGTCTACAGATACGAACGCTGTCGAGCCGTAACCTCGATTGCCTCGGCCAAGGCCAGGAGTGACGGGGAAACAATGACCGATACGCTAACATGTTCACAACGGCAGTTGGGAAGCGCAAATCTGACCGCTTCGGCTAAGACCGGGAGTGGAGGAGGAAGCGACCGACATGCCAACATGTTTACAACAGCGGTTGGGAAGCGCAAATCTGACCGCCTCGGCTAAGACCGGGAGTGGAGGTGGAAGCGACCGACATGCCAACATGTTTAAAAAACGTTTAAGTACAGTTGAGATACGCATTCTAACTGCCTCGGCCAAGCCGAAGGTAAAAACGAAAAAAAGCGCTCAATATGTTTAAAAACGTAAAGAGACAACTGAATGGAGGATTGAGATCAAAGCCTCGGCCAAGCCGAGGGCAAGTAAACAGACTTTATTAAAAATGTTTACAAGTAAGATAAGAAAAAGTCGACGGCCGTCCCCATAGTGATAGCCTAAACACAACCTACCAAAGTTTAACAAAAAAAAAGGTACAGCAAAAGGTTACAAACATAAGACTTGAAAGCGCCAAAAGGATGACAGGGAGGAAAGGCTCAATAGTTGGCTCCCGAACAGCTGAAGCTGTCAGAACGACCGGGTGAATCTGGTGACGACCGCCCGTCTCCCTATGCTTGTTGTTGGTCGCCACCGGCAGCAGTAGCAACATCATCAACGGTGGGCGGCCCAGAGGAGGGCTTGGCAGCTTCACTTGCCTTTGCCCTCTCAGCCTCCTCTCTGGCCTCCTTCACCTTAGCATCCCGGGCCGCCTTCTCCGCAGCCTCCTGTGCGGCCTTCGCCGCCTTCGCCTTCTCCGCAGCCTTGGCCTCCGCAGCAGCCGCCTTCTCATCAAGAAGCCGGTCAAAATCTTGCCACGGGAAGGAGCCTTCAGGAAGGAGCTCTTTAATTGCATCCCTGGTAGCATCTTCAGCTTGGTCCCGGTACTTGGCACACATGTCAGGGATGATGACAGTTTTCAGCGTCTCAATGTCCTTCTCCCTCTGAGCAAGGATAGCCTTTATGTTCTTGTGCTCCTTCGCCTCGGTCAGATGCAGGGACTTCCATCTCTCCCTCTGCTCAACCATGGCATTATAACCGCCCTGAAGCTTCTCTCTCTCCTTCAGCAGTTTAGCGGCGTCAGCCAACGTAGCCTCAACCTTGGCTCTCTCGGCTAGGACCACCTTATCAGCTTCCTCCTTAAGCTTTCGCTCAGCAAGGAAGTCCTTCATGGCGGCCTGGAAGTCTTTCTTCGACCTCTCGGCCTCCTTCTTAGCAGCGGCAAGCTCAAGCGTAAGCCGTTCAAGCGCAGGGGCAGCTTGACCTATGACCTTTTCTTGCTCCATAATATGAGCGCCGGCTAGTTCAGTCCACTTCACCAGCCTCTTGGACAACCTTGTGCCTTCCGCCACAAGCTGAGCGGGGGAAACCTTCTGGGATGAGGAGTCGGCGGTGACATTTTTATCGCCCGTCTGCACAGGCTGCTTCTCCAACTGCCGTTCAGTGAGAACGACAGCCGGCGACGGCTGATCTACAAAAAACCCAGACAAAGCATCCATGTCAACATTCATTGACATGTCAGAGAGCCTATCATCAGGAATGCCCAATGAACCTGCTAAATCCGAGCCATGGGTTAGATCCGTACCAGTCTTAGCCTTCTTGGGCAGAGGGCCGGCTGGCCCCTTTACTTTTCCGGCCTCGGTAACAGCAGCAGCGACAGGCGTTGCTTCCTTTCTCTTATGTGAAGGAGGAGGACCCTCCACAACGGTGACCTCCTCTTCAACATCGACGACCACTTGCTCCTTTTGGACTACGGGGATTGAAGATTGAGCTGGAGTTGACACGGTTGCCGCCGTAGACGTTGTTTTTGGTCTCCGGCGCGGCACGTTACCAACAATCTGCGCTTGGGCCGCCGCCACATCCATTGCCTTCAACGCCTGCTCCATAAGTTCGTGAGGGGCCGGTCTGCGATCACGTGGCGCGGCCTTAGGATGCAGCTCAACAACTCTCCCATCCTCGTCAAGTCCCAACCTCTTGAGGACGGAGACAGGCAGTTCCCGGCCAAATCAGTCTGCGAAAGAAACAAAGCAGGAGTTAAGCAAAAGAAATAAACCAAGGCTCAAATACAGAAACATAAAAAGCAAAGGTGGGCCTCATACCGACCCCACTCACCCTGGCTGAGGGCCGGTATGAGGCCGACGTGGAAAAGCAGCTCATCTTGAAGGACGATCTGCGTCGGGGGCATCCATCCCTTCGGCGTGCCATCCTTCTCAGCCTCGAACAGGCTCATTGCCCGCTCTTCGTCCTCCTGAAGATAGACCTTGTTGGCGTCCATCTTAAGCTTATTCCAGGAGACATATCTATCATGCTCCCCCTGACTCTCACACCGCAAATTGACGCGGCGCTTGAAGGACCGGGGCAGTGGATAGTCCTCCGGAACCTCAACATATACCCACCGCCCCTTCCAGTCCATGCAAGATGTCAGCTTGGAAACGGTAACATAACCTGCCTCGGTCTGTATTCTGTACCACCCCGAGCCGCCTAGGGTAGTCTGCCGAAGATGGTGAAGCCGGCAGAAGAGGTTCACCGTTGGGGCCTCCCCTTTAAAAAGACATTACCATACAAAGCCAATAATCGTCCTAATGGCCAACGGATGCAGTTGTGCCACGGCGACATTCATGGCTTTAATTATGGCCACGACGTGTTCATTAAGAGGAAATCGGAGCCCATACTCCAGATGTCTGATGTACACGCCGATACAGCCTTCGGGAGGGCAACAGACCGCCTGACCATCCTCAGGGATAACAATTCTATACCCCCTGCCGAAGGAGTAATGGTCTTCAAAAAGATCAGGACCGGAGCAACTAGCGAACTTATTCGTCCAAGCACGATCAGGATTGATCGAGCAGGCATCGCCGTGCCACAAGAAATGCGGCCTCTCTACGTCAGAATGGGTCCTTTCCTCATCATCCTCATCAATACCCTCCATAAATTTCTCATCAATTTCAGGAGAAGGCGACAAGCGCCCCCCAAACCCTATCGGGGTGACAACCAGTGGCCCCTGTTCATCAGGACGCGACGGTTCGCCCCCTGGCGCAGAGGTACTGGGTTGAGCATCAGCAGAAGACATGGTGACAACAATTAATCAACAAGTAAAAAGTTGGGGAAAAATTTGTTTGTTTACCTTGAAAAAAGTGTTACGTCGAGTAACGCTTTGAAGACTAGAGAGAAATTTCTTCGAAAAAACTAGAGAGAGGAAATTTTTTGAGAAAATGAAGTTTGATGGCCAAAATGAGGGGCTAACTGCTCTATTTATAGATCAAAACCCATTCAGAGGACCAATCAGAGCAAAGCCCATGAAACGTCCACCAATCAATGCCAAGCCACGTGTCAAGCATGCAGCCACGAAATGTCAATCGACATACAGTTACAAATCTTCTTCGACACGCTCCTTGATATCTACTTGCCAACGGCCAGCTGATCAACCAAGCTTGGCAGCACCGGCCGGGGGCAATCAAAAGCACACGACACTCTCGACCTTGGTCTCGGCCAGCGCCATTTTCTTTTCCACATCGGATGTCCATTACACAACCATGTGGAGGGGGGATATGGTACGGCCTGAACAGAACCAAGCCGAGGAAGAAGAAGCCGGGGAAGAATTTCAACTTGCGCAGAATACGCTCAACACTCATCGAAGGTCCATACCACGGCATAGACTACGCTGGGGGCAAATTGATGGGGCATATTCTGCACCTGCTGACCGAGTCAACATATTGAGCAAGGTCAAAGCCAAAAGACATCAAGTCAATGTATTAGACAGCCTAACCGACGCAGCCTGTCGGCCTGTCACTTGGGTCTCGGTCTCGGCAACTAGCCGGCCGAGAAGCATATCCGCGTACTCACATCCAGTCCCCTCGGCATGGAGTCAACCAGGCCAGCCGGCCTGTCATGGGTCCCTCGGCCGAGGGTAAGATAGTCTTTCCACCTGCTAGCCACTTGGCCACTACATGACAAAAGGTGAAAGTCTATAAATACTCCACTTCTCTCAATGAGAAAAGGATCCAAAAACTATCCCAAAACTCACTATTAATCTGGTATACACTCCCTTATCTCTCTACAATATACTTTGCCAAGTTAACATACAACTTATCCTTTTAAGTTTACTGACATGAGCGTCGGAGTGAGTACGCTCGGTACCAAGCCGAGCCCTCAGTTTGTTCATCTTAAACAGGAAAGAGTGAAAGGAAGAGACAAGCAAATACATCATTCTACAAGTTCAAGTGGTCATAATTTTGCTCCGGAATTACACCCGGAACAGTTGTAATTTCAATTATTGTTATTTATTTATCGTATTTGTTTATGTATGATTTATTACTTGTATTCACATGTAATCAATTCTAAATCCCAATTCGACATTATTAATTGCCTAAATTATTTGTTCACCGACATAGTTTAATTCACATGCTAGGGTTAATATGTGGATGTTGCATTGCATACATATAATCGACGACATATCAAATATGATTAATTTTCCTAATCATTAGTAGAAGTCGCTATCGAGGCGGGCGGGATTAGGTGTTCAGTAAAAATACTTCCTAATACGTACCCTCACCCCTTACTCCAGATCTCTGTGAACATCCGTGTTCATTGGCATCGACGAGAGTCATTCTAGACATATAATGCTAAGGGTAATGAGTTCTTAGTGTTGATGTCACTACTTTGTGTCTTGACATGACACGAGTTATTCGAACGGTTCCAATTTTCCATAAAAATTGGTGGCGACTCCACAAATGCAGGCTTATTCAACCTTTCACCGGTTTCAATGCCTCACAAACCAGTAATGGCCCATGACGTGCTTTGGCTATCCAAGGTTCCATGGGAGAAGTGCCGCCGCCTTTAACACATAACGCGCGGGTGGCCCATGTCCACAAGCCTGCTTTTTAGTTTTCCATGAAATCAATGATGTCCTAAGGAAAACACAGTAACCTGTTAAGGATCTACCAGTGCAGACATAAGAGCCCCAATCAGCATCACAATAGCTATGCAACACAAGATCATTTCGTGCTTAGTAAAATAACCCAAAATGCATGTACCCTTTAAGTATCTTATCAAATAAAGAGCTGCATGAAGGTGAAGTAGTCTTGGTTCACTGAGGAACTGACTCAGTTCTTGAACACTATAACTGATATCAGGCCTGGTGAGTGTTAGATATAATAATCTTCCTACCGTTCTCATGTAAAGCTCAGGCTTCTCAAGGACTTGACAGTCAGCCACTGACAATTTAAGACCAGTGGGAAGAGGAAACTTAGCTGGCTTAGCCTCTGTCATGTTGGCATCCTTAAGAATGTCAACTATATACTTCCTTTGGTTCAGCAGGATTCCAGATTCTGATCGTGCAACCTCTATGCCAAGAAAATATCTCCACTCACCAAGGTCCTTAATAGTGAATGTCTGATGTAAAAGCTGTTTTACTTTCTGAATTTCCAGCTGATCATTACCAGTGACTAAAAGATCATCAACATATACCACAACGACAACAAAGGATGTAGTAGACTTGGCCTTGGTAAATAAAGAATAATCTGACTTGGCTTGGTTATATCCATGCTTGATAAGGAACTTGGACAACTCAAGATTCCATTGTCTTGATGCCTACTTAAGACCATATAAGGATCTTTTTAGAAAACAGACATCATTTGGTTTCCCTTTAAGGTACCCTTCTGGTTTTTTCATGTAAACCTCTTCATCTAGAAAACCATGTAAGAAAGCATTATTGATGTCTAGCTGGTATAATGGCCATGCTTTGGCTGCAGCAAGAGCAATGATGCATCTAACAGTGGCAAACTTGCCCGCTAGAATGAAAGTGTGCTTGTAGTCCTTTCCTTTAACTTGATTGTAACCCTTAGCCACTAGCCGTGCCTTGTACCTCTCAATGGAGCCATCTGGGTTGAATTTAATCTTGTATACCCATTTGGCGACTATGGCTTTCTTACCAAGAGGTAAGGTGGTTAACTCCCAAGTGTTGTTCTGCTCTAAAGCAGTGAGTTCCTTCTGCATAGCTTCTTGCCAATAGGGATTGTCTTTCACTTGAGTATAGGTAGAAGGCTCATAATGTTGAAATGCATTACAACAAGCAGCCTCGTAATGCTGTGAATACCCTTCTAAATGAAGAGTAGCAGATAGGGTAGGATGAGCAGCTGTTGATGGAAAAGTAGATCTATATACTTACATATTCATATATGTTTGAATTTAATTTGTGATAAAATTGACTAATGATATTATACATGCAAACAAATAAACAAAACAAGGAAGAAACATCCATTCTTACATTGGATTTTCGGTTCAAATGGGCACAAGAGAGATCATCTTTCTCTCTTGTTCTTGTGCTTTCCTTAGTGGAAGAACTAAGATCCAAGTATAGGATCTCTCCCAAAGCTTTATACCCAAGGCACACACTTAATTAAAATTAATATTATAAATACTAGTACAATATTAATCTTGTAGAAAAATGACCCAAAAATATTATAGACACTTAATATTTTCGGTTTTAAGGGAGGAGGAAGAAGGAAGCTTTTGTCTCTCTAAAACTCAAATTTTTAGATTATGAAGAATGAATAATAATACAACAATGTAATGTGTTGTATATATGAAAAATAAGGCAAAAACCCTTCCCTTTTCTTTTGGTAAAAACCGGGTGGAAGAGGGAGAGGAGGGAGCCAGTGCATGCTCTTATTTGTCTTCACAATGAACAATAGGGTTGCATGGCTAGTGACTAGGGTAATCATCATGTTTACCACTCAAATAATAAACACAATATTATCCTTAATCCTCCCCTAATTTCGGTACATATATGTAAAATGGGATCCATTTTATTTTTGTCAATTTGTCAATATGTCAGATGTCACATGTCACATAAAATTGCTATGTATTTTTAACATATTAAAAATCAACGTATTAATAAAAATACGTCATATACAAAAACCGACTTAGTAATTTCATAATTACTTGTACCAAAATATTTTACCAATTATAAATCACAATAAATTATATTTATAATAATTCATTCAATTTCAATTGTTTCTTTAAATAATAATTTCATCTGAGTAATAAGACAATTCGATTACTCAGACCGTATCTCATTTAATCAAATTCCAATGCGATACGTAAATTTTACTTCCAAAATCGTCCGTCAATTTTTCAAGTAATTTAATTAACTCGTAACGTTATACGATTAATTAAATGATAAATTAAGAGTGTTGCCCTATAGGTATGACCTAGGTGATCAACTGATCACCACCGTCGCACGACAGTAATGTCAAACTCTAGTCAGCCAATCATTACCGATATATGTTGATCAGTTGACAGTAAAAAATTACTTCCCAATTGTAT
The DNA here is from genome assembly GCF_048544455.1 of Silene latifolia. Taxonomy (NCBI): domain Eukaryota; kingdom Viridiplantae; phylum Streptophyta; class Magnoliopsida; order Caryophyllales; family Caryophyllaceae; genus Silene; species Silene latifolia. Next base: position 30,037,973 of record NC_133532.1, read on the forward strand.
TCTTTATAATGAGATTTAAACATGTGATCATCATGATCAACAGTCGTGATCGCATTATTGTCGGAGGACACATATTCCAACAATCTCCCACTTGTCCTCGACAAGTGTGCGTCACCAATTCTCTTGTCCTATTACTATCTCCTACTCAATGCAAGGTGTCTTTCAGGTCGTACTTGCAAGTGATCATATCGAGAGTGGTTTCCTCGATCTGGAGAATAACTGATTGACCGGATTTATCCACCATGGATACATTCCGAGCGTGGCCACGCATTTCCAGTTCATTACTCCTCGAGTGGCCCTGAGATATTGTTATAACCCTGACTAGGGGTGGACAATTCCTATCGCACTCATTCCCTTCGACTAGCCACAGCCATCATAACCCAAAATATGCCCATTTGACCCCATTTACGAAGGTCGTAGTAACACAAATCAAAGTTAATCTGAAACTGTGCCATCTTAGGCGAATAGTATTTAGTCAAAAGAATCGACTCATTTGAATACTATAGTAGCTCTCGCCACGACCAGACTATATAAATTTGCCAGAACTCTATAAGCGGTCCTAAGGCCCGACAAAATGTTCCTAACAGTCTGCCTATGTGATCGACTAGTCATTCTCATATGACTCTATGGCACTTGAACTTGCCATTAATCGCATCACACTGTAGTTACTTCGAGACGTCACCTCATGTAAGTAACTATGGGCAAATACAATGCTAATCCATGTTCACTTAAACGGGGTTCAATTGTCTGTACAACCCGTTGGATGTAACAAAGTATAAAGTGAGTTAATAATAACTCAAACGACAAATGTCAACATCACACTCGGGTAGTCAATACCATATTACAACCTTGTGATGCAAATCGTGAGTGTATAAACACTTGTTGATTGCAATAGAAGTTTAACATGCCATGTGTCCATGTGTTCAAACTTCTTATACTTGCATTTTCCTTTACATTCATGTTCTCTCTCATAGCATGAACCTTACCAAGTACACATCAAGGTTCCCGACCTTGGTTTTGGTTCTTTATCTTGAAAGAACTTCCTTGTCGATTATCACATAACGAACGAATTTGTTGTGAATGATATAACTTGTACTGATCAAGTACTCCATCCACACACAATGCACTAGGTACACGTTTTGTAGAGTCTTGCAACAATTTGTAAAGATAATTAGCCTATCACTTCTTACAAGTCTTAGCATAGTTAGGAAAGATTAGTTTTGAGTAACTTCTTATTCAACTAAGTATCTTTCCAAACCTCTCATTTCTCTTTTAAGCTTGAAGGGTTTAGGATTCTCATAAATCCTTGCATGTGCTCGGATTTTCTATAATATGTTTAACCTCTTGACACAAAATAGAGCATTCCGTCAAACACCGAAATCGCTCATCGGATTCTACTCGAGAATTCATGACGTTTCTATTATGGCTTACCAATGAATCATCATGCTCTTATGCATATGTTTCACCATTGGACATGTGCATGATTATTCTAATGGCGGAAACATTAGTCACTAATAATCATGAGATCAACCGTTCTAAGGTTCAATGAACGACCATGACTGCTAATGGTAATTCCATTTTCATTCATATGAATAACCTATGTGAATGTTGATACGATGTGTATCACTTAATACTAATCTAATATTTCTTGATGTAATTGGATTCATCATAGTCCTAATTCATCCAGAATTGAAAACTCAAATGCTTCTTTGTGAAGGAAGATATTAGCTCGTCATTCATAATGAGTAATGAGTTGTAAACATTCAAAGGATGATAGCTCCCACTAAATTCCATGTCTCACATGATAATTTCTAATGCTCCCACTTAATTCCACATGTTTCGAAATTGATTACTCAGTTGAACATATTTCAAAATTTGGAATGTATGTTGCTTTGCAAAGTTATTAAGATGAAGCCATATATGTTCCCATCATATACTTTCAAAATTCCTATTTCGAAGAGGTCTCATCTTAACCTTATGGAAAGAGATTTTAAATCTCTAACACATTCATGTCATAATGATGTGTGGCAATGTCATTTATTAAATATAAGTAATATCCAATACACATCCTTCAAAAATCCCTTTTAGAAGGAGGTTTAACCAATTCATTTTCATAATAAGGTTAAGTAATGACATCTGCTTGGTTTAAAACTTTGGCGATTGAAGATATCGGTATATCAATCCTTGCAACCTCTAGTCATAAATCTCACTTATCACTAGGATGTTATATTGATTCATTTAGCTCTTAAGTAAATCTCAAAGTTGAAACTATTGGTCAAAATTTATCATAAACTAGTCAAAATCTTGTTAAGACTTTACATTAGTCATTTTATTCCAAAACATTCTTTTGGTCTCCTCGTGTAGTTATCTTGAGAGCATACTCTTATGATTACTTCACTTGGTCTCTTTAGTCATTTAGAACTTACTTGAGACCATAGATTTCATCTATTGAGTGTACTATTTAAATAGATATACCTTCATTCAAATCCTTCTCTCTTGCGTAGGTCTCATATATACAAGTACACAAATATATCTTGCCTCGTGTGTTGTGTCCTCATTTTTCTCCCACTCTATCTTTAGAATAAATACACTATAGATTCAAAGATAGCATATGAGACACAAATAATGATGTTGAAGTTATAAGGAGAACTATCTCATAGATTGGCTAATAGTTTTAGATTTCATATGTGTACTTGGTGATTGACATACCTTTAAGAGACTTCGTAAACTCAAGGTTACTTTGGAAATGATCATACACAAGCTTTAAGCATGTGGACATATAATGAAACCCGTCATTATATTTGTCTATTAGATCACTTTAAGTTATATGTTTCTAAGAGTAAGCATTTAAACATGAATTTTAGAACAAAAGGATAAAATGATAAAACGGGTGACTTGGGTTGCAAACCAAGTCACCATTATCCAAAATACAACCCATTATCCAAAATACCTTTCCATGTCAAACACGGAAACTTAAGGTTCTAAAATCCAAAACATGAATAAAATAAGACAATAAAAAGCAAAGCTCCATGAAAGCTATTCCTAGCTTCTTGATGATATCTTATGCTTGCTTTTCCTTTCCCTTGTCTTTGCTTGGTGGAGGCCCTATTTACAATAAAAAGGGAGATACATTATCACAACTTTGTATCATAATACCATAGTTGAATTAGAAACATAAAAGAAAGGATAGTCATTTACCTACTGGAGTGATCTTTCCAGCCTTAATATCACCAAGGTATTTGGAACAATTTCTTTTCCAATGTCCCATACCATTACAATAATGACATTTATCAAGAGGACCCTTCTTGATTTTTGAAGTGCTAGCTTCACAAGTCCTAGCTTTGGTGAATGTGGGAGCTTGCTTCTTACCCTTTCTCCCATTCTTCTTGAACTTCCCCTTACTCTTAGTGCTTATGTTAAGCACATCCTTGGGTGGGTTCACATTTAACCCCATGTCCCTTTCGGCTTGCACAAGTAACTTGTGCAATTCTTCAAGAGACACATCCTTGTCTTGCGTGTTAAAATTCACCCGGAATTGAACATACGCCTTCACTTTGGACAAGGAGTGTAGAATCCTATCTACAATGAGTTCTTTGGGGATTTCAACCTTTTGAATTTTCAAGGTCTCGACAAGCTCCATAAGTTTGAGCACATGAGGGCTAACCTTTTGGCCCTCTTTGAAGTCGAGATCAAAGAATGTCACGGCCGCCTCATATTGGACGATCCGCGGAGTTTGTGAAAACATTGTCACAAGCTTGGAGTAAATCTCATTAGCATTGCCCATTTTAAAGGCTCTCCTTTGGAGATCTGCCTCCATCGCAAATATCAAGACATTTTTCATTGCGGCGGACTCATTTTGGTAAGCCTCATATGCTTCCCTAGTGGCGGCGGTCGACCTAGTAGTAGGTTCGGGTGGAGAGGCCTCGGTAAGGTAACGGAGCTTGTCGTCACCTTGGGCGGCTAATTTGAGTTGGGCATCCCAATCGGAGAAATTTGACCCATTCTTTTCAAGTTTACATCGATCCATGAAGGATCGGAGCCAAGATGTATTAGCGAGAGGCGTGGCGTTTGGTGTTGGTGTTGCCATTTGTTATGAGAAAAAAAAAGTGGTCTACAAAACAAAATATAAGGAGTAAAACAAATGTCGTTTTAATAATAATAATACTCGTAAAAATTTAATTTAAACAAGTTTTATGCATTTTTTCTAGTGACCTCTACCCAACTAGATAAATGATTCCAAGACCCAAATTCATATTAATTTAGGGCACGGTGTGCCGAAATACCCTTTATTAACAAAACTCAGTGGATTAACCTTTTAATCGATTCTACTTTTAGAACTCTTGGTCGATGATATTTACATTAATATTCATCTTTAGCCCGAAACACATCCGGAAATCGTCGTGAATACTTTCGTTGAGTACAACCCAAATTTCGAATAAATGTTTCCATAATCCAAACCCATATCAACTTAGGACACGGTGTGCCGAAATACCCTTTATTAACATGAATTCGGTGGATAGACATTCATCACCCACTTCCCCTACGTAACAAGGTTTGTACCCGGTGTGGCGGAGTGCAACTCCCTCACGAAATAGGTTTTCATGGTTTCTACTATTTGGTAAGGCTATGTCTCAATTGATTGTTTTAGCGAGAGGTCATGTCAATTTATTATCTATCACGTTTTAAGTGAACTAAAGCGGTGAACTACGATAATTTTAATTGACACGGTCGATAAACTCGATGAAGATGATGATGCATGTTTTAGTCATGGCGATTTAGCGATGCATGCGACATATAAATAAAATGCAAACATAAAAATAAATCCTAGTATGGCCTTCCTAAAAAGAAAAACTATTTAACTATTACATATTCGGAAACCAACTCCATTGGTCCCTTGAACTTCGGTTGTGGCACGCATCTCGAGGTAACACCGTATTTATGTATCGTCATCTTGAAGAAAACCGTCTTTGGGAACTCCGAGATAAATTAAAATTACATAATTTCCTATTATACATTTGTAACTAAAATAAAATAAATCTATTAAATTACAAAACGGTGATACGAGATCACAATAAAATTACAACCGAATCGATATTCCCATACATTTCGGGAAATACCAATTAAAACTAAGGCCATACTAAGTAAAAATTACATAATTCAAAAATTACATAAATTAAAATTATGACAATCATAAAGAAAATTCACCATTATAATATGTATGAAAATGCCCAATTTTATGCTAAATCGCCTTTAATTAGCCAATATCGTATACTACTCGGTTTTTACGGATTTGCGTGATTTCAACATTTTATAATCACAAAAATTACATAATTTCATATTTATGCATAAGTTAATTACCCTAACCTCTTAGGACTCAAAATTTAGTCTGCACTAATTATTTGACCATACTTAACTCATATTTCTAAAATTGTTCATTAATGGACCAAAAATACAAAAATAAACTATAAACTTCAAATAAATCACAAAATTTCAAATAAATTTGAAATTTGAAATTTAAACTCATGAACATTCTGGAAAAATACCATGACACTCATAATGTTCAAAAACTTAGGTTAAAAATTTCGAAATTTTTTTTCGGAAAAACAATGTTGCGGTTTATCGGTTTTTAACGAAATAATCGTAAAAACATGAGAAAAATTATATTCATTAACATTTCAATTTTAGATCTGAAAAAGATAATAAAATGCAACATTGGACGTTTTTCCTTAGTCATAGATTATGTTTTATTAATTTTTCACTAATAATGTCACTATTTATGCTATTTTTCTTCAAAAATCCATAAATCATGCAAAAAGACTTCATTATAGCCTATTATTTTACACACATCTTGTAAAATTGCATGTGACAACATACTAAATTTCTATGACCAGATTCGAAATTTATCTTATATTAACCTATTTTTCACCCAAAAACCGAATTTAATAATGAAAAATCCATTTTTCGAGCATAAGAAGTCCAAAAATTATGAAAATTTACAGGTTATTCCATAATAATATAATTGACAACATATCCAAAAATCACTGGAAAATTCGAAGTTTAGCTAATTTTAGTCCGAAAATGACATTTTTACTCATAAAATCATATTTAAATGCCATTATTGTATAATATGAACAATAAAAATCCGTAAATTAACCAAAATATCCTAAAAAAAAAACATTTTAGGACCAGAAATTTTAACATGCAAAAATTAATTTCGTGATATATCATAATAACACAAAATATACAATTTTTATATGTTAATCTTTATAACTCGGAAAAACTTTTAACTGATTTGCATGCAAACAACCATGGCTCTTGATACCGATTGATGGAAAAGTAGATCTATATACTTACATATTCATATATGTTTTATTTTAATTTGTCATAAAATTAACTAATGATCTTATGCATGCAAACAAATAAACAAAACAAGGAAAAAACATCCATTCTTACATTGGATTTTCGGTTCAAATGGGCACAAGAGAGATCACCTTTCTCTCTTGTTCTTGTGCTTTCCTTAGTGGAAGAACTAAGATCCAAGTATAGGATCTCTCCCAAAGCTTTATACCCAAGGCACACACTTAATTAAAATTAATATTATAAATACTAGTACAATATTAATCTTGTAGAAAAATGACCCAAAAATATTATAGACACTTAATATTTTCGGTTTTAAGGGAGGAGGAAGAAGGAAGCTTTTGTCTCTCTAAAACTCAAATTTTTAGATTATGAAGAATGAATAATAATACAACAATGTAATGTGTTGTATATATGAAAAATAAGGCAAAAACCCTTCCCTTTTCTTTTGGTAAAAACAGGGTGGAAGAGGGAGAGGTGGGAGCCAATGCATGCTCTTATTTGTCTTCACAATGAACAATAGAGTTGCATGGCTAGTGACTAGGGTATTCATCATGTTTACCACTCAAATAATAAACACAATATTATCCTTAATCCTCCCCTAATTTCGGTACATATATGTAAAATGGGATCCATTTTATTTTTGTCAATATGTCACATGTCACATAAAATTGCTTTGTATTTTTAACATATTAAAAATCAACGTATTAATAAAAATACGTCATATACAAAAACCGACTTAGTAATTTCATAATTACTTGTACCAAAATATTTTACCAATTATAAATCACAATAAATTGTATTTATAATAATTCATTCAATTTCAATTGTTTCTTTAAACAATAATTTCATCTGAGTAATAAGACAATTCGATTACTCAGACCGTATCTCATTTAATCAAATTCCAATGCGATACGTAAATTTTACTTCCAAAATCGTCCGCCAATTTTTCAAGTTATTTAATTAACTCGTAACGTTATACGATTAATTAAATGATCAATTAAGAGTGTTGCCCTATAGGTATGACCTAGGGGATCAACTGATCACCACCGTCGCACGACAGTAATGTTAAACTCTAGTCAGCCAATCATTACCGATATATGTTGATCAGTTGACAGTAAAAAATTACTTCCCAATTGTATTCTTTATAATGAGATTTAAACATGTGATCATCATGATCAACAGTCGTGATCGCATTATTGTCGGAGGACACATATTCCAACAGCTGTACTTGCTGGAATAGTAGAAATAGATGGTGGCAAATCTTTACAAACGAAATTATTCAGTCTGGAAGACAACTGCCTTGCCCTTGTGTACTTTCTCACTGGGTCAACATTAATGTTTTGAATATGCTCAGAATTATTATTATGGAGAGAGATAGTATCAGTGGGAGTATTGTTGCTGCTTGGTAGGACAACATTTATGATGGGAAATATTTTAGTGATGAAGTACATTATTTGGAATAGGGGTGATATGGAGATGATCATCTTCTAATACTGAAGGGCCAGAAGTAGGAAAAACAGTGGTATTTTTGAGGTTTGGATCTGGTTGTGTACTGACAGGATTCTGATATGGAAAGAAATCTTCTCTGAACACCACATCCCTGATGTAAATAACTTTCTGACTATCCAAAGCAAATAACTTGTACCCTTTCTTTCCCATGGAGCAACCAAGAAATATGCACTTAATGGCTCTATTCTCAAATTTATCCCCATCATGCCTTGCAGCATAACAAAGACAACCAATTACTTTTACATGAGCATAATCAGGAGACTTCCAAACATATATTCATGAGGAGTATGCCAATTAAAAACAGAAGTGGGTAAAAGATTGATAATATATGTTGCTGCCAAAATCATATCTCCCAAAAACGTTTTGTGTAAACCAGCTTGGTGTCTTAGTGCGCTAGCAACTTCTAAAAGGGGCCTATGTTTTCTTTCAACTCAACCGCCAGGAATAGAGGTTTGATGGATAATGCCATGATCAGCAAGTAGTTTCCCACAACCTTGTTGGAGAATTTCAGTACCATTGTCTGACCTAAGGACCTTAACAGTAGTATTGAACTGAGTCTTAACATAAGCCAAAAAATGGCTGATTGTTTGGCAAGCCAAATATTTATGCTTAAGAAGCATAGTCCAAGTAATTCTGCTATAGTCATCTACTATAGTCAGGAAATATGAGGCACCATTCAATGCCACTACTCTATATGTCCCCCATAGATCCACATGAATAAGTTCAAAGAGAGAATGTGTAACAGATGAACTAATGGGAAAGGGAGATTTATGGCGTTTAGCCATTAAGCAGGTCTCACAATGAAAATTTTTATCATTAATATGGGATGAATTCGGACTGTGTACATGTTTGATTGTAGAAATAACACTATGGCTTAACCTAGCATGCATGAGATATACATCATAAGAGGCCACATGAGCAGAAAAAAGAGCATTGCTAGATAGTGCTGAATTAAATTTATTCTGATTATGCTTAGTAATACTATGGAGATGGTAAATGCCAGCAAACATCAAACCTGGGCAAAGGATCTCCTTAGTTGTACTGTCCTGAATAAAGTACCTAGTAGGATGAAAATTAGCACACAGATTTGGTGTACTCGGTAACTTCCCTAGAGATAGTAAATTGTGCTTAAAATCAGGAAGAAAAAGCACAATATGAAAAATAAACTTGTCAGAAAGTTTCACTTCACCAACACAATGAACTACTTTGACCTGGCCATCAGGTAAGGTCACTAACAAAGGTTTGGCTAAGGTTCTGGGATTATGCAAGGTAGTCAGTCCATATGTCATGTAATCTGATGCACCAGAGTCAATAATCTAGTTGATATCAACTAATGCAGTATTCTTAATGTGTGCACTAGATGCTAAGAGAGTACATAAGGTATGAGAGGAAGCAGTGGTGTTAGCAGTATCTGACACTACAATTTGAAGACCTCCTTAGCTATTGCTTGAACAAAAGAAGCATCCAAGACTGGTGGGGCATCATAATCCAATGGAGTGTCAACCTCATAACCCCGTACCTCTTCAACATGCCCTGCAAATTTCTTCCCATTACTAGCAGCTGTAGAAACAGGTGCTACTGCAACGATCCTCTGCTGAGTATTTGCCTTTTTAGCATGTTCACTCTTGTGAACCCAGCAGAATTCAAGATTGTGACCATGCTTTTTGCATCGTGTGTAGTAATACACAGGTTTGTCAGACTCCTCTACTTGATCATCAGGCTTATCATATCTAACCTTCTTGTTATCACGTCGCCATACATTCTTAGCTTAAGCCTAATTAGCAGCTAAAGCAATGCTATCAGTATTCAATACTGGTTCTTCAACAGCAGTGATGCTCATTTGAACTTCAGCTTGATGGATTTTGGCATAAACCTGATTGATCGTAGGTAGAGGATCAAGTGCAAGTATCTGACTGCGAATTGAATCATACTTCTTATGAAATCCCATGAGAAAATCCAGGATATGATGAGTATTTTCCCTCTGAACAATTTTCTTCAGCAGACTGCAGGTACAAGTAGCAATAGCACCACAATCACATTCAGAAAGTGGATCTAAAGATCTGATATCCTCCCATCCTAAGCGTAACTTAGCATAGTACTCAACTACAGACAGATCAGCTTGCTTAATTTGAGTAACTTCCTGACGAAGTTGATAGAGAAATAGAGCATTAGATCGATTGAACCTTTCATTCAGTTATTCCCAAAACTGTTTGCTGGAAGTGACATAGGAGAAGCTCTTTGAGATGTCCTCAGCTAAAGAGAATTGAATCCAGCGCATAACAGTGTAGTCTGTTCTTATCCAATATTGATAACGTGCATCTGTTGCAGGCGGTTTAACACAGGTTCCATGATGAAACCAAGCTTATTTTTGGTTATTAACGCGATATGCATGTTCTTGGACCAATGGAGAAACGATTTACCATAAAACACCTTCGGAAGTAACTGAAGAAGTGATTGATCTCCAGTTGTAAGGTGAAGAGGATCCTTGTAAACAGATGAAGGTGGAGGAGTCGCCATTAGAGCAGTATTTCAGTGGAAATGTAAAGAATTATTTAGCGGAAGAACGATGAAAAACTATAGTATTTCGTTGATTAATACAAAAGAAATCAAATGAAACTAGAACTGAATCAACATTTTAGGTTTTTTTGATGAACTTTGACAAAAGAAACAGAGAAATCGCAATCAAATGAATAATCCCAACGATTTTGATGTAAAAAACGCATCAAAGATGATGAATTAACATCTAATCAGGATCGAGTGACGATGATACCATATTGAATTGTAAATTTATGATGATTTTGTGATGAATGTAAATAATTGATCAATTGAAATGATGAACAACAAGAGTAAATAATGTTGTGATATTATTGATCAAAAGCTTAATTTACAACTATACACAGTATGTTATTTATATACAAGTGTAAAATATCTACATTTGAGGGAAATATCTGTAACAAACTTGTGTAACAGACTGGTGACAGTCTATCACTGTAACAGACTATCCCTGCACCATCAATGCTGATGTGGAGGAGCTATCCAGAAGCTTCTAGGTGATAAGCTGAAGAGCAGACGCTTCATGGTGAAGACTGGCACTGATGCTCTGTTTTGATGAGTGTGGCCTTGCCTCCAGTAGTGCATTATCAGGGGTATGAATATACCACTGTCAATAATAGGCTATGTCGCACACCTAATCAAAGATAATTTCACTAGACACAAATTAATGTAGTACGAGGAGTCGAACACAAGGAGACGGGAATTGCGCTATGAAATGCTATGAAAAGACTTCTATGAAAGTCGATTACGATTGGTTTGGTTTGTTGGTTGGTTTGTTAACTAGCAAATATAATGATGTAAAATATATAATTAAAGGAGTCTAGGGGAGTCGGGTCACACATGCAATTGTATATATATGTTCATTGATACGGTCGTTCTGTACCAAAAATAAATACCTAAGTTACTACTAACAGAATTCAGCGGTAAGTAGGGTCGATCTCCACAGGGAGGCTAAGTTGCTATCTATCTCTTTAATTCGGTCCGTCAGGGTGTCACAGAAATGGGGGTTGAATTGATTGTTGAACTAAACTAAACTACTGAAACTAAAGGCAAGAGAAGGGAATAAAGGAAATTAAAAATAAGAGAAAGGAAGTATGCTAGGAGTCGGTCTACCGTGGCAGCTATCAGATCTTATACTATCGGGAATACTAAGGCGATTAGACTATTGATAAGAAGAGCTATGGTCATCACCTTTCGGTCCTTAAACCGCCCTAGAGCGTAAACAGCTTAACTTTCGCCCTCATTGCAATACCCTATTGTAATTAAGCAAGCCTTCCCTTCCAATCTTTCGATCTAGGTCGGGGTTAACTAAATTTATGGTCTCCTGCATGCATTCATTCGACCGGATAACAATTAAATTGCCTAATACAATTCCTATCGCAAGACTAATCTATATAAGTCAATTAAAACATCGCTACCACGGCTTCACTAATCCTAACATACAAGGGGAATTAGCTATGCATAATTAAGGGAGTACAAGGAATAAAGAAAGAACAAATAATAAACATTAAATTAAATTAAAGAGAGAAAAGGGAAGAAAGGATTACTGAAATAAATGATCCGGAAATGAAAGAACAAAAGTAACAGTAGCAGTGACCGAAGAAAAAGTAATTAGAGAGGTGAAGAGGGGAAGGGAGAAGAGAAGGGAGAGAGCTTAAATGACGTCCTAAGCTTCCTATTTATAAGAAAATAGGATTTATTAACCTAATTGCGGAAAATAAAGCTAAAAAGCCCAAGCCCGTCAAAGATTGTTGCTCGATCGAGTGATATTCCTTAGCATTCCTCTCGATCGAGAACAATTCCTCTCGATCGAAGACTTCTTTCCCTTTAATCACTCGATCGAGAAGAAGTAGCTCTCGATCGAGCAAATGGGCTCTCGATCGAATAGAAATAGTTCTCGATCGAGCACTTCTTAGCGCGTAATTCCTGCTTCGCGCACCAAACTTCAAATGGCTGCCGTTTCTTCGTTACTTGGTCAAACAGGGTGATTCCGGTGGCATTGGAAAGCTAAAAGGACAAACTTTCATATCCAATTGGAATAACTTGATAATCTTTTGTAAAACTCGAAATATAGTTCTTCAAAGTAGGCACTAGCAATTTCAAGTTCTTCCTTTGCTCGCCTAGCTATCTTTCTTCTTTGCGCATCTCAAAATAGCTACATTCCCGCTCCAAGTTCACTCTTCCTCCAAATGCATGCTAAAAGGACTGTAAAAGGCTTGATTTCACTACTTTTGGGTTCATTCCTGCAAATAAGACAAAATAAACCAAAGTAGCATATTCGGGGCATTTCGTAGCATAAAACCACGATAAAAGCATAGAAATACGTGCATAAAATAGGCTAATAAGACTATATAAAATGTACGTATCAAATCTCCCCAAACCAAACCTTTACTCGTCCTCGAGTAAACTAAAATGCAACTAATGGAACGGAAAAAGATAACTCAGAGCTAGCTACAAATGCCCACTTAAGCCAATTTAATGCAAGCAAACTAACACTTATAGCTAAACAGTCAAATGCAAACGAGTTATAGGATGTTTATAATAAAGCTGAACCGTCGACCTTGCAAGACCTTTAACAATGGACTCTCACGGGTCACTCTTCTCTCATGAATCAAAGGGTGAACAGATATATATAAGAGAGAAAGAAAAATAGTCGCTCACCTAAACTACGACCCACATAAACATGCATGCAACTAATATGATAGACAATTCAAGCTACCAAACATACATTCCAACCAAACAAGGTCCTGTCACAGCCGAGGGCTTACAAAAATATGGTAAAGTGAGGCAATGGGTAAGAAAAGGCAAAACATTTATGGGAATGTGGAGGTATAGGTGATCAAGCTAGTACCTAAACAGAACCATATGAGACATATCCATTTCTAACTCAATTATAGAATAAAGCACATGCCCTTCATTTGGCATAAGATCTCACCAAACCAAACTGAACATACTCCTCAAATGATATAAGATAGAATATAGGAGCAGAAACCGACTCATAATTAAACATCTCTTTTTTCGAAATCTTTTTTCTTTCCTTTTTCTATTTTTTTTTTTCTTTTTCGGTTTCTCCTTTTCTTTCAACTCTTTTTTCATTTCTTTTTTTTTCTTTTCATCATCACGTTTTTTTTTCTTTTTCGAATTCTTTTTCCTCCTCCTTCATTCCTACCAACTCCAAATCAATAGAATATGAGCCAAACTTGATACAATAGACAATATACCGCAGAACAATCTAAACTAGCTTGACAAGGCAGGCTAAATTCGGGATGTAGTTAAGGGTCAACAGGCAAATTTGGCTAATGTGGAGTTTATGGGTAAAAATGAAAGAAAGGGAAATTGTAAGCACCTCCCTGCATGTGACACCAACCACTAACCCGAATGTATGTAGGCAAAAAGCAATTGAATTTCATATTTGTGCAAATTAATGATACATGTTATGCAAGGAGTAACTACTCACAATCCTACATGAAACTGGTCACAAATGACACCAGTTTATAAGGCTCTAATTCCTTAGAAATTATAAGTAGGTTGCCAAAATTTCAGGTCAAGTCTATTCGTTCAGCTAAATTAAACATTAACTCGTAGATTATGCAATAAGACAAAGCTAAAAGATAACAGTTTATTGCAAGGCTTAAGCAAAAAGACAATTATAAGGCAATATCATCATTGAAATCTACCGTTCCGACTCAACCTATATGCAAAAATAAACATGAAATTTTTTGAATTTTGAATTTTTCAATTTTTAGGGAATTTTAAATTTTATATGAAAATGAACAACAATGCAAACATAAATTAAATGTGATAACTGAAATGCAATAAAAACAATATGCAGACACAGATATGGATGCATAACCTCCCCAAACCAAACCGTACAATGCCCCCATTGTACCAAAACATGGAAAGGAAATGCAAACTGAAAGAGAAAGAGAGTAAATGCGGAAAACTCACAAGATAGTGCGAATAAAGGGACCTCCCCAAACCGACCATGAACATGGGAGGTTGCTAAGGGCCCGGAAAACCGTCTCAGGAAGCTAATCCAAGTCAACACGAGAAAGGGCATCCAAAATCAGCTCGATCAAAGAGAATTGTGGTCGATCGAGCTGATTTCTCATCTTGCAGGTGGTCGATCGAGTATTTGAAATGCTCGATCGAATGGATTTGGCAGCACAAGTGCTCGATCGAGTACAAAAAGTACTCGATCGAGTGATCCGCAGCGTATTCCTGCATAATGCAATGAAAAAACAGCCCATAGAATCGACAAAAACAAGCATACTGAGATAGTCTATGGTATAAAACCATTTATTACAACTGAAAGTAAATAAAAATGCAAAAAAAAATCGCCGGGTTGCCTCCCGGGTAGCGCTAGCTTCAGTCAGGTCCCAACTCGACCTTCTTTTCTTCGAGCTCTCTAATTAGTCACAATCAAAACAGCTCAAAGCGCGCAGCAACCTGTCAAATAGCTGCGCATGTGATACACAACAGCATAAGTAACACCAAAGTGGAATCAAGAAATAGGAAATGAAATTAAACAACCGTTTGAGTCTAACAAATTTCCTATGTGAGCTCCTAAATTTATCCACATAATAAAGGAGCGCGGGAGCAACTGTCAATATATAAGGGTCCCGATTCAGATTAGCAATTTTGAGATGACATGTACGGTGAGAATTTGCTAATTTAATCGTCCACTTGAGAGGGGGTATAGCTTTAAAAGAAATTACGCAAGTCAAACGAGGCAAAATACTATTCGAACAAACAATAATAAAATTATCGTTTACTACCTCAGATTGGTCGCTCTCAATGACGGAATCATAGGTAAAAGAGTTTATTACCTCTTCCGTGCTAGGAGCAATTACCGACTCAGCTGTCCTCTCGCCGCCCTCAGTGGAATTCAGCCCATACATCTCAGCTTCAAGTGTATCCGACTCGGCTTTGAATAAGGGGTATTTCATTGAACCGTCATCATCGTCAAAATCATCGTCTAAAACGAACCCAACAACATAGCATCGCTGCTCTCATTTGGGCAAATCGATCGATCGAGTAGAATTCTTACTCGATCGACTACTTCCCTCCCGCAGTTCACTCGATCGAGTAACAAAATCACTCGATCGAGAGCTATCCTCTTGCATTCCACTCGATCGAGTAAAAATACTACTCGATCGAGGGCTTCCTTCTGAAATTTCACTCGATCGACTACTTTGAGTCACTCGATCGAGTGATTCTTCCTGCATAGGGCTGAAATCTTCGCGTGGGGCAGTGAAATACGATAGGAACTCGTCGTCCGAGTCATAGAAGTCATCCTCATCATTGGGCAACACGGTTTCCTCAGGAGAAAAACCGCTCTCAGCAAGATAAACCTCTTCTTCTTGCATCTCAGCTGCTAACTGAGCAATGTCAGTTTTGAGCTTAAGGAGTCGAGCGTCCATATTCTTATTGCTCTCTTGCATTTGTGATACAAGCGTCACCATTGAATATGTCCACTCCGCGATCTCTTCTATCTCCATCTCAGCTGCTAACTGAGCAACTACAGACCCGAGCTTATCAACTCGCGAGGAGAATTGTCTATCATGATCTTGATGAGCTTGCATTTGAGATGCAATTGTCTCCATTAAAGATTTCAGCTCCGCAAATTCTTCTTCTTGTATATCGGGAGGATCTTGTTGCGGTGGCCATTGATAGGGTGGATGTGGCGGCACAACTACAGCTGCATTGTGCTCAGCAGTACCACATCCCCAAGATTTCTTCCTTTCCCAACTAGCAGGTTTTTCAGCTTGGGCTTCAAAGGCGAGCAATTAGTCGGGAGACGGATGTCATCTTGGCAAGAGGGATCGAAGGTACTCAAGCCTTCCCTTCGATAATCTCCTCAAGCTTTGTCTAATAAAACGTAGGCCTATCAAAACAGCACTAAAGAAAAAGATAAGAACGGCCTCAAGGTACTTAGTCTTCCCTTGAGGCGAAAAGACAAACAAAATAAAACAGATAAAAAGCGTCGCCTCCCCGGCAACGGCGCCAAAATTTGATACGGTCGTTCTGTACCAAAAATAAATACCTAAGTTACTACTAACAGAAGTCAGCGGTAAGTAGGGTCGATCTCCACAGGGAGGCTAAGTTGCTATCTATCTCTTTAATTCGGTCCGTCAGGGTGTCACAGAAATGGGGGTTGAATTGATTGTTGAACTAAACTAAACTACTGAAACTAAAGGCAAGAGAAGGGAATAAAGGAAATTAAAAATAAGAGAAAAGAAGTATGCTAGGAGTCGGTCTACCGTGGCAGCTATCAGATCTTATACTATCGGGAATACTTAGGCGATTAGACTATTGATAAGAAGAGCTATGGTCATCACCTTTCGGTCCTTAAACCGCCCTAGAGCGTAAACAGCTTAACTTTCGCCCTCATTGCAATACCCTATTGTAATTAAGCAAGCCTTCCCTTCCAATCTTTCGATCTAGGTCGGGGTTAACTAAATTTATGGTCTCCTGCATGCATTCATTCGAATAGGATAACAATTAAATTGCCTAATACAATTCCTATCGCAAGACTAATCTATATAAGTCAATTAAAACATCGCTACCACGGCTTCCCTAATCCTAACGTACAAGGGGAATTAGCTATGCATAATTAAGGGAGAACAAAGAATAAAGAAAGAACAAATAATAAACATTAAATTAAATTAAAGAGAGAAAAGGGAAGAAAGGATTACTGAAATAAATGATCCGGAAATGAAAGAACAAAAGTAACAGTAGCAGTGACCGAAGAAAAAGTAATTAGAGAGGTGAAGAGGGGAAGGGAGAAGAGAAGGGAGAGAGCTTAAATGACGTCCTAAGCTTCCTATTTATAAGAAAATAGGATTTATTAACCTAATTGCGGAAAATAAAGCTAAAAAGCCCAAGCCCGTCAAAGATTGTTGCTCGATCGAGTGATATTCCTTAGCATTCCTCTCGATCGAGAACAATTCCTCTCGATCGAAGACTTCTTTCCCTTTAATCACTCGATCGAGAAGAAGTAGCTCTCGATCGAGCAAATGGGCTCTCGATCGAATAGAAATAGTTCTCGATCGAGCACTTCTCAGCGCGTAATTCCTGCTTCGCGCACCAAACTTCAAATGGCTGCCATTTCTTCGTTACTTGGTCAAACAGGGTGATTCAGATGGCATTAGAAAGCTAAAAGGACAAGCTATCATCTCCAATTGGAATCACCTGAATATCTGTTGTAAAACTCGAGATATAGCTCTTCAAAATAGGCACTAGCAATTTGAAGTTCTTCCTTTGCTCGCCTAGCTATCTTTCTTCTTTGCGCATCTCAAAATAGCTACATTCCCGCTCCAAGTTCACTCTTCCTCCAAATGCATGCTAAAAGGACGGTAAAAGGCTTGATTTCACTACTTTTGGGTTCATTCCTGCAAATAAGACAAAACAAACCAAAGTAGCATATTCGGGGCATTTCGTAGCATAAAACCACGATAAAAGCATAGAAATACGTGCATAAAATAGGCTAATAAGACTATATAAAATCAACAAGAGTAAATAATGTTGTGATATTATTGATCAAAAGCTTAATTTACAACTATACACAGTATGTTATTTATATACAAGTGTAAAATATCTACATTTTAGGGAAATATCTGTAACAAACTTGTGTAACAGACTGGTGACAGTCTATCACTGTAACAGACTATCCCTGCACCATCAGTGCTGATGTGGAGGAGCTATCCAGAAGCTTCTAGGTGATAAGCTGAAGAGCAGACGCTTCATGGTGAAGACTGGCACTGATGCTCTGTTTTGATGAGTGTGGCCTTGCCTCCAGTAGTGCATTATCAGGGGTATGAATATACCACTGTCAATAATAGGCTATGTCGCACACCTAATCAAAGATAATTTCCCTAGACACAAATTAATGTAGTACGAGGAGTCGAACACAAGGAGACGGGAATTGCGCTATGAAATGCTATGAAAAGACTTCTATGAAAGTCGATTACGATTGGTTTGGTTTGTAAGTTGGTTTGTTAACTAGCAAATATAATGATGTAAAATATATAATTAAAGGAGTCTAGGGGAGTCGGGTCACACATGAAATTGTATATATATGTTTATGTTAAACTCAGAATAAATAATATTGTCAATTGTTTAGGCTAAAGACACCCACCTCTCGATATTAGTGTCAACCATAGACCGGGTTCTAGAGAACTCTCGTTATGACTAGGTCGTCCTACTAATACATGCCTAGTCTAAGTCGATTCCGTGCCTCTCGACTTATAGAATGAATTAACAAACTTAATCGTTGAATATGACAACTAAACAAAGATTAATCGTGACGATACAAACATGTGATAGAAACAAATAGATAATATTATATCAATTTAACATTTACATATTTTATACATGGAGAGCTCACACTTGAAGTAGGGGATGAGACAATTACTTTTAATGTTGACAAAACAATGAGAGCTCCTCGACTACATGAGCCATGTTTCAAGATCGATCACTATAGCCGATAAAGTGATAGGAAGAAGTTAGACACTCTATGAAAACATCAAGCTATGGGTAAAGAATCATGAAGCAAAACGGGCAGCCCCACGAAACACCGTTTCACCCGGTTTTGATCCTTCACCTAACACGAGGCCAAACTCAAAATCCGTCTAGGAAAACATGGCGATTTTTGGCACAGCTCAATTCTCTAATGAATTTGGAGACCTTTTGGCACGAAACTTTATTTAAAATAAGGATTCGAACTAGGAAGAAATCCCGAGTTAAAATCGAGTAACAAGTTATCGTTTTTCAACCATTGGCCTAGGTTCGCTTCCAAATGGTCATGTTTCTTCTAGTAAGAAAATCATGACCATTCTAGGATAATAATAAGGCCTATTTTCGACCAAAAAGGGTCCTCATAGGCTGCTCTTGTCCTTCATAAGGAGGCTCAGATGTCGCTTTCAAACAAGGTTCAATTGTCACTATCATTCTTACCTTTGTGTAAGGCTTTTGTTTGACCCTATGATGGCTGCTCTAAGGCCTTATTTCGGCTGCTATATAGATCAAGGAAGACTCTGACTTTGGCTTCCCTAGATAGCTCAAATGTCACTCTCATTTGTGGAGACCTATGTAAGACTTATTGAAGAGTTCTTGGCATATTGTTTTTGTTATGCATACACGGCTACCTAGGGCTGATTACCATCTTTTATCTTTGTTTTATTTCTTGTTTAATGCCAGCCCTTGGATGTAAAATAGGTGGTTAAGATTAGAAGGCTTGGCTACTATATAAACTAAGTCCTTGGTTGTAAAATTTCAGATTTGAGTGAATTAAAGAATGAGTAAGAAACCAAGTGTTTTCTTCATCAAAACCTATTCTTTGCTTAGTGCTTGAATAGTCCTCTTTGCTTAGTGCTTGAGGTTGGACGAGTCCTTTACTTAGTGTTGGAATTAGTCTTCGTTTTAACCTATTGCTAAGTGTTGGCGTTAAAACATCTCTTGTTCAATTTACGCCCATCAAAAGGTATTTGTTGAATGCAAAACCGGGCTCATATTAAATTGTTTTTCTTTTATGGTTCTCTGCAAGAATTAAGCAGTCCTCTCGACCGTTTAATTCTCCCATTTTCTGTCCGAAATTTCAGTCCTTATTTCACAATCAGACAATCCGCTGCACTGTTCAAATTCGAGTCCTCATCCAAAACCTCGAGTCTTAGTAGTTTTACTTCAATTTTGAAGTAAAACTACTAAGACTCGAGGTTTTGGATAAAGACTCTAAATTGGACGGTACAGCGGACTGTGTGATTGTAATATAAGGACTGAAAATTTGGACTGACAAGGGGGAATTAGTCGGTCGAGAGGACTATTCATTTCTTGCAGAGGACATTAAAAGAAAAACAATTTACTTGAGTCCGGTTTTGCATTCAACAGATACCTTTGATGGACGTAAATTGAACACGATATGTTTTAACCTGAACACACAGCAATAGGTTAAAACTAAGACTAATCCCAACACTAAGTACAGGACTCGTCCAACCTCAAGCACTAAGCAAAGAGGACTATTCAAGCACTAAGCAAAGAATAGATTTTGATGAAGAAAACACTCGGTTTCTTACTCAGTTTTTAACTCAATCAAATCTGAAATTTACAACCAAGGACTTGGTTTATATAGTACCCAATCCTTCTAATCTTAACCACCAATTTTACATCCAAGGGCTAGCATTAAACAACAAAGAAAACAAAGATAAAAGATAGGCCAAGAACTCTTCCCTAAGTCTTACATAGGTCTCCACAAATGAGAGTGACATTTGAGCTATCTAGGGATGCCAAAGTTGGAGCCTTCCTTGATCTATGTAGTAGCCGAAGTAAGGCCTTGGAGCAGCCATCATAGGTTCAAACAAAAGCCTTACACAAAGGTAAGAATGATAGTGACAATTGAACCTTCTTTGAAAGCGACATGTGAGCCTCCTTGGGAAGGACAAGAGCAGCCTATGAGGACCCTTCGTGGCCGAAAATAGGCCTTATTATTATCCTAGAATGGTCTTGATTTGTTTAATAGAAGAAATAGGACCATTTGGAAGCGAACCTAGGCCAATGGTTGAAAACCGATAACTTGTTACTCGATTTTAACTCGGGATTTCTTCCTAGTTCGAATCCTTATTTTAAATAAAGTTCCTAGATAAAAGGTCTCCAAATTCATTAGAGAATTGATTCGTGCCAAAAATCACCATGTTTTCCTAGACGGATTTTCAGTTTGGTCTCGTTTTGCGTGAAGGATCAAAACCGGATGAAGGGTGTTTCGTCGGGCTGCCCATTTTGCTTCAAATCACCACCCATATGGAAGAAGAAAATGGATAACCCTCAAGTAGCTCTATTTGGAAAGCAAGGAAATTTCCTCAACAATGAGAGCTTGAATAGCTCATCACTAACCATGACAAGAAAGGAAGAAGGCCTCATTGGCTATGACAACAAGGAAGAAGAGTTGCTCTTATCAACTCATGATACCATTGGGAAACAAACTAGTGAAGTTTGTGGTCTATGGGATGACGAATTTGAAGGATTAGTCAATCCCTACATTGACAATGCTATGACCTTAAACCAAGGCTTTGTTGATCCGTGTCATCACTTTGACTCGGGACACCACCATGAAGAACACAATGTGCAAAGATCCGTGCAAGATCTTTATAATGAAAATGAACAAGCCTTCGGCTACATCTACAAGGTGTTGAGCAACATTAACAACAACTTGGCTTTTCCCCCTTGACGTCTCATCAAAGAAGGAGAGTTTGGTGGAGTCCTCCCTAAACCACTATTTGTAAATATGCTAACCCTTTAACTAGCATTTTATTAACTTTATTGCATTTTTTGTCACTTTTAGATTTGCAATTTTATACTTTGATCAACATTTTTGACATGAGAGAAAGTGAGGGAGGTATCTCAATATGTTTTGATGTGTAGTGTTTAATCTAGTGTGGGGATAGCAAATGCCTAGGCAAACCGAGCCTTCGTAGTGCACCCACAATGTTCAACAAAGGAAATGAAGAAAGGATGACTTAGGAAAGGAGGTCCCCACGGGCAGAACTGAGCTCGTGGGTGTAGAGGAGAATCCGAGCGTCCCAAGAGGGAATCCGTTGAGCCGCTGACAATTCGGGCATCCCAGAGGAGCATCCGAGTGTCCTGAACTTAGGACGCGGGTCTTGGGAATGCTAGAATTGAAGAAAGGGGTCTGCTACAAAATCTGCACAGATCATATTCAAGACGCTCGTACCAGACTTTGAGCCGATCGTCCTGGCAAGGATCTGCGCGTCCTATCATGCTTCAAAATTATGAGTCCCCGCTGTTTGTAAATCCGAGCATCCCCAGAAGGATCCGAGCGTCTTGAGACAAATCCGCTCGTCCTGAGCGGAATCCGCACGTCCCTGCACAGGTTGGAAATTTCAGAGTGCACTGACTGAGGATCCGCGCGTCCCGACTTGGAGCCGCTCGTCCCTTGCTGCTACTTAGTGAAAACACGGGATTCACCCCTCCTTCCCCAATTCATTTCTATCTTTTACAAAGACAAACACACACCCTTTCTCCCTCAATCCCCTCATTCAAAAATACAAATTCCTCAACCAAATTCAACCATCAAAACAAAACTTCCTCAAATCAAGATTAAATCACTCCTTTATCAACAAAAGACCATCTACACATCAAAATCCTCACAAATTGGATTAATTTTCTAGGGTTTGGGTACAAAATCGAAAATCCTAAAATAGATTGGGAATTGATTGAAGCTTGAGGAAACAAGGAGCATTCAAGCACAATATTGGTTTGTTGATACAAATTTGATAAGGAGAACAACATGGCAAGAACAAGAGGCGGAAACAAGGCACCCAAAACCTCAAATTTATCCAAAAGGCAACAAGGTCTTCTTGTCTCAAAAGCTTTGGTAGTGCATCAACCAAGGGTGGAAATCTAAGAGATTGCAACTCCTATTGAGGAAGCTACACCTACTCCGGTTATAAAACAATTGCAAAATTTTCTGGAGGTAACTTTCTTAACCGATGCTCATAGGAATGCATTTTTATCCCTTACTAAGAAGACCATTATTGCTACCAAGTTTGTATGTCAAGATGCCTTAGACAAATTGAGCGTGCTTGGGAGAACTAAGAAATTTTTCGAGTCCATGAAGTTGCTTACCCTCTTTGAAATGCAAGAATTGACTTACCCTTCACTTACCATGGAGTTCATAAGCTCCTTGAAGGTGTTTAAGTTAGAGGCTCAAAAATATGTTGAATGCCGCCTTGGGAACAAGAGTAGAAGAATGACCTTGGGTGAGTTAGGTGAAGTGTTTGGTCTTTTACAACATTATCACTATGAGAAGAAGCCTTTAAAATATGATGCCGCACCCCTTTGGAAAGAGATCACCGGGCGAAAATTTGACTCTTTCCGGGAGTGCCATGTTCTTTATGTTCACCATCCGGGCATAAGGGTATGGCATAGGTTTGTAGGCAACACTTTGATTGCAAGAAAAGGCACCAATCACTTTACCGAGCTTGATTTTGTCTACCTTGAGTCTACCATGAATATCAATAAAAAGTTCACCAAAGAATACAACATCCTTCAACTTTTACTTGATCGGTGGCTTGAAATTGATAATGGGAAAGAAGGAGCGGCTTTTATTGTCAACGGAGACTTAGTAACATGGTTAGCTAAGCACTTTAACCTGGATTTCAACAAAGATAAAGCATACAAACTGGTTAAAGGAGGCAACCTTCTAGATATGGCCACTATGATCAACAAATCCCATTGGGTAAAGAATGATAATCTTGACAACATGTATGAGTGGCTCATCAAAGAAGCTAAGTCCTTCACCTTGCCTAGCAAGATATGCCGCATCACCGTCCGTAGTCCAAATTACCTACTACCCGTCTCCGATGAAGCCGAAATGATTATGAAGCAATATAGGGAATCGCATGCAAAGCCCTCCTCCTCCTCTATTGTGACTGCACCATATCCATTTTCCTACCAATAATTCAAACCAAGTGGCACGAATGTCATGGTAGGAAACGACTACTTGACCCAACTAATGCAACATATGCATAAGGAAGCTCATGAGGATTGGGTCAATGCTTATCGTGCTCAATATCCGCCCCTCCTTCACTTAGCTAAGCAAGGAATACTTGATCCTTCATGTCCTTTGCCTAGTTGGTCGGATAGGGAGGTATTCTTCCCAGGTGCTTCTATAGATGCCAACATGGATAGTCGAGTTGCTAGGGGGATGAAGATTGTTGTTGATGACGGGAAAGGTAGTGACTCTTGCCAAGAAGAAGGAGAGGAAGAAGAGCAAAGTTCAAGTGATGATGAAGATGGTGAAGCCTCCGGATCAATGGAGGTAGATGATGATAAGGAAGTTGATGATGAAAGTAATGATAGTGATGAGGATATCGCAATGAGCGACAATTGAGGATTGACAAGCTTTTGGAGGATGCCACACGTGCGGGGTTGATTACTTGATTTCAACCCATTCCATTGTGAGTTTCCTACACCTCCTCTAGCTATGTTTATATTTCTTGTTTTCAATTTTTTTAATCTTGATCATTAGTTTTGAGTCCTAGCAACATTCAAAGGACTCCCACCTCGGTCCCATTGAGGTGTCTCATTTTGTTCCCACTTTTAAAAATCCAAAATGACAATTAGTTTCATGCATTGCATACTTGAGCATGAACTTCCCTACTTATACACTAGAAATAGTGTCTTACTCGGTTTGGGGAAGTTCAAACACAAGGAATGGGAGTTAATCCAAATTAGCTCTCCAACCAATAAAATCATGCATCATATTGTGTAGTTTAGAATGCATCACTTGTATATATGTCATATAGTTTCATATTAGTGTAGAAATCATTCATTCTCATTTAGCTTGCATAATTTCCTGTCGTATTAGCCATTGAGGACAATGCCCATACTAGTGTGGGGATGGGAAATTCTAACTTGACTTTTAAATCAAAATTTATAAAATTTAATTTTTTTTTAAAAATACAAAAATATGTTCTTCTATTGCACAAAAACAAAAACCATAAAAATTTCAAAAATTTGAAAAAAAAAACAAAAACATGTTCATTTCATTATAGTGTAGAATTGTATATTTTGTATATACTTGTTTCTTTATTTATCCTCCTATTACATTGATCGACTATGCCACATCCGAGGCATGAGGAATATGAAGACCGCATGGTATGATCTTTCCAATCTCCTTTTTCCTCTCTATGTTAATGACTATGTGGCTTTATTTTGATTGATGCGGTATGAACCAATGTGATTGTAGAAGTTGCATTTAGTTTGTATGATATACTAGTTAATAGAAGCATATGCATTAGGTTGTATAAATGTTAGTTGCATCATGGAATGTAGTTGCATTTTAGAAAAAAATTTGTGAAAACATCTATTTGGGAAACTTGACAAGTGTATATAAGGCCCTTGTAGATACTTTTTCTTCTTGAGACTTTGCTCACTAAAATTCTTCTAAAACAACCTAGGATGTGTCATGCTAGTATCCTTGACCTATGGACTAAGGCCTAGTCAAGAGTACCTTGTGGTGTGATAACTCCTTGTCTACCGTTTATTCCAAGGTAACCTTTGAAGCCATGCAACCATCTTTCACATCTATCATCATATTTTGTCAACAAAAAAAAGGGAATGGGCACAAAATTATCATTTGAGTTCAAGCATTGAAATGAAAATAAAAAAGTTTGCAAAATGCATCAAAGAAAAGAGGAGCAAAAATAGACTCCTATGCTTCAAACATAAGCACCCTCCTTACAAATTAGGGTGACTTTGAAAATGTTCAAAAATGCAAAAAGTTGAAAATTGTCAAGCATCAAATGCCAAACATCAAGAAATGGCAAAAAGAAATTATTCTCAAAAATGTCAAATGCCACGAGAAATTTGGGGGTAAAAACAAATTAAAAAGCAAACTCCCATATGAAACTCAAAATACATTGATCCCTTTTTCCATCGAACCCACTTTTATGCATGGTGGAGAGGGGACGACCCTTTTTGTTGTCTAGGCAAAAAGGGGAATTCCGTGATCCTACAGTGTTTCTAACACCATAAGGAGTCTACTCTTGACGAAAGCATTTAACGATTGAGGACAAAGGTACCCTAGCTTGACACAACTTGGAGGTGATTTATTGGTATCCTCCTAGGCTTAGTAGCTTGAAGAAACCATATCTATAATGGAGTGTGTACCCTTAGATTGTTTCCCTTTTAGATAATTTCCGCCACTTAGATGAGGAAAGTGGCTATTCATTTTTGTAGATGCATCCATTACTTGCTTTTGTGTGCTTAATGCTTGGATGTATCGCCATTTTGGCAAGCCCCACCTTGCCTTGCAAGAAGGCATCCAACCTCATGGCTGTCTTGTTGTGAGTTCAAGGGGCGGAGTGAGTGATACGTGCATTTTATATAGTCTTTTTAGCCTATTTTATGCACGTATTTCTATGCTTTTATCGTGGTTTTATGCTACGAAATGCCCCGAATTGCATACTTTGGAAGTTCTTGTCTTATTTGCAGGAATGAGCCATAAAGTAGCGAAATCAAGCCATTTACCGTCCGTTTTGCATGCATTTGGAGGAAGAGATAATTTGGAGCGGGAAATATTGCTGTCTTGGGATGCGTGAAGCTATTTCGGGAGCTAAGAGGACAAGTCAAAGACCAAATTACAAGACCAACACGAGCTGGAACCAGGAACCACTCGATCGAGCAGTTTCTCTTGGTCGATCGAGTGAACAGACGGAAGAACTGTTCGATCGAGTGGCCAACTGTTCGATCGAGCAGTTTCTCTTGGTCGATCGAGTAAACAGACGCAGGAACTGTTCGATCGAGTGACTTAACTGTTCGATCGAGCAGTTACAAGCTATTGGGCCTCTATTCACGTGAAGTTAGATTAGGTTTTATGTTTTGAGGTTATATATAAATCAAAGGGGATGAATATACGGGGGGGCTCTTCCTCTCTTCTTCCCCGGCTCTCTTATCATTTTTCTCATAGACTGTTACTTTTGTTCTACTTTGTTTTCCGGATCATATATATTAGTAATTTCTTCTCTCCTTTCTCTCTTTTTATTTAGTGTTTATTATTCCCTCTCCCTCTTTATTTATTGTTCTTATTTACTCCATGTCTAGCTAATTTCCTTAGTATGTTAGGATTAGGGAAGCCGTGGTAGCATGTTTTAACTGACTTGAATAGGTTAGACTTGCGATAGGAATTGTATTAGGCAATATAATTGTTATCCGGTCGAATGAATGCATGCAGGAGACCATAAATTTAGTTAACCCCGACCTGGATCGAAAGATTGGAAGGGAAGGCTTGCTTAATTACAATAGGGTATTGCAGTGAGGGCGAAAGTTAAGCTGTTTACGCTCTAGGGCGGTTTAAGGACCGAAAGGTGACGACCATAGCTCTTCTTGTCAATAGTCTAATCGCCTCAGTATTCCCGATAGTATAGCTGCCACGGTGGACCGACTCTTATCATACTCCCTTCTCTTACTGTTAATTCTCTTATTCATTTCCCTCGACTTAATCTCTAGTTTAGTTAAATCAATTAAAACCCCCAATTGTGACATTTAGACAGATAAATAGACAAATAGATAGTACACCGCCTCCCTGTGGAGATCGACCCTACTTACCGCTGACTTCTGTTAGTAGTAATTTAGGTATTTATTTTTGGTACTAAAACGACAGTATCAAATTTTGGCGCCGTTGCCGGGGAGGCAATCTATTTATTTATTTGTTTAAATTTTATCTGTTATTAGCCTCAGGGGATTTTTCCCTTGAGGCCGTTCTGATCTTTTTCCTTGAGTGCTTTTTTGATAGGCCTTACAGGTACTACCTAGACAGTTCTAGGTGAAAGACAGTCAAAGGGAAGGCTTGAGTACCTTTGACCCATCACCGATGTCCCATTATATGGAACAAGGTGATCTCTGCGGGAGATGTGGTCCTGCTGAGCACAATGCAGCTGTAGTTGTGCCGCCACATCCACCCTATCAATGGCCACCGCAACAAGACCCTCCAGATATACAAGAAGAAGAAATTGCGGAGCTGAAATCTTATTTGGAGACACTTGCATCTCAAGTGCAAGCTCAGCAAGATTTTAATAGACAATTCCACGCTCAATTCCTTGAGCTCGAGTCTGTAGTTGCTCAGATAGCAGCTGAGATGGAGCTAGAAGAGATCGCGGAGTGGACATATTCAGTGGTGACGCTTGTATCACGAATGCAAGAGAGAAGTAAAAATATGGACGCTCGATTCCGTGAGCTCGAGTCTGTAGTTGCTCAGATAGCAGCTGAGATGCAAGAAGAAGTGGTATACCTTGCTGAGAGCGGTTTCTCCCCTGAGAAAACCGTGTTGCCCAATGCTGAGGATGACCTCTATGACTCGGATGACGAGTTCCTATCATATTTCACTGTCCCACGCGAAGATTTCAGCCCTGTACAGGAGGAATCACTCGATCGAGTGACTAATACTAGTCGATCGAGTGATTTTCCAGGAGAAACAGCTCGATCGAGAGAAATTGCTGCTCGATCGAGTGGAATTCAGGAGGAAGTTGGTCGATCGAGTGACTATCCTACTCGATCGACTGACTTGGCCATTGGGAGCATTGATGCGTTACTTGGGGTCGTTTTAGACGATAATTTTGATGATAATAACGGATACGGTGAGTCCCCCTTATTCAAAACCGAGCTGGATGCGCTTGAGGCTAGGGTTTACGGGACGAATTCCACTGAGGGCGACGAAAGGACAGCTGAGTCGGTATTTGCTCCTAGCACGGATGAGGTATTACATTCCTTTGTCAGTGATTCCGTCGTTGAGAGCAACCAACCTGAGGTAGTAAATGGTAATTTTATTATTGTTTGTATACTGCCTCGTCTGATTCATGCTTTTCCTTTTAATGTTTTACCCCCTCCCATGTGGACGAATAAATTAGCAATTATTCACCATCCTTGTCGTCTCAATTTTGTCAATCTGAATAAATACCCTACTTTATTGACAATTGCTCCCGCGCTCCTATATTTCGTCGATAAATTTAGGAGCGCCCATAGGAAATTTGTTAGACTTAAACGGTTGTTTAATTTTATTTCCTATTCTGCTATTCCACTTTGGTGCTACTTATGCTGTTGTGTAGCACATGCGCAGCTATTTGACAGGTTGCTGCGCGCTTTGAGCTGTTTTGATTGTGATTAATTATAGAGGCTCGAAGAAAAAGAAGGTCGATTTGGGACTGATGAAGCTAGCGCTACCCGGAGGCAACCCGGCGATTTTATTTTGCTTTTTATTCAATTTCAGTTGTAATAAATGGTTTTATACCATAGACTATCTCGACGCTTGTCTTGTTAGTTTGTGGGCTGTTTTCATTTGCATTTTGCAGAACATTTGAAATTACTCGATCGAGTAGTTTTGCTACTCGATCGAGCACTTTAGCTGATGGATTCACTCGATCGAGTGAAATACCTACTCGATCGACCACCTGCAAGATGAGAAACCACTCGATCGACTTACTTTCTTCTCGATCGAGCAGTTTTGAGCGCCCATGTTACTCGATCAGCCACTATACGACTGCTATCGAGTGTTATGGACTTGGATTAGCTTCCTGAGACGGTTTTCCGGGCCCTTAGCAACCTCCCATTTCATGGTCGGTTTGGGGAGGTCCCTTATTTCGCGCATTTTGTGAGTTTTTCCGCTATTACTCTCTTTCTCCTTCAGTTTGCATTCCTTTCCATGTTTTGGTACAATGGGGGCATTGTACAGTTTGGTTTGGGGAGGTTATGCATCCATATCTGTGTCTGCATATTGTTTTTATTTGTATTTCTGTTATCACGTTTAATTTTCTGTTTGCATTGTTATTTATTTCATAAAAATTTAAAATTCCATAAAAATTCAAAAAAAAAATGTTCAAAATTTCAAAAAATGTCATGTTTATTTAGCATATAGGTTGAGTCGGAACGGTAGATTTCAATTATGAAATTGCACTGCAATTGTCTTTTTGCTTAAGCCTTGCATGAACTGTTATCTTTTAGCTTTGTCTGATTGCACAATCTACGAGTTTATGTTTAAATTTAGCTGAACGAATATACTTGACCTGAAAATTTGGCAACCTACTTATAAATTCTAAGTTTTAGAGCCGTATAAACTGGTGTCATTTATGACCAGTTTCATGTAGGATTGTGAGTAGTGTACTCCTTGCATAACATGTAACATCAATTTGCACATCTATGAAATTCAATTGCTTTTTGCCTACATACGTTCGGGTTAGTGGTTGGTGTTACATGCAGGGAGGTGCTTACATTTCCCTTTTCTTTCATTTTTACCCATAAACTCCACATCAGCCAAATTTGCCTGTTGACCTTTAGCTACATTCCAAATTTAGCCTGCCTTGTCAAGCTAGTTTAGATCGTTCTGCGGTATATTGTCTATTGTATCAAATGTTGGCGCGTATTCTGTTGATTCGGAGTTGGTAATTTATGAAGAAAAGGAGGTTGATGAAAAAAAACGTGAAAAAGAAATAGAAAAAAAAAAGAAAACGAAAAAAAAATAAGTTGAAAATAAATAAAGAAAAGAAGAAGAAACCGAAGAAAAAAAATAGAAAAAGAAAAGAAAAATGAGAAAAAAATGGTTGACGGTTTCTGCTCCTATGTTCTATCTTATATCATTTGAGGAGTGTTTGCAGTTTGGTTTGGTGAGATTTTATGCCTATACCTCCACATTCCCATAAATGTTTTGCCTTTTCCTACCCATTGCCTCACTTTACCATATTTTTGTAAGCCCTCGGCTGTGACAAGACCTTGTTTGGTTGGAATGTATGTACGGTAGCTAGAATTGTCTATCATATTAGTTGCATGCATGTTTATGTGGGTCGTAGTCTAGGTGAGCGACTATTTTTCTTCTTCTCTCTTACATTCATTTGCTTACCCTTTGCTTCATGAGAGAAGAGTGACCCGTGAGAGTCCATTATTAAAGGTCTTGCAAGGTCGACGGTTCAGCCACTTTTATAAACATCTTATAACTCGTTTGCATTTGACTGTCTTGCTGTAAGTGTTAGTTTGCTTGCATTAAATTGGTTTAAGTGGGCATTTGTAGCTAGCTCTGAGTTATCTTTTTCCGTTCCTTTAGTTGCATTTAGTTTACTCGAGGACGAGTAAAGGTTTGGTTTGGGGAGATTTGATACGTGCATTTTATATAGTCTTTTTAGCCTATTTTATGAACGTATTTCTATGCTTTTATCGTGGTTTTATGCTACGAAATGCCCCGAATTGCATACTTTGGAAGTTCTTGTCTTATTTGCAGGAATGAGCCATAAAGTAGCGAAATCAAGTCATTTACTGTCCGTTTTGCATGCATTTGGAGGAAGAGATAATTTGGAGCGGGAAATATTGTTGTCTTGGGATGCGTGAAGCTATTTCGGGAGATAAGAGGACAAGTCAAAGACCAAATTACAAGACCAACACGAGCTGGAACAGGAACCACTCGATCGAGCAGTTTCTCTTGGTCGATCGAGTGAACAGACGGAAGAACTGTTCGATCGAGTGGCCAACTGTTCGATCGAGTTTCTCTTGGTCGATCGAGTAAGCAGACGCAGAACTGTTCGATCGAGTGACTTAACTGTTCGATCGGCGATTTTACAAGCTATTGGGCCTCTATTCACGTGAAGTTTGATTAGGTTTTATGTTATGAGGTTATATATAAATCAAAGGGGATGAATATACGGGGGGGGGGGGCTCTTCCTCTCTTCTTCCCCGGCTCTCTTATCATTTTTCTCATAGACTGTTACTTTTGTTCTACTTTGTTTTCCGGATCATATATATTAGTAATTTCTTCTCTCCTTTCTCTCTTTTTATTTAGTGTTTATTATTCCCTCTCCCTCTTTATTTATTATTCTTATTTACTCCATGTCTAGCTAATTTCCTTAGTATGTTAGGATTAGGGAAGCC
The DNA here is from genome assembly GCF_048544455.1 of Silene latifolia. Taxonomy (NCBI): domain Eukaryota; kingdom Viridiplantae; phylum Streptophyta; class Magnoliopsida; order Caryophyllales; family Caryophyllaceae; genus Silene; species Silene latifolia. Next base: position 30,069,818 of record NC_133532.1, read on the forward strand.
GTGGTAGCATGTTTTAACTGACTTGGATAGGTTAGACTTGCGATAGGAATTGTATTAGGCAATATAATTGTTATCCGGTCGAATGAATGCATGCAGGAGACCATAAATTTAGTTAACCACGACCTGGATCGAAAGATTGGAAGGGAAGGCTTGCTTAATTACAAAAGGGTATTGCAGTGAGGGCGAAAGTTAAGCTGTTTACGCTCTAGGGCGGTTTAAGGACCGAAAGGTGACGACCATAGCTCTTCTTGTCAATAGTCTAATCGCCTCAGTATTCCCGATAGTATAGCTGCCACGGTGGACCGACTCTTAGCATACTCCCTTCTCTTACTGTTAATTCTCTTATTCATTTCTCTCGCCTTAATCTCTAGTTTAGTTAAATCAATTAAAACCCACAATTGTGACATTTAGACAGATAAATAGACAAATAGATAGTACACCGCCTCCCTGTGGAGATCGACCCTACTTACCGCTGACCTCTGTTAGTAGTAATTTAGGTATTTATTTTTGGTACTAAAACGACAATATCAGTGAGACCCGCTAATTGTCTCATATCGGTTATATTATTAGGCTAGTTTGAATAAAGGTCCTAGTCTTAGTCACCTCTTTCCTCAGGTCGAGCAAAGGTTCAGTTTGGGGATGTTTGATGTGACTCTTATTTGAGCACATTTAGTCCCCGAATTAACCTCGTTCCCATGCTTTATAGCATATATTTGGGTCATTTACTATCTTTAGTCTCCCATTTTGAATATTCTTTGAGGTTTTGTCTCCTTGGTAGGAAAGGATTACTAACCTTGCATTTATGAGGCGAAATGGAACTAAATGGATCGCATCTAATGACCTAGCATCAAAGAGAAGACCGACACTAGAGGCCTAAGTAGATAAATAAAGTGAAATGGGCAATGATGAAAAGATCCTTGTATCCTTAACACGATCCTTGCGGATTGTTAAGGAGCTAAACAAGAGAAGCACTCTGTCCAAGGATCCGAGCGGCCCGAGCATGATCCGTGTGTCCCACTACACCAGGATTCGAGCGGCTTGATGCCAGGACGAGCGGACTGTGTAGCAAGGATCCAAGCGTCCCCTCCTTGATCCGAGCGGATCCCAAGACAGAACAGCCCGTGCCACAGCACGGGGCGAGCAGATTATGGCAGGACTAGCAAGGAGGATCCGCGCATTTCCCTCAGGAGTAACATTTCCTTAAGTTTTCTTAGGGTCTTAATAGTCATTTAAGCCCTTAGTAACCCTAATCCTTGTACCTAATCTTTAGTATAAATACCCCTTTGTACTACCTAGATTAGCATGATCTCTGAATCAACTCTTAATACTCTCTTAATCTCATCTTAAATTAGTCTTAATTTAGTTGTAATACATTTTTCAATATTAATCGCATCTTAATCTTTCCTTTATTTCTCTATTGTTCTTCCTTTTATTTGGGTAATTAGAATATTATTTGGGTTTATTTGGAGGATTGACAACCTTCCATCAATCATCAAGTACTTCTATTATTCTTTGCTTTATTATTTGGAATCATCTTCATAGGTATAATTCCTCTTTACCCATGATTGACAACCTTATTAGCATGCTAAACTTGATCATGGGTGAGTAGTTCTTTAGCTAGGGTTAATGGGGAATTAGGGGAAATAAACATGGGGATTGATCTATGCTTAATCTAATATGTTCTCACAAGTAATTTGCTTGCTTGTTGTGATTTCAACTTATGCACATATTATGTTTGATGAAATGCGAGCCTATGAATCCTTGCATTTTTTTTATCCATCCCTTATCTCTTCAATGAGGCTTGTAAGATATAAACCAAGTCAAGCCTCATTAGACCATGCAAAGAGTTGAATAGGAAGTATTAAGTCGACTTATATGTGTTGTACAGTCTAAAGAACTCGGCTCCGGGACCCAAACCTTCTTAGGGATTGTAAGATATACAATAACTCGAACCCATCACAACAATAAGTACTTGCATCTAATTGAGAACATGTTTGTATGATCTACTCCCATGAATCCCCCACGAACCCATGACACCCTAGTACTTTAAATCATTTGTTTACAATCTCCTTTTATTACTGTGCTTTATTTTCATTACTTTACTTTCATTTTGTTGATTATTTTAGATTACACATCACCTCAACCCAAATTCTGACACCCTAAGACATAGCTATTTACAATTGAGAATCCTACATCAATACCCGTCCCTTGGGATATGACCTTTACTTACCTCTTTACTAAGAGTAGTTTATGAAGTTATAAATATTGTTTTGGTTGGTAGATTTTGACGATGAGTTTAAAACCGAACCACATATCCCGAAGTTGCCTCAGGTATGACTCCTTCCTACGGCTGGAGAGCCTTTGTACGTAGTCTAACGGACTTTAAAAGGCCCACACAGAGAGTCTACAGACTCTAAACTTTCCCGAAGATAGGTCCTTGATTCGTATTCTCGAGTTGCCTCGGCGTCGCCCTTCCTGACGGCAGGTCCTTGGCCTGAATACTTTCGAACCGCCTCGACGTCGCTTCGGTCTCCAGGTTATAATCTTCGATTGAACTGAGAGCTATACTTTGACTTTCACCTTGTCCAAGTCTCAGTCAAAATAGGGGCTCTGTAGATACCCAATATTTATTGATTCCCCAACAAATACCCAATGATTATCGGAGTACAACATGCTTAGGAATCGATACTTTAATCGACAGTTTTGTATAACTATACGTCGGAAAACTCAAAACAATTTCAATAAAAAAAACATTTCAAAAGTACTTGGAGTGTTTAATGCACGACGATGGGGTCGCAATGACACTAACTAGAGTCAAAACCGACACCGGACCAAAAGCCGACCCAAAATTCAAATCTCGACTCCAACAACGAGTCAAACCGAGTCAAACACAAAAAACAAACATCGCAAAGCTTCCATGTTAAGTGTACCCGGTATACGTGAATGGTCAAGTACTAAAATCATGCTATCCAAAACCTATCACAAAACAAATCATGATTTCAATTACGTGATAGTGACAAGACAGCTCGAAGACCCGCGAAATGGCTCGCGCCTCTTCGAGTAGCCCATGCAGCAAAGTCTCTCACAACGCACACAACCACTCAATATTCTATAAATACCCCTCAAATGCCACCATTTGAAGGTACACGAGTGTCCGCCCCCTCATTTCTCCCTTAAAATTCTAGACTCGACTTCTTAAGTCACAAACCGACACGTGTTTTCGACCTACGTACCGAACATACAAGAAATACACATTGTTTGGTACCGTCATCGTGTATTAAATCACTTGACCGACCATCTCGACTAACTACACACTTACTAAACTAAACAAAGCACTTTTTACATTGATAAAACGGTTTCAACCGAGTTTTCCGTAACAAGTTGTTACACTTCCATCGATTTCTCGTCTCAAACCTAGCATGTAAGTATGAGGGTGTAATAATCCTCTTCTTTCATGTCTTTTTATCTGTTTTTATAACCTTAACATGCTAAAAGATGTATAACATGGTCCAAAATACGGATCTAATAAGGCAAAACCGAGTTTTGACCGGAAACAGAAGGCCCTAGTCGCCACTAGGTACCTCGCGCCTCAATGAGGTGTCCAGGTCAGAACTCAAATGTGTTTGAGTTCATTCTTTTCATTTTTCATTTCATTTTACAACCGATTTTTACCGTTTCAAATCATTTTTATGATAAACCTTTTAACCATAAATCATTTTCACCCTTGGTTCTTCATACCATGACGGTTTAATCCGTGTTTTGGTGATAATATATGTTTAATTACATTTTAAAAGGTATTTGAAAACCTTTTATTTCATCTCTTTACATTTCAAAAACAATCATATTAGTCATACCTTCAAAATCCATGGTTCCACATACCATGTCGGGTTTAAACCCAAGTACGATGATAAATATTGACTAATTACAACAAACGAACTTAATACAAATAATTTATAATCATTTGTCAAAACTATTCATGTGAAGTTTGCAAAACCGAATACGACATCGAATATCGTCAAATACAATGATGATTATTCGAGTCCCGTTCCTCACATTAACTCAAAAGCGGTCTAAATGACCTTTTCAAACAAAGACGAGTTCAAATACCCCATTTTCAAACCGTTTTACACACGTTTTCAACAGTCAGAAGACATCCTTTGGACAGTCAGTTGCCTCGCGCCTAAACAGGCAAACTGTTTTCCAGTTTTCAAACTAGGACAGGCCCCTTTGCATCGCATGATGACTCACACCTCAATAGGCTGCCTGATGCAGGTCCTGCTTCCTTTCCAGCACTTGTCTAGGACGATCCCGACGTCGGTTAACCCGAATATTGGACGGATCAGATGGCAAGAATGCCCTTTTACTTTATATTTTCAAAACGCCTTTCTAAGACAAATGGATCACGTTATGCACCATAAACCTAACTCGGTAAATGGATGTTTAATTTTCGTCTTGTATGCAAATCAACACTAAATCCAATTTGACATCAATTACTTGATATTTGGATAAACAACCGACATAAAAAACTCACATGTTAGGTTTAATCTTGTGGATGCGCATTTATGCATTTACCCGTTTTATCAACTTTTGCATTTAACCAACCAAGATCAATCAGTAGAGGCCGCTACCGCGGGCGGGATTGGGTGTCCGATTAAAGGGCTTCCCAATATGTACCTTCACCTCTTACTCAGAAACTTTGGATAGTGGACGACCTTATCCAGGGCGAATGAGAGTCATTCTAGAGATAGGATGCTAAACAGGGACGACTCCTTATCTTTAGTTCCTATGTCAAACACCGCTTTTTGCCTTGGTTGACCTAGGTATAAAGTGGATTCGAACGGGTTCCAAGCATTCCACAAATGCTTGGTGGCGACTGCGAACATCTCTTGCATTGTTTCGAGACCCTTGTCGAGACGAAACCGAACGATCTAAAGTGATCCGGTCGAAGGCATTTTTACGTCACCGAGCGTGGCTTTCAAAGACCTCTATACGTCCGCAGGTCGGCTCGGCGTATCGGTGGGCCCACGTCCACACTCACATCTTGGTAACAACTCCTTGGTTTGTAGTTACTCTTGCCCGGAATTGACCCTTGAGGAATCAAGGAGTGAGGTGTTTGAGAAGAATAAGCAAGGACCAATGATTTGTGAGGTGGTTGTGATATAAAAAGAGAAGGTGGTAGCTCTTGAAGATGTTTATGATCCTTCAAAGACTATGAAGCTTACAAGTGTGGAGGTTAACGAGGATGCTAAAGAGGGAATGGGAAATGAGTTTGTAGAGGTGTACCCCCACAAGGAGGAACCACCTCAAATTTTCTTTGAAGTGCCATGAGAAGCTCATGAGTCGCTTCACTCTTACTTGGTTTTCATCAAGTCTATCCCATCCTTCAAGGAACCATATCGTGACAAGAAACTTGATTAAGCATGAAAACTTGAGACACTTGTCTTATGTTTACTATTTCCTTACTTATGTTGCGATGTGGGTGATCTATGCTATGGTCATGCTTCTTTTCTATGGGCTAATGCATTTGATAAGTTTCTTAGGGTGTTGAGTTATTCCGCTTTGACTCTTGAAAAGAAGAAGATATTAAAAGGCGTCGAGAAAACGACGAAAACCAAAAGAGCTTTACGGGAGGCAACTCGTTCTCCTTTTACATTTCTTTCTTTCCCCTTCCATTTGTAGGACTTTCCTCCACATTGTCCTCAATGTGGAAACTATGTGTGGGGGAGGAGATTGCTTGTAACATATGTAAGCTTTATTTCATGTTTTAAGGCATAAAAAAATGAAAATTCCGGCTAGGTGAAATCCCACAAGGGTGGGCACCTAAGCAAGATTGGAAAAGGAGGCCGAGGAGATAATGAATCCCGAAAGGGAATTCCGGGCAAAATGAAGAAACGAGTGCGAGCCACCATGAGAGGAAAGTAAAAGCTAAGGTAAACCGAAAGGGCACCTTAGGCAAAATGAGGAATTTTCAACAAAAAAATCGAAAAATTGAGAAATGAAACATCAAAAAGATGGAGGGATAAGAAGGGAGTGATAAGAAGGGTCATGAGGGAGGCTAGCTTTAGGACTTAATTTCTTTTTGTGTCACAAAAATTTGCTTCAAATTGGTGGTTTGTCCGATTGGCTACTTGTGTTGTTGATTCTTAAAGGTGTTTAGCTAACCAAATAGCATGATCCTACATTGCATGAAGTGATAAGGAGGTGATATAAGTGGAGTATTGTGATGATTAGAAGGTTGTGTAGGCCACTTCCCTATCACCTTGGGATACGGTGAGAGTGACCATCTCTTTCTTGGAGAGATAAGAAGGGTGGAGTTGTGATGAGTTGGTGTTGGAGGTGTGTTGTGTCTTCGAATGACGGTGATATAAGGAAGGCAGGTGAGAGAAGAGAGTGTCCGCAACACTTAAGTCTAGATGTTCTCTTTAGTAATAGATGGTTGTTTATAAGGGAGGTATAAGAAGGGAGTTGTGAGGGAAGAGTGATCGATTCTATTACACTCGCTAATTGGACTTATGATTTGAAATAGTAATCTCGAGTTTTACTCGGGACGAGTAAAAGTTCAAGTGTAGGGGAAATTGATAGCACAATAAAGAGTTATGTTAATTAGGCTTAATTAGCTATCTATTAGTGTTATATTATGGGTCATTAGTTTAGGTTTTGCAAATAATTGCTTTTCTTATCCTTTAATTGTGATTTGGCTAATTAAGGTTTATTTGTAGACCTTTAGAAATGGTAATGTAACATGTTGAGAATTGTCATATTGTATGGTTTGGTGCAATGTTATGGGTTGAAGATTTGAAGAGAATAAGCCATGTGCTTGTTCAATAAAAGACGATGGCAAGGTCAAGAGTCAAACCGTCAAAGCGAACAAAAGTAACAAGAGCCAGAATGAAGAATTGAAAACTCGGTTTCACAAGAGTCAAGTTCAAATCGATATATCTAAAGTTCTAGACCTCTTATTGATGCAAGACCAAGTGGAGGTAAAAACTTGTGATCTTATATTTCCAACGATAGGTCATACGCCACATTTGTCGAAGAAACGAGGGAGATATGGCTCTCGCAAAAACGCGCTGTAACGCAGAAAAGCGCAGGTTGCGCTTTCTACTGTTTTCAAGGCTCGTGATTCTCTATTTTGAAGATCCAATTTTGCCTTAACCTAAAGCCAATAACAAAGGGTATAAATACCCACATTTTGAGATCTTAGAAACCACCTCCTTACCATCTTAGATCTAAAAGATCTTATGCTTATTCTTTTAATCTTGTAATGATTTGAACAAATCCTCTCTTAATTTATGTTAATCATTCTCCAATTCTTGGGTTGTAAGACAATTATAAGGAGCTAATCTTCTCATTACTTGGTGTTGTAACACCCCCATACACCAAGGTGCCTTACCAAGACCACCTAATGCATGGAAGTGCTACCATCTCGGTTACCCGAGGAAATGTATATCAAATAGACCATAAAAGAACGTACTTTAATAGATAAGTTTAAGTGATTACATAACAAAACCAACTGTAAAGTAAACTACAACTGTTCTAAAACCAAACTACAACCAAAGTAACAAAAGTATTATAACAACATAACGGAAGACTACTATCAGACTCGTGGCGACTCCATCCCCAATTAATCCCGCACGCGTCCATAGTATACCTGCTAGACAACTGCTCACCACCCCCGAATGGATCACCACAATTTTTAACATAATTAAACGAGCTTAGTTACTGATTACACAAAACAAGATACACAATATATAAGGTACAACACACACATTACCCAGACTCCGTCACAACTCCACACACCTGACTACATACTAAAGTGTGTAGTCCTGCCAGAATACCCATCGATATAGATAGTCCTCGCCGTCAGTGGGGGACCGCAGCTGTTCCCACCTAAGCCCCGCTCATCTCATCCGAGCGATAAACCATGTTCCTAAATGTGCACATCCCCTCTGCGGCGGGTTCCACAGAGGGCAAATCAAGGGCGTGAAGCCACTCCTATAAGTGACTCCACTCAGCCAAGGACGCACCTCGCGAACCACAAAACAATCACAACCAACTATGGAATCAACAATTACTAATTCCAATGTGATATAGAAAAATGTTATTAATCAACAACCACCAACAATTAATCAACCAACCAACATACATGTAACCAATAACTGAGTAGAAAATCCTACCTGGAAAGGCAAACACCTAGATCGTCACAATCAGCTAATCAAAACCGTTCTTCAACGTAATCACCTGCTATAATCACACAATCATACAATCACTATCTAATACACCTCATACTCCCAAAATCTCCCAAAATACCCAATTAGGGTTTTAAAAAAAATCAACTAAAAGGTATAAAAACTATACAAGGATCTTACCCATGACACGACGAGCTCAACGGCGTAAAGGACACGATGATCCGACACCCTAAGCCTTTGGGATTTGATAATAATGAGAGAGAACTTTGTTTCACCTTTGTGAAGTTTAAAAAAGTGTAAAAATGAAAAGAAACTGACGGATTAAGTTTATATATCTTTCTCACGTTGCTATCAAAACCCGTCAAAAACAACCTGTAAAAGTAACTTACTTGATCGAGTAAGTTACTTACTCGATCGAGTGCCATCTACTCGATCGAGTGCCATCTACTCGATCGAGTGCCACACATACTCGATCGAGTACCCATCAGACAGACTACTGATTCGTAACCAAAACTCACTTACTCGACAGAGTAAGCCTTACTCGATAGAGTACCCAACAGCACATAAAACTGTAGTGTTACAGTCTTCCCTCCTTAAAACGAACTTCGTCCGCGAAGTTCAAACCCAACCTATAAGGCAAGGACACCTAACACTTGTTGGAATATGTGTCCTTCGACAATAATGCGATCACAACTGTTGATCGTGATGATCACATGTTTAAGTCTCATTCTAAAGAATACAATTGGGAAGTAATATTTTACTGTCAACTGGTCTACACATATCGGTAATGATTGGCGGACTAGAGTTTGACATTACTGTCGTGCGACGGTGGTGATCAGCTGATCCCCTTAGGCTATACCTAAAGGGTAACACTCTTAATTGATCATTTAATTGATCGTATGATGATACGGGTTAATTAAATTACTTAAAATTAACGGACGATTTTGGAAGTAATATTTACGTGTCTCATTGTAATTTGATTAAATAAGATACGGTCTAAGTAATCGAATTGTTTTATTACTTAGATGAAATCATTGTTTAAGGAAACAATTGCATTTGAATGAATAAATTATTATAAATACAAGATGTTGTTATTTATAATTGGTAAAATTATTTTGGTACAAGTAATTATGAATTACTAAGTCGATTTTGTATATGCCGTATTTTTATTAATGCGTTCATTTTTAATATGTTAAAAATACATAACAATTTTACATGACATGTGACATGTGACAATTTGACAATTTGACAAAGATAAAATGGAGTCCATTTTATCTATAATAACCGAAATAATGGGGAGTATTAAGAAAATATTATGTTAATTAAGTAAGTGGTAAACATAATCATTTGCCTAATACCTAGCCATGCATACCTAGTGGTTATTGTGAAGAGCACTTTGATCATGCATTGGGCATCACTTCCTCCCCCTTCCACCCGGTTTTAAGAGGAGAAAACCATGGGTTTTTCTCCTTAATTTTTACCTAATATACACTACCAAAAACATTAGTGTATTATTCATTCTATTCATCTAAAATAAGAGTTTTTAGAGAGATAAATTCTTCCTTATTCTCCCTTTCTCTTAACCGAAATATTGAGAGAACAAAATAATATTTTGGTCAATTTTATACAAAATTAATATTGTTCTAGTAATAATAATATTAGTTTTATTAAGTTGTTACCTTGGGTATTATTCCTTGAGAGGGATTCTCTACTTGAATCCTTGTTCATCCATTTAAGGAAGCTCAAGAACAAATGAGTAGGAGAACACACTTGTGCCCAAATAATCCGAAATCTTCAATGTAAGATGATGATTTCTTTCTTATTCTTTTATTGTTTGCATGCATAAGATCATCTTTTAATTTTATGACTAAATTAAAATTAAACTATGAATATGTTAAGTAAAGAGATATAGATTTCTAACAAGCGGTATCAAGAGCCTTGGTTGTTTGCATGCAAATCGGTTATAGTTTTTTCCGAGTTATACGATTAACATATAAAACTTGTAAATTTGTGTTATTATGATATATCACGAAATAAATTATGCATGTTAAAGTTTCTGGTCCTAAAATGTATTTAGGATATTTTGGTTAATTTATGGATTTTTATTGTTCATCGTATATAATAATGGCATCAAAAATGTGATTTTGTGATTAAAATGTCATTTTCGGACTAAAATTAGCTAAACTTCGAATTTTCCGGTGGTTTTTGGATATGTTTTCACATATCTTATTTTTAGTTGACCTGTAAATTTTTATAATTTTTGGAGTTCTTATGCTCGAAATATGGATTTTTCATGATAAAAATCGAATTTAATTGAAAAATAGGTTAATATGAGAAATATTTCGAATCTGGTCATATAATTTTAGTATGTTGTCACATGAAATTTTACAAGATGTGTGTAAAATAATAGGCTATATTGAAGACTTTATGGATGATTTATGAATTTTGATGAAAAATAGCATAAATAGTGACTTAATTAGTGAATAATTGCTAAAACATACTTCATGACTAAGGAAAAACGTCACATGTTTCATTTTATTACCTATTTTATACTAAAATTTAAAAGTAGATAAATATAATTTTTCTCATGTTTTTATGATTATATTTGATAAATCCGATAAACCGCAACATTGTTTTTCCCGATACAATTCGAAATTTTTAACCTAAGTTTTTGAATATTATGAGTGTCATGGTATTTTTCCAGAATGTTCATAAGTTTAAATTTCAAATTTTGAATTTATTTAAATTTTTTGTGGTTTATTTGAAGTTTATAGTATTTTATTGTAATTTTGGGTCCATTAATGAACAATTTTAAGAAATATGAGTTAATTATAGTCAAATAGTTAGTGGAAACTAATTTTGAGTCCTAAGAGGTTAGGGTAATTAACTTGTGCATAAATATGAATTTATGTAATTTATTGTGATTTTAAAAGGTTGAATCACGCAAATCCGTAAAAACCGTTTAATATACGATATTGGCTCCTTAAAGGCGATTTAGCATAAAATTGGGCATGTTCATACATATTATAATGCTGCATTTTATTTATGATTGCCATAATTTTAATTTATGTAATTTTTGAATTATGTAATTTTACTTAGTATGGCCTTAGTTTTTAATTGGTATTACCCGAAATGTATGGGAATATCGATTCGGTTGTAATTTATTATGATCTCGTATCGCCGTTTTGTAATTTAACAGATTTACTTTATTTTAATTACAAATGTATAATAGGAAATTATGTAATTTATTATGTAATTTTATTATTCCGGAGTTCCTTGAATACGGCGTCACTCAAGAAGGCGATACATAAAGACGGTGTTACCTCGAGATGCGTGCCATAACCGAAGTTCAAGGGACCAATGAAGTTGGTTTCCGAATATGTAATAGTTGATTAGATTTTCTATTTTAGGAACGCCATACTAGGATTTATTTTATGTTTTGCATTTTATTTATATGTTGCATGCATCGCTAAATTGCCATAACTAAAACATGCTTTGTCATTTTAATCGAGTTTATCGACCGTGTCAATTAGAATTATCGTAGTTCACCACTTTAGTTCACTTAAAACGTGATAGATAATAAATTGACATGACCTCTCGCTAAAATAATCAATTGAGACATAGCCTTACCAAAAAGTAGAAACCATGAAAACCTATTTCGTGAGGGAGTGCACTCGGCTTTACCGGGGTACAAACCTTGTTACGTAGGGGAAGTGGGTGATAAATGTCTACCCACCGAATTTATAAAGATGAGGGTTGTTTTCGGCATTACCGATGCCCAAGTTGATCTAAGTTTGGATCATGGACACATTTATTCGAAATTTGGGTTGAACTCAACGAAAGTATTCTCGACGGTTGCCGGATGTGTTTCGGGCTAAAGATAAATTTTAATGTAAATTTATCGACCAAGAGTTCTAAAAGTAGAATCGATTAAAATGTTAATCCACCGAGTTATATTGATAAGGGTTTTTTTTTCGATTTTACCGATGCCTAAATTAATATGAATTTGGGTCTTGGAATCATTTATCAAGTTGGGTAGAGGTCACTAGATAAATGCAATAAAACTTGTTTAAATTTATTTTACGAGTATTATTATTTTGAAAACGACATATGTTTTATTCCTTCTATATTTTGTTTTGTAGACCGCTTTTATTTCTCATAACAAATGGCCACTCCAAACACCAACGCCACACCTCTCACTAATACTTCATGGCTCCGATCCTTCATGGATCGATGTAAACTTGAAAAGAATGGGTCAAATTTCTCCGATTGGGATGCCCAACTCAAATTAGCCGCCCAAGGTGACGACAAGTTTCGTTACCTCACCGAGGCTTCTCCACCCGAACCTAATACTAGGTCGACCGCCGCTACTATGGAAGCATATGAGGCTTACCACAAGGAGTCCGCCGCAATGAAAAATGTGTTGATCTTTGCGATGGAGGCGGATCTCCAAAGGAGAGCCTTTAAGATGGGAACCGCTAATGAAATCTATTCCAAGCTTGTGACAATGTTTTCACAAACTCCGCGGATCGTCCAATATGAGGCGGCCGCGGCATTCTTTGATCTCGACTTCAAAGAGGGCCAAAAGGTTAGCCCTCATGTGCTCAAATTGATGGAGCTAGTCGAGACCTTGAAGATTCAAAAGGTTGAAATCCCCAAAGAACTCATTGTAGATAGGATTCTACACTCCTTATCCAAAGTCAAAGCGTATGTTCAATTCCGGGTGAATTTTAACATGCAAGACAAGGACGTGTTTCTTGAAGAATTGCACAAGTTACTTGTGCAAGCCGAAAGAGACATGGGGTTAAATGTTAACCCACCTAAGGATGTCCTTAACATTAGAACCAAAAGCAAGGGGAAGTTCAAGAAGAATGGGAAGAAAAGTAAGAAGCAAGCTCCCACTTTCACCAAAGCTAAGGCTTATGAAGCTAGCACTTCCAAGATCAAGAAGGGTCCTCTTGATAAATGCCATTATTGAAATGGTGTTGGACATTGGAAAAGAAATTATTCCAAATATCTTGGTGACATTAAAGCTGGAAAGATCACTCCAGTAGGTAAATGACTATCCTTTCTTTTATGTTTCTAATTCAACTATGGTATTGTGATACAAAGTTGTGATAATGTATCCCCTTTTATTGTAAATAGGGCCTCCACCAAGCAAGGACAAGGGAAAAGAAAAGAAAGCTTGAGAAACCATCGAGAAGCTAGGAGTAGCTTGCATGAAGCTTGGTTTTCTATTGTCTTATTCTAATTTATGTTTCGGATTTTAGAACCTTTTGATTTCCGTGTTCGACATGGAAATGTATTTTGGATAATGGTTGTATTTTGGATAATGGTGGCTTGGTTTGCAACCCAAGTCACCCGTTTTATCGTATTTTATCCTTGTTCTAAAAAGTTCGTCATTATGCGCTTGCTCATAGAAACATATGATCATTCACTTAAAGTGATCTAATAGACAACTATAATGATGGGATTCATTATATGTCCACAAGCTTAAGGCTTGTATATGATCAATTATAAAATGATATTGAGTTGATGAACTCTCTTAAAGGAATGTCAATCACCAAGTACACTTATCAAATATAAAACAATTAGTCAACCTATGAGATAGTCCTCCTTCTACTTCAAAATCATTATTTGTGTCTCATAAGCTATCTTTGAATCTCTAGTGTATTCATTCTAAAGATAGAGTGGGAGAAAAATGAAGACACAAAGAACACCAAGAAAAATTTGTGTACTTTTGTAAATGAGATCTATGCAAGGAAGAATGATTTGAATAAAGGTATATCTATTTATATAGTATACACGAATAGATGAGATCTATGGTCTCGAATAGATCTACATGACAAAAGATCTACATGACAAAAGAGACCAAGTGAAGTAATCAAAAGAATATGTTCTCAAGATAACTACACGAAGAGACCAAAAGAAAGTTTTGGAAGAAGAATGACTAATGTAAAGTCTTAATTGACTAGTTTATGATAATTTTTGACCAATAGTTTCAATATTGATATTTACTTAAGAGCCTAAATGAATCAAAGTTGCAAAGATTGATATGCCGATATGCATATATCCACAAGAGCTAAGTTAAATGTTAACCACGCTAATGTCATTACTTAACCTCATTATGAAAATGAAATGGCTAAACCTCCTTCCGAAAAAGTTATTTTGAGAAGGATGTATATTAGATATTATTCATATTTAAATAATGACATTTCTACGCATCATTATAAAATGAATGAGTTAGAGATTGAAATCTCTTTCCATAAGGTTAAGATGAAACCTTTTCAAAATAGCTATTTTGAAAGGATATGATGGGAACATATATGGTTTTATCTTAATAACTTAGCAAAGCAATATATATTTCAATTTTTGAAATGTTTCGATTGAGTAGTCAATTGCGAAACATGTGGAATTAAGTGGGAGTTGGAAATTATCATGTGAAGACATAGAATTTAGTGGGAGCAATCATCTTGTAAAAGTTTATAACTCATTACTCTTTGAAGAATGACGAGCTAATACCTTCTTTCACAAAGAAGTATTTGAGTTTTCAATTCTGGATGAAAATGGACTATGATGAATCCAATCACATCATGAGATGTTGGATAGGTATTGAGATATACACATCGAATCAACGAGAAACGTAGGTTATTCATGTCAATGAAAATGGAATTGCCATTAGCAGTCATGGTCGTTCATTGAACCTAAGAATGGTTGATCACATGATTATTAGTTACTAATGTTTCCGCCATTAGAATAATTATGCACATGTCCAATAATGAATCATATGCATAAGAGCATGATGATTCATTGGCAAGCCATAGAAGAATCGTCATGAATTCTCGAGGAGAATCCGATGAACGATTTCAGTAATTGAACAAAACACTCTATTATGTGTCAAGAGGTTGCACATATTAAAGTTCGAACACATGTAAGGATTTATGAAAATCCTAAGCTTTTCAAGCTAAAAGGAGAAATAAGAAGTTTGGAAAAGTACTTAGTTGAAGTAAGAAGTTACTCAAAACTAATATTTTCTAATATGCTAGGACTTGTGAGAAGTGCTAGGCTAGTCATCTTAACAATTGTTGCAAGACTCTACAAAACATTTACCTAGTGCATTGTGAGTGGGTGGAGTACTTGATCAGTGCAAGTTATATCATTCACCGCAAATTCATTGGTTATGTGATAATCGACAGGGAACGAAGTTCTTTCAAGATAAAGAACCTAAACCAAGGTTGGGAACCTATATGTGTACTTGGTAAGGTTCATGCTATGAAAGACAACATGAATGTAAAGGAAAATGCGATTATAAGAAGTTTGAACACATGGACACATGGTATGTTAAACTTCTATTGCAATTAACTAGTGTTTACACACTTACGATATGCATCACAAGGTTGTAATACGGTATTGACTACCCGAATGTGATGTCGACATTTGTCGTTTGAGTTATTATTAACTCACGTTATACTTTGTTACATCCAAACGGGTTGTAGAGACAATTGAACCCCGTTAAAGTGAACACGGATTAGCATTGTATTCGCCCATAGTTGCTTACATGAGCCTTATGACCGCTTATAGAGTTCTGGCAAATTTATATAGCCTGGTCGTGGCGAGAGCTACTATAGTATTCTAATGAGTCGATTCTTTTGACTAAAGACTATTCGCCTAAGATGGCACAGTTTTAGATTAACTTTGATTTGTGTTACTACGACCTTCGTAAATGGGGTTAAATGGGCACATTTTGGGTTATGATGGCTGTGGCTAGTCGAAGGGAATGAGTGCGATAGGAATTGTCCACCCCTAGACAGGGTTATAACAATATCTCAGGACCACTCGAGGAGTAATGAACTGGAAATGCGTGGCCACGCTCGGAAGATATCTATGGTAGATAAATCCGGTCAATCAGTTATTCTCCAGATCGAGAAAACCACTCTCGATATGATCACTTGCAAGTACGACCTGAAAGACACCTTGCATTGATTGGGAGATAGTAATAGGACAAGAGAATTGGTGACGCACACTTGTCGAGGACAAGTGGGAGATTGTTGGAATATGTGTCATCCGACAATAATGCGATCACAACTGTTGATCATGATGATCACATGTTTAAGTCTCATTCTAAAGAATACAATTGGGAAGTAATATTTTACTGTCAACTGGCCCACACATATCGGTAATGATTGGCTTACTAGAGTTTGACATTACTATCGTGCGACGGTGGTGATCAGTTGATCCCCTTAGGTCATACCTAAAGGGTAACACTCTTAATTGATCATTTAATTGATCGTATGACGATACGGGTTAATTAAATTACTTAAAATTGACGGACGATTTTGGAAGTAATATTTACGTGTCTCATTGTAATTTGATTAAATAAGATACGGTCTAAGTAATCGAATTGTTTTATTACTTAGATGAAATCATTGTTTAAGGAAACAGTTGCATTTGAATGAATAAATTATTATAAATACAAGATGTTGTTATTTATAATTGGTAAAATTATTTTGGTACAAGTAATTATGAATTACTAAGTCGATTTTGTATATGACGTATTTTTATTAATGCGTTGATTTTTAATATGTTCAAAATACATAACAATTTTACATGACATGTGACAAGTGACAAATTGACAAATTGACAAAGATAAAATGGAGTCCATTTTATCTATAATAACCGAAATAATGGGGAGTATTAGGAAAATATTATGTTAATTAAGTAAGTGGTAAACATAATCATTTGCCTAATACCTAGCCATGCATACCTAGTGGTTATTGTGAAGAGCACTTTGATCATGCATTGGGCATCACTTCCTCCCCCTCCCACCCAGTTTTAAGAGGAGAAAACCATGGGTTTTTCTCCTTAATTTTTACCTAATATACACTACCAAAAACATTAGTGTATTATTCGTTCTATTCATCTAAAATAAGCGTTTTTAGAGAGATAAATTCTTCCTTATTCTCCCTTTCTCTTAACCGAAATATTGAGAGAACGAAATAATATTTTGGTCAATTTTATACAAAATTAATATTGTTCTAGTAATAATAATATTAGTTTTATTAAGTTGTTACCTTGGGTATTATTCCTTGGGAGGGATTCTCTACTTGAATCCTTGTTCATCCATTTAAGGAAGCTCAAGAACAAGTGAGTAAGAGAACTCACTTGTGCCCAAATAATCCGAAATCTTCAATGTAAGATGATGATTTCTTTCTTATTCTTTTATTGTTTGCATGAATAAGATCATCTTTTAATTTTATTACTAAATTAAAATTAAAACATATATGAATATGTTAAGTAAAGAGATATAGATTTCTAACAACACTAACTCCACCAACTATGCCTACTTCCACAACACGGCTCACGATATCGTCTCAACTATAGCCTAACCTCTCGATACAAACTCCATAATACCAACCACAGTTGTCGCTACCTCCGTCTCACTAACCTATTACCCACTAGCAAATCCAACGTCAAGACAATCCACCAAGCAAGATCAACCACCAAACGGAATGTTACATTCTACCACACTTAAAATAAACATCGTCCTCGAAGTTTACTCACACTCATAAACATCATCATCCAACTGTCAACACTATCGAAGTATTCTAAAACTGCTAAACATCACACTACTACAAGCACGGCCATGACCTCTTAACAAAATCAACCACAACAAAGATCCATCCTTTATGCTACATCAACACTCTACTTCCAATTATATTACAACATATACAACCATCAAACTCTCTTTGTCGCATCCTAATCCTCTTAACATAAATGTTACGTCCTTGTAACTCACTAATACTAGATCCTTAGATGTATCTTCTCATCACCACCGCATGTCAATGATAACCGCCTATAATCTCAACACTTTCAACCATTCCTATATCCAAGGCTCTCTTACTTTAGCAGTTCTCATAGCTCAATTCATTAGGCACACCACCTAACCTATACCACAAAATCCTTAGCATAACCAATACTTCAATTGTTCCCTATTACCGCCAAAACGACATAATCCTTTATACATGCACCTATCTCCATACTCATAACTCACGATCCATAATTGTTACACACACTCACAATAGATCCTCAAGTTCTTTTCTTTCATTACCGAAAAACTCATCCATAACGTAACATGATGCTAATTCCCAACACTGTATACTCACTGTTGAAAGATCATAGATCCAAATTAAACTCTCTAATAAATATTAAATTATCTCATAATTTATCATTTTGGTGATCTATGTAACATGCATGCAAATATAAAAGCATAAAAATCAAAGTTTAAGGAAATACAATTTCCTTACATTGATTTTATGGTAATAAGGGCACAAACTAGATCACCTTTCTAGTTTTTTCTTGAGCTTATAACAAATGGATGATCCTCCTAACAAATCTTCAAATAGAAGATCTCCTAACAAATGCACCCAAGAACTCAACCCAATTATTCTAACAAGTATTTACTAGTAACTTATTAGAATTATTCCCTTGATAATATGTAAATAGTACTAACACTCTTAGTAATTATTTATTTTAGTTTACTAACAACTTAGTAAAGGATGAATAATAATTTTAGAGAGATGATAGATTTTGTTCAAATACAAAACACATAAGTGAAGTAGTGTAGAAATGAACATAAGATGGAGTATATAGGAGGGGAAAGTGGCGGGTGGAGTGAGGTAGTTGTTCGAATATGTGTCCTCCGACAATAATGCGATCACAACTGTCGATCATGATGATCACATGTTTAAGTCTCATTTTAAGAATACATGTGGGAAGTAATATTTTACTGTCAACTGGTCCACACATATCGGTAATGATTGGCTGACTAGAGTTTGACATTACTGTCGTGCGATGGTGGTGATCAATT
This sequence comes from Silene latifolia, assembly GCF_048544455.1. Lineage (NCBI taxonomy): Eukaryota > Viridiplantae > Streptophyta > Magnoliopsida > Caryophyllales > Caryophyllaceae > Silene > Silene latifolia. The sequence continues at coordinate 30,088,874 of NC_133532.1, forward strand.
GATCCCCTTAGGTCATACCTAAAGGATAACACTCTTAATTGATTATTTAATTGATCGTATGACGATACGGGTTAATTAAATTACTTAAAATTGACGGACGATTTTGGAAGTAATATTTACGTATCTCATTATAATTTGATTAAATAAGATACGGTCTAAGTGATCGAATTGTTTTATTACTTAGATGAAATTATTGTTTACGGAAACAATTAAATTTGAATGAATAATTTATTATAAATACAAGATGTTGTGATTTATAATTGGTAAATCATTTTGGTACGAGTAATTATGAATTATTAAGTCGATTTTGTACATGACGTATTTTTATTAATACGTTGATTTTTAATATGTTAAAAATGCATAACAATTTTACATGACTTGTGACATGTGACAAATTGACAAATTGACAAAGATAAAATGGAATCCATTTTATCTTAAATGGACCGAAATAGAGGGTGTATTAGGCTAAATATTGTGTTGATTAATTTTAAGTGGAAAGCATAATCATTTACCTAATTGCTAGCCATGCATACCTAGTTACTCTTGTGAAGAGCACCTTGATCATGTATTGGCCCCTTTACCCTCCCCCTACCCGGTTTTCCTAGTGAAAAGGCCAAAGGGTTTTTCTCTTAATTTACCTAATATACACTACATGCATTCTAGTGTATATTCATTCATATTTTTACACATCAAAACAAAAGAGTTTAAGAGAGATAAATTACTCCAATATTCCTCCCTCTTGACCGAAATTCCAAGAGGACAAAACATTAGTTTTGGGTCAATTTTTAGTTAAATTAATATTATTCTAGTATTAATAATATTAATATTTAAGAGGTTATCTTGGGTATAATTTGTTTGGAGGGATTCTAAGCTTGAATCCTTTGTTCATCCAATATTAGGAAGCTCAAGAACAAGTGAGTAGGAGAACTCATTTGTGCCCAAATATCCGATTTCTCAATGTAAGGAAAACGATTTCTTCTTTATCTTTATTTATGTTTGCATGCATAAGATCTAAATTAATTTTATGACTAAATTAATTAAAACATATATGAATATGTTGAGTATAATGAGATATAGATTTCGAACAAGCGGTATCATGAGCCTTAGGTTGTTTGCATGCAAATCGGTTATAGTTTTTCCGAGTTATATGATTAACAAATAAAACTTATAAATATGTGTTTATTATGATAATCACGAAATCAATTATGCATGTTAAAGTTTCTGGTCCTAAAATGTATTTAGGATATTTTGGTTAATCTATGGATTTTTATTGTTCATTTTATATAATAATGGCATTAAAATGTGATTTTATGATTAAAATGTCATTTTTGGACTAAAATTAGCTAAAATTCGTTTTTTCTAGTGGGTTTTGGATATGTTTTCACATATATTATCTTATGATGACCTGTAAATTTTCATAATTGTATGAGTTCTTATGCTCGAAATATGGATTTTTCATGATAAAATCGAATTTAAATTGAAAAATAGGTTAGTATGAGTAATATTTCGAATCTGATCATAGAAATTTAGTATGTTGTCACATGCAATTTTACAAGATGTGTGTAAAATAATCGGCTGTAATGAAGTCTTTATGCATGATTTATGAATTTTTGATGAAAAATAACATAAATAGTGACTTTAATTAGTGAAAAATTGCTAAAACATACTTCATGACTAAGGAAAAACGTCACATGTTGCATTTTATCACCTATTTCAGATCTAAAATTCAAAAGTTGATAAATATAATTTTCTCTTATTTTTATGATTATAATTGATAAATCCGGTAAACCGCAACATTGTTTTTCTCGATAATTTTCGAAATTTTAACCTAAGTTTTTGAACATTATGAGTGTCATGGTATTTTTCCAGAATGTTCATGAGTTTAAATTTCAAATTTTGAATTTATTTGAAATTTTTATGATTTATTTGAAGTTTATGGCATTATTTTGTAATTTTAAGTCCTTTTATGAACAATATTAAGAAATATAAGTTAATTATAGTCAATATGTTAGTGGAGACTAATTTTGAGTCCTAAGATGGTTAGGGTAATTAACTAGTACATAAATATGATTTTATGTAATTATTGTGATTTTTAAAAGGTTAAATCACGCAAATCCGTAAAAACCGATTAATATACGATATTGCCTCCTTAAAGGTGATTTAGCATAAAATTGGGCATGTTCATACATATTATAATGCTGCATTTTAATTTATGATTGTCATAATTTTATTTTATGTTATTTTTGAATTATGTAATTTTACTTAGTATGGTCGTAGTTTTTAATTGATATTACCCGAAATGTATGGGAATATCTATTCGGTTGTAATTTATTGTGATCTCGTATCACCGTTTTGTAATTTAATAGATTTATTTTATTTTAATTACAAATGTATAATAGGAAATTATGTAATTTGTTATTTAATCTATTTATTCCGGAGTTCCTTAAAGACGATGCCACTCAAGAAGGCGATCCATTAAAGATGGCGTTACCTCGAGATACGTGTCAAGACCGAAGTTCAAGGGACCAATGTAGTTGGTTTCCGAATTTGTAATATTTTATTAGATTTACTATTTTAGGAAGGCCATACTAGGATTTATTTTTATGCTTTGCATTTTATTTATATGTTGCATGCATCGCTAAATCGTCATAACTAAAACATGCATTATTATTTTAATCGAGTATATCGACCGTGTCAATTACAATTATCGTAGTTCACCGCTTTAGTTCACTTAAAATGTGATAGATAATAAATTGACATGACCTCTCGCTAAAATAAACAATTGAGACTTAGCCTTACCAAAAAGTAGAAACCATGAAAACCTATTTCGTGAGGGAGTGCACTCGGCCCAACCGGGGTACAAACCTTGTTACGTAGGGGAAGTGGGTGATAAATGTCTATCCACCGAATTCATGTTGATAAGGGATGAATCGGCCCTACCGTGCCCAAGTTGATGTGGTTTGGATCATGGACACATAGTCGCATGTGTACAACGGAAGTATTCGTGACCGTAGTCGCATGTGTTCCGGGCTAAAGATAAATGTTAATGTAATTTTATCGACCAAGAGTTCTAAAAGTAGAATCGATTAAAACGTTAATCCACCGAGTTATATTGATAAGGGATGAATCGGCCCTACCGTGCCCAAGTTAATATGAATTTGGGTCTTGGAATCATTTATCAAGTTGGGTAGAGGTGACTAGATAAATGCAATAAAACTTGTTTCAATTAAATTTTTACGAGTATTATTATTATTATTATTTTGAAAACGACATATGTTTTATTCCTTCTATTTTTGTTTTGTAGACCGCTTTTATTTCTTATAACAAATGGCCACTCCAAACACCAACGCCACACCTCTCACTAATGCTTCATGGCTCCGATCCTTCATGGATCGTTGTAAACTTGAAAAGAATGGGTCAAATTTCTCCGATTGGGATGCCCAACTCAAATTAGCCGCCCAAGGTGACGACAAGCTTCGTTACCTTACCGAGGCCTCTCCACCCGAACCTAATGCTAGGTCGAGTGCTACCACTAGGGAAGCATATGAGGCTTACCACAAGGAGTCCGCCGCAATGAAAAATGTGTTGATTTTTGCGATGGAGGCGGATCTCCAAAGGAGAGCCTTTAAAATGGACACCACTAATGAAATCTATTCCAAGCTTGTGACAAAGTTTTCACAAAATCCTAGGATCGTCCAATATAAGGCGGTCGCGGCATTCTTTGATCTCGACTTTAAGGAGGGCCAAAAGGTTAGCCCTCACGTGCTCAAATTGATGGAGCTAGTCGAGACTTTGAAGATTCAAAAGGTTGAAATCCCCAAAGAGCTCATTGTAGATAGGATTCTACACTCCTTATCCAAAGTCAAAGCGTATGTTCAATTCCGGGTGAATTTTAACATGCAAGACAAGGACGTGTCTCTTGAAGAGTTGCACAAGTTACTTGTGCAAGCCGAAAGAGACATGGGGTTAGATGTTAATGTGGGAAATAAATCTGTATACTTCCCTTAAACTAGAAGGATTATAACGATTTAATAAAGATGATCTAAGGTCATAAAATAAAATACATAAACATAAGTAAAAAGATTTAGAATTAACCTTTGGTCCTAGCAAATATGGCCTAAGAACAATATCAAAATTGATATTCGCCTATTAGTTGCACCCAAGACGATCTGAGATATGCCCTTTGATTATGCTAGAAATCGATCTAAAATTTTTGTAAATTTAATTGTCTTTGTGTTCTTGTGATGAGAAAGAGGAGGCTAGGTCAAGAAAAAGCATTAGGGTAGAAATAATTCTCTACCTTTCTTTTTATACAGACCGAAACTTAGAGTCAATTAGGAAAAGAAAAACTTTCCCTAATTTCGGCCAAGTGAACCGAAATAAGGAGTATTTTTTTCCTTATTTTGGTCTTTCCAAAAATATATAAAGTGTGTTAAATTGTCATCTAGTGAGGATCGAACCCATGACCTCTTGGCTTTTGTACCCTCACTATTAACACTATGACACATTCAACTTGTTGATATTAAATACAACTGATTATATTTAACTACGAATTAACAGATTAATTCGTCCAAACTAACCTTATATATATTTAATTTAAATATAACTTATTATATTTAATTTACGAATTTGATAATTAATTCGTCTCAACTTAATATTATTTAATTTTCATTAAATAATTATCTCATCAACACATTGACTAACTTTTTAGTCATTTTGGGCATCAATGTATTTATATTTCTATAACCACATTTCTCAAACACGTCCTATAGGTGTGACCTTTAGGGACCAGTTGATCACCGCCATCTGTATGATAATAACGTCAAACTTTCTAGCAAGCCAACCGTTATTAGCTAAACGTTAATCAACTGATTAAATATACGAAGTATACCCTTGTGAACCTGTAAGAGATTTACAAATGTTATCACACTAATTTGTGGAGGACACCAGCTCCAACAAACTCCCACTTGTCCTCACAAGTGTATGTGCGATAACCGATTCTCATATCCTTTAAAATTTCTCCCACTCAATGTAAAACAATTTGCAAATACGAATTCACAAAGGTCGTATTTTACAAGCGATCAGTATCAAGAGTGGTTTTCCCGACTAGAGAGTAACTTAACTGATAAACGAATCAACATTCGAGCATGGCCATGCATTTCAGTTACAACTCCTCGAGTGGCCCTGAGAAATAACCATACCTGATAAACGTTGGATATTTTCCTCAACTCAAATCCTGCAGATGTAAGCACAGTATGAAATGACCCAGAAAAAATCTACTTAGCCCCAGTTACGGTAGACCGTGAGAAAGAAACCAAAGTCACCCAAAAAACTGCCTTAATTTCAAGAGACAGTTGATAGTCAAAAGAATCGACTCTAGGAACACAATGGATGTCCTATCCACGACCTGGCACCGAAAGTTTTGAAACATTTAGGACTCCATTACGTTGTCACAAAAAGTTGTCCTACGAGGTATCGTCATAATCTCGTATCTGTGATCGATTAGTCAACCGTTTAACTTATGGCTCGTTGAACCCACCATCAATCGACTGCACAATATAATAGCCGGAGTTATCAGCTCACATTGGCGATTACGGACCAAAACAAATATAATGTAATTCAGTTCACTTTGTGGCGTTCAATGTTGTCGATACAATCCACATGAAAAACAAAATATTATATATATAAAACGATGAAGTTATAAATAGTATATGAAAAAGATAATGTATCAAATCCATAATCAAGTACTACAACTCAGGAACATGTTTAATTCCCATGGAATTAACATGCCCTACATGCTTATCATAATTCAACGGTTTGGTGAGAGGATCCGCGATGTTATCATCCGTCGCAATCTTGTCAATCACTATCTCTTCTTGCTCCACGTAATCACGGATCAGGTGAGCCTTCCGAAGTACATGTCTAGATTTGTTGCTAGACTTTGGCTCCTTAGCCTGGAAGATGGCACCTCTATTGTCACAATAGATGGTGATCGGGTCATTCAAACTAGGAACTACCGAAAGCCCTTGTAAGAATTGACGCATCCATATCGCTTCCTTTGCTGCCTCCGAAGTGGCATAGTACTCGGATTCAGTAGTAGAATCGGCTACAACACTGTTTGGAACTCTTCCCCTGACCGCAGATACCATTACGAGTGAAGACGAACCCGGACTGAGATTTTGAATCATCTCGATCCGTTTGGAAGCTAGCATCTGCGTAACCGGTTGCGCATAGCTTAGTATCGCCTCCATAAGTCAATACCCAATCCTTATTCCTTCGTAGGTACTTGAGGATATTTTTGACTGCTATCCAGTGTGTTTCACCTGGAGTCTTTTGGTACCGACTCGTCATACTCAATGCATATGCCACGTCTGGACGTGTGCATATCATGGCATACATGATCGATCCTATTGCAGATGCATAAGGAACACGACTCATGCGCTCAATACCTTCAGGCGTCGTGGGTGACTGAGACTTGCTCAACTGCATCCCAGTCGTCATATGAAGGTTCCCCTTCTTGGAGTTGGTCATGCTGAACCTCTTAAGAACCTTATCCAAATAAGACTCCTGACTAAGTGATAACGTCCGTCGTGATCTATCTCGGTAGATACGGATTCCCAAAATACGCTGTGCCTCACCTAGATCTTTCATCTGGAAATGGTTCTTCAACCATTCTTTAACCGAAGAAAGGAGAGGAATGTCATTCCCAATCAAGAGTATGTCATCGACATACAATATTAAGAATACAATCTTGCTCCCACTCGACTTGATATATAAGCATGGTTCTTCGACCGATCGAGTGAAACCATACTCTTTTATCACTTGGTCGAAACGATGATTCCAACTCCGAGAAGCTTGCTTAAGTCCATAAATGGAACGCTTAAGCTTGCATACTTTCTTAGGATGTTTAGGATCTATGAAACCTTCGGGTTGCACCATGTACAACTCTTCCTCCAAATAACCGTTTAAGAAGGCATTTTTTACATCCATTTGCCAAATCTCATAATCATGAAATGCGGCAATCGTTAAGATTATCCGAATGGAACGTAGCATGACTACAGGTGCAAAAATCTCATCATAATGCAATCCTTGCACTTGAGTGAAACCTTTTGCCACAAGTCGTGCCTTATAGATATCTGGTTGCGCGTCTACAGAATGCTTTATTTTGTAAAGCCATTTGCACTGTAGAGGTTTTACCTTATTACGTAAATCAACTAGATCCCATACGTTATTCTCATACATGGAGTCCATCTCGGATTGCATGGCTTCGAGCCATAGCTTTGAGTCGGAACAGGCCATAACACCTTTATAGGTTGCGGGTTCATTACTTTCTAGAAGTAAAATATCATTCTCCTCGACCATACCAATGTATCTGTCCGGAGGATGAGAGTCTCTACTCGACCTCCTAGGTTCCTCAGGAATATTAACCGTATCATCAGTTTGAGGTACAGCTTCCTCCATCTGTTCCTCGGTTGTTGGTTGTCGAATCTCCGACAGCTCGAAGGTTCTATTACTCGACTTGTTTTCGAGAAATTCTTTCTCTAAGAACGTCGCACTAGCCGCAACAAAAACTCGATGTTCGGTTGGCGAATAGAAGTAATGACCAAATGTTCCTTTTGGATAACCTATAAAGTATGTCTTGACCGATCGCGGGCCGAGCTTATCCTCGTGTCTCCACTTGACATAAGCCTAGCAGCCCCAAACCCGAATAAAGGACAAGTTAGGTACCGTTCCCTTCCATATTTCATATAGAGTCTTGTCGACAGCTTTAGACGGACTTCGGTTAAGTATAAGAGCGGCTGACAAAAGAGCATAACCCCATAATGATTCAGGCACTACTGTGTGACTCATCATGGATCGAACCATATCAAGTAAGGTTCGATTTCTCCGTTCGGACACACCATTTAATTGAGGTGTTCGGTGGAGTCAATCGAGAGCGATTCCACGAGTCTTTCAGGTGTTGATCAAACTCATTTGAAAGATATTCGCCACCCCGATCTGAACGGAGTGCTTTAATCTTTCTACCCAGTTGGTTCTGTACCCTATTCTGGTATTCCTTGAATTTCTCAAAGGACTCACTTTTATGCTTCATTAAGTAGACATATCCGTATCTACTCAAATCAACCGTGAAAGTGATAATATATCTATAGCCATCTCTAGCGGTAATTGACATAGGTCCACATACGTCCGTATGTATGAGTCCTAATAGGTCACTAGCGCGCATTCCAACACCTTTGAAAGAAATTCGTGTCATCTTGCCAATGAGACATGATTCACACGTGCCATATGCAGAAAATCCGAATGAGGGAATAGTCCCATTATCGACGAGTTTCTTTACGCGTTTCTCATTTATGTGTCCCATTCGACAATACCATAGATAGGTTTGATCTTTGTCACCAACCTTTAATTTCTTATTATTCATGTGTAATACTTTCGTGGTTTGATCTAAGATATAAATTCCATTCATGGAAACTGCTTTGCCATAAATCATTTCATTAAAAGAGAAAATACAATTATTATCCTTCATTGAAAATGTAAAACCGTCTTTAGCAAGTACGGAAACAGAAATAATGTTCTTAGATAAACTGGGTACATAGTAACAGTTATTTAAAGATTACTCAAAACCACTAGGGAGTTGGATTACATATGTTCCCTTCGAGGCAGCAGCTACTCGTGCTCCATTCCCGACTCGCAGGTCCACATCACCTTTTTCGAGAGGTATGATGTTCTTTAGGCCCTGTAAATGATTACACAAATGAGAACCACAACCAGTATCTAGTACCCAAGTTCCGAAACTTGCATGGTTAATCTCAATCATATGAATATAAGATGACATACCAACAGGAACGACGCGGCCTGCCTTGATGTCCTCACGGTAGACGGGACAATTCCTCCTCCAATGTCCAGTCTTGTGACAATGGTGGCACTCTATGTCACCGCCCTTGCTCTTTGTCTTACCTTGTGAGCCACTAGTCTCACCAGGCGCACTCTTAACATTTCCTGGCTTTTTAAACTTTGGCTTACCTACAGCTAGGTCGCCATGAGCCTTGCCCTTACCTTTACTCTTGTTGTGAATCGTGAGAACATCCTGCTTCATGCTCCCACTCAATTTCATATCCTTCTCGGTCTGTACGAGAAGGGAGTGTAGCTCATGAGGACTCTTTTTCAAGTCATTCATGTAGTAGTTCGCCCTGAAAAGGGCAAAACCATCGTGAAGAGAATGAAGCATTCGGTCAATGACAATGCTCTCACTGATTCTACAATTCAGTGACTCCAGTTTCTCGACATTCTCAATCATGTGAAGAATGTGTGGGCTAACCGGTTGGCCCTTCTGGAGTTTCGCATCAAAGAAGCGACAGGTATGCTCATATGTAACGATTCTCGGTGCCTTTGAGAACTCGTTAGTGAGCGTGGTGAAAATCTTGTTTGCACCTTGGGCAATGAAGCGTCTCTGCAAATTGGTTTCCATTGCAAAGATAAGTACGTTCTTTATCGCACCCGCTTCCATAACGAAATCACTATAAGCGAGTGACTCGTTGACTCCTGCATTTGGGCCTGGGTTGACCGGTATTGGCTCAGTTAAATACCGAGCTTACCGTCGCGATGGAGCATTCCTTAGTGCCGCCTCCCGGTCGCAAAATTGGACCCATCATTCTTGATCGAGTTGGTCGATTCATTTGGTCCATGAACATTTTAAGCCAGGACGAACGATCTAGTGTGGCACTAGGCATTGGGATTGCGTTATTTCCAGCCATTTGTTGTAACAGTATTATTGATAATAAGCGTGTTCTACACTACGAAAGAAGAATAAAATAATAAGCATGCATCGTTTTTATTTTAAGTCTAATGAACTAATGTCATAACGCGAAGACTCAAAAACATTTATACAATTGACCTCCCTCAAGAATTATATAAATGACCCCAAGACTCAATTCTCTGTAAATTGATAAGCTAACCTGTTAGCTAATTCTACCGTTAGAATTCTTGGTCGATAAATTTCTGTAAATACTATCTTTAGTCCATCATAATCACGAGAAACTCTTCGGACTACAATGTTGAGGTAAACTAAGTCAACACAACTACTTACCCAACGTAGAAGGGGTCATGTTAGGCCTACCGACGAAGAAGGGATTCATAGATGTTTGCCCTTATAAAGACTAATCTCAATTTCCGTTTTAGAGGAAGATCCCATCAACTTTTTAATTCATTTTAAGTGAACTATAATCTAGCATGCGATAATGATTTAAACTAAGGTGATGGCTTAAAGACTGTGACATCTGCATGTCCATGAAAACTAACATACAACCTATATGAGTTAATTTTCATGCATTTTAGTAGTAGGTGGTTTGGTTTTAGGCGGAATATGATGCAATTACTAGCATGTGAATGAAAAGCAATAAAATGAAAAACGTAAAAAAAACAGTAAAAGTCCTAGTGTGGCCTATCCTATCAAAATGAACAATAAATACAAGTTTGGAATCCATTCTTGGACCCGAGAAGCTTGTCTTGATGTTCCATCTTGTTCCATGTAGCGGGAGTGAGCTTGAATCTTCATCTTTAGTCTTCTTTGAAATTACAATAAATAAAATTACATAATTAACCTATTAATTACATTCTAATTTCAAAACCCAAAACTAAAATAAGGAGATTCGAGATCTCATAATTACATAAAAATCATGTTTCCTTCATTACGAAAACATAATTGACTAAGGCCACACTAAGTATTACAAATTACAACCGATTGCAAAATTAAATACGTAAATAAAATTCATTCATTCGATTCATTCAACATAACTAAAAGCATCAACTAAAATAAATTAAACATACATAATACAATACATTAATTATGTTGATTAATTTATCCAAACCACCTAATTAAATTAAATTAAGTGACAATTCCGCAATTTAATAACATTAATTTCATTTCAATCCATATTAAACTTGTAATATGAATTCTATCCGTCTAAATTTTAAACCGCTTTAAAATAACTCGGTATCTTTAAATTGTGAACCGATTCACAATAACTAATTGGCCAAAAATAAAAAAAAATAAAAACCAATTAAAATTGGTTCGGCTGAAAAAAAATAAACAAATTTTTTTTTTTTTTTTTTATTTTTAACAGCTATTACACGGCTGATCATAAAAAAAGAACAGCCCCTTCCCCTTTTTTTTATTCGACAATTAAGAAAAGGAAAAAAAACTTTCCATAATTTTTTTCGGAAAAAAAACTTTCCTTCTTTTCTTTTTTTTCTGATTCGGTAATTGAGAAAAAAAATAACCTAAAAACGTTTTTTTTTCACGGCATACCTCAAAAAAATTGAGCCGTCAAAATTATTTTCCTTTTGCGGCAAAAAGCCCTAATACAAAAATTGATGAAAAACAAAGTTTATAGTTGCTAATAGAACATGGTTTAGCAAATGAATTAACAATCATGATTAATCTTATATGCTAAAACTATATAGCAAAAACAAGTTCTTGTATCAATGACATGATGATACTATATCTATTCTAACTTAATCTGCATTAAATCAAAATTTCCCAATAATTCATATGATAATTTTAACCGATTAAAACAATGATATGATCAAAAGAAATTGAATATAAATCATCAAACAAAAGGAAAAACGAAATAAAAAAAACAGGCCGAAAGAAAAAAAAGGTCTCGGCTAAAAAAAATTTTCAACCGAAAAAAAAAACAACGAAACCCTAATTTATTTTCTCGAAAATTAGGTTATAGTTTACATACAAAATTTATGAAAATCATCAAAATTAAAATCGTGGCCTATTGCTCTGATACCACTTGTGGGAAATAAATCTGTATACTTCCCTTAAACTAGAAGGATTATAACGATTTAATAAAGATGATCTAAGGTCATAAAATAAAATACATAAACATAAGTAAAAAGATCTAGAATTAACCTTCGGTCCTAGCAAATATGGCCTAAGAACAATATCAAAATTGATATTCGCCTATTAGTTGCACCCAAGACGATCTGAGATATGCCCTTTGATTATGTTAGAAATCAATCTAAAATTTTCTGTAAAATTTAATTGTCTTTGTGTTCTTGTGATGAGAAAGAAGAGGCTAGGTCAAGAAAAAACATTAGGGTAGAAATAATTCTCTACCTTTCTTTTTATACAGACCGAAACTTGGAGTCAATTAGGAAAAGAAAAACTTTCCCTAATTTCGGCCAAGTGAACCGAAATAAGGAGTATTTTTTTCCTTATTTTGGTCTTTCCAAAAATATATAAAGTGTGTTAAATTGTCATCTAGTGAGGATCGAACCCATGACCTCTTGGCTTGTGTACCCTCACTATTACCACTATGACACATTCAACTTGTTGATATTAAATACAACTGATTATATTTAACTACGAATTAACAGATTAATTCGTCCAAACTAACGTTATATATATTTAATTTAAATATAACTTATTATATTTAATTTACGAATTGACAGTTAATTCGTCTCAACTTAATATTATTTAATTTTCATTAAATAATTATCTCATCAACACATTGACTAACTTTTTAGTCATTTTGGGCATCAATGTAATTATATTTCTATAACCACATTTCTCAAACACGTCCTATAGGTGTGACCTTTAGGGACCAGTTGATCACCGCCATCTGTATGATAATAACGTCAAACTTTCTAGCAAGCCAACCGTTATTAGGTAAACGTTAATCAACTGAATAAATATACGAAGTATACCCTTGTGAAACTGTAAGAGATTTACAAATGTTATCACACTAATTTGTGGAGGACACCAGCTCCAACAGTTAACCCACCTAAGGATGTGCTTAACATAAGCACTAAGAGCAAGGGGAAGTTCAAAAAGAATGGGAAGAAGGGTATGAAGCAAGCTCCCACTTTCACCAAGGCTAAGACATTTGAAGCTAGCACTTCCAAGGCCAAGAAGGGTCCTCTTGACAAATGCCATTATTGTAATGGTGTTGGGACATTGGAAAAAGAATTGTTCCAAGTATCTTGGTGACATCAAAGCTGGAAAGATCACTCCAGTAGGTAAATGACTATCCTTTCTTTTATGTTTCTAATTCAACTATGGTATTGTGATACAAAGTTGTGATAATGTATCCCCTTTTTATTGTAAATAGGGCCTCCTCCAAAAAAGGACAAGGGAAAGGAAAAGCAAGCTTGAGAAATCATGAAGGAGCTAAGAGTAGCTACCAACAAAGCTTGGCTTTTATTATTGTCTTTATTTTAATGTTATGGTTTTTTAGAACTATTTTGATTTCCGTGTTCGACATGGAAATAGTTGATCCTTTCTAAACAATTGTTGTATTTTGGATTATGGTGGCTTGGTTTGCAACCCAAGTCACCTGTTTTATCGTATTTTCTTTGTTCTAAAAAATCGTCTTTATATGCTTGTACATAGAAACATATGATCATCCACTTAAAGTGATCTAATAGACTATTATAATGATGGGATTCATTATATGTCCACAAGCTTAATGCTTGTGTATGATCAATTATAAAGTGATGTTGAGTTGATGAACTCTCTTAAAGGAATGTCAATCACCAAGTACACTTATCAAATCTAAAACAATTAGTCAACCTATGAGATAGTCCTCCTTATACTTCAAAAATCATTATTTGTGTCTCATAAGCTATCTTTGAATCTCTAGTGTATTTATTCTAAAGATAGAGTGGGAGAAAAATGAAGACACAAAGAACACAAAGCAAATTTGTATACTCGAGTAAATGAGATCTACGCAAAAGGGAATGATTTGTATACCTATATAGATAGTGTACACGAATAGATGAGATCTATGGTCTCGAATAGATGTAATCTACATGACAAAAGAGACCAACTGAATTAATCAAAAGAATATGTTCTCAAGATTACTACACGAGGAGACCAAAAGGAAGTTTTGGAAGAAAATGACTAATGAAAAGACTTATCAAAGAGATTTGGCTAGTTTATGAACAACATTTGACCAAGAGTTTCAATATTGATATTTACTTAAGAGCCTAAATAAAACAAAGTTGCACCCTTGAAAGTAAATGAGATTTATGACTAAAAGTTGCAAAGAAAGATATGCCGATATCTACAAGAGCTAATTTAAGTGTTAACCATGCTAGTGTCATTACTTAACCTCATTATGAAAATGAAATGGTTAAACCTCCTTCCGAAAAGGGTATTTTGAGAAGGACGTGTATTAAATGAAATTCGCATTTAAATGATGATATTGCTACGCATCATTATTAAAATGAATGAGTTAGAGATCAAAATCTCTTTCCATAAGTTTAAGACTGAAACCATTTGAAAATAGGTATTTTGAAAGGATATGTTGGGAACATATATGTTTTAATCTTAATAACTTGGCAAATCAAATTGTATTTCAATTCTTGAAATGTTTTGATTAAGTAGTCAATTGCGAAACATGTGGAATCAAGTGGGAGTTGGAAATTATCATGTGAAGACATGGAATTTAGTGGGAGAAATCATCTTGTAAAAATTTATAACTCATTACTCATTGAGAATGACGAGCTAATACTATCTTTCACAAAGAAGTATTTGAGTTTTCAATTCTGGATGAAAATGGACTATGATGAATCCAATCACATCATAAGATGTTGGATAAGTATTGAGATATACACATCGAATCAACGAGAAACGTAGGTTATTCATGTCAATGAAAATGGAATTGCCATTAGCAGTCATGGTCATTCATTGAACCTAAGAATTGTTGATCACATGATTTTAAATTACTAATGTTTCCGCCATTAGAATAATCATGCACATGTCCAATAATGCATCATATGCATAAGAGCATGATGAATCATTGGCAAGCTATAGAAGAATCGTCATGAATTCTCGAGGAGAACTAATGAGCGATTCCTGTGATGGACAAAACACTCTGTTATGTGACAAGAGGTTGCACATATTGAAGTTCGATCACACGTAAGGATTTATGAAAATCCTAAGCTATTCAAGCTAAAAGGAGAAATAAGAAGCTTGGAAAGATACTTAGTTAAAGTAAGAAGTTACTCAAAACTAATATTTTCTAATATGCTAGGACTTATGAGAAGTGCTAGGCTAATCATCTTGACAATTGTTGCAAGACCCTGCAAAACGTATACCTAGTGCATTGCGAAATGGTAGAACACTTGATCAGTGCAAGTTATATCATCCAACACAAATTCGTTGGTTATGTGATAAACAACAAGAAAGTTCTTTCAAGATAAAGAACCCAAACCAAGGTTGGGAACCTATATGTGTACTTGGTAAGGTTCATGCTATGAGAGATAACATGAATATAAAGGATAATGCAATAAAAGAAGTTTGAACACATGGACACATGGTATGTTAAACTTCTATTGCAATCGACTAGTATTTACACACTTAGGAAATACATCACAAGGTTGTAATATGGTATTGACTACCCGAATATGATGTCCACATTTGTCGCTTGAGTTATTATTAACTCACCTTATAATTTATTACATCCAAACGGGTTGTAGAGACAATTGAACCCCGTTAAAGTGAACACGGATTAGCATTTTATTCGCCCATAGTTACTTACATGAGGTGACGTCTCGAAGTGACTAGAGTGTGATGCGATTGATGGCAAGTTCAAATGCCATAAAGTCATGTGAGATGACTAGTCGATCACATAGGCAGACTGTTAGGGTCACTTTGTCGGGCCTTATGACCGCTTATAGAGTTTTGGCAAATTTAAATAGCCTGGTCGTAGCGAGAGCTACTATAGTATTCTAACGAGTCGATTCTTTTGACTAAAGACTATTCGCCTAAGATGGCATAGTTTCAGATTAACTTTGATTTGTGTTACTACGACCTTCGTAAATGGGGTCAAATGGGCATATTTTGGGTTATGATGGCTGTTGCCCTTCGAAGTGAATAAGTGCAATAGGAATTGTCCACCCCTAGTCAGGGTTATAACAATATCTCAAGGCCACTCGAGGAGTAATGAACTGGAAATGCGTGGCCACGCTCGGATGATATCTATGGTAGATGAATCCGGTCAATCAGTTATTCTCCAGATCGAGGAAACCACTCTCGATATGATCACTTGCAAGTACGACCTGAAAGACAACTTGCATTGAGTGGGAGACCGTAATAGGACAAGAGAATTGGTGACGCACAATTGTCAAGGACAAGTGGGAGATTGTTGGAATATGTGTCCTCCGACAATAATGCGATCACAACTGTCGATCATGATGATCACATGTTTAAGTCTCATTTTAAGAATACATGTGGGAAGTAATATTTTACTGTCAACTGGTCCACACATATCGGTAATGATTGGCTGACTAGAGTTTGACATTACTGTCATGCGACGGTGGTGATCAGTTGATCCCCTTAGGTCATACCTAAAGGGTAACACTCTTAATTGATTATTTAATTGATCATATGACGATACGGGTTAATTAAATTACTTAAAATTGACGGACGATTTTGGAAGTAATATTTACGTATCTCATTATAATTTGATTAAATAAGATACGGTATAAGTGATCGAATTGTTTTATTACTTAGATGAAATTATTGTTTACGGAAACAATTAAATTTGAAAGAATAATTTATTATAAATACAAGATGTTGTGATTTATAATTGGTAAATCATTTTGGTACGAGTAATTATGAATTATTAAGTCGATTTTGTACATGACGTATTTTTATTAATACGTTGATTTTTAATATGTTAAAAATGCATAACAATTTTACATGACTTGTGACATGTGACAAATTGACAAAGATAAAATGGAATCCATTTTATCTTAAATGGGCCGAAATAGAGGGTGTATTAGGCTAAATATTGTGTTGATTAATTTTAAGCGGAAAGCATAATCATTTACCTAATTGCTAGCCATGCATACCTAGTTACTCTTGTGAAGAGCACCTTGATCATCCATTGGCCCCTTTACCCTCCCCCTACCTGGTTTTCCTAGTGAAAAGGCCAAAGGATTTTTACCTAATATACACTACATGCATTCTAGTGTATATTCATTCATATTTTTACACATCAAAACAAAAGAGTTTTAGAGAGGTAAATTACTCCAATATTCCTCCCTCTTGACCGAAATTCCAAGAGGACAAAACATTAGTTTTGGGTCAATTTTTAGTTAAATTAATATTGTTCTAGTATTAATAATATTAATTTTTAAGAGGTTATCTTGGGTATAATTCCTTGGGAGGGATTCTAAGCTTAAATCCTTTGTTCATCCAATATTAGGAAGCTCAAGAACAAGTGAGTAGGAGAACTCATTTGTGCCCAAATATCCGATTTCTCAATGTAAGGAAAACGATTTCTTCTTTATCTTTATTTATGTTTGCATGCATAAGATCTAAATTAATTTTATGACTAAATTAATTAAAACATATATGAATATGTTGAGTATAATGAGATATAGATTTCTAACAGTAGTGTGTAGGAGTGAATTTCTTATTTTTTTTATCAATCTTACATCACATGCAAAATCATTATAAGATAACTTATGGAAGAATATAAATTAAGGTGAAATGATTATGTTCCTAATCATCCACAACTCTATTTTACACGGTCCACTTGCCCATTTACGGGTCCATGTTGGTTCTTATATTTGTCGCACAAATACGTGTAATTTTATTTTAAACATCGTTTCATGTTTAAATACTTCCTTAATTAATTCGTCCAAATCACGCCATAAATATACGTGTACCACTACACATATTATTTACGTACTAACATTAATCACATTAATCAATTAGTACAATTTTAGTGAATTAACAATTAATTAACTAAAACCCGTCTCATAAAATTTATTATTTAATTATCGCGTAATTAAATAATAACTACCGCTCCTCGAGTTCGCAACTCAAAATCTCTCTAAAAATAATCGACTAACCGTTTAGTCTATAAATCAAGGGACTAAATAAATTGTATCTCATACAATTAATTCGTTGTCTATTGAGGTTCGTTCCTTTAGGTGTGACCGAAAGGGGTCAGTGGATCACCGCCGTCTCACGAGAATAACGTCAAACTGTAGTCAGCCAACCGTTATCGATTTACGTTAATCAACTGACGAGGATCAAATAATTAAATATCTGATGATATTCCTTTAATGAGATTTATTATGTAAACGCACTATTGTGGAGGACACTAACTCCAACAATTTCTCACTTGTCCGACACAAGGTGTGCACTACCAATTCTCTTGTCCGTTTTAATCTCCCACTCAATGCAAGGTGTCTTTCAGGTCGCACTTGCACACGAACATATCGCGAGTGGTTTTCTCGATCGGGAGTATTACTACCTGACCGGAAAAATCTCTCACAGATTACTTCCGAGCGTGGCCACGCATTTATAGTCATTAACTACTCGAGTGGCCTTGAGATATAGTTTACCCAACGTGGGTGGAAAATTTTTGTATGCCCTATCTATCCTATTGCACAATACATATCACCATGACCTAGTAAATTCCCTTTTGGCCTCCTTTCACGGCACGACCTAGGACAAAAACCAAAGTCACTCGAAAACTGCACTTGCTCAGACAATAGTCTCCAGTCAAAAGAATCGACTCCTTAGAACATCTTAGAGATCCCCGCCACGACCAGGCGTCTATAATAGAACTTAGGGACTCTCTAAATGGTCATTGTCCGGCAAAGTGTCATACACTCTGCCTATGTAATAGACCAGTCATCACGTATGACCTTATGGTGTTGAACAACCATCAATCGACTTACAATCTAATCACTCCGAGACGTCACCTCATTAAGTGACTAGGGACAAAATACAATGTTCATCTTATTCACTTGAATAGTGTTCAACATTGTCTCCACAACTTATTGATGCGTGTCATTTATATGATGTTTTACATCCCATTTTACACGCATTTCAGAGCTCATTCTTGTAGTTTATGCTACATTTCTCCCTATTTCCGTCTACTTCCGTATTTTGTACATTATTGCAAAAATGTGAAGAATTTAACGGGAAATCAAGCCAAATCCGTCCCCGAGTAATCTGCATTGCAAATGACGTAAAGGAATCACTTAAGGAACGAGCTTGGTGCGCAATCCAAGGCCCAAAAGACAAGTCCACGAGTTTTAAGAAGTCAAGTAGCAGCTCCATTAGTCGATCGACCACCACCCTCAGTCGACCGACCAATGTTCGGGTTCGAAGCTCTTGTTTCTTTGAGGAGCGATCGATCGACCAGCCTTATCAGTCGATCGACCAGATTGCTATTCCAGACGAGAATTAGAAGATCGAGAAAGCGCAACCCCATGATGCTAGGTTTAGGAAGTAAGATGTTACGTTATTTGCTATATAACGTAACATAAAACATTCAGTTTATCATCCAAGTTTTTATCAAAATTTCATACAGTAACTTTCAGTCTTGGTTTATTCGAGCAATTAGGGTTTAGAACATCGTTTTTAGCATTGGAATTCTGTTCTTGTTCTTAATCCTTCCTCTGAAACCTCGGTATTCCCTCTGTCCTAATTTCAGTTTATCGTTTTACTTTCGTCATTAGTATAGATTTGCTAGTTAGTATCCCAAAAGCTAATTATCGTATTATCGCTATTTGTTATCTATTTTAATCATGAATTCAGTACCTTATTGCCCTAGTATTATTGTTGTTATCACTTTCATCATGAGTAGCTAAATAGTTAGTGCTAGGATGTAGGCGATTTATGGCATAGGCGGCAATAGATTTTACACGGACTGTCTCGCGTGTTGGTCGATCG
Organism: Silene latifolia; assembly: GCF_048544455.1. Taxonomy (NCBI): domain Eukaryota; kingdom Viridiplantae; phylum Streptophyta; class Magnoliopsida; order Caryophyllales; family Caryophyllaceae; genus Silene; species Silene latifolia. Next base: position 30,108,588 of record NC_133532.1, read on the forward strand.
ACTGACCTCGTAGGGTTTTATTTTCGTTTTAATTGAATTTAATCTTGTATTTAACGAATCGAATGCATGCGACCAGTTAGATACCTATTTTGTGACCGACCCATTAGATCGAAAGATAGGGAAAGTTATTTGACCATCAATTAAATCGACTAAACTGTGCTAAGATCGAAAGATAGGTATAGTTTAGACCGTTAGTCACTTTTCAGGACGAAAGTTAGTATTAGTGATATTAGGGACCTATAGCGAGATCGAAAGATGCTATTTGTTAAGAGTGGACCGAGAGGACCTCTTTATCTCCCGCCTTACCTGTGTTTGATTCAGACCGACTTAGTTTGCTGCCGCCGAAGCTATAATGAACCGACCATCCTAGTACCCTTCTTTTATTTGTTTAAATCGTTTATTTAGTTTATTATCTTTATTCACTTTTAAGTTGTAGACCAATTCGATTCAACCCCCACAATAGTTACCTCAGACTGAACTTAAATCAACTAAAATTTACATCTGCCTCCTTGTGGTTCGAACCTGTTACCACTAGCCTAGGTTAGTCTTAATAGGAATTATAAATTTTATCTTTGATACTCACAACGACGGGTATCAAATTTTGGCGCCGTTGCTGGGGAGGCAATAGTCCTAATTTTAGTTGTTTTTATTTTTAGTCTTTCTCAGTTTAAGGGACATCCGTTCCTTAAACTTTTCTTATATTCTTTTTGTAGTTTCTTCTTATGCGCAGGTCACAGGGTGGAGAATTAGTACCGTTGAACCCTGAGCTTGAAAGATCCTTGCGCGAGTTGAGACGAACACAAAGAGTATTACCGACAGAGGAAGAGCTGAGTACTCTGTCGAGCTATTACAAGAACGATCTGTTCGAAGATAATCCACCATCTTCGCCCGTTTCCACTTCTTCAGCCGAGACAGTTACTTCTCCGGGAATTTCAGACATGGCCGAGGAAGCAAGTATAGCTAGTTATTCTGAGCCGACAGCCGAAAACTTATATAAGGGGTTCGAGTTACCAGGAGATGCCAGGAAGTTCGAACTAAAGCCTGCCTACATTACTATGGTCGAGAGAAATCGTTGGGAGCGCAAATGAAGATGCGGACTAAGCATATGGAGACCTTTATTGACTACTGCTGTTCCATACCCCCACCAGCTGGCGTGACCCAAGACCAGATCAAGGAGACCATGTTCATCTTCTCCCTTCGTGATGCTGCAAGGGAGTGGTATAAAGATTTGGACCGAGCCATTCAGGGGATCACTGATTGGAATACATTGGCATTAGCATTCTACAAGAAGTACTTTTCTGCTTCAAGGACGATTGCGATTAGAGCTCAAATCACGGGCTTTAAACAAGGGCCAGATGAGAATTTCGACGAGGCATGGGTCCGATTCAAGAAGTGGTGCGAACCATACCGCACCATGGGTTCGAAAAGTGGAGCTTGTGCAATCATTTCTACAATGGGTTGTACGACGATCAGAGGGCCATTTTGGATGCTGCAGCCAATGGAAGATTCGCTGAAAATTTGGGAGCAACCAAGGGGTGGAAGATCATTGACGATCTAGCTACCCACAAGGCCGAGTATTGGAATTCTAGAGGGAACCAGAGGAGAGCTGCTGAATCCTCCTCTGTCGCTGCGCTTGAGGCTCTCACTGCGAGATTTGACAAGTATGAGCTAGGAGGAGCCTCTAAAGGGGGGATGTACCAAGTCAATGCTGTGTCAGACGGTCCCTTCGTCTGTGAAAGGTGTGGAGGTGAGGGCCATGTCTCGAAAAACTGCCCTAGTCCCTTTGAATCTTGTGCTGCCTTTCAACACTATAGGCAGACCAACACCTACTACGAGCCAACCCACCCAAACTTGAGTTGGAGGAGCCAAAATGTCCTAAATCCAACTCAAGCTCCGCCGCAGCAGCAACCCTATGTGCCTCCTCATCAAAAGCAACATCAATATCAGAAACCTCCTTATGTGCCGCAGTAGCAACAATCACAGAATTCTGAATTCTCCGAGCTGAAGAACTTGTTGTTGAAGGAGTCCCAAGCAAGAGAGGCCGGGATGAAGCTACTAGAGAGCCAAATTGCTCAATTGGCTAGCAAAAATAACACTCGAGCTCCCGGACACTTACCTACTCAACCGGAACAAAAGGAGACCCTAAATGCCATCACTTTGAGGAGCGGGTCCAGCCTTGATGGTCCTGCCATGGTTGAGGACGCTGTTGGAAAAGATGAGCCGGAAACAAGTCAAGAGAAAGCTTCAACGAACAAATCAAAGAAAAAGACGTTTGTCAGGTATTTCAGTCGATCGACTGATATACCTAGTCGATCGACTGAAGCACGGGTTCTGAGCTTAAGGAATCGACATCTCGATCGATCGATCAAAGACGATGGTCGATCGACCGAGATCGCTGCGATCGATGTCTTGAAGAATTTCGTCCTTTGATGCCAAATAATCTGCGAGACCACTTGTTTCGGGGTACCACGGTCCCGAAGACATTAGGGCAAGACCCGAGTCTTGATGGGTCGATCCGGTCCCAAGTTCGATCCGATGACGGTTAATGGTTCTCATTTGAGACGGTCCGAGGAGGGGTCTAGCTTCAACAAAGAGAAGGTGACGGACTTTCAGCCTAAGTCCAAGGATGCCGGCGCGCGTGAATTGGAGGAGAGGGCTAAGGTACTCCTTACGACCCCATATCCAGGAGAGACTCGTGCCGACGAAGGAACATGTATCTTTCGAGTAAGTTTGAGAAAGTTATCCGTAGTCCGAATGTATAAGTCCCCTTCCTTGAGTTAGTTAACCAAGTGCCCGCTTATACTAAATTTATGAAACAACTGTTGTCCAAAAAGCGGTCACTTGAAACGAGTGCACACTTTGTCGCACTTACTAAGGAGTCTTGCTCCTATCATCTCTCACTCTGCGCCCCATAAGTTAGAGGATCGGGTAGCTTTTTCTGTTCCTTGCAAAATAGGTACCTTCTCAATTGAGAAGGCATTGTGTGATTTAGGGGCCAGTATAAGTGTCATGCCTTTGAGTCTAGCTAGGAAGCTTAAGTTGACCCGGTTTGCTATCACGGACATGATGGTTCGGATGGCCGACCGATCTGCGGTCGAGCCTATAGGAGTCCTAGAGGACATACCCGTCCAAATAGGGAAGTTTTTCTTCCTGTTGACTTTGTTGTCCTTGACATGCCTGAGGATGCCCATATACCGATCATCCTAGGAAGGCAAGTTTTCGCACTGCTTTTTGGTGCGATTATTGACGTAGGCTCTGGAACTTTGACCTTTAAAGTTGGGAAACATTCTATCATTTTTGCCCAACCTGCTAAAAAGAAGGATCCCATGTGGCATGTTACTTGTAATACGGTCTACGAAAAGAAATCGTACTTTGTGCTTCCCTGAATTGCTGTCCCTATTACTCTGCTTGTGTTAACCCCTCCGCCCCAGATTGGGAGCAAGAAGGAGGAAGAATCTGTTGTTTTAGATAATGCAGGAGCTGGTTTGGGGAAGGAAGTGCTACAAGTTGTGCCAGCTGTAAAGAAGCCGATCATTCAAAGAGGAGGCCTTGGATGCCTAAGCTATGAGACTGATGAGGAAGTGGAAGATGAGCCAACCAAGGTGAGATGGTCTGACTTGGATTCCGTTGAACCCAAAGATATCCTTGATTGGGGAGCTGACAAAGTTGATCCGTTGAGCTCTCCGACTGTCGAAGCTAAGAAGGGTGAAACCGACGAGATGAGCACCATTGAGGCTACCTCTAGTAGCCAGAAGCCGACGAAGTGGGCCATACCGTGGTCCTTCTTGATCAACTATTAGTTGATCGGGCTCATTAATAACTTCACTTTATTTGCTTTGTTAAGACAATTTTATTGCTTTTTGTGTGCGCGAAAACTTCGCTTTTATTTTATTTGCTTAGGATTTTTAAGTACTCTAGACTTTATTCTGGGTTTTGCGCAATCTTGGGCGCGTTTTATTGTGTAATTGCAGGTTTTTAGACCTCGTTAGCTCAAATTATTGAGCTAACACGAAGAAATAAGACGTTGCAGCAGTGTTTTCAGTCGATCGACTGGTCTTTATGGTCGATCGGCGATTTGCGGGTTTGGGAGCTACTGTTCACGCCCACCTGGTCGATCGATCGATATCGGTGGTCGATCGACCACCTGTTTCGCTATATTCGTTCACGACCTCTCCCCTGCTGTGTTTGGTCGATATGCGGACCTAAGGGAGTTTTCTACTCCGCTTTATTTTCCGTCATATTACTTCTTTCTTCAAGTTCTCTTATTTGTGCACAATTTTACCGGTTCAAAATTGTTTTCTCAGTCTTATGCGTGGTGTTTTATGTCTTTCAGGCACTCTTGTTAGTAGCACTGCTAGCTACTGAAACCTCCTAGCTCACGCTGGTTTGGGGAGGTTTCCTCTGCTGCGCTTAAAGTCTTGTGAGTTCCATATCTTTCCTTTGTGTCTTGCTTATTTATTTTCTCGCAAATTCCCATTTCTCTTTTCTTCACTACATGATTTTGCACAATGGGGACATTGTGCGATTTGGTTTGGGGAAGGGTTTTGCGTCGCATATCATTTGCTTGCATTCACGTTTAATTTTGTTTTGCATTGTTTTATTTCATTTCTCTTATATATAGCATTGTTTTATTTCAATTCTCTTATATATACAAAATTCAAAAAAAATTGAAAAATTTCAAAAAATTTCCATAAAATGCACGTTTATTTTAGCATATAGGTCGAGTCGGAACGGTAGTATTTCTATGATGATTTTGCATTTGCACTGTTTCGCCTGAGCCTTGCTAGATTAACATGTTATTAGTAGAATCGTAAATGCATATCTACGAGTTTTCGTTAAATTATTTGCTGAACTTGAGACTTGACTTTGATTTTTGGCAAACTACATCATATCTCTGAGAATTAGAGCCTATAACTGGTGACATTCATGACCGGTTTATTTAGGAATGTGAGTAATACTCCTTATGAGACATGTTTCCTTAATTTGCATGAATATGAATTTGATCTACTTAATACCTGTATGCATTCGGTCTGTGGTTTGTTGACACATGTGGTAGAGGTTTCCTTTTCTCATTTTACCCATAAGCTTCACACTGCCAAAAATAGCCTTTTTGTCCCATTACTACATCCTACATTTAGCCTGTCCCTTGTCAAGCTAGTAGTCTGTGTTTTTGGGGTTGTTACTCGTTTTTGGTGGCATTTGCTCTGTTGAGATGATGATTGGAAAATGAAAAAAGGAAAGAAAGAAACAAAAGAAAGAAAAAAAAATGAAAAAAAATGATTCGAAAAAGAGATGAAAAAAGAGGTTCTGTACTGTTCAAAAGGGTCGATCGACTGCCAAATATGGTCGATCGACTGAGATTCGAGGAAGAAGTCAATTCGCATAATTTAATCCTTATCTTTTGGCGATTTTTGCTCCCATGTTTCATTTGTATCCTATGGGGAGTTTATTGATTTGATAGTTTGGAGATTGTGAGTTTTGTGCTTGCTATAGCACTGTTTCGTTTGATTACGAGAAAGAAGTTGGATGTTGCCACTTGGTTCCGTTTTGGTACTAGCTTGATCACCTATGCCTCCACTTTACCATAAAATGTTTTGCCTCTTCTTACCCATAAATCACATATCCCATATATACCTCGGCATGTGTCATTGGTCATCTGTTTGGTTGGAATGCGTATGTACGGTTGTAGAGGTCATTTTCATATTTTATTGCTGGCATGTTTTCATAGGTCGTAGTTAGGTGAGAGTCACTACAAAATGAATTCCTTCTATCCTCTTATATATATCACCTGTGCTTATTGAGTGATTTGAGCGATCCACGAGAGTCCAATTTGATAAGTCTCTACAGTTGACGGCTCAGCAGTCTTTAACGACTACATAACTCGTTTGCATGATTCACATTACTAATTGATTGTTGGTTGTGCATTAAATTGGTTTAGGCTTAACAGTTTGCATTTCGCTCTGAGATTGAACTCGTTCCATTAGGTCATTAGATCGAGTCTAGTTCTTGCTTGGGGACAAGCAAGGGTTTGGTTTGGGGAAGTTTGATGCGTGTCATTTATATGATGTTTTACATCCCATTTTACACGCATTTCAGAGCTCATTCTTGTAGTTTATGCGACATTTCTCCCTATTTCCGTCTACTTCCGTATTTTGTACATTATTGCAGAAATGTGAAGAATTTAACGGGAAATCAAGCCAAATCCATCCCCGAGTAATCTGCATTGCAAATGACGTAAAGGAATCACTTAAGGAACGAGCTTGGTGCGCAATCCAAGGCCCAAAAGACAAGTCCACGAGTTTTAAGAAGTCAAGTAGCAGCTCCATTAGTCGATCGACCACCACCCTCAGTCGATCGACCAATGTTCGGGTTCCAGAAGCTACTGTTTTTTTGAGGAGCGATCGATCGACATTGACCTTATCGTCGATCGACCAGATTGCTATTCCAGACGAGAATTAGAAGACCGAGAAAGCGCAAGCCCATGATGCTAGGTTTAGGAAGTAAGATGTTACGTTATTTGCTATATAACGTAACATAAAACATTCAGTTTATCATCAAAGTTTTTATCAAAATTTCATACAGTAACTTTCAGTCTTGGTTTATTCGAGTAATTAGGGTTTGGAACATCGTTTTTAGCATTGGAATTCTGTTCTTGTTCTTAATCCTTCCTCTGAAACCTCGGTATTCCCTCTGTCCTAATTTCAGTTTATCGTTTTACTTTCGTCATTAGTATAGATTTGCTAGTTAGTATCCCAAAAGCCAATTATCGTATTATCGCTATTTGTTATCTATTTTAATCATGAATTCAGTACCTTATTGCCCTAGTATTATTGTTGTTATCACTTTCATCATGAGTAGCTAAATAGTTAGTTCTAGGATGTAGGCGATTTATGGCATAGGCGGCAATAAATTTTACACGGACTGTCTCGCGTGTTGGTCGATTGACTGACATTGTCAGTCGATCGACTGACCTCGTAGGGTTTTATTTTCATTTTAATTGAATTTAATCTTGTATTTAACGAATCGAATGCATGCGATTAGTTAGATACCTATTTTGTGACCGACCCATTAGATCGAAAGATAGGGAAAGTTATTTGACCATCAATTAAATCGACTAAACTGTGCTAAGATCGAAAGATAGGTATAGTTTAGACCGTTAGTCACTTTTCAGGACGAAAGTTAGTATTAGTGATATTAGGGACCTATAGCGAGATCGAAAGATGCTATTTGTTAAGAGTGGACCGAGAGGACCTCTTTATCTCCCGCCTTACCTGTGTTTGATTCAGACCGACTTAGTTTGCTGCCGCCGAAGCTATAATGAACCGACCATCCTAGTACCCTTCTTTTATTTGTTTAAATCGTTTATTTAGTTTATTATCTTTATTCACTTTTAAGTTGTAGACCAATTCGATTCAACCCCCACAATAGTTACCTCAGACTGAACTTAAATCAACTAAAATTTACATCTGCCTCCTTGTGGTTCGACCCTGTTACCACTAGCCTAGGTTAGTCTTAATAGGAATTATAAATTTTATCTTTGATACTCACAACGACGGGTATCACTTATTCAGATAAACAAGGTATTTAAAATTTAGTCACACTAAATAAAAGATTCATAAAAGAATGAATGCGTAAACAATGAATGTGATTATCATATATATAATAAGAGATACACTATCCAATTATTATATATCCATAATCTAAAGAAAATCTGGTACTCGTCTCAATCCCATTGTGACGACATGACCATCATGCTTAGCCTTTGATAAAGGCTTGGTTAAAGGATCAGCAATATTATCATCTGTCCCAACCTTACAAATGTCAATTTCCTTCCTTTCCACATAATCTCTAATTATATGGTATTTCCTTTCAATGTGTCTAGATTTGTTACTAGACTTCGGCTCTTTGTCTTGAAAAATTGCTCCACTCTTATCAGAATATAGAGTGATAGGATCTTTGGCGGAATGGACTACTTCTAGTCCCTCCATGAATTGCCTAATCCAAACAGCTTCCTTTGCAGCATCAGACATTGCAAGGTACTCAGCCTCTGTTGTAGAATCCGCAGTAATGCTTTGCTTGAAGCTTTTCCAGCAAACAGTTCCTCCATTTAGCATAAATACATAGCCGGATTGGGATTTCATGTCATCCCGATCGGTTTGGAAACTTGCGTCCGTGTAACCTCTTACACGCAACTCAGTTTCTTCTCCAAACACTAAGAACGAATCCTTAGTCCTTCTCAAGTACTTAAGGATGTTCTTTATGGCTATCCAGTGACTCTCACCAGGCTTGGCTTGATAACGACTTGTCATGCTCAAGGCATACGCAACGTCGGGACGAGTGCAAATCATAGCATACATGATAGACCCAACAGCGGAAGCATAAGGGACGATCTTCATGTGTTCAATTTCCTTAGGGGTTGAGGGAGACTGTGACTTGCTCAAAGTAATCCCTTGGCCCATAGGTAGAAATCCTCTCTTGGAGTCTTTCATATTGAACCGGTCAAGAACTTTGTCAATATAAGCTTCTTGACTCAATGCTAGTATCCTTTTGGACCTATCCCTATAGATCTGGATACCCAAGATTCGTTGTGCCTCTCCCAACTCCTTCATTTGGAAGTGTTTCCCTAGCCACTCCTTAACAGAGGTGAGCGATGGAACATCATTCCCGATGAGCAATATGTCATCCACATATAGGACAAGGAATGCAACCTTACTCCCACTAAACTCACACTTCTAGTGAAACCGTATTGTTTAATAACATGATCAAAGCGATGATTCCAACTCCTAGATGCTTGCTTAAGACCATAGATGGACTTTTTAAGCTTACACACCTTCTTAGGGTTAGATGTATCCACAAAACCTTCAGGTTGTATCATGTACACCTCTTCTTCTAGAATCCCATTCAAGAAGGCGGTTTTGACATCTATTTGCCAAATCTCATAATCATGAAATGCGGCAACCGCTAAGATTATCCTAATGGACTGAAGCATAGCGACTGGAGCGAAGGTTTCGTCATAGTGTAAACCATGAACTTGGGTGAAACCATTTGCCACCAATCTAGCTTTGTAAACATCCACATATTTATCCACGCCGAGCTTAATTTTATATATCCATTTACACTGAAGGGGTCGCACTCCCTCAGGTAAATCCACCAAGTCCCATACTTGGTTCTCGTACATCGAATCCATTTCGGATCGTATGGCTTCTAGCCAAAGCGAAGAGTCGGGACTAGACATGGCCGACTTGTAGGTAGTGGGTTCATCACTTTCCAAAAGTAACCAAACACCATCCTCTTCGATGTTACCAAGGTAACGATCAGGTGGATTTGAAATCCTACTTGACTTTCTAGGAACAATTACCGTTTCAGAGGAAGAGGGAATGCTATCCTCCACGTTCTCCTCTACCTCATTCTCGGTTTGTGGCTCTCGAACTTCATCAAGTTCAAATTTTCTCCCACTCTGTCTCTTAGAAATAAACTCCTTTTCTAGGAAGACAGCATCACGAGCCACAAACACTTTGTTCTCGTTTTTATTACAGAAGTAATAGCCACGTGTTTCCCTTGGATATCCTATAAAAAGACATTTGTCAGACCTGGGTGCAAGCTTATTGTCAGACTTGATCTTAACGTACGCTTCGCAACCCCAAATACGTATGAATGACAAATGAGGGACTTTTCCTGTCCATATCTCATATGGAGTATTATCGGCCGCTTTAGTCGGGCTTCGATTTAGTGAAAATACTGCACACAAGAGGGCAAAACCCCAAAATGAACTAGGAAGCTCAGTTAGACTCATCATAGACCGAACCATATCTAGTAAAGTTCGGTTTCTCCTTTCGGCCACACCATTTAATTACGGCGTTCCAGGAGGAGTCCTTTGTGATACTATACCACAATCTTTTAGGTGTGAATCAAATTCAATATTTAAATACTCACCACCACAGTCGGACTGTAGGTTCTTAATCTTTTTATCCAATTGGTTCTCTACTTCATTTCGGAATTCTTTGAACTTGTCAAAGGCTTCACTCTTGTTGTTCATTAAGTAGACATACCCATATCTACTTAAGTCATCAGTAAAAGTAATGAAGTAGTGAAAACCTCCTATAGCGGTGATGGTTAATGGTCCACACACATCCGTATGTATGAGAGCCAAAACCTCACTAGCTCGTGTGTTAGTCATTTAGACTAAATAATAGTCATATTATGATATCAAAATTACATACTAATTTTATTTAGTCTAAATCTACACGCATGCATAAAAAGAGATGGTATAAAACCATCTTAAGACAAGAATTCCTTACATTGTTATAAGGCAAAAATTGGGCACAACTCAACGACTCCTTCCTAGATGTTGTTCTTGAGCTAATCCAACAAGGATGATCCTCCAACACCTTAATTACCAATGTAGGTAATCTCCTAAGGTGACACCCAAGACTAACCCAAAATACTACTAAAATACTAACTAGGTAAATGTAGTAGTAACCTTGTTTTTTTTTTTTTGTATATTTGATATTAGTTAATTTTATATGTGTTTTTGGATGAAAAAGATGAATAAAATAAGAAGGAAAAAATGGTCTTTTATGGAGGAGAAGCAACCGAAATTTTATAGCCTCAAAGACCAAGTTTTTCTTCAAATTTTTCCTCTTATGAAATGGGTGATTAGTTGGGTATTTATAGCCACGCAAATGTAAACAATTCACATACAAAAGATAGTGGGAAATGCCTACCTTTTCCACTCACAATGAGTGTATTAGTAGTGTATAAAAAATTTGTCCAAATGGTCCCCTCCGGGTCCATTTCGATTTTCGATATTTGCCCCACAAATGCTTATAAGTCTTATATTTAATTATCTGACATAATTAAATATTAATTTAGTTATTTAACAATTAAATAATACAAATTAACAACTAATGACTACTTAACTATTAAGTAATTATAAGACTATTTTATCAACATACAATGTGTCAATATTACCCATTTAGCTAATTTTACAACCTCTTTTAAAATTTAATAGCTAATTAATTCCACCTCAAAACATATACACATATCGTATAAACTTAATTAATTAACAATTAATTAATAAATTCTAATTATTTTTTATTTAAATATCACATAATTAAATAATAAATCTCCTTGTCCCGAGTTCGTAACCCGTCATTAAATAATACATTTACGTGACTAATTAAAAGTCAAATAATACAAGGAATTATTTATCTCGTATCTCATACAAACAATTAATTTATTCTATTTGGGCGTCATCCTATAGGTGTGACCTAAAGGGATCAGCTGATCACCGCCGTCACACGATAGTAATGTCAAACTCTAGTCAGCCAATCATTACCGATTAACGATGACCAGCTGACAAATAAATAAATAAATCCCTGATATTCCTTTTACGAGATTTATTCTGTAAACGCACTTATTGTGGAGGACACTACTCTAACAATCTCGCACTTGTCCGACACAAGTGTGCGTTGCCAATTCTCTTGTCCAATAATATCTCCCACTCGATGCAAGATGTCTTTCAGGTCGTTCTTGCACGTGATCATATCATAAAGTGGTTTCCTCGATCAGGAGAATGACTATCTGACCGGATAATCTACTATACATCGCATCCGAGCGTGCCCACGCATTCACAGTCATCTCTCCTCGAGTGGCCTTGAGATAAAATATGACTTAAAAGGACAATCCCGTTGACCTATTTTCTTCATTCGATACAGATCACAATGACCCAGTAAATGCTCATCGACCTCCATTTACGGAGCGACCTAGAACAAAAACCAAAGCCACCGGAAAACCGTACCAACTCAGACAAATAGTCACCAGTCTAAAGAAATGACTTGAAGGAATAAATAGAAATCCTCGCCACGACCTAGAAACAAAAGGACTCTATAAACGGTCACTGTCCGACAAATTATCTCACAATCTGCCTATGTAATCGACCAGCCATCACTATGACCATATGACAGTCGATGCTATCATCAATCGCCTTACAATCTAATCACTCCGAGATGTCACCTCATTAAGTAACTAGGGACAAAATACAATGTTAATCCAGTTCACTTAATAGGGTTCGACATTATCTTTACAACCTATTTGGAGAAAACAAAGTATATAAATTCAGACATAAAACTGAATATAACGATAAATGCAACTTATCATATATGAAATAATAAATACAATATTTTTGATTATTACATATCATATAATTTACAACAGTTCTGGCATTCGTCTCAACCCCATCGAAACTACATGACTATCATGTTTAGCTTGAGACAAAGGTTTGGTTAAAGGATCAGCGATGTTGTCAGCTGTCCTAACCTTACAAACTGTAATTTCTTTCCTTTCGATTAAATCTCTAATTACATGAAATTTCCTAAGTACATGTCTAGATTTGTTACTAGACTTGGGCTCTTTTGCTTGAAAAATTGCCCCACTGTTATCACAATACAAAGTGATAGGATCCTCGGCGGTAGGAACTACCTTCAGTCCCTATAAAAATTGCCTAATCCAAACAACTTCCGTTGCAGCTTCAGAGGCTGCAATGTACTCAGCTTCCGTTGTAGAATCAGCAGTCACAGACTCCTTGAAACTTCTCCAGCAAACCGCCCCTCCGTTCAACAAAAAGACAAAACCAGCTTGGGATTTCAAATCATTCCTGTCGGTTTGGAAACTGGCATCCGTATAACCTCTTATACGTAATTATGATTCTCCTCCAAACACTAAGAATGAATCTTTAGTCCTTCTCAAGTACTTTAGAATATTCTTGACGGCTATCCAGTGATTCTCACCTGGAGTTTTCTAAAAACGACTCGTCATACTCAAAGCATACGAGACGTCAGGACGAGAACACATCATAGCATACATGATCAATCCAACAGCGGAAGCATAAGGGATCAATTTCATGCGTTCAATATCCTTAGGCTCAGTAGGACACTGTGACTTACTCAAAGTGATCCCACTGCCCATAGGTAGAAAACCTCTCTTGGAGTTTTTCATATTGAATCGGTCAAGAATCTTATCGATATAGGCTTCTTGACTCAATGCTAATATCCTTTTGGATCTATCCCTATATATCCGGATACCCAAGATGCGCTGAGCTTCTCCCAAATCTTTCATTTGGAAGTGATTTCCTAACCACTTCTTGACAGAAGCAAGCATAGCTACGTCATTCCCAATGAGTAATATGTCGTCCACATAAAGAAGTAAGAAAACAACTTTACTCCCACTAAACTTCATGTATAAACATGGTTCCTCAGGTTGTGTCATGAACACTTCCTCTTCCAGAAACCCGTTCAGGAAAGCGGTTTTGACATCCATTTGCCATATCTCATAATCATGAAATGCAGCAATCGCTAACATTATCCGAACAGATCTAAGCATAGCAACTGGTGCAAAAGTTTCATCATAGTGACCATGAACCTGAGTGAAACCTTTTGCTACCAATCTAGCTTTGTAGACATCTTTATGTCCATCCATGCCGATTTTAATCTTGAATATCCACTTACACTGAAAAGGTCGAACATCTTTAGGTAAGTCAACCAGGTCCCATACCTGATTATCGTACATGGAATCCATTTCGGATTGCATGGCTTCGAGCCATAGCTTAGAGTCAGAACTCGTAATAGCTGCTTTATAGGTCTTTGGTTTATCACTTTCTAAAAGTAAAACCTCATAGTCACCATCTTCCTCGATAATACCAAGGTATCTATCAGGCTGGCGACTAACCCTTTCTGACCTCCTAGGTTCAACAGGAATAATAACCGATTCTGACGTAGAAGGAACATCTTCCTGCACTGTCACATCGGTTTGTGGCTCTTGAACTTCATCAAGTTCAAATTTTCTCCCACTCTGTCTTCTAGAAATAAACTCTTTTTCTAGAAAGACAGCTTCACGAACAACAAACACTTTATTCTTGCTACTATTATAGAAGTAATATCCACAAATTTCCTTAGGGTAGCCTACAAAAATACATTTTTTAGAACAAGGCGCAAGCTTATCGTCAGACTTGCTCTTGACATAAGCATCACAACCCCATACTTTTATGTATCGCAGATTCGGGACTTTTCCTTTCCATATCTCATATGGAGTTTTTGTCAGTTGCTTTAGTGGGACTTTTATTAAGTGATTGTACAGCAGATAAAATGGCAAAACCCAGAATGACTTAGGTAACTCTGCTTGACTCATCATCGATCGAACCATATCTAACAAAGTTCGATTCCTCCTTTCAACCACACCATTTAATTGTGGTGTGCCAGGAGGAGTTAACTGAGATACAATACCGCAGTTTTTAAGGTGATCTTTAAAGTCATTGCTTAAATATTCTCCACCACGATCTGATCGTAATGCTTTAATATTCTTATTTAATTGGTTTTCTACTTCATTCTGAAACTCTTTAAACTTATCAAAAGCTTCACTTTTATACCTCATTAAGTAGATATACCCATATCTACTCATGTCATCGGTAAAAGTAATGAAATAGTAATAATTACCTCTAGCAGTGACTGTCATTGGACCGCATACATCGGTATGTATTAAACCCAACAACTCACTAGCTCGAGATACCTTTCCTAGAAAAGGTGAACTAGTCATCTTGCCAAGTAGACAAGATTTGCATGTACCAAATGATTTGAAATCAAAAGGTTTAATTACACCAGTCGACACTAGTCTTTTAATGCGCTTCTCGTTGATGTGTCCTAATCGACAATGCCATAAATAAGATTGATCGGGATCACCTGTTTTGAGTCTTTTACTATCTAAATGATAAACATCGTTGCAAGTATCTAGAATATAAATTCCATTGATCGAAATAGCTTGGCTATATACAATCCCATTAAGGGAAAAAGTACAACACTTGTCTTTAATTACAAAAGAAAACCCTTCAGTGTCTAACACGGATACGGATATTATATTTCTAGACCGTTGGTACAAAATAACAATTATTAAGATGCAACTGCATTCCTGAAGCTAAACTAAGTACATAAGTTCCTACTGAGACGGCATCTACTTTAGACCCGTTTCCCATTCGGAGATCGACAACACTCTTGTTTAGCTTTCTTATGCTTTTTAGGCCGTGCAAATGATTACACAAGTGAGACCACAACCAGTATCTAATACCCAAGTTTTATTTGAAGCATAATTTATGTCTATCATAAAAGATTCGGTTGAGAAATTACATGTCGGCTTCACAATGCCAGCTTTTATGTCATCCAGGTACTTTGTACAATTACGTCTCCAATGTCCCTTGTTATTACAATAATTACAAGTATCTTTTAGAGGATTACCCTTTATAGGTTTAGGCTTGGTAGAGCAATTTGCAATTGCTTTACCTTTGCCCTCCACCTGAACGGGCTTCTTACCTGCGTTCCTCTTAAACTGCTTCTTCCCCTTCACGTTAATTGCAAGCACATCTTTCCTCGTGCTCCCACTCAATCCCATATCCTTCTCTGCTTGTACAAGCAGAGAATGGAGCTCATGTAAACTCTTTTTCATGTTCGTCATATTGTAATTTACCCTAAATTGGGTAAATCCCTTGACGTGCGAGAGAGAGTGGAGCACTCGGTCCACCACTAGTTTGTCGGGGATTTTACATCCCAACCCCTCTAAAGTTTCCACGTACTCAATCATTTTAAGTACGTGTGAACTAACAGGTTGACCATCTTTGAGGTTAGCCTCAAAGAAACGAACTGCGGTGTCCTACTGAATTATCCTCGGGGCTTGAGAAAACATAGTAGAAAGCCTCGAGAATACTTCATGTGCATCGGAAAACTTGACACATTGCCTTTGTAAAGCAGCATCCATTGAAAAAATCAAAACATTTTTTATTGCAGCGGATTCCTTTTGATAATTTGAAAAAGCCTCCCTTACATCGGCAGTGGCCCTAGTACTAGACGAAGGGGGAGAGGGATCGACAAGGTAGCGTAATTTGCCATCACCTGCGGCAGCTAATCGAAGTTGTTCCTCCCAATCTTTAAAATTACTACCGTCGGCTTTTAAAACATATTTGTCCATGAAAGAACGTAGCCATGAATCTCTAGCTATGGTGACGGTTTCACTAGTAGAAGTCATCGTGATTACTACAAAGGAATTAAAGGAAAGATTAAAATTTATCGTCTAGAAATATTTAACTTGTGAAACTATTTAACAAGTTCGCATTTATATAATGATCTCCCACTGAATTATATAAATGATTCCAAGATCCAATTTTATATAAACACGGGCACGGTGGACCGATTCAACCCATATTTATATAAATTTGGTGAGTCAACAACTTTGACTGATTCTACTACTAGAACTCTTGGTTGACGGATTTTCTTAAAATCTATCTTTTAGCCCCAGAATAAATATGGGCACGGTGGACCGATTCAACCCATATTTATCCCGTTGAGTCCAACCAATTTTCACGCGTAATAACTTTTATTACCCTACTTACCCAACGTAAAAAGAGTGTACCTCGGTGATCCGAACCTACCTCTAATGAAGAAGAGATTCATAGGTGCTATTATTTGGTAAGGCTTAATCTCAATTTTAAACAAATGTGAGAGATCTTATCAATTTAATTGTCTATCACTTTTAAGTAAACTAAATTTGTGAATGCTAGACAATTAATTCGATAACAACAAAAATAAAACATGTAGTGACGATTTGGCATGAATGCAAAAATGTAAACAAGTAAGTCCTAATATGGCCACCTAGTTAATCTAATTAACTAAAAATATTACATATCGGAAACCAACTCCTTGGTCCCTTGAGAGTTGAGTCTTCATAAATTGGCCTCCTTCTTTAGGATTTCGGAACGTCTTTCCTAAAACACCGTCTTCATGAAAACTCCGTCTTTAGATGCTTCATCTAATTACTTATAATTAAATTACATAACAATACCCTATTATACAATTTGTAATAAAATTAAAATAAAAACTATTGATTAATTACAAATTGGGCGATACGAAATGGCAATTAATTACAAAACAAGTCGATATTCCCTTACATTACGGGAAATACCAACTTCTACCTATGGCCATATTAGGAAAAATTACATTATTATAATGAAAAAAAAACATTCATCCAAATGAATAATAAAATGCATTATGGAAAATGACATGCCAAATCGTCTAACTTACCAACAACGATCATTTGAGCTTGCTTTGACGGAATTTTTTCCAATAAAAATTCATAATCAATTCTTTAAACAATTTTAAGACTCGCTCATAATACTAATCCGGTCTAATATCAAAATAACTATTCTCAACAACTATCTTGAATTTATATGGGAATTAAAACACAATTATGACAAAAATGATATAATAATTCACAATTATCATACAAAAATTCCATTTAATTCAAAAATTTTGAAAAATAAATTTCAAAGCCATGAACATTCTGATCTTATACCAAAAATGCCATGCAAGAGAAAATTTTTAGTTTTAAAATTTATTTAAAGCAATTTCACAATATAATCGGTAAAGCGACAATTTTTACGATTTAATTCTAAATCAAACCATACAAATTGAAATGATTAAAATAAAATTTTGTACATTTTGGAACAATTTCTAGGAGCTAAAAATTCAAAAATTTAGAGCCCAAAAATTAAATCAATATTTATTTGCAAAATAACCATTATTTACCAATTTTTATCAAATAAAAATCAATAAACTACCTAAATTACTCACATTAATTTAAAGTTTCAATTTTTCTCATAAATAGAAAATTCATGTGGTTATTTCTAAATAAATATGCATAAAATTAACATGCAATCAATTTTAATTAACTCTTAATTAATTTTAATGCATTTTTACTCAATTTTATGCCATTTGAAGTAATAAAAAGTGGAAAAATTTAACAAAAATCAAATTTTCGTCCTATATCATCCTAATACCAGATTATTTACATTCAAGACCATATTATGTGATAAAACTAATTTTAGTAACATAATATCAATTTTATCAATTTATCTCATAAATTATTAATATCGTCTTAAGACAACATGCATGTATTTAACAATGCTCTGATACCACTTGTTAGTCATTTAGACTAAATAATAGTCATCTTATGATCTCAAAATTACATACTAATTTTTTTTAGTCTAAATCTACATGCATGCATAAAAAGAGTTGGTATAAAACCATCTTAAGACAAGAATTCCTTACATTGTTTTTAAGGCAAAATTTGGGCACAACTCAAAGACTCCTTCCTAGATGTTGTTCTAGAGCTAATCCAACAAGGATGATCCTCCAACACCTTAATTACCAATGTAGGTAATCTCCTAAGGTGGCACCCAAGTCTAACCCAAAATACTACGAAAATACTAACTTGGTAAATGTAGTAGTAACCTTGTTTTTTTTTTTGTATATTTGATATTAGTTAATTTTATATGTGTTTTTGGATGAAAAAGATGAATAAAATAAGAAGGAAAAAATGGTCTTTTATGGAGGAGAAGCAACCGAAATTTTATAGCCTCAAAGACCAAGTTTTTCTTCAAATTTTTCCTCTTATGAAATGGGTGAATAGTTGGGTATTTATAGCCATGCAAATGTAAACAATTCACATACAAAAGATAGTGGAAAATGCCAACCTTTTCCACTCACAATGAGTGTATTAGTAGTGTATAAAAAATTTGTCCAAATGTTCCCTCCGGGCCCATTTTGATTTTCGACATTTGCCCCACAAATGCTTATAAGTCTTATATTTAATTATCTGACACAATTAAATATAAATTTGATTATTTAATAATTAAATAATAAAAATTAACAACCAATGACTACTTAAATATTAAGTAATCATAAGACTATTTTATCAACATACAATGTGTCAATATTACCCATTTAGCTAAGTTTACAACCTCTTGTAAAATTTAATAGCTAATTAATTCCACCTCAAAACATATACACATATCGTATAAAATAAATTAATTAACAATTAATTAATAAATTCTAATTATTTATTATTTAAATATCACATAATTAAATAATAAATCTCCTTGTCCCGAGTTCGTAACCCGTCATCAAATAATACATTTACGTGACTAATTAAAAGTCAAATAATACAAGGAATTAATTTTCTCGTATCTCACACAAACAATTAATTTATTCTATTTGGGCGTCATCCTATAGGTGTGACCTAAAGGGATCAGCTGATCACCGCCGTCACACGACAGTAATGTCAAACTCTAGTCAGCCAATTGACACGTCAGTCGTATACCTGTCAAAAATACCAACCGGCTCTAACTAATATAGCTAGGGAAGTCGGGTCGATCTCCACAAGGAGATGGGAAGATGTTAGCTTTGTCTAAGTTCGTCTCGGTAACCAAAATGGGGGTTTTTTTAATGATTGATTCTAAGCTAGTGAGAGTAAGGAAAAGAGTAAAGCAGAGAAAATAAGGAAGGAAAACAGGGGTAAATCAGATAAAAGAGAGAAATATGATAGGAATCGGTCTACCGTGGCAGTTACACTATCGGATCAACTAGGTCGATTAAATTGTTGATAAGAAGAGCGAGGTCGTCACCTTTCGGTCCTTAAACCTACGATTATACCCTTTCGGTCTCTAATCGCCCTAGGGCCTTCCTAACGTAGCTTTCGCCCTAATTAGGTGTCACCTATTGTAATTAAGCAAGCCTTCCCTTCTAATATTTCGATCCAGGTCGGGGGTAACTAATTAATCGGTCTCCTGCATGCATTCATTCAACCTAAACACAATTATATTGCTTAATACAATTCTTGTCGCAAAGCTAATCTAATCATGTCGATCCTAACATGTTTCTACCACGGTTTCCCTAATCCTAACATATTTAAGGAATTAGCTACGCCTCATCATCGAATTGACAATAACAACATATAAATGATTAACACTAAACATTATAGCAAAGTAATAAAAATCGAATAAAGTAGAGATGAAATAATAGGGAAGAACAACAACACAATAACAATAATAATTATAATTAAAAGATTAAAGAAGAATGATAGTACCAATCGTAATCCAATTCCGAGTAGTAAAGTATAGAGTAATGTATGAAAAGAATCAAGAGTGTCGAACAGAAGGGGGGAAGCAGAGAGAAGAGAGAGAAGTTACGTTGTTCACTCCCTCAGTCTTATTCGAAAAATATCCATCAAAACCTAATCTATGGACTAATTACAAAAGCCCATACGAAATTAGGCGGAAAATAAACAATAGCAGGATAAACCACTCGATCGAGTGGAATTAAACCACTCGATCGAGCAACTGAGCACAAAACCTCTCGATCGAGTGGAATTAAACCACTCGATAGAGTACTTATCGCAATGTCTTATCTTGTATAAACTTGGACTGCTCGATCGAGAAACTTGGAGCATATAAAGCATTCGATCGAGTAATAAATCACTCGATCGAGCTGTTTAAGCACGTTAACCCTTGAAATACTTCCCGAATCCAGCTCACGCGTCTTCCAAATGTTAGATTTCCAAGCTCCGGCTCCTCGTTCTCCATAAATGCATGCAAATGGGAAGAACTAAGGCTAGATTTAGCTCCTCTTTGGTTAATTCCTGCAAATTACATAAAACGAACCAAAGTAGAATATTCGGGGGTATCTGTAGCTAGATGTTACATAAAAAGTACAGAAATTCGTGTAAAAATGAGGTAAAAACCTTATATAAAATACACGCATCAAATCTCCCCAAACCAAACCTTTGCTTGTCCCCAAGCAAAAAATGAATGCAACTAAGAAAGAACAGCGGAACGGGACCAAAGTATCAGCTACAAATCACCCACCAAAACCAATTTAATGCAACAAAATGACAAAGTGGCAAATGAGAAATGCAAACGAGTTAAACGGATGTTCCAAACTTACTGAACCGTCGACCTTGCAAGGTTCAAGAGATATCGGACTCTCACGGGTCGCTCGTCACTCAAATTTAGGCACAAGGTGAGTATATATGTGAAAGATAGATAGAAGTAAAGACACTCACCTAACTCGACCTATAAGAACATGCATGCAGTTAACATGAATAAAGTCTCTACAACCATACATATGCATTCCAACCATACTAGTGACCAAGACACATGCCGAGGACTTACATTTGGGTAAGTGAGGTAATGGGTAAGAAGGGGCTAAAATGAATTTGGATATGTGGGGTTAATAGCCAGGCTAGCAACAACGAATCCCAATATAACTGTATCCCGTCTTCATACTCAATATAACAAAATAAAACAGTGCTAATTCCATGCACTAAACTCACGAAACACCAAAAACTCGTCAACTCCCCATAAGATATAGGTGAAACATGGAAGTAAAATTTATACATACAATTTCTCGTTCTTTTTTTTTCACATGACTTATTTTTTTTCTTTTCTTCTTTTCGTTTTTTTTTTTCGTTTCCATTTTTTTTTTCTCTTTCAACAATTCTTTTCTTTCATTCCCTTCAATTCTTCCACCATCTTCTGAAATCAGATAAAATAACCATATTGCAATAAAACATTCCAACAACTACTCGTCACTAGCTCGGCTAGGGTAGGGAGTATTATAGACAGTAGCTAATAGGACAAAAAGGCAATTTGGCTATGTGAGGCTCATTGGTAGAATGAAATAGAAGGGAACTGCCTCTCCTAACATGTGTCACCATCCACAGACCGAATGCATACAGGTATTAAGAAGACCAGACTCATGCTTATGCAAATTAATGTTACATGCCTTAAAGAGAGTACTACTCACATCCTAAATGAAACCGGTCATGAATGTCACCAGTTTATAAAGCTCTAACCTCAGAATGTAATATAGCTTGCCGATATGATGAATCAAGTCTATTCGTTCAGATAAGAGAGAAACAAAAACTCGTAGATCATGCAGATAATCATGCCCACTAAATGTCAAGAATATGCAAGGCTCAAGTAAGGATTCAATGTAGCGTCAAAGTTCAAACGTTCCGACTCAAATTAAACATGAAAATTTTTGAATTTTATGATCTTTTTTTTTTTTTTTGAATTAGTTGAAACAACGATGCATGCGAAAATAAATAAACGTGCAGACGAAAATGCAAGAAAAACATGCAGACACAGATATGGATGCATACCTCCCCAAACCAAACCGTACAATGCCCTCATTGTACCAAAAATAGGGAAAGAAATGCAAACTGAAAAGCAAAGGAGAAATGGAGTCGGAAAACTTACAAAACGTCATAAAGAGGGACCTCCCCAAACCGACCATGAACATGGGAGGTCAAGGGAAGTTAAGCAGTAGCTCAATAGACGTAAAACAACCGCTAGAAGACGAAACTGCTCAATCGAGCAACTTGGAATGGCTCGATCGAGTAAACTGGAATATGGAAGGACTCGATCGAGTAGAAAACTAGTCGATCGAGTAAACGCGATTTCTGCTTTGGTCGATCGAGTAGGAATATCACTCGATCGAGTGGAAATTACCCCAAAAAGCGCTCGAACGAGCAGAAAACTACTCGATCGAGTGAAGTAGCCTGCAAAATACGCATTTCAAAGCAATAAAAGCATAAAAAGTTCGTAAAACAGCGTCTAAAGTTCAACAAAAAGCTAAAGAAAAATAAAAAGTTCAACAAAAGTACAATAAAACAGTCCGGGCTGCCTCCCGGAGAGCGCTGGTTTATGAGGTCCCGCACGACCTTTCTAGCATCAATTAACTAGCGCGTCTAGCTCGTCAAAGTACAAGACTTCAACACGATTGTCTGCTTCATTCGCCTCGTGGTAATGCTTCACATATTGGCCATTCACCTTGAACCTATGACCTTCGGAATCTTCGAGCTCCACGGATCCAAATTTGGTAACAGCTGTCACCGTATAAGGACCACTCCAGCTGGACTTCAGCTTGCCAGGAAACAATCTCAATCGGGCATTAAACAGCAGTACCTTTTGCCCAACGTGGAACTCCCGAGGTAGAATTCTCTTGTCATGTCATCTCTTCGTCTTTTCTTTATAAATGCACGAGCTATCATAGGCATTAAGCCTGAATTCTTCCAACTCATCTAGCTGCAAAAGACGATTCTGACCACACAACTTAGAATCAAAGTTAAGCTCACGAATTGCCCACCAGGCCTTACATTCCAACTCAACAGGTAAGTGACATGATTTCCCATAAACTAACCTATAAGGTGATGCACTAATTGGTGTCTTAAAGGCAGTTCTGTAAGCCCATAATGTGTCCTCTAACTTAAGACTCCAGTCCTTCCGTGATTTAGAAACTACCTTCGACAAGATCTCTTTAAACTCGCGGTTAGAGACCTCAACTTGACCACTAGTTTGGGGATGATACCCCAAACCACGCCGATGTTGGACACCGACTTTAGATAGAATAGAAGTTAGTTTCTTCTCCTTAAAGTGCATTCCCCCATCACTAATGACGACCCTAGGGACACCAAATCGGGGAAATATGACCTTTTTGAACATTTTTATCACGGTCTTGGCATCACAATGGGGTGAAGCAATTGCCTCAACCCATTTGGACACGTAATCTACAGCCACTAAGATGTACCTGTTACCTTTACTAGACGGGAACGGCCCTTGGAAATCAATGCCCCAGACATCGAAAACCTCAACCTCTAAGATGCCGTTTTGTGGCATCTCATGTCTCTTCGAAATGTTCCCTGATCGTTGGGAAGCATCACATGCTGAAACAAAAGACTTAGCATCAGCAAACAAAGAAGGCCAGAAAAAACCAGACTGAAGTACCTTAGCCACGGTGCGCGATGGACCGTGGTGACCACCAGAGGAAGAGGAGTGACATCCTTCTAGGACTACTTTGGCCTCCCACTGCGGAATACACCATCTGTAGAGACCGTCTGCACATTCCTTAAACAAATAAGGATCATCCCAGAAATACTGCTTAGCGTTATACATAAAACGCTTCCTCTGCTGATGAGAAAGGTCAGGCGGCAGCTTGCCACTGACAACGAAGTTAGCTATATCTACATACCAAGGTTCTTGGTTAACAATAGACGATATAAGAGCAATTAAAGTATCATCAGGGAGTATGTGGACCAAAATATGAGAAAGAAAGCTAGAGAGAGGAAAGCTCTAAAATCTTAAACCCTAACAAAAAATATTACAGTGATGACGGCTCTGAAATCTATGTCAAACCGCTTTTCACCATTAAATCCAACTACGAAATCTACTTTACATTCCAAAGCTTCTATCGTTGGCTCCTCTACTAAACATGTCCCTAAAGGTGGTGACTTGGGTCCTTCTTCTTCTGATACGGGTAAAACGAAGTCTATCAATGCTATTCAGGGCATCCCTGTGTTGGATCTTAATGAAGGAGAACCGGTAGAAAACAATGGATGGACGTTGCGGATGGGTGGAAAGGATATACCTATTCTGGAGACAATTGATGAAGAGGAGGAACTTACTGATATGCTCAAGTTTACACATGAAGATATCAAAACAGAGGTAGATTTTTGGTCTAACTCTGTTACTTGTTACATTTTGGGAGCAAATCCTCCTTGGGATCTTGTTGAGGATTATGTGTATAAGGTGTGGGACTGTTTTGGAATTGATCGTGTTTCTTTTTTGGATAATGGAGTATTTGTTGTACGTTTTACTAAACCTGGGGGGAAGGATTCTTTATTGAAGTCTGGATATTATCTATATGATAATAATCCTGTTATTATCAAACCCTGGGTTAAGGATATGGAATTGGTTAAAGAGAAGGTTGTTGTAGTCCCTGTTTGGGTGAAGCTTTATGGTATTCCCTTGAAATTTTGGGGAAAGTGTCTGCCTCAAATTGCTAATTTGGTGGGCAAATATGTAAAGATGGATATAGAAACGCAAGACAAAGTTCGTCTGAGTTTTGCAAGGGTGATGATTGAATTACCTATGGATCAACATCTCACTGAGAAAGTCAAATTTTTAGATGAAAATGGGCATGTGGTTTATGTTACCATAGAGTATGAATGGAGGCCAATTTCTTGTACCAGCTGTACAGGGATTGGGCATGATGCCTCTCAGTGCAGGAAACCTAAGAGGGGGACAGTTAATTCTCAAGGTTCTAAGGGTCCTGGTAAGCCCATCCAGAAGAAAGTTTGGAGGCCAGTGACACAACCACCAATTCAGTCCACAGATGTGGTCACTCCTCCTACCTTACACCCTGATAATTTCCCTCCACTCTCTGCCAGTAGGCCTACTCCGGTCATTAAGTCAACTCCTGTCAAGCAAATTATTAGGCTTAATAGACAAGAGGGTATGGTGGGGGTGAGGTTGTCAGGTAAGTTTAGCAATTACACATTTATGGATGCTCTAAATCGTAATGCTGTCCCAATTGAGCAGGCTGTTGAGAGTGGTAAAGACCCCCCAGATCCTAACATCAATGCATAGTTTAGGATTTTGGAATGTTAGGGGTCTTAATGACCTGAATAAGCAGCGAGTGGTGAGATCTTTTTTGCACAATAATGGGGTAGGGCTTTTTGGTTTGCTTGAAACAAAACTGAAGCCTAGCATGTTATTGAATAGGAATACCTCAATTTGTGATGGTTGGAGTGTCTCCACTAACTATAGTTGGCATAAAGGAAGTAGAATCTGGGTTTTATGGAAGCCTGATCTTTTTGATATTCAGTTTGTATCTTATAGTGCTCAACATATTCACATGATGGTTCATTCTAGAGTTGATAATAAGGATTTCCAGCTTACCATGATTTATGCTTTTAATGGTTTGTATGAGAGAAATGAATTATGGAATACTCTCAAAGGAATTTCTACTAATTGTTATATGCCTTGGCTTTGGCTTGGGGATTTCAATACTGTTTTGTCTCCTATTGAGAGATTAGGGGGTAATGCTACTGATGCTGAAATGGAGTATTTTCAAGATTGTGTGTCTATTTGTGGTATGGAGGATATCCCTGCCACTGGTGCCATGTTTACCTGGTCTAACAAACAGGAGTCAACTGATAGGGTCTACAGTAGATTGGATAGGGTTATGGGAAATCAGGAGTGGTTAGATGGTTATGCCAATAGCCTTGCTCATTTTCACCCTGAGGGCTTGTTTGATCATTGCCCCTGCACCATTGTGGACAGGAATGCTGATAATGGAGGGAAAAAGACTTTCAAATATTTTAATATGTGGGGGCTTGCTCCTAGTTTTAAAGAATCTGTTGCTATGGCCTGGGCTACTGTCTATAGAGGGACTAAAATGTTTTCAGTGGTCAAAAAGCTTAAAGCTCTTAAACCTATTCTGAAGAGCATTAATAGAGAGTGTTTCTCTGATGTGGAGAATAATACTTCTGTTGCTAGTCTGGCTTTGGAACACATTCAGAAGGCTTTAGTTGATAACCCTGGGGATGCTGATCTAATTCAGCAGGAAGCTGCTTTGGCTCATGACCTGATAGAGCTAGTTTCTGCTAGGGACAGTTTTCTGCTTCAAAAAGCTAAGGTGCAGTGGTCCTTAGAAGGTGATCTTAATACTTCCTATTTCCATCATGTCATTAAGAAAAGAATGATGCTCAACAAAGTTTTTCAAATTGAGGACCAGGCAGGGAAGTTGTGTACTGATGGGGATACTATTCAGCAGGCTTTCTTAGAGTACTATCAAGGGTTACTTGGGTCTAGTACTTCTACCACTGAGGTTAATGTGAATGTTGTCAGGAAGGGTACTTGTTGTACTGCAGAGCATTGGGCCATTTTAAATAAACCTGTGACTAGTGATGAGGTTAAGAATAGCATTTTTAGCATTCCTAAAAATAAGTCTCCTGGGCCTGATGGCTATACAAGTCAGTTTTTCAGGGATGCATGGGATGTGATAGGGACTGATGTGAGTGCAGCAGTAATCAATTTTTTTGAAACGGGGAAGTTATTGACTCATTGAATGCTACTATAATTACCTTAATTCCTAAAAATGGACAGCCTACCAGTGTCAAGCATTTCAGGCCAATTTCATGTTGTAATGTGCTGTACAAAGCTATCTCCAAAATTCTTTGCAATAGGCTGGCTCTTGTGTTACCTGATATTATCAGTAAAAATCAGGGAGCTTTTGTTAAAGGCAGGAGCATTCTTGAAAATATTTTGATTTGCCAGGATTTAGTTAGACCTTATCATAGGGGAAATGCCTCTCCTAGATGCATGTTTAAGCTTGATTTGCAAAAAGCTTATGATTCAATAGAATGGGCTTTTGTAGATCAAATGCTTGGTGCTCTTATGTTCCCTGAGAAGTTCAGACAGATGGTTATGACTTGTGTCACTACTTCTTCATTTACTCTTAATCTCAATAGGGCACAGTTTGGATACTTTAAAGGAAGAAGGGGTCTAAGACAGGGTGACCCTATTTCACCTCTTCTTTTCTGCCTGTGTATGGAATATCTGTCAAGGGTTATGGAATTTGCAACAAGGAAATGGTATTTCAGGTATCACCCTCTTTGTAAGAGTCTGAAACTTACTCACTTACTGTTTGCTGATGATCTACTAATGTTTAGTAAGGGAGATGTGCAGTCCATTATGCTTATTCTCAGAGTTATGGCTACTTTTTCTGCTGCATCAGGGCTTATAGTCAATGCTTCTAAATCTGAGGTAGTGTTTTGTGGAGTCACTGATAGCTTGAAGAATGACATTATACAGATTTCTGGCTACCAGGAGGGGAAGCTTCCTTTTAAATATTTGGGTATTCCTATCCAACCTGGTAGACTGAATAGAGTTGATTGTAATATGTTAATTGAGAAGATTGTGTCTAAAGTTAGAGGGATTGGGGCAAGGAAGCTAAGCTATGCTGGTAGACTTGTGCTCATCAACTCTATTTTCAATACCCTTCATAATTATTGGGCTTCCATTTTTCTGATTCCTAAGGGAGTCATCAAAAGAATAGAAGCAATTTGTAGGAACTTTCTGTGGTGTGGTGAGTCAGAGTATAACAGAACTCCCTTGGTGTCCTGGCATGATATTTGCTTCAGTAAGAAGGAGGGTGGTCTGGGTATTCAGAATGCAGGGGTGTGGAATGTTGCAAGTGTGGGTAAACTTGTTCACTGGTTATTTACAAAAGCAGATAGATTATGGGTGCTTTGGATTGACCATGTCTATCTAAAAGGTACTGATTGGATGCATTATCAACCTCCTCCTGATTCCAACTGGAATTGGAGGAATATTTGTAAAGTTCGAGGTATTCTTGAGGGTGGCTATCAAGGTAATACCTGGGTAGCCTCTCCTGGTGGTTACACAGTCAGTTCAGGATATCATTGGATGCAGGGCTCACACCCCCCTGTCCTATGGTATAAGGATGTGTGGGATAATTGGTTATTACCCAAGCATTCTTTTATTGCTTGGTTGATTCAGAGGAAGGCCCTTAATACTAGGGTTAAGCTTCACAGGTTGGGTCTTTGCTTATCTGATCATTGTGTTCTTTGTGAAGTGGGAAAAGAAACGCATGACCATTTGTTTACTGAGTGTGATTATAGTGCTAGGGTCATTGCTGGTGTTGAGGAGAGACTTCATCTTTGCTTTACTGGCTCTAATCAATTCTACTCGAAGCTTAGAAAGAAAACTTGCAGAATGGCAAGAATGGTAACCTGCTATATGATAGGAATGTCTGCAGGCTTACTCTTCAGCTTAGCAGACCTGAGATTTTGGTATCCAGAATTTCACAGCATGTGCATAACCGTCTGGTATTCAAAATGGCTACTGTGGTGACAGCTAATGATTGTGATTGGCTAAGTAGTTTACACATTCGTTGTAGTTTCTGTACTTAGTCTTTACGTAGGAAGTTTAACATGAACGATAATGTAATACTTTTGATATTTGAAATACAACTGCTCACATGTTACCAAAAAAAAAAAGTATCATCAGGGAAAGAGTCATCAATAGGTAAGGAATCTTCCCCTTCTTGTCGCATCAGTCGCGACAAGTGATCAGCTACAACGTTCTCAGCTCCTTTCTTATCCTTGACCTGCAAATCAAACTCCTGAAGAAGGAGTATCCATCTCAATAGCCGTGGTTTAGCCTCCTTCTTAGCAAGAAGATGCCTCAAAGCTGCATGGTCGGTAAAAAAGAAAAACAAGAACCGACCCAACTAAATAAGAACGAAACTTCTCTAAGGCATAAACTACAGCTAGCGGCTCTTTTTCGATGGTAGTGTACTTCACTTGAGCCTCATCCGAGTTCGGCTCGCATAGTAAATCGCGTTCAAAGCTTTGTCTTTTCTTTCGCCCAGCACCACTCCTAGTGTATAGTCACTGGCATCACACATTATCTCAAACGGCAAGTCCCAGTCGGGAGGTTGTATGATCGGCGCAGAGACTAAAGCCTGCTTTAACCTGTGAAAAGCAGAAAGACACTCATCAGTAAACACAAAAGGGGCATCCTTAAGTAGCAGCTGTGTAAGTGGTTTAGCAATTTTTGAGAAGTCCTTGATAAATCGGCGATAAAAGCCGGCGTGACCAAGGAAACTCCTCACCCCCTTAACATTAACAGGAGGTGGTAATTCTTTGAATCACTTCCACCTTTGCTTTATCAACTTCTATTCCCCTATCGAAACTAAGTGCCCTAAGACAACTCCCTCGTTGACCATGTTGTGGAACTTCTCCCGATTAAGCACAAGATTAACCTTAATGCGTATGCAACACTTTATCAAGGTTAGACAGACAGTTAGAAAAATCACTTCCATAAACACTGAAATCGTCCATGAAAACTTCCATAATAGACTCAATATACTCTGAAAATATCCCCATCATGCACCTTTGGAAGGTGGCAGGGGCATTACATAAACCAAAAGGCATCCTGCGATAAGCAAACACGCCCTGAGGACAAGTAAATGTAGTCTTAGCTTGATAAATGCGGGTGAATGGGGATCTGAAAGAACCCGAATACCCGTCTAAATAGCAGAAAAATTTATGAGAAGCTAACCTTTCTACCATTTGATCAATAAAAGGAAGGGGAAAGTGATCTTTCTTGGTGGCGGCATTAAGCTGTCTGTAATCTATACACATCCGCCAACCAGTCACTACTCGAGTAGGTATTAATTCATCCTTATCATTCTTAACTACAATTGTCCCTCCTTTCTTTGGGACCACCTGTACTGGACTCACCCATTTAGAATTACCGACAGAATAAATAATACCTGCGTCTAGCAGCTTCATTACCTCAGCCATCACAACATCCTGCATCTTCTGGTTCAGCCGACGCTAACCCTGTCTGCAAGGTTTGTGATCCTCCTCCAGCTCTATCCTGTGCATACAAACATCGGGACTAATCCCCTTGATGTCGTCCAGTGAATAACCCATTGCTTTCCAGTTTTTCTTAATTACAACTAACAGAGAAGTCAGCTAATCATTATCCACCTTAGCACTAACAATGACTGGATATTGCTCAGTATCGTCTAAGAAAACATATTTTAGATGAGAGGGAAGAGGCTTACGTTCCGGTACCTTTACCTCAATGGAGCAAAGAGTGCTAATCATCTGTTCCACTTGCTCTCCCTCGCGCTCATCTAAATCATCAACAAGCAAATCCAACACAGCGTCATCGTCGTCTGGGCTATCTGCACACTCATAAAAAATTATAAGAGCTTCTAGTGGGTCCTTCATAAAAGAACCCGACCAGAAGTCATAAATAGCCTCGTCAATAATATCAACCGAATAGCAAGTATCCTCTATCATTGGTCGAGCCAAAGTACTAGGCAGACCAAAAGTGATCTCGTCATCCTCTACTGCAAGAGTCAAACGCCCTTGTATGACATCAATAACAGCCCCAGCTGTACAAAGGAAAGGTCTTCCTAAGATAATTGGGGTCCGGGTGTCCTCAGCTATATCTAAAACAATGAAATCTACTGGGATAAAGAGCTTGCCTATTTTCACAGGCACGTCCTCTAAGACACCTAAGGGCTTCCTAACAGATCTATCAGTGTGGACAGCGGGCCGCCCACGGGGGCGCTTGGTGAGAACGAAACAAGCGTTTGCATTTTGTATGGAGTCGCCACCAATTTTATGGGAAATTGGAACCGTTCGAATACCTCGTGTCATGTCAAGACACAAAGTAGTGACATGAACACTAAGCAATCGTTACCCTTAGCATTCTATGTCTAGAATGACTCTCGTGGATGCCAATGAACACGGGTGTTCACAGATATCTGGAGTAAGGGGTGAGGGTACGTATTAGGAAGCTCTTTTGATCGAACACCTAATCCCGCCCGCCTCGATAGCGGCCTCTACTAATGATTAGGGAAGTTATTCGTACTCGATATATTGTCGGTTACATGCATGCAATGCAACATCCAAGTTTTAATCCTAGCATGTGAAGAATTAATACTAAGTCGGTTGACACGTAATTTAGCATATAATTGGGTCAAAGTAGGATTTAATGCTCATTTACATGTGAAAGCATACAAGCGATAAAGGAAATACAATAATTATAAATTACAATAATGAAAATTACATTAATTACATTGGGATAGGCGATTTATGTCGAAAATACCTTTAAAACGGATGATTTGAGAAAAAGGAATAAAAGAATAATTAAACGAACAAGTCAGAAGGTGATAATACGGATAATAGTTAATTATACGTAAGCTAATTAAACTATGTCAAGGCAGAAATGGAGTTCAGGGACAGAACTCAGCCAGGAACAGGCGCAGCAGAGCTGCGTCTTTTGGAATAGGCGCTGCAGACGCTGCGTCTGTTCCTTGGCTCAGTTCTGGCTGTGAAGCCGTAATTGCAAGCCGTTAATGTTAATTGGTGATTTTAATGATTGATTGATGATATTTACTCGGATGAAAGTGATTAGCGTGTTATTTAACACATGAATATGTCATAAAAACGGTAAAACATGAACGAGACGGATGCAAACGGATTAATTACATGATGAAATAATGATAGAAGTGAAAAATATTAATGAGTCCTACGAATTAAAACAATTAACTACGTTAGATACAATGGATTAACGACAAATATGCGATGAACATGTGAATAAACAGATGAAAACTATATCAAGGACGAATTCCAGAAACTCAATATGAACAAATCGAATCACTACAACCCGGAATTGAATTTAATGACGAAAACCCGTAAATATTGGATTATTTGGGATTTAAGTCGGATTTATAACAAATTAAACATGAGAATGACGGTGATTATAACACAAGTGGAATTATTATGATATTAAGACGAAGAATTAACAGACGAAGCAAGCAAAAGAAAGAATTTGAACACGAATTTAAGAGGACGAACGAAGAAGAAAGGAAGCAGGAACTGCGGCAGCCTCACGAAGAGGCGCAGCAGGAACTGCGCTCCTTCGAAGAGGCGCAGTAGTTGCTGCGTCCTTTCTCGACGGTCATCTACTGGAAATCCGCAAAAACAGGTTTTAACAAAGGGTTTTAGAAATCGATTTTAATGGTACTTTCGACATAAACCTTACAATTGATGATACAAAAAGTAAAATACAATAAATAAAAGAGGAATTATACACCCTCAGATTTACATGTTGACGAAACGAGAAGGACTAAGATATCGATTAGTGATGCTCGACGAGAATGCAAAGAAAGTGCCCTCGTAAGAGGAAAACGATTGATTAATTAAGTTGATTAAGTGTAGTTGGTCAAATTGGTCGGTCATGCAACAGAGAGGCTGGTACCCGGAAAGATCCGAGCTTATGTGGTCGAAAGTTCAAGCACGTAGGCGCCAATAAGTAAGAACAAAGTCTAGAATGCAAAGGGAGAAGAGAAGGGCGGACACTCGCATGAGAAATATGAGGAGCGAAGGCTCCTATTTATACTAATCACGTGAAGGAATTAGGGTTTCGGAGACTCTTTGGAAGTGAATCTCGGAAAGATATGAAAAAGATACGAAAAACACGCAGAAAAGGGCCTGGGAAGAGACGCAGCCACTGCGTCTCTTGGAAGAGGCGCAGCACCTTCTCACTACTACAAATCCAGGCAACTACAACGCCCCTTTAACAACGAATATTCACGAAAATCACAATAAACGTTGTAGAATGCATGGCGCGAATTTTACTAAAATCAATTACAACGGGTATGGTTATAAAAACCGTTGTTATTAGTTTTAACAACGGGTCACACATGCGGAACCGTTGTTAATAATTTGGCGCAAAATTGGCGCAAAGTTAGTGAAAAGTAATAACAACGGTTATTTTTGAAACCCGTTGTTAAAACTTATTTAACAACGGGTGTTTTCTACAACCGTTGTTAAAACATATTTCACAACGGTTGTTATTTAACAACCGTTGTCAATACCTTCCATACTATAAACCACACAAACACAAGTCTGCTGCAGCCACAAAACACAAACCTTAATACACAAACACAAACCAAAGAAGCAGACCAAACACAAACACAAAACACACACTTTCTCATCGTCTCTTTCTCTCTTTCTCATCGTCGCTTTATCTTCTCGCCGTCACTGTTGATTTCATCGTCTCTTTACGTACGTTCTGTAATTATCAGGTTTGTTTCATCGTCATTATTTTATTGTTCTAATTATTTCATTTCAATGTATGTGTTTTTATCGACCATTAGGTTCCGTTCAGCATCTGCTAATTATTTCATTTCCATGTATGTGTTTCTAATTATTTCATTTCCATCTTCTTTTGCGTCCTTCAGTACGGATCGAGCATGTTTTAGCAGTTAGGGTTTGGAGAATATATTGAGATAATGGAAATGCATGTTAGTTGAGATAATGCAATGTATTTATACTAATGTGTGGGTTGAGTTGTTTTTTAATTAATATATATGTTAGGAAGTTGTGCCATATATGTTAGGAAGTTGTGCCATAATCAGATCTTGATGATGACTGATAGATCTATGGAGTTGAAAAAATGGAAGCAAATCAAACAAGCATAACTCAACACTTTCAAAATGATCATTTCATTTAATTTTAAACCAAATACATTACAGCAATTATCAGAAATCAAAAGATGTATAATAAGCCGGAACAACCCCGGTTAAGCGTAAAAAACGCTTCTCAACCTGCCACCAATCACGCCACTCTGGTATACCGCTAACTTCCGGGTCATTGGCTTCATATTTTGCAATAACAGATTGAATATATGCAAGGACACGACTTGCATGTGGAGATAAGGTTGGAAGAGTACAACTCAACATATCTCTGGCTGCAGCCAAGTTGCGAGTATCAGGCCGACGAGGGTATGAAGATGATGATGATGATGAGGCTTTGTTGACAAGCCGGACTGCTTCACGCCTCTTAATCCAATAATTCCGTTGATGTTCAAGGGATGCTTTGATTAATGGGTGTTGATCGGCGGGAAGCCCGGCGAGAACCTTCCCATCATCTTCAATCGTTTGTGTAAGCCATTCTTCGTTGTTGATAAAATTAGGGTTCATTGCCATGTTGTTTCAATTAATGAATGTTAGTAAAGGATGCTTTAATATGTTGGTAAAGGATGCTTTGGTAAAGGATGCTTTAATATGTTGGTAAAGGATGCTTTAATATGTTGGTAAAGGATGCTTTAATATTTATAGCTAGTAATATTTAGTTTATTTTTTTTTTTATTTTTTAAGAACAAACAACAACGGTTATTTATAAATAACCCGTTGTTATAACTTTCCCCCCAAAATTGAGTCACACTTTCCACAACGGGTTTTTATACTTAAAACCGTTGTTAATATTTTTAACAACGGTTTCCTTAAAAAAACCAACCGTTGTTAAAACCTTTTACAACGGACGCTTTAACAACGTCCGCTTTTTTATATAACAACGGTTTTTGACCGTTGTTATAGGTTGTATCTGTAGTAGTGTCTGCGTCTATTCCCAGGAGGTTTCCTCCTGCTGAAGAAAGATTTCCGCGTTTGAGTTATGGTAGGACGGAAATAATTCGATTTCCTTAATATCTTATATGAATATTACGGGATATTATTTACCAAAAGATAAAATTTGTGAAATATGGAATAGAAATATCCGGAACATTCCAGAACATTCTGACTCGGGATTTAACAGTTATCAGAAAATGGAGACGGTTTTAGGCCCGGACTCCGAATGTACTCTAATTACTGCCAAAACGACCGTATCGGGACGTAGATGACAACTAAGTGGTCGACATTAACTTTTGAGCGATCACTTGACGATAATCTTACGAACTGTCACAAATCGTTCCGCGTATCAAACATGCGGCCCAATCATCACCGGGTGGTTTGCGGGAGGTGCAGAAACGAGGTATCTACAATCAGCCATCTGTAGGGTAATGTTAGTCACTTTAAAATGACTCATGTTCAGTTTCTTGCAGACAGGAAGGGGCATGACGCTAACACTGGCTCCTAAATCATAAAAAGCCTGATCAATGACCACGTTGCCTATAATACAGGTAATAGAAAAGCTGCCCGGGTATTTCATTTTAGGTGGACCCTTATTTAAAAGCAAATTACTAGACTCATCCATAAATGAAATCGTCTCAAATTCACTTAAATTTCTCTTACGCGTCACAATATCTTTCATAAACTTAGCGTGAGTAGGCACCTGAGTAACAAGTTCGGAAAAAGGGACAGTTACCTGGAGGTTCTTCACAACGTCCACAAACTTACCGTACTGTTGCTCGATCTTTGCGTCCTTCAGACGACCTGGGAAGGGCACTCTGGTAGCAATGAGTGGACCCGCAACTTCCTCTTTACCTTTATCAATGCGTGACATCTCCGCAGCAGGGGAAGATGACACGGTAGCGGAATTAGATAGTAAAATAGGGTCTCCGCCACTTCTGGTGCTCGATCGAGCACAATTACCACTTGATCGAGTGGTTTCACATTGCAATATACTCGATCGACCATTTTCATTACTCGATCGAGTGATGTCCTTTTCTGATTTACTCGATCGAACGTTTTTATCACTCGATCGAGTGAGTTCTTCAGCAAATTTAGTCGATCGAGTAAGAATATCACTCGATCGACCATCTCCAATTTCTGCACTGCTCGATCGACCATAATTATCACTCGATCGAGTGATTGGATGAATTAATTCACTCGATCGGGTTGATATTTCACTCGGTCGAGTGTCTGCATTGCACGCAGCTAGTAGTTCTTCTAATAACTCATCTATATCATCCTCCGGGGCATCGTCAGCTATCAAAACCCCGTCTTCTGGTACTTTTGGCCCCTCTTGAGTAAGGCCAACTTGGATATTCGTCACTCTAACCGGATTTCATGTCGGTAGAAGTTGGGCTTGGTCTTTCGCGAGTGTTAACTGCGCGACTTGTTCTCTCAATTCCGCTATGACTGTTTCTTTCCTATTGCACTTCTCATCAAACTGTTGTGATATGCTCATCACAAAGGACTTTAATTCAGCAATTTCTTCATTTGCAGAAGGAGGAACCGGTTGCGGCGCTGGCGTAGAAGGAGTAGAGACATTCTTTATTTCTTCGTAAAGCTGAGAAAAAGGGACTCCTTGCTTGTACTTCTGGTAGACAAGGACGCGCTCTAAACTTTCCATGCACCCAATAGGGTCATGCCCTTTCGTGCCGCATCTACCACATGGCTCTATATGCTCAGCAATCGAATAAACCTGTGAATTAGGCATTCTGGCAAATAGACTTACAAAGCAACGAATTACCTGCAAAACTAATCAAAACTTTGCAGAAATGAGATCAGCCTCAAGGAATAAATTCCTTGAGACGAGAGACAAACTTAAGTAAAGCACAAAATTGCGCCACCTCTCCGGCAACGGCGCCAAAATTTGACACGTCAGTCGTATACCTGTCAAAAATACCAACCGGCTCTAACTAATATAGCTAGGGAAGTCGGGTCGATCTCCACAGGGAGATGGGAAGATGTCAGCTTTGTCTAAGTTCGTCTCGGTAACCAAAATGGGGGGTTTTTAAATGATTGATTCTAAGCTAGTGAGAGTAAGGAAAAGAGTAAAGCAGAGAAAATAAGGAAGGAAAACAGGGGTAAATCAGATAAAAGAGAGAAATATGCTAGGAATCGGTCTACCATGGCAGTTACACTATCGGATCAACTAGGTCGATTAAATTGTTGATAAGAAGAGCGAGGTCGTCACCTTTCGGTCCTTAAACCTACGATTATACCCTTTCGGTCTCTAATCGCCCTAGGGCCTTCCTAACTTAGCTTTCGCCCTAATTAGGTGTCACCTATTGCAATTAAGCAAGCCTTCCCTTCCAATCTTTCGATCCAGGTCGGGGGTAACTAATTAATCGGTTTCCTGCATGCATTCATTCAACCTAAACACAATTATATTGCTTAATACAATTATTGTCGCAAAGCTAATCTAATCATGTCGATCCTAACATGTTTCTACCACGGTTTCCCTAATCCTAACATATTTAAGGAATTAGCTACGCCTCATCATCGAATTGACAATAACAACATATAAATGATTAACACTAAACATTATAGCAAAGTAATAAAAATCGAATAAAGTAGAGATGAAATAATAGGTAAGAACAACAACACAATAACAATAATAATTATAATTAAAAGATTAAAGAAGAATGATAGTACCAATCGTAATCCAATTCCGAGTAGTAAAGTATAGAGTAATGTATGAAAAGAATCAAGAGTGTCGAACAAAAGGGGGGAAGCAGAGAGAAGAGGGAGAAGTTACGTTGTTCACTCCCTCAGTCTTATACGAAAAATATCCATCTAAACCTAATCTATGGACTAATTACAAAAGCCCATACGAAATTAGGCGGAAAATAAACAATAGCAGGATAAACCACTCGATCGAGTGGAATTAAACCACTCGATCGAGCAACTGAGCACAAAACCTCTCGATCGAGTGGAATTAAACCACTCGATCGATTACTTCTCGCAATGTCTTATCTTGTATAAACTTGGACTGCTCGATCGAGCAACTTGGAGCATATAAAGCATTCGATCGAGTAATAAATCACTCGATCGAGCTGTTTAACCACGTTAACCCTTGAAATACTTCCCGAATCCAGCTCACGCGTCTTCCAAATGTTAGATTTCCAAGCTCCGGCTCCTCGTTCTCCATAAATGCATGCAAATGGGACGAACTAAGGCTAGATTTAGCTCCTCTTTGGTTAATTCCTGCAAATTACTTAAAACGAACCAAAGTAGAATATTCGGGGGTATCTGTAGCTAGATGCTACATAAAAAGTACAGAAATGCATGTAAAAATGAGGTAAAAACCTTATATAAAATACACGCATGACCAATCATTACCAATTAACGATGACCAGCTGACAAATAAATAAATAAATCCCTGATATTCCTTTTACGAGATTTATTATGTAAACGCACTTACTGTGGAGGACACTACTCCAACATCGTGTCCCTTTTCCCGCAAAAGGTGCACGAGTCATCTTGCCTAGAAGGCAAGACTCGCATGTACCATAAGATTCGAAACCAAATGGTTTGAGCACTTTTGATGAAGAAAGTCTCTTAATGCGTCTTTCGTTTATGTGGCCTAAACGACAATGCCAAAGGTAGAATTCGTTTGGATCACCCGTTTTGAGCTTTTTAGTTTCCACATGATAAATGGTATTAATATCTTTTAAAACATAAATGCCTCTAATTGAAATGGTCTTGCCATAAACCACATCATTTAAAGAAAAAGTACAACACTTGTCCTTAATCATAAAACAAAAGCCTTCCGCGTCTAACGCGAAAATGGAGATGATGTTCTTGGTTAAAGTTGGTACAAAATAACACTTATTTAAATACAACTCTAGACCACTAGCTAAAGTGAGCACATAGGTCCCCACGGAAACGGCGGCTACTCTAGCTCCATTGCCCATGCGGAGATCCACATCACCTTTTGCTAGTGCTTGCACGTCCCTTAAACCCTGCAAATGATTACAAAGGTGAGAGCCACATCCGGTATCAAGTACCCAAGTGGAAGCACAAGCATAATTAACGTCTATCACATAGAGAGAGGAAATCATACCAATAGGCGTCACACGCCCTTCCTTGAGATCCTCCAAGTATTTGGGACAGCTCCTCCTATAATGCCCTTTCCCATTACAATGGAAACATTTGGCCTCGGAGAGTTTGACACTTTTTGCCTTGGGATTGCCATTCTCAACGGCCTTCCCCTTTCCCTTGTCATGTTTCTTTGACAATTTCTTGAATTGGGACTTTTCCTTCCCTTTTTCTTTCTTAACTCCAAGGGACATGTTCTTTAACTTCATGGTTAAAACATCTCCTTTTTAACTCCCACTAGCTTCCATATCCCTCTCCGCTTGGGTGAGGAGTGCATGAATTTCATGATAACTCTTATCCATGTCATTCATGTTGTAGTTTACCCTAAAGTGGGCAAACTTGGTGGGAAATGAGTGAAGGATACGATCCACCACAAGAGTCTTAGGAATCTTACACCCTAGACGCTCTAGGATGTCAACATATTCGACCATTTTGAGTACATGGGGACCAACCTTTTGTCCCCTCTCAAGCTTAGCTTCAAAGAAGCGTGCCGCCGCATCGTATTGACGGACTTTAGGTGCTTGTGGAAACATAGTGATCATACGAGTGAACATCTCGTACGCATTTAAGGAAATGCATGATAGCTTGATCTTTGGGGACATTGACCATATGAACACATTC
Organism: Silene latifolia; assembly: GCF_048544455.1. NCBI lineage: Eukaryota > Viridiplantae > Streptophyta > Magnoliopsida > Caryophyllales > Caryophyllaceae > Silene > Silene latifolia. The sequence continues at coordinate 30,148,025 of NC_133532.1, forward strand.
TTGATATCATTCGACATCCTCACATGGTCATCATAGGCGGTCCACACCGCCGATGAAGCCCTTGAACCAGGCTCGATAGGAGGAGCATCGGACAAGTAAGTAAGCACATTGTCGGACAACACGGCACTTTTGGTGTTGGATTCCCATTCAAGAAAGTTACTACCGTCATCTTTTAAGATACATTTGTCCATTACGGACCTTAGCCATGAATCTTTGCCTAGTGAAGTAGTCGATAGAGTTGATGAAGTTGCCATTGCGAATTAAAATGCTACAACAAAAAGGAAAAATTAACATCCATTTTTTTAAAAATTACTTGTAAAAACATGTTTAACAAGTTTTAGCATTTATATAATGATCTCCCACTAAATTATATAAATGATTCCAAGACCCAAATATTAAACAAAAATGAGCATCGCTTGGGCGAAACATCCCATAATTATGTAAATTCGGTAAGTCACGTTGACTAATTCTACCTCTAGAACTCTTGGTCGACGAATTTCCTTAAATCTATCTACTAGCCCCGGAAAACAAGACCGTCTTATATCCCGTTGAGTCCAACCAATTTTAGCGTGTGATAACCGTTTACCACCCTACTTACCCAAGGTAAAAAGTGAACACCCCGCTTGGGCGAGCGTGGCTCTAATGAACAAGAGATTCATAGGTGTTACTAATTGGTAAGGCTAATCTCAATTTTAGTTATGTGAGAGATCTTGTCAATTTAGTCATAAATTCCCTATAAGTGAACTAAGTCGGTGAATGTAAATGACGTGAATTGACAACCGCGAAAATAAAATGCATGTGAATGGCGATTTTGGCATGCGCGGAAATAAAACATGCAAACAAGTAAGCATATGAATATATCCTAGTATGGCCACCTAGTTAATAAAAACTAGTCCATTACCTTTCGGAAACCAACTCCTTGGTCCCTTGCCTCTTCATTCCATAAGTGGCTCCTTCTTGTGGGATTTGGAACACCTTCCAAAAATAGACTCCGTCTCGATGTAATCCGTCTTTTGGAAACGCCGGTAAAAATAACTATTACAATTGAATTACATAGCTATTCCTATTATACATTAATTAATAAAATAAATAAAACTATTAATTAATTACAAACCAACGATACGAGATCGTATTTAATTATAAACAAATCGATATTCCCATTCATTTCGGGTAATAACGATTAAAATTAAACTAGGCCATACTAGGTACAACAAGATAAATACTTTAAATAAATGACAATCATTCATTCAACTTAAATAAATATGCTTAAAATGCTGTAAATTGATGCCAAAATCGCCCTATCCATCAATCGTTGGTATCCATCTCGGTTTTTGTGGATTTAATCGATTTTTAACATGTAAAAATCAATAATCAGCTCTTAAATCTCATTTAAGTCCAAAATAATTGTCCAAACTGTTTTGAACCTCAAAATTAGTCCTCACTAATTTTATGATGAATAATTAGTTTGATTTGGTGATATTTTGCTAATTTAATTGGTAAAATCATAATTTTTAAGTAAAAATCCAAAAAATTGAAAAATTACCCAAAAAATTGAAAAAAAAAATTTGAGTATTCTGGAACACTCCCAAGAACACAAAAAGTTAGAAAAATTGCCCCAAAAATCTGGATAAAATTTATGATGAAAAAGATCGATATTTATCGGTTTTTAACCACTAAAACCAATAAACATCAAAACAAGGTGAAAACATATTTTAAAATTCACTTTTAATATTTAAATAATATTTTTAAATGTACAGAAATTTATCATGGCCAGAATCAATTGTTTCAAAATTATGATTAATTTATATCACTTTTATCGACTTTTACCTCATAAAATCAATAAACATGCAAAATTTCGAACCAACCTTCGACCTTTTGCATACTATCAGTAGAAAATATGCATGAAATACCATAAAAATTCCATGGACCGAATCAAAATTTAACTATTTTTAGTCAATTTTTAACTAAAATATGGCATTTTGACTCTGTTTTCTACCAAAATTCATTAAAAATAGCAAAATAACTTCATAAATCACCAAACGTAACCACAAATCTTTTGAGATAAATAGGTATGCATGTCCCAAAAATTTCGTGCTAAAACATCTTCTAACACAATTTTTCGAGTTTTTATAAATTATCTCATAATTCATTAATATGCTTTAAATCAACATGCAAATTACAAGCCTAAGCTCTGATACCACATGAAAGATCATAGATCCAAATTAGACTCTCTAATAAAAATTAAATTATCTCATAATTTATCATTTTGGTGATCTGTGTAACATGCATGCAAATATAAAAGCATAAAAATGAAAGTTTAAGGAAAACAATTCCTTACATTGATTTTATGGTAATAAGGGCACAAACTAGATCACCTTTCTAGTTTGTTCTTGAGCTTATAACAAATGGATGATCCTCCTAACAAATCTTCAAAGAGAAGATCTCCTAACAATATGCACCCAAGAACTCAACCCAATTATTCTAACAAGTATTTACTAGTAACTTATTAGAATTATTTCCTTGATAATATGTAAAAAATACTAACACTCTTAGTAATTATTTATTTTAGTTTACTAACAACTTAGTAAAGGATGAATAATAATTTTAGAGAGATGATAGATTTTGTTCACATGCAAAACACATAAGTGAAGTAGTGTAGAAATGAACATAAGATGGAGTATATAGGAGGGGAAAGTGGCGGGTGGAGTGAGGTAGTGTGTAGGAGTGATTTTTTTTTTTTTTTTTTTTTTTTTATCAATCTTACATCACATGCAAAATCATCATAAGATAACTTATGGAAGAATATAAAGTAAGGTGAAATGATTATGTTCCTAATCATCCACAACTCTATTTTACACGGTCCACTTGCCCATTTACGAGTCCATGTTGGTTCTTATATTTGTCGCACAAATACGTGTAATTTTATTTTAAACATCGTTTCATGTTTAAATACTTCCATAATTAATTCGTCAAAATCACTCCGTAAATATACGTGTACCACTGCACATATTATTTACGTACTAATATTAATCACATTAATCAATTAGTACAATTTTAGTGAATTAACAATTAATTAACTAAAACCCGTCTCATAAAATTTATTATTTAATTATCGCGTAATTAAATAATAACTGCCGGTCCTCGAGTTCGCAACTCAAAATCTCTCTAAAAATAATCGACTAACCTTTTAGTCTATAAATCAAGGGACTAAATAAATTGTACCTCATACAATTAATTAGTTGTCTATTGGGGTTCGTTCCTTTAGGTGTGACCGAAAGGAGTCAGTTGATCACCGCCGTATCACGACAATAACGTCAAATTCTAGTCAGCCAACCGTTATCGATTTACGTTAATCAACTGACGATGATAAAATAATTAAATATCTGATGATATTCCTTTAATGAGATTTATTATGTAAACACACTATTGTGGAGGACACTAACTCCAACAACTATCCCAATAAATATTATGAACCACTTGCCGCTTCCAACTTAGCACACACTTTCCACAAAACTCTTGCCACAACTATGTCCACGAATGCCTCATCTAACACAAGATCAAAAGTATTCAAACCACCTCTCACTACTGTGTCCCATCAACATAATATTACCATACCATACCCAACTCGCTTTCATATCATACTCTACCATCACTCCCAAGCCGACACTGGTAAGAAACATCAATAAACAAAACAACCGTCTATATCTCCAAACCGAAACTCGCAGGAACAACAGTAAACAAAACAACAATCTATGTATAACTTGTATGTACTTTCGAAAACTCGTCTCGTAATCATCCTACCTACTCCACCACAACCGATGACGGCATCACGACACCGTCACCAACAGCCGCACTGCAGCGCAAAAATACCCGCATCACAACAAGAAGTATCGTGCCCGGATCACCACATGAGGCACAGTAACCACATCAATAGTCATCGCAAGTTATACAACCCCATAATCACTGACTCAGAATACCTTCTTGGACAAGAAAACTTACTCAAAACCGCTTTACTATATCACAACGCAACATATCATACAGAATAAACCGATATTAACCTTATGAATATCACCCATACCATTACACGGAATAAAAATATATCATGAATACACATACAGGTATAACTAACCAAGCCAGATCACCCAAACTATAACTTTTGAATATCATTCCACTAGGTTACTGTACTCGACATATATTACAGAACATTCAGATAACAACTTTATAACTATCACACCATACCACATCTCGTGAGGTCAGAACCTCACGCAAATATTTATACACATCATAGACCCGTAATCACATCCAACTAGTCAATCCTGATCACGTAAGTTACCACTTGATAAAGGTTATCTCTCGTCCGAGCTTAACTCGCATGCCCCTCATAACACATTCTCCCATTCGCATAACCATCACCTCCTGCCAAATATAACCATACCGCTAATACTCCACTACTAGAAACCGCCTCCTATAACCACATCTTATACTTCCTCACAAGTCACAACCGTGCATATAAATCCGTCCTCTACAAAATCAACCTCTTTAGAATTGCTATCTTTCTTAACTATCATCACCTTAACCGCTAGTGACAACACCACAACACCACCACTGTTCGTATAACAAATCTCTTACACTCACCTCTAAATATAACAGTTCATTTCCTATCTTCGGTTAGCATTCCAAATAACGAACGTCAAATCCATCAACAAAATTTACCTCAACATTTTTTTCCAATTCCTTCCTTAATTGTATCGTCACCCAACTCACCCCCAAGATCTCATATCGTGCAAATACTTTACCAACCTTTTTACTTTCCGTAATTCCTCGAAACTCATGACTAACATGTCATCCTGGAACTCCTATATAACCATTAACTCACATCCTCATGATAGTATCATACATCTCGACGATTCCTTACTTCAATATCACATACTCCGGTCAACATTCTCCTAGTTTATTCCCCTCATTTTTTTCTTTCTACACTCGACAAAATAAATTAACAATTCAACTCCTTATTCCTTCTACCTAACTCTTTAGTACTCCGGTTACCTTCTCAGTGCTCCAAAACTCAAATCCCTTTATTTCATATAAGTACCATCACACTCTTTCTTACTATGATTCTTCTCTCATCATGCTATCACTCACACTTATCACCAATCCGTCCACACAAGCAAAGTTTACTCTCCAATTTGTTTATGTTTTTTCCTCTAGAAACCAAAACTCATTTCATACCATTAATTGCCCAAGGAAATCACACACTAGTTTCACCTCTTAATAAACCAAATTCCCAAATTCACTTACTATCTACAAATCCACGTCGCGACATGTCTCCATCTAAGTTCACTATATAACACTCTTCTCTATCCCTCTACAACGACCTTTCATTACATATATTTTTAACCAACACAATCTAATCATCTCCCTCCATAAATCCTTACACATCCCAATTTGCCACTATTCGCATCCCTCATCTCAACCTTTTCATTCTTACATTCCTTATACTTAAATCACCCCTTGTTCATATACACTTACCTTTACATTACTCTAACTCGTGATTATATCACTCACTACATCTCACAAAACATTCTCCCTATCTCGATAAGATCATCCATCTTCCTTTATATGGTAGAGTTAAATGTTGTGCCTACTAACTCTTTTTCATGTATGAAAGTTACACTTGATGATCCCTGTTTATGGCATAAACGGTTTGGTCACAGTGCCTCACTAACCTTGAACAAACTCAAGAAGTGGGACTTAGTTGTGTTGGAGCTTGTGTCCTCCACAAATTAGTGTGATAACATTTGTAAATCTCTTACAGGTTCACAAGAGTATCCTTCGTATATTTAATCTGTTGATTAACATTTACCTAATAACGGTTGGCTTGCTAGAAAGTTTGACGTTATTATCATACAGATGGCGGTGATCAACTGGTCCCTAAAGGCCACACCTATAGGATGTGTTTGAGAAATGTGGTTATAGAAATATAATCACATTGATACCTAATATGACTAAACAGTTAGTCAATGTGTTGATGAGACAATTATTTAATGAAGATTAAATAATATTAGTTGAGACGAATTAACTGTCAATTCGTAAATTGAATATAATAAGTTATATTTAATTAAATGTATGTAATGTTAGCTTGGACGAATTAATCTGTTAATTCGTAATTAAATATATTCAGTTATATTTAATATCAACAAGATGAATGTGTCATAGTGGTATTAGTGAGGGTACACAAACCAAGAGGTCATGGGTTCGATCCTCACTAGATGACAATTTAACACATTTTATACATTTTTGGAATAACCAAAAATAAGGAGATTACACTCCTTATTTCGGTTATATGGGCCGAAATTAGGGAAGATTATATCTTCCTAATTGACTCCCATATTTCGGTTAGCATAAGAAGGAAAGGGAGATTATTATTCTACCCTAATTTCTTTTTGACCTAGCCTCCTCTCTCATCAGAAGAAAAACACAAAACAACTAAATTTTACAGAAAATTTTAGATCGATTCTAGCATTATCAATAGGGCATATCTCATATCGTCTTGGGTGCAACTGATAGGCGAATATCTATTTTGATCTTGTTCTTAGGCCGTTTTTGCTAGGACCGAAGGTTATTTCTGAATCCTTTATTTTGTTTATGTATTTTATTTATGACTAGTGATCGTCTTAATTAAATTCGTTATAATCCTTCAATTTTAAGGGAAGTATACAGATTATTTCCCACAAGTGATATCAGAGCAAAGGTCACGAATTTTAATTTTGATGATTTCATAAAAATTGTATGTAAACTTTTAGGGTTTCCGAAAAAAATTTAGGGCACGGCTGTTTTTTTTTTTGTTAATGCCGATTTTAAAAAAAAAATTTTGCAGCCGGTGTTTGTTCTTTTTGATGCAAGATTTCCATTTTTATTTTTCATAATGTTGCTTTAATCAGTTAAAATTATCATATGAAGAATTGGTAGATGCTTGATTTGATGCAGATTAAGTTAAAACATAAATGGAATCGTCATGTTTGATTTAATGCAGATTAAGTTGAAATTAAAAAGGCATTAGGGTCCTAATTTAAAAACCGTAAAATTTTTTTTTGCTGTTTCTGTACTATTCACGGATGAACAGTATTAAAAAAAAAATTGCTGTTTTTTTTGCTCTCGGTTTTTCTAAGAAAACCCGATTAAAGTTTTTTCGCGGTTGTTTTGTTTATGCCGTTTTGGAAAAGCATCCGAAAAAAAAAATTGTTTTGTTGTTACTGTTCACGTGCTACTGTTCACAGGGGACATAATTTTTTTTTAAAAAAAAAAAATTGTTTCGGTTTTTACAGATAAAACCGTGTATAAAATAAGAAACATGCTTGTTTTGTTTTTCTTTGTTTATGCCGAGACCAAATAAAAAAAGGATTTTGTTTTTGTTTTGATTTTGGCCAATTAGTTATTGTGAAATGGTTCACAATTAAAAGATACCGAATTATTTTAAAGCAGTTTAAAATTTTGACGGATTGAATTCATATTACAAGTTTAATATGGATTAAGATTGAAATTAATGTGATTAATTGAGGAATTGTCACTTAATTTGATTTAAATAGGTGGTTTGGATAAATTAATCAACATAATTAAGGAAATGTGTCATGTATGTTTAATTTATTTTAGTTGATGCATTATATTTTATTTTTGTTGAATGAATCGATTGAATGAATTTAATTTACGTATTTTTGCAATCAGTTGTAATACTTAGTGTGGCTTTAGTCAAATTATGTTTTCGTAATGAAGGAAACATAATTTTTAATGTAATTATGAGATCTCGAATCTCCTTTATTTTTCTTTAGTTTTTGGGTTTTGAAATTAGAATGTAATAAATAGGTTTATTATGTAAATTTTATTTATTGTAATTTTCAAAAGAAGACTAAAGATGGAGATTGGAGCTCACTCCCGCTACATGGATCAAGATGGAACATCAAGACAAGCTTCTCGGGTCCAAGGAGGATTCCAAACTTGTATTTATTGTTCATTTTGATAGGATAGGCCACACTAGGACTTTTACTGTTTTTACGTTTTTCATTCTTATTGCTTTTCATTCACATGTTAGTTTATGCATCATATTCCGCCTAAAACCAAACCACCTACTAATAAAATGCATGAAAATTGACTCATATAGGTTGTATGTTAGTTTTCATGGACATACAGATGTCACTGTCTTTAAGCCATCACCTTAGTTTATTCATTCTCGCATGCTAGATATTAGTTCACTTAAAATGAATTAAAATAAAGTTGATGGGATCTTCCTCTAAAATGGAAATTGAGATTAGTCTTTATAAGGGCAAACAACTATGAATCCCTTCTTCGCCGGTAGGCATAATATGACCCCTTCTACGTTGGGTAAGTAGTTGTGTTGACTTAGTTTACCTCAACATCATAGTCCGAAGAGTTTCTCGTGATTATGATGGACTAAAGATAGAATTTACAGAAATTTATCGACCAAGAATTCTAACGGTAGAATTAGCTAAAAGGTTGGCTTATCAATTTACAGAGAATTGAGTCTTGGGATCATTTATATAATTCTTGAGGGAGGTCAATTGTATAACTGTTTTGAGTCTTCGCGTTATGACAGTAGTTCATTAGACTTAAAAATATAAACGATGCACATACTTATTATTTTTATTCTTCTTCTCGCAGTGTAGAACACGATTATTTTTCATAATACTGTTACAACGAAATGGCTGGAAATAACGCAATCCCAATGCCTAGTGCCACAATTGATCGCGCGTCCTATTGAAAGTATTCATGGACCGGATGAATCGGTTCACACGTACGAAAAATGATGGGTCCAACTTTGCGGACCGGGAGGCGGCACTACGGAATCTTGCCATTGCGACGGTAAGCTCAAGTACTTAACTGAGCCAATACCGGTCAACCCAGGCCCCAATGCAGGAGTCAACGAGACACTCGCTTATAGTGATTTCGTTATGGAAGCGGGTGCGATAAAGAACGTACTCATCTTTGCAATGGAAACCAATTTGCAGAGACGCTTCATTGCCCAAAGTGCAAACAAGATTTTCACTACGCTCACTAACGAGTTCTCAAAAGCACCTAGAATCGTTACATATGAGCATAGTTGTCGCTTCTTTGATGCAAAACTTCGGAAGGGCCAACCGGTTAGCCCACACATTCTTCACATGATTGAGAATGTCGAGAAGCTGGAGGCACTGAATTATAAAATCAGTGAGAGCATTGTCATTGACCGAATGCTTCATTCTCTTCACGATGGTTTTACCCTTTTACGGGCGAACTATTACATGAATGACTTGAAAAAGAGTCCTCATGAGCTACACTCCCTTCTCGTACAGACCGAGCAGGATATGAAATTGAGTGGGAGCATGAAGCATGATGTTCTCACGATTTCCAACAAGGTTAAAGGTAAGGGCAAGGCTCATGGCGACCTAGCTGTAGGTAAGCCAAAGTTTAAAAAGCCAAGAAACGGTAAGAGTGCGCCTGGTGAGACTAGTGGCTCACAGGGCAAGGCAAAGAGCAAGGGCGGTGACATAGAGTGCCACCATTGTCACAAGACTGGACATTGGAGGAGGAACTGTCCCGTCTACCATAAGGACATCAAAGCAGGCCGCGTCGTCCCTGTTGGTATGTCATCTTATATTCATATGATTGAGATTAACCATGCAAGTTTCGGAACTTGGGTACTTGATACTGGTTGTGGTTCTCATCTGTGTAATCATTTGCAGGGCCTAAAGAACATCATACCTCTCGAAAAAGGTGATGTGGACTTGCGAGTCGGGAATGGAGCACGAGTTGCTGCTGCCTCGAAGGGAACATATGTAATCCAACTCCCTAGTGGTTTTGAGTTATTTTTAAATAACTGTTACTATGTACCCAGTTTGTCTAAGAACATTATTTCTGTTTCCGTACTTGCTAAAGACGGTTTTGCATTTTCAATAAAGGATAATAGCTGTATTTTCTCTTTCAATGAAATGATTTATGGCAAAGCAGTTTCCATGAATGGAATTTATATCTTAGACCAAACTACAGAAGTATTACACGTGAATAATAAGAAAATAAAGGTTGGTGACAAAGATCAAACCTATCTATGGCATTGTCGAATGGGACACATAAATGAGAAACGCGTGAAGAAACTCGTTGATAATGGGACTATTCCCGCATTCGATTTTTCTACATATGGCACGTGTGAATCATGTCTCATTGGCAAGATGACTCAAATTTCCTTCAAAGGTGTTGGAATGCGCGCTAGTGACCTATTAGGACTCATACATACGGACGTATGTGGACCTATGTCAATTACCGCTAGAGATGGCTATAGATATTTTATCACTTTCACGGACGATTTGAGTAGATACGGATATGTCTACTTAATGAAGCATAAAAGTGAGTCCTTTGAGAAATTCAAGGAATACCAGAACAGGGTACAGAACCAACTAGGTAGAAAGATTAAAGCACTCCGTTCAGATCGGGGTGGCGAATATCTTTCAAATGAGTTTGATCAACACCTGAAAGACTGTGGAATTGTTCTGCAGTTAACTCCACCTGGAACACCTCAATTAAATGCTGTGTCCGAACGGAGAAATCGAACTTTACTTGATATGGTTCGATCCATGATGAGTCACACGGTAGTGCCTGATTCATTATGAGGTTTTGCTCTTTTGTCAGCTGCTCTTATACTTAACCAAAGTCCCTCTAAAGCTGTCGACAAGACTCCATATGAAATGTGGAAGGGAACGGTCCCTAACTTGTCCTTTATTCGGGTTTTGGGCTGCGAGGCTTATGTCAAGTGGAGATACGAGGATAAGCTCGGCCCGCGATCGGTCAAGACATACTTTATAGGTTATCCAAAAGGAACATTTGGTCATTACTTCTATTCGCCTACCGAACATCGAGTTTTTGTTGCGGCTAGTGCGACGTTCTTAGAGAAAGAATTTCTCGAGAACAAGACAAGTAATAGAACCTTCGAGCTGTCGGAGATTCCAGAACCAACAACCGAGGAACGGATGGAGGAAGTTGTTCCTCCAACTATTGATACGGTTAATATTCCTGAGGAACCTAGGAGGTCGGGTAGAGTCTCTCATCCTCCAGACAGATACATTGGTATGGTCGAGGAGAATGACGTTTTACGCCTAGAGAGTAATGAACCCGTTACCTATAAAGGTACTGTGACCTGTTCCGACTCAAAGACATGGCTCGAAGCCATGCAATCCGAGATGGACTCCATGTATGAGAATGATGTATGGGATCTAGTTGATTTACCTAATAAGGTAAAACCTCTACAGTGCAAATGGCTTTACAAAATAAAGCGTTCTGTAGACGCGCAACTAGATACCTATAAGGCACGACTTATGGCAAAAGGTTTCACTCAAGTGCACGGATTGCATTATGATGAGATTTTTGCACCTCTAGTCATGCTACGTTCCATTCGGATAATCTTAGCGATTGCCGCATTTCATGATTATGAGATTTGGCAAATGGATGTGAAAACCGCCTACTTAAACGGTTATTTGAAGGAAGAGTTGTACATGGTGCAACCCGAATGTTTCATAGATCCTGAGCATCCTAAGAAAGTATGCAAGCTTAAGCGTTCCATTTACGGACTTAAGCAAGCTTCTCGGAGTTGGAATCATCGGTCGAGGAACCATGCTTATATATCAAGTCGAGTGGGAGCAAGATTGTATTCTTGATATTGTATGTCGATGACATACTTTTGATTGGGAATGACATTCCTCTCCTATCTTCGGTTAAAGAATGGTTGAAGAACCATTTCCAGATGAAAGATCTGGGTGAGGCACAACGCATTTTGGGAATCCGTATCTACCGAGATAGATCACGACGGACGTTATCACTTAGTCAGGAGTCTTATTTGGATAAGATTCTTGAGAAGTTCAGCATGACAACCTCCAAGAAGGGGAACCTTCCAATGACGACTGGGATGCAGTTGAGCAAGTCTCAGTCACCCATGATGCCTGAAGGGATTGAGCGTATGAGTCGTGTTCCTTATGCATCTGCAATAGGATCGATCATGTATGCCATGATATGCACACGTCCAGACGTGGCATATGCATTGAGTATGACGAGTCGGTACCAAAAGACTCCAGGTGAAACACACTGGATAGCTGTTAAAAACATCCTCAAGTACCTACGGAGGACTAAGGATTGGGTATTGACTTATGGAGGCGATACTAAGCTATGCGCAATCGGTTACGCAGATGCTAGCTTCCAAACGGATCGAGATGATTCAAAATCTCAGTCCAGGTTTGTCTTCACTCTTAATGGTGTTGCGGTCAGCTGGAAGAGTTCCAAACAGAGTGTTGTAGCAGATTCTACTACTGAATCCGAGTACTATGCCGCTTCGGAGGCAGCAAACGAAGCGATATTTATGCGTCAATTCTTACAAGGGCCTTTCATTACATATATTTTTAACCAACACAATCTAATCATCTCCCTCCATAAATCCTTACACATCCCAATTTGCCACTATTCGCATCCCTCATCTGAACCTTTTCATTCTTACATTCCTTATACTTAAATCACCCCTTGTTCATATACACTTACCTTTACATTACTCTAACTCGTGATTATATCACTCACTACATCTCACAGAACATTCTCCCTATCCCGATAAGCTCATCCATCTTCCTTTATTTTTCACCTATTCATCACAGCCACATATAACTCATGTCCTCCCCACCAAACTCATACCCATTATAAGGTGCCACTCCCCTCATCATAAAATTGGGTAACTTACGCATAAGGACCAACACATATGTAAAATAATGCAAAAATAAGCAAAAGAACAACTTTCAATAAAACATGATATGCGAGGAAGTCAAAAGATAAGCATATGACCCAAAATAGGGGTCACTAGATCAAGTGCAGCCTACTCGGTCGAGTAGGTAAAGGTCAGAAACACGTACAACAAATTACCAGGGCTACTCGATCGAGTAACAAGAGGTGCATTAAATCGAGTAAGGGCCACTCGATCGAGTACCCTACGCATTTCTCAGCACTATCCAATTTTCGTAAAACGGTCATATCTCACTGGTTTCTTGGTCATTTTGGGCATGTGACCTATCGTTAGAATCGTAAAAGAACAAGCTATCACCTCCAAGTAGAATCACATCAAAATTATATATATATATATATATATATATATATATATATATATATATTTATATATATATATATATATATATATATCTCAAGTTATAACAGTTTAAAGACAACTTCTTTGTAATTGAACAACATAACTATTTGATTTTTACTTCAAAACAACTTAAACAACAACAAATTAAACAAAAACAACTTCATACTCATAAAACCAGTATCCCTAACCACATGTTACTATCTATAAAAGTCAAGCAACAACATCCTTCATGATCATATACTATTCAACTTACCACTCATGTAAAGCCCGCATACTTTTATTCTATAACCTTAAGTAAGAACAAAATATATGTGTGTGTATACATCAAACGCAAACATTATATTCACATGTTACTAACATAACAACATTATAAAAATTCACTTCCGTAATATAAACATATTCTTAATCATGAAATTCATATTCTCATGCAATTGCCACTCCATCGTTTCCAATCAATGCATCCATTTCAACCACATTCTTCATCCAACATGTGCATATGAAACAACAGTAAACAAGTATATAAATTTATTATATAACTTTACGCAAACAAAATCATGTATAATCATATCACATCCCCATGTTAATAGTATAGCCACATTATAAATTCTCCCTTTCATCACATAACATGCTCTTAATCATAACTCATATTCTTGTGCAGTAATTACTTCATTTTTTTCAACCACATCCTCCATTCAATCACATCTCATTCATCCATCATATTCATATAAAAATTTCTAAACACATAGCGGTCCCATGACACCCCATAGTGACCGGTTTAAAGTTGTAGGGCGAGATCGCGACTTTAGGACGTCTCCCAAGCCTTTGCATTAGCTCCTAACAACTCCTACCCAGGTTCATTTTAGTTTGACTCTCTATATTCGTTGGGTTCATTTGATACAGGTTCTAAAATCGTCGCTCTGATACCACTTTGTAGCACCACTATACACAATGGTGCCTTACCAAGACCACCTAATGCATGGCAGGGCTACCATCTCGGTTACCCGAGGCAATGTATATCAAATAGACCATAAAAGAACGTACTTTAATAGATTAGTTTAAGTGATTACATAACAAAACCAACTGTAAAGTAAAGTACAACTAATCTAAAACCAAACTACAACAAAAGTAACAAAAGTATTATGAGAACACAGCGGAAGACTACTATCAGACTCGTGGCGACTCCATTCCCAGCTAATCCCGCGCGCATCCATAGTATACCTGCTAGATAACTGCTCACCACTCCCGAATGGATCACCAGAGTTTTTAAAACCATTAAACGGGGTTAGTTACTAATTACACAAAACAAGATACACAATATATAAGATACAACACACACATTACCAAGACTCCGTCACACACCTGACTACATACTAAAGTGTGTAGTCTTGCTATAATACCCATCGCAACAGATATTCCTCACCGCCAGTGGGGGACCGCAGTCGTTCCTACCTAAGTCCCGCTCATCTCATCCGAGTGATAACCCGTATTCCTTTATATGCACATCTCCTTTGTGGCGAGTTCCACAAAGGGTGAATCAAGGGCGTGAAGCCACTTCCGCAAGTGACTCAACTCAGCCGAGGACGCACCTCGCGAACCACAGACACACAATCACAACCAACTACAGAATCAACAATTACCAAATCCAATATGATATAGACAAATGTTATTAATTATCAACCACCAACAATCAATCAACCAACCAACATACATGTAACCAATAACTGAGTAGGAAATCCTACCTGGAAAGGCAAACATCTAGATCGTCACAATCAGCTAATCAAAACCGTTCTTCAACGCAATCACCTCCTATAATCACACAATCATACAATCACTATCTAATACACATCATACTCTCAAAATACCCCTATATAACCAATTAGGTTTTTAAACAAAATCAACGAAAAGGTATAAAAACTATACAAGGACCTTACCCACGACACGATGAACTCAACGGCGTAAAGAACATGACGATCCGACACCCTAAGCCTTTGGGATTTGATAGCAATGAGAGAGGGGGGGGGAGAGAGAGAGAAAGAGAGAGAGAGAGAGAAGCAACGTAACTTTATTTTGCCTTTGTGAAGTTTATAAAAGTGTAAAAGTGAAAAGAAACTGACGGATTAAGCTTATATATCTTTCTCACGTTGCTATCAAAACCCGTCAAAAACAACTCGTAAAAGTAACTTGCTCGATCGAGTAAGATACTTACTCGATCGAGTGCCACCTACTCGATCAAGTGACACACATACTCGATCGAGTATCCATTAGACAGACTACTGATTCGTAACCAAAACTCACTTACTCGACAGAGTAAGCCTTACTCGATAAAGTACCCAACAGCACATAAAACCGTAGTATTACAGGTGTAATTTCATTCAAAGTTTCAAACTTTGATATTGTAAGACCTTCTAATCTCTCTTAATTTATCTAATAATCCTTCCTTGTGCTTAATTTCAGATGTTGAATGAGTTTATGTTTGGGTTGGCCATCCATGCTTATTCTTGTTCAACTATTGCAAATCCTAGAGAAATGGTTTCATATATCTAGGATTGTTTGAAGAAAATTTGTTGTATGTTGATTTGGTTTAAAGGATTCATATAACAAATAAGAAAGTTTATATCTTTTTCTCATTTGTATGGTTTAATCTTGTGTGGAATTGATCCTAGCTTCATCTTTTGATTAAATCTTAATGCTCATGTTTAGTCTCTTTTCATGGTTTAATGACTTGTTGTCTAAACTTGAAGGGTGCATGTAGATGGTTTAATTTAAAGGTATCAACATCTTGAGATGGTAGTATTGGGTGGATAACTTTAAGAGAGTAAAAAGGGTCAAGTTTTGCTAATTGTTGGTTACTAAGAGGAAGTTACACCAAGTTCTCTTTAATATTGAATTTTCATGCATACCAAGTGTTAGTCATAGTGCCTTGTTGGAAAAAATTGTACCTTTCTTTTACATTCATGATACCAATCAACTCAACTCCCCTTTGGTCAATGTTCATCTATTGTTTGTCATTGTAAATAACCATTGTGTGTTTATAAAGTCTATTAGTTAGTCTTAATTAGTAGTTAGAATCTTAACTAAGTATTTAATAGTTTACAATTCAAGTCTTTAGCTTTAAAGTCCTTCTCTTGGGTTCAACCCTTACTTGCACTATATTACTTTATTAATTAGAGTAGTTTAGAGTTAGTTTGGCTTATAAATTGATTATTTGATAGGGTTATTAGTGGATTAACGACACCTAGTCTTTCTCCTATCAAATCCCGTCAAACAAAGAAGCAAACGGATACAAATGCGCTCCTCCACAAAATCGGCACATAATTACGATAACTAAATATAATTACTAACTAATCTAATTAAATTAAATATAATTATATGAAGAGTCTATCGATCCGAAATACTCAAGAGGGAGGGAGGGGGTGAATTGAGGATTTAAAACTTTTAAAAGCTTTTTCGATTGTATGAATATAATTGATTATTTAAAGTTTATTGATTAAACTTTAACTAATCAACTAATGAATGTAAAACAAAATAAACAAGCGAACGAAAGAGAGGAGACACACGGTTTTTGAAGTCGTTCAGTTTCACAAGTCGAAACCTACGTCCACTATTATCGATTAATAAATTTAGTACCTTTCTACGGATTACAAATTTACTAACCCAACTCGTACAACTAACTCTAGCTGTAACTCAATGAGTACCGTTAAATACTCGAGTGACTAACTTACGCTAATAAGAAAGCACTAATGATTCTACTAAAAGTTCACGTTAATGAACGAGCAAGAAATCAAATAAGCACTATTATCTTATAACGTTAACAATAAGAACGAATGCACAAGTTTATAAATCACACGACTTTTTCGAAAAATATCAAAACGGTTTTTGCTCTAAAATACGGTTTTTGCTTTTTGAAAATATATGAAAGTTATGCTCAAAGGTCTTAACTTTTTATGATGTAAAGTATAGAGTATTTATAGTAAAAGAGGAGCAAGGGTTTCGGTTTGTTACAAACCCTAAGTGCCGTGGAAGTCTTGTAAAGCAAGAAAGAATTAGGGTAAATCTTTCCTTAATTCTTTTCCAAGACTTGCGTTAATAAATAATATCTTCCTATCTTAACAACTCACCAATATCTTGCAGATTAGGAAAGATAATATAAGGAGATAAAGAAATCTCTAATAAATATTATCCTTATACCTTAACCCTTATCCAAGCAAAGACTTATTGTGCAAGAAGGAAATTACTATTCACGTTTTACTATTCACAGCACTATTCACGGCACTGTTCACGCGGCACTATTCACGCGGCACTATTCATCCCTAATATTTTTATAAGATAGAAAGGAATAAATCAAATAATAAAGAGATAACAAATCTCTAACCAAATATTATTTTAAAGATTTACTCAATCTTTTCTTCTATCTTTACAAAAATAATATCTTATAAGTTAGGAAAGAATAAATCAAAATAATATAAAAGAGATATTAAATCTCTAATCAAATATTATAAAGATTTACACAAAACCCTAACTTGTACAAGAGTAACCGTGTATGAGAAAGAAACGACTCATAAGCCCAATCCTCTTTCACAAAAACCCTAGGTAAGATAAATTATGTTTAGGGTTTTTAGAGTATGTAGAAACTAGAAACCCTAATTAGCAAGATGCCTCAACTCATAAGTTGATTCAATCATAATTACTAATTATAAGCTCATAGTAGAACCATACTTAATATTAAAATAAGCTCCCTTGTAAAATAAATACTTTTACTAAAACATTTAAAACGGTTTTCCAAAAACAATTTAAAAACTATTTTGTCGTGTGTTTTATAAACTTCACATCTCAATATTATAGTAGAAGAGCTATAACATTGAGCTCTTATATAAGTAATGTTATAGCTGTGAGGCCATAACTTTACCAATGTAAGAAGTCCATTCTTACGTTACCATTACGAGATAATCACCTACGCTATTCTAATCTTCGTTAGGAGATCTTCGAGTGTAGGCTACTTCATCATTCAAGCTTGATCAATCTTTAAATGAGCTTCATCTTCTCATGAATGCTTGAATAATTCTTCAATATCTTGTAATATCTTGATCCTTAATTGAGGGCTTGATCATAATATAAACGCATCATACTTCCATCACAATTCCTTAATGCTTGCGATTAGTAAGTCCAATCTAAAAGACTAAATAAACAATTACGCACAACGATTATATAGAATATAAATCACTCTTGACGTCATCAAAACATAAACATATATCCTATATGGTTCAACAAATTCCCCCTTTTTGATGGTGGCAAGTCTCCTAAAATTGTGACTAAGTATGTAGTTCCCCCTCAATATAAAACCGTTATTTTTATAGATAAAGATCAACGCAAGATCAAACAATTATATTCAATACCAAAGCTTTAAGGACTTTAAGAGACAATCGGTCTTGACAAGGACCAAGCTTAAGCAAATACTAAATCATGGTTATTTCTTCCCCCTCTTGACATCATCGAAAAGACGAGAACAGACATAAAACGACTAGAATGATATCAACCGAGGCAAGAAATATTAATCAAAGCACAGATTATAGTATAAGAACGATTTCAACATAAGCAAGCTCTAAATATAGAGTGTGGAATACAAACCAAGATGAATAGAGATTTTGTAGGAGAGAAGAAAATTAGTCACTCACCTAACTACGACCTACAGAAGCATGCATGCAATCTAACATGATAGATATCTCTAGCTACCGTACATATACACTCCAACCAATCGAGGTCCAAAACACATGCCGAGGACTTACATATGAATGTGAGGTGAGGTAAAAGCCAAGCTAGCACCGATCACAACCAAAAGTAACCATATTCCACTTTCCAACCAAACATGAAGATGATGTACCATGCCAAGTATGGCACATACTCACTCACATCAAAAAGTACTTCTCCTCAAGAAATATGGAAATGAATAAGAATAGGAGTAATAATAGATTTCTGCTTTTCCATCTTTCATAATAACATTTTTCTCCTTTTTTTTTGTATAACTTTTTATTTCATTTTTTCAGTTCATCTTTTTCTTCCTTCCTTCCAATATTCATCACAACACTAACCAAGTTGACCACAACAAGACTTCCAAATATACCAACAAGACTAGCTTGACAAGGGTAGGCCATATGGAATGTAGTTGAATAAATAGGTCAAAAAATAGGACAAATTTGGCTAATGTGAGGTTAATAGGTAAAACGTAAAGAAAGGGTCGCCTCTCCACATGTGTCACCACCACAAACCGAGTGTATACAGGCAATAAGAGACAAATCTCATGCTTATGCAATTTGATGTTACATGCCATGTAAGGAGTACTACTCACATCCTAAATGAAACCAATCATGAATGTCATTGGTTTATGAAGCGCTAAACCTTAGAATGTATATGTGATAAACAAGAGTTATGGTTTGTATACAACACAAAATATAATAGACTAGCAAACGGAATATTCTCATAAAATAATAAAATACTATATAAGAATGTACTTGCAACGGAAAATACGAACACAGTCATATAATCTTATCTTAACTAGCCAGTCATACGGTTAGGAAATAATTATGATAGTTTAGGTGCCACCGATTAAACCAATTTCCAACCGTAAAGTCTCAAAACGTCCTCTAGCTAATGATTTTAACAAAATGTCCGCCCATTGTTTTTCAGTACTACAAAACTCAAGTTTTATATTCCCTTTCTCAACATGGTCTCGAATAAAATGGTGTCTTATTTCAATATGTTTGGTACGTGAATGTTGTGCGGGATTTTTAGAAATTATTATCGCACTAGTATTATCACATAAAATAGGAATACATCCTACATCAACACCATAATCACGTAATTGTTGCTTAAGCCATAATAATTGAGTACATACCAGTCCTGCAGCGATATATTCGGCTTCAGTAGTTGAGAGAGCAACCGAATTTTGTTTCTTCGAACCCCACGTAATAATGCACGGTCCGACAAATGTGGCGACACCCGACGTGCTTTTTCTGTCTAGAGAACATCCTGCGTAGTCGGCATCAGAATAACCGACTAGATTGAAGTTACACTCCATCGGATACCATAAACACAGCTTGGCCATTCTAATTAAATATCGTAAAATTCGTTTTACGGCCGTCATATGCGATTCTTTGGGAGATGATTGATATCTCGCACAAACGCATAAGCTAAACATAATATCGGGTCTACTTGCGGTCAAATATAACAGTGACCTAATCATCCCGCGGTAAGTAGTTTCATCAACTGATTTACCGTCTTCATCTAATGTCAATTTCTTGTTCTCGACCATTGGAGTAGGCATAGCATGGGAATTTTCCATTCCGAATTTTCGAATTAATTCCTTGATATACTTATGTTGATGAATCTTAATGCCTTCTTCAGTTTGTTGTATTTGCAGACCTAGGAAGAATTTTCATTCTCCCATCATACTCATTTCGAACTCAGAGGTCATTAACTCAGAAAAGTATTTGCATAGATTTCAGTTGGTCGATCCAAAGATAATTTCATCGACGTATATTTGAACAACCAAGAGGTCAGAACCCTCATATTTTAGAAATAGGGTTTTATCAACGGATCCTCTACTGAATCCACTGTCAAGTAGAAATTTAGAAAATCTGTCTTACCACGCCCTAGGTGCTTGCTTTAATCCGTATAGGGCTTTATCTAACTTGAAGACGTGATCTTCAAATTTTCTATTTTTAAATCCGGGGGGTTGTTCAACGAAGACTTCTTCATGTAAATACCCATTCAGAAATGCTGTCTTGACGTCCATCTGGAAGAGCTTCATTCCTTTATGTGCTGTGAACGCTATCAGAAGTCTAATAGCTTCAAGACGTGCAACAGGTGTGAAAGTCTCATCATAATCTATTCTTTCTTGTTGATTATAACCTTGAACCACCAATCTTGCTTTATTTCTGATAAAGACTCCGACATCATCTAATTTGTTCCTAAAGATCCACCTTGTTCCAATGACAGATCGATCCTTTGGTCTAGGAACTAAATGCCAAACCATGTTTCGTTCGAACTGTTGTTACTCTTCTTGCATAGCTACAATCCAATCTGATTCTGCAAGAGCTTCATTTATATTTGTTGGTTCGATCATGGATAGAGAAGAGTAGAAAGAGCAGAAGTTATTCAAGGATCGTCTTGTTTGCACACCCTTCTTAATATTCTCTAGAATATTGTCCATGGGGTTTGAGCTCTTATATTTCCATTTTATTCAAGTACTAGGTTCTTCATCGTTATTTGAGCTTGACCCAACTTCATTTGGATCGGAATTGGAGGAAGTTCCCCCTGAATCCAATCCGGGTGTTGTATTAGAGTCGTTTATAACTTCGGACTCTACACCTTGATTTGGATCCAATGTTATAGTAACATCACCTATAACATTAGTTTGGGAGTCATCATTTTGAGTCAATGTTATAGTATCATCAACTATAACTTTGGTTTTCTCATTTTTATCTTTTGAAGAACGATCAAGTTCATCAGTTGTTCCCTCAATTTCATTGTCCTCCAATTCCAGTTCTGGGGGGTCGTCTCTTGAAAGACGGGGGTCGGGTTCATCCAAGTCTTCTTCCTCATCCTGTAAAGGCTTAATATCAAACACGTTATCTTCATCAAAAATAACGTGTACACTTTCTTCAATGCAAAGAGTTCTGTTATTGAAGACTTTGTACGCCTTGCTATGATCTGAATATCCTATGAAAATCGCCTCATCACTCCCAGGGTCGACTTTTCTTAAACGGTTTTTACCGTTATTATGAACAAAACATTTACTCCCAAAGCAACGAAGATGGGAGATATTAGGTTTTCGACCTCTAAGGAGTTCGTAGGGGGTTTTCTTAAGAATAGGTCGGATCATAGCATGATTATGGATGTAGCAAGAAGTAATAATGGCTTCAGCCCAAAAGTTACGAGGTAAACCACTACACAAAAGCATTATACGAGCCATATCTTCCAAAGTTCTATTCATATGTTTAACGACACCGTTTTGTTGAGGAGTTCTTGGTGCAGAGAAGTTATGCCCTACACCATTAACTCTACAATATTCTATGAAAGCTTGATTGTCAAACTCGGTGCCATGATCCGTACGAATAGATACAAGATTATTCTTATATTTGTTCTGAACACATTTCATAAGACAATCAAATTCATCAAACGTTTCATCTTTTGAATGAAGAAAGATAGGTCATACATACCTCGAGTAATCATCTACAAGAACGAAGACGTACCTGGATCCTCCTTTACTCCTTACCTTCATGGGTCCACATAAATCCATGTGTACTAATTCCAAGGCTTGATTTGTGCTTACTACTATTTTATGTTTGAATGATGATCTTACTTGTTTGCACCTGCCACACGTATCACACATCTTTTCTTGGTCGAACTTGATTTTAGGTAACCCTTCAACCTGTGGGAAATAATCTGTATACTTGCCTTAAACTAGAAGGATTATAACAAATTTAACAATGATGATTAAAGGTCATAAACAAAATACATAAACAAAGTATAAGGATTTAGAATTAACCTTCGGTCCTAGCAAAATTGGCCTAAGAACAATATCAAAATTGATATTCGCCTATTAGTTGCACCCAAGACGATCTGAGATATGCCCTTTGATTATGCTAGAAATCGATCTAAAATTTTCTGTAAAATTTAGTTGTTTTTGTGTTTTGTGATGAGAGAGAGGAGGCAAGGTCAAGAAAAAGCATTAGGGTAGAAATAATTCTCCCCTTTCTTTTTATACTGACCGAATTATCGAGTTAATTGGGAAAGAATAATACTTTCCTAATTTTCGGCCATCAGACCGAAATAAGCACTATCAGCTCCTTATTTTTGGTCTTTCCAAAAATATATAATATGTGTTGAATTGTCATCTAGTGACGATCGAACCCATGACCTCTTGGTATGCGTACCCTTACTATTACCACTATGACACATTCATCTTGTTGATATTAAATACAACTGATTATATTTAATTACGAATTAACAGATTATTTCGTCCAAGCTAACATTATATATATTTAATTAAATATAACTTATTATATTTAATTTACGAATTGACAGTTAATTCGTCTCAACTAATATTATTTAATTTTCATTAAATAATTATCTCATCAACACATTGACTAACTTTTTAGTCATATTGGGCATCAATGTGATTATATTTCTATAACCACATTTCTCAAACACATCCTATAGGTGTGACCTTTAGGGACCAGTTGATCACCGCCATCTGTATGATAATAACGTCAAACTTTCTAGCAAGCCAACCGTTATTAGGTAAACGTTAATCAACTGATTAAATATACGAACTATACCCTTGTGAACCTGTAAGAGATTTACAAATGTTATCACACTAATTTGTGGAGGACACAAGCTCCAACAAACTCCCACTTGTCCTCACAAGTGTATGTGCGATAACCGATTCTCATATCCTATAAAATTTCTCCCACTCAATGTAAAACAATTTGCAAATCCGAATTCACAAAGGTCGTATTTTTGCAAGCGATCAATATCAAGAGTGGTTTCCCCGACTAGAGAGTAACTTAACTGATAAACGAATCAACATTCGAGCATGGCCATACATTTCAGTTACAACTCCTCGAGTGGTCCTGAGAAATAACTATACCTGATAAGGGTTGGATATTTTCCTCAACTCGAATCCTGCAGATGTAAGCACAGTATGAAATGACCCAGAAAAAATCTACTTAGCCCCAGTTACGGTAGACCGTGAGAAAGAAACCAAAGTCACCCAAAAACTGCCTTAATCTCAAGAGACAGTTGATAGTCAAAAGAATCGACTCTAGGAACACAATGGATGTCCTATCCACAACCTGGCACCGAATGTTATTAAACATTTAGGACTCCATTACGTTGTCACAAAAAGTTGTCCTACGAGGTATCGTCTTAATCTCGTATCTGTGATCGATTAGTCAACCGTTTAACTTATGGCTCGTTGAACCCACCATCAATCGACTGCACAATATAATAGCCGGAGTTATCAGCTCACATTGGCGATTACGGACCGAACAAATATAATGTAATTCAGTTCACTTTATGGCGTTCAATGTTGTCAGTACAATCCACATGAAAAACAAAATAATATATATATATAACGATGAAGTTATAAATAGTATATGAAAAAGATAATGTATCAAATCCATAATCAAGTACTACAACTCAGGAACATGTTTATTTCCCATGGAGTTAACATGCCCTACATGCTTATCATAATTCAACGGTTTGGTGAGAGGATCCGCGATGTTATCATCCGTCGCAATCTTGTCAATCACTATCTCTTCTTGCTCCACGTAATCACGGATCAGGTGAGCTTTCCGAAGTACATGTCTAGATTTGTTGCTAGACTTTGGCTCCTTAGCCTGGAAGATGGCACTTCTATTATCACAATAGATGGTGATCGGGTCATTCGAACTAGGAACTACCAAAAGCCCTTGTAAGAATTGACGCATCCATATCGCTTCCTTTGCTGCCTCCGAAGCGGCATAGTACTCGGATTCAGTAGTAGAATCTGCTACAACACTCTGTTTGGAACTCTTCCAGCTGACCGTAGCACCATTAAGAGTGAAGACGAACCCGGACTGAGATTTTGAATCATCTCGATCCGTTTGGAAGCTAGCATCTGCGTAACCGGTTGCGCATAGCTTAGTATCGCCTCCATAAGTCAATACCCAATCCTTAGTCCTCCGTAGGTACTTGAGGATATTTTTGATCGCTATCAGTGTGTTTCACCTGGAGTCTTTTGGTACCGACTCGTCATACTCAATGCATATGCCACTTCTGGACGTGTGCATATCATGGCATACATGATTGATCCTATTGCAGATGCATAAGGAACACGACTCATGCGCTCAATCCCTTCAGGCGTCGTGGGTGACTGAGACTTGCTCAACTGCATCCCAGTCGTCATAGGAAGGTTCCTCTTCTTGGAGTTGGTCATGTTGAACCTCTCAAGAACCTTATCCAAATAAGACTCCTGACTAAGTGATAACGTCCGTCGTGATCTATCTCGGTAGATACAGATTCCCAAAATGCGTTGTGCCTTACCCAGATCTTTCATCTGGAAATGGTTCTTCAACCATTCTTTAACCGAAGAAAGGAGAGGAATGTCATTCCCAATCAAGAGTATGTCATCGACATACAATATCAAGAATACAATCTTGCTCCCACTCGACTTGATATATAAGCATGGTTCCTCGACCGATGATTCCAACTCCGAGAAGCTTGCTTAAGTCCGTAAATGGAACGCTTAAGCTTGCATACTTTCTTAGGATGCTCAGGATCTATGAAACCTTCGGGTTGCACCATGTACAACTCTTCCTTCAAATAACCGTTTAAGTAGGCGGTTTTCACATCCATTTGCCAAATCTCATAATCATGAAATGCGGCAATCGCTAAGATTATCCGAATGGAACGTAGCATGACTAGAGGTGCAAAAATCTCATCATAATGCAATCCTTTCACTTGAGTGAAACCTTTTGCCACAAGTCGTGCCTTATAGATATCTGGTTGCGCGTCTACAGAACGCTTTATTTTGTAAAGCCATTTGCACTATAGAGGTTTTACCTTATTAGGTAAATCAACTAGATCCCATACGTTATTCTCACACATGGAGTCCATCTCGGATTGCATGGCTTCGAGCCATAGCTTTGAGTCGGAACAGGCCATAGCACCTTTATAGGTTGCGGGTTCATTACTTTCTAGAAGTAAAACGTCATTCTCCTCGACCATACCAATGTATCTGTCCGGAGGATGAGAGTCTCTACCCGACCTGTAACACCCCCATACTCCAAGTGCCTTACCAGGACCACTCAGGTATGAAGACATTACCATCTCGGTTACCCGAGGCAATGATAATCAAACAACAATAAAGAAACAACGTTTATTATAAATAGTTTAGCGAATAGTTGCAATCCTCAAAACCAAACCAAAAGTACGATACATTATTTCAAAATGACTGTTCAAACTGAAATGTAAATAAACTAAAGGCTACAGCGGAAGACTCCTATCATCATGTCGTGGCATCCCAGCTATCCCCGTACTCATCTCAATACCTGCTCAATATCTGCTCACCATCCCCGAATGGATCACCGCAGGTTTACAAAACAACACCGGGGTCAGTACTAATCACACAATCAATATAGATAACGACAATAAGATAAACAGACAGCTTAACTGTCACACACACACACAACCAACCAATTTCCATCATCTCAATATCGATCGTCCACTTTGGACCACCCCCCGATGGGGGACCGCAGCCGTACCCACCAAATCCCCGCTCTACACAGTGAGCGATAACCCTGTCCATTAATGTGCACATCCCCTTTCGTGGCGGGTTCCACGAAGGGCGAAACTAGGGCGTGAAGTCACTCCCGCAAGTGACCCCACTCAGCCGAGGCCACGCCTCGCGAACCATCAACAAGCAATCACAACCACAAGCACAAGACAATTATTATATCAAACAACCAAATACAACACATCAACCAATATCCCATTATGGGACTAATACTGAGTAGGAAATCCTACCTGGTATGCACACAATCGACGGTCTCTCTCTTTGAGTCAAAAAGCCTCTTCTATGAACCCTCCTCCTATCATATAACACATAGAGGCTACACATCACATACTACACATAAAAACCCCCAATCTCTAAATTAGGGTTTAACCAAATCAAGGGAAAAACAATAAAAAGGGTACGTAGATCTTACCCTCGACGCAAGGAACTCAACGATACGAATAACGACAAGAATCGACCGTCGAACTCCGGAATTGCTAAGAATGCGATTAGGAAGATGAACTTGTTGCCTTCTCTCTTAAACAGGGTTTTAGGTTTTGTAAAAGTGATTTAAAACAATGACGACGATAATTAAATACCTTAATCGCATAATTAACAAAACCCGAGAAAACTCCCCGTAAAACCGGACACTCGATCGAGTACCCAAGGTACTCGATCGAGTACCCCTTACTCGATCGAGTACCCCTTACTCGATCGAGTACCCAACAGTCGAAACTATTTTATTTCGCAACTTACCCTTACTCGACAGAGTAAGGGCTACTCGATAGAGTACCCCAAGACTTATAAATACGGAGTATTACAGTCTTCCCTCCTTAAAAGGAACTTCGTCCCCGAAGTTCAAACCACTACTAACCAAAGTTACTCCCACAACATTCCCGACTCAAAAGCCAAACAAAATTCAACATAAAACATGATACTAACCCAACTCATCCCGACAAACATCCCGACATAAAATATAAAAGGGGTATAAAACTCTTAAAAACTGCTCGCGATCATCTCCTACCCCCCTAAAAGAAACAAGGTTACGTCCCCGTAACCATACATACCTGATCAAAAAGGAAAGGGTAATGCTCTTTCATAGCTTCCTCTGGCTCCCATGTAGCTTCCTCGGTCTCGTGGTTAGACTACAGGATCTTAAGCAAAACTGTCTCACCACTCCTAGTCTTTCTAACCTTTCGGTCTAGAATCTGCTTAGGCACCTCAAGATATGATAAGGACTCATCTAGCTCTAAGCTCTCTGCCTCCAACACATGTGACGGGTCACTCACATACTTCCGCAGCTGCGATACATGGAACATGATGCGTGTCTATTATATGATGTTTTGCACCTCATTTTACACGCATTTCAGAGCTCAATTGAGTAGTTTATGCTACTATTTCCCTTGTTTCGTGCATTTCTTCCTTTTCTTGCGATTTTGTAGGAATATGAAGATTTCAGCGGGAAATAAGCCGAATCCGTCCCTAAGTACTTAGCATTGCATTTGACATGAAGTAAAGACTCGGGAAGCGAGCTTGGTGCGCGTTTCAAGGCCTAAAGATAGCAAAAGCATGGGTGCGTACGAGTTTAACAAGCAAAGAAGCACTTCTCGACATTGCAGGCTGCTTCAGATGGCTATATCTCGCGTTCTAGAGCAGATAATCGATTGATTCTAATTGGAGGTGAAAGCTTATCCTCTTAGCTTTCCAACGCCGCGTAGAACGCCTAATTTGACCAAGTAACGAAGAAATGGCAGCTGTTTTAAGATCGGTGCGCGCTGCAGAATCGTCGAATGCAGTGCAGACAAAGACCCTTGGTCGATCGACTGATGACCTTGGTCGATCGACTGGAGCACGATTATCAGAAGCTACTGTACAGCGGAGGTTGGTCGATCGACTGACCTATGTGGTCTATCGACTGCTATTTTAATCTGACGCACATTAAAGACGAGATTAGAAGCCCAATTGTAATTAGGTTTTCGAGTAGGGTTTTACGTGACTCTCTTATTTAAACGTAACCCCTGCCTACCTTTGAATCATCATTCATTAGCTTAGAATATACAGTTCCTATTATACATTCATTATTCGTAGTTTAGAATAAAGCTTGCATCTTATTTACTTTCGGATTCATCTTGTTCCCTTGCCTCGGTAATTCTACTCTTTAATTCCAGTATTGTTCTTATTCGTTTCAGTAGTATTAATTCTTGCTAGATAGAATCCCAAAGCCAATTTAACGTTTCATGTTTATTGTTTGTTTAGTTATTTTAATTATGAAATCATTTGCTTATTTCGTCAATTCTACTGTTGTTGTTATCACCGTTATGTCTAGCTAAATCAACCCCGCTAAGATGTAGGGGATCTATGGCGTAGATGGCATTAGAATAGGTAACCCCGCATTAGGGCTTGGTCGATCGATGGCTTAACTAGTCGATCGATCGAGAGGTTGGTCGATCGATCATTGGGGTAGCTGGTCGATCGATCGACTTCGTGTTTGATTAGCATTGTTTGATTCGTTAAGTGCAATATTTAGCAATGAGACCGAGAGGAGACTTGTTAGATGCTTAGTTTTGACCGACCCATAGATCGAGAGATAGGGAAGGGCATTAATTAACGAATTAAGACGACTAAATTCTTTGAGATCGAGAGATAATGTAATTTAGGCTTTTAGAATCACTTTTCAGGGCGAGAGCTAGTATTAGTGAGACTTAGGAGCTGGTAGCATAGGCCGAGAGGAGCTACTAGTTAACTTGGACCGAAAGGACTTGTTTTACCCATCCTACACGACTGTATTTCGGACTTACCTAGGATTATGTGCCATCGCAGCTATAGTGAACCGACCGTCTTAGCATTCCTTTCATCATTGTTTACATCCTTATTTACTTTTATTTATTTATTTAGTTTATGTTACTAGTTTTAGAATCAACTCAAACCAAATCCCCCACAATCATACCGATAGATCGAAATAAAAGCAACTAAACTCCCCCGCCTCTCTGTGGTTCGACCCTGTTACCACTAGCCTAGGTTAGTCTTAATAGGAAATTATAAATATTATTTTTGGTACTCACAACGACGGGTATCAAATTTTGGCGCCGTTGCCGGGGAGGCAGCGCTAGGTTTAGTTGTTCTTTATTTTAGTCTGTTTTTCGCCTCAAGGGAAGACTGAGTACCTTGAGGCAGTTCTTACCTTCTTCTTTAGTGTTGTTTATTTGCAGCACTTCAGAAGGATCCACACATGTTCCATTCTCAGGAGCAGCAGGTTCCATTTTGTGGGAGATGCGGCGGATCGGGACATACATCTGAGGCATGCAGGCATCCTAAGGAGAAGATGTTTGCTTTTCATCAACTTCAGCTCGACAATTCATATAATTGCGCTCCTAGTTCACCGCATCAACCATATGAGCCTCCAAATGAAGCCCCACCACCATCCACTCCGTCACAGCAAGAGTTGAAAAACGAAGTTGCAGAGTTGACGAGTCTAGTGCAGCTGCTTATGGTGGAGGTACAGAAAAGCAATGCGGCGAATCAGGTCTTAATCGCGAAGCTGATATCTCATATTGCAACATTGGATCAAAATGCAGCTGAGATACCAAGTCAGTTTCACTCTCTGAATCAGCGTATTGAGACCGTACATGCGATGACGCTGAGGAGCGGGTCTGCTCTCGATGAACACGAGAAAGCTGCTGAAAAAGGGAAGAAGAACAAGGGCGAGAAAAAGACGATCAGCAGTAATCACGGTCGATCGATCGACATACGATCGATCGACCGATCCGCGACAAACAAGCAGCTCATGTTTTTCAGAGAAGTCGATCGATCGACTGACATACATGGTCGATCGACTGACTACGCTGCTGTAGGTGAGTCTTTTCGTCCTCCAATGCCAGACAATTTGAGGGATCACTTGTTTCGGGGTACGACAACTCCGAGCATATTGAGGCAAGACCCGAGTGCTGATGGGTCAGTCCCGGTTCCGAAATATGACCCGATGACGATTAATGGTTCAGTTTTAAGACGGTCTGAAGAAGGGTCAAGCTTCAACAAAGAGAAAGTGGTGGATCTTCAGCCTAAGTCCACCGACGCCGGTGTGAGAGACCTAGAGGAGAGGGCTAAGCTACTTCTGACAGCCCCATATCCAGAGAGGCTAGTACCAACGAAGGATGAGGTATATTTTGAAAAATTTAAAAATGTCATTCATGGTCTTAATGTGCAAGTACCTTTTCTTGAGTTGGTAAATCAAGTTCCCGCTTACATGAAATTCATGAAGCAGCTTTTAAATAAAAAGCGGAAACTTGATAGGGTCGAGTCTGTTAATTTAACTGAAGAATCTAGCTCTTATTTAACTCACACTGCCCCACACAAGTTAACTGACCCGGGTAGTTTTTCAGTCCTTTGTAATATTGGTACCTTCTCAATTGAGAAGGCATTATGTGATTTAGGGGCTAGTATTAGTGTCATGCCTTTGAGTCTTGCTAGGAGATTAGGATTGACCAGATTTGCGGTCACTAATATGACAGTGCAAATGGCTGATCGTTCTGCGGTCCAGCCCGTAGGAGTCTTAGAAGACATTCCTGTGCAAATAGGAAAGTTTTTCTTCCCTGTTGACTTCGTTGTACTGGATATACCCGAGGATGCTCATATTCCTATCATTTTGGGTAGACCCTTTCGCACACTCTTTGGTGCGATTATTGATGTTGGCTCGGGGACACCGACCTTTAAAGTAGGGAAGCGATCCATTAGTTTTGCCGGACTTATAGGAAGAAAGATGCTATGTGTCCTGTGACTTGTAATGCGATTTCTACTCATAAGTCTTATGTTGTCATTCTTGACCCTCCTACTCCCTTGCCCTGTACCTATTCTGTTATGACACCTCCGCCCCCCATTGGGAGCAAATTGGAGGAAGATTCTTTGTTTTGAGTATTGCAGAAATGGTTTGGGGAAGGAGGAACCGCTAATCGCTCATTTGTGAAGGAGCCCATTGTTCAAAGAGGCGGTCTAGGATGTCTTAGTTATGGCACGGACGAGGAGCCAGATGAGGAGCCCAAGAAGAAGGAGCCAGTCAAAATTTCAGAGTCGGATCTCGAGTGTGAGAAGCTAGATGATGGCCATGCTTGGGAAGATGCTAGATATGATCGTTGAGTATTCCGGGCGGAGTAGAGTGGAGTCCACATTTTCCGAGATGAGCACTGCGGAAGCTACTTCATGTAGACGAAGCCTTAGTCGAGATTTTCCGATTTCCGTTGATCTATGCGTTTCTTAGACCTTTTAAAGACTCTTTTTTGCTTTTAGACTTTTTATTGCTTTTTGTGCGCGAAACTTCGCATTTTAATTCCCTTGCTTAAGATTTTTATAGACTTTAGACTTTACAATTGGGTTGTGCGCAATTTTGGGCGCCATATTATGTGTTTTACAGGTTTATAGACCATATTAGCTCAAGTTATTGAGCTAATTCGAAGAAATCAGAAAGTTACAAAGAGGTTTTTGATCGATCGATCGCGTATGGTCGATCGGCGAGCTGCGATATCCGGAGCTTTTCTGCTCACGCTGGTCGATCGACTGAGTGATGTGGTCGATCGACCGCCCAGAGCTGATGTACCTGTTTTCGATCACTCCCCTGCTTTGTGTTTGGTCGATTTGCGGAGTCAAGGGAGTATTCCCTTCACTTTATTCTCCGCTTAATTTCGATTTCTTACATTTTGTTTTTTTATTATTTTTGCACATAATTGCCGCTTCATTATTGTTTATTCGGTTTTATGCGCAGTATCTTTTGTTTGTCTTTTTAGGTACCTATGGTAGCATCATGTTGCCATCTTGAAACCTCCTAGCTCACACTGGTTTGGGGAGGTTTCCTTTTGCTGCGCTTAAAGTCTTGTGAGTTCCTGATTTCTTCTTCATGTCTTGTTTATTTATTTACCGCAAAATCCCATTTCCTTTTGCTTTCATTACTTGATTTTGCACAATGGGGACATTGTGCGGTTTGGTTTGGGGAAGGGTTTTGCGTTGCATTTCATTTGCTTGCATTCACGTTTACATTTTTGTCTTGCATTGTTTCTTTCATTTCTTATATATATACAAAAATCCAAAAAAAAAATTTAGCTTATTTTTCAAAAATTTCCATAAAATGCACGTTTATTTTAGCATATAGGTCGAGTCGGAACGGTAGTATTTCAAGGATGATTTTGCATTTGCACCTGTTTCGCCTGAGCCTTGCTAGATT
The DNA here is from genome assembly GCF_048544455.1 of Silene latifolia. Taxonomy (NCBI): domain Eukaryota; kingdom Viridiplantae; phylum Streptophyta; class Magnoliopsida; order Caryophyllales; family Caryophyllaceae; genus Silene; species Silene latifolia. The sequence continues at coordinate 30,180,707 of NC_133532.1, forward strand.
AACATGTTATTAGTAGAATCATATATGCATACTCTACGAGTTTTCGTTAAATTTCTTGCTGAACTTGATAACTTGACTTAGATTTTTGGCAAACTACATCATTTTCTGAGGTTTAGAGCCTTATAACTGGTGACATTCATGACCAGTTTATCTAGGATTGTGATTAGTACTCCTTATGAGACATGTTACATAAATGTGCATAAATATGAACTTAATCTGCTTAATACCTGTATGCATTCGGTTTGTGGTTTGTTGACACATGTGGTAGAGGTTTCCCTTTTCTTATTTTGCCCATGAACCCCTCATAGCCAAATTTAGCCCCTTTTGTCCCATAAACTACAGTCTAAAATTAGCCTACCTTATCCGAGCTAGTACTTGTATTTGTGGGAATGTTTTATTGCAAATTTGGTTATATGCTCTTTTTGAGATGATGTTGGGAAGATGAAAGAAAAAGGAAGGAAAGAAAGAAGAGAAAATAGAAAAGAAAAAAAAAAGAGAAGAAAAAAAATGATTCGAAAAAGAAAGAAAAGAAAAAAAGAAACGAGTGCTGTAGAAGGTGGTCGATCGACTGCTCCCTATGGTCGATCGACTGCAGCCCGAGAAAAAGAAAGTTCGAAAAATCACATGTTGTAATTATTCTGATTTGGTGATTTTCACTCCCATATTATCATCTATATTCTTTGGGGAGTTGACTTTTATGGAAGTTGCGAGATTTGTGCTTGATAATTAGCACCCGGTTTTATTGTTGTTTTTGAGCAGGAAGTTGGATGTTGTCATATGGTTTTGTTTAGGTACTAGCTTGGCCGCCTATACCTCCACATTCCCATAATTGTTTTGCCTCTTCTTACCCATTACCTCACATATCCATATTTACCTCGGCATGTGTCATGGTCATTTGTTGGTTGGAATGCGTATGTACGGTTGTAGAGATTGTTTTCATATTTGACTGCAGGCATGTTCTTATAGGTCGTAGTTAGGTGAGTGTCACTACAATATTGCTTCTTTCTATCTTTACATTTCTCACCTGTATTTATTGAGTGATATGAGCGACCCGTGAGAGTCCGATTTGATAAGTCTCTATGGTTGACGGTTCAGCAGTTCTTAACGACTACATAACTCGTTTGCATGATTCACATTGCTAATTGATTGTTAGTTATTGCATTAAACTGGTTTAGGCCTTACATGTTGCATTTCGCTCTGAGATTGAACTCGTTCCATTAGGTTTTAGGACCGAGTCTAGTTCTTGCTTGGGGACAAGCAAGGGTTTGGTTTGGGGAAGTTTGATGCGTGTCTATTATATAATGTTTTGCACCTCATTTTACACGCATTTCAGAGCTCAATTGAGTAGTTTATGCTACTATTTCCCTTGTTTCGTGCATTTCTTCATTTTCTTGCGATTTTGTAGGAATATGAAGATTTCAGCGGGAAATAAGCCGAATCCGTCCCTAAGTACTTAGCATTGCATTTGACATGAAGTAAAGACTCGGGAAGCGAACTTGGTGCGCGTTTCAAGGCCTAAAGATAGCAAAAGCATGGGTGCGTACGAGTTTAACAAGCAAAGAAGCACTTCTCGACATTGCAGGCTGCTTCAGATGGCTATATCTCGAGTTCTAGAGCAGATAATCGATTGATTCCAATTGGAAGTGAAAGCTTATCCTCTTAGCTTTCCAACGCCGCGTAGAACGCCTAATTTGACCAAGTAACGAAGAAATGGCAGCTGTTTTAAGATCGGTGCGCGCTGCAGGAATCGTCAGAATGCAATTCTGTACAGCACCCTTGGTCGATCGACTGATGACCTTGGTCGATCGACTGGAGCACGATTATCAGAAGCTACTGTACAGCGGAGGTTGGTCGATCGACTGACCTATGTGGTCTATCGACTGCTATTTTAATCTGACGCACATTAAAGACGAGATTAGAAGCCCAATTGTAATTAGGTTTTCGAGTAGGGTTTTACGTGACTCTCTTATTTAAACGTAACCCCTGCCTACCTTTGAATCATCATTCATTAGCTTAGAATATACAGTTCCTATTATACATTCATTATTCGTAGTTTAGAATAAAGCTTGCATCTTATTTACTTTCGGATTCATCTTGTTCCCTTGCCTCGGTAATTCTACTCTTTAATTCCAGTATTGTTCTTATTCGTTTCAGTAGTATTAATTCTTGCTAGATAGAATCCCAAAGCCAATTTAACGTTTCATGTTTATTGTTTGTTTAGTTATTTTAATTATGAAATCATTTGCTTATTTCGTCAATTCTACTGTTGTTGTTATCACCGTTATGTCTAGCTAAATCAACCCCGCTAAGATGTAGGGGATCTATGGCGTAGATGGCATTAGAATAGGTAACCCCGCATTAGGGCTTGGTCGATCGACTGGCTTAACTAGTCGATCGACTGAGCCGGTTGGTCGATCGACTGGGGTAGCTGGTCGATCGACTGACTTCGTGTTTGATTAGCATTGTTTGATTCGTTAAGTGCAATATTTAGCAATGAGACCGAGAGAAGACTTGTTAGATGCTTAGTTTTGACCGACCCATAGATCGAGAGATAGGGAAGGGCATTAATTAACGAATTAAGACGACTAAATTGCTGAGATCGAGAGATAATGTAATTTAGGCTTTTAGAATCACTTTTCAGGGCGAGAGCTAGTATTAGTGAGACTTAGGGACTGGTAGCATAGGCCGAGAGGAGCTACTAGTTAACTTGGACCGAAAGGACTTGTTTTACCCATCCTACACGACTGTATTTCGGACTTACCTAGGATTATGTGCCATCGCAGCTATAGTGAACCGACCGTCTTAGCATTCCTTTCATCATTGTTTACATCCTTATTTACTTTTATTTATTTATTTAGTTTATGTTACTAGTTTTAGAATCAACTCAAACCAAATCCCCCACAACTGTTACCGATAGACTGAAATAAAAGCAACTAAACTCCCCCGCCTCTCTGTGGTTCGACCCTGTTACCACTAGCCTAGGTTAGTCTTAATAGGAAATTATAAATATTATTTTTGGTACTCACAACGACGGGTATCAGAACACATTATGCACTCTTTCTAACGCAGCTGGTAAAGCCAGACGATAAGCAACTTCCCCAACTCGCTCTAAGATCTCATAAGGCCCTATAAACTTCTGACTTAGCTTGCCTTTCTTCCCAAATCTCATAACCCCACGCATAGGAGACACTTTCAAAAGAACTTTATCCCCAACTTGAAACTCTATATCCCGACGATGTAGATCTGCATAACTCTTTTGTCGATCCTGGGCTGCTCTCATCCGTTCCCTGATCATCTTAATCTGTTCCACCATCTCATGCACCATCTCTGGTCCTAAAACCATTGCCTCAGCACTATCGTCCCAACAGATTGGACTTCTACACCTCCTCCCATACAAAGCCTCAAACGGTGCCATACTTATACTGGTGTGATAACTGTTATTGTAAGAAAATTCTATCAAGTCCAGCATCTGCTCCCAGCTACCACCAAAATCTACCACACAAGCTCGCAACATATCCTCAAGTGTCTTGATTGTTCTCTCAGTCTGCCCGTCTGTCGCGGGATGAAATGCTGTACTCATCTTCAAAGTTGTTCCCAACGATTCCTGCAACTCCTTCCAAAACCTCGATATAAACCTCGCATCTCTGTCAGACACTATGTCCTTAGGGACTCCATGTAACTTAAGCACGTTCTTTCGATAGGCCATAGCCAATTGTGCCTTAGTCCATGTATCTTTCATTGGAACAAAGTGAGCTGACTTGGTCAGACGATCCACTATCACCCAAATCATGTCGTTACCTTGTTGACTCTTTGGCAAACCCACAATGAAATCCATGGAAATGGATTCCCACTTCCACTCAGGCACCTCTAAAGACTGAATCTTACCTTGTGGTCGTCGCTGTTCACCTTTAACTCTCTGGCACGTCAAACAACGGGACACAAACTCAGCTGTCTCTTTCTTCATCCCAGGCCACCAAAACGTTTTCTTCAAATCCTTGTATAGCTTGTCTCCACCTGGATGAACTGAATATGGTGTGCAATGCGCCTCTGTCATGATTGTCTTTTTCAACTCCTCGTCATTAGGAACACACCACCTACCATCAAACCTCAAGCTACCATCTGTATGAATAGAAAACCGGGACACTGTCCCTTTCTCTACTCCAGCTCTCCACTCCACTATCTTAGGATCCAAAGCCTGCTTATCCCGAATATCATCATAAAACTCCAGATGTACTGTCATATCACCCATGGCATCTCCTTTCTGCATCATATGTATCCCAAAACTCGCTACCTCATCCCTCAGCCTCATCAAAGATAGAGCTGTACACAAGGAATGTACACTCTTCCTACTCAAAGCATCAGCAACAACATTGGCCTTCCCTTCATGGTAGATAATCTCTATGTCGTAATCGCCAATCAGCTCCATCCACCTCCTCTGTCTCATGTTCAACTCCTTCTGCGTGAAGATGTACTTGAGGCTCTTGTGATCAGAAAATACCTTAAAGATTGCTCCATAAAGGTAATGTCTCCAAATCTTGAGAGCAAACACCACTGCACCCAACTCCAGATCATGTGTAGGGTAGTTCTCCTCATAAGGCTTCAATTGCCTAGAAGCATAGGCAATCACTTTGCCATTCTGCATCAACACACATCCCAGCCCATTCTTCGAGGCATCTGTATAAACCTCAAAGTTCTCGCTCCCTTCGGGAAATGCTAAGACAGAGCCGTGGTCAAACGCTCCTTTAGTGTTTGGAACGCCGTCTCACAACTCTCATCCCAACGAAACTTGTTCTCTTTCCTCATCAACGCTGTCATCGGTCTAGCTATCTTGGAGAAATCTTTCACGAACCGTCCGTAGTATCCAGCTAAACCCAAGAAACTCCTAACCTCAAAGCAACATTCTTGGTGCTTCCCACTTTGTCACCGCCTCAATCTTCGCCGGATCCACAGCTACCCCATCTTTAGAGATTACATGCCCCTTAAAAGCAACTTTCTCTAACCGAACTCACACTTGGACAGTTTAGCATACAACTCATGATCCCTCAAAGTCCGCAACACGATCCTCAGATGCTCCTCATGCTCCTCCTTAGTCTTAGAGTAGACTAAGATATCATCGATAAACACCACTACAAACTGGTCCAAGCGTCTCAAGATTCTATTCATCAAATCCGTAAACACCGCCGGCGCATTAGACAACCCAAACGGCATCACCACATACTCATAATGGCCATACCTTGACGTGAAAGTTGTCTTTGGTATGTCCACCTCTCTAATCTTCACCTGATGGTACCCCGACCTCAAATCAATCTTAGAAAAGATGTTGCACCGATCAACGATCAAACAGGTCATCTATCCTTGGCAAAGGATACTTGTTCTTTATCGTCACACGGTTCGGCTCCCGTAATCTATGCATAACCGCAAACTCCCATCTTTCTTCTTCACGAAAAGAACTGGTGCTCCCCACGGCGATACACTTGGTCTAATGTATCCCTTCTCTATCAGATCATCCAACTGTTTCCTAAGTTCCTCCATCTCTAGGACCCATACGGTACGGTGCCTTAGAGATTGGCCCCGTCCCTGGCTTCAACTCAACGGTGAAATCTATCTCCCTCTTCGGTGGTAACCCCGGAATCTCCTCTGGAAAAACATCTGCAAACTCCCCCACCACTGGTATCTCATCAACTGCCGGGCTCTCTATCCGATCATCTCTCACATGGCACAAGATCAGCGGACATCCCTTCCTCAGATAAGACTTCAAGGTGACAGCTGCAATCAACTTAACTTTGGGTTTGACTAGAAACCCACGATAAGACACACTAACACCCTTAGGACCTCTTAAAGACACTTTCTTTTGATGACAGTCTATCTTAGCTTTATACTTTCCTAACCAATCCATCCCAACTATCATCTCAAAACCGTTAAAAGGAAACTCTAGCAAGTCTACAGGGAAATCAACTTGCCCAACTATCAAAGATACATCCCTGAACAATCTCCCACACGATACAGACTCACCCGAAGGTATGAAAACTTGCTCACTAACAGACTCGTATACTCTCAAACCCAACTGTTTTACATGACTCGAAGACACAAACGACTGAGAAGCCCCCGAATCAAACAAAACAAAGGTAGGAATACCATTAACAAGGAATGTACCGGTGATAACGTGCGCATCTTCCTCAGCTGCTTTCTTCTCCATCATGAATAACTTGCCATCGGTCTTCTCGCCCACCTCCCGGACAAGTCTTTAGGCGATGCGGTCGGCTTAGCACCCGACCCTTGATTGTTGTTGTTGTTGTTCGCTGGTGTTTTCTGATAAGAATTACCGCCGTTGCGGTTGCCTCCACTCTGGTAACTCTGACTCCCCCGGTTTGGCCATGATCCAGCCGGTCTGTTGCTCGCGAAGCTGCGCAGGTCTCCGGAAAGATCCGGTGCACTTGTGCACTCATGTCTCTTGTCGCCTACACCACCACAGCTATAGCAGGTAACTCCCCAACTATTACTCACACTCCCACGGCCACGCCCAAAGGAAGCCCCAAAGCACTAAACCGGACCGAAGAAAATCCCTTGGGATCGATTGTGGTTGCCTTTCTTGTGATTCGATTGGCCACCACCCTCACTCTCGGACTTCCTCTTCTCACCACCTGACCTCTCCTGAGCCATCTCCACCAGCCTCTCGGCTCTCCCGGCTCTCTCATACGCTTCCTTAACATCGTAAGGATTCCCACGGGTAACTTATCCATAATCTTAGGGGTCAACCCCCCTCTCAAACCTCAATGCCAGATTCTCCTCACTCAAACCCATATCCTCAAAGATACCTCGACTTCTCATTGAACGACTGTAGTACTCAGCCACAGACATCTCAAAGAGTCATCTTAAAACCATCAAACTCTTCTCTCATCTTACTCCTCACATGTTCCGGTACAAACTCCTTCCTCACGCCCCCTACGAAACTCCTCCCAAGGTATAGCAGGTAAGCCTTGGCTTGTATATATCTCCTTAGCACTCACTTTCACTGAATCCCACCACTTGCCTGCTTTGCCTCCCTCGGATAGAACGCGGCTGTTCCACTCTCATCTCATCGGGACAATGAACCAAGTCTAAGATGTTCTCCATCTCTCTCAGCTAACTATCAAGAAGGTTAGGTTCCCCAACCCCTTGTATTCTTTCGGGTTAAACCTCGCAATGTAAAGGCTGATTTTTGAATGATCAACCTCCTTCTCCTTATCCTTATTCTTGTCTTCATTCACTTTCTTTAGGGTCTCAGTAAGAGCATCCTGGTGCTCTAACATCTTAACGATGTCATCCACGGTCATAAGCTCAGCTCTCGCATACAAAGCAGTTCTCTTGGGCGGCATCTTGAAACTATACATATATAAGAAAGGGTAGACATGAACATACGTACTAAACCTCAAAACACGAAAACACGCCACCCAGAACCCACTCGATCGAGTTCCCAAACACACTCGATCGAGTAACAGGCTACTCGATCGAGTGCCCCACGTACTCGATCGAGTACCCAAACTTCAGACCCCAAACAGACCTTCTGATCTCTTACCTACTCGATCGAGTATCCAGGCTACTCGATCGAGTGACCCCCTACTCGATCGAGTACCCATAGTTACTCGATCGAGTGCCCTAAAACTCGATTCTGGACTCAAAATCGCCAAAAACCCACCCGATCGAGTCAGTCCTACTCGATCGAGTAACACTAATTCGTAAGAGCTACCCGCATGTTACGTCATATGCTAACATGCTAAATTTATGAACCACATTATATCATAATAAACATGCTACGCATCTTTTCTACTATCTATGAAATCATTTCATCATATTATTAAATGCCACATTGTAAATCATCCAACATGTTATAATTTCATCAACAAATTCCCACATATCACCATTTTCTTTCACATGCCCAACTTCCTACTTCAACACCCAACAATTAACACATTTCACCACATCCGTACACAAGCTAACCAAACACACATACGACTCGACAAACACTTCCCCCATGTGACCGGTTCAAAGTCGTAGGGCGACCCCTGCGACTTTAGGACGTCTCCCAAGCCTTTGCACAAGCTCCTACAACTTTTACCCCGGGTTCATTTTAATTGACTCCCTATGTTCATTAGGTTCATTGGTTACAGGTTTCAGGATCGTCGCTCTGATACCATTTGTAACACCCCCATACTCCAAGTGCCTTACCAGGACCACTCAGGTATGAAGACATTACCATCTCGGTTACCCGAGGCAATGATAATCAAACAACAATAAAGAAACAACGTTTATTATAAATAGTTTAGCGAATAGTTGCAATCCTCAAAACCAAACCAAAAGTACGATACATTATTTCAAAATGACTGTTCTAACTGAAATGTAAATAAACTAAAGGCTACAGCGGAAGACTCCTATCATCATGTCGTGGCATCCCAGCTATCCCCGTACTCATCTCAATACCTGCTCAATATCGCTCACCATCCCGAATGGATCACCGCAGTTTACAAAACAACACCGGGGTCAGTACTAATCACACAATCAATATAGATAACGACAATAAGATAAACAGATGACTTAACTGTCACACACACACACAACCAACCAATTTCCATCATCTCAATCCGATCGTCCTTTGGACCAGCCCCGATGGGGGACCGCAGCCGTACCCACCAAATCCCCGCTCTACAGAGTGAGCGATAACCCTGTTCATTAATGTGCACATCCCATTTTGTGGCGGGTTCCACGAAGGGCGAAACTAGGGCGTGAAGTCACTCTCGCAAGTGACCCCACTCAGCCGAGGCCACGCCTCGCGAACCATCAACAGCAATCACAACCACAAGCACAGTACAATTATTATATCAAACAACCAAATACAACACATCAACCAATATCCCATTATGGGACTAATACTGAGTAGGAAATCCTACCTGGTATGCACACAATCAGACGGTCTCTACTGCTGAGTCAAAAAGCCTCTTCTATGAACCCTCCTCCTATCATATAACACATAGAGGCTACACATCACATACTACACATAAAAACCCCAAATCTCTAAATTAGGGTTTAACCAAATCAAGGGAAAAACAATAAAAACGGTACGTAGATCTTACCCTCGACGCAAGGAACTCAACGATACGAATAACGACAAGAACTGACCGTCTGAACTCCGGGAATTGCTAAGAATGCGATTAGGAAGATGAACTTGTTGCTTTCTCTCTTAAACAGGGTTTTAGGTTTTGTAAAAGTGATTTAAAACAATGACGACGATACTTAAATACCTTAATCGCATAATTAACAAAACCCGAGAAAACTCCCCGTAAAACCGGACATTCGATCGAGTACCCAAGGTACTCGATCGAGTACCCCCTTACTCGATCGAGTACCCCTAGCTACTCGATCGAGTACCCAACAGGTCAGAAACTATTTTATTTCGCAACTTACCCTTACTCGACAGAGTAAAGGCTACTCGATAGAGTACCCCAAGACTTATAAATACGGAGTATTACACGACCTCCTAGGTTCCTCAGGAATATTAACCGTATCATCAGTTGGAGGAACCACTTCCTCCATCCATTCCTCGGTCGTTGGTTCTGGAATCTCCGACAGCTCGAAGGTTCTATTACTCGTCTTGTTCTCGAGAAATTCTTTTTCTAAGAACGTCGCACTAGCCGCAACAAAAACTCGATGTTCGGTAGGCGAATAGAAGTAATGACCAAATGTTTCTTTTGGATAACCTATAAAGTATGTCTTGACCGATCGCGGGCCGAGCTTATCCTCGTGTCTCCACTAGACATAAGCCTTGCAGCCCCAAACCCGAATAAAGGACAAGTTAGGGACCGTTTCCTTCCACATTTCATATGGAGTCTTGTCGACAGCTTTAGACGGACTTCGGTTAAGTATAAGAGCGGCTAACAAAAGAGCATAACCCCATAATGAATCAGGCACTACCGTGTGACTCATCATGGATCGAATCATATCAAGTAAGGTTCGATTTCTCCGTTCGGACACACCATTCAATTGAGGTGTTCCAGGTGTAGTTAACTGCAAAACGATTCCACAGTCTTTCAGGTGTTGATCAAACTCATTTGAAAGATATTCGCCACCCCGATCTGAACGGAGTGCTTTAATCTTTCTACCCAGTTGGTTCTGTACCCTATTCTGGTATTCCTTGAATTTCTCAAAGGACTCACTTTTATGCTTCATTAAGTAGACATATCCGTATCTACTCAAATCGTCCGTGAAAGTGATAAAATATCTATAGCCATCTCTAGCGGTAATTGACATAGGTCCACATACGTCCGTATGTATGAGTCCTAATAGGTCACTAGCGCGCATTCCAACACCTTTGAAGGAAATTCGAGTCATCTTGCCAATGAGACATGATTCACACGTGCCATATGTAGAAAATCCAAATGCGGGAATAGTCCCATTATCGACGAGTTTCTTTACGCGTTTCTCATTTATGTGTCCCATTCGACAATGCCATAGATAGGTTTGATCTTTGTCACCAACCTTTAATTTCTTATTATTCATGTGTAATACTTCCGTGGTTTGATCTAAGATGTAAATTCCATTCATGGAAACTGCTTTGCCATAAATCATTTCATTAAAAGAGAAAATACAACTATTATCCTTTATTGAAAATGTAAAACCGCCTTTAGCAAGTACGGAAATGTAAATAATATTCTTAGATAAACTGGGTACATAGTAACTGTTATTCAAAGATAACTCAAAATCACTAGGGAGTTGGATTACATATGTTCCCTTCGAGACAACAGCAACTCGTGCTCCATTCCCGACTCGCAGGTCCACATCACCTTTTTCGAGAGGTATGATGTTCTTTAAGCCCTGCAAATGATTACACAGATGAGAACCACAACCAGTATCTAGTACCAAGTTCCGAAACTTGCATGGTTAATCTCAATCATATGAATATAAGATGACATACCAGCAGGAACGACGCGGCCTGCCTTGATGTCCTCACGGTAGACGGGACAGTTCCTCCTCAATGTCCAGTCTTGTGACAATGGTGGCACTCTATGTCACCGCCCTTGCTCTTTGTCTTTCCCTGTGAGCCACTAGTCTCACCAGGTGCACTCTTACCGTTTCCTGGCTTCTTGAACTTTGGCTTACCTACAGCTAGGTCGCCATGAGCCTTGCCCTTACCTTTACTCTTGTTGTGAATCGTGAGAACATCCTGCTTCATGCTCCCACTCAATTTCATATCCTTCTCGGTCTGTACGAGAAGGGAGTGTAGCTCATGAGGACTCTTTTTCAAGTCATTCATGTAGTAGTTCGCCCTGAAAAGGGCAAAACCATCGTGAAGAGAATGAAGCATTCGGTCAATGACAAAGCTCTCACTGATTCTACAATTCAGTGTCTCCAGCTTCTCGAAATTCTCAATCATGTGAAGAATGTGTGGGCTAACTGTTTGGCCCTTCTGGATTTTCGCATCAAAGAAGCGACAGGTATGCTCATATGTAACGATTCTCGGTGCCTTTGAGAACTCGTTAGTGAGCGTGGTGAAAATCTTGTTTGAACCGTGGGCAATGAAGCGTCTCTGCAAATTTGTTTCCATTGCGAAGATGAGTACGTTCTTTATCGCACCCGCTTTCATAACGAAATCACTATAAGCGAGTGACTTGTTGACTCCTGCATTTGGGCCTGGGTTGACCGGTATTGGCTCAGTTAAATACCTGAGCTTACCGTCAGCAATGGCAGCATTCCGTAGTGCCGCCTCCCAGTCCGCAAAGTTAGACCCATCATTTTTCAGTAGCGTGGACTGATTCATTTGGTCCATGAACACTTTTAGACAGGATGAACGATCTAGTGTGGCACTAGGCATTGGGATTGCGTTATTTCCAGCCATTTGTTGTAACAGTATTATTGATAATAAACGTGTTCTACACTGCGAAAGAAGAATAAAAATAATAAGCATGTGCATCGTTTTGATTTTAAGTCTAATGAACTAATGTCATAACGCGAAGACTCAAAACATTTATAAAATTGACCTCCCTCAAGAATTATATAAATGACCCCAAGACTCAATTCTCTGCAAATTGATAAGCTAACCTTTTAGCTAATTCTACCGTTAGAATTCTTGGTCGATAAATTTATGTAAATTCTATCTTTAGTCCATCAAAATCACGAGAAACTCTTCGGACTATGATGTTGAGGTAAACTAAGTCAACACAACTACTTACCCAACGTAAAAGTGGTCATATTAGGCCTACCGACGAAGAAGGGATTCATAGATGTTTGCCCTTATAAAGACTAATCTCAATTTCCGTTTTAGAGGAAGATCCCATCAACTTTATTTTAATTCATTTTAAGTGAACTAAAAACTAGCATGCGAGAATGAATAAACTAAGGTGATGGCTTATAGACTGTGACATCTGCATGTCCATGAAAACTAACATACAACCTACATGAGTCAATTTTCATGCATTTTAGTAGTAGGTGGTTTGGTTTTAGGCGGAATATGATGCATAAACTAACATGTGAATGAAAAGCAATAAGAATGAAAAAACGTAAAAACAGTAAAAGTCCTAGTGTGGCCTATACTATCAAAATGAACAATAAATACAAGTTTGGAATCCATCCTTGGACCCGAGAAGCTTGTCTTGATGTTCCATCTTGATCCATGTAGCGGGAGTGAGCTTCAATCTCCATCTTTAATCTTCTTTGAAATTACAATAAATAAAATTACATAATTGACCTATTAATTACATTCTAATTTCAAAAACCCAAAACTAAAATAAAGGAGATTCGAGATCTCATAATTACATAAGAAATCATGTTTCCTTCATTACGAAAACATAATTTGACTAAGGCCACACTAAGTATTACAAATTACAACTGATTGCAAAAATATATACGTAAATAAAATTCATTCATTCGATTCATTCAACAAAATTAAAAGCATCAACTAAAATAAATTAAACATACATAACACAATACATTAATTATGTTGATTAATTTATCCAAACCACCTATTTAAATTAAATTAAGTGACAATTACGCAATTTAATCACATTAATTTCATACTTAATCCATATTAAACTTGTAATATGAATTCTATCCGTCTAAATTTTAAACCGCTTTAAAATAACTCGGTATCTTTAAATTGTGAACCGATTCACAATAACTTATTGGCCAAAATAAAAAAAAAAAAACAAAAACCAAATAAAATTGGTCTCGGCTGAAAATAAACAACAATTTTTTTTTTTTTTTATTATTTCAGCTCCTATACGGCCGAAAAAAAAACAGCCTTCCCCTTTTTTTTTTTGGCAATTTAGGAAAAACAAAAAACTTACCATATTTTTTTTTTTTTGGCAATATGGCAAAAAAAAAAACAAGAAAACAAAACTTTCCTTTTTTTTTCTCTCTTTCTCGGTTTACCAAAAAAACAAAAATATAAAAAAAAAAATTTCTCTACGGCAAACCCTAGAACCGTCCTTCCTTTTTTTTTCTTTTGCGGCAATATGCCCTAAAACAAAATTTGATGACTAAATTGTTTACTTTTGCTATTAGAACATGATTAGCATATGAAATAATATACATGATTAATTTATATGCCAAAAACTATATAGCAAAAACAATCTTTTTATCATAAACATGACGATCCCATTTAATTTTAACTTAATCTGCATTAAATCAAAAACTACCAATTCTTCATATGATAATTTTAACTGATTATAAACTATAATATGAAAAATAGAATGGAAAAATATCATCAAACTAAAAGAAGCAAAAAAACGGCAAATTTTTTTTTTTTCGAACCACAAAAAAAAATTCGAAACCCTAAAATTTTTTTCCGAAAATCCTATTGTTCAGATACAAATTTATGAAAATCATCAAGATTAAAATTGTGGCCTAGTGCTCTGATACCACTTGTGGGAAATAATCTGTATACTTCCCTTAAACTAAAAGGATTATAACGAATTTAACAATGATGATTAAAGGTCATAAACAAAATACATAAACAAAGTATAAGGATTTAGAATTAACCTTCGGTCCTAGCAAAATTGGCCTCAGAACAATATCAAAATTGATATTCGCCTATTAGTTGCACCCAAGACGATCTGAGATATGCCCTTTGATTATGCTAGAAATCGATCTAAAATTTTCTGTAAAATTTATTTGTTTTTGTGTTTTGTGATGAGAGAGAGGAGGCAAGGTCAAGAAAAAGCATTAGGGTAGAAATAATTCTCTCCCTTTCTTTTTATACTGACCGATCAGCTCCTTATTTTTGGTCTTTCCAAAAATATATAATATGTGTTGAATTGTCATCTAGTGAGGATCGAACCCATGACCTCTTGGTATGTGTACCCTCACTATTACCACTATGACACATTCATCTTGTTGATATTAAATACAACTGATTATATTTAATTACGAATTAACAGATTAATTCGTCCAAGCTAACATTATATATATTGAATTAAATATAACTTACTATATTTAATTTACGAATTGACAGTTAATTCGTCTCAACTAATATTATTTAATTTTCATTAAATAATTATCTCATCAACACATTGACTAACTTTTTAGTCATATTGGGCATCAATGTGATTATATTTCTATAACCACATTTCTCAAACACATCCTATAGGTGTGACCTTTAGGGACCAGTTGATCACCGCCATCTGTATGATAATAACGTCAAACTTTCTAGCAAGCCATCCGTTATTAGGTAAACGTTAATCAACTTATTAAATATACGAAGTATACCCTTGTGAACCTGTAAGAGATTTACAAATGTTATCACACTAATTTGTGGAGGACACAAGCTCCAACACAACCAAGTTCCACTTCTTGAGTTTGTTCAAGGTTAGTGAGGCACTGTGACCAAACCGTTTATGCCATAAACAGGGATCATCAAGTGTAACTTTCATGCATGAAAAAGAGTTAGTAGGCACAGCATTTAAGTCTACCATATAAACATTTCTTTTCCTGTGGCCTTCAAGAATAACATTGCTAGTTCCTTCGATTATAATGCGACAACTATCAGTATGGAAAACAACTTTGTTACCTTTGTCGCATAGTTGAGATATGCTTAGCAAGTTATGTTTTAGACCGTCCACGAGATAAACATCACTGATCGCGTGAGACTTAGAAATTCCGATTTTGCCAATGCCGATTACTTTTCCCTTTTTGTTGTCCCCGAACGTCACCTTTCCTCCGTTGAAGGGCTTGAGTGAAAGAAACAGATTCTTATCTCCAGTCATGTGTCTTGAACATCCACTATCAAGATACCATTGATTGTTTTCTTTCACTACTTCCTGCGGAAGGGATTAGATACAGTTTTTAGGTACCCAAGCTAAGTTGGGTCCCTTATGATTAGTTACTCTATATACTAAATCCTTTCGAACCCAAACTTGTCTAATGACTGTTTTGTTGGAGCTAGTGTCCTCCACAGTTAGTGTGATAACGTATATAAATCTCTTATAGGTTCACAAGGGTATACTTAGTATTTTATCAGTTGATTAACCTTTACTTAATAACGGTTGGCTTGCTATAAGTTTGACATTATTATCATACTGATGGCCGTGATCAACTGGTCCCTAAAAGTCACACCTAAAGGATGTCTTTGAGAGATGTGATTGTATGGAAATATAATCACATTGACGCTTTATATGACTAAAAGGTTAGTCCATGTATTTGACTAAACAGTTAGTGAATGTGATGATGAGACGATTATTTAATACAATTAAATAATATTAGCTGAGACGAATTAACTGTTAATTCGTAAATTGAATATAAACTGTTATATTTAATTAATGTATATAATGTTAGCTTAAACGAATGAAGATGCTAATTCGTAATTAAACGTAACCAGTTATATTTAATTAGCAAATTATAAATATGTTATATTTATAGTTAATGTATATATTATGCGAAATTGTCATTATAAAATGTTGACAGACCGGTATTAATAAATCGACTACAAACTGTTGTGTATAGACTTATTAATACATGTCGACATAAATTGACAATTGAGAAAATAATACACATTTTATACATTTTGAGAACAACGAAAAATAAGAAGATTTTCTCCTTATTTTTGGTGGTTGGTGAAACCGAAAATAAGAAGATAATTCTCCTTATTTTCTCGGTTGTTACAAAAAAAAAGGAAGAAAAATCTTCCCTATTTTATCTCCTTTTACACGGTTAAGAGGAGAGCATTTGGGGACCATTTTCTTAATTCTTTTTGACCTAATTCTCACATCACACAAAACCTAAAAATTCGAAATTAGGGTTCATCTTTTCTAGCAAAAGAGAGGCATTTCTCATAGCATTTTCGGTGCAACAATTAGGAGAATATCGATTTCGATATTGTTCTTAGGCCAAATTGCTAGGACCAAAGGTTAATTCTAAATCTCTATTCTTTTGTTTATGCAATTCGTTTATGACTAGTAATTTCATATATCATAATTCGTTATAATCCGAATTTTTCTTGATGAAATATACCGATATTTCCCAAAGTGGTATCAGAGCATAGGCCACGAAATTATTTTATATGATTTTCATAAATGAATTTAAACAAAATTTTTGAAAAGAAAAAAAAATTTCGGCCGAAAGGATTTTTTTTTGCCGAGTGCATTTTTTTGCCAAAAGGGTTTTTGATTTTTGATCCCTTGTTTCCATTTAGATTTATTCATATTGTTGTTTTAATATGTTAAGATGATAATATAATAAATTTGTAGATGTTTTGATTTAATAAAAATTAAATTGAAATGTAAATGGAAATTGTTTTGATTAAATGATGATTATTTGTTTTTGCTATATAGTTTTTTGGCACACATGATGTTAAATTGTTGTTTAAGGATCATGATTCATTAATTTAAATGTTGATGATTATGCCAATCTTGTTCTAATAGCAAAATTAAACAAATTTGTTCATTATCAAAGGGTGTTTTCAAAAGAAAAAAAAAACTTTTTTTGTTTTTTTTTTTTTTGGATGATTGCCGAGAGCAAGAAAAGAAAAAAAAACTGTTTTTGTTCTTTTTGGGCTTAATGCCGAGATAAAAATCAAAAAAACAAAAACTGTTTTTCCCTCTTTTTCAGTTCTGCCGAGAGCAAAAAGAAATTTTTTTTTTTTGTTTTTTTGATAATGCCGAGAGCAAGAAAAAATGGTTTCGTTTTTTTTTTGTTTATTTTGGCCAATATTTATTATACATTAAATTAATAATGTATGATTGATTGTTGTGAAAAGGTTAACAAATTAATGATACCTAATTACTTTAAAGCAGTTTAAAATAATGTTAGATTAATTCATATCACTAGCTAATGTAAATTAAGATTGGAATTATTGTGAGTAATTGATGAATTGTCACATAATTTTGATAATTATAAAATAGGTGGTTTGGATAAATTACTCTACATAATTAAGGAATTATGTCTTGAATGTTTAATTTATAGTTGATGCATTTTATTTGGTTGAATGAATCGTTGAATGGTTTATTTACGTATTTTTGCAATCGGTTGTAATTTGTAATACCTAGTGTGGCCTTAGTTAATTATGTTTTCGTAATGATGGAAACATAATTTTAATGTAATTTTGAGATCTCGTATCTCCTTTGGTTTTCTTTTATATTATGGTTTTGAAATTAGAATGTAAATAGGTTTATTATGTAATTTTTTAATTGTAATTTTGAGAAGACTAAAGATGAAGATTGAATTGTTCACTCCCGCTACATGGACCAAGATGGAACATCAAGACAAGCTTATCGGGTCCTAGGAAGGATTCCAAAGTTGTATTTATGTTCATTTTGGTAGATAGGCTACACTAGCACTTTATTTTGTTTTACGTTTTTTCCATTCTTATTGCTTTTCTTCGCTTCATAGTTAGTGCATCATATTCCGCCTAACCAAACCACCTACTTAAATGCATGAAAATTGACTCATATAGTTTGATATTAGTCATCATGGACATAAAGATGTAACACAATTCTAAGCCATCATCTTAGTTTATTCATTCTCGCATGCTAGATATTAGTTCACTTAAAATGAATTAAAATAAAGTTGATGGGATTTTCCTCTAAAACTGAAATTGAGACTAGTCTTTATAGGCCAAACAGCTATGAATCCCTTCTTCGTTGGTAGGCATATAGGACCTTACTCTCCATATGACCCCTTCTACGTTGGGTAAGTAGTTTGTGTTGACTTAGTTTACCTCAACATTATAATCCGAATAGTTTCTTGAGATTATGATGGACTATAGATAGAATTTACAGAAATTTATCAACCAAGAATTCTAAAAGTAGAATTAGCCAAAAGGTTGGCTTATCAATTTACAGATAATTGAGTCTTGGGATCATTTATATAATTCTTGAGGAAGGTCAATTGTATAAATGCTTGAGTCTTCACGTTATAACAATATTGCATTAGACTTAAATCATAACGATGAGTATGCTTATTATATTTTTTTTTTCTTTTTCGCAGTGTAGAATTCGTTTTATATTGATAATACTGCTTACAACAAATGGCTGCAAATAACGAAATCCCTATGCCAAGTGCCACACTTGGACGCGAGTCCTGGCTAAAAGCTTTTATGGACCACATGAATCAGTTCGCACGACTGAAGAATGACGGGTCCAACTTTGCGGACTGGGAGGCATCATTACGGAATGCTGCCATTGCTGATGGTAAGTTCAAGTACTTAACTGAGCCAATACCGCCAAACCCAGGCCCCAATGTAAGAGCTAACGAGTCAATTGCTTATAGTGACTTCGTTATGGAAGCGGGTGCGATAAAGAACGTACTCATTTTTGCAATGGAAACCAATTTGTAAAGACGCTTCATTGCCCAAGGTGCAAACAAGATTTTCACCACGCTCACTAATGAGGTCTCAAAAGCACCGAGAATCGTTACTTATGAGCATACCTGTCGCTTCTTTGATGCGAAACTCCAGAAGGGCCAACCGGTTAGCCCACACATTCTTAACATGATTGAGAGTGTCGAGAAACTAGAGGCACTTGATTGCAAAATCAGTGAGAGCATAGTCATTGACCGTATGCTTCATTCACTTCATGATGGTTTTGCCCTTTTCAGGGCAAATTACTACATGAATGACATGAAGAAAAGTCCTAATGAGCTACACTCACTTCTCGTACAGACCGAGAAGGATATGAAATTGAGTGGGAGCATGAAGCAAGATGTTCTCATGATTTCCAATAAGAATAAGGGTAAGGGCAAAGCTCACGGCGACCTAACTGTAGGAAAGCCAAAGTTTAAAAAGTCAGGAAACGGTAAGAGTGGGCCTGGTGAGACTAGTGGCTCACAAGGCAAGGCAAAGAGCAAGGGCAGTGACATTTAGTGCCACCATTGTCACAAGACTGGGCATTGGAGGAGGAACTATCCCGTGTACCGTGAGGACATAAAAGCAGGCCGCGTCACTCCTGTTGGTATGTCATCTTATATTCATATGATTGAGATTAACCATAAAAGTTTCGGAACTTGGGTACTTAATACTGGTTGTGGTTCTCATCTGTGTAATCATTTGCAGGGCCTAAAAAACATCAAACCCCTCGCAAAGGGTGATGTGGACCTGTGAGTCGGGAATGGAGCACGAGTTGCTGCAGTCTCAATGGGAACATACGTAATCCAGCTCCCTAGTGGTTTTGAGTTATATTTATATAACTGTTACTATGTACCCAGTTTTTCTAAGAATATTATTTCTGTTTCCGTACTTGATAAAGACGGTTTTTCATTTTCAATAAAGGACAATAGCTGTATTTTCTCTTTTAATGAAATGGTTTATGGCAAAGCAGTTTCCATGAATGGAATTTATATCTTAGATCAAACCACAGATATATTACATGTGAATAATAAAAAATTAAAGGTTGGTGACAAAGATCAAACTTATCTATGGCATTGTCGAATGGGACACATAAATGAAAAACGTGTAAAGAAACTCATTGAGGATGGGACTATTCCCACATTTGATTTCTCTTCTTTTGGCACGTGTGAATCATGTCTTATCGGCAAAATGACTCGAATTTCCTTCAAAGGTGTTGGAATACGCGCTAGTGACCTATTAGGACTCATACATACTGATGTATGTGGACCTATGTCAATTACCGCAAGAGACGGCTATAGATATTTTATCACTTTCACGGACGATTTGAGTAGATACGGATATGTCTAATTAATGAAGCATAAAATTGAGTCTTTTGAAAAATTCAAAGAATACCAGAATAAGGTTGAGAACCAACTGGGATGAAAGGTTAAAGCACTCCGTTCAGATCGGGGTGGCGAATATCTTTCAAATGAGTTTGATCAACACCTTAAAGACTGTGGAATAGTTTTACAGTTAACTCTACCTAGAACACCTCAATTAAATGGTGTGTCCGAACGGAGAAATCGAACACTACTTGATATGGTTCGATCCATGATGAGTCACACGGTAGTACCTGATTCATTATGGGGTTTTGCTCTTTTGTCAGCTGCTCTTATACTTAACCGAAGTCCGTCTATAGCTGTCGACAAGACTCCATATGAAATGTGGAAGGGAACGGTCCCTAACATGTGCTTTATTCGGGTTTGGGGCTGCGAGGCTTATGTCAAGTGGAGACACGAGGATAAGCTCGGCCCGCGATCGGTCAAGACATACTTTATTGGTTATCCAAAAGGAATGTTTGGTCATTACTTCTATTCGCCTACCGAACATCGAGTTTTTGTTGCGGCTAGTGCGAAGTTCTTAGAGAAAGAATTTCTCGAGAACAAGTCAAGTAATAGAACCTTCGAGCTGTCGGAGATTCAAGAACCAACAACCGAGGAACAGATAGAGGAAGTTGTTCCTTCAACTGATGATACGGTTAATATTCCTTAGGAACCTAGGAGGTCGGGTAGAGTCTCTAATCCTCCAGACAGATACATTGGTATGGTCGAGGAAAATGACGTTTTACTCCTAGAGAGTAATGAACCCGCTACCTATAAAGGTGCCGTGACCTGTTCCGACTCTAAGCTATGGCTTGAAGCCATGCAATCCGAGATGGACTCCATGTATGAGAATGACGTATGAGATCTTGTTGATTTACCTAACAAGGTACGACCTCTGCAGTGCAAATGGCTTTACAAAATAAAGAATTCTGTAGACGGGCAACCAGATACAAAATAAAGCATTCTGTAGACGGTCCGTTTTGGATAATCCTCCAGCACTCCCAATCGTGACCTTTCACATAGTGAGTCATCATGTTTTTCCACAATCCATAATTCTTCCCATCAAAGACGGGACACTTAAGATATTTGGAATCCATTTATCACGTGATAGGCAGCGGAATATAAAACGATAGGATAAATAAAAACAAGATAGATCAGCCTCTTTGCGGTTAGGCAATCAAGAGCACGAGGCTCTGATACCAATTGAACAGTCTATCGATTCGAAATACTCAAAAGGGGGGGGGGGGGTGAATTGAGGATTTAAAACTTTTGAAAGCTTTTTCGATTGTATGAATATAATTGATTATTTAAAGTTTATTGATTAAACTTTAACTAATCAACTAATGAATGTAAAACAAAATAAACAAGCGGACAAAAGAGAGGAGACACATGGTTTTTGAAGTGGTTCAGTTTCACAAGTCGCAACCTACGTCCACTATTCTCGATTAATAAATTTAGTACCTTTCTACGGATTACAAATTTACTAACCGAACTCGTAAAGCTAACTCTAGCTGTAACTCAATGAGTACCATTAAATACTCGAGTGACTAACTTACGCTAATAAGAAAGCACTAATGATTCTACTAAAAGTTCACGTTAATGAACGAGTAAGAAATCAAATAAGCACTATTATCTTATAACGATAACAATAAGAACGAATGCACAAGTTTATAAATAACACGACCTTTTTCGAAAAATACCAAAACGGTTTTTGCTCTAAAACACGGTTTTTGCTTTTTGAAAATATATGAAAGTTATGCTCAAAGGTCTTAACTTTTTATGATGTAAAGTATAGAGTATTTATAGTAAAAGAGGAGCAAGGGTTTCGGTTTGTTACAAACCCTAAGTGCCGTGGAAGTCTTGTAAAGCAAGAAAGAATTAGGATAAATCTTTCCTTAATTCTTTTCCAAGACTTGCCTTAGTAAATAATATCTTCCTATCTTAACAACTCACCAATATCTTGGAGATTAGGAAATATAATATAAGGAGATAAAGAAATCTCTAACAAATATTATTCTAATACCTTAACCCTTATCCAAGCAAAGACTTATTGTGCAAGAACGAAATTACTATTCACGTTTTACTATTCACAGCACTATTCACGACACTGTTCACGAGGTACTATTCACGTGGCACTATTCATCCCTAATATTTTTATAAGATAGAAAGGAATAAATCAAATAATAAAGAGATAACAAATCTCTAACCAAATATTATTTTAAAGATTTACTCAATCTTTTCCTTCTATGTTTACAAAAATAATATCTTATAAGTTAGGAAAGAATAAATCAAAATAATATAAAAGAGATATTAAGTCTCTAATCAAATATTATAAAGATTTACACAAAACCCTAACTTGTATAAAGAGTAACCGTGTATGAGAAAGAAATGACTCATAAGCCCAATCCTCTTTCACGAAAACCCTAGGTAAGATAAATTAGGTGTAGGGTTTTTAGAGTATGTAGAAACTAGAAACCCTAATTAGCAAGATGCCTCGACTCATAAGTTGATTCAATCATAATTACTAATTATAAGCTCATAGTAGAACCATACTCAATATTAAAATAAGCTCCCTTGTAAAATAAATACTTTTACTAAAACATTTAAAACGGTTTTCCAAAAACAATTTAAAAACTATTTTGTCGTGTGTTTTATTAACTTCACATCTCAATGTTATAGTAGAAGAGCTATAACATTGAGCTCTTATATAAATAATGTTATAGCTGTGAGGCCATAACTTTACCAATGTAAGAAGTTCATTCTTACGTTACCATTACGAGATAATCACCTACGCTATTCTAATCTTCGTTAGGAGATCTTCGAGTGTAGGCTACTTCATCATTCAAGCTTGATCAATCTTTAAATGAGCTTCATCTTCTCATGAATGCTTGAATAATTCTTCAATATCTTGTAATATCTTGATCTTTAATTGAGGGCTTGCTCATCATATAAACGCATCATACTTCCATCACAATTGCTTAATGCTTGCGATTAGTAAGTCCAATCTAAAAGACTAAACAAACAATTACGCGCAACGAGTATATAGAATATAAATCACTCTTGACATCATCAAAACATAAACACATATCCTATATGGTTCAACATTATATAATTTAATATATTTAAATTTAAATCCCGACTCACATATCCCGCTAAACATGTTTCAAACCAGACTCACAACTCCCGACTACCTCCCAAACTCCGACCACCAGCTGCTGCTGCCACCACTGGCCAACCCACCTTGTCACGGTGGCCGCCGTTCATGACCACTACCATCCACGACACACAACAACAATCAATAATAATTGACAACCCGTACACATACACGAACCCAACCAAAACTGCCACCCCTCGTCGGCGCCGGCCACCACTGTGGTCTCCTCTTACCACGGTGGACCCAGTAACCAACCACCACGCCGGCGGCAACCACCAAAAACAACATCAATAACAACGACAATATACAACAACAACAACAACAACAACCACGACGCAACCACTCCTCATTTCCCCTCGATTTCCGCCACCCAAACCACCACCCAAGACTACCACTAGACTCTCATCATTTCCCACGACAAGGACCACCCAATACCTCCCCAAGTGGGCTACGAAAACCAAGGTAAAAATCCTTCTTAAGATGGTCACACAAAATAGAAACAACAACCATTATACTCGGTCAAGCCCCTAGATCCATGGTCAACGGTTGTCCGAGTGGTGGTCAAGATCGGGTCGGTGTTGAGTATGTGTCCTCAATAATAGTGCGATCACATATTTAAATCTCATAATAAGAATACATAAGGGATGATACATTATATAGTCAACAGATCAACATTTATCGGTAACGATTTGTTGACTAGAGTTTGACGTTATTGTCGTTTGACGGTGGTGATCAGTTGATCCCTTGAGATCACACCTATAGGATGGAACCCAAATTATTAACTGATCAAATATATTTGATACAGGTTGATCGAGTCCCTTATATATATATATATATATATATATATATATATATATATATATATATATATATATATATAGTTAGTTGTGTGAGTTTGTTGAGGTCGAGTTTAGAACTCGAGTCAACGCAAGTTTATTATTCAATTATGCGATGATTGACTAATGAAATTTTACATCTTATTATAATGTGATTTAATAAGATTTAATAATTTAATTTAATTCGTTAAATTAATCGAAGTTTTGTATTTTTAGAGGTAGAGGTTATTTATTGATTATATTCTACAACGTTGTAAATTATTTTAATTGGACATTATAGGACTCATTATTATATTTTAGTATAATGACATAATTACCACTTAAGAGTTAAGTGTATATTAATTATTAGTTTATATTATATAATTTTTATAAGATCAAACTAATATTTATTTATGTAAGATAAATAAATATATGATTCTTATATTTGTGTGACAAATATTACAAAATAAAAATGCTCCATTTTACACAATGTTGGCCGAAAATATTATGTTGTTGGACAACATTTTATTTTTGTCTTTTCTTTAATCAACCACTTGCATTTAATAATTCCTCTAATTGCATGCTTATGACATAACCTACCCTAATGCAATCATACCTACATTTTGCATGCATGATAAAATAAGAAAAAGTAATTGTCCACTAAGGCCTCATAGGGTGCCGGTTTTGTGAGCTTAAAGGGAGCAATTTTGTTGCTCATTTTTCTTGTTCCATCTTATGCAAGCTTCTCTCTAAAATCACACAACCATATTATTATTATCTCATTACTAGAGTAGTAATAAATAATATTAAGGGATTTAATTTCTTGTAGTATCTAGTTAATATTACTAGAAATATTTGGGTGAAATCTTGGGTGCAATCAAAAGGAGAGTTTCTAATTTGAAACCTGGAGGATCATCCTTATATTCATAGCTCAAGAACAAGGTTGGAAGGACTCCACCATTGTGCCCATATTTCCGTCTAATTTTAATATAAGGAAAATATTAATTTCTCTCCTTACTCTTATTTTTGTTTGCATGCAACTAAATTCATAACATCTAAATTAATAAGCAACTTAGATCTATATTAGAAGAGTCTAATAAGAGGGTTAAAGAACCTAACAATTGGTATCAGACTTTGGTTGTTGCATGCAAATCGTTTTAGGTTTTTTTACGAGTTATTAGATGACTAAAATAAAAACCGGAAAATTTGTGTAAGTTAGAGTAACAGAAGAAATTTTTGATGCATATTTAAATTCTAGTCCTAAAATATTTTAGGTCATTTTAGATTATTTATGGAAGTTTATTGCTCATTTTTATGGTTTTTAGTATAATAATAACATTTTAGTAGGTAAAATGATGGCTTATTACTAAAAATAGTTAAACTTCGAATATGACCATGAAATTTTATTATGATCTCACATGCATATTTTTATTATTGTATGTAAAATTTGAGATTAATTCGATTAATTTTGCAAGATTTATGATTTTAATGGTTAAAATTGGATTAAATCGAGATTATATAAGTAAAAATAGCTAAATTAATTTTCATGGCATTAAAAAATTATTTTAGGTTGAATTTATGTCCTACACATCATATGTAAAGTTGGAAAATTGATTAGATTAATATTCCTATGCTTTAGGCATTTTATTTGATAAAATTGATAAATCGCAACTATATTTTTCTCTACATAAATTCGAAATTGTTAACCCATATTTTTGACATTATGAGGGTCATGGTAATATTCCAGAATGTTAAAAAATTTAAATTTTAAATTTTTAGATTATTGTAATTAAATTTAGAATTATTTTATAAATGTTATGATTAAAAGGGTTAAATATGAGCAACAATGTATAACCAAGTTGGATTATTATCAAACTTTTAGTGAAGACTAAATTTTGAGTTCTAATACAGTTAGAATAATTAACTTGGCCGTAAATTTGAATTAAGTATTAATTAAGTGATTTTTAATAAGTTAAATGTCACGTATTTCCATAAAAACCGAGCTATATATGATATAATCTAGTAGGGCGATTTGGCACATTTATTTTGTATGTTTGAATACATATATTTTGTTGCATATTTTAGGGATGAATGTCATTTAAATTTATGTAATTTTTGAATGATGTAATTTGTCTTAGTATGGCCTTAGTTTTAATTGGTATTATACGTAATGTAAGAGAATATCGATTTGGTTGTAATTTTAATGTGATTTCGCATCACCTTTTGGAATTTTATATATTTATTTTTATTACAAATGTATAATAGGAATAACTATCTATTTTATTATTATTTTGTAATTTCAGAGTTTCCTAAAGATGGAGCCATTCAGAAAGGAGTTCTGATCAAGACGGTGTTTCCTTGGGAGGCGTGTCACATGAAGTTCAAGGGACCAAAGGAGTTGGTTTCCGAATTTGTAATAGATTATTAGTTTTTCTATTTTAGGAAAGGTCATACTATGAAATTGTTTTTCTTTAAATGTTCTATTTTATATGTTTGCATGCATGCCAAATCGCCATAACATCTCATGCATTTTATCTCGAATCATCGACCTTGTCAATCATAATTATCGATAGATCACTAATTTAGTTCACTTAAAAGAGATATATAATAAATTGACAAGACCTCTCACATTTTATAAAATTGAGACTTAGCCTGACCAAAATAGTAGGAACTCATGAATCCCAATTTCATTAGGGGTACAATACGGTATTGAAATACTATACCAAGGTGCTTTCTTTTTAAGTTGGGTAAGTGGGGTAGTAAAATGTTATTACATTTCCAAATTTGGTTGATCTCAACGGAAGTATTAGAGGGACCGTTGTCTCAATAGGTCCGGGCTAAAGATGAACTTAATGTAATTTCATCGACCGAGAGTTCTAAGTGTAGAATCGGTTAAATGAGTTAAGCCACCAAATTATATTAGTAAGGATGTAGAGGGCCCGTTGGCTCACAACCGAGTTAATATGAATTTGGGTCGTGGAATCGTTTATATAATTGGGTGGAGGTCATTATATAAATGCTAAACTTGTTGAAAATATATTACAAGTCTAAAACGATAAATGTTTATTATTTCCTCCATCTCCGTTTTGTAGTTATTTTTCCGCAATGGATTCATCTAATTCTTATACACCGATCACCATTGATTCATGGCTCCAATCATTCAATGAAAAATGCTTCATATATGACAATGATACGACTAGAGAACTACGCTTTGGCATTGGTGAGGATGGGAATCTTTACTACCTTACCACTTCCCCACCTCCCACTCCCATTATCATGCCCACCACTTTGGTGAGAGAGTCTTGTGAAGATAATATCACTAATTCCATGGCATCCTTATTTGTAAAAGCAAGGAGAAATAAGAAATTGAGTGGGAGTTCTAGCAAGAATGTCCTTGCAACTAAAAGGAGTAATGGTAATTTTAAAAGAAAGGCAAAGAAGGGTAAGAAACCCAAACCCTATCATAGAATGCAAGTGGATAGTGGGACTACCACAACCGAAACCAATAAGGGTGCCCAATCCAACGATAAATGTCATTATTGTAATGTCATGGGCCATTGGAAGCGAAATTGCCCCAAGTATTTGGGAGATATCAAAGCTGGACTTGTTACTCAATTCGGTAATATTTCTTCTGAGATTTATGTTATTGATATTAATTATACATCCACCTCAACGTGGGTATTGGATACCGGTTGTGGTTCTCACTTTTGTAATCATTTACATGGGCTAAGAAATGTGGAAGCACTGAGCAAATGGATCTCCGATTAGGAAATGGATCTAAGGTAGCCGTCATTTCGAAGGGGACCTATGTGATCGCCTTAGCTAGTGGTTTTGAGTTGTATCTTCATAATTGTCATTATATACCCACTTTGTCTAAAGAACATTATTTCCGTTTCTATGTTAGATATGGAAGGATTTTCTTTCGCCATCAAAAACAATCGTTGTATTTTGTCTAAAAATGACTTGACCGTGGGTCAAGCCACTTCTATTAATGGTATTTATGTTCTAGACAATTCCAACTCAATTAATAATATCTACAACATCGAATCAAAACGACTCAAATCAAGTGATCCAAAAGAATCTTACATATGACATTGTCGATTAGGTCACATAAACGAGAAACGCATCAAAAGATTAGTTTCAACTGGAATAATCAAACCATTTGATTTTGAATCAAATGAAGTATGCGAATCTTGTGTCC
Source organism: Silene latifolia (assembly GCF_048544455.1). Classification (NCBI taxonomy): domain Eukaryota; kingdom Viridiplantae; phylum Streptophyta; class Magnoliopsida; order Caryophyllales; family Caryophyllaceae; genus Silene; species Silene latifolia. The sequence continues at coordinate 30,209,043 of NC_133532.1, forward strand.
TTGTCAAAATGACTCGTGCTCCTTTTAGTGGTAAAGGGACACGAGCAAGTGAACTATTGGGACTAATACATACCGATGTATGTGGTCCAATGAGTATCACCGCTAGAGGAAATTATGACTACTTCATCACTTTCACCGACGACTTAAGTAGATATGGGTATGTCTACTTAATGAAGTACAAGAGTGAAGCTTTTGAGAAATTCAAGGAATTCCAAAATGAAGTAGAGAACCAATTGAACAAAAGAATTAAAGCATTGCGATCCGATCGTGGTGGTAAATATCTAAGTAATGAATTTGATTCTCACTTGAAAGATTGTGGCATTGTATCGCAACTAACTCCAGCTGGCACACCACAACTCAATGGTGTGGCCGAAAGGAGGAATCGAACCTTACTTGATATGGTTCGATCCATGATGAGTCAAACGGATTTAGCAAATTCATTTTGGGGATTTGCAATCCAAACGGCTATTCGATCATTAAACCAAAGCCCAACTAAAGCCGCCGAAAAGACTCTATATGAGATATGAAAGGTAAAGGTTCGTAACTTGTCATACATAAGAATTTGGGGTTGCGAAGCTTAGGTCAAGAACATATCTGTCGATAAGCTAGGACCAAAGTCTGACAAATGTATCTTTGTAGGTTATCCGAAGATATCTCGTGGATATTACTTGTACAACCATCATGAGAACAAAGTGTTTGTGGCTGGTGAGGATGTCTTCCTAGAATTGGATTTCATTTCTAGGAGACATAGTGGGAGAAAATTTGAACTTGACGAAGTTCAAGAACCAAAACTGGAGAAGAGACGCAAGAAGACGTTCCTTCGTCATCCAATTCAGTTATTGTACCTTCCGAACCGAGGAGGTCAGGTAGAGTCAGTCGCCAACCTGATAGTTATGTAGGTATTCTCGAAATGGGTGGTGATTATGACGTGTTACTTCTAGAAAGTGATGAACCTATAACCTAAGAAGCGCCCCTTTCTAGTCCCAACTCAAAGTTATGGTTAGAAGCCATGCAATCCAAAATAAACTCTATGTATGACAATCAAGTATGGGACTTGGTTAATTTACCTAAAGATGTTAGACCTCTTCAGTATAAATGGATCTTTAAGGTAAAGAATGGCATAGATGGACATGATGATATCTATAAAGCAAGGTTAGTTGCAAAAGGTTTCACTCAAGTTCATGGTTTACACTATGATGAAACTTTTGCCCCCGTGGCCATGCTAAGATTAATTCGGATCATGTTAGCGATTGCCGCATTTCATGATTATGAAATATGGCAAATGGATGTCAAAACCGCCTTCCTAAATCGGTATTTAGAGGAGGATGTGTACATGACACAAACTGAGGGTTTTGTAGATCCTCAGAATCCTGACATGGTATGAAAACTTAAGAGATCCATCTATGGTCTTAAGCAAGCATCAAGAAGTTGGAATCATCGTTTTGATCATGTGATAAAAGAAAATGGTTTCACTCGATGTGTCGAGGAGCCATGTTTATACATGAAGTTTAGTGGTAGCAAAGTTGTCTTCCTTATCTTGTATGTAGATGACATACTACTCATTGGGAATGATGTACCGATGCTTGCCTCCGTTAAGGGGTGGTTGGGAAATCATTTCCAGATGAAATATTTAGGAGAGGGCACAACGCATATTAGGTATCCGGATCTATAGAGATAGACCTAAAAGGATATTGGCATTAAGTAAAGAGTCTAATATTGATAAGATTTTTCATCGTTCCAACATGGATAAGTCCAAAAGGGGTTTTATTCCAATGGGTAGTGAAATTACTTTGAGCAAGTCACAGTCACCCACTGAACCCGGAGATGTTGAACGCATAAAATCGGTTCCTTATGCTTCCGCTGTTGGATCGATCATGTATGCCATGATATGTACCTCTCCCAATGTCTCATATGCTTTCAGCATGACAAGTAGATATCAAGCCAATCCAGGTGAGAGTCACTGGATAACCGTCAA